>NC_052066.1:65930521-67138021 GCF_015852505.1 Tachyglossus aculeatus
GTTAAGAACTTACTATGTGCCAGGGACTGTACTAAACGCTGGGGGGGGGGGGGGAAACAAGCAAATCAGGTTGGACACAGTCCCTGTCCCACTTGGAGCTCACAGTCTCCATCCCCATTTTGCAGATGAGGTAACTGAGGCACAGAGAAGTAGAGCGACTTGCCCAAGGCCACAAAGCAGACAGTTGGCGGAGCTGGGATTAGAACCCAAGACCCTCTGATTTCCAGGCCTGTTTTCTCTATCCAGTAGAGCAGTTTTCGCTTCTTGTGGTTAATAATAATAATGATAATTATTATTATGGTATTTGTTAAGCACTTAATACGTGTCAAGCACTGTTCTAAGCGCTGGGGTAGATACAGAGTAATGAGGTAGTCCCGCACAGGGCTCCCAGTCTTAATCCCCTTTTGGCAGATGAGGTAACTGAGGCACAGAGAAGCTAGTGGCTTGCCCAAGGTCACACAGCAGACAAGTGGTGGAGCTGGGATTAGAACCCACGTCCCCTGATTCCCAAGCCCGTGCTCTTCCCACTGAGCCACGCTGCTTCTCCCAACGTGTTAAATAACCTACATCTCTCAAATTGTTTCCCAGGGGTAATATTTTCCAATTATCTTTGTGATTCTACTCTGAACTGCAATTTCTTTTAGTCTCGATTACTTTGCAAAGCTCAGAAGAGGGCATCATTCCCTTAATTAAAGAATCTGATCAGGACGACGTACAAGAGGAGTTTTTCACAGATTTTATATGGCATGTTCTTGTTTACACTTTCTGGTAACACGCTTACATCATTAACAACAGCACGATTTTGCGAGATCTTTCATCTGTTGTTCTTAAAATAAACAGGCCGTTCCCCATCTTATACTTAGGCGGTGAAGAAACATGCCCTCCTTCACTTGTTCCTATTGATTTTGATTTTATTTTTTTGCGGTATTTGTTAAGTGCTTATTATATTCCAGGCACTGTACTAAGAGCCAGGGAAATCACAAGCTAATTAGGTTGGACACAGTTCTTATCCCACATGGGGCTAATAGTCTTAATACCCATATTGCAGATGAGGTCACTGAGGCCTAGAAAAGTGAAATAATTTGCCCAAGGTCACACAGCACTTATGTGAGAAGCAGCATGGCTCAGTGGAAAGAGCCCGGGCTTTGGAGTCAGAGGTCATGGGTTCAAATCCTAGCTCTGCCAATTGCCAGCTGTGTGACTTTGGGCAAGTCACTTAATTTCTCCGTGCCTCAGTTACCTCATCTGTAAAATGGGGATTAAGACTGTGAGACCCTCATGGGACAACCTGATCACCTTGTAACCTCCCCAGTGCTTAGAACAGTGCTTTGCACATAGTAAGCACTTAATAAATGCCACTATTATTATTATTATTATTATGTACATATCTGTAATTTACTTATTCATAGTAAGGTCTGTCTCCCCCTCTAATAATAATAATAATGATGATGATATTTTTTAAGTGCTTACTATGTGCCACGCACTGTTCTAAGCGCTGGGGTAGACGCAAGGTAATCGGGTAGTCCCACATGGGGCTCACAGTCTTATTCTCCATTTTACAGATGAATTAACTGAGGCACAGAGAAGTTAAGCGACTTGCCCAAATTCACACAGCTGACAAGTGGCAGAGCCAGGATTAGAACCCATGACCATGACCCATGACTGTAAGCTCATTGTGGGCAGGGAATGTGCCTGTTTATTGTTATTTTGCACTCTCCCAAGTGTTTGGTACAGTGCTCCGAAGACAGTGAGAGCTCGATAAATATGATTGAATGAATGAATGAATGAATGAATAAGCAGCAGGCAATTGGCAGAGGCAGGATTGGAATCCAGGACCTTTAGTCTCCCAGGCCCATGCTCTATCCACTAGGCCAGGCTGCTTTTCTTTATTCCTGACCACTTGTACTAACTAAAGTCATTTTGAATTTTCAGTCCATCTTCCAAGGTGCTGGGCAATCCCCAAGCCACTTCATGTTACCCAGAGCAACTTGGAATAATAATAATAATAATAATAATGATGGTATTTATTAAGCGTTTACTATGTGCAAAACACTATTCTAAGTGCTGGGGAGGTTACAAGGTGATCAGGTTGTCCCCCAGGGGGCTCACAGTCTTAATCCCCATTCTACAGATGAGGGAACTGAGGCCCAGAGAAGTGAAGTGACTTGCTCAAAGTCACACAGCTGACAATTGGCAGAGCCGGGATTCGAACCCATGACCTCTGACTCTAAAGCCCGCGCTCTTTCCACTGAGCCACACTGCCTTCCAAGAAACTGATGAGGCATTTAAGACCCATCCCCAGGGTCCCATTTCACTATTTTCACCTTCCTTCCCCCTGGCTCTATATCTGCTTTCCCTGGGAGCAGGGTGCGAGGTCAGATTGGCTTGTTCCTCGAGCATCCAAAACACTAGGAAATGAAAAACGATTTTCAAAATGAAAAACGATTCATTACTCTATTTATTTTACTTGTACCTATTTACTATTCTATTTGTGTTGTTAATGATGTGCATATAGCTAGAATTCTATTTATTCTGATGATTTTGACACCTGTCTACATGTTTTGTTTTGTTGTCTGTCTCATCATCATCATCAATCGTATTTATTGAGCGCTTACTATGTGCAGAGCACTGTACTAAGCGCTTGGGAAGTACAAATTGGCAACATATAGAGACAGTCCCTACCCAACAGTGGGCTCACAGTCTAAAAGACGGTCTCCCCCTTCTAGACTGTGAGCCCGTTGTTGGGTAGGGACCATCTCTATATAATAGTAATAATGACTGTATTTGTTAATATACTATAATATATTATGTTATATCTATTCTATTTATTTTATTTTGTTAGTATGTTTGGTTTTGTTCTCTGTCTCCCCCTTTTAGACTGTGAACCCACTGTTGGGTAGGGACCGTCTCTATATGTTGCCAACTTGTACTTCCCAAGCGCTTAGTACAGTGCTCTGCACACAGTAAGCGCTCAATAAATACGATTGATGATGATGATGATGGTTAAGCACGTACTATGTGCAAAGCACTGTTCTAGGCGCTGGGGGGATACAGGGTGGTCAGGTTGTCCCACGTGGGGCTCACAGTCTTAATCCCCATTTTACAGATGAGGGAACTGAGGCACAGAGAAGTGAAGTGACTTGCCCAAAGTCACACAGCTGACGTTGGTGGAGCTGGGATTTGAACCCATGACCTCTGACTCCAAAGCCTGTGCTCTTTCCCCTGAGCCACGCTGCTTCTCTATATGTTGCCGACTTGTACAGTGCTCTGCACACAGTAAGCGCTCAATAAATGTGATTGAATGAATGAATGAAAAAAGGGAAAAACTATATGGTAAGTATTGTACCCTCCAAGTATAATAGTGCATATCTTTTAGACTGTGAGCCCACTGTTGGGTCGGGACTGTCTCTATACGTTGCCAATTTGTACTTCTCAAGCGCTTAGTACAGTGCTCTGCACATAGTAAGCGCTCAATAAATACGATTGATGATGATATCCTTTGCGTATCTATATGAGAAGCAGCTTTGTCTAATGAGAAGCAGTGTGGCCTACCGGAAAGGGCACGGCCCTGGGAGCTGGAGGACGTGGGTTCTAATCCCGGCTCTGCCACGTGTCTGCTGTGCGACCTTGGGAGAGTCACTTTCTGCGCCTCAGCCGCCTCATCTGTAAAACTGGGGTCAAGACTGGGGGCCCCACGTGGGACAGGGATTGTGTTCAATATACTTCCCAAGCGCTTAGTACAGTGCTCTGCACACAGTAAGCGCTCAATAAATATGTTTGGTTCTGTTCTCTGTCTCCCCCTTTTAGACTGTGAGCCCGCTGTTGGGTAGGGACTGTCTCTATATGTTACCAACTTGTCCTTCCCAAGCTCTTAGTACAGTGTTCTGCACACAGTAAGCGCTCAATAAATACGATTGATGATGATGATAATAAACACGATTGATTGATTGATTGATTGGTGTCCTCCTTCCCTTCCCCACAGCACCTGTATATATGTTTGTACATATTTATTACTCTATTTATTTTACTTGTACGTATCTATTGTATTGATTTGATTTTGTTAATATGTGTTGTTTCGTTCTCTGTCTCCCCTTTCTAGACTGTGAGCCCGCTGTTGGGTAGGGACTGTCTCTAGATGTTGCCAACTTGTACTTCCCAAGTGCTTAGTACAGTGCTCTGCACACAGTAAGCACTCAATAAATACGATTGATGATGATGATAATAAATACGATTGATTGATTGATTGATTGGTGTCCTCCTTCCCTTCCCCACAGCACCTGTATATATGTTTGTACATATTTATTACTCTATTTATTTTACTTGTACATATCTATTGTATTGATTTTATTTTGTTAATATGTGTTGTTTTGTTCTCTGTCTCCCCCTTCTAGACTGTGAGACTGCTATTGGGTAGGGACTGTCTTTATATGTTACCAACTTGTACTTCCCAAGCGCTCAGTACAGTGCTCTGCACACAGTAAGCGCTCAATAAATACGATTGATGATGATGATAATAAACACGATTGATTGATTGATTGATTGGTGTCCTCCTTCCCTTCCCCACAGCACCTGTATATATGTTTGTACATATTTATTACTCCATTTATTTTACTTGTACATATCTATTGTACTGATTTTATTTTGTTAATATGTGTTGTTTCGTTCTCTGTCTCCCCCCTTCTAGACTGTGAGCCCGCTGTTGGGTAGGGACTGTCTCTATATGTTGCCAACTTGTACTTCCCAAGCGCTTAGTCCAGTGCTCTGCACACAGTAAGCGCTCAATAAATACGATTGATTGATTGATTAGGTTGTCTCTACCCCAGTGCTCAGAATAACGCTTGGCACAAAGTAAGTGCTTAACAAATACTACAATTATTATTATTTCCTATGATATCCTGTGCCCACACGCAGTTTTCAAAGCCCTAAAGCCTAACCCTGCTTCACTTTTAGCCTTGCTTCTGGTCCGTGCCGAAGTCTCTCACCGTTTGGCTTGCACTCCTGGCCTTTGGGCCACTCCTTTCCTTTTCATCAGTTTCTCCACTGCATTGGGGTGGATGATCGGTCTGACTGGATGACGTTTGTAGGTTCCAGGATACTTCTTCTCCACAGCTTGTTCTCGTCTGCAGGGTGAAAGGACAAAAGGGCAGCCCCCTCATCTTCAGAAGACAGCAAAAACTGACCCGTGGCCCGTCCTGGGCCTGTTTCATTTAATAATGGCATTTATTAAGTGCTTACTATGTGCAAAGCCCCGTTCTAAGCGCTGGGGAGGTTACACGGCGATCAGGTTGTCCCACGTGGGGTCCCATTTTACAGACGAGGCAACTGAGGCACAGAGAAGCGAAGCGAATTGCCCAAAGTCACACAGCTGACAAGTGGCAGAGCTGGGATTTGAACCCACGTCCTTTGGCTCCCAAGCCTGTGCTTTTTCCACTGAGCCACGCTGCCTCATTTATTGAGCGATTACTATATGCAGGACAATGTACTAAGCGCTTGGGAGAATGCAAAATAGCAATAAACAGACACATTTCCTGCCCACAATGAGCTTACTGTTGAGAGGTGGAGACGGTCGTTAATAGAAAGAAATTAATTCCAAATCCGTGCGTAAGTGCTGTGTGGCTGGGAGGGGGGATGAATAAAGGGAGCAAGTCAGGGGGATGCAGAAGGGAGTGGGAAAAGAGGGAAGGAGAGGAAGGAGGGCTTAGTAAGGGAAGGTCTCGTGGAGGAGATGATGATAATAATAATGATGGTATTTGTTAAGCACTTCCTATGTGCCCGGCACTGTACTAGGTGCTGGGGTGGATCCAAGCAAATCAAGTTGGACACAGTCCCTGTCCCACGTGGAGCTCCCAGTCTCATTCCTCATTTTACAGATGAGGTAACTGAGGCACGGAGAAGTGAAGTGACTTGCCCAGGGTCACACTGCAAACACCTGACGGAGCTGGGCTCAGAACCCATGACCTCAGAGAAGCAGCGTGGCACAGTGGAAAGAGCCCGGGCTTGGGAGTCAGAGGTCGTGGGTTCTAATCCCGGCTCCGCCACTTGTCAGCTGTGTGACTTTGGGCAAGTCACTTCGCTTCGCTGGGCCTCAGTTCCCTCATCTGTAATAATAATCATAATAAAATAATAATAATGGCATTTGTTAAGCGCTTACTATGTGCAAAGCACTGTTCTAAGCGCTGGGGGGATACAGGGTAATCAGGTTGTCCCACGGAGGGCTCACACTCTTAATCCCCATTTTACAGATGAGGAAACTGAGGCCCAGAGAAGTTAAGTGACTTGCCCTTTTGTTTTGTTGTCTGTCTCCCCCTTCTAGGTTGTGAGCCCGCTGTTGAGTAGGGACTGTCTCCATATGTTGCCAACCCGTACCTCCCAAGCGCTCAGTACAGTGCTCTGCACACAGTAAGCGCTCAATAAATACGATTGAATGAATGAATGAATGAACACCAAGCCGGTGTTAATTTTTTTGCTTTCAATGGGGATGAAGACTATGAGCCCCATGTGGGATAACCTGATCACCCTGTATCCCCCCCAAGAGCTTAGAACAGTGCTTCGCACATAGTAAGCACTTAACAAATACCATTATTATTATTATTATTATTATTATTATTATTATTATCTGATTCCCAGGCCCATGCTCTCTTCACTACACCATTTGGCTTCAATAAGGCTTTGAATGGGGAGAGACTAATTGTCAGATTTGGGGTGGTGTTGGGGGGTATTCCAGGCCAGAGGGAGGACGTGGGTGAGGAGTCGGTGGTGAGATAGACCATTCATTCAATCGTATTTATTGATCGCTTACTGTGTGCGGAGCACTGTACTAAGCGCTTGGGAAGTACAAGTTGGCAACAGACCAGACTGAGGTACAGTGAGAAGGTTGTCATTAGTGTAAGCCTGCTGTTGGGTAGGGACCGTCTCTATATGTTGCCAACTTGTACTTCCCAAGCGCTTAGTACAGTGCTCTGCACACAGTAAGTGCTCAATAAATACGACTGAATGAATGAATCAAAGTGTGCGGGCTGGCTTGTACAAGGAGAATAGCGAGGTGAGGTAAGGGGGGCAAGGGGATTGACTGCTTTGAAACCAATGGTGAGGAGTTTTTCTCTGACGCGAAGGTGAATGGGCATCCTCTGGAGTTTCTTGAGGACTAGGGAAACATGTCCTGAACGTTTCTGTAGAAAAGTGATCCGGGCAGCAGAGTGAAGTACGGACTCGAGGCGGGAGAGACAGGAGGCTGGGAGGTCAGCATGGAGGCCGATACAGTAATCAAGGTGGGATGGGATGAGTGATTGGATTAACGTGGCAGCAGTTTGGATGGAGAGGAAAGGGTGGATTTTTGCAATGTGGTGAAGGTGGAAATGACAGGATATAGTGATGGACTGAATATGAGGGTTGAATGAGAGAGAGAGGAGTTGAGGATAATGCCAAGGTTACGGGCTTCTGGGACAGGAAGGATGGTGGTGCTGTCTACAGTGATGAAAAAGTGAGGGGAGGGACAGGGTTTGGGTGGGAAGATAGGTTTCAAAGGTCATTTCTATCAATTAATCAATCAGTGGTATTTTATTGAGCACTTACTATGTACAGAGCACTGTACTAAATGCTTGGGAGAATAACAATCATCATCATGCCATATTTGTTAAGTGCTTACTTTGTGCCATGCACTGTACTAAGCGCTGGGGTAGATACAAGCAATTAGGGTTGGACACAGTCCCTGTCATCATCAATCGTATTTACTGAGCGCTTACTGTGTGCAGAGCACTGTACTAAGCGCTTGGGAAGTACAGGTTGGCAACATATAGAGACAGTCCCTACCCAACAGTGGGCTCACAGTCATGGGGCTCCCGGTCTCAATCTCCATTTTACAGATGAGGGAACTGAGGCCCAGAGAAGTGAAGTGACTTGCCCAAGGTCACACAGCAGACAGGTGGCAGAGCCGGGATTAGAACCCATGACCTTCTGACTCCAGGCCTGTGATCTCTGCACTACACCATGCAGGGCTCTGCACACAGTAAGCACTCAATAAATACGATTGAATGAAATGCTTCTCCCTACAGTACAACAGAATAAGCAGATTCATTCTCTGCCCTTCGGGGACTGTGGGTGAAGGGAGAAAGGAGGGAAGGGTGGAGTGGATAGAGGGTGGAAGTATGGCCTAGCGGAAAAGTAATATTAATAAAAATAATAGTGGCATTTATTAAGCGCTTAGTATGGACAAAGCACTGTTCTAAGTGCTGGGGAGGTTACAAGGTGATGAGGTTGTCCCCCGTGGGGCTCACAGTCTTCATCCCCATTTTCCAGATGAGGGAACTGAGGCCCAGAGAAGTTAAGTGACTTGCCCAAAGTCACACACCTGACAGTCGGCCGAGCTGGGATTTGAACCCGTGACCTCTGACTCCAAAGCCCGGGCTCTTTCCACTGAGCCACGCTGCTTCTCTGTGATGATACTACACATACTACTACGACTACTACTACTACTACTACTACTAGTATTTGTTTAGCATTCACACAGTAAGTGCTCAATAATTATGATCGGTTGATTGCTTATTATATGCCAAGCAAGTAAGTTCCCCCCGCCCCCCCGTTCTAGACTGTGAGCCTGTTGTGGGCAGGGATTGTCTCTATTTGTTGCTGAATAGTACTTCTCAAGCACTTAGTACAGTGGTCTGCGTACAGTAAGCGCTCAATAAATATGATTGAATGAATGAATGAATGAATGAATGAGGGACTGGATTAAGCACTGGAGTAGAAACAAGATAATCATGCCCCACATGGGGCTCACATTCTAAATAGGAGGGAGAACAGGTATTGAATCCCCATTTTGCAGATGAGGGAACTGAGGCACAGAGAAGTGAAGTGACTTGCCCAAGGTCAACACAGCAGGGAAGGGGTAGAGTCAGGATTAGAACCCAGGTCCGGGCTCCTTCCACTAAGCTTTTTCTCAAAAGTCCAAGATTGGCAGTCGGGAGACTGCGGGTTCGAGTCTTAGTTCTGCCACTGGCCTGCGGGATGACTTACACAGATCACTTCTCTCTGTGTCTCCGTTTGTCACCTGCAAAATGGGGATAAAAATATCAGCCTCTCCCGGTAAAAGAAGAGGACTGTGAAAAATAAAATGACACTCTGGAAAAATAAAAGGGCTCCTTGAATACGGGGCTTTATTCTAGACGGTGAGCCCGTTGTTGGGTAGGGACCATCTCTATATAATAATAATAATAATAATAATAATAATAATAATAATGGCATTTGTTAAATTCTTACTATGTGCAAAGCACTGTTCTAAGCGCTGGGGGAATACAATGTGATCAAGTTGTCCCACGTGGGGCTCACAGTCTTAATCCCCATTTTTACAGATGAGGTGACTGAGGCTCAGAGAAGTTAAGTGACTTGCTGCCAACTTGTACTTCCCAAGTGCTTAAGTACAGTGCTCTGCACACAGTAAGCACTCAATAAATACGATCAAATGAATTAATGATGGGGCTTTTTCATATTTCCGCGTTCTCTCACCAGAACAGATTTTTGCCCCGAAGAATACCCATTTTAATCACTTTGTAAGAATGAGCTGATGAACCTCTCCGTCCCAGATAATTACGGGCATTGTACCGTGATTCTAGCACCTCCATTCCCAATTCAGGAGAGGGACATGGCTGTGTGGGTTGTCAGTGGTGACATCATTCATTCATTCATTCATTCAATCGTATTATTGAGCGCTTACTGTGTGCAGAGCACTGTACTAAGCGCTTGGGAAGTACAAGTTGGCATTCGGGTCAGGACTGGCCTCTGGAGCCTGAGGGCTCACGGGAGGTCCAGTTCAAAACTAGAAAGGGCGTTCTGAGCCCGGCCCCAGTGGATTTTTGGGAAAAATGTGGCCCTCTGGTCCAACCTGGAACTGATACAATAACAACATTAATAATAATAATAATAATATTTGTTAAGCACTTAATCTGCAGCAAACCCATCATGGGGAAGCAGCATGGCCTCGTGAAAAGCACACAGGTCTGGGGATCAGAAAGACCTGGGTTCTAATCCAGCATGGCTCAGTGGAAAAAGCCCGGGCTTTGGAGTCAGAGGTTATGGGTTCAAATCCCAGCTCTGCCAATTGTCAGCTGTGTGACTTTGGGCAGGTCACTTAACTTCTCTGTGCCTTAGTTCCCTCATCTGTAAAATGGGGATGAAGACTGTGAGCCCCATGTGGGACAACCTGATCACCTTACATCCCCCCAGCGCTTAGAACAGTGCTTTGCACATAGTAAGTGCTTAACAAATACCATTATTATTATTATTATTATTATTAATCCTCTCCTTTTTCCTGTCCTCCTCCCCATCCCCTCCACCATACCCCCTTCCCCTCCCCACAGCACCTGCATATGTGTTTGTACAGATTTATTACTCTATTTATTTTACTTGTATGTATTTACTATTCTATTTATATCATTAATGATGTTCATTTAACTTTAATTCTATTTGTTCTGATGACACCTGTTCACATGTTTTTGTTTTGTTGTCTGTCTCCCCCTTCTAGACTGTGAGCCTGTTGTTGGGTAGGGACTGTCTCTATATGTTGCCGACTTGTACTTCCCAAGCACTCAGTACAGTGCTGTGCACACAGTAAGCACTCAATAAATACAATTGAATAAATAAATGAATAATCCCAGCTCTGCCACTCGTCTGCTGGAAGGCTTCGGAGTCAGAGGACTGGCTTCTACTCCTGGCTCTGCCATTTGCTTACTGGGTGACCTGGGGCAAGTCACTTAAATTTCTTTGTGCTTCTATTTCTTCATTTGTAAAATGGGAATTAAATACCTGTTCTCCCTTCTCCCTTAGGCTGTGATTCCCATATGTGTCAGGGACTGTGTCCCACCTGTGTGTGCCTGCCACCTAAATCTCAACATGTCCAAGACAGAACTGCTTGTCTTCCCTCCCAAACCCTGCCCTCTCCCTGACTTTCCCATCTCTGTTGACGGCACTACCATCCTTCCCGTCTCACAAGCCCGCAATCTTGGTGTCATCCTCGACTCCGCTCTCTCATTCCCCCCTCACATCCAAGCCGTCACCAAAACCTGCCGGTCTCAGCTCCGCAACATTGCCAAGATCCGCCCTTTCCTCTCCATCCCAACTGCTACCCTGCTCATTCAAGCTCTCATCCTATCCCGTCTGGACTACTGCATCAGTCTTCTCCCTGATCTCCCATCCTCCTTTCTTTCCCCACTTCAATCCATACCTCACGCTGCTGCCCGGATTGTCTTTGTCCAGAAACGCTCTGGGCATGTTACTTCCCTCCTCAAAAATCTCCAGTGGCTACCAATCAGTCTGCGCATCAAGCAGAAGCTCCTCACCCTGGGCTTCCAGGCTGTCCATCCCCTCGCCCCCTCCTACCTCACCTCCCTTCTCTCCTTCTCCAGCCAAGCCCGCACCCTCCACTCCTCCGCTGCTAATCTCCTCACTGTTCCTCGTTCTCGCCTGTCCCACCGTCGACCCCCGGCCCACGTCCTCCCCTGGGCCACGTCCTCCCTCTGCCCCTCCGCCAAGCTCGCTCTCTTCCTCCCTTCAAGGCCCTACTGAGAGCTCACCTCCTCCAGGAGGCCTTCCCAGACTGAGCCCCCTCCTTCCTCTCCCCCTCGTCCCCCTCTTCATCCCCCCGTCTTACCTCCTTCCCTTCCCCACAGCACCTGTATATTTGTATATATGTTTGTACATATTTATTACTCTATTTATTTATTTTACTTGTACATATCTATTCTATTTATTTTATTTTGTTAATATGTTTGGTTTTGTTCTCTGTCTCCCCCTTCTAGACTGTGAGCCCACTATTGGGTAGGGACTGTCTCTATATGTTGCCAACTTGTACTTCCCAAGCGCTTAGTACAGTGCTCTGAACACAGTAAGCGCTCAATAAATACAATTGATTGATTGATTGATCTTCCCCAGTGCAAAATTTGTTTTATTTGTTTTGTTTTTATGGAATTTGTTAAGCACTTACCATGTGCCAGGCATCGTACTAAGCACTGGGGTAGATACAAGCTAATCAATCAATCAATCAATCGTATTTATTGAGCACTTACTGTGTGCAGAGCACTGCACTAAGTGCTTGGGAAGTACAAGTTGGCAACATATAGAGACAGTCCCTACCTGACAGTGGGCTCACAGTCTAGAAGGGGGAGACAGAGAACAAAACCAAACATATTAACAAAATAAAATAAATAGAATAGATATGTACAAGTAAAATAAATAAATGAATAGAGCAATAAATATGTACAAACATATATACATATATACAGGTGCTGTGGGGAAGGGAAGGAGGTAAGACGTGGGGATAGAGAGGGGGACGAGGGGGAGAGGAAGGAAGGGGCTGAGTGTGGGAAAGCCTCCTGGAGGAGGTGAGCTTTCAGTAGGGCCTTGAAGGGAGGAAGAGAGTTAGCTTGGCGGGTGGGCAGAGGGAGGGCATTCCAGGCCAGGGGGAGGACGTGGGCCGGTGGGATGGTGGGACGGTGTCCTACTCAGGTTGGACACTGTCCCTGTCCCACATGGGGCTCAGAGACGGTGGGACGGTGTCCTGATCAGGTTGGACACCGTCCCTGTCCCACATGGGGCTCAGAGTCTTCATCCCCATTTTACAAATGAGGTAACTGAGGCCCAAAGAAGTGAAGCGACCTGCTCACCCAGTAAGCCAATGGCAGAGCCAGGAGTAGAAGCCAGGCTGCTGACTCCCAAGCCTGTGTCCTCTCCACTAAGCCACACTGCTTCCCCCCACTGACATTCTTAGCCGTCCTTATTACATGTTATTAGAATCTGGGTCGCGGTCCTTCACAGAAGAATCTCTGATTAAAACCCAATAAGTGAAAAATGAAGAGATCAGAACAGAAGAGATCGAATCAATTAAGGAACTTGCTTTTAATCCCACTTCTCGGTACGTGACTCATCGTGGGTTGAAAATGAGCTAACTTTCATTTCATTTCATATCTTCAAGCTGCTTCCAAGGCCTGTAGCAGGTCAGGAGAATAATAATAATAATAATAACAATGGCATTTATTAAGTGCTTACTATGTGCAAAGCACTGTTCTAAGCACTGGGGAGGTTACAAGGTGATCGGGTTGTCCCACGGGGGCTCACAGTCTTAATCCCCATTTTACAGATGAGGTAACTGAGGCCCAGAGAAGTGAAGTGACTTGCCCAAAGTCACACAGCTGACAAGTGGCAGAGCCGGGATTTGAACCCATGACCTCTGACTCCAAAGCCCAGGCTCTTTCCACTGAGCCACGCTGCTAGGTCCTGCGTGCTTTCTTTTACTCAATCACCTTGCCCCACCAGCGATTTACCTCGCTGACTTCTTCATTCATTCATTCATTCATTCATTAAATCGTATTTATTGAGCGCTTACTGTGTGCAGAGCACTGTACTAAGCGCTTGGGAAGTACAATTTGGCAACATATATGGTTGTTCTTCCTACAACCCAGCACGTTCATTCTGCTCCTCTAACACCTACCTACGGACTCTACCTCCATCGTGTCTATCTCACCGCCGACCACTCTCTCCCACGCCCTGCCTGTGGCCTCCCTCCCTCTCCCTTCATATCCAACAGACCATCACTCTTCCTACTTTCAAAGCCTTATTAAAAATCAAATCTCCCCCAAGAAAGCTTCCCTGAGTAAGCCCACATTTCCTCTATTCCCTTTCCCTTCAGTGTCCCCCTCGCACTTGTGCTTTGCACATAGTAAGCGCTTAACAAATACCATTATTATTATTATTTGTACCCTTAATTCAGTCCACCCTCTGCCCCACAGCCTTATGGACAAAGCTGTAATTTATTTTAATGTCTGTCTCCCACTTAGGACTGGTAACCCATTATGGGCAACTCTGTCGTATTTTGCTCTCTTAAGTGCTTAGTTCAGTGCTCTGTACACAGTAAGCACTCAAAAACATGACTGATTTTTTAAAAAGATGGAAACAGGATTCGAGGAACACTTTTGTTCTCTCTCTCCCCCTCCCCATATATAAAACTGTGAACCCAATGTGGGGCAAGGACTGTGTCTAACCTGATTATCTTCTATACTTATTAGTAACTGCTTAAGAAATATCATTATTATTATTCATTCAATCATATTTATTGAGTGCTTACTGTGTGCAGAACACTATACTAAGCACTTGGGTACAATTATTATTATTGTTGCTGTCATTGTTATTATCTCTCCCTCCCGTTCCAACTTATTCTCCCCAGAGGCTAGACACTAGAACCTTTGCTCATTTAATGCTCCTTTTTTAGGGTCACCATTTCTTCTTTTCCAGGAAAGCATCTAATCCCATCACCTTTGTAATTTATTTTATTGTCTGTCCCCCTCTTAGGACTGTAAGCTCCTTATGGGCCACTTGGTCATACTGTACTTTCTCAAGCACTTAGTTCAGTGCTCTGCACACAGCAAGTGCTTAATAAATACGACCAAATGAATTAATAATAAATACTATTGAATGAACAAATCCACTGGCTTCATCACCGGCTCTGTCTGAGGTCAGTGAAGGGAGCTCTGCTCCGCTGAAAACTGACAACACAATGAGGGCATTTCCCAGCGGTCCTTTCCGCTTACACTGTAAGTTCCAACAGTGCTTGGCACATAGTAAGCGCTTAATAAATGCCATCATTATTATTATACATCATTCACTTAGTCAATGGTATTTACTGAGCTCTTATTATGTGCCGAATACTGTACTAAGCACTTGGGAGAGGACAAAATAACAATAAGCAGACACATTCCCTGTCCACAATGAGCTTACAGTCTAGAGAGACTGGGGCAGTGTCTCTTCATTCATTCATTCATATTAATTGAGCGCTTATTGTGTGCAGTGCACTGTTCTAAGCGCTTGGGAAGTACAAGTCTGCAACATATAGAGACGGTCCCTCCCCAACAACGGGCTCACAGTCTAGAAGGGGGCGAGACAGACAACAAAACAAAGCATGTGGACAGGTGTCAAGTCATCAGGACAAATAAATTAAAGTTAAATGCACATCATTAACAAAATGAATAGAATAGTAAATATGTACAAGTAAAATAAATAGAGTAATAAATCTGCACAAACGTATACAGGTGCTGTGGGGAGGGGAAGGAGGTAGGGCAGCAGGGACGGGGAGGAGGAGAGGAAAAAGGGGGCTCAGTCTGGGAAGGCCTCTTGGAGGAGGTGAGCTCTCAGTAGGGTTTTGAAGAGAGGAAGAGAGCTAGCTTGGCGGATGGGCAGAGGGAGGACATTCCAGGCCAGGGGGAGGACGTGGGCCGGGGGTCAACGGCGGGACAGGCGAGAACGAGGCACAGTGAGGAGGTGAGTGGCAGAGGAGCGGAGGGTGCAGGTTGGGCTGGAGAAGGAGAGAAGGGAGGTGAGGTAGGAGGGGGTGAGGGGATGGACAGCCTGGAAGCCCAGGGTGAGGAGTTTTTGCCTGATGAGTAGGTTGACAGGCAGCCACTGGAGATTTTTGAGGAACGGACTCTCCTCTGACTGAGACCACAGAGCTCGGCAAATAGTAAGGACTTCGCAAATACCATGATTACTATTTTTATTTTTGGAATATTTTATGCACTTTTTTTTGGAGCTCTGCCCACACACATGCCCACATATGTACACACACACCCCCTCACACACACACCCATCACCTACTTAATGAGTTCCTTCTCGCGGACTTCCAGCTGCAGCATGATGGCACTCAGCTCCATGTATAAGTTATTGGCTCTTTCCAGCTTTCTCTCATAGTGCTCCCGGATATCCAAAGCGTGCCTATCAAAGGAATGAAAAAGTTTCAGGAGACAACGGGGACTTTGTTTCGGGGAGCGAGAAGGTGGTCCGTTCCCGAAGAAGGGACAAAACCGAACAGTTCCCCTGAGAATTGGAGCGGAGAAGCAGTGTGGCTTAGTGGATAGAGCACAGGCCTGGGAGTTGGAAGGGCCTGGCTTCTGAAATCGGCTCTGCCGGATGTCTGCTGTGTGACCTTGGGCAAGTCACTTCGCTTCTCCGGACCTCACTTACCTCATCTGTAAAATGGGGGTTAAGAGTGTGAGCCCCATGGGGGACAGGGACCGTGGCCAAACTGCTTAACTTGTATCTACCCCAGCATTTAGGACAGTGCTTGGCACATAGTAAGCACATTATTATTATTATTATTAATGAAAGGTGCCCCAATTCAGAAGTCTTCTCCAATAATAATAATAATAATAATAATAATAATAATAATGGCATTTATTAAGTACTTATTATGTGCAAAGCACTGTTCTAAGCTCTGGGGAGGTTACAAGGTGATCAGGTTGTCCCACAGGGGGCTCACAGTCTTAATCCCCCTTTTTACAGATGTGGTTACTGAGGCACAGAGAAGTGAAGTACAGTGCTTAGTACAGTGCTCTGCACATAGTAAGCACTCAATAAATATGACTGATGATGATGATGAAGTGACTTGCCCAAAGTCACCCAGCTGACAATTGGCGGAGCCGGGATTTGAACCCATGAACTCTAACTGCAAAGCCCGGGCTCTTTCCACTGAGCCACCCTGCTTCCCCAAGCTGCTTCTCCAAGCAGTTAGTACAGTGCCCTGCATACTTAAGTGCTCAATAAATACCATTAATTGATCGATAGGTTGGCTCCCCGCAGTGGGGTTCTGTTTTCTGCCCTTGTGGCGATGGCTCAGACAAAATGAGAGACAGACATCATAAAGTGGAATCTAATAATGGTAATAGTAACAATTATTGTGGTATCTGTTAAGCGCTTCCTATATGTCAAGCACAGTACTGAGTTCTGCGTGACCTTGGGCAAGTCACTTCGCTTCTCTGGGCCTCAGTTACTTCATCTGTTAAATGAGGATTAAGACTGCGAGCCCATCTGGGACAAGGACTGTGTCCAAACTGATTTCCTTGTACCTACCCAGCACTTACAATAGTGCCTGGCACATAGTAAGCGATTAACAAATATCATTAAAAAAATGTGCTGGGGTAGGTAGATCCAAGATAATCAGGCCCCACATGGGGCTCACAGAGAAAGCAGGAGGGGGAATAGGTATTAATAATCATAATAATAATGGTATTTGTTAAGCGCTTACTATGTGCCAAGCACTGTTCTAAATGCTGGGGGAGATACAGGGTGATCAGGTTGTCCCACATGGGGCTCACACTTTTAATCCCCATTTTCCAGATGAGGTAACTGAGGCACAGAGAAGTGAAGTGACTTGCCCAAAGTCACACAGCTGACAAGGGGCGGAGGTGGGATTAGAACCCACGTCCTCTGACACCCAAGCCTGCACTCTTTCCACTAAGCCACGTTGAATCCTTATCTTGCAGGTGAGGGAACTGAGGCACAGAGAAGTAAGGTGACTTGCCCAAGGTCTCAAAGCGGGCCGGTGGCAGAGCCGGGATTAGAACCCAGGTCCTCTGACTCTCTATTCCATTAGGCCATGCTGGATCTTCTAGACTGTGAGCCCACTGTTGGGTAGGGACCGTCTCTATATGTTGCCAACTTGTACTTCCCAAGCACTTAGTACAGTGCTCTGCACCCAGTAAGTGCTCAATAAATACGATTGATTGATTGATTGGATCTCTACTCAGATTTTACCAAAGGTCGCGACTGAGGACAGAGCGAGGGTGAAATTTTCCAGATGGTTCCAAGCGTACCTGCGTAGAAAATCCGTGTTGCCATCATAAACAGTACAGTCTAATCTGAGGCAATTTTCCAGTTCAAACGCTTTTGCTCTTAAACTGGAGATCGCCGTTTCCTTATTTTCCTCTCCCCTCTTCCTCGTCCACTAAGGCTGACCCGGAGCAGGAGGGAAAATGACCCAAGGAGGGACAGAGGACAGCGGGAAGCCAGAGCGAGGGGACGTCAGAGGGAGGAAGGGATCGGCATAGGCCGCCGAAACTCTCTGCCACTTCCCAGAGATTTGCCGGGAGTCGGCCACCGATTAGGAATTTTTGGTGGCGAGAGTGGCAGGCCTGGGAAAAGGAAAGGATAGAACCAGCCGCGGACCTGAGCTCTTCTCTTCGTCGGCGGATGAGTTCTTCGTCTAACCGGTGTATGCAGGTCCCTTCGCTTTTAATCTTCTCGAAGTGTTTTTTTCACTTCTTCTCTCCATTCAGCCTGAAGGAGGGGAATTTACATTCAGGAAATTTGGCAAATCCGCAACAACAGCAGTCAGGCACCATCCCCGAGAACATTATTCAGGTGTAGAAGAAAGCAGTGTGGCCTAGTGGGTAGAGCTTATCTGAACCTCCCCTGTTTCTAATTAATCTCTTCTGATTAGGCTGCAGAGGATGTGTTACTTAAGTGCTCTTGTGCCTCTGTTTCCTCAGCTGTAAAATGGGGATTCAATTTAGAGATGCAGCATGGCCTTGTAAAATGGGGATTCAAGTCGGATAGAGAAGCAGCATGGCCTAGTAGCAACAGCATGGGCTTGGGAATCAGAGGTCGTGGGTTCTAATCCCGGCTCTGCCACTTGTCCGCTGTGTGACCTTGGGAAAGTCACTTCACTTCTCTGTGCCTCAGTTACCTCATCTGTAAAATGGGGATTGAGACTGTGAGCCCCACGTGGGACAACCTGATTACTTTCTATCTACCCCAGCGCTTAGACCAGTGCTTGGCACATATTAAGCACTTTACAAATACCATCATTATCAATTATTATTATATTCTCCCGCCTTCTCAGATTGTGAGCCTCATATGAGGCAAGTACTGAGTCCTACCTGGATTTTTTTGCTGTATTTGTTAAGCACTTACTATGTAGCGGGCACTGGGGTAGAAACAAGCTAATCAGATTGGACACAGTCCATGTCCCACATGGGGCTCACAGTCTTCATCTCCATTTTACAGATGAGGTAACTGAGGAACAGAGAAGTTAAGTGACTTTTCCAAGGTCACACAGCAGACAGTTGGCAGAGCCGGGATTAGAATGCCAGGTCCTCTGACTCCTAGGCCTGTGATTTTTCCGTTAGGCCACACGGCTTCTCTAGCCTGATTAACCTATATCTTCCCCAGTGCTTAGTACAGTGCTCGATCAATCAAAAGTATTTATTGAGTGGTTACTTTTTTAAAATTTGCATTTGTTAAGTGTTTACCATGTCTTAAGCACTGTTCCAAGCATTGGGGTGGCTACAAGTTAATCAGATGGGACACAGTCCCACGTGGCTCACATTTCAGTAGGAGGGAGAACTGGTACTGAATCCCCATTTTACAGTTCAGGAAACTGAGGCCTAGAAAGGTTAAGGGACTTCTCGAAGGTCCCACAGCAGACACGTGGTGGAGCTGGGATAAGAACCCAGGTCTCCAAGCCCATGCTTTGTTCATTTGTTCTTCTAGACTGTGAGCCCGCGGTTGGGTAGGGACCGTCTCTATATGTTGCCAACTTGTACTTCCCAAGCGCCTAGTACAGTGCTCTGCACACAGTAAGCGCTCAATAAATACGATTGAATGAATGAATGAATGAATGAATTAGGCCATGCTGCTTCCCTTTGGTGTAGAGCATGCACATATTTACTATTCTATTTATTTTGTTAATGATGTGCATACAACTTTAGTTCTATTTGTTCTGACGACTTTGACACCTGTCTCCATGTTTTGTTTTGTTGTCTGTCTCCCCCCTTCTAGACTGTGAGCCCATTGTTGGGAAGGGACGGTCTTTATATGTTGCCAACTTGAGCTTCCCAAGCGCTTAGTACAGTGCTCTGCACACAGTAAGCGCTCAATGAATACGATTGAATGAATTGAATGAATGAAAGTAAGCATTTAGGAGAGTACATTACAACAGAGTTGGTTGACATGTTTCCTGCCCACAGGGAGCTTACAGGCCACAGGAACAGACATTTATATAAATAAATGAATCACGGCTATGTACGTAAGTGCTGTGGGGTTGAGGGTGGAGTAAATAAAGGGTGGAAATCCAAATGCAAAGATGACATGGAACGAAGTGGGAGAAGAGGAAAGGAGGGATTAGTCAGGGAAGGCCTTCGGGAGGAGATGTGTCTTCAATAAGGCAATCTGTAGGTGGGGAGAGTATGTCTGTCAGATATTCATTCATTCAATCGTATTTATTGAGTGCTTACTGTGTGCAGAGCACTATACTAAGCGCTTGGGAAGTACAAGTTGGCAACATATAGAGACGGTCCCTACCCAACAGCGGGCTCACAGTCTAGAAGGGGGAGACAGAGAACAAAACAAAACATGGAGACAGGTGTCAAAGTCGTCAAAACAAATAGAATTAAAGCTGTATGCACATAATTAACAAAATAAATAGAATAGTAAATATGTGCATGCTCTACACCAAAGGGAAGCAGCATGGCCTAATTCATTCATTCATTCATTCATTCAATACAAGTACAAGTAAAATAAATAAATAAATAGAGTAATAAATACGTACAAACATATATACATATATACAGGTGTTGTGGGGAAGGGAAGGAGGTAAGGCGGGGGGGATGGAGAGGGGGAGGAAGGAGGGGGCTCAGTCTGGGAAGGCCTATGAAGTGGGAGGCAGGACTTGGGCAGGGGATCGGCAACTAAGAGAGATGATATTGAGGTCCGGTGAGAAGGTTGCCATTAGAGGAACAAAGTGTGTGGACTGGGTTGTAGAAGAAAATGAGAGAGGTGAGGTGCGGGGAACAAGGTGATTGAGGGCTTCAAAGTCGATGGTAAGGAGTTTCCGTTTGACACGGAGGTAGAGGGGCAACTGCTGGGGGCTCTTGAGGAGTGGGGAAATCTGGACTAGAGTGGTTTTGTAAAAAAATGATCCAGGCAGCAGAGTGAAGTACGAACTGAAGTGGGGAGAGGCAGGAGGCAGGAAGGTTGGCAAGGAGGCACCTCGCTCCTGAAGCGTGACGATGACTAGGGCAGGCACCCATTCTCTCTCCCGTTCAGTAGTGTAGACACCATGGAATGATCCACTTCTACGTATTTACGAACACCATCCTCCAAACCACCGCCAGACACTTTGGAAATACCCTTTCCACGGCCCTGCTCCTAAGGCAGGAGGAAGATGACGGAGGGTTCCCGGTTGCCTTGAGCAGGCCCCAAAGGGATCGTTACCTGGGATTTGAAATAAGTCTCCTGCGGCGTGGCGAGCACGTCGGCCGACGCGATGTCCAGATGCATGAGTGTCTGCCGGAAAGAAGGTCGATTACGGGGCTTGCTCTGCCTGGAGGTAAAAACAGACGCTACTGTCTAATAAGCATTTTTTTTCAGCTCCTCTAACCCCCCCGCTCCAGTCAGCTTTCGGTCAGTCGGTCGTATTTATTGAGCACTTACCGTGTGCAGAACGCTGTACTAAGCGCTTGGGAGCGTACAATACAACAATAGAATAGCCGCATTCCTTGCCCACAGTGAGCTTACAGTCTAGAGGGGAAGACAGACGTTAATAGAAATCAATAAATTACAGATCTGTAGACTGCGAGCCCGTTGTTGGGTAGGGACCGTCTCTCTATGTTGCCAGCTTGTACTTCCCAAGCGCTTAGTACAGTAAGCGCTCAATAAATACGACCGAATGAATGAAAGTCAGTGGGGCTGGGAGTGGGGGGAATGAATAAATTACAGAGAAGCAGCGTGGCTCGGTGGAAAGAGCATGGGCTTTGGAGTCAGAGGTCATGGGTTCGAATCCCGACTCCGCCACATCTGCTGGGTGACCTTGGGTAAGTCACTTAACTTCTCTGAGCCTCAGTTAACCTCATCTGTAAAATGGGGATTAAGACTGTGAGCCCCATGTGGGACCACTTGATCACCTTGTAACCTCCCCAGCGCTTAGAACAGTGCTCTGCACATAGTAAGTGCTTAATAAATGCCCTTATTATTATTATTATTATTATGAATAAAGGGAGCAAGTCAGGGCAAAGCAGAAGGAGTTGAGGAAAAGGATAAGATAGTCTGGGAAGGCCCCTTGGAGGAGATGTGCTTTTAAGAAGGCTTTGAAGGTGGGGAAAGTCATTGTCTCTTGGATAACAACAACAATAATAATAATAGGTAAGTGTTTACTATATGCCAAGCACTGTTCTAAGCGCTGGGGTAGATTTAAGTTAATCAGTAGGATGCAGTTCCTGTCCCACATGGGGCTCACACTCTTAATCCCCATTTTACAGATGAGCAAATTGAGGCCCAGAGAAGCTAAGTGACTTGCCCAAAGTCACACAGCAGACATGCGGCAGAGCCGGGATTAGAACTCATGCCCTTCTGATATGAGGAGGGAGGGCGTTCCAGGCCAGAGGCAGGACGTGGGTTTTACTCCATTTACCACTAAAAACAGGAGTCCCAGATGCTTTTTGACTGCAAAACTCAAATCTCCAGGGCCAGGCCCGTTTCCCTGGCGACCTGTCCTTTAGATCAAGGAAATTGAATCTGGATCGATCCTACCTGATGGTTCATGAGTCCCCGCACCTGGGGGTCCTCTCTGTTTTCCAGAAGTCTTTCCTAGACTTGGGTCTGAGGAGGAACAGGAAAGGGGTAGAGAGGTAGGTGGGGAGATAATTTTCTCACCACGTCTGCTTCATAAGGATTTTGAAGCCGTCAGGACAAGTCGAAGGGACGGGAAGGTGTAGGCTGTTGCTGCCCACCCCCCAGATGATGGCTGAGGAATCCACATCCTTATAGGGAATTTCTCCTGTGAGGAGTTCCCACAGCACCACTCCGAAGGACCTGAAACAAGAGGAAAATAGGACGTGAGATCCAGTACCCAATGGGAAAGTGAGTTCATTCATCCATTTTTTTTGGGGGTGGTGGTTAATGGCATTTATTAAGCGCTTACTATGTGCAAAGCACTGCTCTAAGCACTGGGGAGGTTACAGAGTGATCAGGTTGTCCCACGGGGGGCTCACAGTCTTCATTCTCATTTTGCAGATGAGGTAACTGAGGTACAGAGAAGTTAAGTGACTTGCCCAAAGTCACACAGCTGACAACTGGCAGAGCTGGGAATTTTTTTAATGGCATTTATTAAGCGCTTACTGTGTGCAAAGCACTGTTCTAAGCACTGGGGAGGTTACAGGGTGATCAGGTTGTCCCAAGGGGGGCTCACAGTCTTCATCCTCATTTTACAGATGAGGTAACTGAGGCACAGAGAAGTGAAGTGACTTGCCCAAAGTCACACAGCTGACAATTGGCAGAACTGGGATTTGAACCCATGACCTCTGACTCCAAAGCCCGGGCTCTTTCCACTGAGCCACGCTGCTTCTTTCATTCAATCATATTTATTGTGTGCTTACTGTGTGCAGAGCACTGTACTAAGCGCTTGGGAAGTACAAGTTGGTGACATATAGAGACGGTCCCTACCCAACAATGGGATCACAGTCTAGAAGGGAGAGACGGACAACAAAACAAGACATGTGGACAGGTGTCAAGTCGTCAGAACAAATAGAATTATAGCTAAATGCACATCATTAACAAAAGCAGAATAGTAAATATGGACAAGTAAAATAAATAGAGTAATAAATCTGTACAAACATATATGCAGGTGCTGTGGGGAGGGGAAGGAGGTAGGGTAGGGGGGATGGGGAGGAGGAGAGGAAAAGGGGGGCTCAGTGTGGGAAGGCCTCCTGGAGGAGGTGAGCTCTCAGTAGGGCTTTGAAGGGAGGAAGAGAGCTAGTTTGGCGGATGTGCGGAGGGAGGGCATGCCAGGCCACGGGGAGGACGTGGGCTGGGGGTCGATGGCGGGACAGGCGAGAACGAGGTACAGTGAGAAGTTTGGCAGAGGAGCGGAGGGTGCAGGCTGGGCTGGAGGAGAGAAGGGAGGTGAGGTAGGAGGGGGTGAGGGGATGGACAGCCTTGAAGCCCAGAGTGAGGAGTTTTTGCTTGATGCGTAGTTGACAGGCAGCCACTGGGGATTTTTGAAGAGGGGAGTAACATGCCCAAGTGCTTACTATGTACCAGGCATTGTACTGAGCGCTGGGGTAGATACGAGTTGATCAGATTGGATACCGTTGCTGTCACACATAGGGCTCACAGTCTTAATCCCCATTTTACAGATGAGGCAACTGAGGCACAGAGAAGTTAAGTGACTTGCCCAAGGTCACACAGCCAACATGAAGCACAGCCAAGATTGGAACCCTGATCCTTCTGGTTCCCAGATTTGTGCTCTGGCCACTAGGCCACGCTCAATCAACCGTATTTATTGAGTGCTTTCTGTGTGCAAATCACTGTACTGAGCGCTTGGGAGACTACAATACAACTACAAATGGACATGATGATGATGATGATGATGATGGCATTTGTTAAGCGCTTACTATGTGCACAGCACTGTTCTAAGCGCTGAGGAGGATACAAGGTGATCAAATTGTCCCACATGGGGCTCATAGTTTTCTTCCCCATTTTCCAGATGAGGTAACTGAGGCACAGAGAAGTGAAGTGACTTGCCCACAATCACACAGTTGACAGTTGGCAGAGCCGGGATTTGAAACCATGACCTCTGACTCTATCAATCAATCAAATAAATACGATTGATTGATTGATTGATTGACTCTCAAGCCCGTGCTCTTTCCATTGAGCCATGCTGCTTCTCTGAGGAACAACTGTTCCTTTTTCTTTGAGGGGGGTCCTTTGAGAGTTTCCTCCTGGAGCGATAGGAACTTCCCAGATTCCTTCATTTGCTTTCTTATAGTGACATCACTCTAGTTAGAAGCTGAAATTTCAGATTTCACTGCCGTATTCTTAGAAGGCAGTTCACTTAAGAGTTTTTGAACACCTTAGGGAATTTGCTAAGGAGTGTTCAGAAAGCAGTATAGCTTCAGTGTTGGCTTAGGACAATGTGTACTACTATTAAACATGCTTCAGGCTGTGCTTGGAATGTTTAAGTAAGAAGAATTGTGGTCTGCATTTACTGTAGAAATCTGAATCAGTGATTGAAATGAAAATTATCCGTTTTTCATAGCAGATGAAATTGGCATCTAAGGCAAGCATTTGGTCTCTTCCAGAAGACTAAATCCTGGTCACCCATCCTTACCACTCAATAGTACTTGTAACTTGCCAACTTATACTTCCCAAGCACTTAGTACAGTGCTCTGCACACAGTAAGCGCTCAACAAATACGATTGAATGAATGAATGAATTAATCATTTTCCTGGAAAATGACATATTCCCTAACCACAACAAGCTCGCAGTCTAGAGGGGGAGATAGATATTAATATAAATAAATAAATTATGGATATATACCTATGTGCCGTGGGGATGAGAGGAGGGATGAATGAAGAGAGCAAATCAGGGCGACGCAGAAGGGAGTGGGAGGAGAGGAGTGGAGGGATTAGTTATTTGGGAATAGTCTTGTCTTGCATTATCGGTGACACATGGGAAGAAGAGCCTCAAAAAACCATATGATTTTGAACACAATTAGCATTCTATTCATTCATTTGATCATGCTTATTGCGTGATTACTGTGGGCAGAGCACAGTACTAAGCACTTGGGAGAGTATAATACAAACATAAACGACACATTCCCTGCCCATTACGAGCTTACAGTCTAGAAGGTGATATCTTCCCCTAGTCTTTTTCTAAGGCTTTGTTTTTACCTCGGAAACCTCTTTTATCTTCAGCTACCCTTTAAAATTTTCCATTTACAGTCTCTCACGTGTGAAGGAAAATGATATTTCAGAACTTGGACGGAACAGGAGATATACCTGCTAGAGGAAGCCCACTGCTGGGTAGGGACTGTCTCTATATGTTGCCAACTTGTATTTCCCAAGCGCTTAGTACAGTGCTCTGCACACAGTAAGCGCTCAATAAATACGATTGATGATGATATAAGTCCCACCAATACTATTATTTTCTAAAAAATATTTTACGGTATTTGTTAAGTGCTTACTATGTGCCAGGCACTGTGCTAAGCACTGGAGTAGATACAAGATAATTAGGTTGGACACAGTCCATGTCCCACCTGGGTCCACAGTCTTAATCCCCAATTTACAGATGAGGTAAAGAGGCACAGAGAAGTTAAGTGACTTGCCCAAGGTCACACAGCAGGCAATTGGAAAAGCCAAGATTAGAACGCAGGTCCTCTGATTTCCAGATCCATGCTCTTTCCACTAGGCCACACTGCTTGAAAACCATTTCCTGCAGCCCTCCTAATAATAGCTGCAACTGTCTCTACTGCAGCATGGCTCAGTGGAAAGAGCACAGGCTTTGGAGTCAGAGGTCATGGGTTCAAACCCTGGCTCTGCCAATTGTCAGCTGTGTGACTTTGGGCAAGTCACTTCTCTGTGCCTCAGTTACCTCATCTGGAAAATGGGGATTAAGACTGTGAGCACCCTCTGGGACAACCTGATCACCTTGTAACCTCCCCAGAGCTTAGAACAGTACTTTGCACATAGTAAGCGCTTAATAAATGCCATCATTATTATTATTACTGCATTCCCTGTCAGGTGGGAGAGAACACTGCACATTTAAGAGATCAGGAACCAACCCTAGAAATAGACTGTCACTACCCCAGATGCTGCTCGGGTTACAATAATAACAATAATAATAATAATAATGGTATTTGTTAAGCACTTACCATGTGCAAATAATAATAATAATAATAACGGCATTTGCTAACGCTTACTATGTGCAAAGCACTGTTCTAAGTGCTGGGGGGATACAAGGTGATCAGGTTGTCCCACATGCGGCTCACAGTCTTCACCCCCATTTTACAGATGAGGCAACTGAGGCACAGAGAAGTTAAGTGGCTTGCCCAAGGTCACACATCAGACAAGTGGCGGAGCCGGGATTCGAACCCT
This sequence comes from Tachyglossus aculeatus, assembly GCF_015852505.1. Taxonomy (NCBI): domain Eukaryota; kingdom Metazoa; phylum Chordata; class Mammalia; order Monotremata; family Tachyglossidae; genus Tachyglossus; species Tachyglossus aculeatus. The sequence goes on from NC_052066.1 coordinate 65,957,206, forward strand.
TGACCTTTGACTCCTAAGCCCGGGCTCTTTCCACTGAGCCACGCCGCTTCTTAATCCCCATTTTACAGATGAGATACCTGAGGCATGGAGAAGTTAAGCGACTTGCCCAAGGTCACGGAGACAAGTGCTTGAGCCGGGATTAAAACCCAGGCCTGTGCTCTTTCCCCTAGGCCGTGCTGCTTCCCCTCTTAACCATTGAGGGGGATACAAGGTGATCAGGTTGTGGGGCTCACAGTCTTAATCCCCATTTTACAGATGAGGGAACTGAGGCACAGAGGAACACAGTCGACAAGTGGTGGAGCCGGGATTAGAACCCATGACCTCTGACTCCCAAGCCCGGGCTCTTTCCACCGAGCCTTGCTGCTTCTCTATGGAATCTTATTTTTCGGAAGAGGGAAGGTACTAAATTTCACGCTTTAGTTGCTGAAACCGGGGACTCTAAGAGGGGCCACCATGAAAATAAATACATGCCTATAAGTGCGGGACCTAAAAGGAAATCAGAGAACCCCGATGAAAATTAGCCAGTGGGGAGCATTTGTGTTTGATAAGCGCTTAGTACAGTGCTCTGCACATAGTAAGCGCTCAATAAATATGATTGATGATGATGATGATGATGATTTTGAAGGGAATTTGTGTGTATTTGTTGCGAGCAGATGTTTGAGTTCCATCAGCCTGGTGACAAAGAAGGAAAATAATGCTTGTTCCCAATGATCAATTAATCAATCAAACAGTGGTACTTATTAAGTGCTTAGTACGTGCAGAGCACTGTTCTAAGTGTTTGGGAGAGTACAATACAACAGAATTAGCAGATACATTCCCTGCCCATAACGAGCTTACATTCTAGAGGGATGCCTAGATGCTGATTTTGAACTATTTTATTTCTGTTAGTTTTACTGAGAATTCAAAAATATGAGAACCCTTTAGGTCTAGCCTGTTTTTCCATCTGCTGGTATTTATCCAAAAAAATACATTTTTTATTCCTTCTTAAGTCTGTTTGATTTCCTCATAGTTCCTCAAACTCCGCTGTCTTTTTACAATGGGTTCCCTAGACACTCAAGCACAGCGCAGTCATCATCATCAATCGTATTTATTGAGCGCTTACTATGTGCAGAGCACTGTACTAAGCGCTTGGGAAGTACAAATTGGCAACATACAGAGTCCTTCGCCCTTTGGCATTTATTGAGCGCTTACCGTGTGCAGAGCACTGTACTAAGCGCTCGGGAAGTACAATTCGGCAACGTATAGAGACGGTTCCTACCCAACAACGGGCTCACAGTCTAGAAGGGAGAGACGGACAACAGAACAAGTAGATGGGTGCCAATACCAACAGAATAGATAAATAGAATTATAGATATGTACACATGATTAATAAAATAATTAGAGGAATAAATATGTACAAATATACGCAAGCGCTTGCGTATATACCGAAGAATACCGAGAGGGCATTGAAGGAGAGAAGAGTGAGAAGACGCGGTTTTGCAATGATCTCACCAGATATCCACTTTCTCCGAGACGGGCTCGTTGCGAATCACCTCTGGTGCCATCCATGCCACCGTGCCAGCGAAGGACATTTTGGTACTTTTATCGCTGAGTTCTTTCGAAGTGCCAAAATCTGAAATCTTGACTGCATCGGTGTGAGTGACTAATACGCTAAGAGGAGAAAAACACGCGGCATTTAGGCCCGAAGAAAAACGCAACTGGGAAAATTTTAGTATTTCTTCCTATTAATATAGCTTCCTCCGTGCCAAATGCTGTTCTGAGCACTGGGGTAGACACAACCACTTGTGTATATTTGTACATATTTATTACTCTAATTATTTTATTATTAATAATAATTCATTCACTCAATCGCATTTATTGAGCGCTTACTGTGTGCAGAGCACTGGACTAAGCGCTTGGGAAGTAATAACAATAATGATGATGGCATTTATTAAGCGCTTACTATTACTCTATTTATTTATTACTCTATGATTACTCTATTTATTTATTTATGTTACTTGTACATATCTATTCTATTTATTTTATTTTGTTAATATGTTTGGTTTTGTTCTCTGTCTCCCCCTTCTAGACTGTGAGCCCACTGTTGGGTAGGGACTGTCTCTATATGTTGCCAACTTGTACTTCCCAAGGGCTTAGTACAGTGCTCTGCACACAGTAAGCGCTCAATAAATATGATTGATTGATTGATTGATTGATTGTTAAGCACTTACTATCTGCAAAGCACTTTTCTAAGCGCTGGGGGATACAAGGTGATCAGGTTGTCCCGCATGGGGCTCACAGTCATCATCCCCATTTTACAGATGAGGTAACTGAGGCTCCGAGAAGCTAAGTGACTTGCCCAAGGTCACACAGCAGACATGTGGCAGAGCTGGGATTTGGACCCGTGACCTCTGACTCCAAAGCCTGGGCTCTTTCCACTGAGCCACGCTGCTTCTCTTATATAATAATGGCATTTATTCAGCGCTTACTATGTGTAAAGCACTGTTCTAAGCGCTGGGAGGTTACAAGGAGATCAGGTTACCCCACGGGGGGCTCACAGTCTTAACCCCCATTTTACAGATGAAGGAACTGAGGCACAGAGAAGTTAAGTGACTTGCCCAAGGTCACACAGCAGGCAATTGGTGGAGGCAGGATTTGAACCCGTGACCTCTGACGCCAAAGCCTTGGCTCTTTCCACTGAGCCACGCTGCTTCTTTTAATGCTTTCTTATTAATGATGTGTATATATCTATAATTCTATTTATCTATTCTGTCGGTATTGACACCTGTCTACTTGCTTTGGTTTGTTCTCTGTCTCCCGCTTCTACACTGTGAGCCTGTTGTTGGGTAGGGACCGTCTCTATATGTTGCCAACTTGTACTTCCCAAGCGCTTAGTACAGTGCTCTGCACAAGGTAAGTGCTCAATAAATACGATTGAATGAATGAATACAAGGTAATCAGATTGGTCACGGTCTCTGCCCACGTGGAGCTCCCAATCTAAATCCCCATTTTACAGAGGAGGTAACTGAGGCCCAGAGAAGTGAAGCGACTTGCCCAAGGTCACACAGCAAACAAGTGGCAGAGCCAGGATTAGAACTCATGACCTTCTGACTCTCAGATCTGTGATCTTTTCTCTAGGAAACACTGGCCCCCCTCTCGCTTGGAGCCACAGTAGCGTCCTAAACGTTAATAGCAAAGCAGCAGTTTCGTTTTTAGAGTAGCCCAACAAACGGTAGCTTCACACAGGCTCAAACTCATCCATTTCCACCCAATGACACTGAAACAACTTCTCTGTGCCTCAGTTCCCTCATCTGCAAAATGGGGATTAAGACTTTGAGCCCCCCGTGGAGCGACCTGATCACCTTGTAACCTCCCCAGCACTTAGAACAGTGCTTTGCACATCGTAAGTGCTTAATAATACTAATAATTTTGGTATTTGTTAAGCGCTTACTATGTGCAAAGCACTGTTCTAAGCGCTGGGGAGGATACAAGGTGATCAGGTTGTCCCATGTGAGGCTCACAGTCTTAATCCCCATTTTACAGATGAGGTAAATGAGGCCCAGAGAAGTGAAGTGAGTTGCCCAAAGTCACACAGCTGACAAGCGACGGAGCCGGGATTAGAACCCATGACCTCTGACTCCAAAGCCCGGGCTCTTTCCACTGAGCCATGCTGCTTCCCCCATGGCTTAATAAATGCCATTATTATCAATGATGACCCTAATTGGGGCCCCCCGATATTGAGTATAGCATCCAGGAGTGGTTTGGTTCTCCCCGAAGGCCACTGTACTAGGGATTTCAATCAATCAATCAATCAATCAATCAATCGTATTTATTGAGTGCTTACTGTGTGCAGAGCACTGTACTAAGTGCTTGGGAAGTACAAGTTGGCAACATATAGAGACAGCCCCTAACCAACAGTGGGCTCACAGTCTAGAAGACACTTAACAAATGCAATTATCATTATTACTATTATTGTTATTACCTTGTATCTACCCCAGCACTTAGAACAGTGCTTTGCACATAGTAAGCACTTAAAAAATGCCATTATTATTATTATTATTATCTTGTATCTACCCCAGCGCTTAGAACAGTGTTCGGCACATAGTAAGCACTTAACAAATACCATAATAATAATAATTATTGATTGATTTATATACTATTCCCTGCAAGGTGGGGATTCTGCACAATGTACTCTCCCGATTCAGCCACTTAATGTTGGTATTTGTTAAGTGCTTACTATGTGCTAAGCACTGTTCTAAGCTCTGGGGTAGATACAAGGTGATCAGGTTGTCCCATGTGGGGCTCACAGTCTTCATCCCTATTTTACAGATGAGGGAACTGAGACCCAGAGAAGTGAAGTGACTTGCCCAAAGTCACACAGCTAAGTGACAGAGCCGGGATTTGAACCCGTGACCTCTGACTCCAAAGCCCGGGCTCTTTCCACTGAGCCACACTGCTTCACTTTAGGGCTGTTTAGGGGCCTGGTGTTCTGAAAGCATTTCCCCAATCCCAAACGTGCCTAAGGGCAAGTAGGGAGAAATATATACATGAGGGATTTCCGATTTATGACCCTTGAGCAAGATCAATCAATCAATCAGTCAATCAATCGTATTTATTGAGCGCTTACTGTGTGCAGAGCACTGGACTAAGCGCTTGGGAAGTACAAGTTGGCAACAGATAGAGACAGTCCCTGCCCAACAGTGGGCTCACAGACTAGAAGGGGGAGACAGAGAACAAAACCAAACATATTAACAAAATAAAATAAATAGAATAGATATATAGAAGTAAAATAAATACATAAATGGAGTAATCAATATGTACAAACATATATACATATATACAGGGACTTCCTCAAGGGGCTGGAGGTCCAGCAGCTACACATGGAATAATTCACTTTCTAATACTATGCCTGTTCAGTCCTCCCCACCCACATCCCTGATAAAGATCACTCAGCTCTTCTCAGAGAACAGCGGGGTGGACACACCGATGGGCACTATCCTCCACCTAGCGCTATATCAATCAATCAATCAATCAATCAATCGTATTTATTGAGCGCTTACTGGAGCGCACAAGTTGGCAACATATAGAGACAGTCCCTACCCAACAGTGGGCTCACAGTCTAAAAGGGGGAGACAGAGAACAAAACCAAACATACTAACAAAATAAAATTAATAAATAAAAATAAAATAAAGATGCGTCAAAGTGGTCCCCTCACGTTAGACCATGTATTCACGCTACCGCATCTTGGTGCAATTAGGTGAAATTTTTTGGGCGGAGAGTCGGGAAACATTTAGCTTCTTAAATCTATCGTTTGGGATGAGAGCATCTCTATAGAGGCATGACAGAAGCATTTCCCACTGTGCTGATTTAAACCAGACTAGACAAGGACCTCAGATAACCTCAGCGGAAACTCTGTACAGTGCATAGGACCGATGCTATTGGAGTCACATGCCACGGATCCGAACCCAGAACCCCCGCCTTCTCCCCGCCGCCCCCGTCAAGAAATTCTGACGTTAGTAATGGTGGTATTTGTTAAGCGCTGACTATGTGCGATTCACTGTTCTAAGCGCTGGTGGGGGGGGGCTGCAAGGTGATCAGGTTGTCCCACTTGGGGCTCACAGGCTTAATCCCCATTTTACAGATGAGGTAACTGAGGCACAGAGAAGTTAAGCGGCTTGTTGCCTGTCCCCTCATCTGACAAGGGGTTTCAAACTTTTCTAGCCATCAACACTTTTCCCAGTCGCCCGGCAGTGGTCCCTGGATTCTAGAAATCTGGGCCTTCTCTGGGCCTCAGTTACCTCATCTGTAAAATGGGGATTAAGTCCGTGAGCCCAACGTGGGCCAACCTGATCACGCTGTATCTACCCCAGTGCTTAGAACAATGCTTGGCACATAGTAAGCGCTTAACAAATACCATCATTATTATCTTTCTAATCCTGGCTCCGCCTCTTGTCTGCTATGTGATCTTGAGCAACTCACGTCAATTCTCAGTGCCTCAGTTAACTCATTTGTAAAATGGGGATGAAGACTGTGAGCCTTATATGTTAGTATGTTTGGTTTTGATCTCTGTCTCCCCCTTTTAGACCGTGAGCCCACTGTTGGGTAGGGACTGTCTCTATATGTTGCCAACTTGGACTTCCCAAGCGCTTAGTACAGTGCTCTGCACACAGTAAGCGCTCAATAAATACGATTGATTGATTGATTGATTGACAGGGATCATGTCCAACTTGATTACTTCATATCTACCCCAGCGCTTGAGATGGGAGAAGTATCACGCCCTAGGGGATAGATTATGGGCCCGGGAGTCCGAAGGACCCGGCTTCTAATCCCGGCTCCACCGCTCGTCCGCTGTGTGAACTTGGGCAAGTCACTTCACTTCTCTGGGCCTCAGGGACTGTCTCTATATGTCGCCAACTTGTACTTCCCAAGCGCTTAGTACAGTGCTCTGCACACAGTAAGTGCTCAATAAATACGATTGATTGATTGATTGATTGATCTGTAAAATGGGGATTAAGACTGTGAGCCCCACATGGGACGGGGATTGCATCTGGTCTAATAATCTTGTATCTACCACAATGTTGTGTTGAGTGCCTTAATAAATGCACAGTGAGCACTTAATAAATACCATAATGATTATTAATGATTAGCTGGTGGCAGGAGAGGGAAGCAGCGATTAGTAACCAGTGGCAACTAGAAATTGGATGGACTGAACAGCTAATCAAGGAGTATGCACATAAATACTGATCTTCAGGGAAAAAAAAATCCCACCCTGTCTGCCTGACTTCAAATGCTTATCAACCCTCTAGTGCTGAATTCCTTCAAAAACTTCCTGTGGCACATTTTCCTGTCCCCAGCTGGCCTACAAGGCAGAACGTGTTACTGCTCATAAGAAAACAGACAAAGAAAACAGTGGATAGATCATTGGCCCGCGAGTCCGAAGGACCCGGCTTCTAATCCCGGCTCCACCGCTCGTCCGCTGTGTGAACTTGGGCAAGGCACTTCACTTCTCGGGACCTCAGTTATCTCATCTGTAAAATGGGGATTAAGACCGTGAGCCCCACATGGGACGGGGATTGCATCTGGTCTAATAATCTTGTGTCTACCACAACGTTTTGTTGAGTGCCTTAATAAATGCACAGTGAGCACTTAATAAATACCATAATGATTATTAATGATTAGCTGGTGACAGGAGAGGGAAGCAGCCATTAGTAACTGGTGGCAGCTAGAAATTGGATGGACTAAACAGCCAATCAAGGTAAATACTGATCTTCAGGGAAAAAAAAAAAACCCACCCTGTCTGCCTGACCTCAAATGCTTATCAACCCTTTAGTGCTGAATTCCTTCAAAAACTTCATGTGGCACATTTTCCTGTCCCCAACTGGCCTACAAGGCAGAATGCATTAGTGCTCATAAGAAAACAGACAAATCCTTCATTGTTTTTTCAACAGAATAACAATAATAACTGTGGTATTTGTTACGCGCTTACTATGTGCCAGGCACCGTACTAAGCACTGGGGTGGATACCAGCACGTACGGTTGGACACAGTCCCTGTCCCACGTGGGACTCACAGTTTCAATCCCCATTTTACAGATGAGGTGACTGAAGTAGAGAGAAGAGACTTGTCCAGGGTCACCCAGCGGACATGCGGAGCGGCCGGAATTAGAGCTCCTCCGTCCACTCTGCCATGCTGCTTCTCAGGCTCGGTCATCTTCTGAACACAATTCTGAACACGGAGCACTTAGGACAGTGCTCCGCACACCGTAGGCGCTCAATAAATACAACTGAATGAATTCCGGCCGGCAGAATTTCTCATTTTAAAGCAACAAAACAATAGTAGCGCATCTGAGGGGGAACTTACTTGGGTGACTTGAGATCCCGGTGGATGATTTTATGAAGGTGCAGGTAATTCATTCCACTGGCGATCCCCGTGGACCAGTCCACCAGGAGCCGGGGGGTGATTTTGCGTCCCGCCCTCAGGACCTCGTAGAGTTGTCCGTGGGCACAATACTCCATGATGATACAGTAACACGGGGCCTGGGTGCAAACCCCTCTGCCGGGGGAGGGGAAGAGGGGAAACCGCATTAATATTTAACGAAAGAGCAAACGGAAAATGAACTCGAGGATTTGATTTGTGGCATCCGGCGGTAATGTTGCACCTGTGCCTGAGCCTCAGTTACCTCACCTGTAAAATGGGGATGAAGACTGTGAGCCCCCCGTAGGACAACCTGATCACCTTGTAGCTCCCCCAGTGCTTAGAACAGTGCTTTGCACATAGTAAGTGCTTAACAAATGCCATTATTATTATTATTATTATTATTATTGAGGGCTTGTAGCAGCAAAAGCCCTGGGTATCAATCAATCAATTAATCAATCAATCGTATTTATTGAGCGCTTACTTTGTGCAGAGCACTGTACTAAGCGCTTGGGAAGTACAAGTTGGCAACATATAGAGACAGTCCTTACCCAACAGTGGGCTCACAGTATAAAAGGGGGAGACAGAGAACAAAACCAAACATACTAACAAAATAAAATAGAATAGATATGTACAAGTAAAATAAATAAATAAATAAATAAATAGAGTAATAAATATGTACAAACATATATACAGGTGCTGTGGGGAAGGGAAGGAGGTAAGATGGGGGGATGGAGAGGGGTGCGAGGGGGACAGGAAAGAAGGGGCTGAGTCTGGGAAGGCCTCCTGGAGGAGCTGAGCTCTCAGTAGGGCCTTGAAGGGAGGAAGAGTGCTAGCTTGGTGGATGGGCAGAGGGAGGGCATTCCAGGCCTGGGGGAGGAGGTGGGCCGGGGGTCGATGGCGGGACAGGCGAGAGCGAGGTACGGTGAGGAGATTAGTGGCGGAGGAGTGGAGGGTGCGGGCTGGGCGGGAGAAGGAGAGAAGGGAGGTGAGGTAGGAGGGGGCGAGGGGATGGACAGCCTTGAAGCCCAGGGTGAGGAGTTTCTGCCTGATGCGCAGACTGATTGGTAGCCACTGGAGATTTTTGAGGACGGGAGTAACATGCCCAGAGCGTTTTTGGACAAAGACAATCCAGGCAGCAGCGTGAAGTATGGATTGAAGTGGGGAGAGACATGAGGATGGGAGATCAGAGAGAAGGCTGATGCAGTAGTCCAGACGGGATAGGATGAGAGCTTGAACGAGCAGGGTAGCGGTATGGATGGAGAGGAAAGGGCGGATCTTGGCAATGTTGCGGAGCTGAGACCGGCAGGTTTTGGTGACGGCTTGGATGTGAGGGGTGAATGAGAGAGCGGAGTCGAGGATGACACCAAGGTTGCGGGCTTGTGAGATGGGAAGGATGGTGGTGCCGTCAACAGAGATGGGAAAGTCAGGGAGAGGACAGGGTTTGGGAGGGAAGACAAGGAGTTCAGTCTTGGACATGTTGAGTTTCAGGTGGCGGGCAGACATCCAGATGGAGATGTCCTGAAGGCAGGAGGAGATGTGAGCCTGGAGGGAGGGAGAGCGAGCAAGGGCAGAGATGTAGATCTGGATGTCATCAGCACAGAAATGATAGTTGAAGCCGTGGGAGCGAATGAGGTCACCGAGGGAGTGCGTGTAGATCGAGAACAGAAGGGGACCAAGCACTGAACCTTGGGGAACCCCCACAGTAAGGGGATTGGAGGGGGAGGAGGAGCCTGCAAAAGAGACTGAGAATGAATGACCGGAGAGATAAGAGGAGAACCAGGAGAGGACGGAGTCTGTGAAGCCAAGGTCGGATAGCGTATTGAGGAGAAGGGGGTGGGCCACAGTGTCGAAGGCAGCTGAGAGGTCGAGGAGGATTAGGATGGAGTATGAGCCGTTGGATTTGGCAAGCAGGAGGTCATTGGTGACCTTTGAGAGGGCAGTTTCTGTAGAATGTAGGGGACGGAAGCCAGACTGGAGGGGGTGGAGGAGAGAGTTGGTGTTGAAGAATTCGAGGCAGCGCGAGTAGATGACTCGTTCAAGGAGTTTGGAAAGGAATGGTAGGAGAGAGATGGGACGATAACTAGAAGGTGAGGTGGGGTCAAGAGAGGGTTTTTTTAGGATGGGAGAGACATGGTCATGTTTGAAGGCAGAGGGGAAGGAACCAGTGGAGAGTGAGCGGTTGAAGATGGAATTTAAGGAGGGGAGAAGGGATGGAGCGAGAGATTTCATGAGATGAGAGAGAATGGGGTCAGAAGCATAGGTGGCCGGAGTAGCACTTGAGAGGAAGGAGGAGAGCTCCTCTGAGGATACTGCTGGGAAGGATGGGAGAGTAGCGGAGAGCATTGAGAGCCGGGGGGTTGGAGAAGCGGGGGGAGTGACTTTGGGGAGGTCGGACCTGATGGATTTAATTTTGTTAATGAAGTAGGAGACCAGATAGTTGCGGGTGAGGGAAGGAGGAGGGGGAGGAACCAGGGGTCTGAGAATGGAGTTGAATGTACGGAACAGCACTTTTAAAAAAAAATACTGGAGCACAACAGAGAGGCAGAAGAGGTGGAGGGTTTAATGTTATATTATAAATATTTTAAATAATTTGAAATAATATTTAAATAATTTAAAATTATTATTATTATTTGGGATACAAGGAGGGTAGGAATGCTGCTCGGAACAGGGAAGGTAGAGAGAGAGAGAGAGAGAGAGAGAGAGAGAGAGAGAGAGAGAGAGAGAGAGAGAGAGAGAGAGAGAGAGAGAGAGAGAGAGAGAGAGAGAGAGAGAGAGAGAGAGAGAGAGAGAGAGAGAGAGAGAGAGAGAGAGAGAGAGAGAAGCAGCATGGCTCAGTGGAAAGAGTGGGGGCTTGGGAGTCAGAGATCATGGGTTCGAATCCAGGCTCTGCCACTTGTCAGCTGTGTGATCTTGCACAAGCCACTTCACTTCTCTGTGCCTCAGTTCCCTCATCTGTAAAATGGGGATGAAGACTGTGAGCCCCACGTGGGACAACCCTATCACCTTGTATCCCCCAGCGCTTAGAACAGTGCTTCACACATAGTAAGCGCTTAACAAATACCATCATTATTATCATTATTATTTCTTGACAGTAATTGGATGTAACTCTGGGATGGGGCTGCTCTTCTACAACCCAATCGGCACACTTCGCTCCTCTAATGCCACCGTTTTCACTCTACCTCGATCTCATCTCAGAGAAGCAGCGTGGCTCAGTGGAAAAGAGCCCAGGCTTTGGAGTCAGAGGTCATGGGCTCAAATCCCAGCTCTGCCAATTGTCAGCTGTGTGACTTTGGGCAAGTCACTTCACTTCTCTGAGCCTCAGTGACCTCATCTGTAAAATGGGGATTAAAACTGTGAGACCCCCCAACCCAGGACAACCTGATCAATCAATCAACAATCAATCGTATTTACTGAGCGCTTACTATGTGCAGAGCACTGTACTAAGCGCTTGGGAAGTACAAATTGGCAACACGTAGAGACAGTCCCTACCCAACAGTGGGCTCACAGTCTAAAAGGGGGAGACAGAGAACAGAACCAAACATACCAACAAAATAAAATAAATAGGATAGAAATGTACAAGTAAAATAAATAAATAAATAAATAAATAGAGTAATAAATATGTACAACCATATATACATATATACAGGTGCTGTGGGGAAGGGAAGGAGGTAAGATGGGGGGATGGAGAGGGGGACGAGGGGGAGAGGAAGGAAGGGGCTCATTCTGGGAAGGCCTCCTGGAGGAGGTGAGCTCTCAGCAGGGCCTTGAAGGGAGGAAGAGAGCTAGCTTGGCAGAGGGGCAGAGGGAGGGCATTCCAGGCCCGGGGGATGACGTCGGCCGGGGGTCGATGGCGGGACAGGCGAGAACGAGGCCTAACGGTGAGGAGATTAGCGGCGGAGGAGCGGAGGGTGCGGGCTGGGCGGGAGAAGGAGAGAAGGGAGGTGAGGTAGGAGGGGGCGAGGGGATGGAGAGCCTTGAAGCCCAGGGTGAGGAGTTTCTGCCTGATGCGCAGATTGATCGGTAGCCACTGGAGATTTTTGAGGAGGGGAGTAATATGCCCAGAGCGTTTCTGGACAAAGATAATACGGGCAGCAGCATGAAGTATGGATTGAAGTGGAGAGAGACACGAGGATGGGAGATCAGAGAGAAGGCTGATGCAATAGTCCAGACGGGATAGGGTGAGAGCTTGAATGAGCAGGGTAGCGGTTTGGATGGAGAGGAAAGGGCGGATCTTGGCAATGTTGCGGAGCTGAGACCGGCAGGTTTTGGTGACGGCTTGGATGTGAGGGGTGAATGAGAGAGCGGAGTCGAGGATGACACCAAGGTTGCGGGCTTGTGAGACGGGAAGGATGGTAGTGCCATCAACAGAGATGGGAAAGTCAGGGAGAGGACAAGGTTTGGGAGGGAAGACAAGGAGCTCAGTCTTCGACATGTTGAGCTTTAGGTGGCGGGCGGACATCCAGATGGAGATGTCCTGAAGGCAGGAGGAGATGTGAGCCTGGAGGGAGGGGGAGAGAGCAGGGGCAGAGATGTAGATCTGGGTGTCATCAGCGTAGAGATGATAGTTGAAGCCGTGGGAGCGAATGAGGTCACCAAGGGAGTGAGTGTAGATTGAAAACAGAAGGGGACCAAGCACTGAACCTTGGGGAACCCCCACAGTAAGGGGATGGGAGGGGGAGGAGGAGCCTGAAAAAGAGACTGAGAAAGAACAACCGGAGAGATAAGAGGAGAACCAGGAGAGGACGGAGTCTGTGAAGCCGAGGTCAGATAGCGTGTTGAGGAGAAGGGGGTGGTCCACAGTGTCAAAGGCAGCTGAGAGGTCGAGGAGGATTAGGACAGAATATGATCACCTTGTAACCTCCCCAGCGCTTAGAACAGTGCTTTGCACATAGTAAGCACTTAACAAATGCCATTATTATTATTATTGTTATTATCTATCTAGCCGCCGACCTCTTTCCCAAATCCTGCTTCTGGCCTGGAACGCCCTCCCCATCATATCCAACAGACAGTGGCTCTCCCCTCATTCAAAGTCTTACTGAAAGTGTATCTTCTCCAAGGGGCCTTCCCTTGGAGAAGCAGCATGGCTCAGTGGAAAGAGCCCGAGCTTTGGAGTCAGAGGTCATGGGTTCGAATCCCGACTCCACCACAGGTCTGCTGTGTGATCTTGGGCAAGTCACTTCACTTCTCTGAGCCTCAGTGACCTCATCTGTAAAATGGGGATTAAGACTGTGAGCCCCACGTGGGACAACCTGATCAGCCGGTATCCTCCCCAGTGCTTAGAACAGTGCTTTGCACATAGTAAGCGCTTAACAAATGCCAATTATTATTATTATTATTATTCCCCATCCAACCCTCCCCGCCTCCACTTCCTCTTCTCCCACTCCCTTAGGCCTCACCCTGACTGGTTCCCTTTATTCATCCCTCCTCCTCCCCCCAGCCCCACAGCACTTTTGTCCCTATCTGCCATTTATTTATTTCTATTAATGTCCTTCTCCCCCTCTAGACTGTAAGCTCATTGTGGGCAGGAAACACGTCTGTTCTATTGTTCCACAGTACAGTGCTCTGCACACAGTTCTTCAAATGCTGTCGAGTCGCTTCTGACCCAGAGTGACTCCATGGACACCCCCGCTTCAGAACATCCCTGCGGCGTTGTTCAGTGGAAAGAGCCCGGGCTTGGGAGTCAGAGGTCATGGGTTCTAATCCCGGTTCCACCACTTGTCAGCTGGGTGACTTTGGGCAAGTCACTTCACTTCTCTGGGCCTCAGTGACCTCATCTGGAAAACGGGGATTAATAATAATAATGATGATGGCATTTGTTAAGCGCTTACTATGTGCAGAGCACTGTTCTAAGCACTGGGGAAGGGATACAAGGTAATCAAGTGGTCCCCCGTGGGGCTCACAGTCTTCACCCCCATTTTCCAGATGAGGTAACTGAGGCTCAGAGAAGTTAAGTGACTTGCCCAAGGTCACACAGCAGATATGTGGTGGAGTCAGGAAGACCGCGGGCCCCATGTGGGACAACCTGGTTACCTTGTATCTCCCCCAGCACTTAGGAGAGGGCTTGGCATATAGTAAGCGCTTAACAAATGCCATCATAATAAAGTCAGTAAGCGCTCAGTAAATACAATGGGCTAACTGACTGACTGACTGGCCAAAAATCCTGAGTTATGTCAGCTGTCAGTGCTGGATGTATCCCCAAGTTGCACATCTGTGGAATGGACATAAGTTGCAGCATGGCTCAGTGGAAAGAGCACGGGCTTGGGAGTCAGTGGTCATGGGTTCTGATCCCAGCTCTGCCACGTGTCTGCTGTGTGACCTTGGACAAGTCACTTAACTTTATTTATTTATTTTATTGGTACATATTTATTCTATTTATTTTATTTTGTAAATATGTTTTGTTTTGTTCTCTGTCTCCCCCTTCTAGACTGTGAGCCCACTGTTGGGTAGGGACCGTCTCTATATGTTGCCAACTTGTACTTCCCAAGCGCTTAGTCCAGTGCTCTGCACACAGTAAGCGCTCAATAAATACGATTGAATGAATGAATGAATGAACTTCCCTGAGCCTCAGTTACTACATCTGTAGAATGGGGAGTAAGACTGTGAGCCCCATGTGGGGCAACCTGATCACCTTGTATCCCCCCCCAGTGCTTAGAACAGTGCTTTGCACATAGTAAGCGCTTAACAAGTGCCATTATTAAGTAACCCAGCCAGACTTGCGTTACTCTCTCTATAGAGAAAACAGTCTACAAACACTTCAGATACTGAAATAATGCTCAGCCACAGGGAAATAAACCTGCAATTTTTTTTAATATGGCATTTATTAAGTGCTCACTGTGTGCCAGGCACTGTAGTAAGCACTGGGGTAGATACAAGCTAATTAGGTTGGACATAGTCCATGTCCCACATTTTGCAGATGGGAGAACTGAGGCCCAGGGAAGTTAAGTGACTTGCCCAAGATCAATCAATCCAACAATTGATCAATCATATTTATTGAGTGTTTACTGTGTACTAAGCATTTAGAATAATAATAATAATGATGATGATGGCATTTGTTAAGCGCTTACTGTTCTAAGCGCTGAGGAGGCTACAAGGTGATCAGGTTGTCCCACGTGGGGCTCACAGTCAATCCCCATTTTGCAGATGAGGTAACTGAGGCACAGAGAAGTTAAGTGACTCGCCCGAAGTCACACAGCTGACAATTGGCGGAGCCGGGATTTGAACCCATGATTACTGACTCCAAATCCCATGCTCTTTCCACTGAGCCACGCCGAATACAAAATAACTGTTTGCAGACACATTCCCTGCCCACAGTGAGCCTCCAGTCTAGGGGGGGATCAGACATTTACTTATTAATATAAGTAAATATTATATGTAATAATAATAATAATGGTATTTGTTAAGCGCTTACTATGTGCTAAGCACTGTTCTAAGCCCTGTATATATGTATATATGTTTGTACGTATTTATTACTCTATTTATTTATTTTATTTGTACATATTTATTCTTTTTATTTTATTTTGTTAGTATGATTTGTTCTGTTTGTCTCCCCCTTCTAGACTGTGAGCCCGATGTTGGGTAGGGACCGTCTCTATATGTTGCCAACTTGTACTTCCCAAGCACTTAGGACAGTGCTCTGCACACAGTAAGCGCTCAATAAATATGAATGAATGAATGTTCATTAGTGAGCCCCCTTTATCCTCTCCTCCTCCCCATCCCCCTGCCCTACCTCCTTCCCCTCCCCACAGCACCTGTACATGTTTCTACAGATTTATTACTCTATTTATTTTACTTGTACATATTTACTATTCTATTTATTTTGTCAATAATGTGCATCTAGCTTTACTTCTATTTATTCTGATAACTTGACACTTGTCCACATGTTTTGTTTTGTTGTCTGTCTCCCTTCTAGACTGTGAGCCCGTTGTTGGTAGGGACCGTCTCTATATGTTGCCGACTTGTAATTCCCAAGCGCTTAGTACAGTTCTCTGCACACAGTAAGGGCTCAATAAATATGATTGAATGAATGAATGAATGAATATTTGTTAATTATTTATTATTATGTATTTATTGATATACAATAAATATAAGTAAATAAATTAGGGATATGGATATAAGTGCCTTGGGACTGAAGGAGGGGTCAATAAAGGGAGCAAAACAGTGTGATACTGAAGGGGATGGGGGAGAGGAAAGGAGGGCTCAGTCAGGGAAGGCCTCTTGGAGGAGATGGGCCTTCAGTAAGAAGGTGGCGAGAGTAATTGTCTGTCGGGTATGAAGAGGGAGGGCATTCCAGGCCAGAGGCAGAATGTGGGCGAGAAGTCGGAGGCAAGATAAATGAGAACGAAGTACGGTGAGTTGGTTTACATTAGAGGAGCAAAGCAGTGTGGCCCAGTGGAAAGAGCGCGGGCTTTGGAGTCAGAGGTCATGGGTTCAAATCTTGGCTCCACCAATTAAGAATAATAATTATAATAATAATGGTATTTGTTAAGCGCTTACTATGCACAAAGCACTGTTCTAAGCGCTGGGGAGGTTACAAGGTGATCAGGTTATCCCATGGGGGGCTCACAATCTTCATCCCCATTTTCCAGATGAGGGAACTGTGGCCCAGAGAAGTGAAGTGACTTGCCCAAAGTCACACAGCTGTCAGTGGCGGAGCGGGGATTTGAACCCATGACCTCTGACTCCAAAGCCCGGGCTCTTTCCACTGAGCCACGCAATTGTCAGCTGTGTGACTTGGGGCAAGTCACTTCACTTCTCTGGGCCTCCGTTCCCTCATCTGGAAAATGGGGATGAAGACCGTGAGCCCCTCGTGGGACAACCCGATCACCTTGTAACCTCCCCAGCGCTTAGAACAGTGCTTTGCACATAGTAAGCGCTTAACAAATGCCATTATTGTTATAATTATTATTACGTGGGCTGGGTTGTAGTAGGAAAGCAGTGAGGTGCAGAAGGAAAGGGCAAAAGGGATGGAGGTCAAACGGCAGAAAAATGGCATAACTGGGATAAGAACCGAGGTCCTTCTGACGCCCAGGCCCTTGCTCTATCCACTAGGCCATGCTGCTTTTCAATATTTGCAATAAGCAGCTTTCTGTCTGTGCCCCAATGAGACTTGTCTTCCCTTATGCTAAGAACAGTGCTTTGCACATAGTAAGCGCTTAACAAATACCATCATTATTATTATTATGCTGTGAAATCGTCTTTAACCCATAGCGACACCAAGACACATCTCTCCCAGAGCACCCCACCTCCATCTGCAATTGTTCTGGTAGTGGATCCACTGAGTTTTCTTGGTAAAAATAAGGAAATGGTTTACCCCACTGCCTCCTTCCACGCAGTCAACTCGAGTCTCCGCCCTCGACTCTCTCCCACGCCGCTACCGCCCGGCACAGGGGAGTTTTGACTTGTAGCCGATTGCCTGCCACTAGCTAGCCAGAGCCCAAGCGAGGATTGATATGGAAAGGTTAGGCCTCTGCTTGATTCTCCCTCCCATAGTCGAGACTGGTAGAGGACTGGAAACTCTCCAGGTGTGACTCTCAGAGGGGCCTGGTGACACCGCCGTAACAATAATAATCATCGTGGCATTTATTAAGCATTCAACATGTGCTGAGAACAACAAAAACAGATCAGACACAGTCCCGTGTCCCAAATGGCAGTCTAAGGAGGCGAGAAGATATGTAATTATAATCACCACATACGCGGAAACTCTCAGGGCGGGCTCCGAGGCCATGGATCAACGTGACTCTTTCCCAGTTACCAAGGCCCTGACGTTTTGCCCTCTTATTACACAGCTACCTGTGCTTCTCTCCCACGGGAGGAAAAGCCAAGTACTTGTCAGCACTTCAAGAACCCGACTTTGGGCATTCTTCCCCATTTTCCGACTCCGTTCTGACTCACCTTCCTTCAAACCTGGGCCTGAAAACCCACACAAGAGAAAGATTTCTCTGCACTGCTCAGGAAATGTGTTTTGAGACTGCCAAACAGCTGCTCTTTCTCACATCGTGGCCGGCTTCCAGTGTTCCCGCCCCAGGTTTGACCAGAAATGAACCTTTTTTTGGAACTGTCAGCAATCATCCGCAGGGTGAAGGTGCCAAGTTCCCAGGATCCCGCCTACCTTGTGGCTCCAGATTCAGTGGTGACATTTCCCTTGAGGGGCAGGTAGAGTGTGCCCAGTTGCCCATAAGTTCTCTATGTGTGCATATCTCAATCAATCAATCAATCGTATTTATTGAGCGCTTACTATGTGCAGAGCACTGTACTAAGCACTTGGGAAGTACAAGTTGGCAACATATAGAGACGGTCCCTACCCAACAGTGAGCTCACAGTCTAGAAGGGGGAGACGGACAACAAAACAAAACACATTAACAAAATAAAATAAATAGAATAAATATGTACAAGTGAAATAAATAAATAGAGTAATAAATACATGCAAACATATATACATATATACAGGTGCTATGGGGAAAGGAAGGAGGTAAGGTGGGGGGATGGAGAGGGGGAGGAGGGGGAGACGTAGGAGGGGGCTTAGTGTGGGAAGGCCTCCTGGAGGAGGTGAGCTCTCAGTAGGGCCTTGAAGGGAAGAAGAGAGCTAGCTTGGCAGATGGGCGGAGGGAGGGCATTCCAAGCCAGGGGGATGACGTGGGCCGGGGGTCGACGGCGGGACAGGCGAGAACAAGGCACAGTGAGGAGATGAGCGGCAGAGGAGCGGAGGGTGCGGGCTGGGCTGGAGAAGGAGAGAAGGGAGGTGAGGTAGGAAGGGGCGAGGGGATGGACAGCCTTGAAGCCCAGGGTGAGGAGTTTCTGCCTGATGCGTAGGTTGATTGGTAGCCACTGGAGATTTTTGAGGAGGGGAGTAACATGCCCAGAGCATTTCTGGACAAAGACAATCCGGGCAGCAGCGTGAAGTATGGATTGAAGTGGGGAGAGACAAGAGGATGGGAGATCAGAGAGAAGGCTGATGCAGTAATCCAGACGGGATAGGATGAGAGCTTGAACGAGCAGGGTAGCGGTTTGGATGGAGAGGAAAGGGCAGATCTTGGCAATTTTGCGGAGCTGAGACCAGCAGGTTTTGGTGATGGCTTGGATGTGAGGGGTGAACAAGAGAGCGGAGTCGAGGATGACACAAAGGTTGAGGGCTTGTGAGACGGGAAGGATGGTAGTTCCGTCAACAGAGATGGGAAAGTCAGGGAGAGGGCAGGGTTTGGGAGGGAAGGCAAGGAGTTCAGTCTAGGACATATTGAGTTTTAGGTGGTGGGCAGACATCCAGATGGAGATGTCCTGAGGGCAGGAGGAGATGCGAGCCTGGAGGGAGGGGGAGAGAGCAGGGGCAGAGATGTAGATCTGGGTGTTATCAGCGTAGAGATGATAGTTGAAGCCGTGGGAGCGAATGAGGTCGCCAAGGGAGTGAGTGTAGATCGAGAACAGAAGGGGATCAAGAACTGAACCTTGAGGAGCCCCCACAGTAAGGGGATGGGAGGGGGAGGAGGAGCCTGCAAAAGAGACTGAGAATGAAGAATATCTCCTCCAAGAAGCCTTCCCTGACTAAGCCCTCTTCTCTTCTCCCTCTCCCTTCTGCGCCGCTCTTACTTGCTCCTTCATTCATCCTCCTTCCCATCCCCACAGCACATATGGATAAACCTGTATATATCTTTAATTAATTAATTAATTTATTTATTTATATTAATGTCTGTCTCTCCTTACACTGTGAGCTATATATTTGTTGTTATATATTGCACTCTCCCAAGCACTTAGTACATTGCTTTGCATAAAATAAGCGCTCAATAAATACTATTGAATTTAAAGACTCTACAGAGCTGGTGTGCACCCTCCAAAACACATTCATTTAGTCAGTCAATCGATCGTATTTAATGAGCGCTTACTGTGTGCAGAGCACAGTAGTAAGCGCTCGGGAGAATACAATCCAACAATAAATGGACACATTCCTGCCCACAGTGAGCTTATAGTCTAGAGGGAGATGGCACAGAATGGACCGTCATCCACAACTCTATGTATAATAATTATAATAATCTTAATAGTGATAATTGTGGTATTTCTTAAGCACTACTATATGCCAAGCACTCTACTAAGTGCAGTGGCAGAGGCAATGCAATCAGATCAGACACAGTCCCTGTCCTATACAGTTCGAGGGGGAGGCAGTCCAGGGATTGAATCCCCACTTTACAGATGTGATATCTGATGCACAGAGAAGTCAGGTGACCTGCCCAGGGTCACGTTGCAAGTAGTAGGGTCGGGATTAGAACCCAGAACCCCCGACTCCCAGCCTATGCTCTTTCCACTAGGCCACACTGCTCTATAAAGCAGTGTGAGGCTCGGAAAGAAAGGGCTGATAGCAGTCGCCTGTAAGCCCGTCTTCTAGACTGTGAGCCCGCTGCTGAGTAGGGACCGTCTCTATATGTTGCCGACTTGTACTTCCCAAGCACTTAGTACAGTGCTCTGCACACAGTAAGCGCTCAATAAATATGATTGAATGAATGAATGAGTGAACAATTTTGGTGAAAGACTACTGAAGCATCTGTTAGTTCCCCTCTTAGACTGTAAGTTCCTTGAGGGCAGGGATCATGTCTATCAACCTTATTGTACTCTTCCCAAAGTTCAGTACAATGCTCTGCAAAAAGCAAGCACTGTATTGTACTTCCCTAAGCGCTTAGTATAGTGGTCTGCACACAGTAAGCACTCAATAAATACGATTGAATGAATGAACACATACCACTGAAGCAGCATGACCTGGTGGAAAGAGCACAGGAGTCAGAGGACCTGGGCCCTAACCCCGGCTCTGCCAATCACTTGCTGTGTGACCTTGGGCAAGTCACTTAATGTCTCTGTGCCTCAGTTCCCCTGTTCTCCCTCCTACTTGGACTGTGAGCCCCATGCGGGACAGGGACTGCGTCCAGCCTAATTCACTTGTATCTACTCCAGAGCTTAGAACAGTGTTTAACACAAAGTAAATAGTGGTAATAATAATAATGATGATTACGGCATTTGTTAAGTGCTTACTATGTGCCAGGCACTGTACTGAGAGCTGGGGTGGATATAAGCGAATCGGGTTGGACACAGTCCCTGTCCCACCTGGGGCTCACAGTTTCAATCCCCATTTTACAGATGAGGGAACTGAGGCCCCGAAGAGGGAAGTGACTTCCCCAAGGTTACACAGAAGACAAGTGGCGGAGCCAGGATTAGAACTCATGACCTTCTGACTCCCAGGCATGTGCTCTATCCACTCATTCATCCAATCGTATTTACTGAGCGCTTACTGTGTGCAGAGCACTGTACCAAGCACTTTTGGGAGAGTACAATATAACAACAAGCAGACATATTCCCTGCCCACATTGAGCTTACAGTCTAGACGGGGGCACAGACATTAATAAACACTTTACAGATACCATTTAAAAAAACTGATGGATTGACCGATGGATTGGTTTAGTTCTATGCTTCTCCTACTGAAAGCTCACCTCCTCCAGGAGGCCTTCCCAGACTGAGCCCCCTTTTTCCTCTCCTTCTCCCCATCCCCCCAGCCCTACCTCCTTCTCCTTCCCACAGCACCTGTATATATTACTCTATTTTACTTGTCCATATTTACTATTCTATTTATTTTGATAATGATGTGCATCTAGCTTTATTTCTATTTATTCTGAGGACTTGACACCTGTCCACATGTTTTGTTTTGTTGTCTGTCACCCCCTTCTAGACTGTGAGCCCGTTGTTGGGGAGGGACTGTATATGTTGCCGACTTGTACTTCCCAAGCGCTTAGTACAGTGCTCTGCACACAGTAAGCGCTCAATAAATACGATTGAATGAATGAATGAATGAATCTAAGCCCGTTGTTGGGGAGGGACCGTCTCTATATGTTGCCAACTTGTACTTCCCAAGCCCTTAGTACAGTGCTCTGCACACAATAAGCGATCAATAAATACGATTGAATAAATGAGTGAATGCTTATGGAAGGAATCTGGATGAGAATGGGGAGCATTCCTCTTTCACGGGGAGAACACACTCAGAATCATCTCCCTTCTCACTGAGAGCAGGAACAAAAAGGCATATCACTTTCCTACAAAGGAGTACGAATTCAAAAGAAGAAGAAAGTCTTGACCTACTTGAAAGCGATGATGTTCGGATGCTTCAACTTCCGCAAGTGTTTGATGTCCGTCTCGTTCTGTTCTCTCACTTTCTTGATGGCCACCTCTTCGGCTCGGAACTTTCCCAGGAAGACAGCCCCTTGGGCTCCACTGCCCAGCCACTGCAGCTCCGAGATCTCCTCAAACGGCACCTCCCACGTATCTGGTAAGGGTCGGAAAAGTGAGGATCAAAGTCTGGACTCACCCAAGACAACTCCCCCTTTGAAGGAGTATACACCTCAACCTCAACCTCAGCCTCAACCACCTAATGATAATAATAGTAACTGTGGTATTTGTTAAGCACTTACTGTGTGCCAGGCACTGTACTAAGCCCTGGGGTGAATACAAGGAAATGGGATTTGACACTTTGGTCCTCTAATGATAACTGAACTCCTTATCTTCCCTCCCAAACCCTGCCCTCTCCCTGACTTTCCCGTCACTGTAGATGGCACTACCATCCTTCCCGTCTCACAAGCCCACAAGCTTGGTGTCATCCTCGACTCTGCTCTCTCGTTCACCCCACACATCCAATCTGTCACCAAAACCTGCCAGTCTCACCTCCGCAACATCACCGAGACCCACTCTTTCCGCTCCATGCAAACCACTACCTTGCTGGTTCAATCTCTCATCCCATCCCAACTGGATTACTGCAACAGCCTCCTCTCTGATCTCCCATCCTCCTGTCTCTCCCCATTTCAGTCTATACTTCACTCTGCTGCCCGGATTATCTCTGTGCAGAAACGCTCTGGGCACGTTACTCCTCTCCTCAAAAATCTCCAGTGGCTGCCTGTAAACCTACGAATCAGGCAAAAACTCCTCACTCTCTTCTTCAAGGCTGTCCATCCCCTCGCCCCCTCCTACCTCATTTCCCTTCTCTCCTTCTCCAGCCCAGCCCACACCCTCCGCTCCTCTGCCGCCGCTAACCTCCTCACTGGGCCTCGTTCTCGCCTGTCCCACCGTCGACCCCCGGCCCAAGTCCTCCCCCGGGCTGGAATGCCCTCCCTCTACATGTCTGCCAAACTAGCTCTCTTCCTCCCTTCAAAGCCCTTCTGAGAGCTCACCTCCTCCAGGAGGCCTTCCCTGACTGAGCCTCCTTTTTCCTCTCCTCCTCCCCATTCCCTGGCCCTACCACCTTCCCCTCCCCACAGCACCTGTATATATATTTGTACAGATTTATTACTTTATTTATTTCTTTGTACATATTTACTATTTATTTTGTTACTGATGTGCATATAGCTTTAATATAGAATATATGCTAGAGAAGCAGCGTGGCTCAGTGGAAAAGAGCACGGGCTTTAGAGTCAGAGGTCATGGGTTCAAATCCCGGCTCTGCCAATTGTCAGCTGTGTGACTTTGGGTAAGTCACTTAACTTCTCTGTGCCTCAGTTACCTCATCTGCAAAATGGGGATTAAGGCTGTGAGCCCTTTGTGGGAAAACCTGATCACCTTGTAACCTCCCTAGCGCTTAGAACAGTGCTTTGCACATAGTAAGCGCTTAATAAATGTCATCATTATTATTTAATTCTGTTAGTTCTGACGATTTTGACACCTGTCTACATGTTTTGCTTTGTTGTCTGTCTCCCCCTTCTAGACTGTGAGCCTGTTGTTGGGTGGGGACCGTCTCTGTATGTTATCGACTTGTACTTCCCAAGCGCTCAGTACAGTGCTCCGCACACAGTAAGTGCTCAATAAATATAATTGAATGAACAAATAACTATCCCTATCCCTGATCCACCTGGGACCTCCAGGCTCCATCCCCGTTTTATTCATTCATTCAATCGTATTTATTGAGCACAGAGCACTGTACTAAGCGTTTTACAGATGAGGTCACTGAGGCACAGAGAAATGAAGTGACTTGCCCGAGATCACACAACTGACAAGTGGTGGAGCTGGAATTCAAACCCTTGACCTTCCAACTCCCAGGCCCGTGCTCTATCCACTAAACCACGCCGCTTCTCCAGAGAGAGTTGCCTTCCAGAAAATAGATGAACAAACAGTTATTATTGTTGTTTTATTATTATTATTGTTTCATCACTGCTGATTTGTCCATTGCCCTCTCAGGGTCACACCTGGGGAGTTTCCAGTCATCTACCAGTCTCAAATATTGGAGGGAGAGTCAAGCAGAGGCCTACCCATTCCCTTCCTAGCTTGGCCAGTTGCTAGTGAGTGGAAGGCAATCTACTACAAGTCAAAACTCACCCGTGCTGGGCAGCAGCGGCACAGGAGAGAGTCAAGGGCGGAGACTCAAGCTGACTGCACGGAAGAAGGTAATGGTCAAACACTTCCACATTTTTACCAAGAAAACTCTGTGGATCCACTACCAGAATGATTGCAGATGGAGGTGGGGCATTTTGGAAGTGATGTGCCCATGGTGCCGCTATGGAACAGAGACTACTTATAATAATAACAATAATAATGGCATTTATTAAGCGCTTACTATGTGCAAAGCACTGTTCTAAGCGCTCGGGAGGTTACACGGTGATCAGGTTGTCCCACGGGGGGGCTCACAGTCTTCATCCCCATTTTACAGATGAGGTAACTGAGGCCCGGAGAAGTGAAGTGACTTGCCCAAAGTCACACAGCTGACAACTGGCAGAGCCGGGATTTGAACCCCTGACCTCTGACTCCAAAGCCCGTTCTCTTTCCATTGAGCCACGCTGCTTCTCCAAGCTTGGCAGCAGAAGACAAGATTTGTCTGTCTCCAGCCCCTTCTCCCCATTTTTATATTCTTAAATTGAGTCTCCTGATGGACTCTGTCTACATTCCTACCTGCATATTTTTCCCCCACTCCAGTCCATACTTCACTGCCCGCATCATTTTTCTACAGGAGCATTCAGGCTATGTAGATTTTCCCCCAACTCCAGTCCACACTTCACTGCCCGGATCATTTTTCTACAGAAACATTCAGGCCATGTTTTTCTCACTCCTCAAGAAACTCCAACGGTTGCCCATCCACCTCCGCATCAAACAGAAACTAATCACCATCGCCATTAAAACACTCAATCACCTTGCCCCCTCCTACCTCACCTTACTACTGTCCTTCTACATTCCAGCCCACACACTTCGGTCCTCTAATGATAACTATCTTACTGTACCTCGATGTCATCTGTCTCGTCACCAACCCCTGGTCCACATCCTGCCTCTGGCTTGGAACGCCCTCCCTCCTCTCCCTGGCTTCAAAGCCTGATTGAAAGCACATCTCCTCTAACAGATCTTCCCAGACTAAGCCCTCTTTTCCTCTTCTTTAACTACCTAAACTGCTCTCTTTATTCATCCCCTTCCTCCCAGCCCCACAGTACTTCTGTACGTATCTGTAATTTATTTAATTGACCTTATATAGGCCTTCCCGGACTGAGCCCCTTCCTTCCTCTCCCCCTCGTCCCCCCCTCCATCCCCCCATCTTACCTCCTTCCCTTCCTCACAGCACCTGTATATATGTATATATGTTTGTACATATTTATTACTCTATTTATTTATTTATTTATTTTACTTGTACATATCTTTTCTATTTATTTTATTTTGTTAGTATGTTTGGTTTTGTTCTCTGTCTCCCCCTTTTAGACTGTGAGCCCACTGTTGGGTAGGGACTGTCTCTATATGTTGCCAATTTGTACTTCCCAAGCGCTTAGTACAGTGCTCTGCACACAGTAAGCGCTCAATAAATACGATTGATGATGATGATGATGATGATGGTCTGTCTCCCCCACTAGACTGTAGCTCACTGTGGGCAGGGAATGTCTCTGTGATATCGTTATGGTGTACTCTCCCAAGCGCTTACTATGGTGCCCTGTACACTCAATAAATATGATTGACTGACTGACTTTCCCAGAGTTTACTACAGATTTCTGCACACAGAAAGCAATAAACACTTGGACCACTACTACTACTGGAGAATCAGCGTGGCTTAGTGGAAAAAGCCCGAGCTTGGGAGTCAGAGGTCGTGGGTTCTAATC
The DNA here is from genome assembly GCF_015852505.1 of Tachyglossus aculeatus. NCBI lineage: Eukaryota > Metazoa > Chordata > Mammalia > Monotremata > Tachyglossidae > Tachyglossus > Tachyglossus aculeatus. The sequence continues at coordinate 65,983,181 of NC_052066.1, forward strand.
CCATTTCCACCACTTGTCAGCTGTGTGACTTTGGGCAAGTCATTTCCCTTCTCTGTGCCTCAGTTACCTCATCTGTGAAATGAGGATTAAGACTGTGAGTCCCATGTGGGACAATCTGATCACCTTGTATCCCCCCCCAGCGCTTAGAACAGTGTTTGGCACATAGTGCTTAACAAATATTACTATTATTATTATTGTTACTATTATTACTACTATCACTCACCTCCTCCTGGAGGCCTTTCCACACTGAGCCCCTTCCTTCCTCTCCCCCTTGTCCCTCTCTCCATCCCACCCATCTTACCTCCTTCCCTTCCCCACAGCACCTGTATATATGTATATATGTTTGTACATATTTATTACTCTATTTATTTATCTTACTTGTACATATCTATTGTATTTATTTTATTTTGTTAGTATGTTTGGTTTTGTTCTCTGTCTCCCCCTTCTAGACTATGAGCCTGCTGTTGGGTAGGGACTGTCTCTATGTGACTTGTACTTCCCAAGCGCTTAGTACAGTGCTCTGCACACAGTAAGCGCTCAATAAATACGATTGATTGATTGATTGATAATAAGAGCCTTGGTGGTATTGTCCTGTGGCCAGCACTGTCTCCTTCTTAACACTACATCCAACTCTAAAACAGACTAACACAGATTAATAACACAAGAGAAGCATAAGCAAAGCTGTCAATTCCCATAATGAATTAAGCTCAGAAAACTGAAATGTTTTTTGGATCATTCTAATGGTGATATTAGCCTCAGGGGACTTGAAATAAGAAAAAGCACAAGACAGTAACTACTATCTCCTGGGAGCCTTAAATATGCCTGGCTAAAAATAATAATAATATTTCCCATCCACAGAGGCAGATACAAGGTAATCTGGTTGGACACAATCCCTACCCCATCTGGCGCTTTTAGTGGTATTTCTTAAGCACGTACTATGTGCCAGGCACTGCACTAAGCATTGGGGTGGATACAAGGTAATCAGTTTGTCCCACGTGGGGCTCGCAGTCTTAATCCTCATTTTACAGGTGAGGTAACTGAGGCACAGAGAATCAATCAATCGTATTTATTGAGCGCTTACTGTGTGCAGAGCACTGTACTAAGCGCTTGCCCAAAGTCAAACAGCTGACAAGCAGCGGAGCCAAGATTAGTCCCTGTCCCACGTGGGGTTCACGGTCTTCATCCCATCCCCGTTTTACAGATGAGGTAACTGAGGCCCAGAGAACAGGGGGAGGGAGATTGAATCCCCATTTTACAGATGAGAAATCTGAAGCCCAGAGAAGTGAAGTGTCTTGCCCAAGGTAGGCAAATAGCAGAGCTGGGATTAGACCCCAAATCCCACTAAATCCCAGGCCCATGTTCTTTTTATTGCCGCACTAATTCCTATGTCATTTCCCTGCATAACTTCGGAAGAGCCCTAAACCAAAGCTATGTTTCCTCTTTAGTTAAGATGTGTACTTTTAAAAGTAGAGAAGCAGTGTGGCTCAGTGGAGAAGAACACGGGTTTTGGAGTCAGAGGTCATGGGTTCAAACCGGCTCTGCCAATTGTCAGCTGTGTGACTTTGGGCAAGTCACTTAACTTCTCTGTGCCTCAGTTACCTCATCTGTAAAATGGGGATTGAGACTGTGAGCCCCACGTGGGACAACCTGATCACCTTGTAACATCCCCAGTGCTTAGAATAGTGCTTTGCACATAGTAAGTGCTTAGTAAATGCCATTATTATTATTATTAAATGACTAAATCATTCACATAGCCCTAGTCTTCTATCCCCACCACCACTAGAATGAAGAAGCGGACTATTTTGAAACTTCTCTGAAATGTTCCTAAGCCCCTAGTTCAGTCCTTTTCACACAGTAGGAACACAATAAATGTTTCTGATGATTATGAAAAGCAATCTGAGGATCAAATGTGTGTGTGTGTGTGTTTGTGTGTAAATACAAATAATATGGTCAGTATATACATACATATTTGCTTTGCACATAGTAAGCGCTTAATAAATGCCATCATCGTCATATTATATGTATAATAATGGTCTTCAATTTCTAGACTGTGAGCCCATTGTTGGGTAGGGACCGTTTCTATATGTTGCCGACTTGTACTACCCAAGCGCTTAGTACAGTGCTCTGCATACAGTAAGTGCTCAATAAATACAATTGAATGAATGAATGAATAATAATGAAGGTATTTGTTAAGCGCTTACTATGAGCCAGGCACTGTACTAAGCACTGGGGTGGGTACAAGCAAACTGGGCTGGACACAGTCCCCGTCCCACATGGGGCTCACAGGCTCAATCCCCATTTCACAGATGAGGTAACTGAGGCCCAGAGAAGTGAAGTGGTCACAAAGCAGATAAGTGGTGGAGCCAGGATTAGAACCCATGACCTTCTGACTCCCAGTCCAAGAGTCCACTATGCTTTGCGGCTCTCCCCAATATATAAAATATGTGTATGTGTATACTGACCGTATTATTTTTATTTAAGCTGGAGAAAACAAATCCAGACGTGATGCTTCCCCATTTCTTAGCAACAATGAAAGCTGTGTGGGGAGGGAGGAGAAGGTATGGGGTTAAAGTTCCCTGACACTGTTGTTGTAAATGCTATTTGTTAAGTGCTTCCTATGTGCCAGGCAGTCTATTAAATGCTGGGGTAGATACAAGTTAATCAGGTTATTCAGCACTTAACATTCATTCATTTCATTCAATCGTATTTATTGAGCGCTTACTGTGTGCAGGGCACAGTACTAAGCGCTTGGGAAGTACAAGTTGGCAGCAGCATGGCTCAGTGGAAAGAGCCCGGGCTTTGGAGTCAGAGGTCATGGGTTCAAATCTCAGCTCCACCAATTGTCAGCTGTGTGGCTTTGGGCAAGTCACTTACCTTCTCTGTGCCTCAGTTACCTCATCTGTAAAGTGGGGATTAATCAATCAATCAATCATATTTATGGATCACTTACTGTGTGCAGAGCACTGTACTAAGTGCTTGGGAAGTACAAGTTGGCAACATATAGAGACAGTCCCTACCCAACAGTGGGCTCACAGTCTAGAAGGGGGAGACCGAGAACAAAACCAAACATATTAACAAAATAAAATAAATAGAATAGATATGTACAAGTAAAATAAATAAATAAATAGAGTAATAAATATGTACAAACATATATACATATATACAGGTGCTGTGGGGAAGGGAAGGAGGTAAGACTCGGGGGGATGGAGGGGGGACGGTGGGGAGAGGAAGGAAGGGGCTCAGTCTGGGAAGGCCTCCTGGAGGAGGTGGGCTCTCAGTAGGGCCTTGAAGGGAGGAAGAGAGCTAGCTTGGCGGATGGGCAGAGGGAGGGATTAAGACTGTGAACCCCCCCGTGGGACAACCTGATCACCTCGTAACCTCTCCAGCGCTGAGAACAGTGCCTTGCACATAGTAAGCGCTTAATAAATGCCATCATTATTATTGCTATTATTATGTAGAGATGGTCCCTACCCAACAACGGGCTCACAGTCTAGAAGGAGCAACAGAAACCACTACATAAATGCCTGGGATTTGGGAGAGGGTAGTGGGGGTGACTCCTTCCGGAGGTGAGGAGGGGGCTGACTACCTTGTAGCTCGGCTTCACTGACCTGGTATAAAAGGGGGGATCACCAACCCCATTCCCCAAGCGTATGACCAAGTTACCAACAGTTCTCCTGGTGATTCATTCATTCGATCGTATTTATTGAGCGCTTACTGTGTGCAGAGCACTGTACTAAGCGCTTGGGAAGTACAAGTTGGCAACATATAGAGATGGTCCCTACCCAACAGCGGGCTCACAGTGTAGAAGGGGAAGACAGACAACAAAACAAAACATATTAACAAAATAAAATAGAATAGTAAATATGTACAAGTAAAATAGAGTAATAAATCTGTACAAATCAATCAATCAATCAATCAATCAATCATAGTTATTGAGCGCTTACTATGTGCAGAGCACTGTACTAAGCGCTTGGGAAGTACAAATTGGCAACACATAGAGACAGTCCCTACCCAACAGTGGGCTCACAGTCTAAAAGGGGGAGACAGAGAACAGAACCAAACATACCAACAAAATAAAATAAATAAGATAGAAATGTACAAGTAAAATAAATAAATAAATAAATAGAGTAATAAATATGTTCAACCATATATATATATATATACAGGTGCTGTGGGGAAGGGAAGGAGGTAAGACGGGGGGATGGAGAGGGGGACGAGGGGAAGAGGAAGGAAGGGGCTCAGTCTGGGAAGGCCTCCTGGAGGAGGTGAGCTCTCAGCAGGGCCTTGAAGGGAGGAAGAGAGCTAGCTTGGCGGATGGGCAGAGGGAGGGCATTCCAGGCCCAGGGGATGACGTGGGCCGGGGGTCGATGGCGGGACAGGCGAGAACGAGGTACAGTGAGGAGATTAGCGGTGGAGGAGCGGAGGGTGCGGGCTGGGCAGTAGAAGGAGAGAAGGGAGGTGAGGTAGGAGGGGGCAAGGTGATGGACAGCCTTGAAGCCCAGGGTGAAGAGTTTCTGCCTGATGCGCAGATTGATCGGTAGCCATTGGAGGTTTTTGAGGAGGGGAGTAATATGCCCAGAGCGTTTCTGGACAAAAATAATCCGGGCAGCAGCATGAAGTATGGATTGAAGTGGAGAGAGACACGAGGATGGGAGATCAGAGAGGAGGCTGATGCAGTAGTCCAGACGGGATAGGATGAGAGCTTGAATGAGCAGGGTAGCGGTTTGGATGGAGAGGAAAGGGCGGAGCTTGGCAATGTTGCGGAGCTGAGACTGGCAGGTTTTGGTGACGGCTTGGATGTGAGGGGTGAACGAGAGAGCGGAGTCGAGGATGACACCAAGGTTGCGGGCTTGTGAGACGGGAAGGATGGTAGTGCCGTCAACAGAGATGGGAAAGTCAGGGAGAGGACAAGGTTTGGGAGGGAAGACAAGGAGCTCAGTCTTCGACATGTTGAGCTTTAGGTGGCGGGCAGACATCCAGATGGAGATGTCCTGAAGGCAGGAGGAGATGCGAGCCTGGAGGGAGGGGGAGAGAGCAGGGGCAGAGATGTAGATCTGGGTGTCATCAGCATAGAGATGATAGTTGAAGCCGTGGGAGCGAATGAGGTCACCAAGGGAGTGAGTGTAGATTGAGAACAGAAGGGGACCAAGCACTGAACCTTGGGGAACCCCCACAGTAAGAGGATGGGAGGGGGAGGAGGAGCCTGCAAAAGAGACTGAGAAAGAACGACCGGAGAGATAAGAGGAGAACCAGGAGAGGACGGAGTCTGTGAAGCCAAGGTCAGATAGCGTGTTGAGGAGAAGGGGGTGGTCCACAGTGTCAAAGGCAGCTGAGAGGTCGAGGAGGATTAGGACAGAGTATGAGCCGTTGGATTTGGCAAGCAGGAAGTCATTGGTGACCTTTGAGAGGGCAGTTTCCGTGGAATGAAGGGGACAGAAGCCAGACTGGAGGGGGTCGAGGAGAGAGTTGTTGTTGAGGAATTCTAGGCAGCGCGTGTAGACAACTCGTTCAAGGAGTTTGGAAAGGAATGGTAGGAGGGATATGGGACGATAACTAGAAGGTGAGGTGGGGTCAAGAGAGGGTTTTTTTAGGATGGGAGAGACATGGGCATGTTTGAAGGCAGAGGGGAAGGAACCAGTGGAGAGTGAGCGGTTGAAGATGGAAGTTAAGGAGGGGAGAAGGGATGGAGCGAGAGATTTCATAAGATGAGAGGGAATGGGGTCAGAAGCACAGGTGGCCGGAGTAGCACTTGAGAGGAGGGAGGAGAGTTCCTCTGAGGATACCGCTGGGAAGGATGGGAGAGGAGCAGACAGTGTTGAGAGCCGGGGGGTTGGAGAAAGGGGAGAAGAGACTTTGGGGAGGTCGGACCTGATGGATTTAATTTTGTTAATGAAGTAGGAGGCCAGATCGTTGGGGGTGAGGGAAGGAGGAGGGGGAGGAACCGGGGGCCTGAGAAGGGAGTTGAATGTACGGGAGAGCTGGCAGGGGTGATGGGCATGGGTGTCAGTAAGGGAGGAGAAATAAGGGAGGAGAAATAGTATATACATACAAACATATATACAGGTGCTGTGGGGAGGGAAAGGAGGTAAGGTGGGAGGATGGAGAGGGGGAGGAGGGGAGAGGAACGAAGGGGGCTCAGTCTGGACTTGGGAGTCAGAAGTCATGGGTTCAAATCCCAGCTCCGCCAACTGTCAGCTAGCTGTATGACCTTGGACAAGTCACTTAACTTCTCTGTGCCTCAGTGACCTCATCTGTAAAATGGGGATTAAGACTGTGAGCCCCACGTGGGACAACCTGATCACCTTGTATCCTCCCCAGCGCTTAGAACAGTACTTTGCACTGAGAAGCAGCATGGCTCAGTGGAAAAGAGCCCGGACTTTGGAGTCAGAGGTCATGGGTTCAAATCCCAGCTCTGCCAATTGTCAGTTGTGTGACTTTGGGCAAGTCACTTAACTTCTCTGTGCCTCAGTTCCCTCATCTGAAACAAGGATTAAGACTGTGAGCCCCCAGTGGGACAACCCAATCATCTTGTAACCTGAACAGTGCTTTGCACATAGGAAGCGCTTAATAAATGCCATCATCATTATTATCTGCACAGAGTGTTTAACAAATGCCATCATTATTATTATTAATGATACTAATAACAAAAGTCAACAAGGCTTTGAGGAGAGTCCCCAAGTTCCCGCTGTTACCTTGCTGCTGCAGTTTGTAGTCTGTGGAATAAGCCTTCCCTATGATATTCCAGACAGGCCTGAGGCAGCCAAAAAGTCCTTCCAGAAAGCCGCCGCTGCCACTTCCCGACCGGCTGAACTGGATCTTGATGTCCTCTGGGCCTCCGGTGTCGTCCCCATCCATCGCGCCGTCGTTCCCCGGAGAACCGGCCGGCTCCGACTCGTCTTGCTCCCTCAACTGCAGCACGCTGTTCTCAAACTGGTCCCTGGAGTCTTCGCTCACGCTGGTCAACACCGTGGCGGGGACAGGGCTGCTCCAGGCCTCGGCCGGTTCCCCCCGAGGCAGCCCCTTCTCTGGCGGCTCCTCTGGGGTCTTCGCGGAAGGGGGGTCGTCGTGGACCCCGGGGAAGGTCCCGCTGTGGCTCGGAGTCTCGGGGATCAGGTTGGGGGAGGAGGACCAGCTCGGGGGCTCTTGAGGGCCTGCCATCGGGCCGCGAGGGCGCATGTGGCGGGCGGCCCCAGGACGAGGTTCAGAGGATCACGAAGCCCCAGTCCGGTTGGGAGAAAGGGCTCCAGCACCTGGAAAAGAGAAGCAATCAATCAATCAATCGTATTTTTGAGCACTTACTGAGTGCAGAACACTGTACTAAGCGCTTGGGAAGTACAAGCCAGCAACATATAGAGACGGTCCCTACCCAACAGCGGGCTCACGGTCTAAAAGAGAAGCAAAGGGGACGTTACGCCATCCGGATGACCATCGGTTAGGCCTGAAACGATCGCACGATTGAAAATTGGGATGGACCCACAGAGAGGCAGCGTGGCCCAGTGGAAAGAGCCCGGGCTTGGGTGTGAGAGGCTGTGGGTTCTAATCCCAGCTCTGCCATTTGTCGGCTGGATGACCTTGCGGTTGAGTCACTTCTCTGTTCCTCAGGTCCCTCATCTGTAAAATGGGGATTAAGTCTGGGAGCCCCACGTGGGACAACCTGATTCATTCATTCGTTCATTCAGTTGTATTTATTGAGCGCTTACTGTGTGCAGAGCACTCTACTAAGTGCTTGGAAAGTATAATTTGGCAACATATAGAGACGCTCCCTACCCAACAATGGGCTCACAGTCTGGAAGGGGGAGACAGACAGCAAAACAGAACAAGTAGACAGGTGTCAATACCATCAAAATAAATAGAATAATAGATATATACACATCAGTAATCAAATAAATAAAATAATAAAGCAGCATGGTGTTGTGGATAGAGCGTGGGCCGTGGCGTCATGAGGTCATGAGTTCTAATCCCCGCTCAGCCACTTTTCTGCTCTGTGACCTTGGGCAGATCACTTCACTTCTCTGTGCCTCAGTTGCCTCCTCTGTAAAGTGGGGATTGAGACTGTGAGCTCCACATGGGACAAGGGACCGTGTCCAATCCGATTTGCTCGTATCCACCCCAGCGTTGAATACATTGCCTGGTACATAGTAAGTGCTTAAGCAAATGCCATCATCATCATTAAGAGAAGCAGCGTGGCTCAGTGGAAAGAGCCCGGGCTTTGGAGTCAGTGGTCAAGGGTTCAAATACCGGCTCTGCCAGTTGTCAGCTGTGTGACTTTGGGCAAGTCACTTCACTTCTCTGGGCCTCAGTTACCCCATCTGGAAAATGGGGTTGACTGTGAGCCCTCTGTGGGACAAGCTGATCACTCTGTAGCCTCCCCAGCACTTAGAACAGTGCTTTGCACATAGTAAGCGCTTAATAAATGCCATCGTTATTATTAATATTATTGATGAACGGGCCCAAGACAACAACAGAACGTCCCAAATACAATTTTTAAATGTGGAACTTTCTGGAAGCCTCATCTCTCATCTCTGAGTGCACAGAGATGCAATCAGATGAGAGTGTCATGGGTTATAATCCCCGCTCCACCACTTGTCTGCTGTATGACCTTGGGTAAGTCATTTCATTTCTCTGGGCCCCAGTTACCTCATCTGGAAAATGAGGACTGAGACTGCAAGCCTCACATGGGACAGGAACTCTGTCTTACTTGATTTGCTTGAAAGGACCCAAGACAACAACTGAACGGTCCAAATACAATTTTTAAATGTGGAACTTTCTGGAAGCCTCATCTCTCGTCTCTGAGTCAGGGAGAAACTGACGACCTCCATTTTGTTGTTTTCAGAGCTAAATGACTAACCGTTGATGAGGTTTGGGTTTTCAACTCCGCTCTTGTGTGATACCCCCGTAGGAACATCAGGGTGTGGGTGAAACACTGAGTGCTCACCGCCCCCACGCCCCCAAAAAGCTTGGGGGTGGTCTGGGTTTTACCGCTCTCACTCATCCCTCCCCGGGAACGGGTATGTAATTGGACTCAACATCCCACTGATTTTCAAGGAATGAGAAGTGTGTGGCAGGGATTCGAAGCAAACGGTCACGACTCTAGTACGCAGCAGGAATTTCTTGTCCTGGAAGAACGTGGGAAAGATGACGTGAAGATGCCTCGTGGGACCCTCTTTTAGCTAACGTAACCAACCGATCGCTGTACATGCGAAAGATGTGCAGTTCAGAGAGGAGCCTGGCATTTCTATCCATCAATCAATCAATCAATCGTATTTATTGAGCGCTTACTGTGTGCAGAGCACTGTACTAAGCGCTTGGGAAGTACAAGTTGGCAACATATAGAGACGGTCCCTACCCAACAGTGGGCTCACAGTCTAGAAGGGGGAGACAGAGAACAAAACAAAACATATTAACAAAATAAAATAATTAGAATAGATATGTACAAGCAAAATAAATAAATAAATAGAGTAATAAATACATACAGACATATATACATATATACAGGTGCTGTGGGAAAGGGAAGGAGGTAAGGCGGGGGGGTAGAGAGGGGGAGGAGGGAAGGCCTCCTAGACTGTGAGCCCCTTGTTGGGCAGGGACCGTCTCTATGTGTTGCCAATTTGTACTTCCCAAGCGCTTAGTACAGTGCCCTGCACACAGTAAGCGCTCAATAAATATGACTGAATGAATGAATTAAGCACCCCAGGACCTCTCCTAAAAGGTTAAAAGGATCATATGGGGGTGAATGTCGAGTTCGGATTGCAGCCTCCTGTTGCTCTGGCATTCTTGTGGCCCCACTTAGGACCATAATTCTATTTGTTCTGATGATTTTGTCACCTGTCTATGTGTTTTGTTTTGTTGCCTGTCTCCCTCTTCTAGACTGTGAGCCTGTTGTTTTTTTTGTTTTTTTTTTCAATTGTATTTATTGAGCGCTTACTATGTGCAGAGCACCGTACTAAGCACTTGTTGTTGGGTAGGGACTGTCTCTATATGTTGCCAACTTGTAATAATAATAATAATAATGATGATGGCATTGATTAAGTGCTTACTATATGCAAAGCGCTGTTCTAAGTGCTGGGGAGGTTACAAGGTGATCAGGTTGTCCCATGGGGGGCTCACAGTCTTAATCCCCATTTTCTAGATGACGTAACTGAGGCACAGAGAAGGTAAGTGACTTTCCCAAAGTCACACAGCTGACAATTGGCAGAGCCAGGGTTTGAACCCATGACCTCTGACTCCAAAGCCCGGGCTCTTTCCACTGAGTCACACTGCTTCTCTTAACTTCTCTTGTACTTCCCAAGTGCTTAGTCCAGTGCTGTGCACACAGTAAGTGCTCAATAAATACGATTGAATGAATGAATGAACCAATCAGTTAGTGATACTTATTGAGCACTTTCTGTGTGCAGAGCACTGTTCTGAGTGCTCGAAAGGGTACAATAAAGTAGGTAGATACAATCCCTGTCATATCCGTAATCCATTTCTCATATCTGCAATTTATTTATATAAATGTCTGTCTCCCCCTTGAGACTGTAAACTCATTGTGGGCAGGGAATGTGTCTGTTTACTGTTAAACTGTACTTACCCAAGAGCTTAGTACAGTGCTTTGCACACAGTAAGCGCTCAATAAATATAATTGAATGAATCCCCGCACACAGGGAGCTTTCGATCCAAAATAAAGGACACCTTGGGCTTCTGGGTGTGTGGCAGCTCTCTGTGAAATAAATTGGGAACATTATCGAGCTGGTTCCCTTAGATATCTACTGGCTGCTGAATGCATAATGGGTCTGGGAACCACCCTTCCAACCGGTTATAATAATAATAATAATGTTGGTATTTGTTAAGCGCTTACTATGTGCAAAGCACTGTTCTAAGCGCTGGGGTAGATACAAGTTGATCAGGTTGTCCCACGTGAGGCTCACAGTCTCAATCCCCATTTTACAGATAGGGTAACTGAGGCACAGAGAAGTAAAGTGACTTGCCCAAAGTCATACAGCTGACAATTGGCAGAGCCGGGGTTTGAACCCATGACCTCTGACTCCAAAGCCCGGGCTCTTTCCACTGAGCCACGCTGAATGTTGTTGACCTAGAAGTGGGCATCAACAAAGGTGGCCTTAAGAGATGCCCTCTTCGGTGGGGTCCGACACACTCCCCGCATGGGCCCATTCCTGCTGGGACGAGATTAGAACCCAGAACATCGTGGGTTATAATCCCCGCTCCACCACTTGCCTGCTGTGTGACCTTGGGTAAGTCACTTCATTTCTCTGGGCCTCAGTTACCTCATCTGGAAAATGAGGACTGAGACTGCGAGCCTCACATGGGACAGGGACTCTGTCCTACTTGATTTGCTTGTAATAATAATAATAATGATGATGGCATTTATTTCTAGACTGTGAGCCCACTGTTGGGTAGGGACTGTCTCTATATGTTGCCAACCTGTACTTCCCAAGCGCTTAGTACAGTGCTCTGCACACAGTAAGTGCTCAATAAATATGATTGATAGATTGATTGATTGATTAAGCACTTACTATGTGCAAAGCACTGTTCTAAGCACTGGGGAGGTTACAAGATAATAATAATAATAATAACGATGGCATTTATTAAGCGCTTACTATGTGCAAAGCACTGTTCTAAGCACTGGGGAGGTTACAAGGAGATCAGGTTGTCCCACGGGGGGCTCACAGTTTTAATCTCCATTTTCCAGATGAGGTAACTGAGGCACAGAGAAGTGACTTGCCCAAAGTCACACAGCTGACAATTGGTGGAGCTGAGATTTGAACGCATGACCTCTGACTCCAAAGCCTGTGCTCTTTCCACTGAGCCATTCTTCTTCTCTAAGCAGCATATCTAAGTATTTAAGTATCCACCCCAGCACTCAGTTCAGTGCCTGGCACCTAGTAAGTGTTTACCGAATACCATAATTTTTTTTGTTATTATTGTCTGCTGTGTAGCGTTGGGCATGTCCACTTCTCTGTGCCTCAGTTTCCTCATCTGTAAAATGGGGGTTAAGACTGTGAACCCCTTGTGGCATAGGGATTGTATACAACTTGTACGCTTGTATCCATCTCAGCACTTAGTACAGTGCCTGGCACATAGTAATGCTTGAACAAATGCCATTGTAATTATTATTATTATTAATTCTTTTAGACTGTGAGCCCACTGTTGGGTAGGGACTGTCTCTATATGTTGCCAATTTGTACTTCCCAAGCGCTTAGTACAGTGCTCTGCACATAGTAAGCGCTCAATAAATACGATTGATGATGATGATTAATTCCATGTGGCCATCAAACAGGCTTTCCTTGGGCTCAAACGATAATGATCTGTACCAACAAAGGAAGGGAAATTGAGAGTCACCAGAGCAAAAGAGAATGAAATTATTACCACGACTACATTCAAATACAGTTAAACTGACTTTATTCATTCAGTCATTCAATCGTATTTATTGAGCGCTTACTTTGTGCAGAGCACTGTACTAAGCGCTTGGGAAGTACAAGTTGGCAACATACAGAGACGGTCCCTACCCAACAGTGGGCTCACAGTCTAGAAGGGGGAGACAGAGAACAAAACAAAACATATTAACAAAATAAAATAAATAGAATAAATATGTACAAATAAAATAAATAGAGTAATAAATACATACAAACATATATACATGTCTTAATGGACATGAAGGCCTCCTAGAGGTTTTCTTCTACCTCACTGTATAGCTGAGGTAGTACTTTGCGGCAACAGCTTTTACTACTCCATTCTAATTAGAATCTGCACATGAAACTTCTCCAGCGCAGTGTGGCACACATCATTTCCCTTCTTCAGAATGTGTTTTGTTTTTTTTTTTGGATAAGCTCAAAAGCTTTACATTTAAGGAGGAATGTAGGAGGATTCGATCTAAATTTTACCTGTTTCTTCCTACATCTACATGTCCCCACTGCACAGCGAAGCGGTTGGTAAGCGACTTTCAAGGGCTTTCAACCTTGTGACATTCCCCAATTATCTCTGAGTCGGATGACCCCACTGTTGGGTAGGGACCGTCTCTAGATGTTGCCGACTTGTACTTCCCAAGCGCTTAGTACAGTGCTCTGCACACAGTGAGCGCTCAATAAATACGATTGAATGAATGAATGAATGAATTGTCTAACTTTCTACCTTTCCAGTTTTTCTCTCCCCTCTCCACAGATGTCTTTATCTGTAGGGAAACTGCTAGCTTTATAAGGATTTCTAGACTGCAGGCTCCTCCTTCTAGATTATAAACTCCTTGTGGGCAGGGAATGTCTCTCCCGACTCTGTCATATTGTACTCTCCCAAGCACTTAGTATGGTGTTTTGCACATAGACAGCACTCAATAAATACAATTGATCGATTGAATATTAAATGTCAAATATTTTCAACTTGGAGGAAATTCGAGTCAAAGGAGCTATTGCTTATGAGGAGAAGGTAGGAAGAAAATGAAGCCCGAGCATGGAAATAACAGGGGGACAGACAGAGATGGAGAGTTAGACAGAAGAGAGAGAAAGAGAAAAAGAAATTACAAAGATAGTCTCTCTTGTGAGAGAAGCAGCGTGGCTCAGTGAAAAGAGCACAGCCTTTGGAGTCAGAGGTCATGGGTTCAAATCACCGCTCTGCCAATTGTCAGCTGTGTGACTTTGGGCAAGTCACTTAACTTCTCTGTGCCTCAGTTACCTCATCTGGAAAATGGGGATTAAGACTGTGAGCCCCGCCTGGGACACCCTGATCACCTGGTAACCTCCTCAGCGCTTAGAACAGTGCTTTGCACATAGTAAGCACTTAATAAATAAGCACTTAATAAATGCCATTATTATTATTATTGTGAGAAAAGAAGAATTGGGGAAGTAAGGCAAGAATTGTGCAATACGTTCTCTGTGTGACATATGCTTCTTTGGCAGGGCCCCTCAGCACCTGTGGAACTTGTTTTTATGGTATTTGTTATGCACTTATTATGTGCCAGGCATTGTCAATCAATCAAGTTATTTATTGAGTGCTGACTATGTGCAGAACACTGTACTAAGCGCTTGGAAGAGTACAATATAACAGAGTCAGTAGACACATTCCCTGCCAACAAGGAGTTTACAGCCTAGAGAGAGAGCCGGGCAGTAATAGAAATAAACTACTATGTGCATAAGTGCTGTGGGGCTCAGGGAGGGATCAGACAAACTAATAATGATGGCATTTGTTAATCACTTACAAGAGCCCGGGCTCTTTCCACTGAGCCACACTGCTTCATGTGCTTAGTACAGTGCTCCACACACAGTAAGCACTCAATAAATATGACGGACTGACTGACAGTTTGAATATATGGGTTGAAGGAGAGAGATGAGTAGAGGATGGTGACAAGATTTCAGGCTTATAAAATACGGAGGATAGTGGTACTGTCTATAGTGATGGGAAACACCAGGGGAGGACAGAGTTTGAGAAGATAAAGAGTTCTGTTTTGGACATGTTTAGTTTGGTGTTTACGGTGACAAAGTATGGATCTGAAAGCTGGACCATGAAAAAACAGGATACAAAGAGCACCAATTCTTTTGAAATGTGCTGTTGGAGAAGGCTTTTGCGAGAGGCATCCACTACCCGAAAAACAAACCAATGGGTTTTAGAGCAAATTAAGCCGGTGTAGTCTTTGGAAGGCCAAATGATTCAACTTAGAGGAACATATTTTAGACACACCAAAATAAGGACTAGTCCTCTGGAAAAGAAGACACTAATGCTAGGAAAAGTCCAGGGAAAATGTGGAAGAGGCAGACCAGCAGCTAGATGGATAAAAACCATAACAACGATAATGGATGAGTCATTAGCTAGGTTACAGATTATGGTGGAAGATAGGATGTTCTGAAGTCAATAAATCCATAGAGTCACTATGAATTGGAAATGACTTGATGACATTTGATAATAATAATAATAATAATAATAATAATAATAATAATAATAATAAAAGTTTGAGGTATCTGTGGGACTTCCAAGTAGAGATGTCTTCAAGGCAGGAGGAAGTGCAAAACTGCAGAGAAGGAGAGAGAGATGGGGATGTAGATTTGGGAATCATCTTAATAATAATAATAATAAAAAAGAAGAAGAATATTTCTTAAGTGCTTACTATGTGCCAGCTGTTCTAAATGCTGGGGTAGATACAAACTAATCAGCTTGGACCACTGTCCAAGTCCCAAGTGAGACTTAATCTCCATTTTAAAGGTGAGGTAACTGAGGCCCAGAGAAGTGAAGTAACTTGCCCAAGGTCACACAGCAGACAAGTGGCAGAGCAGGGACCTTCTGATTCCCAGGCCCGTGTTCTGTTCACTGGGCCATGCTGCTTTGTTGAAGCCATGGAACCAAATGGGTTCTCCAAGGGAGAAGGTGAATCAATCAATCAATCAATCGTATTTATTGAGCACTTACTGTGTGCAGAGCACTGTACTAAGCGCTTGGGAAGTACAAGCTGGCAACACATAGAGACGGTCCCTACCCAACAGTGGGCTCACAGTCGAGAAGAGTGGAGACCAGAAGAGGACCCCGAACTGAACCTTAAGGGACCCCCACAGTTAGGGGGTGGGAGGCAGAGGAGGAGCCCACTAAGGAGACTGAAAATGAACATCCAGAGAGATAGGAGGAGAACCAAAACAGGACAGTAACAGTGAGCTCAAGGAGAATAAATACAACCTAAAGGCCAAGTCGATAACCTCAAATATTAGATACGATAGATTCTAGGAAAGCAAGCGATAGACAGATCTTCTAGACTGTGAGCCCACTGTTGGGTAGGGACCGTCTCTACATGTTGCCAACTTGTACTTCCCAAGCGCTCAGTACAGTGCTCTGCACACAGTAAGTGCTCAATAAATATGATCAATCAATCAATCAATCGTATTTATTGAGCGCTTACTGTGTGCAGAGCACTGTACTAAGCGCTTGGGAAGTACAAGTTGGCAACATATAGAGACAGTCCCTACCCGACAGTGGGCTCACAGTCTAAAAGGGGTGACAGAGAACAAAACCAACCATACTAACAAAATAAAATAAATGGAATAGATATGTACAAGTAAAATAAATAAATAAATAAATAGAGTAATAAATATGTACAATATTTATTGTACATTGATTGAATGAATGAATGAATGAATGAATCTGTAAAATGGAACAACAGCCCTTGTTTGCAGAGAGTCACCTACTGGGGCGTTGGAAAAATGATTTGTTAAACCCACATATGGCTTATCAGTGCTAACGCTGCCTGCATTATTATCTGGTTAGCATAAACGGGGTTAGAACTTTTAGCATAATTCAGCCTAGAAGGGCTGAAAAGCTTTAGGATGCGGCGCAGTTTTGCTAACGAGACATTTTCTCGGTGAGAGTGCTCCTGTGGCTAAGTGGAAAGAGCATGCACCTTGGAGCCAGAGGACTTGGATTCTAATCCCACTTCATTACTGGGTGACCTTAGGGAGGTCATTCTGCTTCTCTGTGCCAGTTTCCTCATTTGTAAAATGAGAATTCAATACCTGTTCTCCTTTCCCCCATAGACTGTGAACCCCACAGGGGACCAGGGATTCTTTCCAACTTAATTGACCTGTATCTGTCCCAGTGCTTAGTACAGTGCTTGGCGCATAGAAAGCACTTAACTAATTATTATTTGTATGATATTTGTTAAGCGCTTTCTATGTGCCAAACACTGTTCTAAGCTCTGGGGTAGATACAAGTTAACTGGGTCGGATACATGGGGGGCTATTATTATCCTTGTGTTCCTCCAGAAGATCATTCAGAGAAGCAGGGTGGCTTAATGGAAAGAGCCCAGCCTTGGGAGTCAGAGGTCATGGGTTCAAATCCCAGCTCTCCCAATTGTCAGCTGTGTGACCTTGGGCAAGTCACTTAACTTCTCCGTGCCTCAGTTACCTCACCTATAAAATGGGGATTAAGACTGTGAGCCCCACATGGGACAACCTGATCACCTTGTATCCTCCCCAGTGTCTAGAACAGTGCTTGGCACATAGTAAGTGCTTAACAAATGTCATCATTATTATTATTATTAGTATTCAGGTGTTGGCTCATTATGGGCACGGAATGGGTCCGCTAATTATCATCATCATCAATCGTATTTATTGAGCGCTTACTGTGTGCAGAACACTGTACTAAGCGCTTGGGAAGTACAAGTTGGCAACAAGCGCTAATTCTGTTGTACCGTTCTCTCCCAAGCACTCAGTACAGTGCTCTGGACATAAGTAAGCGCTTAATAAATACCACTGATCGATCGATTGCTCTGAAGTCCTCCAAACACAGCAGCGGGGTCAGGGGCTTCGGCTGGGAGTGAAAAAGTCTAAAACCTGGTCTGGTGATCAAACGGACCTGATGATATCAATATTCCTTAGGCTAGTCTCAGAGGTGGCATGTTCACCTCCAAATTTGTGGTCTGTCACATAGTCCTCTGCCTACGGTAAAAGCGCTCAGTAAATATGAACAATTGATTAACTGATTGATAGCATAATTTCCACAGACTTTGAAGAGGTTCTCAGTGTTAGGTTTATCTAACACAGCTTCGGTTGGAGTTTTCAGCAAAAAAATTATCTTTAAAAAATACCCTTGAATATCCCAGACATAATCAGATGGACGGTATAATAGTTGAAGTTTCCTGGGAGGCTGAATGCTGATGTTTGTGCAATGGAATTAATCTTTTAGACACCCTAAATGCTATTTTTAGAATTTAGGTGCCAAATATCTCTCGGGCTTACTTGCCCCTAGCTTCAACTCTCTCCTGAAGCAGCAGGGTGTAGCGCTTAGAGTACGGGCCTGGAATTCAGAAAGTCATGGGTCAGAAATCGTGGGTTCTAATCCCGGTTCCACCATTTCCCTGCTGTGTGACCTTGGGCAAGTCACTTCATTCCTCTGGGCCTCAGTTACCTCATCTGTAAAATGGGGGATTGAGACTCAGAGCCCCACGTGGGACAGGAACTGTGTCCAACCTGATTTGCTTGTATCCACCCCAGTGCTTAGTACAGTGCCTGGCACATAGTAGTAAGTGCTTTATGAGAAGCAGCGTGGCTCAGTGGAAAGAGCGCGAGCTTGGGATTTGGAGGGCATGGGTTCGAATCCCGGCTCTGCCACTTGTCAGCTGTGTGACCTTGGGCAAGCCACTTAACTTCTCTGAGCCTCAGTTACCTCATCTGTAAAATGGGGATTAAGACTGTGAGCCCCATGTGGGACAACTTGATCACCTTGTATTCCCCCCCAACGCTTAGAACAGTGCTCTGCACATAGTAAGCGCTTAACAAATGCCATTATTGTTATTATTATTATTACTATTAACAAGTTATTATCACTATTATTTCCCAGTCCCCTACCTAACCCTTTTTTTTTTTACTGTATTTGCTAAGCGCTTACTCTGTGTCAGGCACTGTACTAAGCTCTGGGTTAGATACAAGCTAATCAGGTTGGACACAGTCCCTGTCCCACATGGGGCTCGCAGTCTTAATCCCCATTTTATAGAAGAGATAACTGAGGCACAGAGAGGTTAAGTGACTTGCCCAAGGTCACACCACAGACAAGCGGTAGAGCAGAATTAGAATCTAGGTCCTTCTGATTCCCAAGCCCGTGTTCTTTCCACTAGCCGTGCTGCTCCTGCTTCGCACATAGTAAGCGCTTAACAAATGCCGTTATTATTTTTATTAAATGAAAGCGCACTGGATTCTAAATTGCTCTTAAAGCAGGCAAACTTCCAGGGCAACTTTCCCTAGACAATATGCACCACCCCGTTTACCCCTCTCCTTGAGGATCAATGCTCCGAAGATCATGGGACACAGCTTAGCATGACTTGTTGCCCAGAAAGCAGGCTTAGGCGGGGAACAGATGCTGTCAACATGGTGAAACCCAAAGCAAACAGAGGCCTAAAGCAGCCGAGACCTTGCTCTCCCACCTCACATGCTGGAGGAGAGAATTCTTCAGTTTCACAAAAGATAACCGATATCTTCCCTTCACTCATAATTATAAAGCGTGCGCGATTATGCAGGTCACGTGGAGGAGCCTTTCTAGTGCTGAGCAGGAGAAAAGTCAGAATTGCCAAAAGGGATAAGAATACTAGCAAGATTCCTCACAGCTGACAGTATAGATGATCTATGATCACAAACTCTAAACACTAAAAAAAGTTTAACGAACGGATTAGGAATATGTGCTTTATTGTGTGCCTTATTCGGCGGGCCATGGTGTAAACTGCTATCTGAGAGAAACTGTGGAGACCTCAGAGGTGCCAAAAGCCAAAGTCTGAGATTGCTTTTTACTCACCAAATTGGCAGCTCTCCAACTGCCTTTAGTCTGTGGAGGCTTTCGTAGAATACCTTGAAATACTTTGAATACCACAGGAGGCATATTTGATTCAAATCCCAGAGCGGAATCGGAGTGTGAACACTCAAAATGTCTCCATCGCACTCACAAAACGTAATCATTAAAGCCACCTCAAGCATACACAAGGAAATGAGTGTCTTCAGTCCAACTGTGTTGCTTTAAACCCTAAAAACAAATATTGTCACACACGGGGTGGTGAGCCGGCTTTAAGGTAACCAGGCATCCTGAATTAAGCACACAGTCCTTCAATGCCTCTAGGGGGGTAGGTCCTTAAAAAAAAAGCAAAGAGGCCATAATAATAATTATAATGGCATTTATTAAGCACTTACTATGCATACGGTAAGTGCTCAATGAACACCACTGATTGATTGGTTGATTAATAACTGGGGTATTTGTTAGGCCCTTACTATGTGCCGAACGTTGCAGCATGGCAGAGTGGATAGAGCTTGGGCCTGGCAGTCAGAAGGTCTTGGGTTCTAATCCTGGCTCCACCACTTGTCTTGTGTGGCTTTGGGCAAATCACTTGGCTTCTCTGTGCCTCAGTTACCTCATCTGTAAAATGGGGATTCAAACTACGGGTCCTATGTGGGACACGGACTGTGTCAAACCTGAATTGCTCATATTCATTCATTCCTTCATTCGTTAAGTAGTATTTACTGAGCGCTTACCGTGTGAATTTACCGTGCTAAGCGCTTGGGAAAGTACAATACAACAATAAACAGTGGTATTCCCTGTCCAAAATGAGCTTACAGGGTGGGGGTGGGGGGAGACAGACATCAATAAAATAAATAAAATGACAGATAAGTACATAAGTGCTATGGGGATGGGAGGAGGGAAGAGCAAAGGGAGCAAGTCACTCAGAAGGGAGTGGGAGATGAGGAAAAATAGGACTTAGTGTGGGAAGGCCTCTTGGAGGAGATGTGCCTTCGATAAGGCTTTGAAGTGGGGGCAGAGTAATTTAATTGTCTGTTGGATTTGAGGAAGGGAGGGTGTTCCAGGCCAGAGGCAGGATGTGGGCAAGGTGTCGGCGGCGAGACAGGTGAGACTGAGACACAGTGAGCAGGAGCACTAGAGGAGTGAACTGTGAGGCTGCGTTGTAGAAGGAGCGAAGTCAGGTGAGATGGGAGGAGGAGCAAGTTGGTGGACTGCTTTAAAGCCAGTGCTGAGGAGTTTTTCTTTGATATGGAGATGGATGGGCAACCACTGGCATTTTTTGAGGAGGGTTGACATGTCCCGAATGTTTCTGTAGAAAGATGATCTGGGCAGCAGAGTGAAGTATGGACTGCAATGGGGAGAGACACCCTCGCACCCCACTCCCAGCTCCAAAGCATTTTTGGACTCTGGTGCATCCCCACTCTGTGATTTATTTTAATTTCTGTCTCCACTACTAGAAGGCAGGGATCACATTTACCAACTCCATTGTATCAAATGTTCCAAAGCACTTAGTAACAATAATAATAATAATAATGTTGGTATTTGTTAAGCCCTCACTATGTGCCATGCACTGTTCTAAGTGCTGGGGGGATACAAGGTAATCAAGGTTGTCCCACGTGAGCTCACAATCTTAATCCCCATTTTACAGATGAGGGAACTGAGGCAAAGAGAAGTTAAGTGACTTGCCCAAAGTCACACAGCTAACAGTTGGTGGAGCAGGGATTTGAACCCATAACCTCTGACTTCCAAGCCCGGGATCTTTCCACTGAGCCACGGTAGGGTTCTGCACACAATGAGTGCTCAATAAATACCACTGATTGATGATGGATTAGGAATTCAGAGACTCTTCAGATTCCAGGTGCTCAAGACTGGATTCCGAACAATATAACAACACAACAATGGCTTGCCAAAGCATTCTGTTATCTCATTTTGCTGTCCCGCTATTATCCTATCCATTGTTCTCTTACTAGTAGGATAACTTTGCTAAACACTTTGATAGTCGCCCCATCCTCACAGCGCTTATATACATATCCATCTATAGTTTATTTAAATGCCTGCTACCATCCAAAATACTATAAGATCCTTGAAGGCAGATATAGAATTCTATCAATTATATTGTCCTCCCCCAGGCACACTGGGTTTCAGAAGCCATTCAGGGTTCAGCCTCTTGAATAGGATAGGAATAAAGGTGGAATTATTATTATTATTATTGTTATTATTATCCAGAATTATCCAGAATTATTAGTATTATCTGGCAGTTGCCTCATTCGTAAAATGGGTATTAAGACTGTGAGCCCCGTGTGGGACAGGGACTGTGCTCACACTGATTTGTTTGTACCCACCCCAGTGCTTAGTACAGTGCCTGGCACATAGTAAGTGCTTAACAAATACCAGAATTATTATTAGTAAGGGCTGTATTTCTCAATGAGCAAAGTGCTCAGCACACAGTAAGTGTGCAAGAATACCAGCGATTAATACAGTAGAAACACATGTCCTAGTGGAAAGAGCATTGGCTTTGGAGTCAGAGGTCATGGGTTCAAATCCCAGCTCCAGCAATTGTCAGCTGTGTGACTTTGGGCAGGTCACTTAACTTCTCTGTGCCTCAGTTACCTCATCGGTAAAATGGGGATTAAGACTGTGATCACCTATGTTTGTACATATTTATTACTCTATTTATTTATTTATTTATTTTACTTGTACATATCTATTCTATTTATTTTATTTTGTTAATATGTTTGGTTTTGTTCTCTGTCTCCCCATTCTAGACTGTGAGCCCACTGTTGGGTAGGGGCCGTCTCTATATGTTGCCAACTTGGACTTCCCAAGCGCTTAGTACAGTGCTTTGCACACGGTAAGTGCTCAATAAATACGATTGATTGGTTGATTGATTGATTGATGGGACACAGTCCCTGTCCCACATAGGGCTCACAGTCTTAATCCCCATTTTGCAGGTGAGGTAACTGAGGCACTGAGAAGTAAAGTGACTTGCTCAAGGTCACACGGCAGACGAGTGGTAGAGGCCAGATTAGAACCCACAACAATATGAGATACATGGAGAAGCAGCACGGCTTGTGGGAAGAGCACAGACATGGGAGCCAAAACGTTATGAGTCTAATCCTGGCTCCTCCACTTATCTGCTGCGTGACCTTGGGCAAGTCACTTTATTCTCTGGGCCTCAGTTACCTCATCTGTAAAATAGGGATCGAGACCATGAGCCCCACGTGGAACAGGGACTGTGTCCAACCCGATTTGCTTGTACCCACCCCAGCGCATAGTACAGTGCCTGGCACATAGTAGGTGCTTAATAAATGCCACAATTATTATTATTATTGTTGTTGTTGCTGCTATTATTATTCCTTGGCCACAATGAGCTCTTAGGAGAATAAGCTTTCTAGAGAGGCAAAAGACTTTAGGGGTTCGGTGCCTAATTAGGGACTCTCCAGGGCCACGTGTGGACAATCTAATTAAATTAAACACTTGTAACAGATTAAATGTTTCTCAGGGTGGCACCTGGAGAGTTTCCAGTCCTCTACCAGTCTCGGCTATGGGAGGAAGAGTCAAGCAGAGGCCTACCCGTTCCATTCCTAGCTTGGCCAGTGGCTAGCGAGTGGAAGGCAATCTGCTAAAAGCCAAAACTCACACATAATAATAATAATAATAATAATAATAATAATAATAATGGTATTTGTTAAGCGCTTACTATGTGCACAGCACTGTTCTAAGCGCTGATGCTGGGCAGCAGCGACGTGAGAGAGACTCGAGGGCAGAGACTTGAGTTTACTGCGTGGAAGCCGGCAATGGTAAACCACTTCCGTATTTTTACCAAGAAAACTGTATGGATCCACTACCAGAACGATTGCAGATGGAGAACAGCATGTTCTGGGAGAGATGTGTCCGTCGTGTCGCTATGGGTAGGAAACGACTCGACGGCGTAAGACAAGACAAGAACAGATTAAATTAAACACTTACTGAAATTATTTATTTCCCACACAATAGAAAATAATCTCAAGCAGGTGGGACAGTGTTAAAAGCAAAAGATTTTCCTGGAAGAAGAATGAGTGTCCCTCACAGGCCTTGGGATATTAGGCCTGGAGACGCCTCAGACCATTGAAAACATATTATGTTTTCCCTGTGCGGGAAACATCTCTTTCTCCTCCTGTGCAGATGGATATTGTTGCTGAAGCTGGTAATGATGGCTCTGAAACTAGCCTGGCTCTGCGATGGATTCCCACCACCCCGTCTGGATGGTGTGAAATTTCAGTTTAACCTTTTGTCTGCTTTATTGGCCAGGTTTATAATTGCGCTGCCCCTCCGGGCCTGACCCATTGAATGTGCACTCTGGACTGCTGGAGAACCCAAACAGAGCAGTTGCTAGAAAACACAAGCCAGGAAAAGCCCTTGGGCATCTCAGTTTCCTCATGGGTGGCTGGGAATTGTTTGGGAACAATAGATGCTTCTATAATCATTTCAGTTCTTCTCCACCGAGAGCAGCCTGTGATCCTCGTACAGATACAGCCTCTCCGATGATCTGACTGGAATCTCGGGCCCCCAAACCAAAACGAATCACAATTTTCCAGAGGTACATGCAGACGCTGGTGTCTATAGGAAGGTGGATTTCAAAACCTGCCCATTGCCACCACAGACAGACAACTCGACGGACAGAGTGACCACCATAATAATAATAATAATAATGGCATTTATTAAGCGCTTACTATGTGCAAACCACTGTTCTAAGTGCATAAACAGACTGACCACCCCCCCAGACAGAAGACAACCACAGATTGACCACCGAGGACAGACTGTCCACCACAAACAGATTGACCACCAGAGATAGATAGGTCACCACAGACTGACCACCATGGACAGCATGGACACTGCAGACCGACTGACCACCAAAGACTGATCACCACAGATAGGCTGACCACCACAGACTAGTTGATCACTACAGACTATCACAGATAGACTGGCCAACACAGATAGATTGGCCACCACCATTAGACTGACCATCACAAATAGACTGAGCTTCACAGACAGATTGGCCACCACAGAAAGACTGACCACCACAGATTGACCACCACAGATATATAGACCACCAAAGACTGATCACCACAGATAGACTGCCCATCACAGACAGATTGGCCACCACAGATTGACCACCACAAACTGACCACCACAGATAGACTGATCATCACAGACAGACTGGCCACGACAGATAGACTGATCACCACAGACTGTCCACCACAGGTAGACCGACCACTACAGACTGACTGCTAGACAGAATGACCACCACAAATATTCATTCAATCATATAGACTAGCCACCACAGAAAGATTGACCACCACAGATGGAACGACCACCACTTTCAGACTGATCACCGCAGAAAGACTGACCATCAGACCATGACAGACAGCCCGACCACCAGAGACCTTTGTTTCCTTAAGTTAAAAGTGAGATAACGAGATGCAGGGGAACATTAAGATTCTGATGCTTGAGAAATGTGGAACTTCTTCCCGTCCAATTTGAGAGGCTGAACAGTGGCTTCTGAAACCCTAGAGAACCGAGAAGTTTGTCCGACTCCCTGGTTTCTTCGATTCCCATCTGTGTCCTCAAACTACACTGAATACCAACAGGACTTCTTTCAACCTCCCACTTTCCTCCAACTGGTAGAGTCTGCGGCATGCTTCCGGCAACGTAACTTGCCTTCCCTTCTAACTTTTCTCCTTTCCGTTGCAGCTCCTTCACTGGACTGGCATTGGCTCAGTACCATGATCCAAACTTTTCTTCTTCCTCAACACACTGATGCCAGCTGGGGAAAACATCGCACTGCGGAAGAAAATGTCCCACGTCTGAATTTCACTTTAAGAAATTCAGCGGACACACTCTCCTATATGTCTCATCCTCTTGTTCCCCAATTATGTATTCGGCCTAACTGCCCCCAGGGAGTTTCCCTGGAAGAGAAGCCTTCTCTGTGGAGCAAATCTATAAGGGTTTATAGCCGGAGAGTTTCAGAATGTGAGCTGAGACGAAAAAAGAGTTCCCAAATCCCCAGAAAATTGGCAGGAGCTTCAGTTTTAGAAAGATGCTGAGGTCTACATAACCTGAAGCGAGTCATAGCTAAATAACTTAGTTTGAACTTTCCAGGTGCTTAGTACAGTGCTCTGCACACAGTAAGTGCTCAATAAATACAACTGAATGAATGAGTGAATGGATGAATTCCAGCCACCACAAGAACCATACAATAGACATCCCACCAAGTCACTGCAAGAGACTGGAAATGAGACTGGAAATGATTCTCCCCTGGGAGTCTACAGAATCCAACTTGTGACCGACATGCGCTATTTGTTCTATGTTTCCAGTCGTCGTCATCATCATCGGTACTTATTGAGCACTTACTACGTGCAGAGCACTGTACTAAGTGCTCTGGAGAGCACAATACAACAGAATTGGTAGTGTCATTCCCTGCCCACAATGAGCTTACAGTCTAGAGTGGGAGACAGACATTAATATAAATAATTCATAACATATAATTTATAGATATGTACATCAGTGCAGCAATGGAATAGCTGTGTTGTAATCTTGAAATGGAGCAAAGTAGGGATTAGCAACTCCAATGGCTGATGAGCCCCCTCCTTCCTCTCTCCCTCCTCCCCTTCCCCATCCCCCCCACCTTTCCTCCTTCCCCTCCCCACAGCACCTGTATATATGTTTGTACAGATTTATTACTCTATTTTATTTGTACATATTTATTCTATTTATTTTATTTTGTTAATATGTTTTGTTTTGTTTTCTGTCTCTCCCTCCTAGACTGTAAACCCACTGTTGGGTAGGGACCGTCTCTATATGTTGCCAACTTGTACTTCCCTAGCACTTAGTACGGTGCTCTGCACACAGTAAGCGCTCAATCAATATGATTGAATGAATGAATGAATGAATTTGCCCAAATGCTAGATGACTCAGTGGAATCAATCAATAGATTGATAGAAATTGGTCAATAGAAACAGCATGACTTAGTGGCTAGAGCACCAGCCTGGGAGTTAAAAGATCATGGATTCTAATCCTGGCTTTGCCGCATGCCTGCTGTGTGACCTTGGACAAGTCACTTCACTTCTCTGGGCCTCAGTTACCTCATCTTGAAAGTGGAGATTAAGACCATGAGCCCTATGTGGGACAGAGACTGTGTCTAACTCTGCAGCTAACCTCCTCACTGTACCTCATTATCACCTGTCCCGCTGTCGACCCCTGACCCACGTCCTCCCCCTGGCCTGGAATGCCCTCCCTCTGCCCATCCGCCAAGCTAGCTCTCTTTCTCCCTTCAAAGCCCTACTGAGAGCTCACCTCCTCCAAGAGGCCTTCCCACACTGAGCCCCCTTTTTCCTCTCCTCCTCCCCATCCCCCCGCCCTACCTCCTTCCCCTCCCCACAGCACTTGTATATATATTTGTACAGACTTATTACTCTATTTTACTTGTACATATTTACTATTCTATTTATTTTGTTAATGATGTGCACAGAGCTTTAATTCTATTTGTTCTGATGATTTTGACACCTGTCTACATGTTTTGTTTTGTTGTTTGTCTCCTCCTTCTAGACTGTGAGCCCATTGTTGGGTAGGGACCGCCTCTATATGTCGCCAACTTGTACTTCCCAAGCGCTTAGTACAGTGCTCTGCACACAGTAAGCGCTCAATAAATATGATTGAATTAACTGAATGAATGAATGAATGACTAACGATTCTACTCCAGCACCTAGAACCATGCTTGGCACATAGTAAGTGCTTAACAAGTACCATAATTATTATTATTGTTATTATTAATAATTATTATTACTTACTGAGCACTTGCTGCATGCAGAGCTGTATACTAAGCACTTGGAAGAGTACAATACAACAGAGATAATAATAATAATGATGGCATTTATTAAGCGCTTACTATGTGCAAAGCACTGTGCTAAGTGCTGGATGGTAGAAATGATCCCTGCCCTCAAGGAGCTGACAGTGTCCCAAGGTGACCTTGGGATACCTACCTTCTCATGGTCAAATGCTATCTCGTGACTGCCCAAGCCAGCGAAGCGGAACTCAGAATTGCAGGTGGGATGCAATTATTTTATTTTGTTAGTATGTTTGGTTTTGTTCTCTGTCTCCCCCTTTTAGACTGTGAGCCCACTGTTGGGTAGGGACTGTCTCTATATGTTGCCAACTTGTACTTCCCAAGTGCTTAGTACATTGCTCTGCACACAGTAAGTGCTCAATAAATACGATTGATGATGATGCGGCCCCCACAACCAAAACCGCTAGATTGACAGCCCAAGCCGGGAATACAGAAAGTATCCCTCACCCCCGTGGCAATCAAATTAGGGATGGAGGAGGCGGGGAATATTTATTTTACTTGTACATATTTACTATTCTATTTATTTTGTTAATGATGTGCATTTAGTTTTAATTCTACTTGTTCTGATGACTTGACACCCGTCCATATGTTTTGTTTCGCTGCCTGTCTCCCCCTTCTAGACTGTGAGTCCGTTGTTGGGATTAGGGACCGTCTCTATATGTTGCCGACTTGTACTTCCCAAGTGCTCTGCACACAGTAAGCGCTCAATAAATACGATTGAATGAATGAATGAGTGAGATTGGATAAAGTGAAGCTGGAAGCTGGGATGGCCTAGGAACACAAGGTGATAAATACCTGCGGCCTTTGACCTTCTGTGCAGCAAATGGAGACGTGCAGCAGCCGGCTGTGGGTCGCCTCTGCCCAGAGAGTGAGATGCCCTCTCAACCTGCACCAAGTAAGGAGCCGTGGGGTGGGTGAGTGTCCCGCCGAGCACTCATCATCATCATCATCAATCGTATTTATTGAGCGCTTACTGTGTGCAGAGCACTGTACTAAGCGCTTGGGAAGTACAAGTTGGCAACATATAGAGACGGTCCCTACGCAACAGTGGGCTCACTCATGGGGCTGGAAGTTAGGTGCTTCGCCACGGGCGTGTAACGCAGAGGTGAATTCCTCCCAAGTGGAAAGCGTTCGTGGGTGGGAGCGAGTCGCCTCACCACAAGCGAACAAACCCTAAGTGAATTCCTCCTGTGTGGGCTGCGGTGTTTTGCCTCCCGCGAGTGACACATAAGTTATTCCTCCCGATAGGGAAGCTCTAATATCAGAGTGGGAGCCCGTTGTTGGGTAGGGATTGTCTCTATTTGTTGCTGAATTGTACTTTCCAAGCGCTAAAGTACAGTGGTCTGCTCACAGTAAGCGCTCACTATATACGATTGAATGAATTACTCAAATTCCTACCGAAATTCGCCGTGTCCAAAATAATCACCTGTCTACACGCTTTGTTTTGTCATCTGTCTCCCCGTTCTAGACTGTGAGCCCGTTGTTGGGTAGGGACCGTCTCTATATGTTGCCGACTTATACTTCCCAAGTGCTTAGTACAGTGCTCTGCACACAGTAAGCGCTCGATAAATACGATTGAATGAATGAATGAATCAAATAATTCAATTCGCTATGTCCAAAATAATCAAAAGCTCAATTTGCCTCGCAGAATCAATTTTGAATAAAACTCTGCTTTTCTGCCCCGGTCTCTCTCTCTCTTTCGCCGCGCCGATTCCTGAATGAACCCATTGCCGGGCGACGGGTGATGCAAGCGTGGCTCAATGGAAAGAGCCTGGGTATTGGAGTCAGAGGTCATGGGTTCAAATCCCGGGCTCCACCATTTGTCAGCTGTGTGACTTTGGGAAAGTCACTTAACTTCTCTGTGCCTCAGTTTCCTCATCTGTAAAATGGGGATTAAGACTGTGAGCCCCCCGTGGGACAGCCTGATCACCTTGTAATCTACCCAGCGCTTAGAACAGTGCTTTGCACATAGTAAGCGCTTAATAAATGCCATCATCATTATTATTATAAGGGCATGACTTACTTCAGGTTTCCAATGTGTCTGCTTTATTGTTTTATCAGTCACTCTCAAGCACTTAGTACAGTGCCCTGCACACAGTGAGCGCTCAACAGATACCACTGATTTTATTGATTGATTGATTGATCGCTTTTCTGGGAGCCCCACATCTTCCCACCATCCAGGGTGGCAGAAGAAGCAGGCGGCACAGGTCTCCAAAGGAATCGCTCTAAATTGAAAGCAACACTGAAGAAACCCCAAAATGTTGATATCAGCGCAGAAGGTAGGATCTTAGCCAGCATCGATCGTATTCATTGAGCACTTGCTATGTGCAGAGCACTGTACTAAGCGCTTGGGAGAGCCCAATACAGCAGAATTAGCAGACGCATTCCCTGCCCATGACGAGCTTACAGTTTAGAGAATGCTTAGGTTGCCACCCTCCTAGTGGCAA
Organism: Tachyglossus aculeatus; assembly: GCF_015852505.1. Classification (NCBI taxonomy): domain Eukaryota; kingdom Metazoa; phylum Chordata; class Mammalia; order Monotremata; family Tachyglossidae; genus Tachyglossus; species Tachyglossus aculeatus. The sequence goes on from NC_052066.1 coordinate 66,012,755, forward strand.
ACTGATTGGGAGAGGAGGGTTCTGCTTAATCACACCTAATAATTTAAAATATCTTCCTAATTATCTTACAGTTTGAACCCATCCTCAGGAGAAACTCGTTGTGGGCAGGGAAATTCTCTATTTATTGTTATATTGTACTGGGCCAAGCACTTAGTACAGTGCTCTGCACACAGTAAGTGCCTTATAATAATAATAATTGTGGTATTTGTTAAGGACTTACTGTGTGTCAGGCACTGTTTTAAGCGTTAGGGTGGATACAAGCAAATCAGGTTGGACACAGTCCCTGTCCCACATGGGGCTCACAGTCTCGATCCCCATTTTACGGGTGAGGTAACTGAGGCCTAGAGAAGTGGAGTGACTTGCCCAAGGTCAAGTGGCAGAGGATGATCTAGGCAGCAGCTTAGACTTTGGACTGAAGTGGGAAGAGCCTGGAGGCAGGGGAACCAGCAAGGAGACCAATCCAGTGGGTTGAATCAGGATATAACGAGGATTTGAACCAGGTTAGTGGCTGTGTGAGTGGAGAGGAAGGAGTGTATCCATGAGATGTTTTGGAGGAAAAAAAAAATCAACTGCAATTCCACAGACAAGCAGTCTATAGTATTTATTGAGCGGTTATTATGTGTGGAGCACTGTACTAAGCGCTTGGGAGATTACACTGTAACAACAAACTGACACATTCGCTGCTCACCACGAGCTTACAGTGTAGAGGTAGAAGCAGTACCAGGGATTCATGATACGATACCAGGATTTCCTGGAAAAAAATCTCTTAATAATAATAATGGCATTTATTAAGCACTTACTATGTGCAAAGCACTGTTCTAAGCACTGAGGAGGTTACAAGGTGATCAGGTTGTCCCACGGGGGGCTCACAGTCTTAATCTCCATTTTCCAGATGAGGTAACTGAGGCCCAGAGAAGTGAAGTGACTTGCCCAAAGTCACACAGCTGACAATTGGTGGAGCCGGGATTTGAACCCATGACCTCTGACTTTAAAGCCCGTGCTCTTTCCACTGAGCCACACTGCTTCCTGCTTCTACACTTAATGCTTCTACGTCTCACTTTTCATCGCTACCAACAGTGAACCTACTTCTCCCAGGACGTAAGTTTTCTCTCTGATAGTAAAGTAGACAGAACCCTATTCAGTATGAGGCCACAAAGACTGTGAGCCCGTTGTGGGCAGGGATTGTCTCTATTTGTTGCTGATTTGTACTTCCCAAGCACTTACTACAGTGCTCTGCATCCAGTAAGTGCTCAGGAAATACGATGGAACGGATGAATGAATGAACGTTTACACAGAATATGCCACGATGTACTAAATTGTCTAATAATGCTCTGAAACTGTGGCCAGGCCTTTACATAGCACCTAATTACAGTACCTAATTTACTTCCCAGGAGTAATTTAGGAGCAATTTAGGCACTGGGAGAGTTGGGATTATGGAAACACTACTGACTTTCTTCAGGATCACCGCAAAGCGGAGATCCCTAACTGCAACCTATCAGTTTATTCAATCAATCAATCGTATTTATTGAGCACTTACTGTGTGCAGAGCACTGTACTAAGCGCTTAGGAAGTACAAGTTGGCAACATAAGTGCCAACATATTCATAATATATTCATGAGTCGTTCCATTATGTGCCAGTCACTGTACTATGCGCTGGGGTGGATGAAAGCAAATCGGATTGGATACAGTCCCTGTCCCACGTGGGATACACAGTCGCAATCCCCATTTTCCAGATGATGTAACTGAGGCCCAGAGAAGTGAAGTAACTTGCCCAAGGTCACACAGCACACAAGTGGTGGAGCCAGAATTGGAACCCGTGACCGTCTGATTCCCAGGCCTAGGCTTTATCCATGCTGAGTACAATACAACACATTCTCTGCCCACATGACCTTACAGTCTTGAGGGAGCGATAGACATTAATGTAAATAATTTATAATAATGACCCCACGATTCAATTCGGAAAATGCTACGTCGCAGAAGAGTGAAGAAAAAACTACACGTACACAACAGGAATATTCTAAAGAGTGGCTCAAAGCTCGACACTTTATAATGCAATAATTTAATCCAAGCGGTTCACTGCTCATTAGGCATAATACAATAGAGTGCACGTCCACTTTGCTGATGGAAGCAGCCCTAAATTTCAGCACCAGAACATTGTGAACATCACTGAGAATAGACATTTTTAATTTCAACTAATCTATCATTTTACCTAAGACACCTTCCAGGGCTTGGAAAAGAAGTTTGACTGTGCATTTGAGAGCCATTCATACGAATAATTTAATGATTATCTGGGGGAGTTTCAATTTCCATTTCCTAAAAATAGCTGGAGTGAGTAGATTATTTACCAGACTAAAGCTATTTCTCAAACACACACACACTCACCCTTAGGAATGAGAGAACTAACATTAGGGGCATGATTACAGAGGAAATGTTGAAGATGTTAGCGGCTCCTCTAGAGACTCAATAAGAAGAAGAAGAAAAAGAAGAAAAAGAATACTTATTGAGCATTTACTGTGTATCGAGCACTGCTCTAAGCACTGGGGTAGATACAAGTTAATCAGTTCCTGTCCCACATGGGGCTCACAGTCTTCATCCCCATTTTACAGACGAGGTAACTGAGGCCCAGAGAAGTGAAGTGCCTTGCCCAAGGTCACCCAACAGACATGTGGTGGAGCCAGGATTAGAATCCAGGTCCTTCTGACTCCCAAACCTGTGCTCTATCCACTAAGGCACTTCACTAAGCACTAGGCATTTCTATCCACTAAGCTGCTTCACATAGGGTGTAAAGGGAGGAGGAAAAAGAGATCCTCAGCAGTACTAATCAATCTTTGGTATTTATTGAGCGCTGACTGTATGCACAGCACTATATTAAGTGCTTGGGAAAGTAGAATACAACAGAGTATTCATTCATTCATTCATTATTGAGTGCTTACTGTGTGCAGAGCACTGTACTAAGCACTTGGGAAGTACAATCAATCAATCAATCAATGAATTTGTATTTATTGAGCGCTTACTGTGTGCAGAGCACTGTACTAAGTGCTTGGGAAGTACAAGTTGGCAACATATAAAGATGGTCCCTATCCAACAGCGGGGTAGGTTGACATGTTCCCTGCCCACAGTGAGTTTACGGTCTAGAGTTTTCAGCTGTCTCCTGAAGACTCAGTAGACTGCTGAGTAGTAACAACAATAATAATAATTGTGGTACTTGTTAAGTGCTTACTATGTACCAAGCACTGTTCTAAGTGCTGGATTAGATACCATATAGTAAGCTTGGACACAGTCTCTGTCCCACAAGGGGCTCACAGTCTCAATCCCCATTTTACAGATGAGGTAACTAAGGCACAGACAAGTGTCTTGACTCATCCAAGGTCACACAGCAGATAAGTGGCAAAGCCAGAATTAGAACCCAGGTCCTCTAACTCCCAGGCCCGGGCTCTATCATCTAGGCCACGCTGCTTCCCATGCTTTTATAGTCAGCCACGGTCCTGGAGATGTCACGGCCCGGGCTTCGTTCATTTGGGTTGGAAAATCATCCCAGACGTGGCTTAAACAGCCACGTTAGTCAGTCAACCATATTTATTGAGCGCTTACTGTTTGCAGAGCACTGTACTAAGCGCTTGGGAGAGTACAGTAGAAGAATAGAACAGACACATTCTCTGCCCATGAGGTAACAGCCCAGAGGAGCCTGTCTGGGATCTGGAATAACAGGCTAAGAAGGTGACCTGGGAGGTCAAAATTCCCGGTTTTGACAGCGGGCCTCATGGCTCTAGCACATTTAAGAATAATAATAATAATAATAATGGCATTTATTAAGTGCTTACTATGTGCAACGCACTGTTCTAAGTGCTGGGGAAGTTACAAGGTGATCAGTTTGTCCCATGGGGGGCTCACAGTCTTAATCCCCACTTTACAGATGAGGTAACGGAGGCCCAGAGAAGTGAAGTGACTTGTCCAAAGTCACACAGCTGACAATTGGCGGAGGCAGGATTTGAACCCACAACCTCTGACTCCAAAGCCTGTGCTCTTTCCACGGAGCCGCGCTGTTTCTTTCCAGTCAGACCTAGCTACCCTAAGCCACATATTAACTGCTAGCGTTGCCAGTGCCATGCGAAACACATTTTGCCAACCTCTGCTCTAGAGGAGCCTTGATCTAATTATGTGCAGTGGGCATGGTGCAGAGAAAGGCTCAGATTTTTGTAACTTGAACGGACTATTGAACTCTCCCATTTGGGGATGGACTTTCCTAATGATAATAATAATAATACCTGTGGTATTTGTTAAGCGCTTACTCTGTGTCAGACAACGTACTAAGCACTGGGGTAGATAGGAGGTTATCAGATTGGATCCAGGTCCTTTCATTCATTCATTCCTTCATTCAATTGTATTTATTGAGCGCTTACCGTTTGCAGAGCACTGTACTAAGCGCTTGGAAAGTAAAATTGGGCAACAGATGGAGACAATCCCTACCCAACAATGGGCTCACAGTCTACAAGTGGGGAGACAGACAACAAAACAAAACAAGTAGACAGGCATCAATAGCAGGGCTCACATCTTTAATCCCTATTTTACAGATGAGGTGACTGAGGCCCAGAGAAGTGAAGTAATTTGCCCAAGATCACCCCGCAGACAAGTGGCAGAGGTGGGATTAGAACCCATGTCCTTCTGATTCCCAGGCCCGTACTACCTGTTCCACCTATTAGGGTATAGCTCATTGCTACCTTTAAGAGTTAAAGGTTTAAAGATCTATAAAGCTGCCCTCAACCAAAAAGGAGGACTATTTCATTCATTCATTCATTCATTCATTCAATCGTATTTATTGAGCGCTTACTGTGTGCAGAGCACTGTACTAAGCGCTTGGGAAGTACAAGTTGGCAACATCTAGAGACGGTCCCTACCCAACAGCGGGCTCACAGGCTTTCCAGCTTCTTTAACTTTTGCGGCAATACCGCTTTAAAGTAGTCCCCAAACTTTGATCACAACTGAATTCTAGGTTTTAATTTCACTGGAAGAGTCATTTCTCTCTCTCCATTTGGATTATTCTGCCACGTGAAGCCAGTAAGAACTCAGTGCAATTCTTTAAAAGAATTTATCAGGGACATCAATCAATTCGGGGCACTCAAACAGTAATTGATTGGGAAGGCCATTGATTTTAGTGTCTGATTCACAGTATCTGGAACGGATTTATGACTTCTATCAGTTAGCATTCCATTTTGTGGTTTGTAGGAAGGAATATAAATTGAGTAAGGCAAATAAATCACCCAAGGCATGAAGCCCTTTATCATCTCTTGCCACTGATGATGCAGTTGATTTTTCAAAAGGAATTCCAGCTGGCACAGTGGATTCCTTAGATTTCTATTGATCTGAAGGAGTTCCTGCTTCTCCCAAAGTGGCTAACTTCCCTATCAATCAATCAGCGTCAGTCACTGGCATTTATCGAGCATTTCCTACATGGCAGAATCCGTTCTAAACCCCGAGATGGGGGAAGCAACATGGCATGCTGGATAGAGCACAGGTCTGAGATTAGAAGGTCATGGGTTCCAATCCCGGCTCTGCCGCTTGTCTGCTGTGTGACCTTGGGCAAGTTACTTCACTTCTCTGGGCCTCAGTTGCCTCATCTGGAAAATGGGCATCGAGGCTGTGAGCCCAGTGGGGGAAAGGGACTGCGTTCGACCCGATTTGCTTGTATCTACCCCAGCGCTTAGTACAGTGCCTGGCACACAGTGAACACCTAACAAATACCGCAAATATTTTTACATAATTAGGTCGGACTCAGTCCCTGTCCCACTTGGGGTTCACAGTCTAAGTTGGAAGGGAGGAGGGTTTACCCCCTATTTTCCAGATGAGGGACCAGAGGTCCAGAGCAGTGAAGTGATTCACCCAAGGCCACACAGCAGACAAGTGGTGGATTCAGGATTAGAATCCAGGTCTCCCAACACCAAGGCCCACTAGACACACTGTTTCCTGCTGTGTGACTTTGGGCAGATCGCACAATCTCTCCATGCCTCATCACAGTTCACAGCATGGAGTAAGCATTAAATAAATATTATAATTGTTATAGAAATAATAGCTCTTCTCTTGTGAATAGGATTGAAACGCATTTTGGAACGAGATAGCTGGAAAGTTTGGTGATTTTTTAAAGAGTCATACCTCATTTTTTTTCTTGGCGATCTTGGATTTCCTTGGATAATGACCCCAGTGGCCCGTTTTGATTATCTCTGCATGCCCTCATTTCTAGCTTCTAATACTGCTGTATATGCCCACAGGTAGTTATCGAGGTTGGGCATTCATTTAATAATAATAATAATAATGATGGTATTTGTTAAGCGCTTACTAGGTGCAAAGCACTGTTCTAAGCACTGGGGGGATATGAGGTGATCAGGTTTTCTCACGTGGGTTTCACAGTCTTAATCCCCATTTTACAGAAGGTAACTGAGGCCCAGAGAAGTTAAGTGGCTTGCCCAAGGTCACACAGCTGACAAGTGGCGGAGTCGGGATTTAACCATGGCAAGGTTTGCAAACTCTATAAAGAAGCAACATTTGCTTATAAACTCTTGGCTTGAACATGTTGTTGGTCAAGGATGGAGAAAATAAAAACTAAAATAAAATCACAAAATGGGAAGCAGCGTGGCCTAGTGGAAAGAGCACCGGCCTGGGAGCCATAGGACCTGAGTTTCGTTTGCTGAGCGCTAAACTAGGCATTTGGGAAAGTCTTAGTTGGGAGAGAAGCAGCGTGGCTCAGTGGAAAGAGCACGGGCTTGGGAGTCAGAGGTCATGGGTTCTAATCCCGGCTCTGCCATTTGTCAGCTGTGTGACTTTGGGCAAGTCACTTCACTTCTCTGTGCCTCGGTTACCTCATCGGTAAAACAGGGATTAAGACTGTGAGCCCCAAGTGGCACAACCTTATCACCTGTATATATATTTGTATGTATTTATTACTCTATTTATTTATTTATTTTACTTGTACATATTTATTCTATTTATTTTATTCTGTTAATATGTTTTGCTTTGTTCTCTGTCTCCCCCTTCTAGACTGGGAGCCCACTGTTGGGTAGGGACCGTCTCTATATGTTGCCAAATTGTACTTCCCAAGCGCTTAGTACAGTGCTCTGCACACAGTAAGCGCTCAATAAATACGATTGAATGAATGAATGAATCACCTTGTATCCCCTCCAGTGCTTAGAACAGTGCATTGTACATAGTAAGTGCTTAATAAATACCATCATTAGTATTATTATTATTACAATGAAATAAAGATGGTAGGCATGATCCTTGCCCTCAAGGAGCTTATAGTTTGCAGTAGAAATGCAATCCCCCGCATATGGAGATCAGAGGAAAAAAAATGCTTATGAACACCCACAGAGAGTGTACAGCCCTGTTCAATTTTGTGCTCTCTCAAATGCTTAGTATAATAAATATGATTAACTGACTGACCTGAGCATTTTCCAATCTAGGTTTATTTTTTTAGACCCCAGGAGCATTTGGGCACTTAACAATGTGATCCATATCATCAGTTATTATAATTATTATTACAGTTGTGTTTGTTAAAGGCTTGCTTTGCGCCAAGCACTGTACTAAGTACACTGTCCCCAGTCTCGTCTATCTTGCTGCCAACCTCTCACCTACGTACTGCCCTCTGGCCTGAAACACCCTCCCTCTTCTGACAGACCATTACCCTCCATACCCCTCCCAACCTGGCCTTGGCTTCAAAGCCTTATTGAAGTAGTCTTTTAGTCTTTTAGACTGTGAGCCCACTGTTTTGGGCAGGGACTGTCTCTATATGTTGCCAATTTGTACCTCCCAAGTGCTTAGTACAGTGCTCTGCACACAGTAAGCGCTCAATAAATACAATTGATGATGAAGGCCCATCTCCTACAAGAGGCCTTCCCTGACTAAGCCCTCATTTCCTCTTCTCCCATTCTCTTCTGCATTGCCCTTACACCTGGATTTTCTCTCTTTATTCACCCCTCCCTCAGTTCCACAGCACTTAAGTACATATCCGTAATTTATTTTATTTATGTTCATTAATTCAATCGTATTTATTGAGCATTTACTGTATGCAGAGCACAGTACTAAGTGCTTGGGAAGTACAAGTCGACAACACATAGAGACAGTCCCTACCCAACAACGGGCTCACAGTCTAAAAGGGGGAGACAGATGACAAAACAAAACATGTGGACAGGTGTCAAGTCACAAGAATAAATAGAAGTAAAGCTAGATGCACATCATTAAGAAAATAAATAGAATAGTAAATGTGTACAAGTAAAATAAATAGAATAATAAATCAGTACAAACATATATACAGGTGCTGTGGGGAGGGGAAGGAGGTAGGGTGGGGGTGATGAGGAGGGGGAGAGGAAAAAGGGGGTTCAGTGTGGGAAGGCCTCCTGGAGGAGGTGAGCTCTCAGTAGGGCTCTGAAGGGAGGAAGAGAGTTAGCTTGGCAGATGTGCGGAGGGAGGGCATTCCAGGCCAGGGGGAGGATGTGGGCTGGGGGTCGACGGCGGGACAGGAGAGAATGAGGCCCCATCTAGGCTGTAAGCTCATTGTGGACAGGAAACATGTCTCCCAACTCTTTTATATTATTATAGTGTTCTCTCCCAAGCACTTAGTTCAGTCCTCTGCATACAGAAAGTGCTCAGCGCTTAGCATAGTTCTTGGCATATAGTAAGCTCTTAACAAATACCATCATCATTATTATTAATAAATATAATTGATTGATTGATTGATGGGAAGTGTTGAGGTAGATGAAGGGTACGTGGATTAGATGCAGCCCCATCCCACAATGGGATCACAGTCTAAGGGGAGAGAGAATAGGTATTTAATTCCCATTTTACAGATGAGGCAAAGAAAAGATAAGATATTTTCCCAGAGTCACACAGCAGGCAAGAGGCAGAGCCGGGACTAGAGCCCGGGCCTGGGAATCAGAAGGTCACAGGTTCTAATCCCGGCTCCGCCACTTGTCTGCTGTGTGACCTTGGGCAAGTCACTTCACTTCTCTTTGCCTCAGTTCCCTCAACTGTAAAATGGGGATCTAGACTGTGAGCCCCATGTGAGACAGGGACTGTGTCCAACCCGATTTGCTTGTATCCAAACCCGCGTTTAGTAGAGTGCCTGCACATAGTAAGCCCTTAACAAATACCATTATTAAACCCAGCTCTCCTGAATCCCAGGTTCCTGAACTTTCCACTCTACCAAGTTGAACACAACACGATGTGTACAAGCATTTCCAGTAGCTGCATATCTGCTGTGCGACCTTGGGTAAGTCATTAACTTCTCTGTGCCTCAGTTCCTGCATCTTAAAATGGAGATTAAGACTGTAGGCCCCATGTACCCAACTGATTGGCTTGTGCCCAACCTGATTTGCTTAGTACAATGCTTGGCATGTAGTAAGCCCTTAAGAAATACCACAGTTACTATTAGTAGTAGTAGTAGTAGTAGCTACATCAGACTATCAAATTACAGATGTGTCATCTGTTAATGAAAACCAGAAGAACTCTTCCCTCCAGATTGTAAACTCTCTATGGGCAGGGAATGTGTCTGCTTATTTTTGTACTGTTTTCTCCCAAGCACTTTTTACAGTGCTCTGCACACAGTAAGGGCTCTATAAATACAACTGAAAGAATGAATGAATGAGAAGTTAGCAGTCCTTTATGTTTTCTAATCAGTTGATTCATAGAATTTATGGAACACCTACTGCGTGCAGAGCACTGTACTGAGCCCTTATTAAGCACAGTAAGTGCTCAATAAATACAATTGGAAGAATGAATAAATGAGAAGTTACCCGTCCTTTATGTTTTCTAATCAACTGATGCACAGAATTTATGGAATACCTACTGCGTGCAGAGCACTGTACTGAGCCCTTGAGAGAGTATAAAAGAATTAGATTATACAGGCAGCACACGGTCTAGTGAGGGAGATGGATACAGAATAATTTAGAGCTAGAAGGGTCAGAGGTCTTCTTCAACTAAACCTTCATCTTCCCAACTCCCTCTCCCTTCTGCTTCATGTAAGCATTTGGATCTGTACCCTTTAAGCAGTTGATAAACTCCCCTGTGCTGGGCAGCAGCGGGATGGGAGGGAGTCGAGGGCGGAGACTCAAATTTACTGCACAGAAGGAGGCCATGGTCAACCACTTCTGTATTTTGACCAAGAAGACTCTGTGGAATCACTACCAGAGCGATGGCAGATGGAGGAGGGGTGTTCTGGGAGAGATGTGTCCACGGTATCGCTATGGGTCATAGACGACTCCAAAGCATAAGACGAGACGCACCCCACAACACTTATGTTCATATCCATAATTTATTTTTAATGTGTGACTTTGGGCAAGTCACTTAACCTCTCTGTGCCCCAGTTCCCTCATCTATAAAATGGGGATTAAGATGTGAGCCCCACGTGGGACAACCTGATCACCTTGTATCCCCCCAGCACTTAGAACAGTGCTTTGCACATAGTAAGTGCCTAACAAATACCATTATTATTATTATTATTGTTAATGTGTATTCATTCATTCAATCATATTTATTGAGCACTTACTGTGTGCAGAGCACTGTACTAAGCGCTTAGGAAGTACAAGTCGGCAACATAAAGAGACGGTCCCTACCCAACAATGGGCTCACACTCTAGAAGGGGGAGACATATAAGAAAACAAAACATGTAGACAGGTGTCAAAATCGTCATCTCCCCATCTAGACTGTAAGCTTATCGTGGGCAGGGAATGTGTCTGTCAACTCTGTTGAATTGTACTCTCCCAAGTGCTTAGTCCCATTCTTACACGCAGTAAGCACTCGATAAATCCGTTTGATAGATTGATTGAGAGGATCCGAATTCTTATCCTAAAGTAGGTGAGTGCAGATGAGTCGGTCTCTCCCTTGGGCCCACCCTTCAACTAAGTGGAGACTTTCCTTCCTTTGAGAAAGCACATTTGTTAAAAATCCACCGTGCCTTTTTTGCCCCCAGAGCAAAGAGAATTCTCCATAGGAAATCTGAATTCTCTTCTGCTTGGTTAATTAGAGCACAACTTAATTCCCCGGAGAATTATCGAATCCTCTGGAGAATCTGCAAGGGGAAGATGCAGTTGTATAGTAGTTTGCAAGAAATAATTGAGATTGTGAATTATTTTTCCGAGGTATAGTGTGGGTTTTTTTTTTCTTTTTAGCCCAAGTTAAAGTAGGGAGTGGCTAGTTGAACTGAAAAATATGTCCGGAGAGTTATGGGCTGCCTTCCTCACTGATCTCTAAAGATAAGAGGGATATTTATCTGTCTAGACTGGCTTACTAAGGGAACCCTGTTAGTAGATACAGTCTCCAAACTGGCTTATAGGAATTTGTGCAGCTCAACAGAGGGTTAGAGATGGGGTTGCTATCCCTCCCTCCATTCCCTGGCTTTGGTCCCTTTCAATCTTTTTTTTTTTTTTAATGGTATTTGTTAAGTAATTACATTGTGCCAGGTACTATACTAAGCGCTGGAATAGATACAAACTAATCATGTTGGACACAACCCAATCCAAGTCCCGCATGGGGCTCATGGTCTTAATCCTCATTTTACGGATGAGGCAAACACAGAGAAGTGAAGCGACTTGCCCAAGGTCACACAGCAGACAGGTGGCAGAGCTGGGATTAGAACCCAGGTTCTTCTGATTCCCAGGCCTGTGCTCTATCCACTAGGCAATGCTGCTGTGGCCCCTAGTTTGGTTTAAAAAGCACTAGGATAATAATAATAATGATGGTATTTGTTAGCGATTACTATGTGCAAAGCACTGTTCTAAGCACTGGGGGGATACAAGGTGATCAGATTGTCCCACGTGGGGCTCACAGTCTCAACCCCCATTTTACAGATGAGGTAACTGAGGCACAGAGAAGTGAAGTGAGCTGCCCAAAGTCACCCAGCCAACAAGTGGAGGAGCCAGGATTAGAACCCATGACCTCTGACTCCCAAGCCCGGGATCTTTCCACTGAGCCACGCAGGGGTCAGTCAAGGGTTAATAAGAAAGCTACTTAGTAAGTGCCGATGAGAAGATCCCGGGAGCCAAAATGAAAAAGGAAAATAAAGAAGACAGGCTTTCATTCAGAATCCAGTCTGACAAATCAGTTAGTACAAACAAACAATTAGGTACAGCCAGACAAACACAGCACCTGAACAGGGGAAATGATTTTTCATCATTATGTAATTCCTTTTTTTATGGTATTTTTTATGCATTTACTATGTGTGTCAAGCACTGTTCTAAGCGTTCGGGTAGATACAAGCTATTAGTTACAATCTAATCAAGGTAGACACAGTTCCTGTCCCATATGGGGCTCACAATCTTAATCCCCATTTCACGGAAGAGGGAACTGAGGCACAGAGAAGTGAAGTGACTTGCCCAAAGTCACACAGCCGACGATTGGTGGAGCGGGGATTAGAGTTCAAGTCCTTCTTACTCTCAGGTCTGTGCTCTATCCATTAGGCCATGCTACCTCTTTTACAAATTTTCAGATTGCCCAGTCCACAATTAGAATTTCATATGTAAAGCTGAAGGGTGTCTTAAAATGATCAAAATATGTTTCCAGAAACATAGAGATGCATGGAATTTGGCTAATGGCAGCTTGGGGGGGAGGGTGGAAACTTGGGGTTAACAAAAAAAAAATAATGATGGCATTTATTAAGCACTTATATGCAAAGCACGGTTCTAAGCACTGGGGAGGATACAACGGGATCAGATTGTCCCTTGGAGGGCTCACAGTCTTCATCTCCATTTACAGATAAGGTAGCTGAGGCACAGAGAAGTTAAGTGACTTGCCCAAAGTCACACAGCTGACAATTGGCGGGGACGGGATTTGAACCCATGACCTCTGACTCCAAATAATAATAAAAATAATAATGATGGCATTTGTTAAGTGCTTACTATGTGCAAAGCACTGTTCTAAGCGCTGGGGGGATACAAGGTGTTCAGGTTGTCCCACATGGGGCTCACAGTCTTAATCCCCATTTTACAGATGAGGTAACTGAGGCACAGAGAAGTTAAGTGGCTTGCCCAAGGTCGCACAGCTGACAATTGGCGGAGTCGGGATTTGAATCCATGCCCTCTGACTCCACTTTCCACTGAACCATGCTGCTTCTCTGCATTATAGTAGAGCACTAAGTTTTGTGGAGGGTTTGTATGTTACTTGTTAAGCGCTTACTATTTCCAAGCACTGTTTTAAGCGCTAGGGGAGACACGAGGTAATCAGGTTGAACACAGTTCCTGTCCCATATGGGGCTCACAGTCTTAATCCCCATTTTACAGATAAGGGAACTGAGGCACAGAGAAATGAAGTGACTTGCCTTAGGTCACACAACAGATGAGCGTCAGAGCCAGGACTAGAACTCAGGTCCTTTGGACTCCCAGTCCCGTGCTCTAACGCTTCTCTTTTTTTTAGCAAGAACTCCCCTCTCCTATTTCTTTGTCAAAAAACGGGGACAACAATGAGGGACAACAATAATTTTCTCCCCATAATTTTTAAAAAGCCCTTAAAATATGCCTCTATTCATCAATACTATTCATTCATTCAATTGTATTTATTGAGCGCTTTCTGTGTGCAGAGCACTGTAATAAGCGCTTGGAAAGTGCAATTCAGCAACAGAGACAATCCCTGTCCAACAACGGGCTCAGTCTAGAAGAGGGGAGAGAGACATTAAAACAAGTAAACAGGCATCAGTAGCATCAATATACACCTCACTCATATCCAACTACAACCCAACCCTCACACTGCTAACATCCACCTACTCACTGTACCTCAGTCTCCAGCGCTTAGAACAGTGCTTTGCACATAGTAAGCGCTTAATAAATGCCATTATTATTATTATTATTATCTGTTTCACCACCAACACCTCACCCACATCCTTTCCCTGCCCAGACCTCTCTCCCCTTTTAAACCTAACGGTCGACCACTCTCCCCATCTTCAAAGCTCCACTAAAATCACAACTCCATGTTATGTTGCCAATTTGTACTTCCCAGGTGCTCTGCACACAGTAAGCGCTCAATAAATACGATTGATGAGGATGATGATGATGTAACATTAAACTTTGTGCGCTTTCATTACTTTCAAACAAGCTTTGTTGATTAATGAAGTCCCCCAAGATCGTCAATGTGTCACTGTTCTGTAAAATCCTCAATTAGACTGCATACTCCTGGGGACAGAAATCTGATTTGTACTTCCCAAGCGCTTAGTACAGTGCTCTGCACACAGTAAGTGCTCAATAAATACGATTGAACTCCACCAAGAAGCCTTCCTCAAATTCCCCTCCCTTCTGTGTCACTTGTGCAGTGAGTTCATCTCTAGACTATGAGCCTGTTGTGGGCCGGGAACGTCACTGTTAATTTTTGTACTGTAATAATAATAATAATGGCATTTAGTAAGCGCTTACTATTGTGCCAAGCCCTGTTCTAAGAGCTGAGGTAGATTGTCCCACAGGGGACTCACAGTCTTCGCCCCCATTTTACAGATGAGGTAACTGAGGCCCAGAGAAGTGAAGTGCCCTGCCCAAACTCACACAGCAGACAAGTGGTGGAGCCAGGATTAGAACCCACAACCTCTGACTCTTTAGCCCAGGGAAGTACAAGTCGGCAACATATAGAAGCAGCAGAGAAGCAGTGTGGCTCAGTGGAGAGAGGATGGGCTTTGGAATTAGAGGTCATGGGTTCAAATCCCGGCTCTGCCAACTGTCAGCTGTGTGACTTTGGGCAAGTCACTTCATTTCTCTGGGCCTCAGTTACCTCATCTGTAAAATGAGGATTAAAACTGTGAGCCCCTCGTGGGACAACGTGATCACCTTGTAACCTCCCCAGCGCTTAGAACAGTGCTTTGCACATAGTAAGTGCTTAATAAATGCCATTATTATTATTATTATTATTATTATTATTATTTCCACTAAGCCACACTGCTTCTCTGTAATGTAGTATACTCTGATGAAAGTATTGTACTTTCCCAAGCACTTGGTTATGGTGCTCTGCATACAGTAAACGCTCAATAAATATGGTTGAACGAATGATTGAGTGGGTCTGTAGCCCTTAAGCATTTGTCTACTCACCCCTAGTTCTTTCCCCCCTGCACTCCCATAAACAAATCCTTACACTCTGCCATCTCCCCTATCTGCAATGCAATCTATTTTAATATTTAATGTAGGCAGGGATCATGTCTATTAATCAACCAATCAATAGTATTTATTCATTCCTTCATTCATTCATTCAATCATATTTATTGAGCACTTACTGCGTGCAGTGTACTGCACTAAGCACTTGGGAAAATACAGTAGAATGGTAACAGACACATTCCCTGCTCACAACACTATGTGCAGAGCACTGCTCTAAGCACTTGGGAGAGTACAATACAACAGAATTAGCAGACATGTTCCTTGCCCATTAACGAGTTTACATTCGAGAAGGGGAGATGGACACTGAGGTGAATACATAAATAATTTATCATTTATAATGTATATTTTAAAGATATTTACATGAGTGCCAGGGGATTGGGGCATATATCAAATGTCTAATAATAATAATAATTCTAGTATTTATTAAGCGCTTACTATGTGTGTCAGGCCCTGTTCTAAGCGCTGGGGTGGATACAAGCAAATCAAGTTGGACACGGTCCCTCTCCCACATAGGGCTCACAGTCTTAATCCCCATTTTACAGATGAGGTGACAGGCACAGAAATATAAAGTGACTTGTCCAAGGTCACACAAGAGGCAAGTGGCAGAGCCGGGAGTAGAACCCAAGTCCCTCTGACTCTCACTCTATCCACCCGGCCACGCTGCTTCTCAGATCCGCTCTTGATTTCCATTCAAGATGCATTTGAGCTTTTAAACATTTTCTGAGGGTTAAAGCACTTCCTCTGAGCTCTGCATAGTTACCAATTCATCATCATACGAGTTGGGTCCAACTTGATTAGCGCTTATCTACCCCCGGGCTTAGTACAGTGCCTGGAACATAGTAAGCACTTGACAAATACCATAAAATACCATACAAATACCATAAAAAAAATGATGCTCTTGACAGTGAAGTTCAAACCATGCTTGCAAACTTATAAAGACCAATATAGGATTGACGCACTCTTCCACAGACACACTTTTCACATTGTTCACGGATAAGAATTAATAAGAATAATAAGAATTAATTCTGAGTGTGTTATATTGTGATATTGTACTCTCCCAAGGGCTTAGTACACAGTAAGTGCCAATAAATATGATAGACTGCCAGGGCTGGTAGGTTTGTCTTACACCAGGCCTGTCATCATCATCATCTTCCTTATCATCAACAGTATTTACTGAGCACTGTGCTAAGCACTTGGGAGAGTACAATACCAGAATTGACAGACACGTTCCCCGCCCACAACGAGCTTACGGTCTAGAAGGGGAGACTGACATTAATATAAACATAGAATTTCTACTATAGCAAATTAACAAATACAATAATTATCATTCTTACAGTGCCTTGTACATAAGTGCTCAATAAATACGATCGAATGAATGAAATATTATATTTGATAAAGATCGAGCAATCAAGTTGTGGTATTCACTTTGGGCAGACTACAGTTCTATGAATTTGGGAGAGTGCAAAACAGCAGAGTTGGAAGACACATTTCCTGACCACAGGGAACTTACAGTCTAGAGAGGGAAACAGACATTAAAATGTATTAGAAATACGTATATAAATACTGTGAGGGCGAGGGTGGGGTGAATGTCGAAGTGCTTAAAGGGTACAGCTCTATAAGGGCATAGGTGAAGCAGGAGGGAGAGAGAATAGGGAAAACACAGGGTTAGTTGAGGAAGCCCTCTTGGAGGAGATGGGATTTTAATAAGGTTTCGAAGGTGGCGAGTGTGAACGTCTGTCTCATATTCAATTGTATTTATTGAGCTCTTACTGTGTGCAAAGCACTGTACTAAACACTTTGGAGAGTACAATACAGCAACAAACTGACACATTCCCGGCCCAAAATGAAAAGGGGGGGAGTTCCAGGCCTGAAGAGGAGGGGTCGGCTGGAGATAGACAAGATCAAGGAAAAGTGAGGACATAGACTTCTTCAGAGGATAATCTAAAGTAAAAGTTTCTATGCTTTCACACAGTGCTACGATGGAGAATTTTTAAGGCTAAGCCCCCTCTCTTTCCTGAACCAACTGTAGGCGTTTGTGCAGGGCGGGGGGGCACTGTAAAAGTATGGCCGATCAATTTAATCAGACATCACTTCAGCACTAGATTTAAAGGCAAATGTCCTTTCCTGATCAGAGTTACGCTCATTTGATTAGAGTAGTGTCATTCTCCTTAAACGGGAACATTTTTCAGACTAAAGTGGAATTTCCAGAGATGTGATTTTTTTGTCTTTGGTGCAGATCTCTCTTTTCCTCTTACGTCATTTCTCCGTTTGGAACACGAAACCCTTCACTGGTGTCCCCATACTTACATCAGTACAGCCTTCTAAGGACAAGAGGCACGCTATCCTTTTATTCTTTTTAAAGTATCTGTTACGTGCTTACTATGTACGCTGTTCTAAGTGCTGGGGTAGATACAAAGTCATCAGGTTGGACAGAGCCCATGTCCCCAGTGGGGCTCACAGTCTCAATCTCACAATCTCAATCCCAATTGTCCAGACGAGGTCACTGAGGCCCAGAGAAACAAAGTGACTTGCCCAAGGTCACACAGCAGACAGGTGGCAGAGCAGGGATGAGACCCATGACCTTCTGGCTCCTAGGCCCGTGCTCTATCCATTAAGCCACGCCGCTTCTCGCTACGCCTTGCCGGTTCCCGCTAAACCGTGATACAGCAGATGAGTGGCGGAGCTGGATTAGAACCCAAGTCCTTCTGCCTCCCAAGCTCGGGCTCTATCCACCAGGCCTTGCAGTTTCTCTTGGTACCTTTTGCTTACCGAACTGCATTTTAACAACGTTAGCCAAAGCAGTTCAGCCAGAGCGGAACTGAGCGGCAGCTGCGAGTCCCTCTAATCACTCACACTGGGGAAAACCCTGAGAATTCACAGAAACGCTGCTCAACTGGAAATCTAATCTCTACTAATGATGTTTTCTCCTCACTCCCATCTCGTGACCGCGTCTTTACGCATGCGCCGAGACACAAAGACATGCGCTTCTTTCTACGCAGGGCCCTGTCAGGTCAAACCTCACAGGGCCTGGGATTAAATTACACAGTAGATCTGGCCTCCATACACAGTTAAATTAATGCTGCCATAGTTCAGACCTGAGCTGTTAAGGGATATAAGCCAGACAACTAAAAAGAACCTCAATTTCAAAGGTATAAACGGTATTTTCATTATTTAGGTATCACTATTATAGAACAGCAGCATTGTCTAATGGATAGAGCATTAGCCTACGAGTCAAAAGGACCTGGGTTCTAATCCTTGCTCTGCCACTTGTCTGCTGTGTGACCTTGGGTAAGTCACTTCACTTCTACTTGCTTTAGTTACCTCATCTGTAAAATGGGGATTAAGACTGAGCCCCATGTGAGACAGGGACTGTGTCCACCTGATTAACTTGTATCTACTCCAGCGATTAGAACAGTGCTTGACACATAGTAAATGTGTAACAAATACCATAATTATTATCATTATTATTATTATATCTGCAATTCATTTATTTACATTAATGTCCATCTGCCCCTCTAGACTGTAAGATCATTGTGGACAGGAAATGTGCCTTTATATTCATTCATTCATTCATTCAATTGTATTTATTGAGTGCTTACTGTGTGCAGAGCACTGTACTAAGCACTTGGGAAGTACAATTTGGCAACATATAGAGATGGTCCCTACCTAACAGCGGGCTCACAGTCTAGAAGGGGGAGACAGACAAGAAAACAAAACATATTAACAAAATAAAATAACTAGAATAAATATGTACAAATAAAATAAATACATAAATAGAGTAATATTGTTATACTGTATTCTCCCAAGCACTTAGTACAGAGCTCTGCACACAATAAGTGCTCAATAAATATGATTGATTGTGGAGCATACTAGATAACCAGGTCCCACATGGGATTCATGGTCTCAGTAGGAGGGAGACAGACACTGAATCCCCATTTTGCAGAGGGGGGAACTGAGGCCCAGATAAGTGAAGTGACTTGCCCAAGGTCACATAGAAGACAAAAGGCAGAACTGGGATTAGAACCCAGATCTTCTAACTCCCGGTCCATGATCTTTCCAACTGGGCCATGCTGCATCTCTAAGGAGAAGCAGCGTGGCTCAGTGGAAAGAGCACAGGCTTGGGAGCGAGAGGTCATGGGTTCTAATCCCAGTTCCAACACTTATCGGCTGTGTGACTTTGGGCAAGTCACTTCACTTCTCTGTGCCTCAGTTATCTCATCTGTAAAATGGGGATTAAGACTGTGAGCCCCACGTGGGACAACCTGATCACCTTGTATCCCCCCAGTGCTTAGAACAGTGCTTTGCGCAAAGTGTTTAACAAATACCATTATTATTATTATTAATGAAATGAAAGATTCTAATGTAATGAAAGGCTTTGACATTATGTGCATTAAACAGGGTCAGAGAAGACTGAATTCTTTATTATTCATTTCCTAGACTTACAAAATTGCCAACCAAGTTGAAAAAACCTGATTAAATGAAACCCATAAATTAGAAGCCATGATCACCAGCTTATAGTAAAATCAACATTTCACCAATTATGTATAAGTACATAATTTCATATGTATTGCACACTGATATATAATTTACATAAATATGTATATATGCATGTATGTGTATATATGTGTGTGTATATGTGTATATATATATATGATTTGCTTTGTTGCTGGAAGATTGGCAGATGAACGAGGGCCTGTCTTGGGAACAGAAAAATTCCAGTTTTCTGGGACTGGAATTTGGGGCAAGAAGAGTCTCAGCTGAGGTTAATTACTGTGATGGATTCTTAGGCGGTATGTTTCAAGAACCACACTTTGGGCATAAATGGAGACATTTAATTTCCCTACTCCTCTAAGGAAAGAGAAAAGATAATGAATGACAAGCCTTTTTCAGCAGATGGAACTCTCCTCCAAGGTCTTTCTATAAAACTGGTGTCTGTGTCCTCCTGGGATTTGTGCCACTCAGGAAATTAAGAAAAAAAAATGCTTGTCTAATGATTCATTCCCACAAGAAGCAATTGCTTCAGGCTTCTCGTAGATGTTTCTTTCACCAGTTCATTTGAACATGCTAAAATAAACTAAAACTCTGGCCTCAAAAGTGCTGATGAATAATCCTACCACTATAAATCTACCAGATTTTTTTAAAAGAACTGACATACTGTTTGCTTAAGTTTACATTTGGCCCCTTAATGTCAAGCAGTGGCTCTTGGTCTCTCCTCCCCAAGTTGGATTTAAGGAAGAGGTTCAGTTTCCCCATGCCAACCCCCAAAACTGGGAACATTTCCAGAAGCAGTGTCAGACAGGGACAGATGGAAGGAGGGAGCAAAATGGGGACAGTTTCTGGAAACAGAACTAGCTGGGAGCCCTGTCCGAACGGAAATAAAATGGGTGAAGAGGTCTTACTGAGGAATTCAAGTCATTTTAAGTCAGAAAAGGTTCTCGTGGTTTTGAATCACTCTTGTAAAGTGGGCTCTATAGATTAGGGGTAAATCTTCAGCTATTAAATACATTCTTGATTTACAGAGCAATGTCCCCCTCTCTAGACTAAGCTCGTTGTGGGCAGGGAATGTAATAATGTATTGTCACAGTGTACTCTCTCAAGCGCTTAGTACAGTGCCTTGTACACAGTAAGCACTCAATAAGTGTGATTGAATGAATAAATGAATGCATAATAACCAAATAACCCAGGGCTGGGTAATAAGGTCATGTTATACTGTACTCTCCCAAGGGTTTTGTACAGTGCTCTGTGCACAGTAAGCACTCAATGGATATGATTGATTGATAGATTAGGATTAAGTGCAATTAAGTGCTTAGTCCAGTGCTCTGCACACAGTAAGTGCTCAATAAATATGATTAAATGAATGAATTAGTGAATTTCCAGGCAGGGGTTTGAGATTATTATTATTATGGTACTTGTTAAGCGCTTACTATGTGTCAAGCACTGTTCATTCATTCATTCATTCAATCATATTTATTGAGCGCTTACTGTGTGCAGAGCACTGGACTAAGCGCTTGGGAAGTACAAGTTGGCAACATATAGACGGTTCCTACCCAACAGCGGGCTCACAGTCTAGAAGGGGGAGACGGACAACAAAACAAAACATGTTAACAAAATAAAATAAATAGAATAGTAAATATGTACAAGTAAAATAAATAGAGTAATAAATCTGTACAAACATATATACAGGTGCTGTGGGGAGGGGAAGAAGGTAAGGTGGGGGGGATGGGGAGGGTGAGGAGGGGGAGAGGAAGGAGGGAGCTCAGTGTAGGAAGGCGTCCTGGAGGAGGTGAGCTCTCAGTAGGGCTTTGAAGGGAGGAAGAGAGCTAATTTGGCGGATGTGCGGAGGGAGGGCATTCCAGGCCAGGGGGAGGACGTGGCCGGGGGTCGATGGCGGGACCCCACTGTTCTAAGCTCTGGGGTAGATACAAGGTAATCAGGTTGTCCCTCATGGAGCTCACAGTCTTAACCCTCATTTTACAGATGAAGTAACTGAGGCACAGAGAAGTTAAGTGGTTTGCCCAAGGTCACACAGCAGACAAGTAGAGGAGTTGGGATTAGCACTCACATCCTCCGACTCCGAAGCCCATGCTCCTGCCACTAAACAAAGGAAGACAGACCTTCGTTTGGAGTGCGATTTAAGACTACAAAATTGTCATATTTGTAAATTTACCCATGGAAGATTGAAAGAAAGACTAAGAGGTTTGATGCAGAGAGAGATTGATCATAAATCGGCTATTTTCTAATATTAAAAAAGGGCTCCTCATGAATTTCAGTTCAGACAGGAACAAAGGTGAGAAAGGATTTTAAATTCCAAGTTCTCACTTGGATTTGAACGACATCTTTTGCATCCACGGGTACTATTGATTGGGTGGGGACATTCTACTTTGTTTTAATAACACAACAGATCCAATAATTTAATGTTCGCCTGTTAAATCTATCAAATTGCTGTGATGAATTTATATTTGGGCTTAGTGCATAGTGTTAAAACACATTTTTGAACTGTTTAGGAGCTAATATCAAAATAATAAAAGGAATGCTCAAAATGGTTAAAAACACTAAATGATTGTTCAATAATAATAATAATAATAATAATAATAATAATAATGGCATTTGTTAAGCGCTTACTATGTGCCAAGCACTGTTCTAAGCACTGGGGTAGATACAAGGTGATCAGGTTGTTCCACGTGGGGCTCATAGTCTTAACCCCCATTTTACAGATGAGATAACTGAGTCTCAGAGAAGCTAAGTGACTTGTCCAAGGTCACACAGCAGACCTGTGGCGGAGCCAGGATTAGAACACATGACCTCTGACTCCCAAGCCCGGGCTCTTTCAGCTGAGTCACGTGGCTTAATAATTTCACCATCTATGTCATCATCTTGGACTACAAGGAATAGCTATATAATTATATATATAATTAATATATCTATCTATCTATACAGATACATAAATTCATTCGTTCATTCATTCATTCATTCAATCGTATTTATTGAGCACTTACTGTGTGCAGAGCACTCTACTAAGCGCTTGGGAAGTACAAGTTGGCAATGTATAGAGATGGTCCCTACCCAAAAGTGGGCTCACAGTCTAGAAGGGGGAGACAGAGAACAAAACAAAACATATTAACACAATAAAATAAATAGAATAAATATGTACAAGTAAAATAAATAAATAGATAGAGTAATAAATACGTACAAACATATATACGTATATACAGGTGCTGTGGGGAAGGGGAAGAGGTAAGGCAGGGGGGATGGAGAAGGAGAGGAGGGGGAGAGGAAGGAGGAGGCTCAGTCTGGGAAGGCCTCCTAAATGAATGAAATAATAAATAAATGAAAGTCAAAGTCAATGCCTTAGAGACTTAATCATATTTACTCAGTGTAGAACACTGTACTAAGCACTTGGGAGAGTAAGATATAAGAATAGAACCAAAATTAGAGCTTTAGGCTCTTCAAAATGGGCATTAGCAATAGTGTTCACTTCACAAATGAAACGTCTTGGTCAGAAATTTGGTGACTAAGAAGGAAATAAATGGTCCTTCAACCTATATATAACGGGATTTGAATATGGGCCAACAGCCATGTTCAAAAGAGCTTGCATTCTTCCAGGTCATTGTTCCTTATAAACTGGTCTGTTTCCCTGCATTCTAGTACCGTTACCTCAAATGCTTCACATCAAAATCTCATTAGTTGATGACACATGATCATTCATTCTTTCTCCCAGTAGCCCACAAAATGAATCTGCCGAATCTCAATTCAGTTCCGCCCGTTTCACTCTGACTTCTTCTGTTGGACTTTGTCTTTTCATTTATGTTGAATGGAGTTTCATAGGCCTTAATTCTGCCCAAAATGCAGGTTTTCTTTCTCTATTTCTCTGTCTTAGAACCCGGGCTTGAGAGTCAGAAGGACCTGGGTTCTAATCCCGGCTCTGCCACTTGTCTGCTCTGTGACCTTGGGCAAGTCACTTCACTTCTCTGGGCCTCAGTTCCCTCGTCTGTAAAATAATGATTAAGACTGTGAGCCCCATGGGGGACCCAGACTGTGTCCAGCCTGATTAGCTTCTATCTATCCCAGTGCTTAGAACAGGGCCTAGCACAGCGTAAGTGCTTAACAAATCCTATTTAAAAAAATAAATAATCTGAGAAAGGTTTTTAGCCTTCCTCTAACCAGAATCTGTGCATGTGTGTCTAACTCATAAATACAAGAAAAAAGCTGCTTTTTGGAGGGACATCTGGGTAGTTCTTGGAAGAGAATTTGCCCACATGGTTGTTGCATATTCATGTCTTATTGGACTGGCAACCGATCCATTATTTGTTCAATCACTGTGCACCCTGATTATAACAAAAATGTAAAAACAAAGAGACCCTTCCACATCACTATCCGCTTTTTCCATCCTTTTTGTACAGAAAGGGTTGGTTCACCACTGTCTGAGCTCATAAAAACTGGAAACGGCAAGGCCCCTTCTGTTTCCATTTCCTACCTTCTTTCATTATACCCAGTTCTGCTCCTCTGGGAAAATGTTAAACACATTCCACGCCTCTCCTCCTGGCCAGCTGGTTGGGGTGAATAAATCTAGGAAATGGATCCTCAAAGCCTAGGGAAAGAGAAGTGTTGGGCCATTAGCTAGTGATTTGTTCTGTGTGGAGAGTCAAATCGGAGAGTTCCAATCCAAAATTCACTCTGTGGATTGAATTATCAATTTTAGCTGCCTTCATGCTGTAAATCAACTCACTGATCACCTTGAATTCTAGGCTTCACGATGTCCTAATCCTCCTTGACCTCTTGAATGCCGCCTTCAAAATACACTATCTGATCTTGGTTTCCCCCATACTTGACTCACTTGGTCTTGGAAGGGTTATTCCAGGTTGGAAATGAACAAAAGGAAGGCCAATGCATGTAACTGTGCTTTGCAAAAAGAATTCGTGTCAATAGAAAAATGAATTTTTGTACTGACATCCCCTCTCCTATCTTCGCTGATTAAAATTTCTATTGCACAATCATTTTAATTGTTCATCATCTGACAAAAAGATTTGGTCTGAAGGGCAGAGTTTCTAAGAATATAGACAATCCCATAATAAAGCCAATTTTCAGCTCAGCTTCCCTAACCGTGTCTGAAGTGTTGTTAACACAGCAATGACGATAGAGCAAGTGACTATGATGGCTCATGGGGACTGGTTTTTGTTTTAGGTTTGGTTCCTGGGTGGTATAAATAATTCTGCATGCACGGAATTTACCGTGAAAATGTTTCAATACCTTCAGCCCCTCCTGACTAACCACACGGGCACTTTATGGGCCTTTTTTATGGTATATGTGAAGTGTTTACTATATGTCAAGAATTGGGGTAAGATACGATTTTATCAGGTCCGTGTACCGCATGTGACTCACAATCTTAATAGGAGGGAATAGGATTTAATCCTAAAGGAGGGAATAGGATTTAATCCCCATTTTACAGTTGAGGAAAATGAGGCACAGAGAAGTTAAATGACTTGCCCAAGGTCACACAGCAAGGAAGTGGAAGAGCCGGGATTAGAACCTCGGTCCTCTGACTCTAAGGCTCACATTCTTTCCACTAGGCCACGTTGCTTCTCTCACATGTCATCAGACAAAGAGCTTCTAGGTTCCTGCCAGGAAAATGTGGCGTTAGGAGAATGAACTAGCTTTCACCTATTTGTGCTGCTTGGGAACCTATAGATTTTCCTTTCAGGGAGGCAGATTTAAGTGGTCATGTGCTCAGAGAGTACATCAAAAATGTGTCCCAAGAGTCTAGCAATTTCTTGGGGAAGACGGCAAAATCATCATTCTTGCCAATACCATTCTGCCATTCTTAAACACCGCGATCTCTGAAATCTTCAAACCTAACAACTCTGCTGGAGGCAACATTGGAACAGACTGAGCCCCTTCCTCCCAGACTGAGCCCCTTCCTTCCTCTCCCCCTCGTCCCCCTCTCCATTCCCCCCATCTTACCTCCTTCCCTTCCCCACAGCACCTGTATATATGTTTGTACAGATTTATTACCCTATTTATTTATTTATTTTACTTGTACATATCTATTCTATTTATTTTAGTCTGTTAGTATGTTTGGTTTTGTTCTCTGTCTCGCCCTTTTAGACTGTGAGCCCACTGTTGGTTAGGGACTGTCTCTATATGTTGCCAACTTATACTACCCAAGCGCTTAGTACAGTCCTCTGCACACAGTAAGCGCTCAATTAATGCGATTGATTGATTGATTGATTGATTGACTGTCTCTATATGTTGCCAACTTGTACTTCCCAAGTGCTTAGTACAGTGCTCTGCACACAGTAAGCGCTCAATAAATACGATTGATTGATTGGAACAATATGTTTTCAGTAAAATTACACAAGTTCAGGAAACAACAGAGACTGTTTCATTGTTCTCTCCCAAGTGCTTAGTACAGCACCCAGCACAAAAATAAGTACTCAATAAATACGACATTGGTAGTCGGTCAGTCAGTTAATCATATTTATTGAGCAAAGCACTGTACTGAACACTTGGGAGAGTACAGTATAACAATAAACACATTCCCTCCCCACCATGAACTTACAGTCTAGAGGGGGAGACAGACATTAATATAAATAAATAAAGTACAGATATGTACATAAGTGCTGTGGGGCTGGTGGGGGGGAAGAAAATTTGAAAGGGAAGAAAGAAGAGGGAGAGACAAGAATCTAAGTCTCTTCCTTTCCTTCTTGACACTCTCCCACTCCCACATCACCTTTCCCTTCCTTCCCAGCTGCCTCTCATGGGGACGTCTCTACCCGCTCTAAAAAATCTACCTGCCCCCTCCCCGCTACCACCCCTCACCAGGATCTGAATCCTATCCACTATCATCTCTTAAAAATTCTTCCTCCCACTCTCTTTCCCTCCCTTCTGGCATCATCAGCCTGTCGCCCTCCTTCCCTTCTGCCTTCAAACATGCTTAAGGTTCTCCTGTCCTAAAAAGCCTTCCCTAGTTCCCACAACACCCTCCAGCTATTGCCCCGCTTCCTTGCTCTATTTTTGTCCAAAATTCTCGCCCGGGTTGTGAACATGAAATGCCTTCTTTTTTCTCTTCATCGACACTCTTTTTGACCCGCTACCAGTCAGCTTTCCACCCACTTAGCTCTCGTGAAACCGCATCCTCTCTGGTCACCAATCACCTTCTCATCACCGAGTCCAACTGTCTTAAATACTCCTTGGCCTCTCGGGCTTTTCAAACACTGCTAATCAATTCCTACTTCAGGAAATTCTAGCTCATCTTGGCTTCGCCAATATGGCATTCTGTAGGTTCTCCTCTGCCCGCTTCTCCATCTCATCTGTTAGTTTTTCTTCTACTTCTCAGCCTCCAACCCAAAAGGCTGAGTTCAGAGTTCCTTGTTTTTCTCACTCTACGCAAACTCTCTCGGGGAGCTCAAAACACTTACATGGTATCAGCTACTACTTCTTTATGAATGACTCACAAATTCATTCATTCATTCATTCATTCGTATTTATTGAGCACTTACTGTGTGCAGAGCACTGTACTAAGCGCTTGGGAAGTAAAGTTGGCAACAAATAGAGACGGTTCCTACCCAACAACGGGCTCACAGTCTAGAAGACCAATCTATCTCAACTGCCCCATTCTCTCTCCTGCTATACAATCCTACAATTTTTCTTCTTCCACAAGGATACCCGCTATCTTAAAATGAATTCTAAATTTGAACACCTCTTCTTCCCTCCTAAACCCACACTACCATCTCCCTCTCCCAAAAGCTCCCTATATGATGTCATCTATGACTCCTCACTATCTCAACCCTCAAATCCAGGGTATCGCTAAATCATGTCCTTTCTTTCTCCATACCATCTCTTGTATCCAGCCCTGTCTGTCCGTTTAAATGACCACATCCCTGATTCCAGCCCTCATTATCTCTTGATTAAATTACAGAATCCAGCCTCTCACATTGTCTTTCCTATTGTCAACCTGGCTTCTCTTTAGTCTACACTATACTCCGTAGGCTGGATATCTTCCTAAAACATTATGTTGCTCAAATCTCTCCCATCTTCCAATGGTTACCCATTCCCTCTAATAATAATCATCGTATCTGTTAAGCGATTACTATTGCAGTTTCCAAGACCTTAGCACAGTGCTCTGCAAACAGTAAGCACTCAATAAATACAACTGAATGAACAAATGAATGTGCCAGGCACTTACTAAGCGCTGGGGCGGATACAAGCAAATCGGGTTGGACACAGTCCCTGTTCCACTTGGGATTCACAGACTTAATCCCCATTTTACAAATGAGGTAACTGAGGCACAGAAGTGACTTGCCCCGGGCCATACAGCAAACAATTGGAGGAGTCAGGATTAGAACCCAGGCCTGTGCTCTACTCACTACTCCATGCTGCTCCTCTAGATTGGAAACTTCTGAATAGGGAACTTGTCTATCCACTCTGTTGTACTGTACTCCCCCAAGTGCTTAGTACACTGCTCTGCACACTAAACGCTCAACAAATACCACTGGTAGATTGAATAATTAATTCCCTCTGTATCGAGAAGCAGCTTGGCCTAATGGATAGAGCACGGGCCTGAGGGTCAGAAGGACCTGGGTTCTAATTCCGGCTCTGTCGCTTGAACAAGTCACTTAACTTCTCTGTGCCTTAGTTCCCTCATCTGCAAAATGGGGATTAAGATTGTGATCCCCATGTGGGACAGGAACTGTGTCCGACCCGATTTGCTTGTATCTGCATCATGCTTAGTTCTGTTTGGCATATAGTAAGTGCTTAACAAATGCCACAGTGGGCAAGAGGTAGTCAGTGAGATAGATAAAACTGAGGTACAGTGAGAAGATTAGCATTAGAGGAGCGAGGTATGCAGACTGGGTTGTAGTAGAAGAGTAATGAGGTGAGGTAGGAGGGGGAAAGCGGTTTGACCATTTTAAAGCCAGTGGTGAGGAGTTTTTGTTTGATACGGAGGTGGACAAGCAACCACTGGAGTTTTTTGAGGAGCAGGGTGACACTGATTGGTTCATTCATTCATTCAATCGTATTTATTGAGCGCTTACTGTGTACAGAGCACTATACTAAGCGCTTGGGAAGTACAAGTTGGCAACATATAGAGACGGTCCCTCCCCAACAGCGGGCTCACAGTCTAGGAGGGGGAGATAGACAACAAAACAAAACATGTGAATGGGTGTCAAGTCACCAGAATAAATAGAAGTAAAGCTAGATGCACATTCATTCATTCAATCGTATTTATTGAATGGTTACTGTGTGCAGAGCACTGTACTAAGCGCTTGGGAAGTACAAGTTGGCAACATATAGAGATGGTTCCTACCCAACAATGGGCTCACAGTCTAGAAGGGGGAGACAGAGAACAAAACAAAACATGTGAACAGGTGTCAAGTCACCAGAATAAATAGAAGTAAAGCTAGATGCACATTCATTCATTCAATCAATCGTATTTATTGAGTGCTTACTGTGTGCACAGCACTGTACTAAGCGCTTGGGAAGTACAAGTTGGAAACATATAGAGACGGTCCCTCACCAGCAACGGGCTCACAGTCTAGAAGGGGGAGATAGACAACAAAACAAAACATGTGAACAGGTGTCAAGTCATCAGAATAAATAGAAGTAAAGCTAGATGCACATCATTAACAAAATAAAATAAGTAGAATAGTAAATATGTACAAGCAAAATAAATAGAGTAATAAATCTGTACAAACATATATACGGGTGCTGTGGGGAGGGGAAGGAGGTAGGGTGGGGAGGATGGGGAGGGGGAGAGGAAGGAGGGGGCTCAGTCTGCACATTTCTATAGAAAAATGATCCACGCAGGAGAGTGAAGTGTGGATTGGAGTGGGGAGAGACAGGAGGCTGGGAGGTCAGAAAGGAGGCTGAAACAGTAATCAAGGCAGGATAAGTGATTGGATGAACGTGCCTTTAACTTTTGGAAGCCCATGAGTATAACCACACCTGTGTCACGCAGGGGGTGTTGTGAGCACCTCCATCCCAAAAATGAGGGGGGATTCGGCCTCACAACGCACTGTGGCTTAGTGGAAAGAGCCTGGGCTTGGAAGTCAGAGGTTGTGGGTTCTAATCCCAGCTCTGCCACTTGTCAGCTGTGTGACTTTGGGCAAATCACTTAACTTCTCTATGCTTCAGTTACCTCTTCTGTAAAATAGGGATTAAGTCTGGGAGCCCCACATGGGACAACCTGATTACCTTGTATCTACCCCAGCGCTGAGAACAGTGCTTCGCACATAGTAAGCGCTTAACAAATACCATCATTATCATTATTATTATCACAGGTCTCTGTAGGGTTTTAGGCCAGGTCGTAAAGTGCAAAATAACTGGACTAGTAATAGATTCCAGGGTAAAATGCCTTTTGGTTCTAAGAAAGTTTACAAGGCTCAGTTTAAGTTGCAACTGAGCAGTGTAGTTCTGAAAACACACAAGAGCTAAGAAGTACAGTGATACTGGGAAAAATGCCAGAAAAAGCAAAGCACTGGGATCAGGTGATAAACTTAACAAAAAACAAAGACTTTTTAGCGGAAACTGGATTGGGAGGCTAATTTTTGGTTGGGCAAAGAATGTGGCAAGCTGAGGAATGTAGACTAAATATATCGGGTGTTTGGACAAGTTTTTTAAAAAATTAAAGCGAGCTACAGGTTCCAGAGAAAGTCAATTCAAAATTCCATCAAGATGAATACGGCGACGGTGGGAATTAAAAATTAAAACCCTGAAAAAGATTGTTTAACTGGTTAATCACAGTTTGTGGATTGGGCCTATTCCAAGAAGATATTGGAGTCTTCCCAACCTCCTAATTTAACAAGTCTATTTCTCCCGTAGCCCATATTATATAGTCCAAGTCCCCGCCTCCTTCCCGGAATATTGGATCTGTTAATGGTGGAGAAAAAAAAGTCAGTCAGCGAGGGACTTAATAAACAGTCAGAGGCAGACGACTGTTGAGAAGCAGCATGGCTTAGCAGAAAGAGCACAGGTTTGGGAGCCAGAGGACCTGGATTCTAATCCTGGCTCTGCCACTTCCCGCCGTGTGACCCTGTGCAAGTCACTTAACTTCTCTGTGCCTCACTTACTTCGTCTGTAAAATGGAGATTAAGACTGTGGGACATGGACTGTGTCCAACCTGACACAGTCAGGTTTCTACCCCAGCACTTAGTACACTGCCTGGCCCATGGTAAGTGCTTAGCAAATACCATAAAAAAAGATCTAGAAAATGATCAATTGTGAGCGGAGGGCATTTTAGAGCCGCCCCATCCCTGCCAGCACAGAGACCCTGACTCTGATCTTCAAGATCAACATAACTGAGGAATTAGTCATATTTATTAAGCGATTACCGTGTGCAGAGCACTGTAATAATAATAATTATAATGATGGCATTTGTGAAGCACTTACTATGTGCCAAACACTGTTCTAAGTGCTGGGGTAGATAGAAGGCAACCAGGTTGTCCCACTTGGAGCTCATAGTCTTAATCCCCATTTTACAGGTGAGGTAACTGAGGCACGGAGAAGTTAAGTGACTTGCCCAAAGTCACACAGCTGATAAGTAGCGGAGCTGGGATTAGAACCCACATCCTCTGACTCCCGAGCCTGTGTTCTTTCCGCTAAGCCATACTGCTTCTGCTCTACTAAGTGCATAGTAATCTTCTCCCTCCCTCAGGCTCACAGTATGGCAAGGGAGGATTAATGCAGATGTTTATGGGGTTGAAGACTGGGGTCCCGGAAAAGGGAGGGGAATGGCATGAACACCCCCCAATATGATCACCAACTGCTCCCTCAATTATTCTCCCCACCTTCAAAACATTATTGAAGGCACATCTCCTCCAAGAAGCCTTCCTTGACTAAGCCCTCCTTTCCCCCTTCTCCCACCCCGTTCTGAATCTCCCTGACTTGCTCCCTTTATTTATCCCCCTGCCCAGCCGCACATCACTTACGTCCATATCTGTAATTTATTTATTTCTATTCATGTCTGTCTCCCCCATCTAGACTGGAAGCTCGTTGTGGGCGGGGAATGTGTCTGTTTATTGTTATATTGTACCCTCCCAAGGCTTAGTCCCACTCCCTTGTGAATCTCCCTGACTTGCTCCTTTTATTTATCCCCCACCCAGCCCCACATCACTTATGTCCATATCTGTCATTTATTTATTTCTATTCATGTCT
The DNA here is from genome assembly GCF_015852505.1 of Tachyglossus aculeatus. Taxonomy (NCBI): domain Eukaryota; kingdom Metazoa; phylum Chordata; class Mammalia; order Monotremata; family Tachyglossidae; genus Tachyglossus; species Tachyglossus aculeatus. The sequence goes on from NC_052066.1 coordinate 66,044,512, forward strand.
GTCTCCCCCATCTAGACTGGAAGCTCGTTGTGGGCGGGGAATGTGTCTGTTTATTGTTATATTGTACCCTCCCAAGGCTTAGTCCCACTCCCTTCTGAATCTCCCTGACTTGCTCCTTTTATTTATCCCCCGCCCAGCCCCACATCACTTATGTTCATATCTGTCATTTATTTATTTCTATTCATGTCTGTCTCCCCCATCTAGACTGTAAGCTCGTTGTGGGCAGGGAATGTGTCTTTTTATTGTTATATTGTACCCTCCCAGGGCTTAGTCCCACTCCCTTCTGAATCTCCCTGACTTGCTCCTTTTATTTATCCCCCGCCCAGCCCCACATCACTTATGTCTGCATCTGTGGGGCTCACAGTCTTAATCCCCATTTACCAGATGAGGTAACTGAGGCCCAGAGAAGTTAAGTGACTTGCCCAAAGTCACACAGCAAACAAGTGGCAGAGACCGGGTTAGAGCCCATGACCTCTGACTCATAAGCCTGTGCTCTTTCCACTAAGCCACACTGCTCCTCATATGGAATACAGTGATCTAGAAAGAGATGGAAGAACTTCAGAGGCATGCATTCACTGATGCTCACCTCCTCCAGGAGGCCTTCCCATACTGAGCCTCCTTTTCCTCTCCTCCTCCCCATCCCCCCTCTGCCCTAACTCCTTCCCCTCCCCACAGCACCTGTATATATTTGTACAGATTTATTACTCTATTTATTTTACTTGTACATATTTACTACTCTATTTTATTAGTGATGTATATATAGCTATAATTCTATTTATTCTGATGGTATTAACACCTGTCTACATGTTTTGTGTTGTTGTCTGTCTTCCTCTTCTAGACTGTGAGCCCGTTGTAGGGTAGGGACCGTCTCTATATGGTGCTGACTTGTACTTCCCAAGTGCTTAGTACAGTGCTTTGTACACAGTAAGCGCTCAATAAATACGATTGAATGAATGAATGTCCTTTATTTATTTCTATTCATATCTGTCTCCCCTATCTAGACTGTAAGCTCCTTGTGGGCAGGGAATGTGTCTGTTTATTGTTATATGGTATTCTCCCATAAGGGAGACATAAGGGAACGTGTACTTCCCAAGCGCTTAGTTCAGTGCTCTGCACACAGGAAGCGCTCAATAAATACGATTGATTGATTGATTGATTCTCCCAGGGCTTAGTACACTGCTCTGCACACAGTAAGCAACTGACTGATTGACTGAGTGACTTCTCATCTTCCCCATCCCCCATATCCCTGGCTGGAAATTGGGAGGAAAGGGAAGAGGGGAAACTGACCCAGGTGGAATCCCACCAGCTGCAGCCTCTAGAAAGCCCCCAGCCCAAGCAGCCATTGAGCTAAACAACTCCCCCTATTCTCTAGCTACTCGCTCCAACAATTTGCTTTAGCTAATTGCCCCAACAATTTGCCTTAATTGGTTAATGCTAATATCTGAGGGATTAGGGAGTGCTAATAGCAAGAGGATTAGTGAACCTAAGTGGTGGGAATGAAGTAGTTGGGGGTACTAGACAGATCAGTCTCCTGGGCTGGGAGAGTGGGGTATTTTAGGGGGAGAGTGTGAGGGGTAAAATGGGAATCCCTCGAGGCCCAGACCGGAGCCAGAGAAGCCAGAAAGATGACACCAATGTCATCACCATATAGTGGGGTCACCGGTCACATGGGAGCCCTGAAAAATCCATTAGCCCCAGGCCCAGGGGAGGGAAAAAGAGAGGTTTAACATGGCCCTGAGCCAGCCCCAGGCCTAGTAGCAAAAAAAAAAAAAAAGCCCTGGGTAAGCATATAAATGGGTGAGGATAAAAGCCCTTCAGAACATGTCAAAGACAAAAGTTCATTGTTGTAGTCCTCTGTGTCCTCCTCCAATGCCCCTTTCCTGCACCGAACCAAACACAGCTTCTACTTTTTCAGTAACAAATGGAGCATAGTCGTATTGGAGTCAAAAACCACCAATAAGCTTTGGCTATCTATCGGACCATCAGGCCTGGATCGAAGCGATCTCTGGCTCGCCAAGGCTGAAGGTAGCCCGATGGCTACCTCAGTAAGAAGGCAGTTAATGAAAAGACAGCCCAGAAGAGGTTTATTTTTTTGGTCAGGCACTGTCCTAACTGCTGGGGGAGATACAAACAAATCAGGTTGGACACAGTCCATGTTCCACATGGGGCTCCCAGTATTAATCCCTATTTCCCCTCTAGACTGTAAGTTCGTTTTGGGCAAGGAATGTCACTTTTGATTGTTGTATTGTACTTTCCCAAGTGCTCAGTTCAGTGCTCTGCACACAGTAAGCGCTCAATAAACACTACTGAGTGAATCTCCCTCCTTCTAGACTATGAACTCATTGTGGGCAGGGAATGTCGCTGTTTATCGGTCGTATTGTACTTTCCCAATCGCTTAGAACAGGGCTCTGCCCACACTAAGCGCTAATAAATACGATTGAATGAACGAATGAGGGAACTGAGTTCAAGAGAAGTGAAGTGACTTGCCCAAGGTCACACACCGAACAAGTGGCGGAGCCGGGAAGAGAACCTAGGTCATTTTGACTCCCAGGCCTAGCCACTAATAATAATAATAATGGCATTTGTTAAGCGCTTACTATGTGCAAAGCATTGTTCTAAGCGCTGGGGGGATGCAAGGTAATCAGGTTTTCCCACTTGGGGCTCACAGTCTTCATCCCCATTTTACAGATGAGGTAACTGAGGCCCAGGGAAGTTAAGTGACTACCCAAAGTCACACAGCTGACAAGTGGCAGAGCCGGGATTTGAACCAATGACCTCTGATTCCAAAGTCTGTGCACTTTCCACTGAGCCATGCTGCTTCTCACTAGGCCTCGTTGCTGCTCTACTATTCACTGCTGATCGTCGGTCTCTGAGGACACTATTTTCCAAGAAGCTCTAAGAAAGAGAGTGGGCCAAGATGATTACTGCATCAGCCTCCTCTCTGCTCTCCCATCCTCCTGTCTCTCCCCACTTCAATATATACTTCACACTGCTGCCCGGATCATCTCTGTGCAGAAACGCTCTGGGCATGTTACTCCCCTCCTCAAAAATCTCCAGTGGCTACCAATCAACCTACGCATCAGGCAGAAACTCCTCACCCTGGGCTTCAAGGCTGTCCATCCCCTCGCCCCCTCCTCCCTCACCTCCCTTCTCTCCTTCTACAGCCCAGCCCGCACCCTCCGCTCCTCTGCCTCCGCTAACCTCCTCGCTGTACCTCGTTCTTGCCTGTCCCGCCATCAACCCCCGGCCCACGTCATCCCCCGGGCCTGGAATGCCCTCCCTCCACACATCCACCAAACTAGCTCTCTTCCTCCCTTCAAAGCCCTACTGAGAGCTCACCTCCTCCAGGAGGCCTTCCCACACTGAGCCCCCTCCTTCCTTTGCCCCTCCTCCCCCTCCCCATCCCCCCTGCCTCACCTCCTTCCCCTCCCCACAGCACCTGTATATATGTTTGTACAGATTTATTACTCTATTTATTTTACTTGTACATATTTACTATTCTATTCGTTTTATTTTGTCTCCCCCTTCTAGAACTGTGAGCCCGCTGTTGGGTAGGGACCATCTCTATATGTTGCCAACTTGTACTTCCCAAGCGCTTAGTACAGTGCTCTGCACACAGTAAGTGCTCAATAAATACGATTGAATGAATGAATGAATGAGGGAGGAGGAAATCAGAAGGATTCATAGTGCGTGGCTCAGTGGAAAGAGCCCGGGCTTTGGAGTCAGAGGTCATGTGTTCAAATCCCGCTCTGCCACTTGTCAGCTGTGTGACTTTGGGCAAGTCACTTAACTTCTCTGTGCCTCAGTTCCCTCATCTGTAAAATGGGGATGAAGGTTGTGAGCCCCCCAGGGGACAACCTGATCACCTTGTAACCTCCCCAGTGCTTAGAACAGTGCTTTGCACATAGTAAGCGCTTAATAAATGCCATCATTATTATTAGTATAGTGTAGGGGTTTGGGTCAATCAATTGTATTTACTGAGCACTTACTGGGTGCAGAGCACTGTTCTAAGCACTTGGGAGAGTACAATATAACAATATATTATATTTATATATATATATATATATATATATATTCCCCCTTCTAGACTGTGAGCCTGTTGTTGGGTAGGGACTGTCTGTATAGCTTGGCCCATCTAACAAGCTAGTTCTCTTCCCCCCCTTCAAGGCCCTACTGAGAGCTCACCTCTTCCAGGAGGCCTTCCCAGACTGAGCCCCTTCCTTCCTCTCCCCCTCGTCCCCCTCTCCATCCCCCATCTTACCTCCTTCCCTTCCCCACAGCACCTGTATATATGTATATATGTTTGTACATATTTATTACTCTATTTATTTATTTATTTATTTTACTTGTACATATCTATTCTATTTATTTTATTTTGTTAGTATGTTTGGTTTTGTTCTCTGTCTCCCTCTTTTAGACTGTGAGCCCACTATTGGGTAGGGACTGTCTCTATATGTTGCCAACTTGTACTTTCCAAGCGCTTAGTACAGTGCTCTGCACACAGCAAGTGCTCAATAAATACAATTGATGATGATGATGATGATGTTGCCAACTTGTACTTCCCAAATGCTTAGTACGGTGCTCTGCACACAGTAACCGCTCAATAAATACGATTGAATAAATGAATATAACAGACATATTCTCTGCCCACCATGAGCTTACAGTCTAGTCGGGCAGACAGGCATTAACATCAACATAAATCAATAAATTACAGATCTCTAGTGCTGTGGGGCTGGGATGGGGGGATGAATAAAGGCCCTGCACACAGTAAGCGCTCAATAAATGCGATTGAATGAATGAATGAATGAATAAAGGGAGCAAGTCAGGGCAGTGCAGAAGGGAATGGGAGAAGAGGAAAGGAGGGCTTAGTCAGGGGAAGTCTCTTGGAGGAGATGGGCCTTCAGTAAGGTTTGAAGTTGGGGAGAGTCACGGTCTGTCGGATAGAAGGAGGGAGGGCATTTCAGGCCCGGAGCCAGGACATGGGCGAGAGGTCGGCGGCGAGCTAGACGAGATGGAGGTCCAGTGAGAAGGTTAACATTAGAAGAGCGAAGCGTGTGGGCTGGGTTCATTCGTTCATTCATTCAATTGCATTTATTGAGCGCTTACTGTGTGCAGAGCACCGGACTAAGTGCTTGGGAAGGACAATTCAGCAATAAATAGAGACAATCCCTGCCCTGTAGTAGGAGAGTAGCGAGGTGAGGTGGGAGGGGGCAAGGTGATTGAGTGTTTTCAAACCACTGGTGAGGAGTTTCTGTTTGATGCGGGTCACCATTAGGGTCAACTGGAAGCAACGGCTTATGCCCAACTGTCCCCTCAATCAACAGCCAGCCAGTCGGACCGAATGCTAGCATAACTAAATGACCGAACCAGGTTCACAGGGTGAAAGACGTGCAAAGCTTTGGGTTTGAATACTTTGGGCAAGTCACTTCACTTCTCTGTGCCTCAGTTCCCTCATCTGGAAATTGGGGATCAAGACTGTGAGCCCCCTATGGGGCAACATGATCACCTTGTAACCTCCCCAGCTCTTAGAACGGTGCTTTGCACATAGTAAGCGCTTAATAAATGTCATCATTATTAGTAGTAGTAGGAGAGGAGCGAGGGGAGGCAGGAAGGGACAAGTTACCTCATCTGTAAAAGGGGATCAAGACTGCGAGCCCCATGAAGGACAGGGACTACGTCCAACCTGATTTACTTGTAGAACAGTGTGCTTGTCGCAAAGTAAGCACTTAACAAATACCACAATTATTTATTATTATTATTATTATTATCATTATTACTATTATTTAATCACATCTTTGCCTTCTTACTTATGCTAGTAGCAGCTGTACCGACCGTAGAAATTCTCTCCTGAGTCCCCAGAAGTTGTACGTTCTGTAGCCTTTTTAAAAAATTGACCTTGGAACACCAGGGGAAAATAAGGCATTCTACTTATTCTCAAGATGAACCATTGCGTTTCTTAATCATAACAGAGCTGTATTCTCCCCGTGTCTAACTTTCACCACGGGGTGTTTACACTTTGGGGAGGAAAGCTGAGCATTCATTCATTCGTTCAGTCGTATTTATTGACTAATAATAATGATGACATTCCAGTTGACCCTAATGGTGACCCGCATCAAACAGTAACTGAGGCACACAGAAGTTAAGTGACTTGCCCCAGGTCACACAGCAGACATGTGACAGTCCTTTAGACTGTGAGCCCACTGTTGGGTAGGGACTGTCTCTATATGTTGCCAACTTGTACTTCCCAAGCGCTTAGTACAGTGCTCTGCACACAGTAAGCACTCAATAAATATGATTGATTGATTGATTGATTGATTGACAGAGCCGGGACTAGAACTCAAGTGCTCCGACACCCAGGCCTGTGCTCTATCCACTAGACCACACTGCTTCTCACAATAACTGTGGCATTCATTAAGCGCTTACTATGTGCCGGCACTGTTCTAAGCGGTGGGGGGGATACAAGGTGATCAGGTTGTCCCACGTGGGGCTCACAGCCTCCATTACCATTTTACAGATGAGGGAACTGAGGCACAGAGAAGTGAAGTGACTTGCCCACGGTCACACAGCAGACATGTGGCAGAGCCGGGATTAGAACCCATGACCTCTGACTCCCGAGCCCAGGCTCTTTCCACTGAGCCACGATCAGGTTGGACACAATCCTTGTCCCAAGAGGGTTCACAGTCTTGATCCTCATTTTACAGATGAGGGCACTGAGGCACAGAGAAGTGAAGTGACTTGCCCAAGGTCACACAGCAGATAGTGGTGACTACAACCCAGACAGTCAACCAGTGGACCAAGTTTGGGTTCTAACTGGTTGAGCTCCAGTTCACTCCACGCTCTTGGGCCCCCCAAAATGGGGCTACTTCATCTTTAACCCACCCTCTGTTCTTCTCTAAGATCAAATTATGTGACAAGGTAGAGGGCCCAGCATCATTCAGATGATAAAAACATCTTCTTTCCATATCAGAGCTACAACTCCTCACGACTGCTTACGGTTGTTCCAGGAGCTAATTTCAAATAATTGACTAAGTGCTATATCCAGGATGAAATAGTGCAGGGGAGGGAAAGGCAGTTCGAAAGCTAGCGGAGGTACGGAATATTAAATAATACAGAGAGCCAATTTGGGTAAAAATAGGCACACACTACAGATGAAGTTACTCCCAGCCACTAATAGCTCCTAAGCGTTTTGTTTCCTATCATCGGCACTTACGTAGATATGTGAATTTAAATTTGGATTTCACTTGTATCTTTCCCAGCGCTTAGAACAATGCTGGGCACATTCATTCATTCATTCATACAATCGTATTTATTGAGCGCTTACTATGTGCAGAGCACTGTACTAAGCGCTTAACAAATACCATCATCATTATTATTTGTATACTCAGTTGCTTCTGCTATTTTATCTTGATATACTTGAACTCACTTCTTGAAAGTCGTCCGTCTCCCTGCTTTAAAACGTAGCTCCTTGAGGGAAGGGAACTTGGATCTTCTGGCTGCTTTATTCAATGCATGCATTCATTCGATCATATTTATTGAGCGCTATACTGTGCGCAGAGCACTGTAGTAGGCGCTTGGAAAGTGCAATACACTAATAAAGAGAGACAATCCCTGCCCACCACGGGCTTACAGTCTAGAGGGGAGGAGACAGACATCAAAACAAGTAAATCGGCACTGATATAAATAAATAGAATTATAGATATATGCATATATACATAAGTGCTGTGGGGTGGGGACGGGAGGGGGGAAGAGCAAAGGGAGCCAGTTGAGGTGAGGCAGAATCAATCAATCAATCAATCGTATTTAAGACGGGGGAGCTGAGGACACGGGGGCTTACTCATTGTGGTCAGGGAATTTGTCTGCTTAGTGCTGTATTGGACCCTCCCAAGCGCTTAGTACAGTATTCTACGTACCGTAAGTGCTCAATAAATACAATTGAATTTTGTACTCTCCTCAGAGTTTAGTACAGTGGTTCGCACTTAATAGTGGGTGCTCAAAAAATACCACTGATTAGGGATACTAAGCCTTTGGTAGTAAGATCTAGATATTACCTTGATCCAAGTTTTATGGGAACCTAAAGGACCGTTTCTGCAGGATCTGAAGTGACAGATTTTTCCAAAACCCAGAGTTCATTCATTCATTCATTCAATCATATTTATTGAGCGCTTACCGTGTGCAGAGCACCGTACTAAGCGCTTGGGAAGTACAAGTTGGCAACATATAGAGATGGTCCCTACCCAACAACAGGCTCACAGTCTAGAAGGGATTGTCCTCTTAGTGACTAAAACCAGAGGACCACACTGTTCTAAGTTCCAAGTCTGCCGGTAATAAATCGATGATGACAATTGTTCATATTAGAGACTACATTAAAAAAGAGTCATCATTCGATCGCATCAAGCAGAAGGGATTTTCTCTTCATGCCACTATTCCAACTGGCCTTCTTGTTTACTGAGATTTGCAGTTTCCAATTAATAAGGAGCAGTAGGAACATGGTAAGAAAGCCCCCTCCTTCCTCTCCCTCTCCTCACCTCCTTCCCCTCCCCACAGCACCTGTATATATATATATATATATATATATACATATATAGTTTGTACGTGCACCTGTATATATATATATAGTTTGTACGTAATTATTACTCTATTTATTTATTTTATTTGTACATATTTATTCTATTTATTTTATTTTGTTAATATGTTTTGTTTTGTTCTCTGTCTCCCCCTTCTAGACTGTGAGCCCGCTGTTGGGTGGGGACCGACTCTATATTTTGCCAACTTGGAATTCCCAAGCGCTTAGTCCAGAGCTCTGCACACAGTAAGCGCTCAATAAATACGATTGAGTGAATGAATGAATTAATGAATGAATGGTGGTGGTTCCTGAAAGCCAGGAACTACCATAAATTATTAACTGGATTATTGTGGGATTGATTAGACTGGTTTCTGGCTTCTCCTGCCCAGCTGTTGCCTTTAGGCCATTTCATGGCTCATTAGCCCCCCTGACCTGAGAGCGGGAAGGGCATGGAAGAAGGCAAAACTCCAATCAATCAGCTCGACTTCTTATTAGCAACTTTGATACAGGTTTGATAGTGGAGGAGGCAAAATCGGCTTGGGGGAGGGGGAATGGAGCCCGTTGTTGGGTAGGGATTGTCTTTATCTGTTGCTGAATTGTACTTTCCAAGCGCTTAATCATATTTATTGAGTGCTTACTGTGTGCAGAGCACTGTACTAAGTGCTTGGAAGAGTACAAGAAAACAATGAACAGGCACATTCCCTGCTCGCAATGAGTTTACAGTCTATATGGGGAGATGGGCATTAATATAATAATAATAATAATAATAATAATAATAGCATTTATTCTAGACTGTGAGCCCACTGTTGGGTAGGGACCATCTCTGTATGTTGCCAACTTGTACTTCCCAAGCACTTAGTACAGTGCTCTGCACACAGTAAGTGCTCAATAAATGCGATTGATTGATTGATTAAGTGATTACTATATGCAAAGCACTGTTCTAAGCGCTGGGGGGATACAAGGTGATCAGGTTGTCCCACGTAGGGCTCACAGTCTTAATCCCCATTTTACAGATGAGGTAACTGAGGCTTGGAGAAGTTAAATGACTTGTCCAAGGTCACACAGCAGAAATGACAGATATGGACCTAAGTGGTGGTGGGGGTGAGGGAATTAAAGCATGCGAGTCAGGGTGACGCAGAAGAGAGTGGGAGAAGAGGAAGAAGGGGTCAGGTTACTGTTTTACGGTATTTGTTAAGTGCTTACTATAATAACAATAATTGTGGTATTTGTTAAGCACTTACTGTGTACCAGGTACTGTACTAAGCACTGGGGTGGATATGAGCAAATCAAGTTAGACACAGTCCCTGCCATTCATTCATTCATTCAATCATATTTATTGAGCGCTTACTGTGTGCAGAGCACTGTACTAAGTGCTTGGGAAGTACAAGTCAGCAACATATAGAGACGGTCCCTACCCAACAACGGGCTCACAGTCTAGAAGGGGAAGGCAGACAACAAAACAAAACTTGTAGACCGGTGTACATGTACAGCCCACCTGGGGCTCATAATCTTCATCCCCATTTTCCAGATCATCATCATCAATCGTATTTATTGAGCGCTTCCTATGTGCAGAGCACTGTACTAAGCACTTGGGAAGTACAAATTGGCAACATATAGAGACAGTCCCTACCCAACAGTGGGCTCACAGTCTAAAAGGGGGAGACAGAGAACAAAACCAAACATACTAATAAAATAAAATAAATAGAATAGATGAGGTAACCAAGGCACAGAGAAGTGAAGTGGCTTGCCCTAGGTCACACAACAGTCAAGTGGCGGAGCAGGAATTAGAACCCACGACCTTCTGACAGCCAGGCCCTCTATCCACTACGGCATTCTGCATCTCCCAGGCCCTGTACTAAGTGCTGGGTTCAATACAAGCCAATCAGATTGGAAACAGTCCTCGTCCCACATGGGGCTCACAGTCTTACTCGCCATAGTACAGATGAGGTAACTGAGGCACAGAAGAGTTAAGTGACTTACCCAAGGTCACACTTGCAAGCACGTGGCAGAGCCGGGATTAGAACCCAGGTCCTTTGGACTCCCAGACCTATGGTCTAACCATTAGACACTCTGGGCATGTTACTCCCCTCCTCAAAAGTCTCCAGTGGCTAGCAATCAATCTGCGCATCAGGCAGAAACTCCTCACCCTGGGCTTCCAGGCTGTCCATCCCCTCGCCCCCTCCTCCCTCCCCTCCCTTCTGTCCTTCTCCAGCCCAGCCCGCACCCTCCGCTCCTCTGCCGCCGCTAACCTCCTCACTGGGCCTCGTTCTCACCTGTCCCACCGTCGACCCCCGGCCCACGTCATCCCCGTGGCCTGGAATGCCCTCCCTCCTCACATCCCCCCATCTTACCTCCTTCCCTTCCCCACAGCACCTGTATATATGTATATATGGTTGTACATATTTATTACTCTATTTATTTATTTATTTATTTATTTTTCTTGTACATTTCTATCCTATTTATTTTATTTTGTTGGTATGTTTGGTTCTGTTCTCTGTCTCCCCCTTTTAGACTGTGAGCTCACTGTTGGGTAAGGACTGTCTCTATGTGTTGCCAATTTGTACTTCCCAAGCGCTTAGTACAGTGCTCTGCACATAGTAAGCGCTCAATAAATACGATTGATTGATTGATTGATCCGCCAAGCTAGCTCTCTTCCCCGCTTCAAAGCCCTACTGAGAGCTCACCTCCTCCAGGAGGCCTTCCCACACTGAGCCCCCTCCTTCCTCTCCCCCTCCTCCCCCTCCGCCTTACCTCCTTCCCTTCCCCACAGCACCTGTATATATGTATATATGTTTGTTCGCATTTATTACTCTATTTATTTATTTATTCTACTGGTACATAACTATTCTATTTATTTTATTTTGTTAATATGTTTTGTTTTGTTCTCTGTCTCCCCCTTCTAGACTGTGAGCCCACTGTTGGGTAGGGACCATCTCTATATGTTGCCAACTTGTACTTCCCAAGCACTTAGTACCGTGCTCTGCACACAGTAAGCGCTCAATAAGTACGATTGATTGATTGATTGATAGACCACATTGCTTGATGATCTGTGTTCCCGTCTAGCCCAACCAATGAGCTCTGAGGGAGCCTAGGTTTAGCTTAGCTTAGCTTCCCTCTGGGCGTTTCTCCAGACCTAGAAGGCTTACAGTTCTCCCTCAAGGACTCTGAGGAGTGCTTCACTCATTCATTCAAACGTATTTATTGAGCACTCACTGTGGGCAGAGCACTGTACTAAGCGCTTGGAAAGTACAATTCAGCCACAGATAGAGGCAAGCCCTACCCAACAATGGGCTCACAGTCTAGAATGGGGAGACCGACAGCAAAACAAAACAAGTAGACAGGTGTCAATACCATCAGAATAGAATTATAGGTATATACACTTCATACAAGAAGTCTGCTAGGACACAAAGCAGGCTTGGAAACACCACTTCCATACTCAGCCTAGTTGAGTAATAATTCCTTTCGTCTCCATCCAAACAGCTACATAGTTAAGCCAAGCGCTCATCCACGGAAGCAGCGTGGCTCAGCGGAACGAGCCCGGGCTTTGGAGTCAGAGGTCAGGGGTTCAAATCCAGCTCTGCTAATTGTCAGCTGTGTGACTTTGGGCAAGTCAGTACACTTCTCTGTGCCTCAGTTACCTCATCTGTACAATGGGGATTAAGACTGTGAGTGCCCTGTGGGACAACCTGACCATCTTGTAACCCCCCCAGTGCTTAGAACAGTGCTTTGCACATAGTAAGTGCTTAACAAATACCATCATCATTATTGTTATTATCTTGTAACCTCCCCAGCGCTGAGAACAGTGCTTTCCACATAGTAAGTGCTTAACAAATGCCATCATCATTATTATTATTTTTACTTCATTCTGCTGCCCGGATCATTTTTCTACAGAAACGTTCAGGCCATGTTTTTCCCACTCCTCGAGAAACTCCAGTGGTTGCCCATTCACTTCCACGGAAGACAGAAACTCTTCACCCTTGGCTTTAAAGCAGTCTACCACCTTGCCCCCTCCTACCTCGCCTCACTACTCTCCCTTTGACAACTCAGCCCGCAAACTTGACTCCTCTAATGCCAATTTACTCACTGTACCTCCACCTCATCTATCTCTTCGCTGACTCTCACCCATGTCTTGCCTCTGGCCTGGAATGCCCTCCTTCTTCATCATCATCATCATCATCAATCGTATTTATTGAGCGCTTACTATGTGCAGAGCACTGTACTAAGCGCTTGGGAAGTACAAATTGGCAACACATAGAGACAGTCCTTTCCCAACAGTGGGCTCACAGTCTAAAAGGGGGAGACAGAGAACAAAACCAAACATACCAACAAAATAAAATAAATAGGATAGATATGTACAAGTAAAATAAATAAATAAATAAATAGAGTAATAAATATGTACAACCATATATACATATATACAGGTGCTGTGGGGAAGGGAAGGAGGTAAGATGGGGGGCTGACAGGCTATCACTCTTCCATCCTTCAAAGCCTTATCAAAAACACATCACCTCCAAGAAGCCTTCCCTGACTAAGCCCTCATTTTCTCCTCTTCCACACCCTTCTGCATCATACTGCACTGTGGGCAGAGCACTGTACTGAGCGCTTGGAAAGTACAATTCAGCCACAGATTCAATTCAGCCTTTATTCACCCTGCACTCAGCCCCATCACACTGAAGAGAAGCAGCATGGCTCAGTGGAAAGATCACAGGCTTGGGAGTCAGAGATCATGGGTTCTAATCCCTGCGCTGCCGCTTGTCAGTTGTGTCACTCTGGGCAAGTCACTTAACTCTGCTGCGCCTCAGTTACCTCATCTGTAATATGGGGGTTAAGACGGTGAGCCCCACGTGGGGCAACCTGATCACCTTGTATCCACCCCAGCACTTAGAACAGTGCTTTGCATTCATTCAATCGTATTTCTTGAGCTCTTACTGTGTGCAGGGCACCGTACTAAGCGCTTGGGAAGTACAAGTTTGCAACATATAGAGATGGTCCCTACCCAACAGTGGGCTCACAGTCTAGAAGAATAGAATAGAGAATAGAATCAGCAGGGGAGAGGAAGAAAAAGTGAGAAGAAAAGAATTATCAGTTCAGTTTTCCCTTTAAATGAATTCATCAATGGCACATAGTAAGCACTTAACAAATGCCATTATTATTATTATTATTATGTATGTCTTTGTAATTTAATTTATTTATTTATATTAACATCTGTCCCCCCTCTAGATTGTACTTGTACTTCCCAAGTGCTTAGTACAGTGCTCTGCACACAGTAAGCACTCAATAAATACGATTGATTGAATAAATGTAAGTTCACTGAGAGCAGGAAATGGGCTACCAACTCTGTTACATTATAGTCATCCAAGCACTTAGTACAGTGCTCTGCTCATGCAAGCATTCAATAAACGCCACTGGCTGATTGATTAATTAAAATCTATTTAGGTACTGGAAAGAGTGGCTTGGTTAAAAAAGGTACGAAGGAACTGGTGGGTTCATTCATTCATTCAATCGTATTTATTGAGCGCTAATACTTCGGAGACTAAAAGAGAACAATAAGCAGACACATTCCCTGCCCACAACGAGCTTACAGTCTAGAGCATGTGGGAAGCAACATCATCTAGTAGATGGAGCCTGGGCCCGGGAGTTAGGAGGACCTGGGTTCTAATAATAATAATGATGGTATTGGCTAAGTGCTTACTGTGTGCCAAGCACTGTTCTAAGCGCTGGGGTAGATACAAGGAAATCAGGTTGTCCCACGTGTGACTCACAGTCTTAATCCCCATTCTACAAATGAAGTAATTGAGGCACAGAAAAGTGAAGTGACTTGCCCAAAGTCACACAGCTGACAAGTGGCAGAGCTGGGATTAGAACCCATAATAATAATGATGGCATTTATTAAGTGCTTACTATGTGCAAAGCACTGTTCTAAGCGCTGGAGAGGTTACAAAGTGATCCGGTTGTCCCACGGTGGGGCTCACAGTCTTAATCCCCATTTTACAGATGAGGGAACTGAGGCCAAGAGAAGTTAAGTGACTTGCCCAAAGTCACACAGCTGACAATTGGCGGAGATGGGATTTGAACCCATGACCTCTGACTCCAAAGCCCGGGCTCTTTCCACTGAGCCACACTGCTTCTAATCCTAGATCTGCCACTTGTCTGCTGTGTGACCTTGGGCAAGTCACTTCACTTCTTTGCTCCTCAGTTCCCTCATCTGTAAAATGGGGATTAAGCCTGTGAGTCCCACGTCCAACCTGATTAGCTTGTATCTACCCCAGTGCTTAGAACAGTGCCTGGCACATAGTAAGCGCTTAACAAATACCATTAAAAAAAAGAGGCTGACAAATGATTGGGAGATACTCCCCTTGGAAATACGGGCAGTGATGAGGAGGTAATGGCCCCTTGAGAGCCAGTCTAAAGGGCTGATGTTTGTCAAATGTTCAGAACTCATGGTTGATTTCTGGGGGAGCAGAGCTTTATCTGAAAGGACTGTACCTCAGACTCATTCTCCAGATGATGTGCCTGAAAATCATTCTAATAGTCGTAAGAGTAATAATAAATAACAACGATGACATTTGTTAAGTGCTTACTATGTGCACAGCACTGTTCTAGACTGTGAGCCCACTGTTGGGTAGGGACCGTCTCTAAGTGTTGCCAACTTGTACTTCCCAAGTGCTTAGTACAGTGCTCTGCACACAGTAAGCGCTCAATAAATACGA
Source organism: Tachyglossus aculeatus (assembly GCF_015852505.1). Lineage (NCBI taxonomy): Eukaryota > Metazoa > Chordata > Mammalia > Monotremata > Tachyglossidae > Tachyglossus > Tachyglossus aculeatus. The sequence continues at coordinate 66,059,785 of NC_052066.1, forward strand.
TTGATTGACTGATTCTAAGTGCTGGGGAGGATACAAGGTGATCAGGTTGTCCCCCGTGGGGCTCACAGTCTTTATCCCCATTTTACAGATGAGGGAACTGAGGCCCAGAGAAGTTAAGTGACTTGCCCAAATTCACACAGCTGACAAGTGGCAGAAGCGGGATTTGAACCCATGACTTCTGACTCCCAAGCCCATGCTCTTTCCACTGAGCCATGCTGCTTCTCTAAACAATAATGGCATTTGTTAAGTGCTTACTATGTGCAAAGCTCTGTTCTAAGCACTGGGGAGGATACAAGGTGATCAGGTTGTCCCCCGTGGGGCTCACAGTCTTCAGACCCATTTTACAGATGAGGGAACTGAGGCACAGAGAAGTGAAGTGACTTGCCCAAAGTCACACAGCTGACAAGTGGCAGAGGTGGGATTTGAACCCATGACCTCTGACTCCAAATCCCGGGCTTTTTACACTGAGCCACGCTGTTTCTCTGAGAACTGGTTTATATAGTCTTGACTGAGTTTTTGCATACTAAATATGTTCATTTCTATTTCTGGAATAGATAATAATAATTGTGCTATTTGTTAAATGCTTACTATGTGCCAGACACTGTATTAAGTACCGGGGTAGATGCAAGGTAACTGGATTGGACACAGACCCAGTTCCACATGGGGCTTTCAGTCTTAATCCCCATTTTATAAAATGAGATAACTGAGGCCTAGAGAGAAGTAGTGACTTGCCTAAGGTCACACAGCAAACACGCGGAGAAGGCAGGATTTGAACCCGGCAGTTTTTAAGCAAAATGCCACCTATCAGTGTGCACTGACAAATTGTGTTTTTAAAATGGCATTTGTTAAGCGCTTACTATAAGCCAGGCACTGTACTCAACACTGGGGAGATTCAATCAATCAATCAATCAATCAATCAATCAATTGTATTTATTGAGCGCTTAGTATGTGCAGAGCACTGTACTAAGCGCTTGGGAAGTACAAATTGGCAACACATGGAGACAGTCCCTACCCAACAGTGGGCTCACAGTCTAAAAGGGGGAGACAGGGAACAAAACCAAACATACCAACAAAATAAAATAAATAGGATAGAAATGTACAAGTAAAATAAATAAATAAATAAATAAATAGAGTAATAAATATGTGCAACCATATATACATATATACAGGTGCTGTGGGGAAGGGAAGGAGGTAAGATGGGGGGATGGAGAGGGGGACGAGGGGGAGGGGGAGATTCAAACAATTATTCATTCATTCATTCATTCAGTCAGTCAGTCAGTCAGTCATATTTATTGAGCGCTTACTGTGTGAAGAGCACTGTACTAGGCGCTTGGGAAGTACAAGTTAGCAACATAACTTGGATATAGTCCATATCCCACATGGGGCTCAGAGCTTCGATCCCCACTTTACAGATGAGGTAACTGAGGTCCAGAGAAGGTAACTGACTTGCCCAAGGTCACACAGCAGACAAGTGGAGGAGGCAGGATAAGAACCCAGGTCCTTTGACTCCTAGGCTCTTATCACTAGGCCACACTATTCATTCAATCGTATTTATTGTGTGCTTACTGTATGCAGAGCACTGTACTAAGCGCTTGGGAAGTACAAAATGGCAACATATAGAGACGGTCCCTCCCCAACAACGGGCTCACAGTCTAGAAGGGGGAGACGGACAGCAAAACAAAACATGTAGACAGGTGTCATCAGAACAAATAGAATCAAAGCTAAATGCACATCATTAACAAAATAAATAGAATAGCAAATATGGACAAGTAAAATAAATAGAGTAATAAATCTGGACAGACATATATACAGGTGCTGTGGGGAGGGGAAGGAGGTAGGGTGAGGGGGATGGGGAGGAGGAGAGGAAAAAGGGGGCTCAGTGTGGGAAGGCCTCCTGGAGGAGGCACTATTATTAATAGTAGTAGTAGCATAGCATTTATTAAGTGCTTACTATGAATTAAGCAGTGTTAAAAGCATTGTTTTTAAGCACTGGAGTAGATACAAGTTAGGTTGGATACAATGCCTGTTCCACTTAAGGCTAAAAGTCAAAGTAATAATAACAATAACAACTGAGGTATTTCTTAGACGCTTATTATGAGCCAGGCACTGTTCTAAGCGCTGGGACGGATTCAAGCTAATCAGTTTGGACATAATCCCTGTCCCCCATGAGGCTCACAGTTTTAATCCCCATTTTTAATCCCCATGAGAAGCAGCGTGGTTCAGTGGAAAGAGCCCGGGCTTTGGAGTCGGTGGTTATGGGTTCAAATCCCGGCTCTGCCAACTGTCAGCTGTGTGACCTTGGGCAAGTCACTTCACTTCTCTGTTCCTCAGTTACCTCATCTGTAAAAATGGGGATTGACTGTGAGCCCCCCATGGGACAACCTGATCACCCTGTATCCCCCCAGCACTTAGAACAATGCTTTGCACATAGTAAGTGCTTAATCAATGCCATCATCATTATTATTATTATTATTATTATTATTTTACAGATGAGGGAACTGAGTCCCAGACAAGTGATGTGACTTGCCCAAGGCCATAGAGCCTACAAGTGACAGAGCTGGGATTAGAACCCAGGGCCTCCTGACTCCTCTAGCCACTAGGCCACACTGCTTCTCGTGGAAGTAGGAAGGAGAACAGGCTCTGAATCCCCATTTTACAGATAAGAAAACTAAGGCACAGGGCAGTTAAATGACTTGCCCTAGGTCACACCCTAAGCAACGGGAAGACTCTACATTAGAACCCAGGTCCTCTGACTTTCAGGCTCTTTCCATTAGGCCACACTGCCCTACCCGGGTACCTTCTCCATGCTCACACACTGTGATGTCCATGGTTCAAATCCCCTTCTTGTAATAATAATAATAATAGCCTTTATTAAGTACTTACTATGTGCAACACACTGTTCTAAGCACTGGAGAGGTTACAAGGTGATCAGGTTGTCCCACAGGGGGCTCACAGCCTTAACCCCCATTTTACAGATGAGGTAACTGAGGCCCAGAGACGCTAAGTGACTTGCCCAAAGTCACACAGCTGACAAGTGGTGGAGCCAGGTTTTGAACCCATGACCTCTGACTCCAAAGCCCGGGTTCTTTCCACTGAGCCACTCTGCTTCTCTATCAACTTGTACCAATTTGAGAAGCAGCATGGCTTAGTGGAAAGAGCATGGCCTTGGGAGTCAGAGGTCGTGGGTTCTAATCCCAGCTCCGCCACTTAAATCAGCTGGGTGACTTTGGGCAAGTCACTTCGCTTCTCTGGGCCTCAGTTACCTCATCTGTAAAATGGGGATTAAGACTGTGAGCCCCACGTGGGACAACCTGATTTCCTTTTATCTACCCCAGTGTTTAGAACAGTGCTTGGCACATAGTAAGCGCTAAATAATTGTACTTCCCAAGCGCTTAGTACAGTGCTCTGCACACAGTAAGCGCTCAATAAATACGATTGATTGACTGTACTTCCCAAGCACTTAGTACAGTGCTCTGCACACAGTAAGTGCTCAATAAATACGATTGAATGAATGAATGAATGAATGAATAACAAATACCATCATTATCATCATCATCAATCAATCAATCGTATTTATTGAGGGCTTACTGTGTGCAGAGCACTGTACTAAGCGCTTGGGAAGTACAATCAACTTTAGACAATTTACTGTACCTCAATCTCACCTAGCTTGCCGCCAACCCTTCCTCTTACGCCCTGCCTCTGGCCTGGAACATACGTGACAGATAATTACTCTCCACCCCGCTTCAATCAATCAATCAATCGTATTTATTGAGCACTTACTGTGTGCAGAGCACTGTACTAAGCGCTTGGGAAGTACAAGTTGGCAACATATTAATAACAAGACTTATTGAAGGCACATCTTCTCCTCCAAGAGGCCTTCCCTGACTAATCCCCCTGCCCCTTTCCTCTTCACTCACTCCCTCTGCGTCCCCCTTGTTTTCAGATTTGGTCCCTTTATTCCCCTCTTCCTAATCCCCACAGCACTTACGTACACAGCCGTAATTTACTAATTTCTATTCATCATCATCATCATCATCAATCGTATTTATTGAGCGCTTACTATGTGCAGAGCACTGTACTAAGCGCTTGGAAAGTACAAATTGGCAACATATAGAGACAGTCCCTACCCAACAGTGGGCTCACAGTCTAAAAGGGGGAGACAGAGAACAAAACCAAACATACTAACAAAATAAAATAAATAGGATAGATATGTACAAGTAAAATAAATAAATAAATAAATAGAGTAACAAATATGTATGTTATTATGTTATTATTATTATTATTATGTTATAAATATGTATGTTATTAATGTTTGTCTCCCCCCTTTACACCCTGTAAGCCCACTGTGGGCAGGGAATGGGTCTACCAAGTCTGTAATACCTCCTAAGCGCTAGTAGAGAAGCAGCGTGGTTCAGTGGAAAGAGCATGGGCTTGGGAGCCATCATCATCATCATCAAACGTATTTATTGAGCACTTACTGTGTGCAGAGCACTGTACTAAGCGCTTGGGAAGTACAAATTGGTAACATATAGAGAAAGTCCCTACCCAGCAGTGGGCTCACAGTCTAAATGAGGTCATGGGTTCTAATCCCGGCTCCACCATGTGTCAGCTGTGTGACTTTGGGGCACGTCACTTAACTTCTCTATGCCTCAGTTACCTCATTTGTAAAATGGGGATTAAGACTGGGAGCCCCATATAGGACAACCTGATTACCTTGTGTCCTCCCCAGCGCTTAGAACAGTGCTTGGCACATAGTAAACGCTTAACAAATACCATTATTATTATTATTATTGTTACAGTGCTCTGCGCACAGTAAGCGCTCAATAAATATGATCGATTGATTGATCCCTGTCAAGGTGAAAGGATTGGGAAACCCCTCACCCCCTGAGGGTGTGTCCCTGTGGCAAGTAATAATAATAATAATGGCATTTATTAAGCGCTTACTATGTGCAAGGCACTGTTCTAAGCGCTGGGGAGGATACAAGGTGATCAGGTTGTCCCACGTGGGGCTCACAATCTTCATCCCCATTTTACAGATGAGGTAACTGAGGCCCAGAGAAGTTAAGTGACTTGCCCAAAGTCACACAGCTGACAAGTGGCAGAGCCAGGATTCGAACCCATGACCTCTGGCTCCAAAGTCCGTGCTCTTTCCACTGAGCCATGCTGCTTCCATTTCACTCCCATACCCAAAAGCCCTGGGAGTCCTTGAAGGGAGGAGGCATCATTCATTCATTCATTCAATCGTATTTATTGAGTGCTTACTGGGCACAGCACTGTACTAAGCGCTTGGCAAGAGCAATACAACAATAAACAGTGACACTCCCTGCCCGCAACGAGCTACAGTCTACAGTCGGGGAGACAGACATCAATACAAATAAATAAAATGAGATATGTACATAAGTGAAGTACATAGAGAAGCAGCATGGCTCAGTGGAAAGAGCCCGGGCTTTGGAGTCAGAGGTCATGGGTTCAAATCCCCGCTCCATCACTTGTCAGCTGTGTGACTTTGGGCAAGTCACTTAACTTCTCTGGGCCTCAGTTACCTCATCTGGAAAATGGGGATGAAGACTGTGAGCCCCCGTGGGACAACCTGATCACCTTGTAACCTCCCAAGTGCTTAGAACAGTGCTTTGCACATAGTAAGCGCTTAACAAATGCCATCATCATTATTATTATTACTGCGAGAGTTCGAGTATTTTTATTCCAGTTTCTTTGGAAGCCAGTATACGGATGGTGGTCTTCCATGTCCCATCTTGGTTGTTGCTGTTTAGACTCTTGTTTGAAAGGCAGAGAAAGCAGCGTGGCTCAGTAGAAAGAGCGTGGGCTTTGGAGTCAGAGGTCACGGGTTCAAATCCCTGCTCATCCAACTGTCAGCTGTGTGACTTTGGGCAAGTCATTTAACTTCTCCGTGCCTCAGTTACCTCATCTGGAAAATGGGGATGAAGACTGCGAGCGCTCCGTGGGACAACCTGATCACCTTGTAACCTCTCCAGTGCTTAGAACAGTGCTTTGCATATAGTAAGCGCTTCATAAGCGCCATCATTATTATTATAAGTGTTTGGGGGCTGGGAAAGGGGATGGGCAAAGGGAGAAGAAATCAGGTTGGACGTAGTCCCCGCTTCACGAGGGACTAGGGAAACATAGCCGGGGCCTCCGTATCCCATCTTTAGCTGGTTGTCTTTCTCGGGGGTATTTCTTGGACATCTGTTCCCGGAGTCCTCCCTGTTTTCGTGGAGATGGTACATGCTAATGAACTGCTTAATAAATGCCATCATTATTATTAACTGCAGCACAGTCACACCTCTCTCCTCTCCTCCTGGCAAGAAGCGGAGAGCAGGTGGAGCCTGTCAGTCCCCCGCCGAGGCGAAGGGATCCATGACGCTCGGGACTCGGAGGTCTTCGCTTGGTGGACGAGGCCTAGGCCTGTAGCCAATGTCGGTCGCTGGGAGCCACCTGCCAGGGATTTTAAACTTGGGGTCCTCCCCAGTCTGTGCCCCCTTCCGAGCGGATTAGAAGGAGTCCTCTTTCATCATCATCAATCGTGTTTATTGAGCGCTTACTGTGTGCAGAGCACTGTACTAAGCGCTTGGGAAGTACAAATTGGCAACGTATAGAGACGGTCCCTACCCAACAGTGGGCTTATGAAGTATCCAGAACTGTTCTAAGCGCTGGGGTGGATACAAGCTTCTAGACTGTAAGCCCGTTGTTGGGTAGGGACCGTCTCTATATGCTGCCAACTTGGACTTCCCAAGCGCTTAATACAGTGCTCTGCACACAGTAAGCGCTCAATAAATACGAATGAATTGAATGAATGAATGAATGAATGAATGATTAGGTCAGACGCAGGCTCTGTCCCTCATGGGGTTCACATTCTAAGTAATAATAATAATAATAATGGTGGTATTTGTTAAGCGCTTACTGTGTGCAAAGCACTGTTCTAAGCGCTTGGGGGTACAAGGTGATCAGGTTGTCCCACGTGGGACTCACAGTCTTAATCCCCATTTTACGGATGAGGGAACTGAGGCCCAGAGAAGTGAAGTGACTTGCCCAAAGTCGCACAGCTGACAATTGGCGGAGTCGGGATTCGAACCCATGACCTCTGACTCCAAAGCCCAAGTGCTTTCCAAGTTGGAGGGAGAATAATAATAATCAATCAATCAGTCAATCAATCAATCCATCAATCGTATTTATTGAGCGCTTACTGTGTGCACAGCACTGTACTAAGCACTTGGGAAGTCCAAGTTGGCAGCATATAGAGACAGTCCCTGCCCAACAGTGAGCTCACAGTCTAGAAGGGGGAGACAGAGAACAAAACAAAACATATTAACAAATTAAAATAAATAGAATAGATATGTACAAGTAAAATAAATAAATAAATAGAGTAATAAATACGAACAAACATACATACATATATACAGGTGCTGTGGGGAAGGGAAGGAGGTATAATAATAATGATAATGATGATGGCATTTGTTAAGCGCTTACTATGTGTCAAGCACTGTTCTAAGTGCTGGGGGAGATACAAGGTAATCAGGTTGGCCCACGGGGGCTCACAGTCTTAATCCCCATTTTGCAGATGAGGTAGCTGAGGCACAGAGAAGTTAAGTGACTTGCCCATAGTCACACAGCTGACAATTGGCGGAGCTGAGATTTGAACCTATGACCTCTGACTCCCAAGCCCGGGCTCTTTCCGGTAAGCCAGGGTGCTTCTCTTTAGCAGCTATTGAAGCCCCATTTACAGTTGTTGAGGAAACTGAGGCACAGAGAAATTAAGTGTCTTATCCAAAGTCACAGAACAAGTCATTGGCAATCGACCAATCAATCAATCAATTGTAAATATTGAGTGCTTACTTTGTGCAGGGCAGTCAGTTAAGCATATTTATTGAGCACTTACTGTGTGTGCAGAGCACTGTACTAAGCGCTTGGGAGACACATTCCCTGCCCACAACATGAGTACAGTCTAGAAGCAGCATGGCTTAATGTGAGGAGAACCATCTTGGGAGTCAGAGGTCATGGGTTCTACTCCCGGCTCTGTTACTCGTCAGCTATGTGACCTTGGGCAAGTCGCTTAACTTCTCTGTGCCTCAATTACCTCATCCGTAAAATGGGGATTAAGACTGTGAGCCCCCCGTGGGACAACCTGATTACCTTGTATCTACCCCAGTGCTTAGAACAGTGCCAAGGCACATAGTAAGTGCTTAACAAATGCCATCATTATTATTTTTTCTAGACTGTGAGCCCATTGTTGGGTAGGGACTGTCAATATCAGTTGCCGAATTGTACTTTCCAAGCAGTACAGTGTCCTGCACACAGTAAATGCTCAATAAATACGATTGAATGAATGAATGAATTGCTGTAAAAGATGCCCATGTCAATGAACTAATCTTTAGGCCTGTTAGATTTATACCTTGGAAATAGCAGGGTCTAGCTAGTTGCCCAATTGGGTAACTCATTTTTTCAATCAGATAATCCATCTATAGACATTATTTATTGAGCACTTAGTGCAGACCACTGTCCCATTCATTCATTCATTCATTCAATCGTATTTATTGAGCGCTTACTGTGTGCAGAGCACTGGACTAAGCGCTTCGGAAGTACAAGTTGGCAATAAATAGAGACAGTCCCTACCCACCAGTGGGCTCACAGTCTAGAAGGGGGAGACAGAGAACAAAACAAAACATATTAACAAAATAAAATAAGCACTGCCCCCCAAGCACTTGTGGGGAGTACAATACAACAGAATGTGCAGACAGGCTCCCTGCCCACAAAGAGTTTGCCGCAGATGGGGAGACAGGCATTATTATAAATAAATCAACTAAAGAAAGACAAATCCCTAAAGTACTGTCAGTCTGAGGGTGCATCCCAAGTGCCCATAGGGTACAGCTTTTTCTATAGAGTTTTCTATAGGGGTTGGGGAAGGATGAAGAAAAAAACCACAACAGAAAGGAGCTAAAAACATTTTGAAACTAGGTGAGAATGCCTTCCTATTCAACCTCAGAAAGTATCCACAGTAAAACTGAACCCCCAGCAGGTAGGGGTAGGACAAAGAGAGATCTGATTTACAATCAGACAATGCTCCTATCGCACACTCAGACAAGGCTGAGGAGAAGTTTGAGTTCACAAAGGGCAAAATGAAGAGCACAGTGGGAGCTGGGACCAGGAAAGAGAACAAAAGAAAACAAATATGCCCAATGCCTTCGAATCTTACATTAAAGATACAGAGAACATGATCAAATATCCTGGTTATCCTCAGTTTAAGAATACAACCTCTCTTTCCAAGAACAAGGACGTTCGTGCCAATATCTATGAAATTTTTAAGCGAGTTGCCTTGATGATTTAAGGATACAACCTTGGATGAACAGGCATTACGCTCTTTTAACTGCCTTGAAAATGCACGCGCCGGCTTTGAGTTTGTATTCAGGATTCTTCCAAAGAAACTAATAGATACAGAAGAATAGCCTCGGATGAACAGTATAACACATGCATATTCCTTTCTTTGGTGTCACCAAAACTCCTTTCACCTGAGATAACCCGGGCAACTTGGATATATTATGTAAAGCTTAGAGAGTGGAGAAATTGAAATCCTACTTTAAAACATTATTGATTACAGATAGCTCTGAAAAATCTTCAGCTTCACTGCCAGAAGCATTAATTGCACATCCGAGAATGTCCTTATTTACCTCCAAAGGAAAAATAAAAATCGTCCTTGGTTTGGGGTTCAGATAAAGATGGATATAATAATAATGATTATGGTATTTGTTAAGGGCTTACTATGTGCCAGGCACTGTTCTAAGCAATGTATATGCATATATATGTATATACATACATACATATATTTGTGTGTGTGTGTCTATTTATATATATATATATATATATATATACACATGATAAACACACACACACACACACACACACACACACACACACACACACACAAACATATTTTCCCCTCTAGACTGTGAGCCCATTGTTGGGTAAGGGACCATCTCTATATATTGCCAACTTGTACTTCCCAAGCGCTTAGTACGGTGCTCTGCACACAGTAAGCACTCAATAAATACAACTGAATGAATGAATACACATCTATGCATAGACACAAACACGTATATGCACTATATAATATATAGATCTATGTATATATCTATATATATTCTCTCTATATGTATATAAACACATTGATGAATATTGCAACTCTGTAGACTTCTAAAACATAATCACATACATCTTTTTGCACCAGATTTATTAACTGCTACTCAGGGTTATTACATGATTTTTTTTCCTCGTTTGTAATTCAACTCCAAGCTCTTAAAGTTTCCCATCAATGTTCATGTAAAAATGCAGCTACACCGGCTCGGCTCACCAAATCCGGGAAACAGAAAAACGATTTAAAAACCCAATTATCCTAAAACCGGAACCTCTCACCAATCCCCAATCGCTCCACCTCTTTCGGATTCTGGCTAAAGAAAGCTTCTGCTCCGTAATCAAGAGAGGAGGACAAAATCATAACAAGAAAGAGAAAGAGAAAGGAAGAAGGCTGCACCCAGATGCTGTAGCCTGCCCGGCTCTATCTAGGCGACCCCATCATCTGGCGATGAGGGTTTTGTTTGTTTTTTTTTTTTCTCTCCCCTTTGATACCCTCCGTGCAGCCATCGCTCATCGGCGGCATCAGCGGATAACGTGCAGGATTGTACATGAAAAATGTCCACGTCTAGTAGGCAAGCAGGCAGGAGGAAAACAGCTGTCAGTTTCGGGGACTCCTCGCTAAAACACGGTTTCAGGTTTCTCCCTGTGTGTCCTCTCAACCCATCGGTCTCTTAGTGCCCCCCCATCCTAAATCCCTCCATCCATCTACCTTCTGAAATAGATGCGGATCCCGAAAAGGGCCAAACCGTAACGACAACAGTCCCTTAGAGATACTCACAACGGTGGAGAATTCCTACACATGCTGCTCCATTTTCTGGTTTTGCAAAAGATGGAAGGCGAATAGACAGGCTTTGCCGGAGGAAAGGAAAAGGGGGGCATCGCATCCCCGCACTGGTCCAGCCCACCGCAGAGGAGCCCCGCACGCTCTTGACGTCACGGATTCATGAATGGATGCAGGCCGGCCTGCTTTAGGATTCCGCCCAGACCTCGCTGGGCTGTGTGGCCTGCAAGAGAGAAATAAAAGAGGGGGTGACTGGGGGGACCGGAGCCTGGCCAATGGGCACAGGCCAACCGAGGCCTGCCTTCTTGGACGAGGGATCTGGTCACAGAGCAAACAGAGCTCGCCAATCCGGTTATTGGCCTCTGTCTCTCCCAGGGTTTGACAGGAGCCAGTAGCTTGAGAAGGGTTTGGTTTCATTCGATCGTTCGATCTCGTTTATGGAGCGCTCACTGGACGTGGAGCACCCACACTGGATCACTGGGTGTGTTGATTGATTGACTGATTGATTGATTGATTGGAGCACTGTGCTAAGCGCTTGGAAGAGGACGGTCTCCAGACCGTGAGCTCGTTGCGGGCTGGGAATGTGTCCGTCTGTTGTCACGGCGTACTCTCATTCATTCATTCAGTCGTATTTATGGAGCGCTTACTGTGTGCAGTGCACTGTACTAAGCGCTTGGGAAGTCCAAGTTGGCAACATATGGAGACGGTCCCTACCCAACAGCGGGCTCAATCAATCAGTCGTATTTATTGAGCTCTTACTGTGTGCAAAGCACTGTACTAAGCACTTGGGAAGTACAAATCAGCAATATATAGAGATGGTCCCTACCCGACAGCGGGCTCACAGTCTAGAAGGGGGAGACAGACAACAACAAAAAAAAATGTATTAACAAAATAAAATAAATAGAATAGTAAATGTGTACAAGTAAATAGAGTAATAAATCTGTACAAACATACATGCAGGTGCTGTGGGGAGGGGAAGGAAGTAAGGCGGGGGGGATGGGGAGAGGGAGGGGGAGAGGATGGAGGTATAATAATAGTAATGACATTTGTTAAGCGCTTACGATGTGCAAAGCACTGTTCCAAGCGCTGGGGAGGAAACAAGGGGGTCAGATTGTCCCACGTGGGGCTCACATCTTCATCCTACAGATGAGATAACTGAGGTCCAGAGAAGTGAAGTGACTTGCCCAAAGTCACGCAGCTGACAATTGGCAGAGCCGGGATTTGAACCCATGACCTCTAACTCCCAAGCCCATGCTCTTTCCACAGAGCCACGCTGTGCCTCTAACGCTGCACCTTATTATTACTGTGTGCCAAGCACTGTTCTAAGCGCTGAGGTAGATACAAGCTAATCAGGCTGTCCCACGTGGGGCTCACAGTCTTACTCCCCATTTTACAGATGAGGGAACTGAAGCCCAGAGAAGTGACTTGTCTAAAGTCACACAGCTGACAAGTGGCGGAGCCGGTACAGTGCTCTGCACACAGTAAGCGCTCAGTAAATACCACTGAATGAATACAACAACGGACACATAATAATAATGATGGCACTTGTTCATTCATTCATTCAGTCATACTTATTGAGCACTTACTGTGTGCAGAGCACTGTACTAAGCGCTTGGGAAGTACAAGTCGGTAACATATAGAGATGTACAAAGCACTGTTCTAAGCACTGGGGAGGACTCAAGGTGATCAGATTGTCCCACATAGGGCTCACAGTCTTCATCCCCATTTTCCAGATGAGGCAACTGAGGCACAGAGAAGTGAAGTGACTTGCCCAAAGTCACACAGATGACAATTGGCAGAGCCGGGGTTTGAACTCATGACCTCTGACTCCAAAGCCCGGGCTCTTTCCATTGAGCCACGCTGCTTCTCTAGAATTGAAAAGAGCACAGGCTGGGGAGCCAGAGGTCATGGGTTCTAATCCCGGCACGACCACTTGTCAGCTGTGTGACCTTGGGTAAGTCACTTAACTTCTCTGGGCCTCAGTTACTTCATCTGGAAAGTGGGGATGAAGACTGTGAGCCCCACCTGGGATAACCCGATTACCTTGTATCTACCCCAGCGTTTAGAACAGTGCTTGGCACATAGTAAGCGCTTAACAAATACCAACATTATTATTATTATTATTATTCCCTGCCCACAACGTGCTTATAACCCAGCTTCAGGGGAGCTGTGTGTGTGTGTGTGTGTGTGTGTGTGTGTGTGTGTGTTTGTGTGTGTGTTCATGTGCGTAACACGCAAGTCACTATTTCTATTACTGTCTGTCTCCCCCTCTGGACTGTAATCTCATCATGGGCAGGAAATGTGCCGGTTTATCGTACAGTGCTCTGCACACAGTAAGCGCTCAATAAATACCATTGGTCAATTGATAGACTGTATGCACCTACCAACTCTGTTAAATTGTACTCTCCCCAAGCACTTAGTACAATGCTCTGCACACAGTAAGCACTCAATAAATACCATTGGTTAATTAATAGACTGTATGTATCATTGCTCAGTGGAAAGAGCCCGGGCTTTGGAGTCAGAGGTCATGGATTCAAATCCCAGCTCTGCCAATTGTCAGCTGGGTGACTTTGGGCAAGTCACTTCACTTCTCTGGGCCTCAGTTACCTCATCTGTAAAATGGGGATTAAGACTGTGAGCTCCCTGTGGGACAACCTGATCGCCTTGTAACCTCCCCTGCGCTTAAAACAGTGCTCTGCACATAGTAAGCACTTAATAAATGCCATCATTATTATTATTACCAACTCTGTTATATTGTACTCTCGCCAAGCACTTAGTACAATGCTCTGCACACGGTAAGCACTCAATAAATACCACTGGTTGATTAATAGACTGTACATGTCTGTCTATTAACTCTGTTATATTGCACTCTTCCAAGCACTTAGTTCAGTGCTCTGCACGCAGTAAGTGCTTAATAAATACTATTGTTTGATTGATAGACTGTACGTGTCTAAGAATAATAATAATGGCATTTATTAAGCGCTTACTATGTGCGAAGCACTGGGGAGGTTACAAGGTGATCAGGTTGTCCCACGAGGGGCTCACAGTCTTAATCCCCATTTTACAGATGAGGGAACTGAGGTACAGAGAAGTGAAGTGACTTGCCCAAAGTCACCCAGCTGACAATTGGCGGAGCTGGGATTTGAACCCATGACCTCCGACTCCAAAGCCCGGGCTATTTCCACTGAGCCACGCTGCTTCTCTCCTAATAGTCTACTGTTTTAGCATGCTCTCCCCAGCGCTTAGTACAATGCTCTGCACACAGTAAGCACTCAATACATTCCACTGGTTGATTAATAGACTGTTCATGTCAACTACCTCTTGGACTCTCCCAAGGGCTTAGTACAGTGCTGTGCACACAGTGAGCACTCAGTAGATATGATCAAATGAATGAATGAATGAATGAATGAATGAATGTTAAGCTCGTTGATCCTACTGAAACCCTGATTATTGTTAATGAACAAAGGGGTAGGAAAATCATTTGGATGAAAAAATCATAGTGATATTTGTTAAGCTTTGTTAAGCACTTACTATGTGCAGAGCACCGTGCTAAGCACTGGGGTGAAGACAAGATCATCAGGTCCCACATGGGGTTTGCCGTCTAAGTAGCGGGGAGGAGAGGTACTGAATCCCCATTTGGCAGATGAGGGAACTGAGTCACAGAGAATCTTCATTCATTCATTCATTCAATCGTATTTATTGAGCACTTACTATGTGCAGAGCACTATACTGAGCTGAAGAGAGTACAACACAGAGAATCTTCATTCATTCATTCATTCATTCATTCAATCGTATTTATTGAGCACTTACTATGTACAGAGCACTATATTGAGCTGAAGAGAGTACAATACAACAAAAAGCAGAGTACAATACAACAAAAAGCAGACACATTTCCTGCCCAGAATGAGCTTACAGTTGGCGGGGGAGATAGACAACAATATAAATAAATGACAGATATAACGATAATAATATTAATGATGGCATTTGTTAAGCACTTACTATGTGCAAAGCACTGTTCTAAGCGCTGGGAGGAATACAAGGTGGTCAGGTTGTCCCACGGAGGGCTCACCATCTTAATCCCCATTTTCCAGATGAGGTAACTGAGGCCCAGTGAAGTGACTTGCCCAAAGTCACACAGCCGACAAGTGGCGGAGCCGGGATTAGAACCCATGACCTCTGACTCCCAAGCCCGGGCTCTTTCCACTGAACTACGCTGCTTCTGTGCATTGACACTTTATGCATTTACATAAATGCTGAGGTGCTCGGAGGGAGGGTCGGGGGGAGCGGGGAGATCAATCAATCATATTTATTGAGCGCTTACTGTGTGCAGAGCACTGTACTAAGCGCTTGATGAATAAAGGGAGCAAGTTGGGGCGATGCAGAAGGGAGTGGGAGAAGAGAAAAGTGGGGTTTAGTCTGGGAAGACCTCTTGGAGGAGATGTGCCTTCAGTGACGCTGAGATGTGAAGTGACTTGCCCAAGGTCACACAGCAGACAAATGGGGGAGCCAGGATTAGGACCTCTTGATTCCCAGGCCCATGCTCTTTCCACGAGGCCACAAGCCACGGTCCAGAAATTAATCAGTAAATCCATCTGCGGTATTTACTGAATACCTACAGAGCAGCGAACTAAGCGTTTGGCAGAGTACAGAGAACCGGTGTGGCCTAATGGATAGAGCACAGGCTTAGGAGTCAGAAGGGTCTGGGTTCTAATCCCAGTTCTGCCACTTGTCTGCTGTGTGACCTAGGGCAAGTCACTTCACTTCTCTGGGCCTCAGTTCCTCTACGAAATGGGGATTAAGACTGTGAGCCCCATGGGGGACGGGGACTAGGTTCAACCTGATTCCTTCTCCAGCCCAGCCCGCACCCTCCGCTCCTCTGCCGCCGCTAACCTCCTCACTGGGCCTCGTTCTCGCCCGTCCCGCCGTCGACCCCCAGCCCACGTCAATCAATCAATCAATCATATTTATTGAGTGCTTACTGTGTGCAGAGCACTGTACTAAGCGCTTGATGAATAAAGGGAGCAAGTCGGGGCGATGCAGAAGGGAGTGGGAGAAGAGAAAAGTGGGGTTTAGTCTGGGAAGACCTCTTGGAGGAGATGTGCCTTCAGTGAGGCTAAGAGACGTGAAGTGACTTACCCAAGGTCTCACAGCAGACAAATGGGGGAGCCAGGATTAGGACCTCTTGATTCCCAGGCCCGTGCTCTTTCCACGAGGCCACAAGTCACGGTCCAGAAATTAATCAGTAAATCCATCTGCGGTATTTACTGAATACCTACAGAGCAACGAACTAAGCGTTTGGCAGAGTACAGAGAACCGGTGTGGCCTAATGGATAGAGCACAGGTTTAGGAGTCAGAAGGGTCTGGGTTCTAATCCCAGTTCTGCCACTTGTCTGCTGTGTGACCTGGGGCAAGTCACTTCACTTCTCTGGGCCTCAGTTCCTCTACGAAATGGGGATTAAGACTGTGAGCCCCATGGGGGACAGGGACTAGGTTCAACCTGATTCCTTCTCCAGCCCAGCCCGCACCCTCCGCTCCTCTGCCGCCGCTAACCTCCTCACTGGGCCTCGTTCTCGCCCGTCCCGCCATCGACCCCCAGCCCACGTCAATCAATCAATCAATCGTATTTATTGAGCGCTTACTGTGTGCAGAGCACTGTACTAAGCGCTTGAGCACTGTACTAAGCGCTAAGCACGTCCTCCCCCTGGCCTGGAATGTCTTCCCTCCGCACATCGGCCAAGCTAGCTCTCTTCCTCCCTTCAAAGCCTTACTGAACGCTCACCTCCTCCAGGAGGCCTTCCCACACTGAGCCCCCTCCTTCCTCTCCCCCTTATACCCCCTCTCCATCCCCCCCACCTTACCTCCTTCCCCTCACCACAGCACCTGTATATATATGTTTGTCCATATTTATTACTCTATTTATTTAAATGGAGATTCACCAAATGAAATTTAAAACTACAATCAGTCAATCCAGTGGTATTGATTGAGTACTTACTGTGTGCAGAGCACCGCACTAAGGGCTTGGGAGAGTAAAGTGGAGTTGGCAGACCTGTTCCTTGACCACAGTGAGCTTCCAGCAGTCTATAAATGCTAAGGTTGCTCACAACAAAGGTTGATTGAGGGTTATGGAGGCTCCTTACATGGATTTACGCTCCAACCTTGGCCCCCAGAGCACACGGACTTGGAGTTGGAAAGGGGATTGGAAAAAGGTTAAAATGGAAGTAACCCCAATTTAGCTTGCCCTAGCCTATTTTCCCTCAAGGGCTGATTTAAAAGAGAAAGTTCACCAAAAGAAGCAGCCTGGCCTAGTGGAAAGAGCACGGGACTGAGTCTGAGGACCTGGGTTCTAGTTTCAGCTCCACCACTTGCCTGTCTCGTGACCTCAGGCAAATCCTTTACCGTGAGCCCGTTGTTGGGTAGGGACTGTCTCTATATGTTGCCAACTTGTACTTCCCAAGCGCTTAGTCCAGTGCTCTGCACACAGTAAGTGCTCAATAAATACGATTGAATGAATTTATTTATTTTACTTGTACATATTTATTCGATTTATTTTATTTTGTTAATATGTTTTGTTTTGTTGTCTGCCTCCCCCTTCTAGACTGTGAGCCCTCTGTTGGGTAGGGACCATCTCTAGATGTTCCTGACTTGTACTTCCCAAGCGCTTAGTCCAGTGCTCTGCACCCAGTAAGCGCTCAGTAAATACGACTGACTGAATGAATGAATAAATGTGAGCCCGCAGTTGGGTAGGGACCGTCTCTATATGTTGCCAACTTGTACTTCCCAAGCGCTTAGTCCAGTGCTCTGCACACAGTAAGCGCTCAATAAATACGATTGAATGAATTTATTTATTTTACTTGTACATATTTATTCTATTTATTTTATTTTGTTAATATGTTTTGTTTTGTTGTCTGCCTCCCCCTTCTAGACTGTGAGCCCGCTGTTGGGTAGGGACCGTCTCTAGATGTTGCCACCTTGTACTTCCCAAGCACTTAGTACAGTGCTCTACACGCAATAAGCGCTCAATAAATTCGATTGAATGAATGAATGAATGAACGTGTTTCTACCCCAGCACTTAGAACAGTGCCTGGCATATAGTAAGCACTTAACACCAGGGATGTCTGGCTGGGTTAGCTCAAGTGAAGTCTGGTTTAGAAAAAACAATAAAATACCCAGCTCGGTCCCCAATGTTCTTACCTGTTCTAAACATTCGTTGTCTGTCTCCACCTTCTAGACTGCGAGTCCGTTGTTGGGTAGGGACCATCTCTATATGTTGCCAACTTGGACTTCCCAAGCGCTTAGTACAGTGTTCTGCACACAGTAAGCGCTCAATAAATACGATTAACTGAATGAATGAATTCCCTCATAACTTATTGAATTATGCAAACTGCTGCGGTTTCCCTCCTTCACATTTACTATTTGCCTCACTCCCATCCCCACAGCACGTATGCACAGATCTTTAAATCATATGTTATAAATGAGTTATTTATTCACATTAATGCCTGTCTCCCCCTCACGACTGTAAGCTCATTATGGACAGGGAATGTGTCTGCTAATTCTGTTGTACTGTACTCTTCCAAATGCTTAGTACCATGCCCTACACATAATAATAATAATAATCATGGCATTTGTTAAGCGCTTACTATGTGCAAAGCACTGTTCTAAGCATTGGGGGGGATACAATGTGATCAAGTTGTCCCACGTAGGGCTCACAGTCTTAATCCCCATTTTTACAGATGAGGTAACTGAGGCTCAGAGAAGTTAAGTGACTTGCCCAAGGTCACACAGCAGACTTGTGGTGGAGCTGGCATTCGAACCCATGACCTCTGACTCCAAAGCCCAGGCTCTTCCCCCTGAGCCATGCTGCTAAGCGCTCAATAAGTCCCATTGACTGATTGATTGATAGAGGAGGAGACAAATATTAAAATGAATTATGGATATAGAGCGAAGCAGTGTTGCTCAGTGGAAAGAGCCCGGGCTTTGGAGTCAGAGGTCATGGGTTCAAATCCCGGCTCCGCCACTTGTCAGCTGTGTGACTTTGGGCAAGTCACTTCACTTCTCTGTGCCTCAGTTACCTCATCTGTCAAATGGGATGAAAACTGTGAGCCCCCCATGGGACAACCCGATCACACTGTAACCTCCCCAGTGCTTAGAATAGTGCTTTGCACATAGTAAGTGCTTAATAAATGCTATCACTATTATTATATGTTTAGTTTCTCTGGTTACAACCTTGACCTCTCTAGCAACATAACTTCCCTACTGTTTGGCTGTGGGTGGGGTGAATATCACGTGCTTAAAGGGTACAGATCTAGGTGAAACAAAAAGGAGAGGGATAAGGGGAAATAAGGGGTCAGTCATGGAAGGCCTCTTGGAGGAGGAGGGATTTTAATAAGGCAAAATGCTTTACGATTTACTATTATCTGTTCTGTCCCGCAAGGGTGAATAATATTTCATTCAAGGGAGTGGACGAGGAAGTCTTAGAACAGTGCTTTGCACATAGTAAGCGCCTAGTAAATGCCCTTAAAAAAAAGTCTGCTTTAACTTTAAAATAACGATTGTAGCGAACAACCAATGAAACAGTGAAACCAGGTTAATTTGAATGCAAGGAATGGAAATAATCCACAGAGTGATCCAATATTTTTATTTAAGGTCAGTATGGCACCTAGTAAGCTGGGGGAATGAAAAGTGCTTTGAATAACTTGCCATTTTGAATAAACTAATATAGACAAAAAAACCCAATAACTAAGGTTTAATGATATTATCGTAACCAAGATGGTTGGTGTATGAGGGAGGTGGAAATTCTTCTTAGACCAAGTACAAACACACTTAAATAGAAGGCAAATGAATCCCCAAATTAATAAAACATTCAACTTCCCCAAAATACATCATTCCATAAAATCAAAATTCTGGTTGACAGCCCAAAAACTAACCTTCTGTTAGCTGAAAATAACAGTACTTTGAATTTATAAATTATTTATCTTTAGTAATGTCTGTCTCTCCCTCTATACTGTAAGCTCGTTATGGGCAGGGAACAGAGCTACTAATTCTGCCAAATTATATTCTCCCAAGTGCTGAGTACAGTGCTCTGCACATAGTAAGTGCTCAATAAATACCACTGATTTTTATTAAGTGATTTATCCAGTACTTTTCCTCCATAGAGTTCAAATCACCTTCACATTCATTCATTGTCATATTTATTGAGCACTTTCTGTGTGCATAGCACTGTACTAAACTCCTGGGAAGTTAATATATTGATCTTCACAGATATTTAATACAGTGCTTTCTCAGACAGCATCCTTTTTTTAAAAATGTTAACCATTAAAAAAAACTTAAGCACTTAACGTGCTTAAAATGTACCAAGCACTGGGGTGGACACAAGTTAATCAGGTTGGACACAGTTCATGTCCCACGCGGTGCTCACAGTCTTAATCCCCATTTTACAGGTGAGGGAACTGAGGCACAGAGAAGTGAAGTGACTTGTCCAAGGTCCCAGAGCAGACAAGTGGCAGAGCTTGAATTAGAACCCAGATCCTTCTGACTCATGGCATGCTCTACTGTGTCCAACCCGATTTGCTCATATCCTCCCCAGCGCTTAGTACAGTGCCTGGCACATAGTAAACGCTTAACAAATACCATCATTTTATTATTATTATTATCTAGACTGGAAGCCCACTGTTGGGTAGGGACCGTCTCTATATGTTGCCAACTTGTACTTCCCAAGAGCTTAATACAGTGCTCTGCACACAGTAAGTGCTCAATAAATACGATTGAATGAATGAATGAATTATTATTATTATTTTATTCTTCTTATTATTATTATTATTCACTAGGCAGAGCTATTTCTCCTTTTCACAACCAACCTTTTGGGTCTCTAAATATTCTGCCCCACCCTTTTCCTTTTCAGCCCAGGGGAGCCCTTCCTTGACCTGCTCATGAAGAAAATAATAATAATAATAATGGTATTTGTTAAGCGCATACTATGTGCCAAGCACTGTTCTAAGCACTGGGGTGGATACAAGGTAAATGGAAATCTAATCCTGGCTCTGCCAGTTGCTTGCTATGTGACCCTGGGCTAGTCACTTAACTTCTCTATTCTTCAGTTCTCCTGTTGACCCTTTGACTTAGACTGTGATTCCCAAGGGGGACGTGGCTCAGTGGAAAGAGCCCAGGCTTTGAAGTCAGATGTCATGGGTTCAAATCCCAGGTCCGCCAATTGTCAGACCTGTGACTTTGGACAAGTCACTTCTCTGTGCCTCAGTTCCCTCATCTGTAAAATGGGGATTAAGACTGTGAGCCCCCCGTGGGACAACCTGATCACCTTGTAACCTCCCCAGTGCTTAGAACGGTGCTTTGCACATAGTAAGCGCTTAATAAACACCATGATTATTATTGTTAAGAGGGACAGGGACTGTGGCCAAACTAATTAACCTGCATTTATCCCAGTGCTTTATCCTAGTGCTATATGTTAATGTTTGACACATACGAAGCATGTAACGAATACCATATATTTTTAAAAAAGGAAATTCCAGAGAAGAGGAACAGCATGAACTAGAGGTCAGAAATGGAGGAATAATAATAATAATAATAATAATAATAATAATAATAATAATAATTTCAATCGTATTTATTGAGCACTTACTGTGTGCAGAGCACTGTACTAAGCACTTGGGAAGTACAAGTTGGCAACATATAGAGACGGCCCCTACCCAACCGTGGGCTCACAGTCTAGAAGGGGGAGAGAGACAACCAAACAAAACATATTAACAAAATAAAATAAATAGAATAAATATGTACAAATAAAATAAATAAATAGAGTAATAAATCTGTACAAACATATACACATATATACAGTGGCTGTGGGGAGGGGAAGGAGGTAAGGCAGGGGGGGTGGGGAGGGGGAGGAGGGGGAGAGGAAGGAGGAGGCTCAGTCTGGGAAGGCCTCCAAAATAATGATAATAATGGCATTTGTTAAGCGCTTACTATATGCCAATCACTGTTCTAAGTGCCGGGGTGGACACAAGGTAATCAAGTTGTCCCACGTCAGGCTCACGGTCTTCATCCCCATTTTACAGATGAGGGTACCGAGGTACAGAGAAGTGAAGCGTCTTGCCCTAGGTCACCCAGCAGACAAGCGGCAGAGCCAGGATTAGAACCCACGTCCTCTGACTCCCGAGCCCAGGCTCCTGCCACTAAGCCACGCTGCTTCAGGAATAGATACAGTTGGACAGGGTGCTTAGGAGGAGGGAAAAGTGCACGATGCTGAGTAGTAAATTGAGAGAGTCTAAACGTAAGACAGAGAAAGCGGATGGTAAGGAGTTACTGCTTGACAACGACAGTAGCCATTTTTTGTGCTCCTCCCCAAGAACGAGAGAAAAGAATGAGAGAAAAGCTGTGATGTGTTGTATTGCACTCTCCCAAGCCCTTAGCGTAGTGCTCTTGACACAATAAGTGCTCAATAAATATGACAGAATGAATGAATAGACTGTGAGCCCACTGTTGGGTAGGGACTGTCTCTATATGTTGCCAACTTGTACTTCCCAAGCGCTTAGTACAGTGCTCTGCACACAGTAAGTGCTTAATAAATGCAACTGATTGATTGACCTAGCTGATAATTTAGCAGCAAGAAGCACCATGGCCTATTCATTCATTCATTCATTCAATCGTATTTATTGAGTGCTTACTGCGTGCAGAGCACTGGACTAAGCACTTGGGAAGTCCAAGTCGGCAACATATAGAGATGGTCCCTACCAAACAGTGGGCTCACAGTCTAGAACGGGGAGACAGACAACAAAACACAACATATTAACACAATAAAATAAAGGGAATAAATATGTACAAATAAATGGAGTAATAAATATGTGCAAACATATATACATATATACATATATACATGTGCTGTGAGGAGGGGAAGGAGGTAAGGTGGGCGGAACAGGGAAGGGGATGAGGGGGAGAGGAAGGAGGGGGCTCAGTCTGGGTATTGACCTCCTGGAGGGGGTGAGCTCTCAGTATTCGTTCATTCATTAATTCAATTGTATTTATTGAGCGCTTACTGTGTACAGAGCACTGTACTAAGCGCTTCGGAAGTCCAAGTCGGCAACATCTAGAGACAGTCCCTACCTAACAGCAGGCTCACAGTCTAGAAGGGGGAGACAGACAACAAAACACAACATATTAACACAGTAAAATAAATGGAATAAATATGTACAAGCAAAATAAATGAATAGAGTAATAAATATGTACAAACATATATACAGGTGCTGTGGGGAGGGGAAGAAGGGGGAGAGGAAGGAGGCCTACTGAAAAGAGCCGGAGCCTAGGAGTCAGGAAGCTTGCATTCTAATTCATTCAATCGTATTTATTGAGTGCTTACTGTGTGCAGAGCAATGTACTAAGCGCTTGGGAAGTACAAGTTGGCAACATATAGAGACGGTCCCTACCCATCAACGGGCTCACAGTCTAGAAGGGGGAGACGGACAATTCCCAGTTTTGCTACCTGTCTGCTGTGTGACTTTGGGAAATTCACCTAACTTGTCTGTGCTTCAGTTTCCCTCTGGAAAGTGAGGATAACCTAAATCTATTCTCCTTCCTCCTTAGACTGGGAGCGCCATATGGGATAGTGGCTGCGTCCAATCTGCTCCTATCGTATCCAATCTCAGTGGTTGTAAAATGCTTGGAACGTGTTGAGTGCTTCACAGATGGCAAAATTATTATTATCAAAATGCATATGGCTTTTCTGGTTTCCTCAAAAAGCTACACGGAATGATTTTAGTAATTGATCATGTAAAAATCCCTCCAAATAGGAGAAACAGTTCAACGAGGCATGCTCCACTGTGAAGGGGGCAACTTTAAGGGGAATGGGCAAAATTCACTAAACCATTCTCTCCCCAAAGATGACAGAACTACATTCACGGATTTCTGCTACTAAAAATTTCATAATGTCTACAGTTTCTCCAGGTAAATTTCATTTCTTTTGTCTCTCCTAAAAGCGTAAGGGACTGTCATCCATAATTCAATATATAATACACTTTAGACTGGTCCTTCCTCCCCCTTCTTTTTTCTTTTCCTGTTTTTTCCCTAATATCAAAAGAAGAGAAAATATGTTTCTTCCTCTGTTTCTTCCTCAAACCACCCCCACCCTCACCCCTCTTCTCTGGGAAGCAACGTGGCCTTGTGGAAAGAGCATAGGCCCGGGAGTAAGAAGACCTGGGTTCTAATCCGGACTCAGCCACTGATATGCTGTGTGAACTTGGGCAAGTCGCTTCATTTCTCTGTAACTCACTTTTCTCATCTGTAAAATGGGGATTAAATCCTACTCCTTCTTAGACCGTGAGCTCCATGGGGGACATGGACTGTGTCCAACCTGATTATCTTATAACCACCCAAATGTTAGAACAGTGTTTGACACCTCGTAACCACTTAAGAAGTATTATTATGATTTCCATTAATGATAATAATGACAATAATAATAATAATAATAATAATCTCTGTTAGTTTACTAGTAAGAGGGGGTCCTTATTCAGGGATTTTTCATGCCACTTGGTGGACAAACTGAGTCCCGGTTTAGCATAACATCATCATTATCATCATCATCAATCGTATTTATTGAGTGCTTACTGTGTGCAGAGCACTGTACTAAGCGCTTGGGAAGTACAAGTTGGCAACATATAGAGACGGTCCCTACCTAATAATGGGCTCACAGTCTAGAAGGGGGAGACAGAGAACAAAACAAAACATATTAACAAAATAAAATAAATAGAATAAATATGTACAAATAAAATAAATAAATAATTAGAGTAATAAATACATACAAACATATGTACGTATATACAGGTGCTGTGGGGAGGGGAAGGAGGTAAGGTGGGGGGGATGGGGAGGGGGAGGACGGAGAGAGGAAGGAGGGGGCTCAGTCTGGGAGCATTATCATGGTATGGGCAATTAATAATAATAATAATAATAATAATAGTATTTGTTAAGTGCATACTATGTGCCAAGCACTGTTCTAAGCACTGAGCTTGATACAAAGTTATCAGGTTGTCCCACATGGGGCTCACAGTCTTAATCCCCATTTTACAGATGAGGTAACTGAGGCCCAGAGAAATGAAATGATTTGCCCAAAGTCACACAGCTGACACGCGACGGAGCCAGGATTAGAACCCACGACCTCTGACTCCCAAGCCCGGGCTCTTTCCACTAAGTCACGCTGCTTCTTGAGACGCTGCATGGCCTAGTGGATCTAATGCAGACCTGGGAATCAGAAGGACCCGGGATCTAATTTCAGGTCGGCTGTCTGTCTGCCGTGTGACCTTGGGTATGTCACTTAACTTCTCTGTGCTTCGCTTACCTCTTCTGTAAAATGGGGATTGGGACTGTGAGCCTCACGTGGGACATGGACTGTGTCCAACCTGATTAGCTTGTTTCTACCCCGGCGCTTAAAACAGTGCCTGACAGAGAGTAAGCACTTAACAAATGCCATAAAAAATACCGTTGATCGATTGTTTGATCTCCAAACCTCTTCAACATTCCCACCTCCTCCCGGATGCCTTTCCCCTGAATCCACAACACTTCAAGTCCCATTAAGTCAAAGGAATCCTTAGTACTTCTGTATTGATTCCCTCCTCAACATTTATAGTAATAATAATAAAATTAATAATTATGGTATTTGTGAAGTGCTTACTATGTGCCAAGCACTGTTCTAAGTACTAGGGTAGATACAACGTCATCAAGTGGGGCTCACAGTCTTAATTCTCATTTTACAGATCATCATCATCATCATCAATCGTATTTATTGAGTGCTTACTATGTGCAGAGCACTGTACTAAGCGCTTGGGAAGTACAAATTGGCAACACATAGAGACAGTCCCTACCCAACAGTGGGCTCACAGTCTAAAAGGGGGAGACAGAGAACAAAACCAAACATGCTAACAAAATAAAATAAATAGGATAGATATGTACAAGTAAAATAAATAAATAAATAAATAGAATAATAAATATGTACAACCATATATACATATATACAGCTGATATACATATATACAGATGAGGTAACTGAGGCACAGAGAAGTTTAGTGACATGGGGATTAAGATTGTGAGCCCCCCGTGTGACAAGCTGATCACCTTGTAATCTCCCCAGCGCTTAGAACAGTGCTTTGCACATAGTAAGCGCTTAATAAATGCCATTATTATTATTATTATTATTAAGTGGTTTGCCCAAGGTCACAGAGCAGACTTGTGGTGGAGTCAGGATTAGAACCCAGGTCCTTCTGACTCCCCTAGCGGAAATGGATAATGATTCATTCATTCATTCATTAATAATGATGACACTTGTTAAGCGCTTGCTATGTGCAAAGGACTGTTCTAAGCGCTGAGGGGGGATGAGCTTCTCACGCTGCTGAGAAGCAGTGTGGCTCAGTGGAAAGAGCCCGGGCTTTGGAGTCAGAGGTCATGGGTTCAAATCCCATCCCCGGCAATTGTCAGCTGTGTGACTTTGGGCAAGTCACTTAACTTCTCTGTGCCTCAGTTACCTCATCTGGAAAATGGGGATTAAGACTGTGAGCCCCCTGTGGGACAACCTTATCACCTTGTAACCTCCCCAGTGCTTAGAACAGTGCTTTGCACATTGTAAGCACTTAATAAATGCCAATATCATTATTATTATTACAAGGTGATCAGGTTGTCCCACGTGAGGCTCACAGTCTTAATCCCCATTTTACAGATGAGGTAACTGAGGCACAGAGAAGTTGAGTGGCTTACCCAAGGTCACACAGCTGACAAGTGGCGGAGCCGGGATTCAAACCCATGACCTCTGACTCCCAAGCCCGCGCTCTTTCCACTGAGCCACGCTGCTTCCCCGACTAGACACTAGACATACAACAGCAAACTGGGGCTCTCTGAACCCCACTATTCCAGGCTTCTGGCGCAAAATGATCCAACAGAAAGATCTGATTTTTCCTAGGAACTGTGCAATTAGGCTCGAATCAAATGCTGATCATCTCCATCCCAAGAGTAACTAATACTCAGTAATACGTTAGTGATGCTTAATAGGCAAGAAATGCAAAATGTATCCAATGTGCTAACTCTCACAGACACTTTTTTATGGTATTGGTTAAGTGCATATCTATTCTATTTATTTTATTTTGTTAATATGTTTTGTTTTGTTCTCTCTCTCCCCCTTCTAGACTGTGAGCCCACTGTTGGGTAGGGACCGTCTCTATATTCATTCAATCGCATTTATTGAGCGCTTACTGTGTGCAGAGCACTGTACTAAGCGCTTGGGAAAGTCCGAGTTGGCAACCTATAGAGACGGTCCCTACCCAACAGTGGGCTCACAATCTATTCATTCATTCATTGAATCGTATTTACTGAGCGCTTACTGTGTGCAGAGGACTGTACTAAGCACTTGGGAAGTACAAGTCGGCAACGGATAGAGACGGGCCCTACCCTCTATATGTTGCCAACTTGTACTTCCCAAGCGCTTAGTACACTGCTCTGCACACAGTAAGCGCTCAATAAATATGATTGATTGATTGTCAGGCATCGTACTAAGCGCTGGGGTGACTACAAGCTAATCAGGTTGCACACAGTCCATGTCCCACGTGGGGCTCACAGTATTAATTTCAATTTTACAGATGAGGTCATGGAGGCCCAGAGAAGTGTGGTGACTTGCCCAAGATCACACAGTGAGCCCACTGTTGGGTAGGGACCTATATGTTGCCAACTTGTACTTCCCAAGCGCTTAGTTCAGTGCTCTGCACACAGTAAGCGCTCAATAAATACGATTGAATGAATGAATGAAAGCGACACAGCGGGGAATAGAACCCAAGTCCTTGACGCCCGGGCCCATGCTCTATCCAGTAGGCCACACTGCTTCTCATAGTATCGGTGATAGAGTCCCAAGGGGATCGGGGGCAAATAAACACCACTGATTGATGAATTAACTGATTGATGAATTGACTGATTGATTTCGCACTCATCTCTCCACTCCTCAACATCCCCTAATGGTTGCCCATTCCTGCCCATGTCACGCGGAAATTCCTGACAATTAGCTTTAATCCCTCAATCTTCTCTCTCCCCCCACCCTACTGCTCCTAGCTCCTCTCCCACTACTTCCCAGCTTTCCCACTTCACCCCAATAAGGCCAAACTACTCGCTGGCTCTCACTATCATCTCTTTTTCCACTTGCCTCCTCCTCACACCCTCCCTCCCGAAACTCCCTCCGAGAAGCGGCGAGGCCTAGCAGAAAGAGGACAGGCCCGGGAATCAGAGGACCTGGGTTCTAATCCCTGCTCTGCTGATTCCTTGCTGTGTGACCAGAGCCTCAGTTTCCTCAACCATAAAATAGGAACTAAAAGCCCGTTCTCCCTTCTACTCTGACTCTACTCTGTGGGACGGAGACTGTGTCCAACCAGATTAGCCCAGCGCTTAGAACAGTGCTTGACACCTTGTAAACATTTAACAAATACCAAAATAATGATAACAAATACCACAGTAATATCTGTCAGTCCTCTAATCATCAACAGTATTTATTGAGCGCTTACTGTGTGCAGAGCACTGTACTAAGCGCTTGGGAAGTACAAATTGGCAACATATAGAGACAGTCCCTACCCAACAGTGGGCTCACAGTCTAATCTCCCTGTCTTCATAGTTCTTCTAAAATCGCAACTCCCTGTTATTATATTTTTACGTATATTGCACATATTTACATATTACAATATATGTACATATACATATACAATATATTGTACATATATTGTACATATTTACATATTCTATTTATTTTATTTTGTTAATGTGTTTTGTTTTGTTGTCTGTCTCCCCCTTCTAGGCTGCGAGCCCGCAGTTGGGTAGGGACTGTCTTTATGTGTTGCCAACTTGTACTTCCCAAGCGCTTAGTACAGTGCTCTGCACACAGTAAGTGCTCAAGAAATACGATTGAATGAGTGAATGAATGAATATTGTACATATTTACATATATTATACATATATTACAATATATGTACATAGATTACAATATATGTACATATGCATATACAATATATTGTACATATATTGTACATATTTACATATTCTATTTATTTTATTTTGTTAATATGTTTTATTTTGTTGTCTGTCTCCCCCTTCTAGACTGTGAGCCCACTGTTGGGTAGGGACCATCTCTATATGTTGCCAACTTCTAATAATAATAATGATGGCATTTGTTAAGCGCTTACTATGTGCAGAGCACTGTTCTAAGCGCTGGATACAAGGTGATCAAGTTGTCCCACATGGGGCTCACAGTCTTAATCCCCATTTTCCAGATGAGGTAACTGAGGCTCAGAGAAGTTAAGTGACTTGCCCAAGGTCACACAGCAGACATGTGGCAGAGCCGGGATTCGAACCCATGACCTCTGACTCCAAAGTACTTCCCAAGCGCTTAGTACAGTGCTCTGCACACAGTAAGCGCTCAGTAAATACGATTGAATGAGTGAATGAATGAATATTGTACATATTTACATATATTGTACATATATTACAATATATGTACATATACATACACAATATATTGTACATATATTGTACATATTTACATATTCTATTCATTTTATTTTGTTAATATGTTTTGTTTTGTTGTCTATCTCCCCCTTCTAGGCTGTGAGCCCGTTGTTGGGTAGGGACCATCTCTATACGTTGCCAACTTGGACTTCCCAAGCACTTAGTACAGTGCTCTGCACACAGTAAGCGCTCAATAAATACGATTGAATGAATGAATGAATGAATGAATGAATGAATATTATAATTATCATTATAATAATTATTATTTGGAAACCCAGAATCCGGACAGCATGACTCCAGAGTTTGGGGTGCCACTCCCAAAAAGCTCAATGTTTAAAAGTTCTAGAAGTATCTGGACCCTTATGACAATGATTTCACATTGATTTCCTTCAAGAAAGAACTCTACTTATTGTTTCTAAAATCACAACTCCCTGAGGAGGCCTTCCCAAATTAACCTCTCATTAAGCGCTTAGTACAGTGCTCTGCACACAGTAAGCGCTCAATAAATACAATTGATTGATTGATTGATTGATTGTTTGATTGATTGATTTCCCCACCACCATTTTATAGTTCTGCAGCTCCTGTGCAGTTCCTGTACCGTCCCGGAGCCCCACTCTCCTAGCACTAAGGAACATAATCTTAAATTCTGTCTCTTCCCCATCTTCGTCACTTTTTTTATCCAACTAGATTGTAAGATTCTTGAGGAGAGGGATCATGTCTACTTTCTTTTTTATGGTATTTGTTAAGCACTTACTATGTGCCAAGCACTGTACTGGCTTCTTATCCCGGCCCCGCCACTTGTAATAATAATAATAATGGTATTTGTTAAGCACTTACTATGTACCAAGCACTGTACTGGCTTCTAATCCCAGCTCCACCACTTGTAATAATAATAGTAATGGCATTTGTTAAGCATTATATGCCAAGAACTGTACTGGCTTCTAATCCCGGCCCTGCCACTTGTAATAATAATAATAATAACAATGGTATTTGTTAAGCACTTACTATGCGCCAGGCACTGTACTAAGTGCAAGGGTGGTGACAAGCAAATGGGGTTGGACACAGTCCCTGTCCCACGTGGGGCTCACAGTTTCAATCTCCATTTTCCAGATGAGGTAACTGAGGCCCAGAGAATCAATCAATCAATCAATCAATCGTATTTATTGAGCTCTTACTGTGTGCAGAGCACTGTACTAAGTGCTTGGGAAGTACAAGTTGGCAACATATAGAGACAGTCCCTACCCAACAGTGGGCTCACAGTCTAAAAGTCTAAAAGAGAAGTGAAGTGACTTGCCCAAGGTCACACAGCAGACACGTGGCAGAGCCGGAATTAGAACCCATGACCTTCTGACTCCCAGGACCGTGCCCTATCCACTATGCCATGCTGCTGTGTGACCTTGGGCAAGTCACTTCGCTTCTCTAGGCCTCAGTGACCTCAACTGTAAAATGGGGATTAGGACTGTGATCGCCATATGGTACGGGGACTGTGTCCAACCTGATTAGCTTGTATCTTCCCCAGCGCTTAGAACAGTGTTAGGCACATAGTAAGTGCTTAACAAATATGATCATTATTACTAAGTGCTAGGGTAGATAAGAGGTTGTCATGTTGGACACAATCCCTGTCATTCATTCATTCAATCGTATTTATTGAGTGCTTACTGTGTGCAGAGCACTGTACTAAGCGCTTGGGAAGGACAAGTTGGCAACATATAGAGACGATCCCTACCCAACAGTGGGCTCACAGTCTAGAAGGGGGGGGCATTCTGTCACACATGGGACACACAGTCTTAATCCCCATTTTACAGATGAGGTAACTGAGGCACAGAGAAGCTAAGTGACTTAACCAAGGCCACACAGCAGACAAGTGGAAGATCCAGGATTAGAACCCATGACCTTCTGATTCCCAGGCCTTTGCCCTACGCACTACACCATGCTGCTTCCCCTTCTTGAGCCTCACTCGTTGTCGGAGAAGCAGCGTGGCTCAGTGGAAAGAGAAAGGCTTTGGACTCAGAGGTCATGGTTTCAAATCCCAGCTCTGCCACCTGTCATTCATTCATTCAATTGTATTTATTGAGCGCTTACTGTTTGCAGAGCACTGTATTAAGCGCTTGGAAACAGCTGTGTGACTTTGGGCAAGTCACTTAACTTCTCTGGGCCTCAGTTACCTCATCTGTAAAAATGGGGACAAAAACTGTGAGCGCCCCCGTGGGACAACCTGATCATCATCATCATCATCATCAATCGTATTTATTGAGTGCTTACTGTGTGCAGAGCACTGTACTAAGCGCTTGGGAAGTACAAGATCACCTTGTAACCTCCCCAGCGCTTAGAACAGTGCTTTGCACATAGTAAGCACTTAACAAATACCATCATCATTATTATTATTATTATTATTATTACCACTCTGAGCTCCAGAACACATGGTCATCTTAATCTCACACCCAAATCCCCTTATCTGCACAGCCTTTTACGCTGGAGAATATCCGAGTAGCAAATTCCTCAACCACTAGCTGTCTAGGAATCAACAGCGCTTCTTTCCTCTGCTCTCGAAGAAAACTTGTCAATAAAATGAAACCTCATGTAAATAACAAAAAGTACCTGCATATTTTTTCCAGCAACAAAGAAAGCCCATTTCCTTCTGTGCTATTTTGTGAGGGCTTCCTCACCAGATCAGACAAATTACAGTGCTTTCTGAAAGTTGCACGTGAGAGTTCCACAGAGGATTCTTCTCTCTGAATCAATCAATCAATCAATCAATCAATCGTATTTATTGAGCGCTTACTGTGTGCAGAGCACTGTACTAAGCGCTTGGGAAGTATAAGCTGGCAACATATAGAGACGGTCCCTACCCAACAGTGGGCTCACAGTCTAGAAGGGGGAGACAGAGAACAAAAGCAAACATACTAACAAAATAAAATAGAATAGATAGGTACAAGTAAAATAAATAAATAGAGTAATAAACCACTAGAAACCACTAGAAAGAAACACGAGAAACCAGCATTCTGGTTAACTGTTTAACAGTGGCCAATCCAGATTAAGCCCTATAGAATAAGAATTAGAATATTACTAGGAAAGATGAAATATCAGTTCCCAAAAAGAAAATGTTTGGGATAATGGAATCTTATTATATTTGCCTGTCTGCTAAACTTGTCTTGTGTTAGAGAACTACCACATGATCTATGACAAGTCCATTCAGTTTTCTAACACTGGCATTTCAATAATAATCATATAATTTTTTAAATCATGACATAAATGATTAAACGGCACATAGTAAGTGCTTAACACACACCACAATTATTATTATTATTATCCTGTATATATGTATATATGTTTGTACATATTTATTACTCTATTTATTTATTTATTTTACTTGTACATATCTATTCTATTTATTTTATTTTGTTAGTATGTTTGGTTTTGTTCTGTCTCCCCTTTTCAGACTGTGAGCCCACTGTTGGGTAGGGACTGTCTCTATATGTTGCCAACTTGTACTTCCCAAGCGCTTGGTACAGTGCTCTGCACACAGTAAGTGCTCAATAAATACGATTGATCGATTGATTGATTGATTGATTATCAAGAGCACCGGCTTGGGAGTCAGAGGTCATGGTTAAATGATTAAACGGCACATAGTAAGTACTTAACAAATACCACAATTATTATTATTATTATCAAGAGCACCGGCTTGGGAGTCAGAGGTCATGTCTGCTGTGTGACCTTGGGCAAGTCACTTACCTTCTCTGTGCCTCAGTTATCTCATCTGTAAAATGGGGATTAAGAGTGTGAGCCTCACGTGGGACAGGGACTGTGTGTCCAACCTGATTTCTGGTATTCACCCCAGAGCTTAGAACAGTGCTTGGCATACAGTAAGCACTTAAACATCATCATTATTATTATTATTACCAGGAGGCTGTATGACTCCCTCAGTTACCTGCAATGCCCGCCATTGTGCTCAGGGTCATTCATTCATTCATTCATTCATTCATTCATTCAATCATACTTTTTCAGCCATATGCCGAGCAGAGTACTAAGCGCTTGGGAAAGTACAATACAACAATAAACAGTGACATTCCCTGCCCACATCGAGCTCACAGTCTCAAGGGCGGTGGCAAACATCACCACAAATGAATAAAATTATTTATTTTATTTACATAAGATAGATATTAATTTATAATATATTATATTATATTTATAGATAGATATTTATAGATATTTACATAAGTGCTGTAGGGCTGGTCCTCTAGCCAACTACCGCAATGTCCCTCCCCTGAATCCCACGTCAGATCTCCTCCACATCACCGAGGGACCTCCATTCCATTATGAGAAGCTACGTGGCCTAGTGGATAGAGCACCAGCCTGGGACTCAGAAGGTCATGGGTTCTAATCCTGCCTCCACCATGTGCCTGCTGTGTAACCTCAGGCAAGTCCCTTCACTTCTCTGTGCCTGTTACCTCATCTGCAGAATGGGAATTGAGACTGTGAGCCCCACGAGGGACAGGGACTGTGTTCAACCCCGTTTCTGTCTCCCTCTTCTAGACTGTGAGCCCGCTGTTGGGTAGGGACTGTCTCTATGTGTTGCCGACTTCTACTTCCCAAGCGCTTGGTACAGTGCTCTGCACACAGTAAGCGCTCAATAAATACGATTGATTGATTGATTGATTCCAACCCGTATTCCGCTATCGCAGCAGTATACGGGGAAGCGGCCTTGGTCTGGCATCTCCTCCACCAGACCTCGGGAAGACCCAGGAGGCTGCCGCTGTAGCCATTTCTGAGGCTGCGGTCGTGAGTGGACTCTGAGTCGTGAGGAGCCTGAAATTGTGCTCTTCTAGTCACAGTAATCCTGCTGGGCTTTTAATCACTCAGTCAATCGTAGTCATTGAATACTTACTGTGGGCAGAGTACTATACTAAGTGCTTTGTAGACTACGATATAACAATCTAACAGATACATTCCGTGCCCACAGTGAGGTTTCATTCCAGTTTTTTTGTCTTTATTATCTTTGTGTTTCGTTTCAGTTCTTCATAAGCACTTAGTACAGTGCTCTGCACACAGTAAGTGCTCAATAAATACGATTGAATGAATGAATGTATCTGATGCCAGTCCCATCTGCCTCTTTTAATTTGCAGATTGTGTGCCCCTGAGGGACAGAGACAGTGTCTAATTCCCATCTAGGTACTCTATGCAAGAACTTAGTACAGCACCCTGCACAGAGTATGTGCTTAATGAATCCTAGCATAAAAAGTTGAAAATACAGCATATTAAAATATGGTACAGTACAGTAACTGCAAATGATCGACAATGCAGGGAAGAAATTTGCAAGCTTTCCTTTATTTTAACAAAAATTAGACTGTGGATAAGTGTGATTGTGTGCCCCTGAGGGACAGAAACAGTGTCTAATTCCCATCTGGGTACTCTATGCCTGAACTTAGTACAGCGCTCTACACAGAGTATGTGCTTAATGAATCCTAGCATAAAAAGTTGAAAATACTGGATATTAAAATATGGTACAGTACAGTAACTACAAATGATCGACAATGCAGGGAAGAAATTTGCAAGCTTTCCTTTATTTTAACAAAATTTAGACTGCGGATGTTTGATTGCCAGAACTTAGTGCAGCGCTCTGCACAGAGTATGTGCTTAATGAATCCTAGCATAAAAAGTTGAAAATACAGCATATTAAAATATGGCACAGTACAGTAACTACAAATGATCGACAATGCAGGGAAGAAATTTGCAAACTTTCCTTTATTTTAACAAAAATTAGACCGCGGATAAGTCTGATTGTGTGCCCCTGAGGGACAGAAACAGTGTCTAATTCCCATCTGGGTACTCTATGCCAGAACTTAGTACAGCGCTCTGCACAGGGCATGTGCTTAATGAATCCTAGGATAAAAAGTTGAAAATACAGCATATTAAAATATGGTACAGTACAGTAACTACAAATGATCGACAAAGCAGGGAAGAAATTTTCAAACTTTCCTTTATTTTAACAAAAATTAGACTGCGGATAAGTCTGATTCGGTGAGGTTTCAGGGGAGGAGGGCTAGAATTTAGAACAGTGCTCCAGTATTTAGAACAGTGCTTGGCACATAGTAAGCACTTAACAAGTGCCATTATTATTATTATTGTTAGAAGGAATTCAGGGGGACTTTTTGAGGGGTTCTTGCCTGGAGTCTTCTCAGGTGATTTGAAGGTTAGCATTTTTCAGTGCTTTTTTTATGTTGTTGTTTAGTGCTTACTTTGTGCCAGGAACTGTTCTGAGCACTGGGGCAGATGCAAAGTAATCACATTGGACACAGTCCCTGTTCCAGTCTTAATCCCCATCTTGCAGATGAGGAAACTGAGCCACAGAAAAGTTAGGTGACTTGTCCAAGACCACACAGAGACGTGGCAGAGCCGGGATTGGAACCCGGGTCCTTCTGACTCCGAGGCCCATGCGCTAACCACTAGCCTCGCTGTTTCTTTTCTGCAGCCTCGGGCTGAATGGGCCTTGCCCTCTCAGATCATCATCATCGTCAATCGTATTTATTGAGCGCTTACTGTGTGCAGAGCACTGTACTAAGCGCTTGGATGAGTCAACCATGGAAGTGACCTAGGAAAAAAGTTAACAGGTGGAGGAAAGAGACGCGGGAGAAGAGAAGGAGGGGATGAAGTCGAAACACTGGTGGGCATCATCTACATGGAAATTCGGGTGGATGAAATGAGGGGACTGTTTCATTCATTCATTCATTCAATCGTATTTATTGAGCGCTTACTGTGTGCAGAGCACTGTACTAAGCGCTTGGGAAGTACAAGTTGGCAACATATATAGACGGTCCCTACCCAACAGCGGGCTCACACTCTAGAAGGGGGAGACATATGAGAAGGAGCATGGCTTAGTGGAAAGAGCCCGGGCTTGGGATTCAGAGGTTGTGGGTTCTAATCCCGGCTGCACCACTTATTAGACGTGTGACTTTGGGCAAGTCACCTCACTTCTCTGTGCCTCAATTACCTCATCTGTAAAATGGGGACGAAGACTGTGGGACAACCTGATAACCTTGAATCTATCCCGGCTCTTAGAACGGTGCTTGGCAGATAGTAAGCACCTAACAAATACCATCATCATCATCATCATCATAATTGGCTGGAAAGAAAAAGCAAACAATAATGAAAATATCTTTCCTCACAACAAGCTGCCTTATTAATGACCATTTGTGATCCTGCGAACAACAATGCAGCGTGGCTCAGTGGAAAGAGCACGGGCTTGGGAGTCAGAGGTCATGGGTTCAAATCCCAGGTCTGCCGCTTGTCAGCTGTGTGACTTTGGGCAAGTCACTTCACTTCTCTGTGCCTCCGTTCCCTCATCTGTAAAATGGGGATTAAGGTCGTGAGCCCCACATGGGACAACCTGATCGCTTTGTATCCTTCCCAGAACTCAGAACAGTGTTTTGCACATAGTAGGCACTTAACAAATGCCAAAGTTATTATTAATTATTATTAACAAGGAGGGAGAGCCTGGCGAAGGCACTGATGGACTCTACCTGAGGCAGGTGATTGTGGGCTTGTGGGGACGGAGCATGAGGGAAATGTGGCTTTCTCTCCCTGTTCTACCTGGTAATGGGCCTGGATCAATTAATCAATGACTGCCATGGAGAGCCAAAGATGCCACACCTAAGGCAGATCAATAATAATAATAATGATGGCATTTATTAAGCGCTTACTACATGCAAAGCACTGCTCTTAGCGCTGGGGAGGTTACAAGGTGATCAGGTTGTCCCTCATGGGGCTCACAGTCTTCATCCCTATTTTCCAGATGAGGTAACTGAGGCCCAGAGAAATGAAGTGACTTGCCCAAAGTCACACAGCTGGCAATGGGCGGATCTGGGATTTGAACCCATGATCTCTGACTCCAAAGCCCGGGCTCTTTCCTACTGAGCCACGCTGCTTCTCTAGGCGGTTGCTTTGAATCAAGAGGGGGCCCACGCAGATGCGAGAAGAAGGCACGCAGAGAAGCAGGGGCATTACAGAGAAGCGAGCACTGAAGCAGCAGGAGAGTAGCACTCAAATGCTGAAAGAAGCAGCATTGGCACAACAGGCTCCTTTGACCATCATCATCATCATCATCATCAATCGTATTTGTTGAGCGCTTACTATGTGCAGAGCACTGCACTAAGCGCTTGGGAAGTACAAATTGGCAACATATAGAGACAGTCCCTACCCAACAGTGGGCTCACAGTCTAAAAGGGGGAGACAGAGAACAAAACCAAACATACTAACAAAATAAAATAAATAGAATAGATAGGTACAAATAAAATAAATAAATAAATAGAGTAATAAATCTGTACAAACATATATACATATATGCAGGTGCTGTGGGGAAGGGAAGGAGGTAAGATGCGGGGGATGGAGAGGGGGGCGAGGGGGAGAGGAAGGGGCTCACAGACTGGTACTGGACCCTTGGTGGAAAAGAGTGAGTGAGTGTTTTTATGTGAAACTCCCCTGCAAGTTGGCAAAACTAAGGAAAAAAACTTTTCACTGTCACCTTGGTGATCAGAGATATGGTTTGAACTCAATTACTTGTCACTGAGGCTTCCCCGGTCCAGGAAAGTCTGAGCTGGTACGAACCCTTCCCCGCCCCACAGCACTTGTGTTTATTTGTACGTATTTATTATTCTATTTATTTTATTAATGATGTGTATATATCTATAATCCCATTCATCACCAATCGTATTTATTGAGTGCTTACTGTGTGCAGAGCACTGTACTAAGCGCTTAGCGCTGTACTAAGTACCATTCATCTATTTTGATGCTACGCTATTGATGCCTGTCTTCTTGTTTTGTTTGGTTAATAATATAATAATAATGATGGCATTTATTAAGCACTTACTATGTGCAGGGCACTGTTCTAAGCGCTGGGGTGGTACAAGGTGATCAGGTTGTCCCAAGGGGGGCTCACAGTCTTAATCCCCATTTTACAGATGAGGTAACTGAGGCACAGAGAAGTTAGGTGACTTGCCCAAAGTCACACAGCTGACAATTGCCGGAGCCGGGATTTGAAGCCATGATCTCTGACTCCAAAGCCTGGGCTCTTTCCACTGAGCCATTCTGCCATTGATGCCTGTCTACTTATAATAATAATAATGATGGCATTTATTAAGCACTTACTATGTGCAAAGCACTGTTCTAAGCGCTGGGGTGGTACAAGGTGATCAGGTTGTCCCATGGGGGGCTCACAGTCTTAATCCCCATTTTACAGATGAGGGAACTGAGGCACAGAGAAGTGAAGTGACTTGTCCAAAGTCGCACAGCTGACAATTGCCGGAGTCGCCATTTGAACCCATGACCTCTGACTCCAAAGCCCGGGCTCTTTCCACTGAGAAACGCTGCTATTGATTCCTGTCTACTTGTTTTGTTTTGTTGTTTGTCTCCTCCCTTCAAGACTGTGAGTCTGATGTTGGGTAGGGATTGTCTCTATCTGTTGCTGAATTGTACTTTCCAAGCGCTTAGTCCAGTGCTATGCACACAGTAAGCACTCAATAAATACGATTGAATGAATGAACGAATGAACCGAGGCTCACCGACAACACGCAATTTATTTGCCTCAGAATGTTGCCAACTTGTACTTCCCAAGTGCTTAGTACAGTGCTCTGCACACAGTAAGCGCTCAATAAATACGATTGAATGAATGGTTTTGATTCAACACTTTTCTGCTGTTTTTCAAAATGAACCGAACCCACGGGGAGGCACGCAAGCAAAGATTTGGTGTAGGTGCTAACAGGCGCGTAGCTTACAGAAGTAAGCTTACAGCTTAGAGAAGCAGCGTGGCTCAGTGGAAAGAGCCCGGGCTTTGGAGTCAGAGGTCATGGGTTCAAATCCTGTCTCCGCCAACTGTCAGCTGTGTGACTTTGGGCAAGTCACTTCGCTTCTCTGGGCCTCAGATCCCTCATCTCTAAAATGGGGATTAAAACTGTGAGCCCCCCCCCCCATGGGACAACCTGTTCACCTTGTAACCTCCCCAGTGCTTAGAACAGTGCTTTGCACATAGTAAGCGCTTAACAAATATTATTATTATTAGTAGTAGAGGTCTCTGGCAGTTTCTTGGCGCTGATTTGCCTGTTGCAGCTGCTGAAAGTCACCCAGCTGCCCAGGGTGGGTATACGTCATCAAGGTAAACTGACCAACAGGCAGGTATGGGTTGAAACACCTCTCGGGTAATTTGAGTTCTGTATTTTTTTGTTTTCGCAAAGCAGCATGGCTTAGTGGAAAGAGCCCTGGATTTGGAGTCAGAGGTCATGGGTTCAAATCCCTGCTCCACCAATTGTCAGCTGTGTGACTTTGGGCAAGTCGCTTCACTTCTCTGGGCCTCAGTTCCCTCATTTGGAAAATGGGGATTAAAACTGGGAGCCCCCCGTGGGACAACCTGATCACCTTTATAACCTCCCCAGTGCTTAGAACAGTGCTTTGCACATAGTAAGCGCTTAACAAATACCATTATTATTATTATTATTATTATTATCAATCTCTCAACGGGAGTTTGCGTATGCGAATGAAGCTTAGAGCTATGCCATTGAGAGAGATTCTCTCGTCAAGGTCACACACACTGGAAAGGTCTAAACCGAAGCGTCAAAGTTGCTTCATAATAATAATAATAATAATAATGGCATTTGTTAAGCGCTTACCTTGTGCAAAGCACTGTTCTAAGCACTGGGGGGATACAATGTGATCAAGTTGTCCCACATAGGGCTCACAGTCTTAATCCCCATTTTTACAGATGAGGGAACTGAGGCTCAGAGAAGTTAAGTGACTTGCCCAAGGTCACACAGCAGACTTGTGGCGGAGCCGGGATTCGAACCCATGACCTCTGACTCCAAAGCCCGGGCTCGTCCCACTGAGCCATGCTGCTTCTCCTGTGCTGGGCAGCAGGGGCATGGGAAGGGATCAAAACTAGATGATCAGATGATCAAAACACCGATCAAAGACAACAGCAGAGACTTGGGTTTTTGCTGCACAGAAGAAGGTGAAGGTAAAACACTTCTGTATTTTTAAATAATAATAATGATGTTATTTGTTATAATACTAATAATAATAATGGCATTTATTAAGCGCTTACTATGTGCAAAGCACTGTTCTAAGCGCTGGGGAGGTTACAAGGTGGTCAGGTTGTCCCCCGGGGGGCTCACAATCTTAATCCCCATTTTTCAGATGAGGGAACTGAGGCACAGAGAAGTTATGTGATTTGCGCTTAGTACAGTGCTCTGCACACAGTAAGCGCTCAATAAATACGATTGACTGATTTGCCCAAAGTCACACAGCTGACAACTGGTGGAGCCAGGATTTGAACCTACGACCTCTGACTCCAATTTGTTAAGCACTTACTCTGTGCCAAGCACCGTCCTAAGCACTGGGGGAGATACAAGGTGATCAGGTTGTCCCACGTGGGGCAACAGTCTTCATCCCCATTTTCCAGATGAGGGAACTGAGGCACAGAGAAGTGAAGTGACTTGACCAAAGTCACACAGCTGACAAGTGGTGGGGCCGGGATTAGAACCCTCAACCTCTCCAAGCCCGGGTTCTTGCCACTAAGCCACACTGAGAAAACTCATAAAGTAGCTATGAATAGGAAACGACTCGAGGGCATCTAAGAAGAATCAATCAATCAATCAATTGTATTTATTGAGCGCTTACTGTGTGCAGAGCACTGTACTAAGCCCTTGGGAAGTACAAGTTGGCAACACATAGAGACAGTCCCTACCCAACAGTGGGCTCACAGTCTAAAAGGGGGAGACAGAGAACAAAACCAAACATACTAACAAAATAAAATAAATAGAATAGATATGTACAAATAAAATAAATAAATAAATAAATAGAGTAATAAATATGTACAAACATATATACATATATACAGGTGCTGTGGGGAAGGGAAGGAGGTAAGATGGGGGGGATGGAGAGGGGGACGAGGAGGAGAGGAAGGAAGAGGCTCAGTCTGGGAAGGCCTCCTGGAGGAGGTGAGCTCTCAGTAGGGCCTTGAAGGGAAAGAAGAGAGGTGATCAATAAATATCATTTGATGATATCATGATTTGAAGCAAGTCCTAGTGGATGAAATGGGGATGAAGACTGTGAGCCCCAAGTGGGACAGGGACTGTGTCTAACTCGATTTGCTTGTATCCACCCCAGCACTTAGTACAGTGCTTGGCACATAGTAAGCGCTTAACAAATACCACAATTATTATTATTATTATTAGAGCCCGGGTCTGGGAGTCAAAAGGTCATGGGTTTTAATCCCGGCTCCGCCAAATGTCTGCTGTGTGACCTTGGACAAGTCACTTCACTTCTCTGGGCCTCAGTTCCTTCATCTGTAAAATGGGGATTAAGACTGGGAGCCCTATGTGGAACAGGGACTGTGTCCAACCTGATTAGGTTGTATTTACCCCAGCGTTTAGAACAGTGCCTGACAAATAATAATAATAATAATGTTGGTATTTGTTAAGCACTTACTATGTGCAAAGCACTGTTCTAAGCACTGGGGGGAATACAAGGAGATGAGGTTGTCCCATGTGGGGCTCACAGTCTTAATCCCCATTTTACAGATGAGGGAACTGAGGCACAGAGAAGTGAAGCGACTTGCCCAAGGTCACACAGCAGACATGTGGGAGTGGCAGAACTCGAACCCATGGCCCGTGACTCCCAAATAGTAAGTGCTAGCGTGGCCTCGTGGCAAGAGCATGCGCTTGAGAGTCAGAGGATGTGAGTTCTAATCCTGCCTCCACCACTTGTCTGCTGTGTGACCTTGGGCAAGTCACTTCACTTCGCCGGGCTTCAGTTACCTCATCTGGAAAATGGGGATGAAAACAGCGGGCCCAGTGTGGGACAGGGACTGTGTCCAAACAAGTTTCCTTGTATCTACCCAAGTGTTTAGTACAGTGCCTGGTACATAGTAAAGGCTTAACAAATACCACAATTATTATTAACAAGTACCACAATTATTATTAACCCCACTGTTGGGTAGGGACTGTCTCTATATGTTGCCAACTTGTGCTTCCCAAGCGCTTAGTACAGTGCTCTTCACACAGTAAGTGCTCAATAAATACGATTGATGATGATGATGATGATGATTAACAAGTTCCACA
The DNA here is from genome assembly GCF_015852505.1 of Tachyglossus aculeatus. Taxonomy (NCBI): domain Eukaryota; kingdom Metazoa; phylum Chordata; class Mammalia; order Monotremata; family Tachyglossidae; genus Tachyglossus; species Tachyglossus aculeatus. The sequence continues at coordinate 66,102,334 of NC_052066.1, forward strand.
TTTATTATTATTATTACCATATATCAGAGTTGGTAGACACGGTTCCTAACCATGTACGTAGTAAGTGCTCAATAAATACCACTGATTGATTGATTGATTGATGTACAGAAAAGCTGTGGGGCTGAGGGTGCAGTGAATAAAGCCTATGGATCCAAGCGTGAAGCTGAGGCAGAAGGGAAAAGGAGCAGAGGAAATGATGCCTTAGGGCGGAGATGTGATTTTAATAAGGTCTTGAAGGTGGGAAGAGTAATTCATTCATTCAGTCGTATTTATTGAGCGCTTACTGTGTGCAGAGCACTGTACTAAGCGCTTGGGAAGTCCAAGTTGGCAACATATAGAGACGGTCCCTACCCACCAGCGGGCTCACAGTCTAGAATCATCGTTCAGATCTGAAGGCGAAGGGAATCCTAGGCCGGCGGCAGGACATGTTGCCAACTTGTACTTCCCAAACGCTTAGTACACTGCTCTGCACACAGTAAGCGCTCAATAAATACGATTGAATGAATGAATGAATGAATGACAAGGGTGAGGAGTGGATGGGGAGACAGACAAGATGGAGGTACAGTGAGTAGATTGGCATTAGAGGAGCAAAGCGAGCTCCTAGGAAATCAGAGAAGCAGTATGGCCTAGTGGCAAGATAACAGGCTTAAGAGTCAAAGGTCATGGGTTCTAATCCTGACTCCGTCACTTGTCTACTGTGTGACCTTGGGCAAGTCACTTAACTTCTCTGTGCCTGTTACCTCATCTGGAAAATGGGGATGAAGACTGTGAGCCCAATGTGGGAAAGGGACTGTGTCCTTCTATGTATCCCAGTGCTTAGGACAGTGTGTGGCACATAGTAAGCATTTAACAAATACCGTTATTATTATTATTATTATTATTATTATTATTATTATTGTGAGATAAGATAGGAGGGGGGCAAGGTGATGGAGTGCTTTAAAGACAATAGTGAGAAATTTTTGTTTGATGCTTAAGTGGATGGGCAACTACTGGAGATTCTTGAGGAGTGGGGAAAAATGATTCAGACAGCAAAGTGAATGATAATAATAATGGCATTTGTTAAGCGCTTACTATGTGCAGAGCACTGTTCTAAGTGCTGGGGGAATACAAGGTGATCAAGTTGTCCCACGTGGGGCTCACAGTCTTAATTCCCATTTTACAGATTAGGGAACTGAGGCTCAGAGAAGTTAAGTGACTTGCCCAAGGTCACACAGCAGACATGTGGTGGAGCCGGGATTCGAACCCATGACCTCTGACTCCAAAGCCTGTGCCCTTTCCAATGAGCCACGGTGCTTCTCGTAGTGAAGTACAGAAAGGGGGCAGGGAGGTCAGCAAGGAGGCTGATTCGTTCATTCATTCTTGCAGTAGTTGAGGAGGGATTAGATAATAATAATAATAATAATGACATTTATTAAGTGCTTACTATGTGCAAAGCACTGTTCTAAGCACTGAGGAGGTTACAAGGTGATCAGGTTGTCCCATGGGGTGCTCACAGTCTTAATCCCCATTTAACAGATGAGGTAACTGAGGCCCAGAGAAGTGAAGTGACTTGCCCAAAGTCACCCAGCTGACAAGTGGAGGAGCCGGAATTTGAACCCACAACCTCCGACTCCAAAGCCCGGGCTCTTTCCACTGAGCCACGCTGCTTCTCAGCCTGGATAAGTGCTTGTGTCATTGTGGTAGCAGTTTGGATGGAGAGGAAAGGGCAGATTTTAGCAATGTTGTGATGGTAGAAGTGGTAGAATTTGGTGACAGATTAAATTGAGGAGCAGCGTGGCTCAATGGAAAGAGCATGGGTTTTGGGGTCAGAGGTCATGGGTTCAAATCCCGGCCCTGCCAATTGTCAGCTGTGTGACTTTAGGCAAGTCACTTAACTTCTCTGTGCCTCAGTAACCTCATCTGTAAAATGGGGATTAAGACTGTGAGCCCCCCGTGGGACAACCTGATCACCTTGTAACCTCCCCAGTGCTTAGAGCATTGCTTTGCACATAGTAAGCGCTTAATAAATGCCATTATTATTATTATTATTATTAAATGTGGGCTGAATGAGAGAGATGAGTCGAGGATAATGCCAAGGTTCTGGGCTTGTGAGACAGGCTTGTGAAATAGTAATAATAATACTAATGATGGCATTTATTAAGCGCTTACTATGTGCAAAGCACTGTTCTAAGCACCGGGGAGTCTACAAGGTGATCAGGTTGCCCCCCGGGGTGCTCACATTCTTCATCCCCCATTTTACAATTGAGGTCACTGAGGCCCAGAGAAGTGAAGTGACTTGCCCAAAGTCACACAGCTGACAGTTGGAGGAGCTAGGATTTGAACCCATGACCACTGACTCCAAAGCCCGGGCTCTTTCCACTGAGCCACGCTGCTTCTCTAGTAGTAGAACTAGTATTTACTAAGTACTTATTGTGTACTGAGCACTGTACTAAGCACTGGGACAGAATCCACAGGTGGCAATTAGATACGGTCCCCGGGGGGCTCACGGTTTAAGAGCACGATACAGCCTAGAGATAATCAACTTGTCTGCTGGGTGACCTTGGGCAAGCCACTTCACTTCTCTGTGCCTCAGTTCCCTCATCTGTAAAATGGGGATGAAGCCTGTGAGCCCCATATGGGACAACCTGATTACCTTGTATCTACCCCAGCGCTTAGGATGGTGCTTGGCACATAGCAAGCGCTAAACAAATACCATCATTATTATTATTATTTAATAATTCAAGCATATTGCTGGCAATAGTTGTGTGCAGTTTATAAACTCCATTTCTTGCCAATGTATGAGTAAACCTGAGAGCATTTGTGGAGATGGTAGGAAAATTAACAAGTCACCTAGTCTGACCTCCACCCCCTCTGAACTAACCCAGCCAGGACTGGATTAAAGAAGCAGTGTGGTTTAGTGGAAAGAGCCCAGGTTTGGGAGTCAGAGGTCATGGGTTCTAATCCCCGCTCCACCACTTATCAGTTGTTTGACTTTGGGCGAGTCACTTCTTTTTTAATGACATTTACTGAGTGCTTACTATGTGCAAAGCACTGTACTAAGCACTGGGGAGGTTACAAGTGATCAGTTTGTCCCACAGTCTCAATCCCCATTTTCTAGATGAGGTAACTGAGGCACAGAGAAGTTAAGAAACTTGCCCAGGGTCACACAGCTGACAAGTGGTGGCGCCGGCATTTGAACCCATGACCTCTGACTCCAAAACCCGGGCTCTTTCCACTGAGCCACGCTGCTTCTCTGCGCCTCAGCTACCTCATCTGTAAGCCCATTGTTGGGTAGGGCCCGTGCCGACTTGTACTTTCCAAGGGCTTAGTACAGTGCTCCACACACAGTAAGCGCTCAATAAATACGATTGAATGAATGAATAGGGATAATAATAATAATGTTGGTATTTGTTAAGTACTTACTATGTGCAAAGCACTGTTCTAAGCGCTGGGGGGGATACAAGGTGATCAGGTTGTCCCACGTGGGGCTCACAGTCTTAATCCCCATTTTACAGATGAGGTAACTGAGGCCCGGAGAAGTGAAGCGACTTGCCCAAAGTCACACAGCTGACAATTGGTGGAGCCGGGATTTGAACCCATGACCTGTGACTCCAAAACCCAGGCTCTTTTCCACTGAGCCACGCTGCTTCTCTGACCTTCTTCTCCTTCTCTGAGGGATGAAGACTGTGAGCCCCACATGGAACAACCTGATTACCTCGTCTCTACCTCAGTGCTTAGAACAGTGCTTGGCACATAGTAAGTCAATCAATCAATCAATCAATCGTATTTATTGAGCGCTTACTGTGTGCAGAGCACTGGACTAAGCGCTTGGGAAGTACAAGTTGGCAACATATAGAGACAGTCCCTACCCAACAGTGGGCTCACAGTCTAGAAGGGGGAGACAGAGAACAAAACCAAACATACTAATAAAATAAAATGAATAGAATAGATATGTACAATCAATCAATCAATCAATCGTATTTATTGTGCGCTTACTATGTGCAGAGCACTGTACTAAGCGCTTGGGAAGTACAAATTGGCAACACATAGAGACAGTCCCTACCCAACAGTGGGCTCACAGTCTAAAAGGGGGAGACAGAGAACAGAACCAAACATACCAACAAAATAAAATAAATAGGATAGAAATGTACAAGTAAAATAAATAAATAAATAAATACATAGAGTAATAAATATGTACAACCATATATACATATATACAGGTGCTGTGGGGATGTACAAGTAAAATAAATAGAGTAATAAATATGTACAAACATATATACAGGTGCTAAGTAAGTGCTTAACAAGCACCATCCCCCTTTTAGACTGTGAGCCCACTGTTGGGTAGGGACTGTCTCTATATGTTGCCAATTTGTACTTCCCAAGTGCTTAGTACAGTGCTGTGCACATAGTAAGCGCTCAATAAATACGATTGACGATGATCATGATCATCATCATCGGACGGAGGCTCCGCAGCCGCCCTTAGAAGAAACGGGAACAAATCTAATCGACACGAATCACTTCTTCGACGGTCTCGTGTTATATGCGGATCGACTCGCGGAAAGATTATACAAGACGTCAGCGGGACATAGGAAAACTAGGGAGCAGATGGCAACCGGCAAAGATTCCTTTTTCCTCCCGCTGGATAAATGCAAGGCGGTGTAAATAGACTGCAGAGTATTTCCCAAACTGGTTTGTCCGCAAAAGCTTTTAGACTGCGAGCCCACTGTTGGGTAGGGACTGTCTCTATATGTTGCCAATTTGTACTTCCCAAGCGCTTAGTACAGTGCTCTGCACACAGTAAGCGCTCAATAAATACGATTGATGATGAAGTCCAGGGAGGTCAACGGCGTTGCAGTTGTGAGATGGCAGCTCTGGAAAGAACTGGAATCTGGCTGAAGAGGCCCCAGACCGGTTTTCGGGTGGCATCATCATCATCATCATCAATCGTATTTATTGAGCACTTACTATGTGCAGAGCACTGTACTAAGAGCTTGGGAAGTACAAATTGGCAACATATAGAGACAGTCCCTACCCAACAGTGGGCTCACAGTCTAAAAGGGGGAGACAGACAACAAAACCAAACATACTAACCAAATAAAATAAATAGAATAGATAGGTACAAGTAAAATAAATAAGTAAAATAAATAAATAAGCATGGGATAAGAATGATATCTGCCAAAGAAGGCCTGGACGGTCACTGGAAAGAAAGCCACCTGACGAGCAGCGTGGCGTAGCAGATAGAGCACAGGCTTGCGAGTCAGGAGGTCATGGGTTCAAATCCTGGCTTCCCCAATCAATCAATCATATTTATTGAGCGCTTACTGTGTGCAGAGCACTGTACTAAGCGCTTGGGAAGTACAATAATAATAATAGCATTTATTAAGCACTTACTAGGTGCAAAGCACTGTTCTAAGCGCTGGGGGGATACAAGGTGATCAGGTTGTCCCACGTGGGGCTCACAGTCTTAATCCCATTTTACGGATGAGGTAACTGAGGCAAAGAGAAGTTAAGTGGCTTGCCCAAGGTCCCACAGCTGACAAGTGGCAGAGCTGGGATTCGAACCCATGACCTCTGACTCCAAAGCCCGCGCTCTTTCCACTGAGCCACGCTGCTTACAAGTTGGTAACGTATAGAGACAGTCCCTACCCAACAGTGGGCTCACAGTCTAACTCATCGGCTGTGAGACCTTGGGCAAGTCACTTCACTTCTCTGGGCCTCAGTTACCTCCTTTGTAAAATGGGGATTGAGACTGCGAGCCCCTTGTGGTACAGGGACTTTGTCCAGCCCAATTTGCTTGTATTCAATTCAGTCGTATTTATTGAGCGCTTACTGTGTGCAGAGCACTGTACTAAGTGCTTGTATCCACCCCAGTGCTTCGTACAGTGCCTGGCACACGGTAAGTGCTCAATAAATGCCACAGTTATCATTATTAACTTTTAGACTTTTAGTCTTTTAGACTGTGAGCCCACTGTCTTTTAGACTGTGAGTCCACTGTCTTTTAGACTGTGAGCCCACTGTTGGGTAGGGACTGTCTCTATATGTTGCCAACTTGTACTTCCCAAGTGCTTAGTACAGTGCTCTGCACACAGTAAGCGCTCAATAAATACGATTGATTGATTTTAACTTAACCTGGAATTGGGAGGTCATGAAACCCCATCTCCTTCCTTAGGATCCAGTTTTCTTAAAATCAAAAGTGAATCCATCAATCAATGGTATTCATTGAGCGCTTACTATGTGCAGAGTGCTGTACTAAGTGCTTGGGAGGTCATGAAACCCCATCTCCTTTCTTAGGATCCAGTTTTCTTAAAATCAAAAGTGAATCCATCAATCAATGGTATTCATTGAGCGCTTACTATGTGCAGAGTGCTGTACTAAGCGCTTGGGAGGTCATGAAACCCCATCTCCTTCCTTAGAATCCAGTTTTCTTAAAATCAAAAGTGAATCCATCAATCAATGGTATTCATTGAGCACTTACTATGTGCAGAGAGCTGTACTAAGCGCTTGGGAGAGTACAATACAACAGAATTAGCAGACACATTTACTGCCCATAACGAGCTTATAGTCTAGAGGGGGAAGATAGACATCAATATGAATAGATAAGGAAAGATAATATATCAATAAATTAATGATATTTATTTATTCATTCATTCAATCATATTTATTGAGCACTTAATGTGTGCAGAGCACTGTACTAAGCGCTTGGGAGAGTACAATACAACAGAATTAGCAGACACATTTACTGCCCATAACAAGCTTATAGTCTAGAGGGGGAAGAGAGACATTAATATGAATAGATAAGGAAAGACAATATAGCTATAAATTAATGGTATTTATTTATTCATTCAATCGTATTTATTGAGCACTTAATGTGTGCAGAGCACTGCACTAAGCACTTGGGAGAGTACAGTACAACAAAATTAGCAGACCATTCCCTGCCCATAATGAGTTTACAGTCTAGAGGGGGAAGATAGACATTAATATGAATAGATAAGGAATGATAATATATCAATAAATCAACGGTATTTATTTATTCATTCATTCATTCAATCGTATTTATTGAGCACTTAATGTGTGCAGAGCACTGTACTAAGCGCTTGGGAGAGTACAGTACAACAAAATTAGCAGACCATTCCCTGTCCATAACGAGTTTACAGTCTGGAGGGGGAAGATAGACATTAATATGAATAAATAAGGAATTATAATATATCAATAAATCAACGGTATTTATCCCGATCCCGCCGCTTGTCAGCTGTGTGACTTCGGGCAAGTCACTTCTCTTTCCCTCAGTTCCCTCGTCTGTAAAATGGGGATTAAGATTGTGAGCCCCACGTGGGACAACCTGATCATCTTGTATCCTTCCCAGCGCTTAAGAACAGTGCTTTGCATATAGTAAGCACTTAACAAATACCAAAATTATTATTATTATTGACCACTTACAATATGCAGAGCACTGTTCTAAGTGCTTGGGAGGGTGCAGTACAACAGAATTAGCATACACGTTCCCTTCCCATAACAAGCTTACAGTCTCAAGAGGGAAGAAGACATTAATACGAATAACTAATTTATAACGTGTAATTTAAAGATCTCCACGTAAGTATTCGGGGTTGGGGGGTGAAGCAAATAGCAAATGCGAAGGAGGGAAATCAACATTAACAGCCTTTCCAAGCCCTTTCGGGGCCCACGACAGGTTGCCTAATTCAATATGTTTGTACATATTTATTACTCTATTTATTTATTTTACTTGTACATATCCATTCTATTTATTTTATATTGTTAGTATGTTTGGTTTTGTTCTCTGTCTCCCCCTTTTAGACAGTGAGCCCACCGTTGGGTAGGGACTGTCTCTATATGTTGCCAACTTGGACTTCCCAAGTGCTTAGTACAGTGCTCTGCAAACAGTAAGCGCTCAATAAATACGATTGATGATGATGATGATGAGGGAATGAATGTCTGAGAGCAGGTAAGAACACGGAGGATAGAGCCGGGTATTTTTTTTCTTAATTCAGTTCAATCCAATCGTATTTACTGCAAGCTTACTGCGCGCAGAGCGCTGTCCTAAGCGCTTGGAACCGGACTTCACTTGACCCAACACAGCTAGACGTCGCTTCAAAATAATAATGCTGGTATTTGTTGAGCGCTTACTATGAGCTAAGCACTGTTCTAAACGCCAGGGTAGATGCAATGTGATCAGGTTGTCCCACGCGGGGCTCACAGTCTTAATCCCCATTTTACAGATGAGGTCACTGAGGCACAGAATAGTGAATTGGCTTGCCCGAGGTCACACAGCTGACAAGTGGCGGAGCCGGGATTAGAACGCACAACCTCTGACTCATCATCATCACTCGTATTTATTGAGCGCTTACTGTGTGCAGAGCACTGTACTAAGCGCTTGGGAAGTACAAGTTGGCAACATATAGAGACAGTCCCTACCCAACAGTGGGCTCACAGTCTAAAAGGGGGAGACAAAACCAAACATACTAACAAAATAAAATAAATACCCAAGCCCGGGCTCTTTCCACTAAGCCACGCTGCTTCTCAGTGCATGGCAGTGCTGGGATTAGAACCCATGACCTTCTCACTCCCAGGCCCGCGTGCTTGCTCTTCTGGCTAGGCCATGCTTGCTTCACTGTTCCAGACTTGAGCAGTGCTTTCAATAGCGTGAATTCCTCTGGACAAAATTCCTGGGTTGCATTTTTGTTCCACATCAGGTAATATCTGTCTCTGCCCTACCTCATGGGAGTCAGAGGTCACGGGTTCTAATCCCGCCTCCTTTCCTCATCAGCTGTGTGACTTTGGGCAAGTCACTTCAGCTCTCTGTGCCTCAGTTACCTCATCTGCAAAATGGGATGAAGACTGTGAGCCCCACGTGGGACAACCCGATCACCCTGTATCCTTCCCAGCGCTTAGAACAGTGCTTTGCACATAGTAAGCGCTTAACAAGTGCCATCATTAATTTCTAGACTGTGAGCCCGCTGTTGGGTAGGGACCGTCTCTATATGTTGCCGACTTGTACTTCCCGAGCACTTAGTACAGTGCTCTGCAAACAGGAAGCGCTCAATAAATACGATTGAATGAATGAATGAATGGGGATGTTTCGATGATAAATAAAATATCAGATGTTAAATTTTGGTATGGATATCCTCTCTGCTTCTCACTCAATTGATCGATGGTATTTATTGAGCATTTACCATGTGCAGAGCACTGTGCTAAGCCCTTGGGAAAGAAAGCAGCATCTCCCCCTCATCCCCCTCTCCATCCCCCCCATCTTACCTCCTTCCCTTCCCCACAGCACCTGTATATATGTATATATGGTTGTACATATTTATTACTCTATTTATTTATTTATTTTACTTGTACATATCTATCCTATTTATTTTATTTTGTTAGTATGTTTGGTTTTGTTCTCTGTCTCCCCCTTTTAGACTGTGAGCCCACTGTTGGGTAGGGACTGTCTCCATATGTTGTCAATTTGTACTTCCCAAGCGCTTAGTACAGTGCTCTGCACATAGTAAGCGCTCAATAAATAAGATTGATAATAATGATGATGATGATGGCTCAGTGGAAAGAGCCCAGGCTTGGGAGCCAGAGGTCATGGGTTCTAATCCCGGCTCTGCCACTTGTCAGCTGGGTGACTTTGGGCAAGTCACTTCACTTCTCTGGGCCTCAGTTACCTCATCTGTAAAATGGAGATTAAGACTGTGCACCCCACAGGGGACAACCTGATCATCTTGTATCCTCCCCAGTGCTTAGAACAGTGCTTTGCACATATTACGCGCTTAACAGATGCCATCATAATTATTATCAGCGCTTAGAACAGTGCTTTGCACATAGTGCTTAATTAATGCCATAAAAAAAACAAACAAACAAAAAAACAATAGGCGAGAGTGGCTAGAGATGATCCTCATCCACCAGAAACTCACAATTTTACCCCTAAGAAGTGGTCTGCCGTTCATCTCCCCTCTCTCACAACATATTTAGGACTTACACCTATAAATAAAATAATTCTTTGTATTTATAATGATGCTACTGATCCCTGTTTACTTGTTCAGCACCCGTCTCCCCCCTTCTAGATTGTGAGCTCGTTGTGGGCAGGGATCGTCTTTATTTGATGCTGAATTGTACTTCCCAAGCGCTTATTACAGTGCTCTGCACACAGTAAGCGCTCAATAAATACGATTGAGTGAATGAATGAAAGAACATAAGCAAGATTGATTAAAAATGATTTAAAAATAGAAAGTCCTGCATCTAGGCAAGACTGCAAGTTTGCTGTGGGAAGGTTTTCTCACTGTTTATTGCCATAATTGTACTTTCCCAAGTGCTTAGTATAGTGTTCTGTAAACAGTAAGCATTCAATAAAGACGATTGAATGAATGAATGAAGGTGCCACTATTTCCTCAGAACCCTGTTCCAGCACTTAAACTATCCTCATCATTAAAAGGTTCCTTTTTGGTTTTTTTCCAAATCATCTTGGCAAGTATATAGCTATAATTGTGTATATAGCTATAATTCTATTTATTCTGATGGTAATGACACCTGTCTACATGTTTTGTTTTGTTGTTTATTTTGTTAATATGTTTTGTTTAGTTGTCTGTCTCCCCCTTCTAGACTGTGAGTCCACTGTTGGGTAGGGACTGTCTCTATATGTTGCCAACTTGTACTTCCCAAGCACTTAGCACAGTGCTCTGCACACAGTAAGCGCTCAATAAATACGATTGATTGATTGATTAACGGAAGCAGCGTGGCTCAGTGGAAAGAGCCCGGGCTTTGGAGTCAGAGGCCATGGGTTCAAATCCCGGCTCCGCCACTTGTCAGCTGTGTGACTTTGGGCAAGTCACTTCACTTCTCTGGGCATCAGTTCCCTCATCTGTAAAATGGGGATGAAGACTGTGAGCTCCTAGTGGGACAACCTGATTACCTTGTATTTACCCCAGCTCTTAGAACAGTGCTTTGCACATAGTAAGCGCTTAACAAATACCAACATTATTATTATTATTATTATTGATTGATTCCCCTTCTAGACTGGGAGCCTGTTGTTGGGTAGGGATTGTCTCTATCTGTTGTCGAGTTGTACTTTCCAAGTTGTACAGTGCTCTGCACACAGTAAATGCTCAATAAATATGATCGAATGAATGAAAGTAGCTTGAGAGCCCACAGACATAATTCTAAGAGCAAAAGCCAGATCAGTAGCATCTAACGAGAAACATTCCTTTATTTCCTTTGCTCTGCTTTGATTCAGCTATCCAAACCAGAGTCCTTCTCTTTCCAGTTTCTGTAGAATTTCCTGAACCAAAAATTCCCTGAAGTTCAATGCCGCTTTCATTCGTGGGAGTAAAGACAAGGTCTCTATATATATCAGATGCAAGAGAAGTGTAAGAAACACCACCAAGACTTTCTTTTTTTTTTTATGGTATATGCTATTTATAGTCTATGTACTAAGCACTGGGGTAGATACAAGCTAATCAGTCCATGTCCTATGGGGGGCTCACAGTCTTCATCCCCATTTTACAGATGAGGTACCTGAGGCCCAGAGAAGTGACTTGCCCAAGGTCACACAGCAGACAAATGGCAAAGAAGCAGTGTGGCTTAGTGGATAGAGCCCGGGCTTGGGAGTCAGAAGGACCTGGGTTCTAATCCCGGCTCCACTACCTGTCTGCTGTGTGAATTTGGGCAAGTCACTTCACTTCTCTGTGCCTCAGTTCCCTCATCTGTAAAATAGGGATAACCTGATAATAATAATAATAATAATGGCATTTGTTAAGCACTTACTATGTGCAAAGCACTGTTCTAAGCGCTGGGGGGATACAAGGTGATCAGGTTGTCCCACGGGGGGCTCACAGTCTTAATCCTCATTTTACAGATGAGGGAACTTTCATTCATTCATTCATTCAATCGTATTTATTGAGCGCTTACTGTGTGCAGAGCACTGTAACTGTAACAGGTAACTGAGGCACAGAGAAGTTAAGTGACTTGCCCAAGGTCACACAGCAGACCTTGTAACCTTCCCAGCGCTTAGAACAGTGCTTTGCACATAGTAAGCACTTAATAAATGCCATTATTATTATCATTATTCTCTGTACCTCAGTTCCCTCACCTGTCAAATGGGGATAAAGACTGTGAGCCCTGCATGGGACAGGGACTGTGTCCAACTCATTTACCTTGTTGTTGGGTAGGGACCGTCTCTGTTTGTTGGCAACTTGTACTTCCCAAGCGCTTAGTACAGTGCTCTGCACACAGTAAGCGCTCAATAAATACGATTGAATGAATCCACCCCAGCACTTCATTTATTCATTCATTCAATCATAGTTATTCAGCACTTACATTGTCCAAAGCACACTGTACTAAGCACTTGGGAGAGTACAAGCAGCATGGCCTAGTGGATAGAGCCCGGGCATGGGGGTCATGGGTTCTCATACCAGCTCTGCCACTTGTCTGCTGTGTGGCCTTGGGCAAGTTAGTTCACTTCTCTGTGAACAGAGCTTGGCACATAGTAAGCACTTAACGAATACCATCATTATTATTATTATTAATAATAATAATAATAATATTCTCTGGGCCTCAGTTACATCATCTGTAAAATGGGGATTATTTATTACTCTATTTATTTTACTTGTACATATTTATTGTACAATAAATCATTATTATTATTAATATTAATATTATTCTCTGGGCCTCAGTTACATCATCCGTAAAATGGGGATTACTTATTACTCTATTTTACTTGTACATATTTATTCTATTTATTTTATTTTGTTAATACGTTTTGTTTTGTTGTCCGTCTCCCCCTTCTAGACTGTGAACCCGCTGGTGGGTGGGGACCGTCTCTATATGTTGCCAACTTGTACTTCCCAAGCAGTGCTCTGCACACAGTAAGCGCTCAATAAATACAATTGAATGAATGAATGAAAATTAAGACTGTGAGCCCTATGCGGGTCAGGGACTGCGCCCACTGCAATTTGCTTTGTACCTGCCCCAGCACTTAGTACAGAGCCTGGTACATAGTAAGCACTTAACAAATACTATAATTATCATTATTACAGTACAACACCACATTTCCTGCCCCCATTGAGCTCGCAGTCTAGAGGGGTAGACAGACCTGAATACAAATAAATAAATACATTACAGGTGTATACCTATGTGCTGTGGGGATGGGAGGGAGGATGAATGGAAGGGGCAAGGCAGAGCAATGCAGAAGGGACTGGGAGAAGAGGAAAGTAGGGCTTAGAAAGGGAAGGCTTCTTGGAGGAGGTGTGCTTTGAAGTAGGGGAGAGCAATTATCTGTCTGATATGAGGAGGGAGGGCATTCCAGGCCAGGGGCAGGATGTGGGCGAGAGGTTGGTGGCGAGATAGATGAGATTGAGGTACATGGAGATGGTTAGAATTACACAAATACCACAATTTTATTATTATTATTATTATTATTATTATTATTATTATTATTATTATTATTGTTATCATCCCAGGTCCTTCTGACGCTCAGGCCCGTGTTCTTTCCACTGGGCCACACTGCCTCTCCATATTTTGCTCTTATGCCACACAAAAGTGTTTGATGCCATCTGTAGACTTGGCTTTGGGGGGCTACTACGTAGCTCACCAAGATCCTTCAGCTAACAAGAATAATCCTAGTAATAATAGTATTTGTTAAGTGCTTACTAAGTGCCAAGCACTGTTCTAAGCGCTGGAGTAATACTAATAATAATGATGGCATTTGTTAAGCACTTACTATGTGCAAAGTACTGTTCTAAGCGCTGGGGGGGATACAAGGTGATCGGGTTGTCCCACGGGGGGCTCACAGTCATCATCCCCATTTGACAGATGAGGGAACTGAGGCTCTGAGAAGTGAAGTGACTTGCCCAAGGTCACACAGCAGACATGTGGCGGAGCCGGGATTTGAACCCATGACCTCTGACTCCAAAGCCCGTTTTCTTTCCACTAAGCCGCGCTGCTTCTCAAGTGCTCAATTAATACCATTGACTGACAGACTGACTAATAATAATAATAATAATAATAATAATGATAATAATAATAATAATAATAATAATAATGGTATTTGTTAAGCGCTGTGCTGGGAGACATGGGTGGCTTGTGTAAGAATTAAAGGGTCTCCGCCTGACCCTTTTCCCATCACTAGTAGAACTGGGGAATTAAACCAATTATGTTTAACCTATCCTACACAGCCATGCTGGAGCACAAAACAAGCGCTAAAATGTTTCTAATTCAGGCACTGCTCTTTGCTGGTACAGGCCCACAAACACAAAATGGCGCTAAATGATTACGGACTGCCTCAGGAAGAAGAACACCCCGCTGAACCATTCCGCAATAATAATGATTATGGTATTTGTTAAGTGTTTACTATGTGCCAGGCACTGTACTAAGCACTGGGGTGGATACAAGCAAATTGGGTTGGACACAGTCCCTGTCCCATGTGGGGCTCACAGTCTCAATCCCCATCTTACTGATGAGGGAACTGAAGCCCAGAGAAGTGAAGTGACTTGCCCAAGATCACACAGCACACAAGAGGTCATGTCGGGATTAGAACCGATGACCTTCTCAGTCCCTGGCCTGTGCTCCATTATTCCCTATAAGTAGCCTAAGATTTTCGGCAGGGGTACATGCTCCAAATCTTTCAATGAATCCTATTTTGGCTGTAATAATAATAATGATAATAATAATTATTTGTTAATTGTTAATTGTTTGTTGTTTGGTATTTGTTAAGTGCTCACACTTTTAATCCCCATTTTCCAGATGAGGTAACTGAGGCACAGAGTAGTTAAGTGACTTGCCCGAGGTCACACAGCTGACAAGTGGCAGAGGTGGGATTAGAACCCACATCCTCTGAGCCACGAGGAGCAGCGTGGCTCAGTGGAAAGAGCCTGGGCTTTGGAGTCAGAGGTCATGGGTTCAAATCCTGTCTCTGCCAATTGTCGGCTGTGTTACTTTGGGCAAGTCACTTCACTTCTCTGGGCCTCAGTTACCTCATCTGTAAAATGGGGATTAAGACTGTGAGCCCCACGTGGGACAACCTGATCACCTTGTAACCTCCCCGGCGCTTAGAACAGTGCTTTGTACATAGTAAGTGCTTAATAAATGCCATTAAATAAAATAAATGATAATAATCCTTTGAGAAGGAAGGAAGAAAGAAAGGAAGAAAGAAAGAAAGAAAGAAAGAAAGAAAGAAAGAAAGAAAGAAAGAAAGAAAGAAAGAAAGAAAGAAAGAAAGAAAAAGAAAAAATGAAAGAAAGAAAGAATGAAAGAAAGAAAGAAAGAGAAAGAGAGAAAGAGAGAGTGAGAAAGAAGGAAAGAAAGAAAAAGAAAGAAAGAAAGAAAAAGAAGGAAAGAGAAAGAAGGAAAGAAAGAAAGAGAGAAAGAAAGAAAAAGAAGGAAAGAAAGAGAAAGAAGGAAAGAAAGAAAGAGAGAAAGAGAGAAAGAAGAAAAGAAAGAAAAAGAAGGAAAGAGAAAGAAGGAAAGAAAGAAAAAGAAAGAAAGAAAAAGGAAAGAAAGAAAGAAGGAAAGAAAGAAAGAAAGAAGGAGAGAGAGAAAGAGAGAAAGAAAGAGAGAAAGAGAGAAAGAAGAAAAGAAAAAAAAAGAAGGAAAGAGAAAGAAGGAAAGAAAGAAAAAGAAAGAAGGAAAGAAAAAGAAGGAAAGAAAGAAAGAGAAAGAAGGAAAGAAAGAGAGAGAGAGAGAGAGAGAAAGAAGGAAAGAAAGAAAAAGAAAGAAAGAAAGAAAGAAAGAAAGAAAGAAAGAAGGAAAGAAAGAAAGAAAGAAAGAGAAGGAAAGAAGGAAAGAAAGAAAAAGCAAGAAGAAGCTCAAATGCTACCACAGAGCCAGGGTGGACAACAATGGTTGACTGGCCAGCTTGGCAGGTAGACATCATGTGACTGGCCACTCCAGGAAGTCTTGGAAGATTGTGCTCCTGTGAATTATATTACCACCGGCTACTGCAAAGAGTTATTGTGTAAATACAGAGAGGTACAGTCTTTAGGTGCACATAGTGCAGAAGAGATCTTTTGCTTGCCTGTTGGCTGCAAAAACCAATAATTATAATCATCATTTTGTTAATAATAATTATTATAGCATTTGTCAAGTGCTATGTGCCAGGCACCATTCTAAGCGCTGGGATGGATGCAAGTAAATTGGACTGGACCCAATCCCTGTTCCACGTGAGGCTCACAGTCTCAATCCCCATTTTCCAGATGAGGTAACTGAGGCCAGAGAAGTGAAGTGACTTGCCCAAGTTCAACAGCGGATGAGAGGCGGGGCTGGGATTAGAACCCATGACTTTCGGACTCTCAGGCCTTTGCTTTATCCACTACGCCATGCTGCTCCTCTATTATGCCATGCTCCTTCTCTAAAGCAATTACTATGTGCCAAACATAGCCAAGCGCTTAGTACAGTGCTCTGCACAGTAAGCGCTCAATAAATACGATTGAATGAATGAATGAATGAATGAATGAAAACACTGTATTAAGCGCTGGGGTAGAAACAAGAAAATCGGGTCTCACATGGGACTCATATTCTAAGTAGGAGGTAGCACAGGAATGAATCCCCACTTGTTGTGCTTTAATAATGTTAGCATTTATTAAGTGCTTACTATGTGCAAAGCACTGTTCTAAGTGCTGGAGAGGTTACAAGGTGATCAGGTTGTCCCACATGGGGCTCAAAGACTTAATCCCCATTTTACAGATGAGGGAACTGAGGCACAGAGAAGTGAAGTGATTTGCCCAAAGTCACACAGCTGACAGTGGTGGAGCTGGGATTTGAACCCATGACCTCAGACTCCAAAGCCTGGGCTCTTTCCATTGAGCCACGCTGCTTCTGTATTTTGTATTTATTAAGCACTTACTATGTGCCAGGCACTGAAACAATAATTAATAATAATATTGATAGTATTTATTAAGCACTTACTATGTGCCAAGCCTGTTCTAAGCACTGGGGAAGATACAAGCTAATCAGGTTGGACACAGTCCCTGTCCCACATGGGTCTCACAGTCGTTAGTCCCCATTTTTACAGATGAGAGAAGTGAGGCCCGGAGAAGTGAAGTGACTAGCCAAGGTCACTCAGCAGACAAGCAGTGGAGTCGGGATTAAAAATCAGGTCTTCTGACTCTCAGGCTGGGGTTCTTTCCACTAGGCTACACTGCTTTTCCATGGTTCTTTGCCAATAGTTAAGTGGCCCAAGCCACCCTCCTTGCCCGGGGTACCCTCCCCATTTCTGAAGACCGCGGTGATCAGCAGACCCCTCTCCCATCCCTAGAACCTGGAGATAGCAAGAATCCACATTCCCGATGGCCAGGACACTAGGAGATGGTGACAACACGGAATATCGCCTACAGCGGGGTGGGGGGGGAGTAATAAAAATAATAATGGTATTTGTTAAGCGCTTACTATGACCCAGGCAATGTTCTAAATGATACAATGATGTTAGATAATAATAATAATAATAATGATGGCATTTATTAAGCGCTTACTATGTGCAAAGCACAGGAGGCCTTCCCAGACTGAGCCCCTTCCTTCCTCTCCCCCTCGTTCCCCTCTCCATCCCCCCCATCTTACCTCCTTCTCTTCCCCACAGCACCTGTATATATGTATATATGTTTGTACATATTTATTACTCTATTTATTTATTTATTTTACTTGTACATATCTATTCTATTTATTTTATTTTGTTAGTATGTTTGGTTTTGTTCTCTGTCTCCCCCTTTTAGACCGTGAGCCCATTGTTGGGTAGGGACTGTCTCTATATGTTGCCAACTTGTACTTCCCAAGTGCTTAGTACAGTGCTCTGCACACAGTAAGCGCTCAATAAATATGATTGATTGATTGATTGATTCTAAGTGCTGGGGAGGTTACAAGGTGATCAGGTTGTCCCAAAGGGGGCTCACAGTCTTCATCCCCATTTTACAGATGAGGTACCTGAGGTCCAGAGAAGTTAAGTGACTTGCCCAAAGTCACACAGCTGACAATTAGTTGAGCCGGGATTTGAACCCATGACCTCTGACTCTCAGGCTGGGGTTCTTTCCACTATGCTACGCTGCTTCTCTGTGGTTCTTTGCCAATAGCTAAGTGGCCCAAGCCACCATCCTTGCCTGGGGTACCCTCCCCATTTCTGAAGACCGCGGTGATCAGCAGACCCCTCTCATCATCATCATCATCATCAATCGTATTTATTGAGCGCTTACTATGTGCAGAGCACTGTACTAAGCGCTTGGGAAGTACAAATTGGCAACATATAGAGACAGTCCCTACCCAACAGTGGGCTCACAGTCTAAAAGGGGGAGACAGAGAACAAAACCAAACATGCTAACAAAATAAAATAAATAGGATAGATATGTACAAGTAAAATAAATAAATAAATAAATAGAGTAATTTATTACTATTATTACTATTACTCTCCCACCTCTAGAACCTGGAGACAGCAAGAATCCACATTCCCGACGGCCAGGACACTAGGAGATAGTGACAACATGGAATATTGCCTATAGCTGGGGCGGGGGGGAGGGGGACGTAATAAAAATAATAATGGTATTTGTTAAGCGCTTACTATGACCCAGGCAATGTTCTAAATGATACAACGATGTGAGATTATAATAATAATAATTATTATTATTATAATGGCATTTATTAAGCACTTACTATGTGCAAAGCACTGTTCTAAGCGCTGGGGAGGTTACAAGGTGATCAGGTTGTCCCGGGGGGCCTCACAGTCTTAATTCCCATTTTACAGATGAAGTAACTGAGGCCCAGAGAAGTTAAGTGACTTTTCCAAAGTAACACAGCTGACAATTGGCGGAGCCGGGATTTGAACCCATGACCTCTGACTCCAAAGCCCGGGCTCTTTCCACTGAGCCACGCTGCTTCTCTAATATAATGATAATATTAGATAATGATGTTATCTAAGATAATGATGTTAGATACAAGCTAATCAGGTTGGACACAGTCCCTGTCCCACATGGGGCTCACAGTCTTAATCCCTGTTTTACAGATGGAGGAACGGAGGCACAGAGAAGTGACATGACTTACCCAAGGTCACTCAGCAGACAAGTGGCAGGGGCAGAATTAGAACCCGGGTCCTTCTGATTCCCAGGCCTGTGCTTTAGCCGCTTGGCCACGCTGCTTCTAGACTGTGAGCCCACTGTTGGGTAGGGACCGACTCTATATGTTGCCAACTTGTACTTCCCAAGCGCTTAGTACAGTGCTCTGCAACAGTAAGCGCTCAATAAATACGATTGAATGAATGAATGAATCAGGACGGCCTCCTCCAAGACCCATCTATCTCTTTATGTATGTCCCTAATTTTTTATTTTTATACTTTTTTCAACACTCTCACGGTCTGCCATTTGCTGTTTGTAATGTGTAATTGCTGTGCAATTTGCTGTTTTCCATGTGTCTGTCCTCTGCTACCTCGATTGTGTGTCCTTTGCGGGATGGGGAACATATCTGAATTATTTCTTGAGTACTGGTCCTAATGCTTAGCACAGTGCTTCAAGCATAGTAAGCGCTCAGTCAGTACCACACTCACGTAGGTGATGTTCATTTCAAGCAGAATTTCCTCTGAACCCAAAGAGTGTGTCAGCACATGTACAAAGTTGCTATATATCAGGTTTGTTTTAGGGAACGATATTGTTACATTGTTACCTTATAATTAGCCTGAGCCCATTCATTCCTTCATTCAGTCGTATTTATTGAGCGCTTGCTGTGTGTCGAGCACTGTACTAAGCGCTTGGAAAGTACAATTCGGCAACAGATAGAGACAATCCCTACCCAACTACGGGCTCAGGTCCTCAAGGACTCAAGATCTTTTCATGTCCTACTCACACAAAACTAGACTTTTCCCATCTCGTGTTTGAGGAGTAAGTGTTTCCTCCCTCATCTGCCCAGAGCACAGCTCTTTCTCTTAGCAAAAGTTAAATCAATATTAGTTGACCACATTGGTGCATTTACTCCTAACTGGAGAATTATGGATAAATTAAAGAGAGCAAGAAAAAAAATTAGGAAAATTGCCAAACCCTGACTCAAAAATCTTACTTTTGGGACCTAAGATTGCTTGGAGAGAAGAAACCAAATAAGGAGACACTTTCTGCTCTTACTGTGAAAGAGCAGATTGTGTAAAATCCTAAAATTAAAACTGTTTTTCAGGAGAAAGAACTATGCCTGAAAAACAAATTCTTGGCCTCAGTATCCTTCTAGAGGATGGAAAGCCACAGCTACATCTATAGCAGCAGAATTTGAGGGTAGATGTCCCAAGGAAAAATTAAATAGGCACCTGCAGTTTCTAGCGTGTTATCCAAAACAATGATCTCTATAATTAAAAAGAGCATTCCAGCATAGTCTGACCAAAATGAAGAGCTCTTTGTTTTCCAGAAAAAGCCCTGCTAACACATAATTCTACACCCAGAGACCCACTCATCTTGGATCACTCGTACTGTATTCCCCACCCTTCAACTTAACCCCACTTCAGTCAGTTTTTTTGTGCGTGTTTGTTTGGATTTTGCTTTTCTTAAGCGCTTACTAAGTGCCAGACGTTGTACTAGTCACTGGGGTAGATACAAGCTAATCAGGTTGGACCCAGCCCCTGTCCCACAGGGGACTCACAGTCTTAACCCCATTTAGCAGATGAGGTAGCTGAGGCCCAGAGAAGTGAAGTGACTTGCCCAAAGTCACAAAGCGGACAGGTGGCGGAGCCAGGATTAGAACCCAGGTCCTTCTAACTCTCAGGCCCGGGCTCTATCCACCATGTTGCTTCTCAGTTAATCACGCACGTAATTTCTGCTGGTGCGTGTGTGATTTGACAAAGTCATTTTCCTTTTATCAAATCCTTCAACGATCCCCCTCTCCACACATCAAGAATAAATCGGCCAAACCTCGGTTTGCCCACCTATTTTGGTTGGATGGGGAAAGGAGCTTTTTCTACCTTTGACGTCTTTTCTCCAGTTGGCCTCTATCATTAAAAGAACAAAGTATGGTTTCAGCCTGAGTTTTTCTCTCACGCTCTGCAATTAAGTCATCCTTTTTGGTGGCTGAATTGAAGCCACATTGACGAGCCAGTCGAGTACTCCAACGGAGTGTTTTGCACACAGTAATCGCTCAATCCCCCTCCCCATCCCCCCGCCTTACCTCCTTCCCCTCCCCACAGCACCTGTATATATGTTTGTACATATTTATTACTCTATTTATGTATTTTATTTGTACATATTTATTCTATTTATTTTATTTTGTTAATATATTTTGTTTCATTCTCTGTCTCCCCCTTCTTGACTGTGAGCCTGCTGTTAGGTAGGGACCGTCTCTATATGTTGCCAACTTGTACTTCCCAAGCGCTTAGTACAGTGCTCTGCACACAGTAAGCGCTCAATAAATACAATTGGATGAGTGAATGAATCCATATGATTGAATGAATGAATGAATGAATGAATGAATGAATGAATACCTCCTCAGTGGCAGGCCACAGGTCGATCGGATCCAACTAGGAAGACTTGCTTTGGGGACTCACTCGGTGGTTAGTTCTTTTCACTGGGGATTCAGAAATGAATCCCACAGGAAGCAACTCTTCTCCGGGATATTTGGAAGGAAGCAAGGGCCCCTTGGAGAAGCAGTGTGGCCTAGTGGAAAGAGCCCTGGCCTGGGAATCAGAAGGACCTGGGTTCTAATCCCAGCTCGGCCAACTCCTTGCTGTGTGTACTTGGGACACTATACTTTCCTGGGCCTCAGTTTCCTCAACTGAAAAATGGGGATGTGTGTTCTCCTTCCAATATAGACCGTGCCTCCTGGGAGGGATGGGGCCTGCGTTGGGCCTAATTAACTTGTATCTGTCCCAGCGCTTAGAACAGTTTGACACGCAATGAAGCGCTTAGCAAATACCATAAAAAAAGGCGAGGCGGGCAGATTTATTAAACCTGTAGGGTTTGGTGTTTCCACCTTACAATTTAGATCTGCCCCTGATTTCAATACAAACTGTGTTGGAGCTTTTAAATTTTTTCTGAGGGCTAGGGCACTTCCTCTGAGCTCTGCATAGCTACCAATTCGGTTGTATGCTTTTCCAGGCACTCTCGATTTCAATCCAAACTGTACTTGAGCTTTTAAATTTTTGCTGAGGGCTAGGGCACGTCCTCGGAGCTCTGCATAGTTACCAATTCGGTTGTATGCTTTTCCAGGCGCTCTTGATTTCAATCCAAACTGTACTTGAGCTTTCAAATTTTTTCTGAGGGCTAGGGCCCTTCCTCTGAGTTCTGCACAGTTACCAATTCGGTTGTGGGCTTTTCCAGGCAGTCAACCGAGGCTGTTTACTTTTGATATTAATTTATCCAAGTTGACATTTCCTCCACATCATCCACAATCAATATTTATTGAGAGCCCTCACAGAGCATGGAACAGCACCAAGGCGCTACTGAGTGGGAGAGTGATTACTAACATACTCCAAGAACTCCTGTCCTTTCAAATATTAAAATTTTGCCTAAGCAAAAATAAAACTTACCTCACATAATCTAAGGATGAAGGGCTTTTTATTTAATAAAATGGACAAATCTGATGAGAGCCAAGCTCTCTGATAATTACATTAAGTCCTTGCCTCCTACCTTCTGGGGAAAGGTTTCAAATCCCGGGTTCCAACCCCAGCTCTGCCGATTGCCTGTTGTGTGACCTTGGGTAAGTCACTTAATTTCTCTGTGACTCGATTGCCTCATCTGTCAAATGGGGATTTAAATACCCTTTCTCCCTCCTACCATTTTTTAATTTGTTAAGTGCTTACTATGTGCCAGGCACTGGTCTAAGTGCCGGGGTAGATAGAAGATAATCTCGTTGGACAATCAATCAATCAATCAATCGTATTTATTGAGCGCTTACTATGTGCAGAGCACTGTACTAAGCGCTTGGGAAGTACAAATTGACACAGACTGTTAGTCCCATGTGGGATGAGGATTGATTAATAATAATAATGATGACATTTATTAAGCGCTTACTAAGTGCAAAGCACTGTTCTAAGCGCTGGGGAATTTACAAGGTGATCAGGTTGTCCCATGTGGGGCTCACAGTCTTAATCCCCATTTTACAGAGGAGGTAACTGAGGCCCAGATAAGTGAAGTGACTGGCCCAAAGTCACACAGCTGACAAGTGGCAGAGCCGGGATTTGAACCGACGACCTCTGACTTCCCCTGAGCAACGCTGATTAACTTATTCATTTATTTATTCATTCAAAATCATATTTATTGAGCACTAACTGTGTGCAGAGCACTGTACTAAATCATCATCATCATCAATCATCAATCATATTTATTGAGCGCTTACTATGTGCAGAGCATTGTACTAAGCGCTTGGGAAGTACAAATTGGCAACATATAGGGACAGTCCCTACCCAACAGTGGGCTCACAGTCTAAAAGGGGGAGACAGAGAACAAAACCAAACATACTACCAAAATAAAATAAATAGAATAGATATGTACAAGTAAAATAAATAAATAGAGTAATAAATAAAAATAAAATAAATAGAATAGATATGTACAAGTAAAATAAATAAATAGAGTAATAAATATGTACAAACATATATACATATATACAGGTGCTGTGGGGAAGGGAAGGAGGTAAGATGGGGGGATGGAGAGGGGGAAGGGGGAGAGGAAGGAAGGGGCTCACATTACACCTGTATATATGTATATATGTTTGTACATATTTATTACTCTATTTATTTATTTATTTTATTTGTACATATCTATTCTATTTATTTTATTTTGTTAGTATGTTTGATTTTGTTCTCTGTCTCTCCCTTTTAGACTGTGAGCCCACTGTTGGGTAGGGACTGTCTCTATATGTTGCCAATTTGTACTTCCCAAGCGCTTAGTACAGTGCTCTGCACATAGTAAGCGCTCAATAAATACGATTGATGATGACGATTACAACGATAAACAATCACATTCCTGGCCCAAAATGAGTTTACAGTCTAGATGCGGGGGGAGACAGACAGAAATAAAATTACATACATGAACATAAGTGCTGTGGGGCTGGGAGAAGGGGAGACCAAAGGGAGCCAGTGAGGGTGATGCAGAAGGGAGTGGGAGATGAGGAAAAGTGAGGCTTAGTCTGGGAGGGCCTCTTGGAGGAGACGTGATGTCAGTAAGGCTTTGAAGGCGGGGAAGAGGGATAGTTTGGCAGATTTGAAGAGGGACAGCGTTCCAGGATAGAGGCAGGACGTGGGCCAGGGGTCGGGGGCAAGACAGGAGAGATGGAGGCTCAGAAAGAAGGTTAGCACCAGAGGAGTGAAGTGTATGGACTGGATTAGCGAGGTGAGGTAGGAGGGGGCAAGGTGGTGGACTGCTTTAAAGCCGTTGGTGAGGAGTTTTTGTTTGATGCGGAGGTGGGTGGGCAGCCACTGGAGTTTTCTGAGGGGTGGGGTGATATGTCCTATCTAACCCACACTTTGAAGGGTCTTTGACACACAGTAAACACTGAACAAATACCACTGAAAAAAAGCAGATGTTAAGATGAGCTTTGGAAGAGGGGAAGGAAAAAAGAGAAGAAGCAGAAGAAGAAGAGAAGAGAAGAAGCTGCTTAGAGAAGCAGCGTGGCTCAGTGGAAAAGAGCCCGGGCTTTGGAGTCAGAGGTCATGGGTTCAAATCCCGGCTCCGCCACTTGTCAGCTGTGTGACTTCGGGCAAGTCGCTTCACTTCTCTGGGCCTCAGTTCCCTCATCTGGAAAATGGGGATGAAGACTGGGAGCCCCACGTGGGACAACCTGATCACCTTGTTACCTCCCCAGTGCTTAGAACAGAGCTTTGCACATAGTAAGCGCTAAGGGAAGCATCATGGCTCAGTGGGAAGACCACGGCCTTGGGAGTCAGAGGTCATGGGTTCGAATTCCGCTCCACCACATGTCTGCTGTGTGACCTTGGGCAAGTCACTTAACTTCTCTGAGCTTCAGTTACCTCATCTATAATATGGGGATGAAGACTGTGAGCCCCACATAGGACAACCTCATCACCTTGTATCCCCCCAGCGCTTAGAACAATGCTTTGCACATAGTAAGCGCTTAACAAATACCATTATTATTCAGCGCTTAGAACAGCGCTTTGCACATAGTAAGTGCTTAATAAATGTCATTATTATTATTGTTATTATTATTAATAAATGCCATTATTATTAAAAAACAATTCTGGCAAGTGGAAGGTGGAAGTCTTCAAGCGGAGTGCGGAAAACATGAGAAAGATGGGTAGCAGGAAGCAATGAAACTGGCCACAAAGCAGGGAAGATGAGCCCTGTATCCAGATTTTTTAAAGGCGTTTGTGAAGTGATGATGTTGATGGCATTTGTAGAGCGCTTACTATGTGCGAAGCACTGTTCTAAGCGCTGATGTGCTCACTACGTGACAGGCACTGTACTAAGAGCTGGGGTACATACAAGTTAATCAGGTTGGACACAGTCTATGTCCCACATGGGGCTCACGGTTTCTGTCCCCATTTTACAGACGGGGGGAACTGAAGCCCAGAGAAGTGAGAAGCAGCGTGGCTCAGTGGAAAGAGCACGGGCTTTGGAGTCAGAGGTCATGGGTTCGAATCCCGACTCCATCACATGTCTGCTGTGTGACCTTGGGCAAGTCACTTAACTTCTCTGCGCCTCAGTTACCTCATCTGTAAAATGGGGATGAAGACTGTGAGCCCCACGTGGGACAACTTGATCACCTTGTATCCCCCCAGCGCTTAGAACAGTGCTCTGCACATAGTAAGCGCTTAATAAATGCCATCAAAACAAAAAAAAAAGTGAAAGGACTTGCACAAGGTCTCACGGCGGGTAGGTGGTGGTGCCAGAATTAGAACCCGGATCCTCTGACTCTCAGACCTATGGTCTTTCCATTAGGCTGTGGTGCATCTCTGAACACAGTGCATGGAACATGACATGGAACATGAATATGTTCCATTGGCAACCCCAACGGACCTGGGATATTCCCCACCATGGTGCTCCCTGAATCTTTATAATAATAATGGTATTTGTTCAGCACTTACTATGTGCCAGGCACTGTATTAAGCGCTGGGCTGGATACAAGCACGTTGATTTGGACACAATCTCTGTCTCACATGGGCCTCACAGTCTCAATCCCCATTTTACAGATGAGGTAACTGAGGCACAGAGAAGCAGCATGACTCAGTGGAAAGAGCCTGGGCTTTGGAGTCAGAGGTCATGAGTTCAAATCCCAACTCCACTACTTGTCATCTGTGTGACTTTGTCATCTGTGTGACTTCACTTCTCTGGGCCTCAGTGACCTCATCTGGAAAATGGGGATGAAGACTGTGAGCCCCCCATGGGACAACCTGATCACCTTGTAACCTCCCCAGCGCTTAGAACAGTGCTTTGCACATACTAAGCGCTTAATAAATGCTATAAAAAAAAAGTAAAGTGAGTTGCCCAAAGTCACACAGCAGACAAGTGGCGGAGCCAGGATTAGAACCCATGACCTCTGACTCCCAAACCCGGGCTCTTTCCACTGAGCCACACTGCTTCTCTCAAAAGGAGTTAAGGGGAGAATTTGGAGTAGGGGGATAGATCAGACGCTATAGCAATGCTATTTGGGGGAATTCAAGTGGGCTGGGGCTGGAAAGTCTAAAAGGAAGCCAGAAAGATAGGGTCCTAGAGAAAAGCAGGCAAGGAGGGAAAGAAATGGATACATACAGAAGCAGCATGGCTCAGTGGAAAGAGCCCGGGCTTGGGAGTCAGAGGTCATGGGTTCAAATCCCGGCTCTCCCAATTGTCAGCTGTGTGACTTTGGGCAAGTCACAACTCCTCTGAGCCTCTGTGACCTCATCTGTAAAATGGGGATGAAGACTGTGAGCCCCACGTGGGACAACCTGCTCACCTTGTATCCCTCCCAGCGCTTAGAACAGTGCTTTGCACATAGTAAGAGCCTAACAAATGCCATCATTATCATTATTATTAACCCTAACTCAACCTCCGCCATTTCTGGCGGAGTCACTGTTCATCTCCATTTTCCAGATGCGGTAACTGAGGCATGGAGAAGTGAAGTGACTTGAAGAAGGTCACACTGGAGAAGCAGCGTGGCTCAGTGGAAAGAGCCCGGGCTTTGGAGTCAGAGGTCATGGGTTCAAATCCCGGCTCCGCCAATTGTCAGCTGTGTGACTTTGGGCAAGTCACTTCACTGGGCCTCTGTTACCTCATCTGTAAAATGGGGATTAAGACTGTGAGCCCCACATCAATCAATCAATCAATCGTATTTATTGAGCGCTTACTGTGTGCAGAGCACTGTACTAAGCGCTTGGGAAGTACAAGTTGGCAACATATAGAGACAGTCCCTACCCAACAGTGGGTTCACAGTCTAGAAGTCCCACAGTCCCACATGGGACAACTTGATTACTTTGTATTATTACCTCCCCAGCGCTTAGAACAGTGCTTTGCACATAGTAAGCACTTAATAAACGCCATCATTATCATTATTATACTGCAGACAAGTGGCGGAGCCGGGATTAGAACCGAGGTCCTTCTAACTCCCAAATCCATGCTCTATCCACTAGACCACTCTGGATCTACAAAAACGACCTTCCGTGCGCTCTGAGGTTCTGTTATTGAACAATGTTGACACAACCGTTTAACGTCTACTACACTAAAACTGTTGCTATGGCAGCCAGGTAAAACGTCCCATTTTCTCTATAGCGTATTAGCCTCCTTTCTGTCCTCCCCACCTCCGGTCTCTCTCCCTTGTCATCTACGCTACACGATGCGGCACAGACCGTTTTCCTGAAGCATCGCTCGGGACTCACCTACCAATTTCAGCCCTCTGAAACGGGAATTTGGGGGGCGACTGGGAATCCTGCTCCCATTCGTTCTCCTCCCAAGCCCCCCTTAGCATAACTTTGTTAAATAGAGCATAGCTTCAGTGGCAGCAGTCTATCTATCCTCCAGAAGGCCATTTTTCATGTTCTTGTCTTTCCATTTGTTGTTGAGAATTGCCTCTACGTGAGCTCATTAGATCTAGCTGCGAAGGATCAAAGCCTCCCAACCACAGAGAAGGTTGGACGACACCACAAATTTCTTTATCTACCCTGTACCCATATATCACAAGCATATCCTCGCGGTGCTCTGCACACAGTAAGCGCTCAATAAATACGATTGAATGAATGAATGAATGTGGGCAGGGAAAATATCTGTTTATTGTTATATTGCCCTCTCCCAAGTGCTTGGTACAGTGCTCAATAAATACAATTGAATGCATGAAGATACCTAATCCTCACACAGGAAGTTCATGTGGGCAGGGATTGTCACTGTTTATTGCTGTATTGTACTTTCCCAAGCACTTAGTACAGTGCTCTGCACACAGTAAGTGCTTAATAAGTCCCCATCTAGACTGTGAGCCCGTTGTTGGGTAGGGTCCGTCTCTATATGTTGCCAACTTGTACTTCCCAAATGCTTAGCACGGTGCCCTGCACACAGTAAGCGCTCAATAAATACGATTGAATGCATGAATCAGAGAAGCAGCGTGGCTCAGTGGAAAGAGCACGGGCTTTGGAGTCAGATGTCATGGGTTCAAATACCGGCTCCGCCACTTGTCAGCTGTGTGACTTCAGGCAAATCACTTAACTTCTCTGGGCCTCAGTTACCTCATCTGTAAAATGGGGATTGAGACTGTGAGCCACCTGTGGGACAACCTAATCACCCTGTAACCTTCCCAGCACTTAGAACAGTGCTTTGCACATAGTAAGAGCTTAATAAATGCCATCATTATTATTATTACGAATGAATAAATAATAAATACAACTGAATGAATGAATGAATATACACCAATCTTGCCTAAGCATACTATACATATAATAATAACGATGGCATTTGTTAAGAGCTAATTTTGTGCCAGGCACTGTACTAAGTGCTGGGGTGGTTACAAGCAAATTGAGTTGGACACAGTTCCTGTCCCACGTGGGGCTCACATTTTCCATTTGTGGCAATGGCCAAGAAAAGTGAAGTGACTTGTCCAAGGTCACACAGCAGACAAGAGGCAGAGCTGGGATTAGAACCCAGGACTTTCTGACTCCCAAGCCCAGCCTCTATCCGCTATACCAGGCTGCTTCTCAAGGAGCTTTAGTTTAATAATAATGATAATGATGACATTTGTTAAGCACTTACTATGTGCAAAGCACTGTTCTAAGTGCTGGGGGGATACAAGGTAATAAGGTTGTCCCACATGGGGCTCACAGTCTAAATTCCCATTTTCCAGATGAGGTAACCGGGGCACAAAGAGGTGAAATGACTTGCCCAAAGTCTCACAGCTGACAAATGGTGGAGTCAGGATTAGAACCCATGACCTCTGACTCCCAAGCCCGGGCTCTTTCCACTGAGCCAAAGTATGCGCTGAGATAGATAAAAGTCAGTCGGTCAATTGTATTTATTGAGTGCTTACTATAGGAATAATAATAATGGTATTTGTTCATTCACTCCTTCAATCGTATTTATTGAGCACTTACTGTGTGCAGAGCACTGTACTAAGTACATGGGAAGAACAGGTTGGCAACAGATAGAGACGGTCCCTACCCAACAACGGGCTTACCATCTAGAAGGGAGAGACGGACAACAAAACAAAACATGTGGACAGGTGTCAAGTCGTCAGAACAAATAGAATTAAAGCTAAATGCACATCATTAACAAAATAAATAGAATAGTAAATATGTACAAGTAAAATAGAGTAATAAATCTGTACAAACATATATACAGGTGCTGTGGGGTTTCTTTGCACTGCCAAGGCAGTGTGCTCGAGAAGCAGCGTGGCTCAGTGGAAAGAGCCCAGGCTTGGGAGTCAGAGGTCATGGGTTCAAATCCCAGCTCCTCCACTTGTCAGCTGTGTGACTTTGGGCAAGTCTACTACGTGCCAAGCACTGTTCTATGCACTGGGGTGGATACAAGTTAATCAGGTTGGATATTAATCACCGGGGAGAGTACAATACAATAATAAACAGACCCGTTCCCTGCCCACAACGAGCTTACAGTTGGTTGGACACAGTCCATGTCCCACATGGGGTTTGTAGTCTTTACCCCCATTTTACAGCTGAGGTAACTGAGGCATAGAAGAGTGAAGTGACTTACCCAAGATCACAGTCCACAGCAAGGTCACTGGGCCTCGCTCTCGCCTGTCCTGCTGTCGACCCCTGGCCGGGAATGCCCTCCCTCCGCACATCTGCCAAGCTAGCTCTCTTCCTCCCTTCAAAACCCTACTGAGAGCTCACCTCCTCCAGGAGGCCTTCCCATTCATTCATTCATTCATTCATTCAATCGTATTTATTGAGCGCTTACTGTGTGCAGAGCACTGTACCAAGCGCTTGGGAAGTACAAGTTTTAGACTGAGCCCCCTTTTTCCTCTCCTCCTCCCCATCCCCCCCCCGCCCTACCTCCTTCCCCTCCTCACAGCACCTGTATATATGTTTGTCCAGATTTATTACTCTATTTATTCTACTTGTACATATTTACTATTCTATTTATTTTGTTAATGATGTGCACCTAGCTTTAATCCTGTTTGTTCTGACAACTTGACACCTGTTCACATGTTTTGTTTTGTCGTCTGTCTCCCCCTTCTAGACTGCGAGCACATAGACTGTGAGTCCACTGTTGGGTAGGGACTGTCTCTCTATGTTGCCAACTTGTACTTCCCAAGCGCTTAGTACAGTGCTCTGCACACAGTAAGCGCTCAATAAATATGGTTGATTGATTGATTGATTGATTGATTGAGCACATTGTTGGGTAGGGACCATCTCTATATGTTGCCGACTTGTACTTCCCAAGTGCTTAGTCCAGTGTTCTGCACATAGTAAGTGTTAAATAAATACGACTGACAATGAATGAATGAATGAGTGGCAGAGCTGGGATTATTCATTCATTCAATCATTAGACTGTGAGCCCACTGTTGGGTAGGGACTGTCTCTATATGTTGCCAACTTGTACTTCCCAAGAGCTTAGTACAGTGCTCTGCACACAGTAAGCGCTCAATAAATACGATTGATGATGATGATATAGAGACGGTCCCTACCCAACAGCGGGCTCACATTTATTCATTCATTCAGTCAGTCGTATTTATTGAGCGCTTACTGTGTGCAGAGCACTGGACTAAACGCTTGGGAAGTACAAGTCGGCAACATATAGAGACGGTCCCTACCCAACTGCGGGCTCACGTTTATTCATTCATTCAGTCAGTCGTATTTATTAAGCGCTTACTGTGTGCAGAGCACTGGACTAAGCGCTTGGGAAGTACAAATCAGCAACATATAGAGACAGTCCCTACCCAACAGTGGGCTCACATTTATTCATTCAGTCAGTCAGTCGTATTTATTGAGCGCTTACTGTGTGCAGAGCACTGGACTAAGCTCTTGGGAAGTACAAGTTGGCAACATATAGAGACGGTCCCTACCCAACAGCGGGCTCACACTTATTCATTCAGTCAGTCAGTCGTATTTATTGAGCGCTTACTGTGTGCAGAGCACTGGACTGAGCGCTTGGGAAGTACAAGTTGGCAACATATAGAGACGGTCCCCACCCAACAGCGGGCTCACAGTCTAGAAGGGGGAGACCAACAGCCAAACAAAACAAGCAGACAGGTGTCAACACCATCAAAATAAATAGAATTATAGATATATACACTTCATACAAGAACCCAGCTCTTTCCACTAGGCCTACCTGCTGTTGCAAAGCACTCTGCCAAGTGCTTAGTAATGCTCTGCACATAGTAAGCGCTCAATAAATACTGTGGATTGGTTCACGGTCTCCACCAACTTTCCCGGGGTCCATAGTACAAGGATCCGCCCTCAGTAAGCGCTCAATAAATACCATCGGTTGACTGACGGACTTTTGCTAGATACGCAGGAAAACAAAAGCCTCATTGTGCCTGCCTCCCACTCTAAGGGAGACTTGGCTTGAGTCCCGGCCAATATTTAAAAGATTTTGACACCTGGATCTGGCCCTCACTCAGTCTCCCAGATGCTGCGTCTCTTTTAAGGTTGAGAAAACCTGCTAAATGAACAGACACATAAATTACCTTAGTGGGAGGAAAGCAGGCCGCCAACCATTCGCCTCGGATTAAAGAGGGAGGAAGAGAAATTCAGTGACTTGGCTAATGACTCACAGAAAATCGGTTATAGAAATGATCCCGATGCCTTGAGTTTTCGTTGACGGCCCTGTGCATAAACCTTTGAACTACGTTGATGAGGATGATGGCATTTGTTAAGTGCTTACTATGTGCAAAGCACTATTCTAAGCGCTGGGGTAGATACAGGGTAATCAGATTGTCCCACGTGGGGCTCACGGTCTTCATCCCCATTTTACAGATGGGGGAACTGAGGCCCAGAGAAGTTAAGTGACTTCCCCAAAGTCACACAGCTGACAAGTGGCAGAAGCAGGATTAGAACCCATGACTTCTGAGTCCTAAGCCCGGGCTCTTGCCACTGAACCAGGCTGCTTCCCCATTGTTGGCTGCTCCTGTTCATTGTTGACTGTTCTTATTCATTTAATCATATTTATTGAGCGCTCGGAGGCAGCATGGCTTAATGGAAAGAGCCCGGGCTTGGGAGTCAGAGGTCATGGGTTCTAATTCCGGCTCCACCACTTGTCTGCTGCTTCAGTTCCCTCATCTGTAAAATGGGGATGAAGACTGTGACTGAGCCCCCTCCTTCCTCTCCCCCTCCTCCCCCTCCCCATCCCCCCCGCCTTACCTCCTTCCCCTCCCCACAGCACCTGTGTATATATATATATATATATATATATATATATATATATATATATATATATATATATATATATACAGGTATTGTATATATGTATATATGTTTGTACATATTTATTACTCTATTTATTGATTGATTTATTTTACTTGTACATATCTATTCTATTTATTTTATTTTGTTAGTATGTTTGGTTTTGTTCTCTGTCTCCCCCTTTTAGACTGTGAGCCCACTGTTGGGTAGGGACTGTCTCTATACGTTGCCAACTTGTACTTCCCAAGCGCTTAGTACAGTGCTCTGCATACAGTAAGCGCTCAAAAATTACGATTGATAATGATGATATATATATATATATATACATATACACATATACATATATGTGTGTGTGTATATATGCTTGTACATATTTATTACTCTATTTATTTACTTATTCTACTTGTATGTATTTATTCTATTTATTTTATTTTGTTAATATGTTTTGTTTTGTTGTCTGTCTCCCCCTTCTAGACTGTGAGCCCGCTGTTGGGTAGGGACCGTCTCTATATGTTGCCAACTTGGACTTCCCAAGCGCTTAGTACAGTGCTCTGCACACAGTAAGCGCTCAATAAATACGATTGAATGAATGAATGAATGAACTGTGAGCCCCACGTGGGACAACCTGATCACCTTGTATCTACCCCAGTACTTAGAACAGTGCTTGGCACATAGTAAACGCCCCTCCTCCCCCCTCCCCATCCCCCCGCCTTACCTCCTTCCCTTCCCCACAGCACCTGTATATATGTATATACGTTTGTATGTATTTATTTATTTTATTTGTACATATTTATTCTATTTATTTTATTTTGTTAATATGTTTGGTTTCGTTGTCTGTCTCCCCCTTCTAGACTGTGAGCCCGCTGTTGGGTGGGGACCGTCTCTATATGTTGCCAACTTGTACTTCCCAAGCGCTTAGTATAGTGCTCCGCACACAGTAAGCGCTCAATAAATACAATTGAATGAATGAATGAATGAACTGTGAGCCCCACGTGGGACAACCTAATCACCTTCTATCTACCCCAGTACTTAGAACAGTGCTTGGCACATAGTAAGTGCTTAACAAATACCAACACTATTATTATTATTTCTGTGTGCAGAGCACTGTACTAAGCACTTGGAAAGTGCAATAGAACAATAAACAGACACATTCCATGCCCACATGGAGTTTAATAATAACAATAATAATAATAATGTTGGCATTTGTTAAGTGCTTACTATGTACCAAGCACTGTTCTAAGCACTGGGGTAGATACAAGGTAATCAGATTGTCCCACGTGGGGCTCACAGCCTTCATCCCCATTTTACAGATGAGGGAACTGAGGCCCAGAGAAGTTAAGTGACTTGTCCAAGGTCACACAGCTGACAAGTGGCGGAGCCAGGATTTGAACCCACAACCTCTGACTCCAAAGTCCGGGCTCTTTCCACTGAGCCACGCTACAGACTAGAGGGGAGACAGGCATTAAAATATTTTACATATAAGGGGCACTGGAGAGTATAAGGATATGTTTGAGGGTGGGATAAGTGAAATCATGGCCTTTGGATAAAGCCCAGGCCTGGGAATCAGAAGGTCATGGGTTCTAATCCTGGCTCCACTACTCTGCCATGTGACCTTGGGCAAGTCACTTTCATTCATTCATTCAATTGTATTTATTGAGCGCTTACTGTGTCCAGAGCAGTGTACTAAGCGCTTGGGAAGTACAAGTTGGCAACATAGAGAGACGGTCCCTACCCAACAGTGGGCTCACACTCTAGAAGGGGGAGACAGACAACCCAACAAAACATATTAACAAAATAAAATAAATAGAATAAGTATGTAAGTTGCCTCATCTGTAAAATGTGGATTAAGAAAGTGAGCCCCACGTGGGACAGGGACTGTGTCCAACCCGATTTGCTCATATCCACCCCAGCGCTTAGTACAGTGCCTGGAACATAGTAAGTGCTTAACAAATACCATAATTTATTCATTTTTTTATTTAGTGGCAAAAGCACCAGCTTGGGAGTCAGAGGTCATGGGTTCTAATCTCTGCTCCGCCACTTGTCAGCTGTGTGACCTTGGACAAGTCACTTAACTTCTCTGGGCCTCAGTTCCCTCATCTGTAAAATGGGGATTAAGACTGTGAGCCCTATGTGGAACAGAACTGTGTCCAACCTGATTATCTTGTATTTACCCCAGTGCTAAGAACAGTGCCTGGCTAATAGTAAGTGCTAGCATGCCCTAGTGGGAAGAGCCCGGGCTTGGGAGTCAGAGGTCATGGGTTCTAATCCTGGCTCCTCCACTTGTCTGCTGTGCGACCTTGGGCAAGACACTTAACTTCTCTGTGCTTCAGTTACTTCATCTGTAAAAAGGGGATTAAGACTGTGAGCCCCACGTGGGATAACCCAATTACCTTGTATCTACCCCAGCGCTTAGAACAGTGCTTGGCATATAGTAAGCATTTAACAAATACCATCATTATTATTATTATTATCATTATTATTACAAGCACTTAGAATAGTGATTGGCACAAAGTAATCACTTAACAAATACCATAATTATTATTATTATTACGTTATGATTATTATTAGATTCAGGTCCAGGTGCACATGAGACCTGAGAGTGGAGAGCAAATAGGGGACTCAAGACCCCTTGATCCGCCGCTTGTCAGCTGTGTGACTTTGGGCAAGTCACTTAACTTCTCTGTGCCTCAGTTCCCTCATCTGTAAAATGGGGACTAAGACTGTGAATCCCCCGTGGGACAACATGATCACCTTGTATGCTCCCCAGTGCTTAGAACAGTGCTTTGCACATAGTAAGCGCTTAACAATTTATTGTTAACAAGCGCTTACATGTTCATTCTATTTATTTTATTTGGTTAATATGTTTTGTTTTGTTGTCTGTCTCCCCCTTCTAGACTGTGAGCCCGCTGTTGGGTGGGGACCGACTCTAGATGTTGCAAACTTGGACTTCCCAAGCGCTTAGTACAGTGCTCTGCACATAGTAAGCGCTCAATCAATACGATTGAATGAATGAATGAATGAACAAATGCCATTATTATTATCATTATTATTATTATTATTATTGTTCAGAGGGCTTGGAAGGTGGGGCAGGTGGTCATCCATCGGATAAGAAGGAGGAGGGAGTTTGAGGCCAAAGGGAAGACGTGGGCAAGGGACCAACGGCAAGATAGATAAAGATCGAGGTCTAGTGAGTGGGTTGCGCTTAGCCAATATCATTATTATCGTCGTCGTTATTAGAGCTACTATTATTGTTACTACTAATAATAATAATTGAGCGCCTACTGTGTGCAGAGCACTGTACAGAGAGAGATTGAGAGAGTACAATTCAACAGAATTGGTAGACTCGTTCCCTGCCCCAAAGGATCTTACAGTCTAGATGGGTGAGGCTATTAAGCTACTGATTAAAGACAGGAAACAAAAAAAAAAATTCAAACATCACCCTCGAGTGGTACCAACACGCTTGGGGAACGCCCCGCCGTCGGTGGGATCCTGAGGTCAGGACTGTAACACTGAAATGTAGTAATAATGATGGCATTTGTTAAGCGCTTACTATGTGCAAAGCACTGTTCTAAGTGCTGGGGGGGATACAAGGTGATCAAGTTGCCCCACGTGGGGCTCACAGTCTTCATCCCCATTTTTACAGATGAGGTAACTGAGGCTCAGAGAAGTTAAGTGGCTTGCCCAAGGTCACACAGCAGACTCGCGGTGGAGCCGGGATTCGAACACACCCCCTCTGAATCACAAGCCTGTGCTCTTGCCACACGCACAGTGCCAGCTTTATAATAACGATGGTATTCGTTAAGCTCTTACTATGTGCCAAGCACTGTTCTAAGCACTGTGGTGGATACGTGGGGCTCACAGCCTTCATCCCCATTTTCCAGGTGAGGCCCAGAGAAGTGAAGTGGCTTGCTCAAGGTCACACAGCCGACGAGCGGCAGAGTCGGGATTGGAACCCACGTCCTCTGACTCCCAAGCCTGGGCTCTTTCCACTGAGCCACGTGGCTTCTCTAATCATCATCATCATCATCAATCGTATTTATTGAGCGCTTACTATGTGCAGAGCACTGCACTAAGTGCTTGGGAAGTACAAATTGGCAACATATAGAGACAGTCCCTACCCAACAGTGGGCTCACAGTCTAGAAGGGGGAGACAGAGAACAAAACCAACATACTAACAAAATAAAATAAATAGAATAGATATGTACAAGTAAAATAAATAAATAAATAAATAGAGTAATAAATATGTACAAACATATATACATATATACAGGTGCTGTGGGGAAGGGAAGGAGGTAAGATGGGGGGATGGAGAGGGGGACGAGGGGGAGAAGAAGGAAGGGGCTCAGTCTGGGAAGGCCTCCTGGAGGAGGCGAGCTCTCAGCAGGGCCTTAGACTGCTTTATAATATACCACAGTTTACTCTGTATCGCAAAGTAATGGAAAGTAGGGTTAGGTGTTATAATCGCAAAGGCACGAAGCTTTTTAGCACAGTTCCCACCTTCAAAAATTCGACAAATCCACCTCTCTGAAAATGAGTTATTTTCCCTCATTTATTTGGACTCAGTGTGGCGTAGAGGATAGAGCAAGGCCCTGGGAGACGGAGGACCTGGGTTCTAATCCCAGCTTCAACGTTCATCATCATCATCAATCGTATTTATTCATTCATTCATTCATTCAATCGCATTTATTGAGCGCTTACTGTATTTATTGAGCGCTTACTGTGTGCAGAGCACTGTACTCATCGCTCGTCTGCTGTGTGACCTTGGGTAAGTCCCATAACTTCTTTGGGGATTAAAACTGTGAGCCCCATGTGGGACATGGACCGTGTCCATCCTGATTAGTTTATATCTACCCCATTGCTTAGTACAGTGCCTGGCACATAATAAACACTTAACAAATTACATTTAAAAAAAAGACAATAATCTAAATACCTATGACCCCATTATAGGGCTCTCAATTCATACTTCACTTTACTCTCTGAATTCTATTTTTTTCAAGCAGCAAAGCTTCATTCATTTATTAGTATGTTTGGTTTTGTTCTCTGTCTCCCCCTTTTAAGACTGTGAGCCCACTGTTGGGTAGGGACTGTCTCTATATGTTGCCAGCTTGTACTTCCCAAGCGCTTAGTACAGTGCTCTGCACATAGTAAGCGCTCAATAAATACGATTGACGATTTATTACTCTATTTATTTATTTATTTTACTTGTACATATCTATTCTATTTATTTTATTTTGTTAGTATGTTTGGTTTTGTTCTCTGTCTCCCCCTTTTAGACTGTGAGCCCACTGTTGGGTAGGGACTGTCTCTATATGTTCCCAGCTTGTACTTCCCAAGCGCTTAGTACAGCGCTCTGCACACAGTAAGCGCTCAATAAATACGATTGATTGATTGATTCGAACTTTTCAAATTACAATTTTAGACCTATTGTTTAAATCCCCACTAAATAAAATCCGTATCGAGTGCCCGGCCTCAAGCAGAGAAGTTGAAATCGGGGCGCCAAAATAGTTCATTCATTCAGTCGTATTTATTGAGCGCTTACTGTGTGCTGAGCACTGTACTAAGCGCTTGGGAAGTACAAGTTGGCAATATATAGAGACGGTCCCTACCCAACAACGGGCTCCCAGTCTAGAAGCGGGACATTGTTCGAATCTAAGTGCCTCTTGGAAACAACGGAAAGCACCAGACATATTGTCAGGCCCACTTTTACTTCCCCACCGGAGCGAATAACTCACTTCCGAAGACAACATGTTGAAAAACAACTGAACACCCACATCGCTTCATGACTACAAAAGCGACCACCGGAAAGCTTAAACTCTATTATATTGTAATTTTACTAGGGAAACGTGCACGGTGAAAGGGATTAGAATACCCCAGTCCCAGGGAAAACTAAAGAACCTCTAATCCTTCGGGATCGTTGAATCAATGCCATCGTAAAACCAACATTAT
Organism: Tachyglossus aculeatus; assembly: GCF_015852505.1. Lineage (NCBI taxonomy): Eukaryota > Metazoa > Chordata > Mammalia > Monotremata > Tachyglossidae > Tachyglossus > Tachyglossus aculeatus. Next base: position 66,140,972 of record NC_052066.1, read on the forward strand.
TTTTATATAAAAAAAGCAACTACTTACAGCGCAGCCGCACTCTGGGCCTGTATGGACGGGCGCTTAGTACAGTGCTCTGCACATAGTAAGCGCTCAATAAATACGATTGATGATGAAATCAGCAGGAACCACGCGTTTCTTCACGGACACAACTGAGTTTCCATCCAGACTGGGTCGTCTCTGGATGGGTTTCCGACGGGACCGTCTCTATATGTTGCCAACTTGTACTTCCCGAGCGCTTAGTACAGTGCTCTGCACACAGTAAGCGCTCAATAAATACGATTGGTGATGATGATGATGATGATGGTACACGTTTCTTGAGTCCCTGGAAGCTCTACCCAGCCCCAGAGGTGGGAGAGTTTATTCCTTTAATTCCTGTCTGATAAGAGCTTATCAGCAACATCCCAAAGGTCGAGTTCAACATGTTTATAGAGGCAAAGGCAAAGGAAGCCTCTGTGTGGCTGGAGGGTGTGTTTGTGTGTGTGTGTGTGTAGAGGCAGACTGCATTTGTGAGTGTGTGTGTAGATAAAAACAAGGAAATACGGGGGGGGGGTGTTTATATAATAATGATGATGGCATTTGTTAAGCGCTTACTATGTGCAAAGCACTGTTCTAAGCACTGGGAAGGATACAAAGTGATCAAAGTGATACAAAGAATAAAAACGCCTCCAGGAGGCCTTTCCAGACTGAGCCCCTTCTTTCCTCTCCCCCTCGTCCCCCTCTCCATCCCCCCCATCTGACCTCCTTCCCTTCCCCACAGCACCTGTATACATGTATATATGTTTGCACATATTTATTACTCTATTTATTTATTTATTTTACTTGTACATATCTATTCTATTTATTTTATTTTGTTAGTATGTTTGGTTTTGTTCTCTGTCTCCCCCTTTTAGACTGTGAGCCCACTGTTGGGTAGGGACTGTCTCTATATGTTGCCAATTTGTACTTCCCAAGCGCTTAATACAGTGCTCTGCACATAGTAAGCGCTCAATAAATACAATTGATGATGATGATGATGTCTCCCCCTTTTAGACTGTGAGCCCACTGTTGTGTAGGGACTGTCTCTATATGTTGCCAATTTGTACTTCCCAAGTGCTTAGTACAGTGCTCAGCACATAGTAAGCGCTCAGTAAATACGATTGATGATGATGATGATGATGATCAGGTTGTTCCACAGGGGGCTCCCAGTCTTCATCCCCATTTTCCAGATGAGGTAACTGAGGTCCAGAGAATAATAATAATAATGATGATGGCATTTATTAAGCGCTTACTATGTGCAAAGCACTGTTCTAAGCGCTGGGGAGGATACAAGGTGATCGGGTTGTCCCACGGGGGGCTCCCAGTCTTCATCCCCATTTTCCAGATGAGGTAACTGAGGTCCAGAGAATAATAATAATGATGATGATGGCATTTATTAAGCACTTACTATATGCAAAGCACTGTTCTAAGCGCAGGGAAGGATACAAAGTGATCAGGTTGTCCCACGGGGGGCTCACAGTTTTCATCCCCATTTTCCTGGAAAATGGATTCCTAGATAAAGCCTCCAAGGCTTCTTTTTTCTGTAATTCTGGGCTAGACTTGTGGGATTAAATCCTGTTCTGCCTTTCCTACAACCCAAGGCCAGAACAATAATAATAATAATAAATAATAATGATAGCAGTTATTAAGCGCCTACCTCCCCAGTGCTTAGAACCGTGCTTTGCACATAGTAAGCGCTTAATAAATGCCATCATTATTATTATTATTACTATGTGCAAAGCACTGTTCTAAGCACTGGATGTTCTAAGTACAAGGTGATCGGGTTGTCCCACGGGGGGCTCACGGTTTTCATCCCCATTTTCCAGATGAGGGAACTGAGGCCCAGAGAAGTGAAGTGACTCGCCCAAAGTCACACAGCTGACAAGTGGCGGAGCCGGGATTAGAACCCATGACCTTTGACTCCCAAGTCTGGGCTCTTTCCACTGAGCCACGTGTGTGTGGGGGCGGGACAAACACAAGGAAACCTCTGTGTGTGTGAACGCATGTGTTTATTTTTTGCATGTATATATGTTATATCATCATCATCATCAATCATATTTATTGAGCGCTTACTATGTGCAGAGCACTGTACTAAGCGCTTGGGAAGTACAAATTGGCAACATATAGAGACAGTCCCTACCCAACAGTGGGCTCACAGTAATAGATGTATTTCTACGCGCATAAATAATCCTATTACGGAAATTTTGGTTGATGGGGGAGGCAGACGGGGAGGGGATGCAGAAAAGAGAAGATGGGCGTAGAAACAGGAGTCCTGTCCAGTTGAGGGATATACACTTTCCTTTTTAAAAAGCACTTCCTTTCTACTTCAGAAACCAGATGTTCCGGCAAAGAGGGCCAGAAAGTTTGGAGCAATACAAACTTCTCCACTCCCCGCCCACCCTGTCCCCCACCCCCAAACCTTATTTCCTCTTCCTGTTATTTTTTCATGGTACTTAAGCAATTATTAAGCACTGGTGTATTGCACCCCTTATCATCAATTGTATTTACTGTGCGCTTACTGTGTGCAGAGCACTGTACTAAGCGCTTATAATAATGATGGAATGCCCTCCCTCCCCACATCCGCCAAGCTAGCTCTCTTCCTCCCTTCAAGGCCCTACTGAGAGCTCACCTCCTCCAGGAGGCCTTCCCAGACTAAGCCCCTTCCTTCCTCTCCCCCTCGTCCCCTTCTCCATCCCCCTCATCCTACCTCCTTCCCTTCCCCACAGCACCTGTATATATGTATATATGTTTGTACATATTTATTACTCTATTAATTTATTTATTTATTTTACTTGTACATATCTAGTCTATTTATTTTATTTTGTTAGTATGTTTGGTTTTGTTCTCTGTCTCCCCCTTTTAGACTGTGAGCCCACTGTTGGGTAGGGACTGTATATGTTGCCAATTTGTACTTCCCAAGCGCTTAGTACAGTGCTCTGCACACAGTAAGCGCTCAATAAATACGATTGATTGATTGATGGCATTTATTAAGCGCTTACTATGTGCAAAGCACTGTTCTAAGCGCTGGGGAGGTTACAAGGTGATGAAGTTGTCCCACAGGGGGCTCACAGTCTTCATCCCCATTTTATAGATGAGGGAACTGAGGCCCAGAGAAGTGAAGTGACTTGCCCAAAGTCACACAGCTGACAAGTGGCGGAGCCGGGATTTGAACTCATGACCTCTGACTCCAAAGGCCAGGCTCTTTTCCACTGAGCCACGCTGCTTCTCTAATAATGATGGCATTTATTAAGCGCTTACTATGTGCAAAGCACCGTTCTAAGCGCTGGGGAGGTTACAAGGTATCATCATGATGGTGGTGATGGTGTTTGTGAAGCGCTTACTGAGGGCCAAGCACTGTGCTCAGCGCTGGGGGGGATACGAGGTCATCAGGTTAATAATAATAATAATGATGGCATTTATTAAGCATTTACTATGTGCAGAGCACTGTTCTAAGCGCTGGGGAGGTTACAAGGTGATCAGGTTGTCCCACGGGGGGCTCACAGTCTTCATCCCCATTTTACAGATGAGGGAACTGAGAAGTGAAGTGACTTGCCCAAAGTCACCCAGCTGACAAGTGGCGGAGCCGGGATTTGAACCCATGACCTCTGACTCCAAAGCCCGGGCTCTTCTCCACTGAACCACGCTGCTTCTGAATGCATTTAGTTCCACCTTAATGACTTAGTTACTCACCCCCTCCATCCCCACCCTCGGGACACCTTAAGAACCTATGCTTATCAATCAATCAATCAATCAATTGTATTTATTGAGCGCTTACTGTGTGCAGGGCACTGTACTAGGCGCTTGGGAAGCACAAGTTGGCAACATATAGAGACAGTCCCTACCCAACAGTGGGCTCACAGTCTAAAAGCTTATCTTCTGCTGCTTCCCTTACCTGTAATTTATTTTAATGTTTATCTTCCCCGGCCAGATTGTAAATTCCTTAAGAGCAGGAACTTTGTCTACCCTGAGTATTGCCCCCTCCATGCGCCTAGTAATAATAATAATAATTATGGAAGTATTCGGTAAGCGCTTACTATGTGCCCAGCACTGCTCTAAGCGCTGGAGTAGATACAAGGTTATCAGGTTGGACGCAGCCGCTGTGCCAAGTGGGGCTCACAGTCTTGAGAAGCAGTGTGGCTCAGTGGAAATCAATCAATCAATCAATCAATCATATTTATTGAGCGCTTACTGTGTGCAGAGCACTGTACTAAGCGCTTGGGAAGTACAAGTTGGCAACATATAGAGATAGTGCCTACCCAACAGTGGGCTCACAGTCTAAAAGGGGGAGACAGAGAACAAAACCAAACATACTAACAAAATAAAATAAATAGAATAGATATGTACAAGTAAAATAAATAAATAGAGTAATAAATATGTGCAAACATCTATACATATATACAGGTACTGTGGGGAAGGGAAGGAGGTAAGATGGGGGGATGGAGAGGGGGACGAGGGGGAGAGGAAGGAAGGGGCTCAGTCTGGGAAGGCCTCCTGGAGGAGGTGAGCTCTCAGTAGGGCCTTGGAAAGAGCCTGGGCTTTGGAGTCAGAGGTCATGGGTTCAAATCCCAGCTCCGCCAATTGTCAGCTGTGTGACTTTGGGCAAGCCACCTAACTTCTCTGTGCCTCAGTTCCCTCATCTGTAAAATGAGGATTAAAACTGTGAGCCCCCCATGGGACAATCTGATCACCTTGCAACCTCCCCAGCGCTTAGAACAGTGTTTTGCACATAGTAAGAGCTTAACAAATACCATCATTATTATTATTATTATTTACCCTGAGTATTGCCCCCTCCGTGCACCTAGTAATAATAATAATAATTATGACAGTATTCAGTAAGCGCTTACTATGTGCCAAGCACTGCTCTAAGCGCTGGAGTAGATACAAGGTTATCAGGTTGGACGCAGCCGCTGTCCCACGTGGGGCTCACGGTCTTAATCCCCATTTTACAGATGAGGGAGCTGAGGTGTGGAGAAGTGAAATGACTTGCCCAAGGTCACACGGCAGACATAAAATAATAATAATAATAATAACAATAATAATGGCATTTGTTAAGTGCTATGTGTGGAGCACTGTTCTAAGCGCTGGGGGGATACAAGGTGATCAAGTTGTCCCACGTGAGACTCACAGTTTTAATCCCCATTTTACAGATGAGGGAACTGAGGCCCAGAGAAATGAAGTGACTTGCCCAAAGTCACACAGCTGACAAGTGGTGGAGCCGGGATTAGAACCCATTACCTCTGGCTCCCCAGCCCGGGCTCTTTCCACTGAGCCACGCTGCTTCTCATATGGTGGAGCTGGGATTAGAACCCAGGTCCTTCTGAATCTCAGGTTGTTGCTCTACCCATTAGGCTGTGCTGCTTCCCTAATTACAGGTAGACAGGAAGAAACAATGGAGTACTTAATAATAATGTTAATAATAATGATGGCATTTATTAAGTGCTTACTACGTGCAAAGCACTGTTCTAAGTGCTGGGGAGGTTACAAGGAGATCAGGTTGTCCCACGGGGGGCTCACAGTCTTAATCCCCATTTTACAGATGAGGGAACTGAGGCCCAGAGAAGTGAAGTGACTTGCCCAAAGTCACACAGCTGACAAGTGGTGGAGCCGGGATTAGAACCCATGCCCTCTGGCTCCCCAGCCCGGGCTTTTTCTACTGAGCCACGCTACTTCTCATGTGGTGGAGCTGGGATTAGAACCCATGACCTCTGGCTCCCCAGCCCGGGCTCTTTCCACGGAGCCACGCTGCATCTCATGTGGCCACTTTCCTATTGCAACCCAGCCCGTAAGCTCTGCCCTTCCAACGCCAACCTTCTCACTGTGCCTCCATCTCATCTGTGTGACCGTGGGCAAGTCGCTTCACTTCTCTGTGCCTCCGTTACCTCATCTTGAAATGGGGATTAAGACTGTGAGCCCCTCGCGGGACAACCTGATTACCTTCTATCTCCCCCAGCACTTAGAACAGTGCTTGGTACATAGTACGCGTTTTACAAATACCAACATTATTATGATCTACCTCGCCGTCGATTTATTTATTTATTTATTTTACTTGCACATATCTATTCTATTTATTTTATTTTGTTAGTATGTTTGGTTTTTGTTCTCTGTCTCCCCATTTTAGACTGTGAGCCCACTGCTGGGTAGGGACTGTCTCTATATGTTACCAACTTGTACTTCCCAAGCATTTAGTACAGTGCTCTGCACACAGTAAGCGCTCAATAAATACGATTGATGATGATGATGACTTCTCACCCGTATCCTGCCTCTGGCCTGGAATGCCTCCATCTTCATATCGACAGACAATTACTCTCCCTCGCCTTCAAAGCCATATTGAAGGTGCATCTCCTCCAAGAGGCCTTCCGTGACTAAGCCCTCTTTTTCCTTTTCTTCCACTCCCTTCTGCATCAACCCCACTTGCTCCCTTTATTCATTCATTATTTATTTTATTTTGTTAGTATGTTTGGTTTTGTTCTCTGTCTCCCCCTTTTAGACTGCGAGCCCACTGTTGGGTAGGGACTGTCTCCATATGTTGCCAACTTGTACTTCCCAAGCGCTTAGTACAGAGCTCTGCACACAGTAAGCGCTCAATAAATACAATTGATGGTGATGATTCCCCCCTCCCAGCCTTGTAATCTGTATCTGTAATTTTACATATTGATATTAATGTCTGTCTCCCGCTCTGTAAACTTGCTGTGGGCAGGGACTTTGTTATATTATACTCTCACAAGCGCTTAGTACAGTGCTCTGCACATTGTAAGTGCCCAATAAATACAATGATGATGATGATGGTGTTTGTTAAAGCACTTATCCTCTACATACCCTAGTGCTTAGAACAGTGCCCAGCACATAGTAAGCACTTAAATACCACAATTATTATTGTTATCATTATTATTATTATCACAGTAGTAGTCATTTCAAATCAAAGCTAGAGGCTGATGATAGAATATCTAATCCTTCTTAGATTGCCAAGCACTCTTCTAAGCTCTGTGTCTGTTTATTGCTATATTATACTCTCTCAAGCGCTTAGTACAGTGTTCTGCACACAATAAGCGTTCAATAAATATGAGTGAATGAATAAATGAACGGTAGATACAAGCTAATCAGGTTGGACACAGTCCATGCCAACTTGGACTTCCCAAGCGCTTGGTACAGTGCTCTGCACACAGTAAGCGCTCAATAAATACAATTGAATGAATCCCCCCATCTTACCTCCTTCCCCTCCCCACAGCACCTGTATATATGTATATATATTTGTACGTATTTATTACTCTTTATTTTATTTGTACATATTTACTTTATTTTGTTAATATGTTTTGTTTTGTTGTCTGTCTCCCCCTTCTAGACTGTGAGCCCACTGTTGGGTAGGGACCGTCTTTATATGTTGCCAACTTGTACTTCCCAAGTGCTTAGTTCAGTGCTCTGCACACAGTAAGTTATTACTCTATTTATTTATTTTACTTGTACATATCTATTCTATTAATTTTATTTTGTTAGTATGTTTGGTTTTGTTCTCTGTATCCCCCTTTTAGACTGTGAGCCCACTGTTGGGTAGGGACTGTTTCTATATGTTGCCAATTTGTACTTCCCAAGCACTTAATATAGTGCTCTGCACATAGTAAGCACTCAATAAATACGATTGATGATGAATAAATACGATTGAATGAATGAATGAATGAATGAATGAATGAATGAATGAATGAATCTTACAGATGAGTTGCCTGAGGCACAGAGACTTACCTAACATCACACAGCAGACTACATTAGCAGTTAGGTTCTTTTGATTCCCAGGCCTGTGCCCTATCCACTAGGCCATACTGCTTCCCAGTTGACTGACTGGGAATTCAGGATGGTTTGAATTCTCAGCCTGGGCCATTGTAGTGTTGCACATCAACCAGATAATCTCCAATTCTCCACTTTACTCAGGCTGGGCAGTGCTCTGCACACAGTAAGCGCTCAATAAATACGATTGAACGAATGAATCTAATGGAAGGCATCAATATGTTAAAAATCATAAATCTTTACAAGCTCCAATTCAAACCAATGCCTGTGTTTCTCCCCAAGTCACAGTACTCGATTCTGCTGCAACACCCCACTGAATATTCCAAAGAACTTTCGAGAACTTAGACCAGAAGAAGAGCTGAAAACTAAAAGAGCCAGTCAGCAGCGTGGCTCAGTGGAAAGAGCCTGGGCTTTGGAGTCAGAGGTCGTGGGTTCAAATCCCGGCTCCACCACTTGTCAGCTGTGTGCTGTTGGGCAAGTCACTTCACTTCTCTGGGCCTCAGTTCCCTCCTCATCTGTAAAATGGGGATGAAGACTGTGAGCCCCTCATGGGACAACCTGATTACCTTGTATCTACCCCAGAGCTTAGAACAGTGCTTTGCACATAGTAAGCGCTTAACAAATACCAACATTATTATCATTATTATTATTATTATTATTATTATTATCTTCTAAAGGAAAATCTATGGGAGGTAGTCCTCCAACCCAAGTTTCCCTGATCAAAGCATCCTCAGAGAAGGAGAGTTTCCCTCCTCCGGAATCTCCAGTGGCTACCCATTTCCCTCCTCATTAAGCAAAAATTCCTAACCACTGGTTTCAAGTCTTTCTACCCACTCTCTCCTTCTCCTCTTCCCTTCTTCACCCGCTACTCCCCAATTCATTCCTCTCCAGAGGACCTCCTCACCATCCCTTCCTCTCACCTCTCCCACTTCTCATCCCTTGACCTGGGGTCCCCTTCCACGTGGAACTCTCTCCCCCTTCAAATCTGCCGCGACTTTCCTCCCCTTCTGAAATCCCAGCTCCTCCAGAATCCCTGATTCTCTTCTCCCTTCAGGAAAATCTCCTGTCTACCAAGAGAAGCAGCATGGCGTAGTGTGACCTTGGGCAAGTCAGTGTACTTCTCTTTGCCTCAGTTACCTCATCTGTAAAATGGGGATTGAGACTGTAAGTGGGACAGGGACTTGTCCAATCCGATTTGCTCGTATCCACCCCAGCGCTTAGTACAGTGCCTGGCACATGGTGAGCGCTTAACAAATACCACATTTATTCTTACTACTTCAGTACCTCTTTACCAACAGCATCGCCCCCCCCCACCAGTCAATCAATCAATCAATCAATCAGTCGTATTTATTGAGCGCTTACTGTGTGCAGATCACTGTACTAAGCGCATGGGAAGTACAAGCTGGCAACATATAGAGACGGTCCCTAACTCTTGTTTACATAATGATATATGCACTCTACAACTTGACCACCCCTTCATTCACTCATCTAGCTTCCCGTTCTCTTTTCCCTCCTGTCTGAAAAGACATTTTATCCATCTCCAGTTAAGCTGGAGGGCTGGGATTGGGTCTCTGAGCTCCGTACACCATAGATTCCCAAATACTGTGGACTGGTTGATTGGGAGTAATAATAATAATGGCATTTATTAAGCGATTACTATGTGCAAAGCACTGGGGAGGTTACAAGGTGATCAGGTTGTCCCACGTGGAGCTCACAGTCTTAATCCCCATTTTACAGATGAGGGAACAGAGAAGTGAAGTGACTTGCCCAAAGTCACCCAGCTGACAATTGGTGGAGCCAGGATTTGAACCCATGACCTCTGACTCCAAAGTCCACGCTCTTTCCACTGAGCCACGCTGCTTCTCTACTGAAGGGAGTACTGAAGTTGGGGTCCAATCTCTTCCGTAGAGCTCAGTGACTTTGCTCCTACTGAATTTTAAGTGATAGCGCTGGCGGTCAAAAAAGAGAGGCTAAATTCACATTACAGATTGAAGAGTAGGTTCTCGTATAACACCACACACTGACCGATTTTGATATTACTCGATTTTATTCATTTTCATTTAAACAATTAAGCATCCAAGCTTCACCGACTCCGGAGAAGTAGCAAAACATTCCGTCTCCACATTAACATTTCAGAGAAAAGGAGTAATGTAAAAGAGTTATTTTTACCTGTTTGACTTTCTGATGGTGATTGATGATCGTTGTGGGGAATAAGCACATATCCGTTGTCAGGAAAAAAAAAAATGACCCTCAAATTTTCTGCACACATCCTGAAAGTTTATTCTGCCAAAGGATCAAGGGGGCTGAAGCATTTGTCTTTTTGCCATAATTTGAGAGCGTGAGAGAAAGAAGGTGGCGTAGCCCCCATTTTGTAAGGGATAATAACAATGTTGGTATTAAGTGATTACTATGTGCAAAGCACTGTTCTAAGCGCTGGGGAGGAAACAAGGTGATCAGGTTGTCCCTCGTGGGGCTCGCAGTCTTAATCCCCATTTTACAGATGAGGGAACTGAGGAACAGAGAAGTTAAGTGTCTTGCCCAAGGTCACACAGCTGACAAGTGGCTGAGTGGGGATTCGAACCCATGACCTCTGACTCCCAAGCCCACGTTCTTTACATTGAGCCAAGCAGGAATTCGAACCCATGAGCCCGTTGTTGGGTAGGGACCGTCTCTATATGTTGCCAACTTGTACTTCCCAAGCGCTTAGTACAGTGCTCTGCACACGGTAAGCGCTCAATAAATACGATTGAATGAATGAATGAATGTGGAGGATCACACTCTGGATCCGTCTTGGGGAGTAAAGATTTCTTTCAGGACTCCAGCTGCAGCAATAAAAGGGAGAAATTGGAATTTGAAATTCTAAGAGGATTTACTCTGTCACTCTAGGAGAGAATGCAAACAAAAATGTTATCACACCTTCAAGAAATTGAGGAAGTTGTCAGAGAGTCACAGATCCTGGCTGTACCTCCTAGAAGCTTGAAATTTTGCCCACCTACACTCTTCACCACACAGAGGGAATACGCCAAGGCTATGTAGAGCCCACTGTTGGGTAGGGACCGTCTCTATATGTTGCCAACTTGTACTTCCCAAGCGCTTAGTACAGTGCTCTGCACACAGTAAGCGCTCAATAAATACAATTGATGATGATGATGATGTAGAGGATTCCGGGCCTCTAATCTGTTCAGTACTGGTTAATTGTTTGTCATTTAATCCAAAGGAATTAGCTCAGTGGAAAAGAGCCCGGGCTTTGGAGTCAGAGGTCATGGGTTCAAACCCCTGCTCCTCTGTCAGCTGTGTGACTCTGAGCAAGTCGATTCACTTCTCTGTGCCTCAGTTACCTCATTTGTAAAATGGGGATTAAGACTGTGAGCCCCACATGGGGCAACCTGATCACCTTGTAACCTCCCCAGCGCTTAGAACAGTGCTTTGCACATAGTAAGTGCTTAATAAATGCCGTCATAATTATTATTATTATTATTTAGGTATCAATGGGAATCTTTTCCCACACCGCAGAATCTTTTTTGAATCCTGGGTTCTTCTAGCAGAAGCAGCGTGGCTTAGGGGAAGGAATCCGGGCTTGGGAGTCAGAGGTCGTGGGTTCTAATTATTCATTCATTCAGTCAGTCAGTCGTATTTATTGAGCGCTCACTGTGTGCAGAACACTGGACTAAGCCCTTGAGAAGTACAAGTCGTCAACATGCAGAGGTGGTCCCTACCCAACAACGGGTTCACAGTCTAGAAGAAGCATGGCTCAGTGGAAAGATCATGGGCTTTGGAGTCAGAGGTCATGGGTTCAAGTTCCGGCTCCGCCAATTGTCAGCTGTGTGACTTTGGGCAACTCACTTAACTTCTCTGTGCCTCAGTTACCTCATCTGTAAAATGGGAATTAAGACTGTGAGCCCCCCATGGGACAACCTGATCACCTTGTAACCTCCCCAGTGCTTAGAACAGTGCTTTACACATAGTAAGCGCTTAATAAATGCCATTATTATTATTATTATTATTAGAAGGGGGAGACAGACAACAAAATAAAATGTAGACAGGTGTCAAAATTGTCAGAACAAATAGAATTAAAGCTCTATGCACATCATAAACAAAATAGAATATTGAATACGTACAAGTAACATAAATAGAGTAATAAATCTGTTCAAATATGTATACAGGTGCTGTGGGGAGGGGAAGGAGGTAGGGTGGGGGGGATAGGGAGGAAGAGAGGAAAAAGGGGGCTCAGTCTGGGAAGGCCTCCTGGAGGAGGTGAGCTCTCAGTAGGGCTTGGAAGGGAGGAAGAGAGCTAGCTTGGCGGATGTGTGGAGGGAGGGCATTCCATTCATTCATTCATTCAATCGTATTTATTGAGCGCTTACTGTGTGCAGAGCACTGTACTAAGCGCTTGGGAAGTACAAGTTGGCAACATATAGAGACGGTCCCTACCCAACAATGGGCTCACAGTCTAGAAGCGGGAGACAGACAACAAAACAAAACACATGAACAGGTGTCAAGTCATCAGAATAAATAGAAGTAAAGCTAGATGCACATCATTAACAAAATAAATAGAATAGTAAATATTCATTCATTCATTCATTCAATCAATCATATTTATTGAGTGCTTACTGTGTGCAGAGCACTGTACTAAGCGCTTGGGAAGTACAAGTTGGCAACATATAGAGACGGTCCCTACCCAACAACGGGCTCACAGTCTAGAAGGGGGAGACAGAGAACAAAAGAAAACATGTGGACAGGTAAGTCATCAGAATAAATAGAAGTAAAGCTAGATGCACATCATTAACAAAATAAATAGAATAGTAAGTATGTGCAAGTAAAATAAATAGAGTAATAAATCTGGACAAACATATATACAGGTGCTGTGGGGAAGGGAAGGAGGTAGGGTGGGGGGGGTGGGGAGGGGGAGAGGAAGGAGGGGGCTCAGTCTGGGATGAGCCCAGACTTTTAGACTGTGAGCCCACTGTTAGGTAGGGACTGTCTCTATATGTTGCCAACTTGTACTTCCCAAGCGCTTAGTACAGTGCTCTGCACACAGTAAGCGCTCAATAAATACGATTGATTGATTGATTGATGAGGGGGCTCAGTCTGGGGCCCCAGGGGAAGGACGTGGGCTGGGGGTCGACGGCGGAATTGGCGAGAACGAGGTACAGTTCCAATCCCGGCTCCACCATTTGTCAGCTGTGTGACTTTGGGTAAGTCACTTCACTTCTCTGCGCCTCATTTGTAAAATGGGGATTAAGACTGTGACTGTAGGACAAACTGATTACCTTGGATCTTCCCCAGTGCTTAGAACAGTGCTTGGCACATAGTGAGCGCTTAACAAATACCATCATTATTAGTAGTAGTAGTATTCTACTAAACCCTAGTTTGTGATGGGCAGTCGTGGCAAAAGAGCTGCCAGTTACCTCATCTGTAAAATGGGGATTAAGACTGTGAGCCCCATGTGGGATGTGTGTCCAACCTGATTAACTTCAATCTACTCCATTCATTCATTCAATCGTATTTATTGAGCGTTTACTGTGTGCAGAGCACTGTACTAAGTGCTTTGACTGTTTAAGTGTTTAAATACCATAAAAAATGGTTGCAGTTAACTTTCAGGCTAATGAATCTTTCTCTCACTAATAACAATAATGATGGTATTTGTTAAGCATTCATTCATTCATTCAATCGTATTTATTGAGCGCTTACTGTGTGCAGAGCACTGTACTAAGCGCTTGGGAAGTACAAGTTGGCAACATAAATAAATAGTATTTATTGAGGGCTTACTGTGTGCAAAGCCGGACTAAATGCTTAGGAGAGTACACCAGACAAGTTCTCTGCCCACAGTGAGCTTACAGTCTAGAGGGGGAGACAGACACTAACATAAATAGAAGGAGCGTGGCTCAGTGGAAAGAGCCGGGCTTTGGAGTCAGAGGTCATGGGTTCAAATCCCAACTCCGCCAATTGTCAGCTGTGTGACTTTGGACAAGTCACTTAACTTCTCTCGGCCTCAGTTGCCTCATCTGTAAAATGGGGATTAAGACTGTGCACTTAACTTTGTGCCAGGCACTGTACTAAGTGCTAAGCAAATCGGGTTGGACACAGTCCCTGTTCTGTGGGGGGCTCACAGTCTCAATCCCCATTTTACAGACGAGGTCACTGAGGCCCAGAGAAGTGAAGAGACTTGCCCAAGGTCACACAGCAGACAAGTGGCCGAGACTTGCCCAAGGTCACACAGCAGACAAGTGGCCAAGTCAGAATTAGAACCCATGACCTTCTGATTCCCAGGCCCGGTCTCTATCCATGACACCCTGCTGCTTCTCCACAGATATACTAATTTGGAAGATGAAATCATTTTAACTTCTTTTTTCAATAACTTAGAAAAAAAAACTTCAAAGGAGACCGGTTAATGATTACCCAAAGACAAACATTATTTTGTTTTCAGTTTCAATGGGTGAACTTTGACTTCCCTGGAATTCCCCAGGTTGCTCTGAAGTATCTGTCTGAGAAGTTTCTGGTAGGAACTGCCTTTCCTGGACGCAATCAATGAGGTGTGCCTGCCACTGTTTACCTCGGCACCTGGAACTTGGATTATGTGATAAAGAAAAGGAATAAACTTCAAGCCTGCATAGCAATGTGTTTCTTTTTTCTTCAAACATTTGAGAACGGATGAAGTTTAAATTACTACTTTGGACCTTGTTTACACAGCCTGCCAATTATTTCTGAAATTATAACCAAAAAGCTTCTTATTTAACTTGTTTGCGATAGGTGTCTGTATTTGACAAATTATTTCACTTTCCTCACCCACCTCAACCAAATGGGAATAGACCCTTTGATACTGTATTTATCAAATCAGTCAGGTGTATAAATCTATAATGCCATTTATTTATGGGTTTTTTGTTGTCTTTCTTCCCCCTCTAGACTGTGAGACCGTTGTTGGGTAGGGACCGTCTCTATATGTTGCCGATTTGTACTTCCCAAGTGCTTAGTCCAGTGTTCTGCACACAATAAGTGCTCAATAAATACGATTGAAGGAATGAATGAATGAATGAATGAATACTACTGATGCCCATTTACTTGTTTTAATGTCTGTTTCCCCCCTTCTAGACTGGGAGCCCGTTGTGGGCAGGGATTGTCTCTATTTGTTGCGGAACTGTCCTTCCCAAGTGCTTAGTACAGTGCTCTGCACACAGTAAGAGCTCAATAAATACAACTGAATGAATGAAATCAATACACGTGCATAAACAATCTAGATTGAGAAGCTGAGCGACCTAGAGGAAAGAGCAGGACCCTGAGGGTCGGAAGGACTTTGGGCAAGTCACTTAACTTCTCTGGGCCTCAGGTACCTCATCTGTAAAATGGGGATGAAGGCCGTGAGCTCCCCGTGAGACAACCTGATCACCTTGTAACCTCCCCAGCGCTTAGAACAGTGCTTTGCACATAGTAAGTGTTTAATAAATGCCATTAAAACAAAAAGGGCCTGGGATCTAATCCAGGCTCCACCACTTGTCTGCTGGGTGATCTCACTTCTCTGAGCTTCAGTTCCCTCATCTGTAAAATGGGGATTAAGACTGTGAGCCCCATGTGGGACTGGACTGTGTCCAACCTGATTAATTTGTATAATTCGTACGGTGACCAGGGAATAATAATAATGATGGCATTTATTAAGTGCTTACTATGTGCAAAGCACTGTTCTAAGCACTGGGGAGGTTACAAGGTGATCAGGTTGTCCCAAGGGGGGCTCACAGTCTTAATCTCCATTTTACAGATGAGGGAACTGAGGCCCAGAGAAGTGAAGTGACTTGCCCAAAGTCACACAGCTGACAATTGGCAGAGCTGGGATTTGAACCCATGACCTCTGACTCCAAAGCCCGGGCTCTTTCCACTGAGCCACATGCTTCTCAGGGAAGAACTGGACTGCTCAGGAAGGGGACAGGAAGCAAAAATAAGAGATAGATAAAATTTCTCTTGCACCTCTGAATTATAAATTGTTTTGTTTTGATTTCTTATGGTATTTGTTAAGCACATGTTATGT
This sequence comes from Tachyglossus aculeatus, assembly GCF_015852505.1. Classification (NCBI taxonomy): domain Eukaryota; kingdom Metazoa; phylum Chordata; class Mammalia; order Monotremata; family Tachyglossidae; genus Tachyglossus; species Tachyglossus aculeatus. The sequence goes on from NC_052066.1 coordinate 66,156,783, forward strand.
GTCAAACCCTGTACTAAGCACTGAGGTAGACACAAGCTATAGCCCTCTTTTAATAGGAAAAGACCTTATGTCCAAATCAACTTTTTGATTTTCTCATTCCTTTAGCTTGTCCTCATGATTGATGAGTATGGGATACAGATGTCTCTTTGTTATATTGTATTCTCCCAAGCACTTAGTACAGTGCTTTACACACAGTAAGTGCTCAATAAATAAGATCGAATGAATGACTGAATGAATTTATTTGTATTGATGTCTGTCTCCCCGGCTCTAGACTGTGAGCTTGTTGCAGGGAATGTCATTGTTGATTGTCATATCGTGCTTTCCCATGCACTTAGTACAGTGCTCTGCACACAGTAAGCACTCAATAAATAGAATTGAATGAATGAAAGACTGAGCCCTCTCTCCCCTTCCTCCCCCTCCTTACCTCCTTCCCCTCCCCACAGCACCTGTATATATGTATATATGTTTGTACGTATTTATTACTCTATTTATTTATTTATTTATTTTATTTGTACGTATTTATTCTATTTCTTTTATTTTGTTAATATGTTTGGTTTTGTTCTCTGTCTCCCCCTTCTAGACTGTGAGCCCACTGTTGGGTAGGGACCGTCTCTATATGTTGCCAGCTTGTACTTCCCAAGCGCTTAATACAGTGCTCTGCACACAGTAAGCACTCAATAAATACGATTGATCGATTAATTGATTAGAGAGGGGAGAAACAGATGTTAATAGAAAAATAAATAAATTACAGATATGTACAAAAGGGCTGTGAGGCTGGGTGATGTGGGTAAACTAATTACTGAGGCCATCCAAGAACACATCAGCGTGGACCTCCAAGGAACTCGTTACCCCACCTGAAAGTACTCAAGCAGCATGGCTTTCATTCATTCATTCATTCAATCGTATTTATTGAGCGCTTACTGTGTGCAGAGCACTGTACTAAGCGTTCGGGAAGTACAAGTTGGCAACATATAGAGACGGTCCCTACCCAACAGCGGGCTCACAGTCTGGGAGGGGGAGACAGACAACAAAACAAAACATATAAACCAAATAAAATAAATAGAATAAATATGTACAAGCAAAATAAATAGAGTAATAGATATGTACAAACATATATACATATATACAGGTAACTTAATGGCAAGAGCCCAGGCTTGGGATTCAGAGGTCGTGTGTTCTAATCCCAACTCCGCCACTTGTCTGCTGTGTGATCTTGGATGAGTCCCACTGCATTAACTTCTCTGGGCCTCAGTGACCTCATCTGTAAAATGGGGGTGAAGGCTGTGAGCCCCACATTCATTCATTCATTCATTCATTCAATTGTATTTATTGAGCGCTTACTGTGTGCAGAGCACTGTACTAAGCGCTTGGGAAGTACAAGTTGGCAACATATAGAGACGGTCCCTACCCAACAGTGGGCTCACAGTCTAGAAGGGGGAGACAGAGAACAAAACAAAACATATTAACAAAATAAAATAAATAGAATAAATATGTACAAGTAAAATAAATAGAGTAATAAATATTTACAAACATATATGCATATATACAGGTGCTGTGGGGAGGGGAAGGAGGTAAGGCAGGGGGGATGGGGCGGGAAAGAGGAGGAGAGGACAACCTGATTACCTTGTATCTACCCCAGCACTTAGATCAGTGTTTGGCACATTCATTCATTCATTCATTCATTCAATTGTATTTATTGAGCACTTACTGTGTTCAGAGCACTATATTAAGTGCTTGGGAAGTACAAGTCGGCAACATATAGAGACGGTCCCTACCCACCAACGGGCTCACAGTCTGGAAGGGAGAGACAGACAACAAAACAAAACATGTAGACAGGTGTCTTAATCATCAGAACAAATAGAATTACGGCTCAAAATAGATGCCAAATAGAATAGTAAATATATACGAGTAAAGTAAATAGAGTAATAAATCTGTACAAATATATACAAGAGCTGTGGGGAGGGGAAGGAGGTAGGGCATGGGGGGATGGGGAGGAGGAGAGAAAAAAGGGGGCTCAGTCTGGGAAGGCCTCCTGGAGGAGGTGGGCTCTCAGTAAGGCTTTGAAGGGAGGAAGAGAGCTAGCTCGGCCGATGTGCAGAGGGAGGGCATTCCAGGCCAGGGGATGGACGTGGGCCGGGGGTCGACGGCGGGACAGGCGGGAACGAGGCCCAGTGAGGAGGTTAGTGGCACAGGAGCGGAGGATGTGGGCTGGGCTGGAGAAGGAGAGAAGGGAGGTGAGGTAGGAGGGGGCAAGGGGATGGACAGCCTTGAAGCTGAGAGTGAGGAGTTTTTGCTTGATGCGTAGGTTGACAGGCAGTCACTGAAGATTTTTGAGGATGGGAGTAACGTGCCCAGAGAGTTTCTGCACAAAGATAATCTGGGCAGCAGAGTGAAGTATTGTCTGAAGTGGGGAGAGACAGGAGAATGGGAGATCAGAGAGGAGGCTGATGCAGTAATCCAGTAATGCAGTAATACCATCGTCATCGTCATCATAAGGCCCCTGAGCTATCCCCAGGGGGTTCGATCTCAAAACTAACAGGCAATGCTACAGTGACATCTCCTTCAAACCCAAAGGACAACTCTCTATGTTGAAGAGTTCATAAAAGCACCTCAGTGAGTTACTTAGTGAGCTATCAAGACAGGTGTAATATAACTTAAGCTTGGTGAAACATCTAGTTGAATGGTTGACACCTCATATTAGGAATGGCATTTTCAGATGCACAATAGCAAAAAGCAGCGTGGTCTAGTGAAAAGAGATTAGGCCTGGGAATCAGAGGATCTGGGTTCTAATCCCAGCTCTGCCACTTCTGCTTTGTGATCTTGGGCAAGTCACTTCACTTCTCTGGGCCTCAGTTCCCTCATCTCTAAAATAGGATTAAGGCTGTGAGCCCCACTTGGGACATGGACCGTGTCCAACCTGATTAGCTTGTATCTATCCCAGCTCTTAGACAGTGCCTGGCACATACTAAGCACTTAATTAGATTATTTTTAAAAAAAATCCATTCATAAAACCAGTCACCCAGAGAAAATATTTTTTCACTTAAAACTATTTTTTAAAAAAGCTCAATATGTGCTGTTTGTACCATGAGACTCAACTACAGTGCCTTGCAAACAGTGAGTCTTCTAAGCAGCTAGCTTAGAAAACCTGTGTCCAATCTGATTACCTTGGCTCTACCCCAGTACTTAGGTACAGAGTCTGGCATATAATAAGCGCTTGCTCCCTTTATTTATCCCCCCTCCCAGCCCCAGAGCACTTATGTACAGATCTGTAATTTATTTATATTCATGTCAGTCTCCCCCTCTAAACAGCCCCACAGCACTAATGTACAGATCTGTAATTGATTTATATTCATGTCAGTCTCCCCCCTAAACTGAAGTTCGCTGTGAGCAGGGATGTACATGCCTGTAATTTATTTATATTAATATCTGTCTCCCCCCTAGACTGTAAGTTCATTGTGGCAGAGAATGTGTCCGTTTATTGTTCTACTGTACCCTCCCAAGCACTTAATACAGTGCTCTGCACGCAGTAAGCGCTCAAAAAATACGGCTGACTGGCTTAACAAATACCGTTAAAAGCAAATTTGAATTCTCTTAAGGCCTTTACAATTTCCCACGTCTTTGGGGTTAGAGCCAGTGGTGGCGGATTCACAAGCCTCTGTTTTCTGAAGACTGAAAACTTGACTAAACCTTCCTAAGAGACCTAAAAGGCAAGATCAGCTTCGACTGGGGAAGCAAAGAACGCCACGCAAATCCACCGGTCGCGGCCCGGACGATGACTTCAGCCCAATATCGTCGAACAACGTGGATTTACAGTGGATTTGGGATCTTAATTGAAATGAAATGAACTTTACCAACCTCTGATTGGCAAATGGGGGGATTTTTCCTTCACATCCTCCTCCTCCTCAGCCACATTCAGCCTTTTTTTCCAGTCAACCCTCTTTTCCCAGCCTGATCAATGTATGAGGGATCCTGAAGCAGCCGACAGATGGGCTTTAGCCCGCCTAGACCGGAGGGACCCTGGTTTCTCATCAACCTCTCAGGAAGAGGGCAAGGAAAGCCAGAAAGCTGGACTTTATGACACCGATTTCTCTTGAGGATTCGGAAGCTGCCCGAAAGGAGGGTTGCAACAGCTTGGATAACAGATGCAGAGAGCATTCGGACGGATGATCAGGAGGCAGTCCGTGCCAAATCGTCTGGACAAGGCCTATTTTTTTTTATAATGGCCTTTATTAAGCGCTTACTATGCACCAGGCACTGTTCTAAGCGCTGGGGTAGATACAGGCCAATAACTTTGGACACAGTCCTACATGGGACTCACAGTCTTCACTCCTACTTTACAGATGAGGTAACTGAGGCACAGAGAGGTAAAGCGGCTTTCGCAGCAGACAAGTGGTGGAGCCGGGATTAGAAATTTCTCCAGGACAGGTAGGGGAACCAAGGTGTTTATTTTTAACGTCTGTGTCCCCCGCTAGATCATAAGCTTCCTTGAGGGCAGGGATCACGACTACCACCTCTATTGCATGGTACTCTCTCAAGCACTTCAGACAGTGCTCTACAATCGATCGATCGATCGATCAATGGTAAAGAAAGAGTGCTGTATCAAGTGATCGGGAGAGTTGGTAGACACTTTCCCTGCCCACAAGGCTCTTACAGTCTAGACAGGGAGCAGACATTAAAATAAAGTACAAATATGTTTGGGGGTGAATATCAAGTGCTAAAGAGCAGAAATTCAGTTGCACTAAGGAGAGAGAATAGGAAAAATGAAGACTTTAGTCAGAGAAGGCTTCTTGGAGATGTGATCTTAGTAAAACTTTGAAGCTGCTGGGGAGAGTGGTGGTCTATCATTTCATAGAGAAGCAGTGTGGCTCCGTGGAAAGAGCCCGGGCTTTGGAGTCAGAAGTCATGGGTTCAAATCCCAGTTCTGCCAATTGTCAGCTGTGTGACTTTGGGCAAGTCGCTTCACTTCTCTGTGCCTCAAGTACCTCATCTGTAAAATGGGGATGAAGACTGTGAGCCCCCTGTGGGACAACCTGATCACCTTGTAAGCTCCTCAGTGCTTAGAACAGTGCTTTGCATATAGTAAGCACTTAATAAACGCCATCGTTATTATTCTCTGTGCCTCGGTCACCTCATCTGTAAAATGGGGATGAAGACTGTGAGCCCCCCGTGGGACAACCTGATCACCTGGTAAGCTCCCCAGTGCTTAGAACAATCAATCAATCAATCAATCAATCAATCGTATTTACTGAGCGCTTACTGTGTGCACAGCACTGTACTAAGCACTTGGGAAGTACAAGTTGGCAATGTATAGAGACAGTCCCTACCCAACAGTGGGCTCACAGTCTAGAAGGGGGAGACAGAGAACAAAACAAAACATATTAACAAAATAAAATAAATAGAATAGATATGTACAAGTAAAATAAATAAATAAATGAGTAATAAATACGTACAAACATATATACATATATACAGGTGCTGTGGGGAAAGGAAGGAGGTAAGTTGGGGGGATGGAGAGGGGGACGAAGGAGAGAAGAACGAAGGGGCTCAGTGTGGGAAGGCCTCCTGGAGGAGGTGAGCTCTCAGTAGGGCCTTGAAGGGAGGAAGAGAGCTAGGCTTGGTGGATGGGCAGAGGGAGGGCATTCCAGCCACGGGGGGATGATGTGGGCCAGGGGTCGATGGCGGGACAGGCGAGGACAAGGTACGGTGAGGAGATTAGCGGCAGAGGAGCGGAGGGTGCAGGCTGGGCTGGAGAAGGACAGAAGGGAGGTGAGGTAGGAGGGGGTGAGGGGATGGACAGCCTTGAAGCCCAGGGTGAGGAGTTTCTGCCTGATGCGCAGATTGATTGGGAGCCACTGGAGATTTTTGAGGAGGGGAGTAACATGCCCAGAGCGTTTCTGGACAAAGACAATCCGGGCAGCACCATGAAGTATGGATTGAAGTGGGGAGAGACACGAGGACAGTGCTTTGAACAATGCTTTGCATGTAGTAAGCGCTTAATAAATGTCATTATTATTATTATTATTATTATTATTATTATTATTATTATTATATCAACTAACCAATCATATTTTTTGAGCACTTACTGAGTGAAGAGCACTGTACTAAGCACTTGGGAGAGTACACTATAAGGTCAGCACACTATAATAATGATGGCATTTGTTAAGCGCTTACTATGATGTGCCAAGCACTGTTCTAAGAGCTGGGGAGGATACAAGGTGATCAGATTGTCCCATGTGGGGCTCACAGTCTTCATCCCCATTTTCCAGATGAGGTAACTGAGGCCCAGAGAAGTTGAGTGACTTGTCCAAAGTCACACAGCTGACAATTGGCAGAGCTGGGATTTGAACCCATGACCTCTGACTCCCAAGCCCGTGCTCTTTCATTCATTCAATCGCATTTATTGAGCATTTACTGTGTATAGAGCACTATGCTAAGCGCTTGGGAAGTACAAGTTGGCAACATATAGAGACGGTCGCTACCCAACAGCGGGCTCACAGTCTAGAAGGGGGAGACAGACAACAAAACAAAACATATTCACAAAATAAAATAAATAGAATAAATATGTACAAGTAAAATAAATAGAGTAATAAATATGCGCAAGCACATATACATATATACAGGTGCTGTGGGGAGGGGAAGGAGGTAAGGCAGGGGGGAGGAGCCACGCTTGCACTAGGCCTCTGTCCACTCGCTGCCCCCTCCCCGAGTGGATGGGGGGAATCAGTGCCAACCACCCATCTGTCTTGCCCCCCCCCCCCCAACCCCCTGATGCTCGGAAGGATCGTGGGGGGAGTGGGCAGCCACAGCGATGCCAGGGGGAAGCGGGGGTCGGAGGGTGACAGAGTTATAGTTTTCTATATATGGAATTTTTTCATATATACCAAGGGGGAGAGAGTTTCAGATCATCATCATCATCATCAATCGTATTTATTGAGCGCTTACTGTGTGCAGAGCACTGTACTAAGCGCTTGGGAAGTACAAACTGGCAACATATAGAGACAGTCCCTGCCCAACAGTGGGCTCACAGTCTAAAAGGGGGAGACAGAGAACAAAACCAAACATACTAACAAAATAAAATAAATAGAATAGATATGTACAAGTAAAATAAATAAATAAACAAATAGAGTAATAAATATGTACAAACATATATACATATATACAGGTGCTGTGGGGAAGGGAAGGAGGTAAGATGAGGGGGATGGAGAGGGGGATGAGGGGGAGAGGAAGGAGGGGGCTCAGTGTGGGAAGGCCTCCTGGAGGAGGTGAGCTCTCAGCAGGGCCTTGAAGGGAGGAAGAGAGCTAGCTGGGTGGATGGGCAGAGGGAGGGCATTCCAGGCCCGGGGGAGGACGTGGGCCGGGGGTCGACGGCGGGACAGGAGAGAACAAGGCACAGTGAGGAGGTGAGCGGGCTGGGCTGGAGAAGGACAGAAGGGAGGTGAGGTAGTAGGGGGTGAGGGGATGGACAGCCTTGAAGCCCAGGGTGAGGAGTTTCTGCCTGATGCGCAGATTGATTGGTAGCCATTGGAGATTTTTGAGGAGGGGAGTAATATGCTCAGAGCGTTTCTAGACAAAGATAATCCGGGCAGCAGCATGAAGTATGGATTGAAGTGGGGAGAGACACGAGGATGGGAGATCAGAGAGAAGGCTGATGCAGTAGTCCAGACGGGATAGGATGAGAGCTTGAATGAGCAGGGTAGCGGTATGGATGGAGAGGAAAGGGCGGATCTTGGCAATGTTGGGGAGCAGACAGGATGTGGGCAACGGGACAGTGGCAAAATGAGTGAGATCAGGGTACAGTGAGTAGTTTGGCATGCAAGGAGCAAAGTTTCAATCAATCAATCAATCATATTTATTGAGTGCTTACTTTGTGCAGAGCACTGTACTAAGCGCTTGGGAAGTACAAGTTGGCAACATATAGAGACGGTCCTTACCCAACAGTGGGCTCACAGTCTAAAGGGGGAAAGTCTGTGGGCTGTACTGTAAGATAAAATTCAGGTGAGGTAGGAGAGGGAGAATTGACTGAGTGCCCTAAAGCCCATGGTAAGCCCGTGATGGTTATGTTGCCAACTTGTACTTCCCAAGCGCTTAGTACAGTGCTATGCACATAGTAAGCGCTCAATAAATACGATTGAATGAATGAATGAATGACTTTCTGTTCATTGCAGGGGAGGATGGGCAAACCACTGGAGGCTCCTGAGGAGTGGAGAGACATGGACTGGACGGTTATTTAGAAAAATGATCCGGGCAGCAGAAAGAATCAATCAATCAATCAATCAATCGTATTTATTGAGCACTTACTGTGTGCAGAGCACTGTACTAAGCACTTGGGAAGTACAAGTTGGCAACACATAGAGATGGTCCCTACCCAACAGTGGGCTCACAGTCTAGAAGAAGTAAGAACCGGAGTGGGAAGAGACGGGAGGCCTGGAGGTCAGAGAGGAAGCTGAACCAGTAGCCAAGGAGGGATATAAGTACGTGGATTAGCGTGATGGTGATTGCCCATTCACCTCCAGATAATAATAATAAAAATGATGGCATTTATTAAGCGCTTACTATGTGCAAATCACTGTTCTAAGTGCTAGGGAGGTTAGAAGGTGATCAGGTTGTCCCGTGGGGGGCTCCCAGTCTTAATCCCCATTTTACAGATGAGGGAACTGAGGGAAGTGAAGTAACTCCCCGAAAGTCACACAGCTGACAAGTGGCAGAGCCGGGATTTGAACCCATGACCTCTGACTCCAAAGCCCGGGCTCTTTCCACTGAGCCACACTGCTTTTCTACTTCTCCTTCTCCTGCTGCTTCTCCAGATCAAACAGAAACTCCTGACCCTTGGCTTTAAGCCCCTCAACCAGCTTGCCCCCTCCTATCTCATCTCGCTGATCTCCTACTAAATCCCAAAATGCTCACTTTGCTCCTCTAAGGCCAAACTATTCACTGGGTCTCGGTCTCATCCACCTTGCCATCAACACCTCACCCGCCTACAGCCTGATTCTAGCCTGGACCTCTCTTCCCCTTCATTCATTCATTCATTCAATCGTATTTATTGAGCGCTTACTGTGTGCAGAGCACTGTAGTAAGCGCTTGGGAAGTACAAGTTGGCAACATATAGAGACGATCCCTACGCCTACAGCCTGATTCTAGCCTGGAACTCTCTTCCCCTTCATTCATTCATTATTCATTCATTCAATCGTACTTATTGAGCGCTTACTGTGTGCAGAGCACTGTACTAAGCGCTTGGGAAGTACAAGTTGGCAACATATAGAGCCGGTCCCTACCCAACAGTGGGCTCACAGTCTTCATAGCTGACAGACCATCACTCTCCCCATCTTCAAAGCCTGATTAAAAATCCCATCTCCTCTACAAGGCCTTCCCCGACTAAGCTCTCATTTCCTCCACTCCCTCTCCCTTCTGCATTTCTAGACTGTCTTCTAGACTGTGAGCCCACTGTTGGGTAGGGACCGTCTCTATACGTTGCCAACTTGGACTTCCCAAGCGCTTAGTACAGTGCTCTGCACACAGTAAGCGCTCAATAAATACGATTGATTCAATAAATACGATTGATTTCCCTTCCTCTGGGATTTGTACCCTTTATTCACCCCACCCTCAGCCCCACAGCATTCATGCCCCTATCTGGAATTTATTTATATTAATGTCTGTAGACTGGAAGCTTCTTGAGGGCAGGGAATATGTCCACCAATTTGGTTATATTGTACTCTCCCAAGCGCTTACTATGGTGCTGTGCCAATGCTAAGTGCTCAATAAATACAATTGAGTGCTTGAGGACAGAGCAGATCTTAGAGATATTGTAAAGATAATAATGATATATCATTGCATTATTGTTAATTATTATATTATTGTAGTATTGACAATATCATTATTATAATACTATAATAATAAGGAGAAGCAGTGTGGCTCAATGGAAAGAGCATGGGCTTCAGATTCAGAGGTCATGGGTTCAAATCCCGGCTCCACCAACTGTCAGCTGTGTGACTTTGGACAAGTCACTTCACTTCTCTGGGTCTCAGTGACCTCATCTGTCAAATGGGGATTAAAACTGTGAGCCCTCCGTGGAACAACCTGATCACCCTGTAACCTCCGCAGCGCTTAGAACAGTGTTTTGCACATAGTAAGCGCTTAACAAATACCATCATTATTATTGCTATTATTATTATTATTAATGGTATTTTGTTAGGCACTTATTATGTGCCAAGCACTGTTCTAAGCACTGGCCTGGGGGGGGGAGGGGAGAGAATACAAGGTAATCAATCAGGTTGTCCCACATGGAGCTCACAGTCTTAATCCCCATTTTCCAGATGAGGTAACTGAGGCGCAGAGAAGTGAAGTGACTAGCCCAAAGTCACTCAGCTGATAAGTGGCGGGGCTGGGATTAGAACCCGTGACCTCTGACTCCCAAGCCCGGGCTCTTCCCACTGAGACACGTAACTGTACACACACTAATCACTCAAAAAATACTGCTGATTGATTAACTGATCTTTCATTCATTCATTCATTCATTCAATTGTATTTATTGAGCACTTACTGTGTGCAGAGCACTGTACTAAGCTCTTGGGAAGTACAAGTTGGCAACATATAGAGACGGTCCCTACCCAACAGCGGGCTCACAGTCTAGAAGGGGGAGACAGATGACAGAACAAAACATATTAACAAAATAAAATAAATAGAATAAATATGTACAAGTAAAATAAATAAATAGAGTAATAAATATGTACAAACATATATACATATATACAGGTGCTGTGGGGAGGGGAAGGAGGAAGGGGAGAGGAAGGAGGGGGCTCAGTCTGGGAAGGCCTCCTGGAGGAGGTGAGCTCTCAGTAGGGCTTTGAAGGGAAAGCCCTTACAAATTACAGCAAAAGTCAAGTCAAAAGGAGTAGTTCAATCCCTAAGTGTTTCAAGAAAGATTCCCTGAAGGCCTGAGTGTAATCACTCAATTGTATTTATTGAGCACTTACGGTGTGCAGAGCACTGTACTAAGCGCTTGGGCGGGTACAATAGAGCAGAATTGGTAGACACATTCCCTGCCCACAGACACTATCCATTCAGTCTTTCAATCATATTTATTGAGCACTTACTGTGTGCAGGGGACTGTACTGTGAGCCCACTGTTGGGTAGGGACTGTCTCTGTATGTTGCCAATTTGTACTTCCCAAGCGCTTAGTGCAGTGCTCTGCACATAGTAAGCACTCAATAAATACGATTGATGATGATGATGATACTAAGCACTTGGGAGAGGACAATACAATAATAAACAGACACATTCCCCGCCCGCAATGAAATTATGAAGTGCTGTGGGGCTGGAGGGGAGTGAATACATGGACCAAATCAAGGTGACACAGAGGGAGTGGGAGAAAAAGAAAGGAGGGCTTAATCAGGGAAGGCCTTCTGGAGGAGATGGGCCTTCTATAAGGCTTTCAGGGTGGGGAGGGTAACTGCCTCTATATGTTGCCAACTTGGACTTCCCAAGCGCTCAGTACAGTGCTCTGCACACAGTAAGCGCTCAATAAATCAATCGTAATCAATCGTATTTATTGAGCGCTTACTATGTGCAGAGCACTGTACTAAGCGCTTGGGAAGTACAAATTGGCAACACATAGAGACAGTCCCTACCTAACAGTGGGCTCACAGTCTAAAAGGGGGAGACAGAGAACAGAACCAAACATACCAACAAAATAAAATAAATAGGATAGAAATGTACAAGTAAAATAAATAAATAAATAAATAAATAAATAAATAGAGTAATAAATATGTACAACCATATATACATCTATACAGGTGCTGTGGGGAAGGGAAGGAGGTAAGACGGGGGGATGGAGAGGGGGACGAGGGGGAGAGGAAGGAAGGGGCTCAGTCTGGGAAGGCCTCCTGGAGGAGGTGAGCTCTCAGCAGGGCCTTGAAGGGAGGAAGAGAGCTAGCTTGGCGGATGGGCAGAGGGAGGCCATTCCAGGCCCGGGGGATGACGTGGGCCGGGGGTCGATGGCGGGACAGGCGAGAGCGAGGTACGGTGAGGAGATTAGCGGCGGAGGAGCGGAGGGTGCGGGCTGCGCTGGAGAAGGACAGAAGGGAGGTGAGGTAGGAGGGGGTGAGGTGATGGACAGCCTTGAAGCCCAGGGTGAGGAGTTTCTGCCTGATGCACAGATTGATTGGTAGCCACTGGAGATTTTTGAGGAGGGGAGTAACATGCCCAGAGCGTTTCTGGGCAAAGACAATCCAGGCAGCAGCATGAAGTATGGATTGGAGTGGAGAGAGACACGAGGATGGGAGATCAGAGAGAAGGCTGGTGCAGTAGTCCAGACGGGATAGGATGAGAGCTTGAATGAGCAGGGTAGCGGTTGGGATGGAGAGGAAAGGGCGGATCTTGGCAATGTTGCGGAGCTGAGACCGGCAGGTTTTGGTGAATAAATACGATTGAATGAATGAATAAGGAGGTACGATTGAGTGAATGTTTGCACGCATTTATTACTCTATTTATTTTACTTGTACTTATTCTATTTATTTCATTTGGTTTATATGTTTTGTTTTGTTCTCTGTCTTCCCCTTCTAGACTGTGAGCCCACTGTTGGGTAGGGGCCGTCTCTATGTGTTGCCAACTTGTACGTCCCAAGCGCTTAGTACAGTGCTCTGCACACAGTAAGCGCTCAATAAATATGATTGAATGAATGAATGTTTGTACGTATTTATTACTCTATTTATTTTACTTGTACATATTTATTCCATTTATTTTATCTTGTTAATATGTTTTGTCTTGTTGTCTGTCTCCCCCTTCTCGACTGTCAGCCAACTGTGGGGTAGGGACCGTTATCTATATGTTGCCAACTTGGACTTCCCAAGTGCTTAGTCCAGTGCTCTGCACACAGTAAGCGCTCAATAAATACGATTGAATGAATGAATGAATGATGGGGAGCCCTACTGAGAGCTCACCTCCTCCAGGAGGCCTTCCCACACTGAGCCCCCTCCTTCCTCTCCATCCCCCCCGCCTTACCTCCTTCCCCTCCCCACACCACCTGTATATCTGTATAGATGTTTGTACGGATTTATTGCTCTATTTATTTATTTATTTATTTTATTTGTACATATTCATTCTATTTATTTTATTTTGTTAATTGGTTTTGTTGTCTGTCTCCCCCTTCTAGACTGTGAGCCCGCTGTTGGGTAGGTACCGTCTCTATATGTTGCCAACTTGGACTTCCCAAGCGCTTAGTACAGTGTTCTGCACACAGTAAGCACTCAATAAATACGATTGAATGAATGAATGAATGAATGAATGAAAGAGAGAGGGAGATCCGGGCCAGAGGCTCCTAGGACATGAGTGACAGGTTGGCAATGAGACGGAAGATGGAGAATAGAGTGTATTCAATCAATCAGTGGCATCCTCTATTTATTTTACTTGCACATATTTACTATTCTATTTATTTTATTTTGTTAATATGTTTTGATTTGTTCTCTGTCTCCCCCTTCTAGACTGTGAGCCCACTGTTGAGTAGGGACCGTCTCTATATGTTGCCAACTTGTACTTCCCAAGCGCTTAGTACAGCGCTCTGCACACAGTAAGCGCTCAATAAATACGATTGAATGTATGAATGAATGTATTGAGCACTTACTATGTGCCGAGCACTATACTAAGCATTTCATTACTTTATTTTATTTGTACATATTTACTACTCTATTTTATTAATGATGTGTATATGGCTATAATTATATACAGCTCTCTATAATTAGAGAAGGAGCGTGGCTTAGTGGAAAGAGCCCGGGCTTGGGAGTCAGAGGTCGTGGGTTCTAATCCTGCCTTTGCCAATTGTCAGCTGCGTGACTTTGGGCAAGTCACTTCACTTCTCTGGGCCTCAGTTACCTCATCTGTAAAATGGGGATGAAGACTGTGAGCCCCCCATGGGACAACCTGACCACCTTGTAACCTTCCCAGCGCTTAGAACAGTGCTTTGCACATAGTAAGCGCTTAATAAATGCCATCATTATTAGTATTATTATTATTATTTACTGAGTGCTTACTGTGTGCCAAGCACTGTACTAAACGCTTCATTACTGTTTTATTTGTACATATTTACTACTCTATTTTATTAATGATGTGTATGTAGCTAAAATTATGTACAGCTCTCTATAATTAGAGAAGGAGCGTGGCTTAGTGGAAAGAGCCCGGCTTGGGAATCAGAAGTCGTGGATTCTGATCCCAGCTCTGCCACTTGTCAGCTGTGTGACCTTGGACAAGTCACTTCACTTCTCTGTGCCTCAGTTACCTCAGCTGTAAAAGGGGAATGAAGACTGTGAGCCCCCCATGGGACAACCTGATCACCTTGTAACCTCCCCAGCGCTTAGAACAGTGCTTTGCACCTAGTAAGCACTTAATAAATGCCATCATATTATTATTACAACAGAGCTCCGCATGTGGTTAGCTCTTAGTAGCAACGACTGATGGTTCAGGCCATTATCCTCTTCGTCCTCATTACTCTATTTATTTATTTACTTTACTTGTACGTATCTATTCTATTTATTTTATTTTGTTAGTATGTTTGGTTTTGTTCTCTGTCTCCCCCTTTTAGACTGTGAGCCCGCTGTTGGGTAGGGACTGTCTCTAGATGTTGCCAACTTGTCCTTCCCAAGCGCTTAGTACAGTGCTCTGCACACAGTAAGCGCTCATTAAACACGATTGATTGATTGATTGATTGAATCTCCCCCCGCCCAGCCGCCGCGCATGCGCAGCCCCACCCCACCGCTGCGCGTGCGCAGTCTGCACAGTGTGTCCCCCCGCCGCCGCCGCCGCGCGTGCGCAATGTCCCCCCCCCGCCGCCGCCGCGCGTGCGCAATTCCCCCCCCCCCGCTCAATGTCCCCCCCCCTGCTGCAGCCGCGCGTGCGCAATGTCCCCACTCGCCGCCGCCGCGCGTGCGCAGTTCCTCCCTGCCGCCCGGTTCCCCCCCCACATCCGGTCCGGCCTCCTCCCGCAAACCCTTTCCTGCCCTCAATTTTCCCATCACTGTTGACAATAATAATAATAGTTTTGGTACTCGTTAAGTGCTTACTATATGCCAAGCACTATAATAATAATAATAATAATAATGATGGCGTTTATTAAGCGCTTACTATGTGCAGAGCACTGTTCTAATCAATCAATCAATTGTATTTATTGAGCGCTTACTGTGTGCAGAGCACTGTACCAAGCGCTTGGGAAGTACAAATTGGCAACGTATGGAGACAGTCCCTACCCAACAGTGGGCTCACAGTCTAAAAGGGGGAGACAGAAAACAAAACCAAACATACTAACAAAATAAAATAAATAGAATAGATATGTACAAGTAAAATAAGTAAATAAATAGAGTAATAAATATGTACAAACATATATACATATATACAGGTGCTGTGGGGAAGGGAAGGAGGTAAGGCTGTGGGGGTGGAGAGGGGGAGGAGGGGGAGAGGAAGGAGGGGGCTCAGTCTGGGAAGGCCTCCTGGAGGAGGTGAGCTCTCAGTAGGGCTTTGAAGGGAATATTTGTATTGATGCTACTGATGCACCTGTATATATGTATATATGTTTGTACATATTTATTACTCTTTAGTTTACTTATACATATTTATTCTATTTATTTTATGTGGTTTATATGTTTAGTTTTGTTGTCTTTCTCCCCCTTCTAGACTGTGAGCCCGCTGTTGGGTAGGGACCGTCTCTATATGTTGCCAACTTGTACTTCCCAAGCGCTTAGTCCAGTGCTCTGCACACAGTAAGCGCTCAATAAATACGATTGAGTGAATGAATGAATGCCTGTTTGTTTTGATGTCTGTCTCCCCCCTTCTAGACTGTGAGCCCGTTGTGGTTAGGGATTGTCTCTGTTGCCGAATTACCCGTTGTTGGGTAGGGGCCGTCTCTATTTGTTGCCAACTTGTACTTCCCAAGCGCTTAGTCCACTGCTCTAGCACACAGTAAGCGCTCAATAAATACGATTGAATGAATGAATGAGTGAATTATACGTCCCAAGCACTTAGCACAGTGCTCTGCACACAGTAAGTGCTCAATAAATACGATCGAATGTGAGGCCGTTGTTGGGTAGGGACCGTCTCCATATAGAGAAGCAGCGTGGCTCAGTGGGAAAGATGCCGGGCTTCGGAGTCAGAGGTCATGGGTTCAAGTCCCAGCTCTGCCACTTGTCAGCTGTGTGACTTTGGGCAAGTCACTTCACTTCACTTCACTTCTGCCTCAGTTCCCTCATCTGTAAAATGGGGATGAAGACTGTGAGCCCCACGTGGGACAACCTGATCACCTTGTATTCCCCCCAGCGCTTAGAACAGTGCTTTGCACATAGTAAGCGCTTAATAAATGCCGTTATTATTATTATTATAGAGAAGTAGCATGGCTCAGTGGAAAGAGTACAGGCTTGAGAGTCAGAGGTCATGGATTCTAATCCCAGCTCTGCCGCTTGTCAACTGTGTGCAGCGTTGCTCAGTGGAAAGAGCTCGGGCTTTGGAGTCAGAGGTCATGGGTTCAAATCCGGCTCCGCCCCTCGCCAGCTGTGTGACTTTGGGCTAGTCACTTAACTTCTCTGTGCTTCAGTTACCTCATCTGGAAAATGGGGATTAAGACTGGGAGCCCCCCGTGGGACAACCTAATAATAATAATAATAATAATGATAATAATAATGGCATTTATTAAGCGCTTACTATGTGCAAAGCACTGTTCTAAGCGCTGGGGGAGATACAAGGTGATCAGATTGTCCCATGGGGGGCTCACAGTCTTCATCCCCATTTTACAGATGAGGTAACTGAGGCCCAGAGAAGTGAAGTGACTTGCCCAAAGTCACACAGCCGACCAGTGGCGGAGCTGGGATTTGAACCCATGACCTCTGACTCCAAAGCCCGGGCTCTTTCCATTGAGCCACGCTGCTTCCCAACCTGATCAGCTTGTAACCTCCCCAGCACTTAGGGCAGTGCTTTGCACATAGTAAGCGCTTAATAAATGCCATCATCAGCATCATCTTCAATCATATTTATTGAGTGCTTACTGTGTGCAGAGCACTGTACTAAGCGCTTGGGAAGTACAAATTGTCAACATATAGAGACAGTCCCTGCCCAACAGTGGGCTCACAGTCTAAAAGGGGGAGCCATCATTATTATTATTATTATTACTACTTTGGGCAAGTCACTTGTCATCCACCCTAGCCACATACTCCATCTGAAGCGGAATTGCCTGCACTTTCCCTAAAGGCTTATTAGCATAACCGACTCCATTGTATGCAGGGTTTAACAACAGGATGTTCATTCAATCGTATTTATTGAGCGCTTACCGTGTGCAGAGCACTGTACTAAGCGCTTGGGAAGTACAAATTGGCAACAGATGGAGACGATCCCTACTGGGAATGAGCTCCGGCTGGGGAAGATCCTGGAATCAAGGAGGGCTGACACTAATCAAAGCGGCCACACCTTGTCTGCGACGACCCCCAGCCTTTGTGGGCAAGATCTCCTGTTAACAGGGTGACAAAGTTTCAGGTAGGTGGGAACACTTTGTGTAGCTCCCATGGGGAAAGCAAATAAAAGGGAAGAAGGGGCTAGGACAGGGTCTGTTCGTCACTCTCGGTGAGCAGTCAGCTTTCCTTCCTATCCGATCCGGCGGGAAAGGCCCAGCCAAGGTCAAGGCCAAGGGCAGGGCCCAGGACAGGACAGGGCCGCCATGTCGGGCTTCATGCCCGAGCTCATCGACTACCTGGAGGGGAAGGTTTCCTTCGAAGAGTTCGAGCGGCGCAGGGAGGAATGCCAGACGCATCCCGGAAAAGCCGTGCAGGAGAGGGGAAGTGAGGGGACCCCCGCTTCCGCCCAGCCGGAGACCCCGTCTTCCTCCTCGTCCTCCAAACCCCGCAGCCCGGAGAGCGGGGAAGGAGAGTCGGCTGACGGCGTCAGCAAGTCTGTGTGGCGGGCCTTCGCCTCCATGATCGGAGAGAGCGAGGAGAAGGAGGAGGAGGAGGAGGAGGAGGAGGAAGAGGAGGCCGCCCAGCAGCCGACGGCGGGAGACGTGTTCGCGCTGGAGATGACGCTAAATCGGGAGACCCAGAAGATGATGAAGGAGAAGAGGCCCCGGAGCAAGCTCCCGCGGGCGCTACGCGGCCTCATGGGCGAGGCCAACGTCCGCTTCGCGCGCGGGGAGCGTGAGGAGGCCATCGCCATGTGCATGGAGATCGTCAGACGGGCGCCGCTGGCTCACGAGCCGTTCTCCACCCTGGCCGTGATCTACGAGGACCAGGGGGACGTGGAGAAGTCGCTGCAGTTGGAGCTGATCGCCGCCCACCTGAACCCCAGCGACACGGAGGCGTGGGTCCGCCTGGCCGAGACATCCCTGGAGCAGGACAACGTCAAGCAGGCCGTCTCCTGCTACACCAAAGCGCTGAAGTACGACGCGGCCAACGTGCGCTACCTGTGGGAGCGGGCCAGTCTGTACGAGCGGATGGGCGAGCGCAAGCTGGCCGCGGATGGCTACCGGCGAGTCCTGGCCCTCCTGTCCCCGCTGGACGGCGAGCGCTTCGTGCGGCTGGCCAGGGACGTGGCCAAGAGCTACTACGAAGCCAACGACGTGGCGTCGGCCGTCGGCATCGTCGAGGAGGCGTTCTCCAAGCACCACGGCCTCGTCTCCGTGGAGGACGTCAACGTCGCGGCCGAGCTCTACGCGGCCAGCAAGCAGTTCGGCAAGGCGCTGGAGGTCATCACCGGGTTCCCCGGCATCGTCCTGGAGAAGGGCGCGGGCGGAGAGGGGGTGACGTGCACCGTCCCGGAAGGAGTCCCCGTCGACATCGCCGCGAAGCTGACGGTCTGCCTGATCCATCTCAACGCGCCGGGACCGCTCAACCCCCTCCTGACCGGCCTGGTGGAGCAGGACCCCGAGGACGTGGGAGACCTTTACCTGGACGTGGCGGAGGCCTTCCTGGACATGGGCGAGTACGGCGGGGCCCTGCCGCTCCTCAGCGCGCTGGTCTGCTCCGAGCGCTACAGCCAGGCCGTCGTCTGGCTGCGCCACGCCGAGTGTCTGAAGGCGCTGGGGCACGTGGAGTGCGCCGCCCGGAGTTATGCCAAGGTGGTAGGCCTCGCCCCGCTTCACCTGGACGCCCGCATCACCCTGTCCACGCTCCAGCAGCGGCTCGGACGACCCGACGAGGCGCTGGAGGCCCTGGAGCCCGCGCGCGGCCCGGACGCCCCGGCCCGGGACGCCAACGCCGTCCGGCAGGAGCTGAAGTTGCTGCCGCACCGCTCCACCCTGCTCCCCTCCCAAGGCAAGGTGAGCGGCCACGTGGACGCCCTGCTGACCATGCTCGCCATGCTTCTAAAGGCGGCGATGAACAGGGCCCGGGTTGGCCTGATCTCCAGCTGCAGGTCGGGGGAGAGGCACCTCTACCTCGTCAAGGTGCCGCGGGACGGGGTCTCGGCCGACGGCGACGGGGAGACGGCCAGCTGCGACGTCGGGGCCACCCTGGCGGGGCTGGGCGGCGCGCTGACCGAGGAGGACTGGTGGGACGTGGCGCTGAGGGCGGTGGACGCCCTGGGCGCGCTGGCCCGCTACCGGGAGGCCGAGCTGCTGGTGGACTCGGCGCTGGAATGCTACTTCTTCTACGGAGACCGGCGGAAGCGCAGGGAGCTGGAACACCCGGGCCTGTCCGCCGCCGTCCTGGGCGGCGACTTCCCCAAGGCCTACGACTACGTCCGGCTAATGGTCATGGAGGACGCGAACCGGCCGCAGCTGTGGAACATCTTCAACCAGGTGACCGCGCGCTCGCGGGAAGCGCGCCACCGTCGCTTCTGCCTCCGCCTGATGCTCAGGCACCCCGACAGCCACGTGCTCCGCGTCCTCAACGGCCACAACGCCTTCGTGGGAGGAAGCTACAGGCACGCGCTCTGGCCGGTACGTGCGGGCCTTCCGCGCCCACCCGGGCGACCCGCTCTTCAGCCTGTGCATCGGCCTGACCTTCGTGCACATGGCCTGCCAGAGGCACGTGCTGAAGAGGCACGCGCTCGTCGTGCGGGGCTTCTCCTTCCTCCACCGCTACCTCAGCCTGCGCGGGCCCTGCCAGGAGGCCTTCTACAACCTGGGCCGCGCCCTCCACCAGCTGGGCCTGGGCCACGCCGCCGTCCACTACTACCGCAAGACCCTCGACCTGCCGCCCCTCGTCGCCCCGGGCATGGATGCCGACCAGCTGGACCCGCGCCGAGACGTGGCGTACAACCTCGCCCTCATCTACCAGGACAGCGGGAACCTGGGCATGGCCCGCCGGCTCCTCCGCACCTGGGGCTCCGTGTGACGGGCTGGCGGGGCCGCGTCTCTCCCGTTGGAATAAACAGCTCGGCCGACGGCGGTTCCGGCGGATCGCAACGCCCCCCCTCTCAAGATAATAATAATAATATAATAATGGCATCTGTTAAGCGCTTATTATGTGCAAAGCACTGTTCTAAGCGCTGCAGAGGATACAAGGTGATCAGGTTGTCCCATGTGGGGCTCACAGTCTTAATCCCCGTTTTACAGATGAGGTGACTGAGGCCCAGAGAATAATAATAATGATGATGGCGGGGCTGGGATTTGAACCCGTGACCTCTGACTCCAAAGCCCGGGCTGTTTCCACTGAGCCATGCTGATTCTCTATCTGAGATCCTCCCAAGGTCTCCGGGCGTGGGTGACCCCCAATTCCTCCGGGAGAGTCGGGGCCGCCCTCGGAGCCCGGGCGTGCCAGCTGGCCAGCCGTCCCAGCTCCGTGTGCCAGGCCTCTTCCGGGAAGAAGGCCGGCCATCCGATCCCGGGGTCGGGGGACGGACGAATCCGGGAATGTGCGGGTGCCACCGTCCCCAGGGGGCATCTCACCCTTGCCCCTGCGTGGCTCAATGGAAAGAGCCCAGGCTTCGGAGTCAGAGGTCATGGGTTCAAATCCCGGCTCTGCCAACTGTCGGCTGTGTGACACTTCGCTTCTCTGGGCCTCAGTGACCTCATCTGGAAAATGGGGATGAAAACCGTGAGCCCCCCCGGTGGACAACCTGATCACCTTGTAACCTCCCCAGTGCTTGGCATATAGTAAGCATATAGTAACAAATACCATCATTATTATTAATACCTCTACTGCTCTATCTGAACTCGTGTCTCTGAGTCATTTTTCCTACCTGCGTCACCACCTTGGGTTCTCGAACCTTGTGGCCCATTTACACCGGTTAACTTATTTTGCCCCCTACTCGTCGATAAAGCATTTAATTTCTCTGTGCCTCAGTTACCTCATCTGTAAAATGGGGATTAAGACGGTGAGCCCCACATGGGACAGCCTGATTACTTTGTATCCTGAATAGTGCTTGGCACATAAGTGCTTAACAAATACCAAAATTATTATGTTTTCAACTTGTACTTCTCAAGCGCTTAGTCCAGTGCTCTGCACACAGTAAGCGCTCAATACGATTGAATGAATGCATGGATAATAATAATAATGATGGTATTTGTTAAGCGCTTACTATGTGCAAAGTGCTGGGGGGATACAAGGTGATCAATCTACACTCACTCCCTTGGTGACCTCATTCGCTCCCACGGCTTCAACTATCATCTCTACGCTGATGACACCCAGATCTACATTTCTGCCCCTGCTCTCTCCCCCTCCCTCCAGACTCGCATCTCCTCCTGCCTTCAGGACATCTACATCTGGATGTCCGCCCGCCACCTAAAGCTCAACATGTCCAAGACTGAGCTCCTTGTCTTCCCTCCCAAACCCTGCCCTCTCCCTGACTTTCCCATCTCTGTTGACGGCACTACCATCCTTCCCGTCTCACAAGCCCGCAACCTTGGTGTCATCCTCGACTCCGCTCTCTCATTCACCCCTCACATCCAAGCCGTCACCAAAACCTGCCGGTCTCAGCTCCGCAACATTGCCAAGCTCCGCCCTTTCCTCTCCATCCCAACCGCTACCCTGCTCATTCAAGCTCTCATCCTATCCCGTCTGGACTACTGCACCAGCCTTCTCTCTGATCTCTGATCTCCCATCCTCGTGTCTCTCTTCACTTCAATACATACTTCACACTGCTGCCCGGATCGTCTTTGTCCAGAAACGCTCTGGGCATATTACTCCCCTCCTCAAAAATCTCCAGTGGCTACCAATCAATCTGCGCATCAGGCAGAAACTCCTCACCCTGGGCTTCCAGGCTGTCCATCCCCTCGCCCCCTCCTACCTCACCTCCCTTCTCTCCTTCTCCAGCCCAGCCCGCACCCTCCGCTCCTCCACCGCTGATCTCCTCACCGTACCTCGTTCTCGCCTGCCCCGCCGTCGACCCCCGGCCCACGTCATCCCCCGGGCCTGGAATGGCCTCCCTCTGCCCCTCCGCCAAGCTAGCTCTCTTCCTCCCTTCAAAGCCCTACTGAGAGCTCACCTCCTCCAGGAGGCCTTCCCAGACTGAGCCCCCTCCTTCCTCTCCCCCTCGTCCCCCTCTCCATCCCCCCATCTTACCTCCTTCCCTTCCCCACAGCACCTGTATATATGTATGTATATGGTTGTACATATTTATTACTCTATTTATTTATTTATTCATTTTACTTGTACATTTCTATCCTATTAATTTTATTTTGTTGGTATGTTTGGTTCTGTTCTCTGTCTCCCCCTCTTAAACTGTGAGCCCACTGTTGGGTAGGGACTGTCTCTATGTGTTGCCAATTTGTACTTCCCAAGCGCTTAGTACAGTGCTCTACACATAGTAAGTGCTCAATAAATACGATTGATTGATTGATTGATTGATCAGGTTGTCCCACGTGGGGCTCACAGTCTTCATCCCCATTTTCCAGATGAGGGAACTGAGGCCCAGAGAAGTGAAGTGACTTGCCCAAAGTCACACAGCTGACAAGTGGCGGAGCCAGACTGTCTCTATTGCTGAATTGTACTTTCCAAGCGCTTAGAACAGTGTTCTGCACACAGTAAGCACTCAATAAATACGATTGAATGAATGAATTAGAACCCATGATCTCTGACTCCCAAGCCCAGGTTCTTTCCACTGAGCTGCAATGCTTCTTTGTTTATATTTATTGAGCGCTTACTTTGTGCAGAGCATTCATTCGTTCAATCGTATTTATATTCATTCATTCAATCAATCGTATTTATTGAGCGCTGTGTGCAGAGCACTGTACCCCGGGCCCACATCCTTCCCCTTGGGAAGTCCAAGTTGGCAACATACAGAGACGGTCCCTACCCAACAGCGGGCTCACAGTCTAGAAGGGGGAGACAGACGACAGAACAAAACATATTAACAAAATAAAATAGAATAAATATGTACAAATGAAATAGAGTAATCAATATATACAAATATATATACATATATACAGGTGCTGTGGGGAGGGGAAGGAGGTAAGGCAGGGGGAGAGGAAGGAGGGGGCTCAGTCTGGGAAGGCCTCCTGGAGGAGGTGAGCTCTCAGTAGGGCTTTGAAAGGAATTTTTATATTGATGCTACTGATGCACCTGTATATATGTATATATGTTTGTACATATTTATTACTCTTTATTTAGTTTACTTATACATATTTATTCTATTTATTTTATTTGGTTTATATGTTTAGTTTTGTTGTCTGTCTCCCCCTTCTAGACTGTGAGCCCGCTGTTGGGTAGGGGCCATCTCTAGATGTCGCCGACTGGTCCTTCCCAAGCGCTTAGTCCAGTGTTCTGCACACAGTAAGCGCTCAATAAATACGATTAAATGAATGCCTGTTTGTTCTGATGTCTGTCTTCCCCCTTCTAGACTGTGAGCCCGTTGTGGTTAGGGATTGTCTCTGTTGCCGAATTAACCGTTGTTGGGTAGGGACTGTCTCGATTTGTTGCCAACTTGTACTTCCCAAGCGCTTAATCCAGTGCTCTGCACACAGTAAGCGCTCAATAAATACGACTGAATGAATGAGTGAGTTATACATCCCAAGCACTTAGCACAGTGCTCTGCACACAGTAAGTGCTCAATAAATACGATCGAATATGAGCCCGTTGTTGGGTAGGGACCGTCTCCATATAGAGAAGCAGCGTGGCCCAGTGGGAAAGAGCCCGGGCTTTGGAGTCAGAGGTTATGGATTCAAGTACCGGCTCTGCCACTTGTCAGCTGTGTGACTTTGGGCAAGTCACTTGACTTCTCTGTGCCTCAGTTCCCTCATCTGTAAAATGGGGATGAAGACTGTGAGCCCCCCCGTGGGACAACCTGATCACCCTGTATTCCCCCCAGCGCTTAGAACAGTGCTTTGCACATAGTAAGCGCTTAATAAATGCCGTTATTATTATTATTATAGAGAAGTAGCGTGGCTCAGTGGAAAGAGCACAGGCTTGAGAGTCAGAGGTCATGGATTCTAATCCCGGCTCGGCCGCTTGTCAACTGTGTGCAGCGTGGCTCAGTGGAAAGAGCCCGGGCTTTGGAGTCAGAGGTCACGGGTTCAAATCCCGGCTCCACCCCTCGCCAGCTGTGTGACTTTGGGCTAGTCACTTAACTTCTCTGTGCTTCAGTTACCTCATCTGGAAAATGGGGATTAAGCCTGGGAGCCCCCCGTGGGACAACCTGATAATAATAATAATAATAATAATAATGATGGCATTTATTAAGCGCTTACTACGTGCAAAGCACTGTTCTAAGCACTGGGCGAGATACAAGGTGATCAGATTGTCCCACGGGGGGCTCACAGTCTTCATCCCCATTTTACAGATGAGGTAACTGAGGCCCAGAGAATAATAATAATGATGATGGCGGGGCCGGGATTTGAACCCGTGACCTCTGACTCCAAAGCCATGGCTGTTTCCACTGAGTCACGCTGATTCTCTATCTGAGACCCTCCCAAGGTGGGCCGGGCGTGGGCGACCCCCGATTCCTCCGGGAGATTCGGGGCCGCCTAGTGCCAGCCGCCCTCGGAGCCCGGGCGTGCCAACTGGCCAGCCGACCCAGCTCCGTGTGCCAGGCCTCTTCCGGGAAGAAGGCCGGCCATCCGATCCCGGGGTCGGGGGACAGACGAATCCGGGAATGTGCGGGTGCCACCGTCCCCGGGGGGCATCTCACCCTTGCCCCTGTGTGGCTCAATGGAAAGAGCCCAGGCTTCGGAGTCAGAGGTCACGGGTTCAAATCCCGGCTCTGCCAACTGTCGGCTGTGTGACACTTCGCTTCTCTGGGCCTCAGTGACCTCATCTGGAAAATGGGGATGAAAACCGTGAGCCCCCCCGGTGGACAACCTGATCACCTTGTAACCTCCCCAGTGCTTGGCATATAGTAAGCATATAGTAACAAATACCATCATTATTATTAATACCTCTACTGCTCTATCTGAACTCGTGTCTCTGAGTCATTTTTCCTATCTGCGTCACCACCTTGGGTTCTCGAACCTTGTGGCCGATTTACACCGGTTAACTTATTTTGCCCCCTACTCGTCGATAAAGCATTTAATTTCTCTGTGCCTCAGTTACCTCATCTGTAAAATGGGGATTAAGACGGTGAGCCCCACATGGGACAGCCTGATTACCTTGTATCCTGAATAGTGCTTGGCACATAATAAGGGCTTAACAAATACCAAAATTATTATTATGTTGCCGACTTGTACTTCTCAAGCGCTTAGTACAGTGCTCTGCATACAGTAAGCGCTCAATAAATATCAATGAATGACTGTCTAGACTGTGAGCCGGTTGTTGAGTAGGGACCGTTCTCTATATGTTGCTGACTTGTACTTCCCAAGCGCTTAGTCCAGTGCTCTGCATACAGTAAGCGCTCAATACGATTTAATGAATGCATGGATAATAATAATAATGATGGTATTTGTTAAGCGCTTACTACGTGCAAAGCGCTGGGGGGATACAAGGTGATCAGGTTGTCCCACATGGGGCTCACAGTCTTCATTTTCCAGATGAGGGAACTGAGGCCCAGAGAAGTGAAGTGACTTGCCCAAAGTCACACAGCTGACAAGTGGCAGAGCCAGATTGTCTCTATTGCTGAATTGTACTTTCCAAGCGCTTAGAACAGTGTTCCGCACACAGTAAGCACTCAATAAATACGATTGAATGAATGAATGAATGAGAACCCATGATCTCTGACTTCCAAGCCCAGGTTCTTTCCACTGAGCCACGATGCTTCTCTGTTCATCTTTATTGAGCGCTTACTTTGTGCAGAGCATTCATTCATTCAATCGTATTTATATTCATTCATTCAATCAATCGCATTTATTGAGTGCTGTGTGCAGAGCACCCGGGGCCCACATCCTTCCCCTTGGGAAGTACAAGTTGGCAACATATGGAGACGGTCCCTACCCAACAGCGGGCTCACAGTCTAGAAGGGGGAGACAGACGACAGAACAAAACATATTAACAAAATAAAATAAATAGAATACATACGTACGAATGAAATAAAGTAATCAATACATACAAATATATATACATATATACAGGTGCTGTGGGGAGGGGAAGGAGGTAAGGCGGGGGGGATTGAGAGGGGAGGAGGGGGAGAAGAAGGAGGGGGCTGAGTGTGGGAAGGCCTCCTGGAGGAGGTGAGCTCTCAGTAGGGTTTCTGGACAAAGACAATCCGGGCAGCAGCATGAAGTATGGATTGAAGTGGAGAGAGACACGAGGATGGGAGATTAGAGAGAAGGCTGATGCAGTAGTCCAGACGGGATAGGATGAGAGCTTGAATGAGCAGGGTAGCAGTTTGGATGGAGAGGAAAGGGCGGATCTTGGCAACGTTGCGGAGCTGAGACCGGCAGGTTTTGGTGACGGCTTGGATGTGAGGGGTGAATGAGAGAGCGGAGTCGAGGATGACACCAAGGTTGCGGGCTTGTGAGACGGGAAGGATGGTAGTGCCGTCAACAGAGATGGGAAAGTCAGGGAGAGGGCAGGTTTTGGGAGGGAAGACAAGGAGTTCAGTCTTGGACATGTTGAGTTTTAGGTGGCGGGCAGACATCCAGATGGAGATGTCCTGAAGGCAGGAGAAGATGCGAGCCTGGAGGGAGGGGGAGAGAGCAGGGGCAGAGATGGAGATCTGGGTGTCATCAGCGTAGAGATGATAGTTGAAGCTGTGGGAGCGAATGAGATCACCAAGGGAGTGAGTGTAGATCGAGAACAGAAGGGGACCAAGAACTGAACCTTGGGGAACCCCCACAGTAAGAGGATGGGAGGGGGAGGAGGAGCCTGCAAAAGAGACTGAGAAAGAACGACCGGAGAGATAAGAGGAGAACCAGGAGAGGACGGAGTCTGTGAAGCCAAGGTCAGATAGCGTGTTGAGGAGAAGGGGGTGGTCCACAGTGTCGAAGGTAGCTGAGAGGTCGAGGAAGATTAGGATAGAGTATGAGCCGTTGGATTTGGCAAGCAGGAGGTCATTGGTGACCTTTGAGAGGGCAGTTTCCGTGGAATGTAGGGGACAGAAGCCAGACTGGAGGGGGTCCAGGAGAAAGTTGATGTTGAGGAATTCGAGTTGGCACCTGTAGACAACTCGTTCAAGGAGTTTGGAAAGGAATAGTAGGAGGGATATGGGGCGATAACTAGAAGGTGAGGTGGGGTCAAGAGAGGGGTTTTTTTTAGGATGGGAGAGACATAGGCATGTTTGAAGGCAGAGGGGAAGGACCCAGTGGAGAGTTAGCGGTTGACGTTGGAAGTTGAGGAGGGGAGAAGGGATGGAGCGAGAGATTTCATAAGATGAGAGGGAATGGGGTCAGAAGCACAGGTGGCCGGAGTAGCACTTGAGAGGAGGGAGGAGAGCTCCTCTGAGGATACTGCTGGGAAGGAAGGGAGAGTAGCAGAGAGTGTTGAGAGCCGGGGGGTTGGAGAAGAGGGGGGAAGTGACTTTGGGGAGGTCGGACCTGATGGATTTAATTTTGTTAATGAAGTAGGAGGCCAGATCGTTGGGGGTGTGGAAAGGAGGAGGGGGAGGAATCGGGGGCGTTAGAAGGGAGTTGAATGTACGGAATAGCTGACAGGGATGTTGGGCATGGCTGTCAATAAGGGAGGAGAAATCGCTTTGTCTGGCAGAGTAGAGGGCTGGGTTAAGGCAGGAAAGGGTAAACTTGAAGTGAATGAGGTTGGCATGGTTGTTTAGACTTTCACCAGCAGCGTTCGGCAGCTCGATCATAAGAGCAAAGGAGGCGGACAGTGGCAGTGATCCAGGGCTGTGGGTTAGTAGTACAAGAGCGGCGAAGGGAAAGGGGAGTGAGTGACTCTAGCTGAGTGGAAAGGGTAGAGTTGAGAGCAGTAATCTGATCATCAAGACTGGGTAAAGAGGAGAGGGAGGTGAGGTGGAGTGTGAGGTGCTCAGAAAGATGGATGGGGTCAAGAGAGAGGAGATCTCTGTGAGGGAGATCACCGTACCTCGTTCTCGCCTGTCCTGCCATCGACCCCCGGCCCACATCATCCCCCGGGCCTGGAATGCCCTCCCTCTGCCCATCCGCCAAGCTAGCTCTCTACCTCCCTTCAAGGCCCTGCTGAGAGCTCAGCTCCTCCAGGTGGCCTTCCCAGACTGAGCCCCTTCCTTCCTCTCCCCCTCGTCCCCCTCTCCATCCCCCCCATCTTACCTCCTTCCCTTCCCCACAGCACCTGTATATATGTATATATGTTTGTACATATTTATTACTCTATTTATTTATTTATTTATTTTACTTGTACATATCTATTCTTTTATTTTGTTAGTATGTTTGGTTTTGTTCTCTGTCTCCCCCTTTTAGACTGTGAGCCCACTGTTGGGTAGGGACTGTCTCTATATGTTGCCAATTTGTACTTCCCAAGCGCTTAGTACAGTGCTCTGCACATAGTAAGCGCTCAATAAATACAATTGATGATGATGATGATGAGTAGGGCTTTGAAGGGAGGAAGAGAGCTAGCTTGATGAGGATGTGCGGAGGGAGGGAGGGCATTCCGGGCCAGGGGGAGGACGTGGGCCGGGGGTCGACGGTGGGACAGGGGAGAACGAGGCCCAGTGAGGAGGTTAGCGGTGGCAGAGGAGCGGAGGGTGCGGGCTGGGCTGGAGAAGGACAGAAGGGAGGGGAGGTAGGAGAGGGCGAGGGGATGGACAGCCTGGAAGCCAAGGGTGAGGAGTTTCTGCCTGCACTGTACTAAGCGCTTGGGAAGTCCAAGTTGGCAACATATAGAGACGGTCCCTACCCAACAGCAGGCTCACAGTCTAGAAGGGGGAGACAGGCACCGAAACAAAATATATTAACAAAATAAAATAAATAGAATAAATATGTACAAGTAAAATAGAGTAATAAATCCGTACAAACATCTATACATATATACAGGTGGTGTGGGGAGGGGAAGGAGGTAAGGGGGCGGGGGGGGTTGGGGAGGGGGAGGAGGGGGAGAGGAAGGAAGGGGCTCAGTCTAGAGCACTGTACTAAGAGCTTGGGAAGTACAAGAGAAGCATTGTGGCTCAGTGGAAAGAACCCGGGCTTGGGAGTAAGAGGTCATGGGTTCGAATCCTGGCTCTGCCACAGCTGTGTGACTTGGGGCAAGTAACTTCACTTCTCTGGGCCTCAGTTACCTCATCTGGAAAATGCGGATTAAAACTGTGAGCCCCCCGGGGGGCAACCTGATCGCCTTGTGTAACCCCCCCAGCGCTTAGAACAGTGCTTTGCACATTGTAAGCGCTTAACAAATACCATCATTATTATTACTATTAAAATTGGGATTGAGATTGTGAGCCCCATGTGGGTCAACCTGATTACCTTAGGACAGTGCTTTGCACATACTAAGCGCTTAACAAATAGCATTATCATTATCACCTTGTATCCCCCAGCGCTTAGAACAGTGCTTTGCACATAGTAAGCGCTTAACAAATACCATTATTATTATATTAATAAATGAAAGATATATAACTTTCTACATTTATATATATGTGTATGTATATATAAATCTTTCTACATTCATATATATATATATATATATATATGAGGTGAGGTAACGAGAGGCCTCTGGGCCTTCCCTTCCGTCTGAATTCGACGGACGTTTCACCTTACGTTAAAAAAAAATCAGCGCGAACTGCGCAGGCGCGCAAGCTACAGGGAAGACGCGAGTGCGCAGGCGCGCAAGCTAAAGGGGGGACGCGAGTGCGCAGGCGCGTCCGCAGGGAGGGCGCAGGCGCGGCGCGAGGGACGGCGTGACAGCCGGCATGCGCGGAGCTCGTTTCCTATTGGCTGGGACGGAATCCCGCCCTCGCGCCGCGTGGGGCGCGAGTGCGCAGGCGCGGATGCAGGGCGGGCGCGAGTGCGGAGGCGTGGCAACAGGGAGGGCGCGACTGCGCAGGCGCGGCTGCAGGGAGGGCGCGAGGGAGGGCGTGGCGGCCCGCGTGCGCGGAGCTCGTTTCCTATTGGCCGGGGCGGAATCCCGCCCTCGCGCCACGTGGGGCTCGCAGCCGCCCACCTCGCTGAGGTAAATTCGGAGCAACGGTCGTCGAGGGCCAAGTCCGAAACATGGCCGACTACAGTCGTCCTCGGGCCAGCGTGGCCCTCATCCGCATACGAAACCCACCCGTCAACAGCCTGAGGTAAACCCTCCGCCTTCGGCACCAAAAATCGCCCCTTTTCCCTTCGCCGACCTTGGACTCCTTCCCCCTCTTCGAAGGGGCCGGGCCTGCCCCCCAACCACGACCAGTCGCCTCCATTTCCGGTTGTGACAGGACAACTGGGCCTCTAATAACAATAATAATAATAATAATAGCGGCATTCATTAAGCGCTTACCATGTGCAAAGCACTGTTCTAAGCGCTGGGGAGGTTACATATTAAGCGCCTACTAGGTGCAAAGCACTGTTCTAAGCGCTGGGGAGGTCACAAGGTGATCAGGTTGTCCCACAGGGGACGGTCTTCACCCCCATTTGACAGATAAGGGAACTGAGGCCCAGAGACGACAGGTGGCCGAGGAGGGATTTGAACCCATGACCTCCGGCTCCCAAGCCCGTGCTCGTCCCACTGATTAATAATTAATAATTATTAGTTATAATTATTATTAATTAATTATTAATTAATTTCATTCTCAGTCTCTTTTGCAGGCCCTTCCATCCCCTTACTGTAGGGGTTCCTCAAGGTTCAGTGCTTGGTCCCCTTCTGTTCTCAATCTACACTCACTCCCTCGGTGACCTCATTCGCTCCCACGGCTTCAACTATCACCTCTACGCTGATGACACCCAGATCTCCATCTCTGCCCCTGCTCTCTCTTCCTCCCCCCAGGCTCGTGTCTCCCCCTGCGTTCAGGACATCTCCATCTGGATGTCTGCCCGCCACCTAAAACTCAACGTGTCCAAGACTGAACTCCTTGTCTTCCCTCCCAAACCCTGCCCTCCTCCTGACTTTCCCATCACTGTAGATGGCACTACCATCCTTCCCATCTCACAGGCCCGCAACCTTGGTGTCATCCTCGACTCCGCTCTCTCGTTCACCCCTCACGTCCAAGCTGTCGCCAAAACCTGCCGGTCTCAGCTCCGCAACATTGCCAAGATCCGCCCTTTCCTCTCCATCCAAACCGCTACCCTGCTCGTTCAAGCTCTCATCCTATCCCATCTGGACTACTGTATCAGCCTCCTCTCCGATCTCCCATCCTCCTGTCTCTCCCCACTTCAATCCATACTTCACACTGCTGCCCGGATTGTCTTTGTCCAGAAACGCTCTGGGCATATTACTCCCCTCCTCAAAAATTTCCAGTGGCTATCAATCAACCTATGCATCAGGCAGAAACTCCTCACCCTGGGCTTCAAGGCTGTCCATCTCCTCGCCACCTCCTCCCTTACCTCCCTTTTCTCCTTCTCCAGCCCAGCCCACACCCTCCGCTCCTCTGCCGCTATCAATCAATACGATTGGTTGATTGATTGATTGATTGCTTTGCACATAGTGCTTAATCAATCAATTTTATTTATTGAGCGCTTACTGTGTGCAGAGCACTGTACTAAGCGCTTGGGAAGTACAAGTTGGCAACATGTAGAGATGGTCCCTACCCAACAGTGGGCTCACAGTCTAGAAGTTTAATAAATACCATTATTATTATTATTATTATTATTATTATTATTATTATTTTTATTATTATTATTAAACACAAAGAGTTTGTGTTTTCATTTCTGTACATTTCCGAGCATCCTCAGCCCCCTCAGAGTTTTCTTTTCAGTTGTGCCGGTTCCTGCAAGCCCTGAGCTCTCTCCTCTTGAGGTAGGGAAGGGCCTGGCGACTCTCCGCAGGCACGGGGCGATTGGTCCCATCGTCATCATCATCATCAATCGTATTTATTGAGCGCTTACTATGTGCAGAGCACTGTACTAAGCGCTTGGGAAGTACAAATTGGCCGATGGCAGCCAGCAGTGAGTTCTGTGGTGGGGAAAGAGTCATTCTGGCCCCGGTAGCCAGTCCCCCAACCCAGATCATACCCTCGTGGATTTCAAATTCTCCTCTTAATTTCCCCAGCAGAGTCCCCGTGCTTCCTTTAGAACACATTTTCCTAAGTGCTAATTTTACTATCTTCCTCTTCTCATTGGAGTATTTAATTTTTATCAAAGTCTGTCTCCCCCTTTACATGGTACTAGAGAAGCAGCGTGGCTCAGTGGAAAGAGCCCGGGCTTTGGAGTCAGAGTTCATCGGTTCAAATCCCGGCTCCGCCAATTGTCAGCTGTGTGACTCTGGGCAAGTCCCTTCACTTCTCTGGGCCTCAGTTCCCTCATCTGTAAAATGGAGATGAAGACTGTGAGCCCCCCGTGGGACAACCTGATCACCTTGTAACCTCCCCAGCACTTAGAACAGTGCTTTGCACATAGTAGCAGTGTGGCTCAGTGGAAAGAGCATGGGCTTTGGAGTCAGAGGTCATGGGTTCATATCCTGACTCCGCCACTTGGCTGTGTGACTTTGGGCAAGTCACTTCACTTCTCTGTGCCTCAGTTCCCTCATCTGTAAAAGGGGGATGAAGACTGTGAGCCCCCTGAGTGACAACCTGATCACCTTGTACCTTCCCCAGCGCTTAGAACAGTGCTTTACACATAGTAAGCGCTTAATAAATGCCATTATTATTATTATTATAGTAAGCGGTTAATAAATACCATCATTATTACTATTATTATTTGTTAACCGCTTACTGTGTGTCAGGTTGCTCTCTTCTTAACTCTGGGGTAGGTGCAAGCCGATCAGGTTGGACACAGCCCCTGTCCCACATGGGGTTTGCAGCCTTCACCCCCATTTTACAGATGGGGAAACTAGGGCACAGAGAAGTGAAGGGCTGGCCCAATGTCACACAGCAGACAAGTGGCAGGGCCAGGATGAGAACGCAGGTCCTTCTGACTCTCAGGCCCGTGCTCTATCCACTAGGCCTTACTGCTTTCTTGTTTTAAGCTCCTTGCGGTCAGGGAACCTGTCTACCAACTCTGTATTTTATTGTGCGTTTTTAAGGGCTCATAGCAAAAAAAGTTTATCTTGTACCAGCTGTGGGCCCGGGTTTGTTTTGCTGTGGCGGAGAATGTTACCGGAGCTTTCAGCCACAGGTTGATAGGTTTCCCTGGAACAGGGAGGGAGAACAGGTATCTTATTCTCATTTTTAAAGATAAAGAAACCAGAGGTTTGAGAGAAGGGGAGAGATGTGAACTGAACTTTTTTCATGTATGACAGTCCACCATTCTCCCCACCAGCAAAGCAATATTAAGGTCACCTCTCCATGAAGCCTCCCCTGACTAACCCCTGATTTCCCCCTCCCCTTCTCCCTACTGTGTCTCCTAAGCACTTTTTACTCACCCCACCCTCAGCCCCATAGCACTTAGGTTTATGTCCATAATTTATTTAAATGCCTGTCCTCCTGAGCAGCGTGGCTCAATGGAAAGAGCATGGGCTTTGGAGTCAGAGGTCAGGGGTTCAAATCCCGGCTCCGCCAATTGTCAGCTGTGTGACTTCGGGCAGGTCACTTCGCTTCTCTGGGCCTCGGTTACCTCATCTGTAAAATGGGGGTTAAGACTGTAAGCCTCACGAGGGACAACTTGATCACCTTGTAACCGCCCCTGCGCTTAGAACAGTGCTTTGCACATAGTAAGCGCTTAATAAATGCCATCATTATTATTATCATTATTAGTGGGCAGGGAACATGTCCAGCAACTCTATTGTATTGTACTGTCTATCAATAATATTTATTGAGTGCTTTCTGTGTGCAGAGCATTGTACTAAGTGATTGGAAGATACAGTACAACAGTACTGTACTTAATGCAGTATCAATAAATACCACTGATTGGTTGAGCCTCAGAGAAGCTAAGTGACTTTCCCAAGGTCACACAACAGGCAAGTGATGGAGGTGGGATTAGAACCCTTCCGACTCCAGCCCTGTCTTTCAACTTTACGACACTCCATTCATTCATTCATTCATTCATTCAATCATATTTATTGAGCGCTTACTGTGTGCAAAGCACTGTACTAAGCGCTTGGTCAGCTCTCCCCCTCCTAACTTACCTCACTGATGCACTGCAACCCAACCCGCACACTTCACTCCTCTTAACACCAACCTACTCACTGTACCTTGATCTCGTTCATCCCACCGCCGAACGGGGGGCTCACGGTCTTAATCTCCATTGTACAGAGGAGGTAACCGAGACCCAGAGAAGTGAAGTGACTTGCCCAAAGTCACCCAGCTGACAATTGGCGGAGCTGGGATTTGAACCCCTGACCTCTGACTCCAAAGCCCCTGCTCTTTCCACTGAGCCTCACCATTGCTTCTCATGCCTTGCCCACATCCTCCCTGTGGTGTGAAGCTTCCTTCCCCTTCTCATCCAACAGATCACCACTTCACTCCACCTTCAAAGCCTTAGAAAAATCACATCTCTTCCAAGAGGCCTTTCCTGACTAAGCCCTCAATCAATCAGTAGTATTTATTGAGCGCTTACTGTGTGCAGAGCCCTCATTCCCCTCTCCTCAGCATCACCTATGCCCTTAGATCTTCAACCTTTAAGCCCTTGACATTCACTCCACTCTCAGCCCCACAGAGTTTACGAACGTATCCCCTTCGGTAATTTATTTTAATGTGTGTCTCCCCGCTAGACTATAAACTCCTATGAGCGTGGATCGTGTCTATCAACCCTCTTGTGTTGTACTCTCCGAAGCGCTTACTACAGCTCAGCACACTTATAGTAAGCGCTTAACAAATGACATTGATTTCCATTAGGATATTGCTTCTCTAAACTAAGGAAGCCGAGGTTTTCTTGATGTTACCATTTGCCAAGCTATTCATTAATATCTGAATACAGAGTCCCTTTTATTGAGTATTTACGGGCGCAAAGCCAGGATCCTTAAAACAGTCCTTTGGAGTTCTATCTGATAATAATAATTATGGGGTATTTGTTACTATGTGCCAAGCATTGTTCTAAGCACTGGGGTAGATGCATTGTAATCAGGTTGTCCCATGTGGAGCTCACACTTTTAATCCCCATTTTACATACAAGGTAACTGAGGCACAGAGAAGTTAAGTGACTTGCCCAAGGTCACGCAACAGACAAGTGGCGGAGCCAGGATTAGTCTTTCATTAGTTGGTAATTGATTTAAAACGAACTCTCACCTTGATCTTTTGCTCATTTTGCTTTCAGTGTTTCCATAACAAAAATTGGGTAACTTTTGGACCACATAATATTACGTAAGCACTGGTTACTTATTCCCAGATTTTGCTCAATTAGCTTCTCAAAGTTAAGTGACTTTTCTCTCAATTTCACTGGTAACCGATTAAAAATAAATAGTCCAGAGGTAAGTTAAATTTTAAGGGGATAAAGGTTAAATTGGACAACTCCTGCCTTCTGATTTAGGGGCCTACCTGGTTCAGTTGAAAACTTTTAGTTTCAGGGCAAAAGTTAACCAGGACTGCTCTTGAGGATCTTTGACCCAAGGGATCCTCAGGACTCCTCTTGAGGATCTTTGACTGGCAGTGCACACTGGAGATGCACACTGGGCTCGAGAAATCCAAGGACTTTTTGTTGTGGGGGGCGGCCTGCCTGTTTTGGGGCTCTGTGAATCTGGGTTTTGATTCTGTAGTTTATTTTGGTCCAAGAATTTGGCTATTAAGCAAGATTGCTGAGGCTTCATATCCTACCTTCAGCCGTAAATGCATTGTAGATCTGGTCCGTGTTTGTCACCATCATGCCGGCTTCTGGACTCACCCAGTCAAAGAAATTTATTGCCAAACGGGAAGATATTTTGCTTATTTGCAGCCTCATTTGAGGATCTGATGGCATCGTGGGAGGTGACCCGGTACCAGTTGAGAAATTGGTTGCAGCAGTGAAGGAGAGGCAGGGCAAGGGGCTGGCCCACAGAAAAATGTAAAGTACTTGGGAGCAGGCTTTCTTTCACTCCTGCTTTAGACCATGCAGGAAGTCTAGGACCTCAGCCTTGGAGAACTGAAGAGGGGAAGGGCGTAGCTGTAGTTCCCGGACAGTATAAGATCCTGGAGTTCACGTTAAAGAAAAGTAAAAGCAAAGAAGAAAGTAGTTTGCTCTAGTGGAATGGGCACTGATCTGCAAGTTAGAGGGCCTGAGTTCTAATTTCGTCTCTGCCACCTGCCTTGGGCAAGTCACTTTGCTTCTCTGTGCCTCAGTTTCCTCTTCTGTAAAATGGGAATTCAGTTACGTTTTTCTCCCTCCTATTTAATACTACTACTATT
Source organism: Tachyglossus aculeatus (assembly GCF_015852505.1). Classification (NCBI taxonomy): domain Eukaryota; kingdom Metazoa; phylum Chordata; class Mammalia; order Monotremata; family Tachyglossidae; genus Tachyglossus; species Tachyglossus aculeatus. The sequence continues at coordinate 66,193,362 of NC_052066.1, forward strand.
ACTACTACTAATAATAATAATTCTGGTACTTGTTAAGTGCTTGCTACGGGCCAAGCACTGTTCTAAGCACTGGGGTGAATACAAGTTAATCAGGTTGGACACAGTACCTGTCCCACATGGGGCTCACACTCTTATTACATTTTACAGATGAGATAACTGAGGCACAGAAAAGTTGTGACTTGCCCAGGGTCACACAGTAGACATGTGGCAGAACCAGAATTAGAGCCCAGGTCCTCCTGAGCCCCGGGCCCGTGCTTTAACCACTAAGTACACTACTTAGATTTTTTAGCCCCATATGGGGCAGGGACTTGTCCAACCTCATTATCTTGTATCTACCCCAGTGCTTAGTACAGTGCTTAGCACACAGCACTTAACAGATACCACAGTTATTATTAGTTATTTTGTAACTGGATTTGTGTATATTCGTTTCCCTTGTACTGATGTTAGTCAGGCAGTAATATTTACCGAGTGTTTACCCCATGCAGAGCACTGTACTAAACGCTTGGGAGAGTACAATATAACTATAAGTGCACGCAGTTTTGATTGTTGGGATTTTACCTTGGCACTGTCCCTGACTAGCTTTCTTTAACTGAGCACTGTAAATACATTTTACCTCTTTCCCATCTAAAGAGCAGTCTTCACTTATCTGCATTCTTGGAAGCGTACACACATTTCGTTTGGGTGGGACCATGTTTATACGGAAAGGGGTTAGGATTCAAAAGCATCCCTCCAATTTAGATCACGACAAGGTAAAAGAATCCCAAAAGATTCCTGTGCCTTTCCACGGGGGCTTTAACTTTAGAACAGGGAAGACAGCAGCAATTAGCGTCCGTCCGCAGTCTTGAGGTGCACTAAATGTCAGGGTGGGGAAACCCAGAGACTGGGTTAGGTTTGAAAGTTACAGTGGTTCAGGTGTGTTAAAATTTCCGGTCATTGCACCTAGTAGCATTCTTTAGCACAGTTCAATCGAAGCCTTTGTGATGAGGGGTTTGGGGAGGCCTCCCAGGTTTTAGCTCTACCTGTCCCAAGTAGGGCAAGGTAGAGGAGACTTTACAGTGATCATCACTTATAGTGGCAATGGAACATCTCATGTGGTAGTGCTTAAAAACCCTAAAAGCTGAGTAGGCCATCAAAAAAGACCCCCCAAATTCTGGAATTCTGCACCAGACTGCACCCTCACAAGGGTCCCCAAGAAACCACTGGGCTCACAAACGCAAACCTCTAAAGGAAATGGGATTAATTTCACCTCATTAAAGATGGAAAACGACTGCTTTCACCCTGGTCCTGTTCATGGTTAACAATAATAATGGTAGGTAATAATGATGGTATTTGTTAAGGGCTTACTATGTGCCAAGCACTATTCTAAGCATTGAGGTAGTTACAGATTAAGCAGGTTGCCCCCTGTGGGGCTCATAGTCTTTATCCCCATTTTACAGATGAGGGAACTGAGGCCCAGAGAAGTGAAGTGGCTTGCCCGAGGTCGCACAATAAGAATAATGATGATGGCATTTATTAAGTGCTTACTATGTGCAAAGCACTGTTCTAAGCGCTGGACACACAACCGGCAAGTGGCGGAGCCAGGATTGGAACCCATGTCCTCTGACTCCGTGCTCTTTCCACTAAGCCACGCTGCTTCTCTAACAAGGCACTCTGGCTTTGTTTTCTCAGGGGAAAATCCTACCAGGGTTCAAGTTTTGATCTTTGCTTATTTGTTTTCTTTTTAGTGAGGCAGTAATCCTCGGGTTAAGAGAAGGAGTGAAGAAAGCAGAAAGAGACAGCGGTGTGAAAGCTATTGTAATTTGTGGAGCAGATGGCATGTTCTCGGCAGGTAAATGGTATTTACAACTAATGGCTCATGTTCTGTGATCTTTAATAATTATAGTAATAATTGTGGTATTTGTTAAGCACTTCCTCTGTGCCAAGCATTGTACTAAGCCCTGAGGTCGATACCAAGTCGGAAACGGTCCTTATCCCATATATGACTCACAGTCCATGGTGGAGGGAGAACAAGCATTTAATTCCACCTTACAGATGAGGAAACTGAGTCCCAGAGAAGTGATGTGACTTTCCCGGGGTCACTCAGCAGGTAAGCGGCAGAACTGGGATTAGAACTCAGGTCTTCTCACTCCTGGGATCATGCTCTTTCCACTAGGCCGCATTGCTTCTCACCTAAGCCAGGTGAACGGCAATTAAATAAGTGTCCACTGGCCCCTCCTGCGAGCTTTGGAGGATTCTCGGGATCCCAGAGGGATCCAAGCTGTATGGTCTGCTAATTGAAGAGACCTTGCCGGTAGTGTTCCCCCTTGTCCACCACTACTGTCAGACTATTCTCCCCGGCTGTTCCAGATTGGGCTGGGTCTTTGGGATTTTTCTCACTTTAGTCCCCAAAACGAAGGTACGGCCGGCGCCCCTCCCTCCAACATGGAAAGAAGCAGTGTGGCTCAGTGGAAAGAGCACGGGCTTTGGAGTCAGAGGTCATGGGTTCAAATCCTGGCTCCCCAACTGTCAGCTGTGTGACTTTGGGCAAGTCACTTCACTTCTCTGGGCCTCAGTTACCTCATCTGGAAAATGGGGATTAAAACTGTGAACCCCCCGGGGGACAACCTGATCACGTTGTGTAACCTCCCCAGCGCTTAGAACAGTCCTGTGCACATAGTAAACGCTTAACAAATACCATCATTACTATTATTATTATTATTATTGTTAATTGTGGTGTTTAAGCACTTACTATGCACCAGGCACTGTTCTAAGCACTAGGGTGGATCCAAACAAATACAGTTGGACCCAGTCCCTCTGCCACTTGGGACTCACAATCGCAAGCCCCATTTTACAGGTGAGGTAACAGGCACAGAGAAGTGAAGTGACTTGTTTAAGGTCACACAGCATTCATTTATTCATTCAGTTGTATCTATTGAGCGCTTGCGGCAAGCAAATCACTGTATTAAACGCCTGGGAGAGTAAAATACAACAACAAACAGACAAGTGGCGGAGCCGGGATTAGAACCCATGATCTCCATCCACTACACCATGTTGCTTCTACGTATAGTCCAGTGAGTTTGGTTATCAGCCTTTATCAAGTGTCTACTGTGTACACATCTGTAACTTAATTTATATTAATGCCTGTCTCCCCCGTAGACTAAGCCTGTTGTGGGCAGGGAATGTGTCTGTTTATTTTTATATTCTACTTTCCTAAGCACTTAGTATGGTGCTTTGCACCCATTAAGCGCTCAATGAGTGCCGTTGAATTAAGGAATGAGTGAATGGAGGCGTGGCACTTGTGCCACCCATCTCTCAATAATCTTAGCACAATCAGTCAATGGTATTTGTTGAGCGCCAACTGGGTCCCAAGCGTTGTACTATGCATTTAGGAGATTACAGTGTAACAGAGTCAATTAGCACATTGCATTCCCAGTGCTTAGTACAGTACCTGGCACTTAGTAAGCACTAAACAAATGCCATCATCATCATCAAACATAACCTTCGAGCAGATAGCATTAGAGCCGGAATATCCTAGACGCCTCTGAAGCCCGAAAGAGCTGTTGCAAAGTCCTTGATGTCCTGAGATAATCTGGCCCTTCATTTCAGGTATTGCCTGTCAATGATTTGTAAGTTCATCTGCTTTCTGGCAAATTGATGCCAGATTTTTTTTTATGGCCAAGATTTCAACGGGCGGTAAAGGAGCCATATAATTCATCGGTTTCTGTGTTTCACAGTGACTTACTCTCCCAAGAAAACGGAGGAGCTGTAATTCATGAGTTTGGGCGTCTCACAGTGATATATGGTACTCTCCCACGTGCTTAGCACAGTGCCCTGCACACAGTATACACTCAGGGGTCCTTCTCATACAAGCATCCCTCTGAATGAGTTGCAGTTAACTTGCTGAAATCTGCAGCGCTTATTTCTAAATTAAATCGCCTTCCCCATTCAACAGCTTCTTTGGTTATCCGCTAACACCTCGGAAGTCAGATACAGATTAGGGGCAGAAATTCCTCCAGTCATTGTGAATTGCTTAATTTTATTTTGTTAATATGTGTTGTTTTGTTGTCTGTCTCCCCCTTCTAGACTGTGAGCCCGCTGTTGGGTAGGGACTGTCTCTATATGTTGCCAACTTGGGCTTCCCAAGCGCTTGGTACAGTGCTCTGCACACAGTAAGCGCTCAATAAATACGATTGAATGAGTGAATGAACTCACCACAGCTGTGTCCAGGCATGTCGGGGGTCTGTGGGTGGCCCTGAGTGGGTCCTCCAGCTGGAAGGCAGCGTGGCATAGTGGAAAGAGCTCGGGACCAGGAATCAGAGGGGCTGGGGTCTAATCCTCCTGCCTGCTGGCAAGTCCCTTTAGTCAGTCAGTTCGTGGTATTTATTGAGTGCTTACTGTGTGCAGAGCACCGTACTGCAGAGCGCTTGGGAGAGTACATCATAACAATATAACAGACACATTTCCTGTCCACAGTGAGCTTACAGACGGCCATTAATACAAATCAATGAATTAAAGATATGCACATAAGTATCCAGTGCTTAGAACAGTGCTTTGCACATAGTAAGCGCTTAATAAATGCCATCATTATTATTATTATTATTATTATTATTATTATTATTAATTCATTCATTCAATCGTATATATTGAGCACTGTACTGAGCGCTTGGGAAGTACAAGTTGGCAACACATAGAGATGGTCCCTAGCCAACAGTGGGCTCACAGTGTAGGAGGGGGAGATAGAGAACAAAACAAAACACATCAACAAAATAAAATAAGTAGAATAAATATGTACAAGTAAAATACATAAATAAATAGAGTAATAAATACGTACAAACATATATACATATGTGGGGAAGGGAAGGAGGTAAGACGGGGGGATGGAGAGGGGGAGGATTCATTCATTCATTATTACTATGGGGTTGAGAGGGGGATTCATTCATTCATTCAGTCATATTTATTGAGCGCTTACTGTGTGCAGAGCACTGTACTAAGCGCTTGGGAAGTACAAGTTGAATAATGGGAGCAAGTCAGGGCAATGTAGAAGGGAGTTGAAGAAAAGGAAAGTAGGCTTAATCAGGAAAGGGCTCTTGGAAGAGATGTGCCATTAATAAGACTCTGGAGGTGGCGAGAGTCGTTGTCTGTCGGATATGAAGAGGGAGGGCATTCCAGGTCAGAGGCAGGACGTGGACGAGAGGTTGGCTATGTGATAGACGAGATCGAGGTACAGCGAGAAGGTTAGCATTAGAGGAGTGAAGTGTGAGGGCTGGGTTGTAGTGGGAAAGTAGCAAGGTGAGGTAGGAGGGGGCGAGGTGATTGAATGTTTTAAAGTCGATGGTACATCTCTGTGCCTCAGTTTTCTCCATCTTTCATTCATTCATTGTACTTATTGAGCACTTAATTCATTCATTCAGTTGTATTTATTGAGTGCTTACTGGGTGCAGAGTACTGTACTAAGCACTTGGAAAGTACAAATTGGCAACATACAGATACGGTCCCTATCCAACAGCAGGCTCACAGTCTAGAAGGGGGAGACAGACCACAAAACAAAACAAGTAGACAGGCGTCAATACAATCAGAATAAATAGAGTTATAGCTATATACACATCATTAATAAAATAAACAGAGTAATAAATATGTACAAATATAACAGGTGCTGTGGGGAGGAGAAGAGGGTGGGGCGGGGGGGCAATGGGGAGGGAAGGAGGAGGAGGAGAGGAAAAAGGGGGGGCTCAGTGTGGGAAGGCCTCCTGGAGGAGGTGAGCTCTCAGTAGGGCTTTGAAGGGAGGAAGAGAGCTAGCTTGGCGGAGGTGCGGAGGGAGGGCATTCCAGGCCGGTGGGAGGACGTGGGCCAGGGGTTGACGGCGGGACAGGTGAGAACGAGGTACAGTGAGGAGGTTAGTGGCGGCAGAGGAGCAGAGGGTGTGGGCTGGGCTGGAGAAGGAGAGAAGGGAGGGGAGGGAGGAGCTGGCGAGGGGATGGACAGCCTTGAAGCCGAGAGTGAGGAGTTTTTGCTTGATTCGAAGGTTAATAGGCAACCACTGGGGTGGATACAAGGTAATCAGTTTGGACACAGTCTCTGTCCCACAAGAGGCTCACAATCTTCATCCCCGTTTCAGTAATAATAATAATAATAATAATTGTGGTATTTGTTAAGTGCTTAACTATGTGTCAGTCAGTGTTCTAAGCGCTGAGGTGGATACAAGCAAATCAAGTTGGACACAGTCCTTGTCCCACGTGAGGCTCACAGTCACAATCTCCATTTTACAGATGAGGGAACTGAGGCACAGAGAATTTAAGTGAGTTGCCCTAGGTTACACAGCAGACGAGTGGCAGTGTTGGCATTAGAACTAAAACTCCCTCTCGGCTTCAAGGCTGTCCATCCCCTCGCCCCCTCCTCCCTCACCTCCCTTCTGTCCTTCTCCAGCCCAGCCCGCACCCTCCGCTCCTCTGCCTCCGCTAACCTCCTCACTGGGCCTCGTTCTCGCCCGTCCCACCGTCGACCCCCGGCCCACGTCCTCCCCCTGGCCCGGAATGCCCTCCCTCCACACAATCCGCCAAGCTAGCTCTCTTCAAAGCCCTACTGAGAGCTCACCTCCTCCAGGAGGCCTTCCCACACTGAGCCCCCCATTTCCTCTCCTCTTCCTCTCCTCCCTTCCCAACCTCCTTCCCCTCCCCACAGCATTTGTGTATATTTGTACATATTTATTACTCTGTTTTATTTGTACATTATTTATTACTCTCATATTTGTACATATTTATTATTCTATTTGATTAATGATGTGTATATAGGTATAATTCTATTTATTCTGATGGTATTGACACCTGCCTACTTGTTTTGTTGTCTGTCTCCCCCTTCTAGACTGTGAGCCCGCTGTTGGGTAGGGACCGTCTCTATATGTTGCCGATTTGTACTTCCCAAGCACTTAGTACAGTACTCTGCACACAGTAAGCACTCACTAAATACGACTGAATGAATGAACCCAGGGCCTCTGACTCCCTGCCTGTGCTCTACCCACTAGACCATGCTGTCCAATCAGTCCCCTGTCCCATTACGAGGAGCAGCATGACTTAGTGGAGAGAGCACAGGCCGGGGATTCAGGGGACCTGGGTTCTGCCACTTTCCAGCTGTGTGACCTTGGGTAAGTCACTTAACTTCTCTGGGCCTCAGTTCCCTCACCTGCAAAAATGGGGATCCGATACCTGTTCTCCCTCCCACTTAGACCGTGAGCCCCCTCTGGGGCCTGATTATCTTTTATCTGCCCCAGTGGTTAGTACAGTGCTTGGCATATACTAAGTGCTTAACAAATGCCACAACGATTTTTTCTCACAAGTGACAAAATTGGCCCAAATCCAGGGTTTTCCTGGATCGTACCATTGGGTCAGAAGCCGGAAACAATATCCCTTTCTAGGTTCAACTTTTTTATACACCTTAAAGGGGAGGTGAACCATGTACCCTCAAGCTCAACTTTTAGCAAGAGTCAATAGTATTGGAGTCTTTCCCACAGACAAAAAAGTCTCAATCTGCCCCCGTCCCCAGTCCCATTTCCTCTCCCGAATCTTTCCAGAAGACAGGGAGATCACACTCTCTTAATGGTTCACCCCTAAGTAGTGAGGAACGCATTTTGCACCATTTTCATTTGAATTTCTCTGTGTTCTCAGGTGCTGATATTCATGGTTTCCAAACGGGAAAGTTCTCAACCGTATTGGGCATGCTGGTTGATAAGTTACAAGACATGGAAAAACCAGTGGTGGCTGCCATTGAAGGCATGGCATTAGGAGGGGGCCTAGAGGTATCCTTGGGCTGTCACTATAGAATTGCCCACGCAAAGGTAAAAATGCAAAATAGAGTGCCGCGTTCAATTGGGGCCTCCCGTTTTTCTTCCACGAGCCGTGCTTTTTAGCTAGAGCAAGCGCAAAGTAGGACAACGGAATGAAATGCAAGAACATCTCCCGTAGCCAAGAGGGATGAAAAATATACAGAATGAGTTGGGTAGATTGTAAGCGGCTTGAGGGCAGGGAAGGTGTGGGAGTGCTCTGAGAAGCTTTCTGTGTGTTAGACACTGACAGCTGCTGGGTTTTGCGCTGAGGTTAGTTGCTACCAAATTGGTAGATTACCTTTCTAATCTCGAAGCCTCTCTGGGAGATCTGGGGAGAACCAAACATTTAGTCTGGCGTGCAGTAATCAGGTACATCTGGTTACTGCAAATAACAAGATTGAAAGAGCGTTTATCTGCTGGACTGTCTGGATTTGGAAGAAAGTCAAGCAATCTCTGCAAAGCTTTGGTGAGGACTCTTTTGGAAAACGTTATATAGGGTTGTCCGTCCACGGACGGTGAAGTTCACCCCGAGGGCCTGTGTGGGAATGAAAAGGCCAACAGGGGAGTGATAAGTCTGTAATTTCTTTATTTATACTAATGTCTGTCTGCCCCTCTAGACTGACTGTGAGCTTGTTGTGGGCAGGGAATGTGCCTATTTATTGATATTTTGTATTCTCCCCACCACTTAGTACAGTGTTCTGCTCACAGTAATAATAATCATAATGGCATTTATTAAGCACTCACTATGTGCAAAGCACTGTTCTAAGCACTGGGGAGGTTACAAGGTGATCAGGTTGTCCCACGGGGGGCTCACAGTCTTCATCCCCATTTTACAGAGGAGGTCACTGAGGCACAGAGAAGTTAAGTGACTTGCCCAGATTGAATGAATGAATGAACAGGCTTGGCCACATCAATCAGTCAATCAATCGTATTTATTGAGCGCTTACTGTGTGCAGAGCACTGTACTAAGCGCTTGGGATGTACAAGTTGGCAACATATAGAGACAGTCCCTACCCAACAGTGGGCTTACAGTCTAGAAGGGGGAGACAGAGAACATCGCGTGCACAAGAAGTCCGTCCCTTGTTGCGTTGTCGTATTTGCCTCTCGCAACACCTGACCGGTTTCACTTTCACTTCCTTTTCTCTAATTTCTTATAAAGTTTTTGCTATCAAAGAGAATCACTCCATAATCTCATGTTGGTCTATCCTGGGCAACTAACTCTGTTTTCAGCTGGGTCGCCACCTTCTCTGAGGCTTTATTTCACTGTGTTTTTCAAACGTTTCCTCCGTCCTCTGGGTTATGCGTGCTTTCTCAATTAATTGGAAAATTTATTGTCTTTTATCATTGGTTCAGACATACTGGTGCGTTGATGAAGAAATGCACGGTGAGGAAATATATGGTGTTTTCTTATCGTATTCAAAAACTATGTTGTTTTGGTCAATTTTGACGGTGCTAGGAAAAGAATGTTCTTTAGGGTGCTTCCTTTTGAAAACTATACTTGTTCCTCCTCTAGACTTGTGGGCAGCGAACAGGTCATTCATTCAATCAATCATGTTTACTGAGCGCTTACTGTATGCAGAGCACTGTACTGTATGCAGAGCGCTTGGAAAGCACAACGTAGCAATAAAGAGAGACATTCCCTGCCCACAGTGGGCTCACAGACTTAATCAGGGAGAGACAGACATCAATACAAGTAAGCAGGCATCAATATAAATAAGTGGAATTGTAGATATATACATATATCCATTAAGTACTGTGGGGCAGGGAGGTGTAAAGGGATCAAGTCATGGTGAGGCAGAAGAGACTGGGAACTGAGGAAAAGTGGGGCTTAATCTGGGAAGGCCTACCAGCTCTGTTGTACTCTGCTTACCCAAATAATAATAATAATAATTATGGCATTTAAGTGTGTAGTATATGGCAGGCACTGTACAAATGGCAAGTTCAGTGCTTTTTGCCCAGGAAACACTCAATAAATACCATGGATTGATTTAGCATCCTTTCACTTAACACTGTTTTTACTACTGTTTTTATTGTCCTCTCCCAAGTGCTTAGTACAGCGCTCTGCATAAGAAGCAGCGTGGCTCAGTGGAAAGAGCACGGGCTCTGGAGTCCGAGGTCATGGGTTTGAATCCCGACCCCGCCACATGTCTGCTGTGTGACCTTGGGCAAGACACTTAACTTCTCTGAGTCTCAGTTACCTCATCTGTAAAGTGGGGATTATCATCATCAATCGTATTTATTGAGCGCTTACTATGTGCAGAGCACTGTACTAAGCACTTGGGAAGTACAAATTGGCAACATATAGAGACAGTCCCTACCCAACAGTGGGCTCACAGTCTAAAAGATTATGTGGGGATTATGACTGTGAGGCCCACGTGGGGCAACCTGATCACCTTGTATCCCCCCCAGCATTTAGAACACTGCTTTGCACATAGTAAGCACTTAACAAATGCCATCATTATTATTATGGAAGCAATTAAGAGTGCTGTCTGGAGTTTTTCAGTCCATGAGACCTGCTCCTTTTAATTCTAGGTGTCACTTCAATTCTCTTTAGGCTCTTGTTGGTTTCCCAGAGGTCATTATTGGCCTTCTCCCCGGTGCAAGAGGAACCCAGCTTCTCCCCAGACTCATTGGGGTGCCAGCTGCCCTGGACATGATTACCTCGGGTAAGATGTAAATATAATAATAATGATAATAATGGCATTTATTAAGCGCTTACTATGTGCCAAGCACTGTCCTAAGCTCTGGGGAGGTTACAAGGTGATCAGGTTGTCCCACGGGGGGCTCACAGTCTTCATCCCCATTTGACAGGTGAGGGAACTGAGGCCCAGAGAAGTGAAGTGACTTGCCCAAAGTCACACAGCTGACAGTTGGCAGAGTGGGGATTTGAACCCATGACCTCTGACTCCAAAGCCCGGGCTTTTTCCCCTGAGCCACTTCTCTACGTAGCAATACCACCACAGGTCCGGGAAGTGAAGAGATGACCATTTGCGGACACATACGGATTCTTATACTGAAATTCATCCTGGCAATTAAAGTGTCTGGGGAGGTCAAGATCAGAGGTCACAAGGTTCTGTTGGGTGGATATTACTGATATTATGGGTGGTTTCGTTTCCTAAAGAACAATGAAAGGGCAGAAATGCAGTATGTGCTGCCTCTTGCTGCAAGCATCGCAGCCGCCAAATGACCAGAATCTTCATAATAATCACTTTTTGTGTCATTTTAGTAGTGGTAATAATTGTGGTATTTGTTAAGCGCTTACTGTGTTCCAGGCACTGTGTTAAGCGCTGGGGTAGATTCAAGCAAATCAGGTTGGACACAGTGGTAGTAATAATAATAATAGTAATAATGGTATTTGCTAAGCGCTTACTATGTGCCAAGCACTGTTCTAAGCGCCGGGGTAGATACAAGGTAATTCGGTTGTCCCACGTGGGGCTCCCAGATTTAATCCCTATATTACAGAACTGAGGCCCAGAGAAGCGAAGTGACTTGCCCAAAGTCACCCAGCTGACAAGTGGCGGAGCCGGGATTCGAACCCACGACCTCTGACTCCCAAGCCCGGGCTCTTTCCACGAAGCCACGCTGCTTCTCTGTAGTCGTAATAGTAGTAATAGTATTTATTAAGTATTTATTAATATTAAGTATTAAGTACTGTTAAGTAATAATATCACTAATAGTACTATTAAGTAATATTAAGTATTTATTAAGTATTTATTTATTCTAGACTGTGAGCCCGCTTCTAGACTGTGAGCCCGCCGTTGGGTAGGGACTGTCTGTATGTGTTGCCGACTTGTACTTCCCAAGTGCTTAGTACAGTGCTCTGCACACGGTAAGCGCTCAATAAATACGATTGATTGACTGATTGATTGATTGATTAAGCACTTGCTGTGTGTGGCGCACTGTACTGAGTCCTGGGAGACAAGACACCGGTGGAAATTAGACACAGTCCCTGTCTGTAAGAGAGCTCACAGTGTAAGAGTTGAAGTGGTGTGTTAACTGCTTACTGTGTGTCCAGGCACTGTACTGAACACTGCAGTAGCTACAAGTTCATCAGCTTGGACACAGTGTCCAGGTCCCCACATGGGGCTCACAGTCCTAATCCCCATTTTACAGATGACGCAACTGAGGCACCGAGAAATGAAGTGACCTGCCCCAGGTCACCCGGCAGACAAGTGGAAAAGCCGGGATTAGAACCCAGGTCCTTCCGACTCCCAGGCGTCGGCTGTATCCACTAGGCCACGCTGCTTCTCAGCGTGGAGAAGGGATCGAGAAAGACACACCAGGAATGAGGAAACGTTCAAACGTGACCCCAGAAAATACACAAAATAGGATCCGAGTCCCAGTGGGAAAGGGGGAATGGAGAGGTTTGTGGGAGCAGCTCCCATGCCGGAAGCGGGGACCTTCGATGGTGAGTGGGAAGGCGTTCGATCCCAAATGCTGTTCCCTACCGGCCTGCCACCGCGATCCATCCACCGGTCTCACTCTTCCTTGAGGAATTTGGGGAGTTGTTCTTGCCCACTGCCCCCTTGCCAGGGGTGGGAATTTCTACTGAGGCCACCCAAATGGACAGAAATTCGGTCATGCCAAGAGGACCAAAGGAAGAGGCAGGAGAGATGGCAGTAATCTGCTTTACTTGTGTCCTATGCTTAGAATCAGTTCATTCATTCAGTCGTATTTATTCAGTCGTATTTTATTAAAATACCGTAAATACCGTATTTATTTAGTCGTATTTATTCAGTCGTATTTATTAGTACAGTGCTCTGCACATAGTAAGCGCTCAGTAAATACGATTGATGATGATGATGATGATTGAGCGCTTGCTGTGTGCAGAGCACTGGACTAAGCGCTTGGGAAGTACAAGTTGGAATCCTCTCCGCTTTAATAATAATAATAATAATGGCATTTATTAAGCGCTTACTATGTGCAAAGCACTGTTCTAAGCGCTGGGAAGTTACAAGGTGATCAGGTTGTCCCACATGGGGCTCACCGTCCCATTTTACAGATGAGGTAACTGAGGCGCAGAGAAGTGAAGTGACTTGCCCAAAGTCACACAGCTGACAATTGGTGGAGCAGGGATTTGAACCCGTGACCTCTGACTCCAAAGCTCGGGCTCTTTCCACTGAGCCACGCTTTACTTACAGAACTCTTCCCCAACCGCTACTTTCAGAAAACTGGTCAGCTTTGGGGTCACTGAGGCCTTGGACTCATCGTACTCTGTGATATCCTCTACTCAAAAATGGATGTAGATGTCCAGTGTGGGGAACATTTTCCTGCTCAGAATAGGCCAATTAATAACCGACAATAACCGACAATTAAATTCTGAAACGTAAATGAAATGTGAGCCCACTGTTGGGTAGGGACCGTCTCTATATGTTGCCAACTTGTACTTCCCAAGCGCTTAGTACAGTGCTCTGCACACAGTAAGCGCTCAATAAATACGATTGATGATGATGAAACCGACTTCACGGGGAAATGCGTTCTGTCTTTGTTGCAGGAAGACACGTTATGGCTCCCGAAGCACTCAAGCTGGGTCTCCTAGATCAGATTGTGAAATCAGACCCAGTCGAGGCAGCAATCACGTTTGCAGAGCAAATTTCAGGTAAGGACAGAGTACTGAAGTGCTTTTAGCCGAACCCGCTGAGGAGAGCGATTCAGCTTTCAGATCTGAGGGAAAACTGTAGTAAATCTAGATGGAGCAGGGTAGGAAACAATAATAACATCACATAGGACAGAAAAAGGGGTCTTCTGGGCACCATATGGGCCCCCAACGGAGAGGGAATGTTCCAAGGGGAATTAATCAGCCCTTTGACGTTTCCCGAGATCTCAACCTCTCAAGCATACAGTATTCAGAAGCACGCTTAGGTCAGAGGCTTGCAACTCTTTTTTCTATTGGAAGCAGCCCTGTGAGAGTCCTCAAATGTGTGCGGCGCCCCACACCTCTAGTAAAATAAAATTTATTCTCACGTGAAGTAAAAGAGGCAAAAAAGAGGTGGGATGTTAACCACCTTTAAGTTCTTATTTACAGCTTCTGATTTACACGGGGCAAGCTTGAGGGCCAGCCAGCTGCTTCCCAGAATTACAGCCTCCACTGCAGCAGCCGTGTCCTCCCAAGTGAAGGAAAAGAGTTGTGGAGACTGGGAACACGTGGTAGAGGCAGTAGGTGGATAATTAGATTTTGGAGGGGGTGTGGGGGGGTATTTTTAAAATGGTATTTGTTAAGCGCTTACTATGTTCCAGGTACTGTACTAAGAGCTCAGGTAGATACAAGCTAATGCAGTTGGACACAGTTCAAGCTTAGAGAAGCAGCGTGGCTCGGTGGAAAGGGCACGGGCTTTGAAGTCAGAGGTCATGGGTTCAAATTGTCAGCTGTGTGACTTTGGGCAAGTCACTTCACTTCTCTGGTCCTCATCTGTAAAATGGGGATTAAGACTGGGAGCCCCCCATGGGACAACCTGATCACCTTGTAATCTCCCCAGCGCTTAGAACAGTGCTTTGCACATAGTAAGCGTTTAATAAATGCTATCATTATTATTATTATTATTATTCATGTCCCTCATGGGACTCACAGCATTAATCCCAGTGCCAAGCGCTCAGTACAGTGCTCTGCACACAGTAAGCGCTCAGTAAATACGATCGAATGAACGAATCCCCATTTGACAAATGAGGCATAGAGAAATGAACTGGCTTGCCCAAGGCCACACAGCAGACAGTGGCAGAACCGACATTAGAACCCAAATCTTCCGATTCGCAGGCCCGTGCTCTTTTACTGAGTGCTCACTGTGTGCCCAGCATTGTGCTAAAAGTGCTGGGGTAATAATAATAATAATAATGGTATTTGTTAAGCACTTACTATGTGCCTAAGTGCAGGGGTGGATACAAGCAAATCAGGTTGGACACAGTCCCTGTCCCACTTGGGCTCACACTCTGATGAGGTAACTGAGGCACAGAGAAATGATGGGACTTACTCGAGGTCACACAGCAGACAAGTGGCAGAGCCGGAATTAAAACCCACGATCTTCTGACTTGGCTACGCCATGCTGCATCTAGATGCAGGGGTATATACAGGGTAGAGAAGCAGCGTGGCTCAGTGGAAAGAGCCCGGGCTTTGGAGTCAGAGGTCATGGGTTCAAATCCCAGCGCCGCCAGTTCATCATCATCATCAATCGTATTGATTGAGCGCTTACTATGTGCAGAGCACTGTACTAAGCGCTTGGGAAGTACAAATTGGCAACATATAGAGACAGTCCCTACCCAACAGTGGGCTCACAGTCTAAAAGGGGGAGACAGAGAACAAAACCAAACATACTAACAAAATAAAATAAATAGGATATAAATAGGATATAAATAGCCAGTTGTCAGCTGGGTGACTCTGGGCAAGTCACTTCACTTCTCTGGGCCTCAGTTCCCTCATCTGGAAAATGGAGATGAAGACCGTGAGCCCCCCGTGGGACAACCTGATCACCTTGTAACCTCCCCAGCGCTTAGAACAGTGCTTTGCACATAGTAAGTCCTTAGTAATAAATGCCGTTATTATTATGCAGGGGTGAGAGTGAACATTTGATTTTCCGGGAATGGGTAGGGCTTTGCACGAGTTGGGAGAGGAGGGGATTTCAGGGGAGGGGCAAGGCATTTAAGCCTGCGGCCGTAGAGATCATGATGGCATTTGTTAAGCACTTACTATGGGCAGAGCACTGTTCTAAGCGCTGGGCGTGGGGATGCAAGGGGATCAAGTTGTCCCACGTGGGGCTCACAGTCTTCATCCCCATTTTCCAGATGAGGGAACTGAGGCTCAGAGAAGTTAAGTGACTTGCCCAAGGTCACACAGCAGACATGTGGCGGAGTCAGGATGGTAGAGATGGTTTGCAACTCTTGGCCATTCCAGTGTGAGTGGGCGGCGCGCCAGGTGTGGCATTCGAAACCACAGTGACAGCTATAGGCTGGTCACTTCTCTGGGCCTCAGTGACCTCATCTGTAAAATGAGGATGACGACTGTGAGCCCCACGTGGGACAACCCGATTACCTTGTATCTACTCCAGCGCTTAGAACAGTGCTTGGCACATAGTAAGCACTTAAGCAGTACCACCGCCATCATCATCATCAACCCCCACAGGATGGCTTCCCCACTGATCTCCCCGCCAGAAGTGGCCCCTGTGCCCGGCCCTGAACCGTGACAAATTTATTGCCAGAGCTGACGCTGCTATTGGCAGCGTCAAAGAGAGAGAAGCAGCGTGGCTCAGTGGAAAGAGCCCACGTTTTGGAGTCAGAGGTCATGGGTTCAAATCCCTGCTCCGCCAATTGTCAGCTGTGTGACTTCGGGCAAGTCACTTGACTTCTCTGGGCCTCAGTTCCCTCATCTGCAAAATGGGGATTAAGATTGTGAGCCCCCCCAAGGGACAACCTAACCTTCCCAGTGCTTAGAACAGTGCTTTGCACATAGTAAGTGCTTAATAAATGCCATCATTATTATTATTATTATTATTACTGGCAGCCATTTTATAGCTGAGGAAACTGAGGCACAGAAAGGTTAAGCGGTTTGCCCCAGGTCACACAGCGGGCTAGTGGGCAGAGTTGGAACTCGAGCCTAGGTCTCTTGTCTCCCGGTCGGATGGCCTTTCCACTAGGCCTGCTGATGGTTATGGTGTTTAGGCTACTGTTTAGGGCCCTGTGTTTCATTATCTTAATGAATCCTTTCTCTTAGCTGGAGAGAGGATTCCAGAAAGCCCCCTTTTTCCTCTCCTCCCCCCCCACCCTACCTCCTTCCCCTCCCCACAGCACTTGTATATATTTGTACAGATTTATTACTTATTTTACTTGTACATATTTACTATTCTATTTAGAACAGTGCTTTGCACATAGTAAGAGCTTAATAAGTGCCATCATTATTATTAATGATGTGCATATAGCTATAATTCTATTTAATAATAATAATGATGGCATTTATTAAGCACTTACTATGTGCAAAGCGCTGTTCTAAGCACTGGGGAGGATACAAGGTGATCCGGTTGTACCACGGGGGGCTCACAGTCTTAATCCCCATTTTACAGATGAGGTCACTGAGGCCCACAGAAGTGAAGTGACTTGCCCAAAGTCACATAGCTGACAAGTGGCGGAGTCAGGATTTGAACCCATGACCTTTGACTCCCAAGCCCGGGCTCTTTCCACTGAGCCACGCTGCTTCTCTATCTTGTTCTGACGATTTTGACCCCTGTCTCCATGTTCTGTTTCGTTGTCTGTCTCCCCTTTCTAGACTGTGAGCCCCTTGTCGGGTAGGGATCATCTCTATGTGTTGCCAACTTGTACTTCCCAAGCGCTTAGTCCAGTGCTCGGCACACAATAAGCGCTCAATAAATACAATTGAATGAATGAATGAGTGAATATGGAAGGTATAATTCTATTTGTTCTGACGATTTTGACACCTGTCTACGTGTTTTGTTTTGTTGTCTGTCTCCCCCTTCTAGACTGTGAGCCCGTTGTCGGGTAGGGACCGTCTCTATATGTTGCCGACTTGTACTTCCCAAGCGCTTAGTCAAGTGCTCTGCACACAGTAAGCGCTCAATAAATACAATTGAATGAATGAATATGGAAGCTATAATTCTATTTGTTCTGACGATTTTGACACCTATCTACGTGTTTTGTTTTGTTGTCTGTCTCCCTCTTCTAGACTGTGAGCCCGTTGTCGGGTAGGGACCGTCTCTATATGTTGCCGACTTGCACTTCCCAAGCGCTTAGTCCAGTGCTCTGCACACAGTAAGCGCTCAATAAATACGATTGATCGAATGAATGAATGAAGCAGCGCACTGTGTGAGCGTCTCCTGTTCCACAGTAATGTTACGCAGTGTGTCCACTTGATGGCATCCAAATATCAAAGAAT
The DNA here is from genome assembly GCF_015852505.1 of Tachyglossus aculeatus. Taxonomy (NCBI): domain Eukaryota; kingdom Metazoa; phylum Chordata; class Mammalia; order Monotremata; family Tachyglossidae; genus Tachyglossus; species Tachyglossus aculeatus. Next base: position 66,211,029 of record NC_052066.1, read on the forward strand.
TCCCCAAACTTCGGGTTTACGCCATGTGATTCCAGCGAGAGGAAGGCAGGGCTACTTCACCCGCCAAAGTCTGTGGGCTAAACTGCCCTTCAAATGCATCGGAACACATTTTTTGTGGACGTAGTTTACGGCGGGGTTTTTTGTTGTTGTTGTTGTTGATCTGTCTGTAGGTCTGTCTTTTCCTGGGCCCAGGAAGCTCTTCTGGGGTGTTGGTGGAGGGGAGTGGGAGTGGGGAGGAAAGGGAGAGATGGGCACAAAGTCATCATCATCATCATCATCATCATCAATCGTATTTATTGAGCGCTTACTGTGTGCAGAGCACTGTACTAAGCGCTTGGGAAGTACAAATTGGCAACATATAGAGACAGTCCCTACCCAACAGTGGGCTCACAGTCTAAAAGGGGGAGACAGAGAACAAAACCAGACATACTAACAAAATAAAATAAATAGAATAGATATGTACAAGTAAAATAAATAAATAGAGTAGTAAATATGTACAAACATATATACATATATACAGGTGGTGTGGGAAAGGGAAGGAGGTAAAATGGGGGGGATGGAGGGGGGGGCAAGGGGGAGAGGAAGGAAGGGGCTCAGTCTGGGAAGGCCTCATAAAGTCAGGCTGCCACCAGAGAAAGGGCCCAGATTGCCCCCACAGCATAATCCCTCTTCCTGTCATTCATTCATTAAATCATATTGAGTGCTTCCTGTGTGCAGAGCACTGTACTAAGCGCCTGGGAGAGGGCAGTACAACAATAAGCAGACACATTCCCTGCCCACAACAAGGTCACATCCTGTCCTGGAGCCACGCGGCCCATCCCTGAGAGGCCATTACCACCCAGCAAAATAATTTCCGTGGCAGAAGACCCGAACTGAGTTCTGACCTGTTCCAGTTACCCCCGGCTCCATCATCATCATCATCAATCGTATTTATTGAGCGCTTACTATGTGCAGAGCACTGTACTAAGCGCTTGGGAAGTACAAGTTGGCAACATATAGAGACAGTCCCTACCCAACAGTGGGCTCACAGTGTAAAAGGGGGAGACAGACTTAATGTACCCGAGTACAGGTGAATCTGAAAATACAGGACTTTGTGCCCGAGTTATGGAGTTAGGAAGTGAAGTTGCCAGGTTGTTGCGGAACCACTGTTCATCGCATTAAGAAGAATCAAAAGAAAAGAACATTTAAATGCATGTTTCTACTTCTTTATCCTCCTGCCTACCTTCAGGCTAGCAGTGGACAGGCAACGGGGTTGGGGGAGGTTTAGTGAGACCCATCTGACCTTGCCTTGACAGCCCAGTTTGGCTGTACAGGCTCAGGTTTATATGATCACTCTTCTTGTCCATCTCCACTTTCTCTTATGTGCTTCATTTTTCCATTATTGCTCCCCATCATGCTTTTGCTAATACTAATGATAGCATTTATTAAGCACTCACTATGTGCAAAGCACTGTTCTAAGCGCTGGGGAGGTTACAAGGTGATCAGGTTGTCCCACGGGGGGCTCACAGTCTTCATCCCCATTTTACAGATGAGGTAACTGAGGCACAGAGAAGTTAAGTGACTTGCCCAAAGTCACACAGCTGACAGTTGGTGGAACCGGGATTCGAACCCACGACCTCTGACTCCAAAGCCCGTGCTCTTTCCATTGAGCCACGCTGCTTCCTGATTTGAGGAGAAGCTATTGGATAAAATCCGATTTTATATTTCCAAGTTCTCCCTCTTTGCAATCAGCCCAGATGATGGAGAGTTGCCTTTATCTTCTAATGAGTTTCAGCCGTCTCTTTTAAAGAAGCCCTCCTCTGATCAGTGATTGAAGAAGTGCACCAAATGCTATTATTCTGCTGCTCACGAAATGTATCTGTAACAGTAATATATAAAGCCTTTTGAGAGATGCAGGATCACCTGAGGAAATTCTACAAAATTGGTTGCTCTAAAGCAGCTCAAAAGGCCGAAATTAATTCCTGCTTATAAATTACACAGAGAACTCATTTTGATCTAAATTTGGTTCCCGGATTTATTAGCTGTGACTGGATTCCTATGAAATGTAGTCTGATGAAATGAAATTGCTCTTCTCTTACTTTACAGAGCCTCCCAAAGATGTGCTACAGCTTGATCTTAATCAGGGTCAGAAACAGGGAATATTTTAAGGGTTGCGAAATAATGCACATACAGAGGGAAACAATATTGCAGCCGCTTTGGTTACAGTTATACTAAAATACCTTGGTGGGTGTCGTTAAAGTCTCAGCCGTACTGTTGTTTTGTTGTCATTGTGTTCACTTTGGACATTATTATTCTGTGTTTTAAGCCCTTATCAGTCGTACTTATCGAGCACTTTCTGTGTGCAGAATAATGTACTCAGTGCTTGGGAGGGTACAGAGTTTGGTAGACACATTCCCGGCCCACGGCGAGGTTACAGTCTCGAGGGGGAGATCTGCCAAATACCAGGGTAGATAAATGATAATCAGATGGAGCAGTCATTGTTCCACCCAATGTTCATAATCTAAGACTTAGGAAGAAGTGTTTTATCGCCGTTTTACAGGTGAGGAAATTGAGGCACAGAGAGGCGGTGACTGGTCCAAGGTCACGCACCGTGGGCGAGTGGCAGAGATGGGACAAGAACCTGGGTCTCCTGATTTCCAGTCCGCCGTTCTTTCCGCGGTTTCTCTCTCTTACGGCACATCTACCGAGTTGCATTCCGTAGGATCTGATTTTGCCTTTTCCGCTTCCAGGTCAATCCACGGAATCTCGCCGGATCTTTAATAAACAAGTTCCAGAGCTGCCCAACATGGACTCCATCTTCAGCGAAGCCTACCTGAAGATGAAGAAGAAGTTCCCCGGGTGTATTTCCAGAGAAGCCTGCGTCCGAGCGGTCCAGGCCTCCGTGCGGTATCCCTATCCCCTGGGGATTGAGAAAGAGAAAGATCTTTTTCTATTTCTTTACGCGTCGGGGCAAGCGAAAGCGCTTCAATATGTCTTCTTTGCTCAGAGACTCACCAGCAAGTGGTCAACCCCCTCTGGAGCATCCTGGAAGAATTCTTCAGCTCAACCCATCCGGTCTGCAGCTGTTATAGGTAAGGATAAAGGAGAGGCTGTATAACTTCTTTCTCTTCTTTCATTTATTTAATTTGCTAAGCGCTTACTATGTGCCAGGCACTGTTCTAAGCAGTGGGGTAGATACAGTCTGGTTAGACACAGTCCCCGTCCCACGTGGGGCTCACGGTCTCAATCCTCGTTTTACAGATGAGGTAACTGAGGCCCAGAGGAGTGAAGTGACCTGCCCAAGGTTCCACAGCAGACAAGTGGTGAAGTCGGGATTAGAACCCAGGTCCTTTGGGCATCCAGGCCCGTGTTCCTTCCACTAGGCCGTGCTACTTCTTCCCCAAGACATGTAAATGGCGAGAAGGCACTGGGTCACAATGGGCCGAATGGATCCGTACCTTCTGGAATCTCCCCAGAATGATTATTGACCACTAATAAGCAAGTCCTAAAATCAAGAGATGAGGTAATCAATCAATCAGTCGTATTTATTGAGCACTTACTGTGTGCAGAGCACTGTACTAAGCACTTGGGAAGTACAAGTTGGCAACATATAGAGACGGTCCCTACCCAACAGCAGGGGAACAGTCTAGAAGGGGGAGACAGAGAACAAAACCAAACATGCTAACAAAATAAAATAAATAGAATGGATATGTACAAGTAAAATAAATAAATAGAGTAATAAATATGTACAAACATGTATACATATATACATATATACAGGTGCTGTGGGGAAGGGAAGGAGGTAAGATGGGGGGATAGAGAGGGGCACGAGGGGGAGAGGAAGGAAGGGGCTCAGTCTGGGAAGGCCTCCTGGAGGAGGTGAGCTCTCAGTAGGGCCTTGAAGGGAGGAAGAGAGCTAGCTTGGAGGATGGGCAGAGGGAGGGCATTCCAGGCCAGGGGGATGACGTGGGCCGGGGGTCGATGGCGGGACAGGCGAGAGCGAGGTACGGTGAGGAGATCAGCGGCGGAGGAGCGGAGGGTGCGGGCTGGGCTGGAGAAGGAGAGAAGGGAGGTGAGGTAGGAGGGGGCGAGGGGATGGACAGCCTGGAAGCCCAGGGTGAGGAGTTTCTGCCTGATGCGCAGATTGATTGGTAGCCACTGGAGATTTTTGAGGAGGGGAGTAACATGCCCAGAGCGTTTCTGGACAAAGACAATCCGGGCAGCGGCATGAAGTGTGGATTGAAGTGGGGAGAGACACGAGGATGGGAGATCAGAGAGAAGGTTGATGCAGTAGTCCAGACGGGATAATTTGTACTTCCCAAGCGCTTAGTACAGTGCTCTGCACATAGTAAGCGCTCAATAAATACTGTTGATGATGATGATGATGAGAGCTTGAACGAGCAGAGTAGCAGTATGGATGGAGAGGAAAGGGCGGATCTTGGCAATGTTGCGGAGCTGAGACCGGCAGGTTTTGGTGACGGTTTGGATGTGAGGGGTGAATGAGAGAGCGGAGTCGAGGATGACACCAAGGTTGCGGGCTTGTGAGACGGGAAGGATGGTAGTGCCGTCAACAGAGATGGGAAAGTCAGGGAGAGGGCAAGGTTTGGGAGGGAAGACAAGGAATTCAGTCTTCGACATGTTGAGCTTTAGGTGGCGGGCAGGCATCCAGATGGAGATGTCCTGAAGGCAGGAGGAGATGCGAGCCTGGAGGGAGGGGGAGAGAGCAGGGGCAGAGATGGAGATCTGGGTGTCATCAGCGTAGAGATGATAGTTGAAGCCGTGGGAGCGAATGAGGTTACCAAGGGAGTGAGTGTAGATCGAGAACAGAAGGGGACCAAGCACTGAACCGAGAGATTTCATGAGATGAGAGGGAATGGGGTCAGAAGCACAGGTGGCCGGAGTAGCACTTGAGAGGAGGGAGGAGAGTTCCTCTGAGGATACTGCTGGGAAGGATGGGAGAGTAGCAGAGAGTGATGAGAGCCGGGGGGTTGGAGAAGGGTGGGGAGTGACTTTGGGGAGGTCGGACCTGATGGATTTAATTTTGTTAATGAAGTAGGAGGCCAGATCGTTGGGGGTGAGGGAAGGAGGAGGGGGAGGAACCGGGGCTCTGAGAAGGAAGTTGAATGTACGGAAGAGCTGGCGGGGGTGATGGGCATGGGTGTCAATAAGGGAGGAGAAATAGTTTTGTCTGGCAGAGGAGAGGGCTGAGTTAAGGCAGGAGAGGATAAACTTGAAGTGAACGAGGTTGGCATGGTATTTATTGAGCGCTTACTGTGTGCAGAGCCCTGGACTAAGCGCTTGGGAAGTACAAGTTGGCAACATATAGAGACGGTCCCTACCCAACAGCGGGGGAGCAGACTTTGCCTGGAAATGAAACCCTAGAGAACCAAAGCCAAAGAGCAGGAGACACATTTGGACCAGCTGTCCTCAGAGGCAGGTTTCATTCACCTTTTGAATTCTCTTTAAAAATGAAAGTTGCCAGCTTGAAGTTTGAGTTCCTGCTCATTCTCCAAGTTCTGTTACTCTCGGTTGGAAACTGGTAATCCTGTATCTGTGTCTCCAGTGAGTATTTGAATTCCTACCCTGCCCAAACATATTCAATCAATCAATCAATTGTATTTATTGAGCGCTTACTGTGTGCAGAGCACTGTACTAAGTGCTTGGGAAGTACAAGTTGGCAACATATAGAGATGGTCCCTACCCGACAATGAGCTCACAGTCTAGAAGGGGGAGACGGACAACTAAACAAAACATGTTAGACAGGTGTAATTATAGCTGTATGCACATCATTGACAAAATAAATAGAATAGTAAATATGTACAAGTAATAGAGAAGCAGCGTGGCTCAGTGGAAAGAGCCTGGGCTTGGGAGTCAGAGGTCATGGGTTCAAATCCCGGCTCCGCCACATCAGCTGTGTGACTTTGGGCAAGTCACTTCACTTCTCTGAGCCTCAGTCACCTCATCTGTAATATGGGGATTAAGACTGTGGGCCCCTCTTGGGACAACCTGATCACCTTGTATCCTCCCCAGTGCTTAGAACAGTGCTTTGCACATAGTAAGCACTTAACAAATACCATCATTTACAGAAACAGCGTGGCTCAGTGGAAAGAGCCCGGGCTTTGGAGTCAGAGGTCATGGGTTCAAATTCCGGCTCCTTCAATTGTCAGTTGTGTGACTTTGGGCAAGTCACTTAACTTCTGCGTGCCTCAGTTACCTCAACTGTAAAATGGGGATTAAGACTGTGAAGCTCCCCATGGGACAACCTGATTATCTTGTATCCTCCCCAGCACTTAGAACAGTGCTTTGCACATAGTAAGCGCTTAATAAATGTCATTATTATTATTATTATTATTATTATCATTTATATCCAGAGAAACAAAGGGGTTAACAACTTCTGATACCTTTAAAGGATTTGTTTTGTAGAAGCACTGAGCATTCCAGTTTCTATTGCAAACTTATGTAATATTTGCAAGCAGCAGTTTAATCAGAGAGGAGCATCGTGACCTTTGAGCCTGTTGTTGGATAGGGACAGTATGTTGCCGATTTGTACTTCCCAAGCGCTTAGTACAGTGCTCTCCACACAGTAGGTGCTCAGTAAATACGATTGAATGAATGAATAGTTGACAGACCAAGAGACTGGGCTCTAATCCTGGCTCTGTCACTTGTCTGCTGCATGACCTTGGGCAAGCCACTTCACTTCTCTGGGCCTCAGTTCCCTCATCTGTAAAATGGGGATCAAGACTGTGAGCCCCGTATGGCACATGGACTGTGTCCAACCTGATGAGCTCATCAGCAGCGTGGCTCAGTGGAAAGAGCCCGGGCTTTGGAGTCAGAGGTCATGGGTTCAAATGCCGGCTCCGCCACTTGTCAGCTGTGTGACTTCGGGCAAGTCACTTCACTTCTCTGGGCCTCAGTGACCTCATCTGTAAAATGGGGATGAAGACTGTGAGCACCCCGTGGGACAACCTCCCCAGCATTTAGAACAGTGCTTTGCACATAGTAAGCGCTTAATAAATGCCATCATTATTATTATTATTATTATCTCTACCCCACCACTTAGTATAGTGCCTGGCAGAAAGTAAGAACTTAACAAATACCGTTTTTTTAAAGAGGAGGAATGGAATGAACAGGAAAGGGAAAATTCATAGATTGGCAGCTCTTTGAAGGCAGAAATGTGTCTATCAACACTGTTGAATTGTACTCCCCCAAATAGTAGATTGCTGTACGCATACTGTAAAGTGTTCAATAATTGATTAAATGCTTTCCATGTGCCACAGCATTGTCCTAAGTGCAGTTCCTGTCCCACATAAAGCTCACAATTTAACAGACAGGGAGACCAGGTATTTGCCCCCTTTTCCAGAGGAGGAAACAGAGGCCCAGAGAGGTTAATTCATTGATTCATTCATTCAGTCAGTCGTATTTATTGAGCGCTTACTGTGTGCAGAGCACTGTACTAAGAGTGTGGAAAGTACAATTCTCCAACAGATACAGTCCCTACCCAACAACGGGCTCACAGCCTAGAAGGGGGAGACAGACAACAAAACGATTAGACAGGTGTCAATACCTTCAAAATAGATACGAAATAGATAAATAGAATTATAGATATTTACGCATAATGTAGTAATAAATATGTACAATTATACGCAAGTGCTGCGGGGAGGGGAAGGGGGTAGGGCGATGGGGAGGGGAGGAGGAGCAGAGGAAAAAGGGGAAGTGACTTGCCTAAGGTCACACAGCAAGCCAGTGGCAGAGCTGGATCGAAAACCCAGGTTTCCTGACTTCCATTCATTCATTCATTCAATCGTATTTATTGAGCGCTTACTGTGTGCAGAGCACTGTACTAAGCGCTTGGGAAGTACAAATTGGCAACATATAGAGACGGTCCCTACCCAACAGTGGGCTCACTTCCAGGCCCTTGTTTGCCTAGCCCAAGCTTCTCCCATCTCCTCTGCCACTGCAAACCTCCTCACCAGGCCTCGTTCTCACCTGTCCCGCCGTCGACCCCCGGCCCCCGTCCTCCCCCTGGCCTGGAATGCCCTGCTCCCTCCGCGCATCCGCCAAGCTAGTTCTCTTCCTCCCTTCAAAGCCCTACTGAGAGCTCACCTCCTCCGAGAGGCCTTCCCACACTGAGCCCCCTCCTTCCTCTCCCCCTCCCCATCCCCCCCCGCCCTACCTCCTTCCCCTCCCCACAGCACCTGTATATATCTGTACACATTTATTACTCTATTTTATTAATGATGTGCATGTAGCTATAATTCATTCAATCAATCAATCAATCAATTGTATTTATTGAGCACTTACTGTGTGCAGAGCACTGTACTAAGCACTTGGGAAGTACAAGCTGGCAACACACAGAGACGGTCCCTACCCAACAGCGGGCTCACTGTCTAGAAGGGGGAGACAGACAACAAAACAAACCATATTAACAAAATAAAATAAATAGAATAAATATATACAAATGAAATAAATAAATAGAGTAATAGATGGCATTTGTTAAGCGCTTACTATATGTGAAGCACTGTTCTAAGCACTGGGTTGGACACCAGGTGATCAGGTTGTCCCACGTGGGGCTCACAGTCCCCATCCCCATTTTACAGACGAGGGAACTGAGGCCCAGAGAAGTGAAATGACTTGAGCAAAGTCACACAGCTGACCAGTGGCGGAGCCGGGATTAGAACCCCTGACCTCTGGCTCCCAAGCCCGGGCTCTTTCCACTGAGCCACGCTGCTTCAGTGGTTAAGGTGTCTGAAAAAAGGCCATTTCTTTTATTTTTAATGGCTTCTGTTGCGTGCTTACTATGGGTCAAGCACTGTTCTAAGCGCTGGGCTGTATCAGGCTGGATACAGCCCACACTTCCAGCACTGAGAACAGTGCTCCAGCGCTTAGAACAGTGCTTTGCACATTCATTCAATCGTATTTATTGAGCGCTTACTGCGTGCAGAGCACTGGACTAAGCGCTTGGGAAGTACAAGTCGGCAACATACAGAGACGGTCCCTACCCAACAACAGGCTCACAGTCTAGAAATAATTCTATTTATTCTGATGGTTTGGGCACCTGTCTACTTGTTTTGTCTCGTTGTCTGTCTCCCACTTCTAGACTGTGAGCCCGTTGTCGGGTAGGGACCGTCTCTATCTGTTGCCGACTTGTACTTCCCAAGGGCTTTGTCCAGCGCTGTGCACAAAATAAGCGCTCAATAAATACGATGGAATGAATGAACGATGAATTCAATTCTCTCTGTGGTGAGGGGCTCAGTGTGGGTTTAGCCCTGATTCCAAGGCTGCTTGGCTCACAGCAGGGGAGTTAGCTGTTGACAGCAGCAACAGCTGGGCTGCAGCAACAACAAAGCAGCAGAAAGACAGGAGCCAAGTGGCCTAGTAGAAAGAGGCATAGGACCCGGGTTCCAATCCTGACTCCGCCACTTGTCTGCTGTGTGACCTTCCACTTCTTTGGGACTCGGTTCCCTCATCTGGAAAACGAGGATAAAGACTGTGAGCCCCACGTGGGACAACCTGATCACCTTGTATCTACCGCAGCGCTTGGGACAGTGCCTGGCACATAGTGAGCACTTAACAAATACCACAGTTATAAACAAACCCTACCACAAGAGATCTATGGCAGTGTCCCGGCCCTACTGAAAGCTCCAGGAGGCCTTCCCACACTGAGCCCCTTCCTTCCTCTCCCCCTCGTCCCCCTCTCCATCCCCCCACCTTACCTCCTTCCCTTCCCCACAACACCTGTATATATGTATATATGTTTGTACACATTTGTTACTCTATTTATTTATTTTACTTGTATAGATCTATTCTGTTTATTTTATTTTGTTAGTATGGTTGGTTTTGTTCTCTGTCTCCCCCTTTTAGACAGTGAGCCCACTGTTGGGTAGGGACTGTCTCTATATGTTGCCAACTTGGACTTCCCAAGCGCTTAGTACAGTGCTCTGCACACAGTAAGCGCTCAATAAATACGATTGATGATGATGATGATGAAGGCCTCCGCTGTAGGAAGAGCTGGGAAAGGCCTTCTGGGAAACCTTACTACAGCTGCTTTTGCCTAGCCTTACACTTCATTATGTCCCCTTTCTTAATTTAGATTATCAATTTAAGTTACCGTCTTCCTCCACCTTGAGACTGTAAGCTCCTTGTGGGCAGGGATTGTCTCTACTGCGTCTGTTACATTATACGCTCTCAAACACTTAGTACAGCGCTCTCCACAGTAAGTGCTTGATAAATACCACTGACTGATAGAAATAGGAAGGAACCATGTATTTTCTGGAAAATGTACTTTCTGAAAGAGGCTGTTATATTTATGGTTCCTTTTTACAAACAGGAAACGGCCCTTTGCCTTCTGGGAAAAGTAGTTTTTTAGTCCAGAATCCTTTTCCCTCTAGTCCCTTTACTCCTCTTCCAAGAAGAACGTCACGTGATCGTTCATAAGATAATTCAGTCCGTCATTCTCCTCATTACCATCATCAGTCACAACGTTTCCTGAGTGCTGGCTAAATGAGAGAAACTGTCAGTTGAAGTAAAGGACATGGGGCCCACTTTACTTCCAATTCAGGCACCAGTAATACTGAAGGTAGACGGAGGAGGATAGCCGTGCCGGAAGGCTTTTTGAAAGAGTTTACCAAATGCCCCGTCGCCGCTGTCAGTTCCTAGACGGTGTGTGCCTGCGTGAATTGGAATACTTTTCAGAGAAGGTAGAGAGTTTATCTAGTTTGAGGTTTAGGGACCATTTTAAGGTGCCTGGCTCCAACCAGTAGCCTGACTCGAGCTGGAGAAGTTACAGAGATGTTAAATTAATGCGAGCTGGTACCGACAGGTCAAATACTTCGACAATCCACGGGATGCATCTTACCCGTCTTCAGTCAGTTGTAAATACTGAAGACTGCATCAGCCTTCTCTCTGATCTCCCATCCTCGTGTCTCTCCCCACTTCAATCCATACTTCATGCTGCTGCCCGGATTGTCTTTGTCCAGAAACGCTCTGGGCATGTTACTCCCCTCCTCAAAAATCTGCAGTGGCTACCAATCAATCTGTGCATCAGGCAGAAACTCCTCACCCTGGGCTTCAAGGCTGTCCATCCCCTCGCCCCCTCCTACCTCCCCTCCCTTCTCTCCTTCTCCAGCCCAGCCCACACCCTCTGCTCCTCTGCCACCGCTAATCTCCTCACCGGGCCTCGCTCTCGCCTGTCCCGCCATCGACCCCCAGCCCACGTCATCCCCCAGGCCTGGAATGGCCTCCTTCTGCCCATCCGCCCAGCTAGCTCTCTTCCTCCCTTCAAAGCCCTACTGAGAGCTCACCTCCTCCAGGAGGCCTTCCCACACTGAGCCCCTTCCTTCCTTTCCCCCTCATCCCCCTCTCCATCCCCCCCGTCTTGCCTCCTTGCCTTCCCCACAGCACCTGTATATATGTATATGTGTTTGTACATATTTATTACTCTATTTATTTATTTATTTTACTTGTACATATCTATTCTATTTATTTTATTTTGTTAATATGTTTGGTTTTGTTCTCTGTCTCCCCCTTCCAGACTGTGAGCCCACTGTTGGGTAGGGACTGTCTCTATATGTTGCCAACTTGTACTTCCCAAGCGCTTAGTACAGTGCTCTGCACACAGTAAGCGCTCAATAAATACGATTGATTGATTGATTGATTGAAGACCCAGTAAGACTTAGAGCTTACTGGGTGCGTAGCACTGAACTTAATGCCTGGGAGAGTACATTGCAAAAGGGTTTGTTGGCAAGTTCCCTGCCCACAACAAGCTCACAGGCTGGAGTGGAGAAGCAGCGTGGCTCAGTGGAAAGAGCCCGGGCTTTGGAGTCAGAGGTCACGGGGTCAAATCCCGGCTCCGCCAATTGTCGGCTGTGTGACTTTGGGCAAGTCACTTCACTTCTCTGGGCCTGTTACCTCATCTGTAAAATGGGGATTAAGACTGTGAGCCCCCGGTGGGACAACCTGATCACCTTGTAACCTCCCCAACGCTTAGAGCAGTGCTTTGCACATAGTAAGCGCTTAATAAATGCCATCATTATTATTATTATTATTAGAGTGAGAGACAGACATTAATATAAATAAATAAATTACAGATCTATACAGATCTGTGGGGCTGAAGTGAATACCGAGTGCCCACAGGGTACAGCTCCAAATAAGAATAGTAATAATGATGTCATTTATTAAGCGCTTCCTATGTGCAAAGCACTGTTCTAAGCACTGGGGAGGTTACAAGGTGACCAGTTTGTCCCACGAGGGGCTCACAGTCTTCATCCCCATTTTCCAGGTGAGGTAACTTGGCTCAGAGAAGAGAAGTGAAGTGACTTGCCCAAAGTCACACAGCTGACAAGTGGCGGAGCCGGGATTTGAACCCATGACTTCTGACTCCAAAGCCCGGGCTCTTTCCACTGAGCCACGCTGCTTCTCTAGACTTCCAACCGCCTAGACGATGCAAAGGGAGAGGAAGTCGGGGAAACAAGGCTTAACCGAAGTCTGTTACCCACCCCGGCTCTCAAAAGCCTTGTTAAAATCCCATCTTCTCCAAGAGGCTTTCCCGGGCTAAGCCCTCATTTTCCCTACTCCCTCTCCCTTCTGCGTTGCCCTTGAATTTGTATCCTTTATTCACCCCACCCTCAGCCCCACAGCTTGGTATATTTGGTGTACATATTCATAGTTTATTTTAATATCTGTCTCCCCTTCTAGGCTGTAAGCCCTTGTGGGCAAGGAACAAGACCACCTCTGTTTTATTGTACCCTCCCAAGTGCTTAGTACAGTGCTTTGCGCATGGGAAGTGCTCAATAAATGTGTTTGATTGAGCAAAACCGTTATGGGATGTTCCCCAGCTACCTAGAAGCATTCTGGCTCTTGATGAGAGCTTCAGTTACTTCCCAGTGCAAGGGTTAGAGGGTACTGAAGGTTCTCATCCTCTCTACTAGTATTTTATTAATCATTTCATCGATTCTCTATGTGTTGCCAACTTGTACTTCCCAAGCGCTTAGTACAGTGCTCTGCACACAGTAAGAGCTCCAGTGGCTACCAATCAATCTGCGCATCAGGCAGAAACTCCTCACCCTGGGCTTCCAGGCTGTCCATCCCCTCGCCCCCTCCTACCTCACCTCCCTTCTCTCCTTCTCCAGCCCAGCCCGCACCCTCCGCTCCTCTGCTGCTAACCTCCTCACTGTGCCTCGTTCTCGCCTGTCCCGCCGTCGACTCCCGGCCCACGTCATCCCCCGGGCCTGGAATGCCCTCCCTCTGCCCCTCCGCCAAGCTAGCTCTCTTCCTCCCTTCAAGGCCCTGCTGAGAGCTCACCTCCTCCAGGAGGCCTTCCCAGACTGAGCCCCTTCCTTCCTCTCCCCCTCGTCCCCCTCTCCATCCCCCCATCTTACCTCCTTCCCTTCCCCACAGCACCTGTATATATGTTTGTACGTATTTATTACTCTATTTATTTATTTATTTATTTTACCTGTACATATCTATTCTATTTATTTTATTTTGTTAGTATGTTTGGTTTTGTTCTCTGTCTCCCCCTTTTAGACTGTGAGCCCACTGTTGGGTAGGGACTGTCTCTATATGTTGCCAATTTGTACTTCCCAAGCGCTTAATACAGTGCTCTGCACATAGTAAGCACTCAATAAATGCGATTGATGATGATGATGATGATTGAATTAATCATTTCATCGATTAATCAATCACTGGTATTTCTCGAGTGCTTACTGTGTGCACAGCACTCTACTAAACACTTGGGAGAGAACAGTATAGTGTAACAATATAATATAAGGAGCTATTCTCCAAGCCCAACAAACTCATGATTGGTGGTATTCAGTCATTGATCCTCCCCATCTCTTTTCTGTTTGGGAGAGAAAAGCAGAGGATTTGGGGACAACCTGTAGCTTGTAAAACAATGCAGTTATCATAGAACAATGCATATTTTTATCCACATCCTGAGACAATGTAAGAGGGCTAGGAGTCACAGCAAGGGAGTGTAAAGAGAAATCAGAAATTCAGCTGAGAGTCATCAGAAAGGAACGTAAAATTATTTTGTTTCCTCTTCTTTGATGGATATTAGGGTCAGTGACGAGAAGAGGGTAGAGAAGGGAATGAAAGGGTGCTAAGAGACGGAGCTGTGAAAAACCACGGGATCTGAACTTAAAAAGCGGCTCCCTGCCTGAAAAAGGGTCGACAACCTCTGATGTACAGTATGTTCATCCGAGCTCAAGACGTAAGCACTGGAACAGGGCCGTCGGTGATGATTTTCATCTTCTGCTCAGTTTTCTGCGGGAAAAATAAACCCTCCATCTGGAAGTGCTTTCATTTTCCCAAGTTGTCATTTAGAATTGGTCAAGATACTACCATAGCATTTCTCTTGTTCAAGTTTCATTTAATAGTTCTCTCCATTGTGCAATGAAAATCTCAACTTCGTAAATACGCTATTATGAACAATGTATTATAATTTTTCTTGTATTCCTGCTGTTGTCCCCACTGATCTACTCAATCAGGCAATAGAATGAAATTTCCGTGCCAAACACGTGCTCTTGTCTGAAATCATCCAGTGGGAACCAACTGTATCGTATTGTACTCTCCCAAGCACTTAGTACAGTGTTCTGCACATAGTAAGCGTACAATATATATCATCGATTGATTGATTGATTAGTTGGTTGGTTGAGAGTCAATGCAGGGCTGCCAGTTGGTGCCTGAATTGTATTGGGAAGGCATGTAGTGCTGACTCCAGAGATTGGAGAATCCAGTAAGCACTCAGAGAAAACTGTTAATCAAGAGGTAAGTCTGAGGTTTCTGTCATAACTATCTTCATCAGCTAACATGTTTCAGCGTCACTCTTATTGAGGTATTGAGCAGTCTGTATCACCAGTCATGGCCTAGTGGAAAGAGCTCGGGCGTGGGAATCAGAGGACATGGGTTCATCCGCCCTTTCCTCTCCATCCAAACCGCTACCCTGCTCGTTCAAGCTCTCATCCTATCCCGTGTGGATTACTGTATCAGCCTCCTCTCTGATCTCCCATCCTCCTGTCTCTCCTCTCTTCCATCCATACTGCATGCCGCTGCCCGGATTGTCTTTGCTCACAAACGCTCTGGGCATGTTACTCCCCTCCTCAAAAATCTCCAGTGGCTACCAATCAACCTACGCATCAGGCGGAAACTCCTCACCCTGGGCTTCAAGGCTGTCCATCACCTCGCCCCCTCCTACCTCACCTCCCTTCTGTCCTTCTCCAGCCCAGCCCGCACCCTCCGCTCCTCTGCCGCTAATCTCCTCACTGGGCCTCGTTCTTGCCTGTCCTGCCATCGACCCCCGGCCCACGTCCTCCCCCTGGCCCGGAATGCCCTCCCTCCGCCCATCCGCCAAACTAGCTCTCTTCCTCCCTTCAAGGCCCTACTGAGAGCTCACCTCCTCCAGGAGGCCTTCCCACACTGAGCCCCCTCCTTCCTCTCCCCCCCCTCCCCCCTCCATCCCCCCACCTTACCTCCTTCCCTTCCCCACAGCACCTGTATATATGTATATATGTTTGTACGTATTTGTTACTCTATTTTACTTGTACATATTTATTCTATTTTATTTTGTTAATATGTTTTGTTTTGTTCTCTGTCTCCCCCTTCTAGACTGTGAGCCCACTGTTGGGTAGGGACTGTCTCTATGTGTTGCCAACTTGTACTTCCCAAGCGCTTAGTACAGTGCTCTGCACACAGTAAGCGCTCAATAAATACGATTGAATGAATGAATGAATAAATCCCGGCTCTGCTACATTCATTCAGTAGTATATATCGAGCGCTTACTGTGTGCAGAGCAGTGTTGGCCGTGTGGCCTTGGGCAAATTAACTTCACTTCTCTGGGCCTCGTTCCCTCCTCTGTAAAATGGGGATTAAGACTGTGAGCCCCACGTTGGGCAGGGACTGTGTCCAACTTGATTGTTTTGTATCTACCCTAGTGATTAGAACGGTGCTGGGCACAAAGTAAGTGCTTAGCAAGTACCGTGACTGTTATTATTACCAGTCTCCCTTTCTTGTCCTCAGGTTTGGGAACAATGGGCCGAGGCATCGTAGTTTCTCTGGCAAGGGCCAATATCCCAGTGATCGCTGTGGAGCAGGACCAGAAACAACTGGAACTGGCTAGGAGAGCGATATCCTTCCTCTTGGAGCTGGAGGCTTCCAAAATGCAGGAAAGCGGCCAGAGCTGGGCCGCCCCGAAGCCCAGGTTCACTATGTCCCTGGAGGAGCTGGGGGAGGTGGATTTAGTTATCGAGGCCGTGTTTGAGGAAATCGGCTTAAAGAAACAGGTTTTCAGCCAACTGTCAGCAATCTGCAAGCCAGAGGCCTTCCTCTGCACCAACACGTCGGCCCTAAACATCGACGAGATCGCTTCCTCCACCCGGCATCCTCACCGGGTCATCGGCACTCACTTCTTCTCCCCGGCCCACGTCATGACCTTGCTGGAGGTCATCCCCGGCCGCCACTCGTCTCCCACCGCTATCGCCACCGTCATGAGCCTAGCCAAAACCATGAAGAAAGTCGGGGTCGTGGTAGGGAACTGCTTTGGATTCGTCGGGAACCGGATGCTGTTTCCGTATATCCAGCAGACCTGTTTCTTGCTGGAAGAGGGCAGTCAGCCGGAGGAGGTAGACCGGGTCCTGGAGGAGTTCGGCTTCAGGATGGGCCCCTTCAGAGTGTCCGACCTGGCCGGGCTCGATGTAGGTTGGAAATCCCGGCAGGGCCAGGGCCTGACTGGGCCCACCCTGGCTCCGGGGACCCCGGCTCGGCAACGGGACGGGAAAAGGTACTGCCCGATCGCCGATGCGCTGTGCGAACAGGGGAGGTTCGGTCAGAAGACCGGCAAAGGCTGGTACCAGTACGACAGACCCATGGGCAGGATTCCCAAGCCAGATCCGTGGCTTTCGAAATTCTTGTCCGACTACCGGAAAGCGCACCGCATCGAAACCCGCCCCGTCAGCCGGGACGAGATCTTGGAGCGCTGCCTGTATGCCCTCATCAACGAAGGCTTCCGCATCTTAGGAGAAGGAATAGCGGCCGGCCCGGAACACATCGACTGCATTTACGTCAATGGCTTCGGGTGGCCAAAGCACACGGGGGGCCCCATGTTTTATGCTTCTACGGTTGGCCTGCCCACCATCCTGGAAAAATTGCAGAAGTACTACAGAAGCAATCCCGATATCCCCCAGCTAGAGCCTAGCCGCCTTCTGAAAAAGCTGGCCGCCCAGGGAAACCCTCCCCTGCACCAGTGGAAGAGCTTGGTGGGGTGGCAGGCCAGTAAACTGTAACTTCACGTAATCCCGCTCTTTCAGTTGCATCTCTAGCTGGTGAAGCTGGCAGGCTGCCTCACAGCGTGAGTTGCATCTTAGAAAAAAACAATGGTTTGAAACAGAAATACAAAGCAAGTTGAATCAAGAAGCGTGACCGTTCCTTCTGCAAGATTTTTATGTGGTGAATCCAGTAATTAAAAGCTTTAAAATGTCCTGAGAATCCTATATGTGTCGAGGGGGAAACTAGTCAGCTAGAAGTTTCTGAAGATTCTGGATCGTTTCGTAAAATACATTTTCAGATCTATGGGAGGGGAGTTTATTACTACAGGTAAGCCAAGTGCTTCTTGGAAAAGTAGCCCTGAGAGCTCTGGGAATGGAAGTAATAGTAGAGAGGCAGCAGAAAACAAATCCACCTAAGCAGTAAAAAGTAATAAATAAATAAGGCACCTTTAAGCTTAGTTTTAGTATCGGTGCAGGCAAATCTCATGATATGGGGCAGACCATAAACCAGATCGCTGTTCTTCTAGTCACTGAAGAGTGGCAGGCCTTACCTTGGAGCAGCAGAGGTGATTTTTCCTTTCAAGCAAAATGACTTGGAGAAATATTCGAAATGGCCTTTGGAATCCAGTTGAGCCTTTAAGAGAAACTTCAGAGATTGATTGGGAAGTTGGAGCTATTTTGTCTATCATCAACTGTATGTTTCCGTTGTAATTTTTTTTCATGCTCAAGCATTAAAAATAAAACTTTTGAGGTGATGGTGGTTAGCCTTTGTTCATTATGATGAGAGGAAGCAATCCTCACATCCTGCTGTGTACAGAACCTGAACTTGCTTGAAATTTGTGGGAGTGGTACGGTAGAGAGAGTGAAACCATCAGACTTGAGCTCTTTAAAAGTCTTCCCCTCACCTCCCCAACTCCCTTCCACCCTTAGATCCACTCACCCTTCTTGTCCATCTCTCAAAAGCAGATCTTCCACTTAATCGCAAAATCTACATCCTCTATCTACCTCTGCCTTCTCATCTTCTAAAAGAACTTGTGCCAATCTATCCGTCATATTTATTGAGCACTTACTTTGGGTAAGTGCTTGTAAGAGTACAGTATAACAGACACATTCCCTGCCCACACAAACTCATGGTTTACAGGGAGAATGAGCCCGGTATGGGCAGGGATTATTTCTATTTGTTGCCGAATTGTACTTTCCAAGCGCTTAGTACAGTGCTCAGCGCTCAGTAAATATGACTGAATGAATGAAATTAAATTTTAGCTATGCACATTAAGTGCTGTGGGGCTGAGGGTGGGGTGAATAAAGAGTGCAATTTCAAGTGCAAGCAGGATGCAGGAGAAAGTGGGAGAAGAGGAAATAAGAGCTCATTTGGAGAAGGCCTCTTGGAGGAAATGTGATCTTAATAAGGCGTTGGAGATGGGGACAGTGGTCGTCTGTTGGTATGAAGGGAAAGGGAGTTCCTGGTCAAGAGGCAGGATGTGGGCGAGGGGTTGGCGGCAAGATAGATGAGAGTGCGATTCAGTGAGTAGGTTGGCATTAGAGGAGTGAAGCGTGGGTTGGGTTGAAGTTAGAAATCAGAGAGGTAACGTAGGAGGGGGCAAGGTGATCGAGTGCTCTGAAGCAATTGGTAAGGAGTTTCTGTTTGTTGTGGAGGTGGATGGGCCAACACTGGAGGCTTTTGAGGAATGGGGAAACATGAGCTTAACGGTTTTGGAGAAAAACAATCCAGGCAGAGTGAATATGGACCGAAGTAGGGAGAGGCAGGAGGCGGTGAGGTCAGCAAGTTGGCTGATGCATAGATAAGGCAGGTTATGATAAGTCCGCAGATTAGCATGGTAGTAGTTTGGATTGATAGGAAAGCTGCTCCTTTTTCTTCCCTTCTTGACCACCATTTTCAACTGCTGCCTCTGGTAGGGCCTTTCCACCTGTCTTCCAACACTCGCCTGTCCCGCCATCGACCCCCGGCCCACGTCCTCCCCCGGGCCTGGAATGCCCTCCCTCTGCCCCTCCGCCAAGCTAGCTCTCTTCCTCCCTTCAAGGCCCTGCTGAGAGCTCACCTCCTCCAGGAGGCCTTCCCACACTGAGCCCCTTCCTTCCTCTCCCCCTCGTCCCCCCTCCATCCCCCCATCTTACCTCCTTCCCTTCCCCACAGCACCTGTATATATGTATATATGGTTGTGCATATTTATTACTCTATTTATTTATTTATTTATTTATTTTACTTGTACATTTCTATCCTATTTATTTTATTTTTTTGGTATGTTTGGTTTTGTTCTCTGCCTCCCCCTTTTAGACTGTGAGCCCACTGTTGGGTAGGGACTGTTTCTATGTGTTGCCAATTTGTACTTCCCAAGCGCTTAGTACAGTGCTCTGCACATAGTAAGCGCTCAATAAATACGATTGATTGATTGATTGATTGATTCCAACACTCCCACACTTCCCCTCTCCCAAATAGAAAACCCCTCTGGGTACCATCCAGCTATTACCCCAACTTCCTCTTCCCAGTCCTGTCAAAACTTCTTGAACAGGTTGTACACACCCATGGCCTCCACTTCCCTCTTCCGACTCCATTCTTCACCCTCTCCTCCTTACTGCATTTTCCAAGTTTCACCAGTGACCTGCCAAAGCCAACAAGACTGTACTCTGCCTTACTCCTCCTCAGCTGCCTTCACTATGAACCATTCCCTTCTCCTTGAAATTCTGCCACAATTCTCTATTTGCTGTCCTCTAACCTTTCTGGCTGATGTTTCTCTCGTTCTCTCTGGCGGGCATATCCTCTGCCTCCCACCCCAAGGTTGTATCCTTTAAGGCTACAATCTACCCGTCATATTTATTGAGCACTTACTTTGGGCACTTACTTTCTGCACCTCTTCTCTTCTCACTTGACTTGTTAGAGAAGCAGCGTGGCTCAGTGGAAAGAGCCTGGGTTTTGGAGTCAGAGGTCAGTTGTCAGCTCTGTGACTTAGGGTAAGTCACTTCACTTCTCTGTGCCTCAGTGACCTCATCTGTAAATGGGGATTAAGACTGTGAGCACCCTGTGGGACAACCTGATCACCTTGTAACCTCCCCAGTGATTAGAACAGTGCTTTGCACATAGTAAGCACTTAATAAATGCCATTATTGTTATTATTATTGTGTCTTCAGACAGCTCATCTGCTCCTCTGGCTTTAAGTCTCACATCTATGGAGATGACTTACAAATCTAGCTCACTAACCCCAACCTCTCACCTCCTCTGCAATTTTGCATTTCCTCTTGCCTCCTGGTCATCTCTTCAGGATGTCTAAAGCTTAAGCACAATATGTCTAATACTAAACTCCTTACCTTCCCTCTTAAATCCTCTCCACCATCTTAACTTTCCCATCACAGTTGACCTTCTCCGTGTCTCAAGCCTATAACCTTGGCATTATCCTGTCTTCCAGGAAGAAGAAAAATCAGCCTGGCCTAGTGGAGTGACTGAGAGTCAGGAGACCTGGTTTCTAATTCCGGCTCTGTCACTCGTCTGGGTTCACTTCAGTGGTTGCCCAAAACTCTCCACATCAAGAAGAAAATCCTGACTGTTGAAATTGAGATACTCCATCAGTTCTCCCCTTATCCACTCCCTTCTCTCAGTACATCCCAACTTGCTTTTTTCATTCTTCTCAAAAGAGATCACTCAGTTTGAGAAAGAGGTGGGTGGCAGGAGAGACACGAACTGGCCTAGAAATCCTTCCTTTTCATTTCCAGTAGACGATGAAAATAAGGTATGCCAATTATGACAACCATAAAAGCCTGAAACAGTGTCACTGTGTGGCATTATTTGTTGTCCGGGAATACAAAAACATTAAAAGCAGGTGTTTAAGAATAATGGAGGAATAATGGAGGGGTACTTTAGAGAGAGAAAAACCTATTAACAACAACTCCCCAGCTATGGAGAGAGTGAGGCTCATATGAGGCAGGGGTTGTGTCCAACCTGATTATCTTAAATCTGCCCCAGAGCTTAGCACAATGCTTGGCACATAGAGAGTCCTTAACAATTGCTAGAGAAAAAGTGGAGACACTAGTAAGTTCTTGCTTGCCATTTGAATCACTGCAGCTGGAGGGACCAAAAATCGATAATTTTGATGCTTTCTATAGACAGAGGAATCGGAAGCTGATCAAAACCAGGAAATCATCAATCGTGTTCCAGGTGTTTCTGAGTCCTTTACTCCCTGGAAACGGCCCCCTCTAAAATCTCCAGTAACCTCCCTTTGCCTAATCAAAAGGGCTCTACTCCATCGTAGTAGTTCTCATCATCCTCCTTCCCCTCCCCACAACACCTGTCTATGTGCTTGTACAGATTTACCACTCTATTTTACTTGTACATATTTACTATTATATTTTGTTAATGATGTGCATCTAGCTTTATTTGCTCTGACAACTTGACACCTGTCCACATGTTATGTTGTCTGTCTCCCCCTTCTAGACTGTGAGCCTGTTGTTGAGTAGGGACCGTCTCTATATGTTGCCGATTTGTACTTCCCAAGCGCTTAGTACAGTGCTCTGCACACAGTAAGTGCTCAATAAAAACGATTGAATGAATGAATGAATGACACATCCACATGTTTTGTTATGTTGTCTGTCTCCCCCTTCTAGACTGTGAGCCTGTTGTTGAGTAGGGACCATCTCTATATGTTGCCGATTTGTACTTCCCAAGCGCTTAGTACAGTGCTCTGCACACAGTAAGTGCTCAATAAATACAGTTGAATGAATGAATGAATGATGTGCATCTAGCTTTATTTGTTCTGACAACTTGACACCTGTCCACGTGTTTTGTTATGTTGTTGTCTGTCTCCCCCTTCTAGACTGTGAGCCTGTTGTTGAGTAGGGACCGTCTCTATATGTTGCCGATTTGTACTTCCCAAGCGCTTAGTACAGTGCTCTGCACACAGTAAGCGCTCAATAAATACAGTTGAATGAATGAATGAATCTCAGTTGCCTTTGACACTGGGGATGACTCCCTTTTCTCTGAAGCATAATCTAACTTTGGCTTCACTGACACCGCCTTTCCTGATTCTGCTCCTAGCCCTCTGGCCTCTCCTACTCTGCCTCCCACCCTCTAACCCTGGGGGTCCTTCAAGGCTCATTTTTAGGTCTTCTATTCCCCATCTACACCCACTTCCTTGGAGAACTCGTTCGCTCCCACAGCTTCAACTACCATCTCTATGTGGAGGATTCCCCAATCTACCTCTCCAGCCTCGGCCTTTCCATCTCTTTCATTCATTCAATCGTATTTATTGAGCGCTTACTGTGTGCAGAGCACTGGACTAAGCGCTTGGGAAGTACAAGTTGGCAACATATAGAGGTGGTCCAGGCCCAGCAACGGGCTCACAGTCTGGAAGGGGGAGACGGACAACAAAACAAAACATGTGGACAGGTGTCAGGTCATCAGAATAAATAAAAATAAAGCTAGATGCACATTATTAACAAATAGAACAGTAAATATGTACAAGTAAAGTAAATAGAGTAATAAATCTGTACAAACATATATACAGGTGCTGTGGGGAGGGGAAGGAGGTAGGGCGGGGGGGATGGGGAGGAGGAGAGAAAAAAGGGGGCTCAGCCTGGGAAGGCCTCCTGGAGGAGGTGAGCTCTCAGTAGGGCTTTGAAGGGAGGAAGAGAGCTAGCTTGGCGGACGTTGGGAGGGAGGGCATTCCAGGCCAGGGGGAGGACGTGGGCCGGGGGTCGACGGCGGGACAGGCGAGAACGAGGCCCAGTGAGGAGGTGAGCGGCGGCAGAGGAGCGGAGGGCGCGGGCTGGGCTGGAGAAGGACAGAAGGGAGGTGAGGTAGGAGGGGGCGAGGGGATGGACAGCCTTGAAGCCCAGGGTGAGGAGTTTTTGCTTGATGCATAGGTTGACTGGCAGCCACTGGAGATTTTTGAGGAGGGGAGTAACGTGCCCAGAGCGTTTCTGCACAAAGATGATCCAGGCAGCAGCGTGAAGTATAGACTGAAGTGGGGAGAGACAGGAGGATGGGAGATCGGAGAGGAGGCTGATGCAGTAATCCATTCGGGTTAGGATGAGAGATTGAACCAGCAAGGTAGCGGTTTGGATGGAGAGGAAAGGGCGGATCTTGGCGATGTTGCGGAGGTGAGACTGGCAGGTTTTGGTGACGGGTTAAATGTGAGGGGTGAATGAGAGAGCGGAGTCGAGGATGACACCAAGGCTGCAGGTTTGTGAGGCAGGAAGGATGGTCTTGGATATCCTGCTGTAACTTCAAACTTATCATGTCCAAAACAGAACGCCTCATCTGTTCACCCAAACCTTGTCCTTCTCCAAACTTTCCCATAACTGTTGACAACACTACTAACCTCCCTGTCTCACTAGCCTCTGACCTTAGTATTATCCTCAACTTATCTTTCTCATTCAAAGTTTCTCATCTTTCTCATCTTTCTCGTTCAGTCTTTCACCAATTCCTGCCGGTTCTTCGTTCACATTTCCAGGATCTGCCTCTTCTCCATCCAAACTGCTACCATGTTGATTCAAGCCCATCCTATCCCTCCTTCACTGCTGCATCGGCCTCTGCTGACCTCCCAGCCTCCTGTCTCTCCCCTCTCGAGTCATTCATTCATTCAGTCGTATTTATTGAGCGCTTACTATGTGCGGAGCACTGTACTAAGCACTTGGAAAGTACAATACAGAAAGAAAGAGGCAATCCCTGCCGACAATGGGCTCACAGTCTGAGGGGGGCGGGGGAAAAGACATCGATACAAGTTAACAGGCATCAATATAAATAAAGAGAATTACAGATGTACACATATACACATAAGTGCTGCAGGGTGGAGGGGGGGAGGAGCAAAAGAAGCAAGTCAGGGTGTGGTGTGACCTTGGGCAAGTCACTTCATTGTGCCTCAGTTACCTCATCTGGAAAATGGGGATGGAGCCCCAGGTAGGGCCACCTGATTGCCCTGGATCTACCCCAGCGCTTATAACAGTGCTTGGCACATAGTGTGGGCTTCAGTTCCCTCATCTGTAAAATGGGGATGAAGATGGTGAGCCCCCCGTGGGACAACCGCATCACCTTGTAACCTCCCCAGCGCTTAGTACAGTGCTTTGCACATATTAAGTGCTTATTAAATGCCATTATTATTGTTATTAGTAGTAAGCCCTTAACAAATTCCATCATTATTATTCAGACAGGACCGCCTGTCACCCATCATCCGGGGAGACGGGTTCGTTCAGTAATCGGCGCGGCGAGAGGGTGTCCATTCTGCTGCTCCGATCATTTTTCTAAAAAAACGGCCCAGTCCATGTCCTCCCTCACTCATAAACCTCCAGTGGCTGTCCATCCATCTCTTCATCAAATAGAAACTCCTTTCCATCAGCTTTTCCCTCACTCATGAACCTCCAGTGGCAATCCATCCTTCATCAAATAGAAACTCCTTTCCATCAGCTTTAAGAACTTGGTCAGTTCTCCTCTTCCTGCTTTATCTCAGTGATCTACTACATCCCATCTTCATTCCTCTCAACCTACTTACTATACCACCATCTTATCTTTCTCACCATTGATCCCTTGCCCACATCCTCCTCCTGGCCTGGAAGTCCCTCCCCATTCGTATCCAAGACTCCCGATCTTCAGTGCTCTACTAAAATATTTCAGATTTCAGAGATCTACCCAGAATAAGCCCTCACTTTCTCCATTCCCCCCACCCCACTGCCTTTGGCATCACCTAGACACTTAAATCTGTACCTTTTTTTTTTAATGGTATTTGTTAAGCACTTACTATGTGCAAAGCACTGTTCTAAGCGCTGCGGGATACAAGGTGATCAGGTTGTCCCACATGGGGCTCACAGTCTTCATCCCCATTTTACAGATGAGGGAACTGAGGCACAGAGAAGTGAAGTGACTACCTTTTAAACACGTGGCTTTTCACCTCATCCCCACCGCACTTATATACCTGTTTGTACAGATGTATTACTCTATTTATTTTACTTGTACATATTTACTATTCTATTTATTTTATTTTGTTAATATGTTTAGTTTTGTTGTCTGTCTCCCCCTTCTAGACTGTGAGCCCGCTGTTGGGTAGGGACCATCTTGTTGCCAACTTGTTGCCAACTTTCCCAAGCACTTAGTACAGTGCTCTACACACAGTAAGTGCTCAATAATTACGATTGAATGAATGAATGTTGTCTGTCTCCCCCTTCTAGACTGTGAGCCCGCTGTTGGGTAGGGACCGTCTCTCTATAATAATAATAATGATGGAGTTTATTAAGCACTTACTATGTGCAAAGCACTGTTCTAAGCGCTGGGGAGGTTACAAGGTGATCAGGTTGTCCCACATAGGGCTCACAGTCTTAATCCCCATTCTACAGATGAGGCAACTGAGGCCCAGAGAAGTGAAGTGACTTGCCCAAAGTTACACAACTGACAAGTGGTGGAGTGGGCATTTGAACCCATGAGCTCTGACTCCAAAGCCCATGCTCTTTCCTCTGAGCCATGCTGCTTTATGTTGCCAACTTGTACTTCCCAAGTGCTTAGTACAGTGCTCTGCACACAGTAAGGGCTCAATAAATATGATTGAATGAATGAATATACCTATCCACCTGTAATTTATTTTAATGTCTGTTTCCCCTTCTAGTCTGTAAGCTCCTTGAGGGCAGGGATTACATCTACTCTATGGTAGGCTCCCAAGACCTCAGTACAGTGGCCTGCACACTTAATAAATTTCATTCACTGAGTGATCGATTGGAGGAATTCAAGTATTCTGAATTTGTAGACGATGTTCCACAAGTCTTACTCGGGATACAGGAAGAAATCTACCAAGCGCTTAGTCCAGTGCTCTGCGCACAGAAAGCGCTCAATAAATACGATTGAATGAATGAATGAATCTATCCTGAACCTATTTTTGCTAATATAAGTGGCGTCTTCCTCTGCCTTTGGCCACCCCGAGAATTACGGAACAAGTGTCCCAGCTTTCAGGAAATTCCATTTCAAAGCTCCAAGTCAGCGGCTGCTCTCTGCAAATATTCCCCCTCAGACAGTCTTCATCCAGGATGAAAAAACGAAAAAAGGCCTCTGTTTGGATTGGTGTCCCCGCAGGACCAAACCCCAAGAGAGAGTCTATTGTTTTATCTCTTTTTCTTGACGCGTCCCTCCTCGTAGCGTCCGGAAAATAAGCAGCTGGGGCCGTGGATAGGATTTTCAAGTCTTGTCAAATAATCCAAGGCACTGCTGTTGCCATGCAGTATTTCCTCCCTGCGTTCCTTTAAATTTATAATAGTCTGTTAGGGTTGGGCAAAATGGCAATGGACACTTGTGGGAATGCCCACACAAATCATTGGATTGTCTTTTCCAAGTGGGTCTGGAAGTGTTTGCTGTATCAGCTCGTGGGTTGCAGGTTCCAGCAAGAACTGGTGATAGAAATTGCACCAAATTACCCGCATCGGTTTTAATGTCTCAAGCAGCAATTTAACCAACCAACCAATCGTATTTATTGAGCGCTTACTGTGTGCAGAGCACTGTACGAAGCGCTTGGGAAGTACAAGTTGGCAACATATAGAGACGGTCCCTACCCAACAGTGGGCTCACAGTCTAAAAGGGGGAGGCAGCAGACAGTCAGTGGGGCTTTCTGAACATAGTGTCATTAATCAGTCAATCAATCATGTTTTCAATCAATCATTTTTATCGACTGAGGGCAGAACACCATACAAAGCTCTTGGGAAAGTGCCAACAATGAGCCAACAACGAGCTTACAGTCTAGAGGGGAAGACAGACATTATTACATTATAATCAGTGAGTGATTGATACAATCACTGAATATTAAATCACAGCTATGTTCCTTCAATTCATTCAGTGGTATTTATTGAGTGCTTACTGTGTGCAAAGCACTGTACTAAATGCTGGAACATGTCCCCGGCGCTTGGAGCGGTGCTTTTGCACATCATCATCATCATCATCAATCGTATTTATTGAGCGCTTACTATGTGCAGAGCACTGTCCTAAGCGCTTGGGAAGTACAAGTTGGCAACATATAGAGACGGTCCCTACCCAACAGTGGGCTCACAGTCTAAAAGGGGGAGACAGAGAACAAAACCAAACATGCTAACAAAATAAAATAAATAGAATAGATATGTACAAGTAAAATACATAAATAGAGTAATAAATATGTGCAAACATATATACATGGTGGGCGCTTGGTGAATGCCATCATCATTATTATCCCAGCTCTGCCACTTGCCTGCCACGTGACCTTGGGTGAGGCACTTTACTTTTCCAGCCCTTAGTTTCCTCATCTGTAAAATGGGGATGATACCTCTTTTTCCCCTCTTACTTCGAATGCGGGCCCCACGTGGATCGACAGGGACTGTGTCTGGCCTGATCTATCTGGTCTGTACCCCAGCGCTTAGTACGGAGCTCGGCACACAGTAAACACGTCATTATCCATTCCTTCAGTCGTATCTATTAGAGAAGTAGCGTGGCTCAGTGGAAAGAGTCCGGGCTTTGGAGTCAGAGGTCAGAGGTTCAAATCCCGGCTCCGCCAATGTCAGCTGTGTGACTTGGGGTAAGTCACTTCACTTCTCTGGGCCTCAGTTCCCTCATCTGGAAAATGGGGATGAAGACTGGGAGCCCCACGTGGGACAATCTGATCACCTTGTATCCTCCCCAGCGCTTAGAACAGTGCATTGTGCATAGTAAGCGCTTAACAAATGCCATTTATATATATATAATCTATCTAGATATATAGATAACAAATGCCATTATATATATATAATCTATCTAGATATCTAGATATAGATATCTAGATATAGATATCTAGATATAGATAGATAGATAGATCTAGATATATATAGATATATCTATATCTAGATATCTATATCTAGATATCTATATCTATCTAGATATCTAGATATCTAGATATCTATATCTATATATATATATATATCTCATATATCTAGATATCTATATATCTATCTAGATATATATAGATAGATAGATCTAGATATATCTAGATATATATGTATCTAGATATATATATATATCTAGATCTATCTATCTATATATATCTAGATATCTATATCTAGATATCTATATCTATCTATCTATCTATCTATCTATCTATCTATCTATCTATCTATATATATATATAATCTGCTGTGGGTCTGGGCCATGGCGGTGGAAAAGGGAGTGGGAAAAGAGGAAATCAGAGTTAATTCAGGGAAGGCCACTTGGAGGAGATGTGCCTTCAATAAGCCTTTAAAAGTGGGAAGAGTCATTGTCGAACATGAAAAAGGAGGGCAGGAAGAGTGTTTCGAGTCAGAGGCAGGATGTGGGCAAGATGTTGGTGGTGAGATATAGGAGAGATGGAGGTAGAGTGAGAAGATTAGCATTAGATGTGCCAAGTGTGCGGGCTGGGTTGTAGTAAGAGAGTAGGAGGTGAGATAGGAGTGGGGTAAGGTGATTAAGTGATTTAAAGACAATGGTGAGGAATTTCTTTTTGATGTGGAGATCATCATCATCATCAATCGTATTTATTGAGTGCTTACTGTGTGCAGAGCACTGTACTAAGTGCTTGGGAAGTACAAGTTGGCAACATATAGAGACAGTCCCTACCCAACAGTGGGCTCACAGTCGAAAATGGATAGGCAACCTCTGGAAGTTCTTGAGGAGGGGGGGAAACATGGCCTGTTTTTGTAGAAAAATGATTCAGGCAGTAATGTGAAGTACAGATTGGAGTGGGGAGAGACAGGAGGCTGGGCAGTCAGCAAGGAGGCTGCTACATTTTACCTGTGCATATTTACTATTCTATTTATTTTGTTAATGATGTGCATCTAGCTTTCTTTCTATTTCTTCTGATGACTTGACACCTGTCCACATGTTTCGTTTTGTTGCCTGTCTCCCCCTTATATCAGTCAATCAATCAATCGTATTTATTGAGCACTTACTGTGTGCAGAGCACTGTACGAAGCGCTTGGGAAGTGCAAGTTGGCAACATATAGAGACGGTCCCTACCCAACAGTGGGATCACAGTCTAGAAGGGGGAGACAGAGAACAAAACCAAGCATATTAACAAAATAAAATAAAAAGAATAGATATGTACAAGTAAAATAAATAAATAAATAAATAGAGTAATAAATATGTACAAACATATATACATATATGCAGGTGCTGTGGGGAAGGGAAGGAGGTAAGATGGGGGGGATGGAGAGGGGGATGAGGGGGAGAGGAAGGAAGGGGCTCAGTCTGGGAAGGCCTTATAGACTGTGAACCCATTGTTGGGTAGGGACCATCTCTATATGTTGCCAACTTTTACTTCCCAAGTGCTCAGTACAGTGCTCTGCACACGGTAAGCGCTCAATAAATGCGATTGAATGAAATGAATGAACTAATCAGGGTGGGCTAGGATAAGTGCTCGGATTAATGTGGTAACAGTTTAGATGGAGAGGAAAGGATGGATTTTTAGTAGTGTTGTGAAGGTTGAAAATACAGGATTTAGTGATGGATTGAATATGCGAGTTGAATGAGAGAGGGGAATTGAGGGTAAAGCTGAGGATATGGACTTGTGAGACAAGAAGGATGTTGGTTTGTACAGATTTATTACTCTATTTTACTTGTACATATTTACTATTCTATTTATGGTGTTAATGATGTGCATCTAGCTTTATTTCTATTTATTCTGAAGACACCTGTCCACATGTTTTGTTTTGTTGTCTGTCTCCCCCTTCTATTCATCCATTCAATTGTATTTATTGATTCTAGTCTGTGAGCCCGTTGTTGGGTAGGGACCATCTCTATATGTTGCCAACTTGCACTTCCCAAGCGCTTAGTACAGTGCTCTGCACACAGTAAGCACTCAATAAATACGATTGAATGAATGAATGAATGAATGGTGCTGTCAACAGAGATGGGAAGGCATGGGGAGGACAGGATTTGAATGAGGAAATAAGGAGTTTTGTTTTGGACATGTTAAGTTTGAGGTGACAGCAGGACATTCTAGAGATGTCCAGAAGGCAGGAGGAAATGTGAGCCTGAGAAGAGGGAGAGCGATCAGGGCTGGAGATGTATTATATCTCCATAATTACGTTATGAAAAGTCTCAGGACTAAGAATTGTTCATTTTCAGTGGACGACTCCATCATAAGTACAATATAATGCCACACAACCTTTTTATTAGCAACAATATTAACAATATTTTAAATTCGTATGACCCCTTTAATTTTCCAAGGTCTTTGACATCGATATTTATTTCATTTTGTCTTTTGAGGTAAGAAACACATGGGCCCTTTGTGTTCCAAGAAAACATCACCGACTCCCCATGGGTTGTGTGTGTGTCACTGAAACGATCAAAGCGTGATCCACAGGAAGGATTCTGGGTTTAATTAATAAATACTATAGCTGAGTCATACTGTCAACCATCCTTCACATTTATGCACTTTAATTGTATTTTCAGCACTCATATATACTTGTACATATCTTTATTTATTTTCATAATAAACCTTAGTGCTGATGCTGTGCTGTAATAATGATCATTCATTCATTCATTCAGCGTGGCTTAGAGGAAAGAGAACGGACTTGGGAGTCAGAGGTCATGGGTTCAAATCCTTTCTCCGCCAATTGCCAGCTGTGTGACTTTGGGCAAGTCACTTAATCTCTCTGCGCCTCAGTTCCCTCATCTTTAAAATGGGGGTTAAGACTGTGAGCCCCACGTGGGACAACCTGATCACCTTGTATCCTCCCCAGCGCTTAGAACAGTGCTTTGCACATAGTTAGTGCTTAACAAATGCCATCATTATTCATTCATGCATGCATTCAATCGTATTTATTGAGTGCTTACTGTGTGCAGAGTACTGTTCAATTCGGCAACAGAGACGATCCCTACCCAACAATGGGCTCACAGTCTAGAAGGGGGGAGGCAGACAGCAAAATAATAGTAATAACAATAACAATAATAATAATAATAACAAAGACTTCTTAGACACATCGCAAACCCTAGGGTAGGTAGAAGTTAAGATGATCAGGTTGGACACAGTTCCTGTACCACACAGGGCTCACAATCAATCAATCAATCAATCAATCAATCATATTTATTGAGTGCTTACTGTGTGCAGAGTACTGTACAATTCGGCAACAGAGACGATCCCTACCCAACAATCGGCTCACAGTCTAGAAGGGGGGAGGCAGACAACAAAATAATAGTAATAACAATAATAATAATAATAATAATAATAAAGACTTCTTAGACACTTACATCTCAAACCCTAGGGTAGGTAGAAGTTAAGGTGATCAGGTTGGACACAGTTCTTGTACCACACAGGGCTCACAATCAATCAATCAATCAATCGTATTTATTGAGTGTTACTGTGTGCAGAGCACTGTACTAAGCGCTTGGGAAGTACAAGTTGAAAACATGTAGAGATGGTCCCTACCCAACAGTGGGCTCACAGTCTAGAAAACAATCTAAGGCTTGGATTCAAAAGCCAGTCCCATGACGTGACGTGCTCTCGCATTCACTCATTCATTCAATCGCATTTATTGAGCGCTTACTATGTTCAGGACACTGGTCTAAGCACTGGGGAAGTACAAGTCGGCAACAGATAGAGATGGTCCCTACCCAACAACAGGCTCACAGTCTAGAAAGGGGAGACAGACAACAAAACAAAACATGTGGACAGGTGTCAAAATCGTCAGAACAAATAGAATTAAAGCTTCCATATTCATTCATTCATTCAATCGTATTTATTGAGTGCTTACTGTATACAGAGCACTGGACTAAGTGCTTGGGAAGTACAAGTCAGCAACAGATAGAGACGGTCCCTACCCAACAATGGGCTCACGGTCTAGAAGGGGGAGACTTCTCGATTGTGAGCCCACTGTTGGGTAGGGACCGTCTCTATGTGTTGCCGACTTGTACTTCCCAAGCGCTTAGTCCAGTGCTCTGCACACAGTAAGCGCTCAATAAATACGATTGAATGAATGAATGAATGAGACAGACAACAAAACAAAACATGTGGACAGGTGTCAAAATATTGGTCATGGATAGGAGACAGATCAGCTGTCCCTGCCTTAGCCTCTTGCATCCCTTCCATCTCCTACTGCTGTTACCTCCCATCATTTGACAAGGCCCAGAGTTAGAGAATGAATCAATCAATCCTATCTATTAAGCACTTACTGTGTGCAGAGCGCTATGCTGCACTGGGCCTCTGTCCAGAAGAGAGGCCCAGGCATCTTTCTAGTAGCAAGCTAAACCAAGGCAGGTCCTCTCCACCATCCGCCATCCCTCCCACCAGCCTTTACTGGTCCTGGGGTTCTGCTCCTGGCATTCCCTGTGCACAAGGGACCCCCTGCCTCGATGACAGCCCCGATACAGTGGGAAGAGCCGGGCCTGGGACTCAGAAGGTCATGGCTTCTAATCCTGGCTCCTCCACTGGTCTGCTGGGTGACCTTGGGCAAGTCACTTCATTTCTCTGGGCCTCAGTTTCCTCATCTGAAAAATGGGGATTAATAATAATAATAATAATAATAATAGTATTTGTTAGGTACTTACTGCGTGCCAAGCACTGTTCTAAGCACAGGGGCAGATACAAGGTAATCAGGTTGTCCCACGTGGGGCTCACAGTCTTCATCCCCATTTTACAGATGAGGTAAAATGAGGCCCAGAGAAGTGAAGCGACTTGCCCAAGACTGTGAGTCCCCTGTGGGACAGGGACTGTGTCCACCCCGACTGGCTTGTATCCACCCCAGCGCTTAATACAGTGTCTGGCACATAGTAAGCGCTTAACAAGTGCCATTATTATTATTATTATTACACCCTGGTCCTCTCTACCAGGAGGGAGCATAACTCCTCTAGGTAGTCTTTCTTTCATTCATTCATTCATTCATTCATTCATTCATTCATTCATTCATTCATTCATTCAATCGTATTTATTGAGTGCTAACTGCATGCAGAGCACTGTACTAAGCGCTTGGGGAGTACAATTTGGCAACAAATAGAGACAACGGGCTCACAGTAGCACTGTACTAAGCGCTTGGGGAGTACAATTTGGCAACAAATAGAGACAACGGGCTCACAGTCTAGAAGGGGGAGACAGACAACAATAAATACGATTGAATGAATGAATGAATGAACAAAACAAAACATGTGGTCTATGTTTTGTTTTGTTCTCTGTGTCCCCCTTCTAGACTGTGAGCCCACTGTTGGGTAGCGATCATCTCTATATGTTCCCAGCTTGGACTTCCCAAGCGCTTAGTACCGTGCTCTGCACACAGTAAGCGCTCAATAAATACGATTGAATGAATGAATGAATGAAGTCATCAGAATAAATAGAAGTAAAGCTAGATGGACACCATTGACAAAATAAATAGGATAGTATTTATTGAGGGTTTACTGGGTACAGAGCATTCATTCATTCATTCAGTCGTATTTATTGAACACTTACTGTGTGCAGAGCACTGGACTAAGCGCTGGGAAAGTACAATTTGGCAACAAATAGAGGCAATCCCTACCCAACAACGGGCTCACAATCTAGAATTTTAGATTCTCAATCTCCCCCTTTTAGACTGTGAGCCCACTATTGGGTAGGGACTGTCTCTATATGTTGCCAACTTGTACTTCCCAAGCGCTTAGTCCAGTGCTCTGCACACAGTAAGCGCTCAATAAATACGATTGATGATGATGATGATAGAATGTATTTGCCCTCCCTCCTGCCCTCCCTCCCTACCCCCCCCCCATTGCAGCTCTCGGGACCCTCAGGACCCTTCTCCACTGGACCACCACGATGGCTTCCTACCATCCCAGCATTGTCTCTCCTCCAACTCACCGAGGTCCCTTCATCTCAGCTTTTCCTCTAGATTGCAAG
This sequence comes from Tachyglossus aculeatus, assembly GCF_015852505.1. Taxonomy (NCBI): domain Eukaryota; kingdom Metazoa; phylum Chordata; class Mammalia; order Monotremata; family Tachyglossidae; genus Tachyglossus; species Tachyglossus aculeatus. The sequence continues at coordinate 66,245,080 of NC_052066.1, forward strand.
CTCGTTACGGGCAGGGAATAGAGAAGCAGCATGCCTCAGTGGAGAGAACCCAGGCTTGGGAGTCAGAGGTCACGAGTTCAAATCCCGGCTCCGCCGCTTGTCAGCTGTGTGACTTTGGGCAAGCTACTTCACTTCTCTGGGCCTCAGTTATAATAATAATAATAATGATGGCATTTATTAAGCGCTTACTATGCGCAAAGCACTGTTCTAAGCGCTGGGGAGGTTTCAAAGTGATCAGGTTGTCCCACGTGGGGCTCACAGTCTTTATCCCATTTTCCAGATGAGGGAACTGAGGCACAGAGAAGTGAAGTGACTTGCCCAAAGTCACACAGCTGACAAGTGGTGGAGCTGGAATTTGAACCCATGACCTCCACCTCCAAAGCCCGGGCTCTTTCCACTGAGCCACGCTGCTACTACAGTTATCCACCTGTAAAATGGGGATTAAGACTGTGAGCCCCCCGTGGGACAACCTGATCACCTTGTATCCACCCCAGTGCTTAGAACCGTGCTTTGCACATAGTAAGCGCTTAACAAATGCCATTATTATTATTATTATTATTATTATTATTATTATTATTATACATTCCTTATTATTTTTATTATACATCTGCTTTTTGTTATATTGTATTCTCACAAGCTCTAAGTACAGTGCTCTGGCCACACAGTAAGCACTCAATAAATAGACCTCTGTATATATGTATATATGTTTGTACATATTTATTACTCTATTTATTTATTTATTTATTTTACTTGTACCTATCTATTCTATTTATTTTATTTTGTTAGTATGTTTGGTTTTGTTCTCTGTCTCCCCCTTCTAGACTGTGAGTCCACTGTTGGGTAGGGACTGTCTCTATATGTTGCCAGCTTGTACTTCCCAAGCGCTTAGTACAGTGCTCTGCACACAGTAAGCGCTCAATAAATACGATTGATTGATTGATTGAATGAATGAATGAACCCACCTTTCACCCCCGGTAGCCCAGAGAAAAACAGCCCCAGCCCAGCACCGCCTCCACACAACCATGGCGTGGCTCAGTGGAAAGAGCCCGGGCTTTGGAGTCAGAGGTCATGGGTTCAAATCCCGGCTCCACCACTTGTCAGCTGTGTGACTTTGGGCAAGTCACTTCACTTCTCTGGGCCTCAGTAGCCTCATCTGTAGAATGGGGATTAAGACTGTGAACCCCCTGTGGGACAACCTGATCACCCTGTAACCTCCCCAGCGCTTAGAACAGTGCCTTGAACATAGTAAGTGCTTAATAAATGCCAAAAAAAAAAAAAAACATGGGAAGACTGTGTCGATTGCTGTTGGAGCAGTCAGCCAACCTGTGTGCAGGGCATCACCATCAATCAATCAATCAATCAATTAATCGTATTTATTGAGCGCTTACTGTGTGCAGAGCACTGTACTAAGCGCTTGGGAAGTACAAGTTGGCAACATATAGAGACAGTCCCTACCCAACAGTGGGCTCACAGTCTAAAAGAGCACTGCACTAAGCAATTGGGAGAGTACAACAGAGACACATTCCTGGGAACTTTCAGTTTTTCTGGTCATGTTTGTTCCCTGAAGAACATGAAGTGAGTCTCTATTGCCCAAACTGGGACATCTGGTCATCGTGGACTCTGCCCCAAAGTGCTTGAAATCTGCTCCTGTAGCCTCAGTACCCTACTCAGGTTGTATTTTTGCCTTTATAATAATAATAATTAATAATTACGGTACTTGTTAAGCGCTTACTATGAGCCAAACACTGTTCTAAACACTGGGGTAGATACAAGCAAATTGGGATGGACACAGTCTCGACCCCCCATGGGGCTCACATTCTCAATCCCCTTTTACAGATGAGGTAACTGAGGCCCAGAGAAGTGAAGTGACTTGCCCAAAGTCACCCAGCTGACAGTTGGTGGAGGAGGATTAGAACCCATGACCTTCTGATTTCCAGGCCTGTGCTCTAACCACTGTGCATGCTGCTTCCCTGTCATTCTGCTTCCCCAGAGCCTGCTCTGGCCTGGATTTGAAGTCTTTGTGTCCAGTAGCTGTTGGCCAGAGGTCTCTAGGGCGGGAGAGCTGTGGTTCCCAAGCACTTAGTACAGTGCTCTGCACACAGTAAGCGCTCAATAAATACGATTGATTGATTGATTGATTGGGCAGGAAAGTCCCTCATACACCCTGGACAGAAGCAGTGTGGCTCCGTGGAAAGAGCTTTGGAGTCATCATCATCATCAATCGTATTTATTGAGCACTTACTATGTGCAGGGCACTGTACTAAGCACTTGGGAAGTACAAATTGGCAACATATAGAGACAGTCCCTACCCAACAGTGGGCTCACGGTCTAAAAGGGGGAGACAGAGAACAAAACCAAACATACTAACAAAATAAAATAAATAGAATAGAGATGTACAAGTAAAATAAATAAATAATAGAGTAATAAATATGTACAACCATATATACATATATACAGGTGCTGTGGGGAAGGGAAGGAGGTAAGATGGGGGGGATGGAGAGGGGGATGAGCGGGAGAGGAAGGAAGGGGCTCAGTCTGGGAAGGCCTCCTGGAGGAGGTGAGCTCTCAGCAGGGCCTTGAAGGGAGGAAGAGAGCTAGCTTGGCGGATGGGCAGAGGGAGGGCGCAGAGGTCATGGGTTCAAATCCCGGCTCCGCCAGCTGCCAGCTGTGGGACTTTGGGCAAGTCGACTTCTCTGGGCCTCAGTTCCCTCATCTGTAAAATGGGGATGAAAACTGTGAGCCCCCCGGGGGACAACCTGATCCCCTTGTAACCTCCCCAGCGCTTAGATCCCGGCTCCGCCACTTCAGCTGTGTGACTCCGGGCAAGTCACTTAACTTCTCTGTGCCTGTTACCTCATCTGTAAAATGGGGATTAAGACTGTGAGCCCCCCGTGGGACAACCCGATCACATTGTAACCTCCCCAGCGCTTAGAACAGTGCTTTGCACATAGTAAGTGCTTAATAAATGCCATTATTATTATTATTATTATTAGAACAGTGCTTTGCATATAGTAAGCGCTTAACAAATACCATCATTACTGTTACTATTACCCTGGACGGCCACGGACAGCTGGGCATGAGAGCATCTCCCCCATCAAGGGAGTTCGGCCCCCCTTGGCTGAGGCTGTGGTCCGGCCTCGCTCCTCATCGGACCTCGAGGACAACTGACAGAGGCAAGTTCGGAGCAACAGTAGCACCTCGTTCATTCATTCATTCAGTCAGTCGTATTTATTGAGCGCTTACTGTGTGCAGAGCACTGGACTAAGCGCTTGAGAAGTACAAGTTGGCAACCTCGTTCTCCTCAGAGCCTGCCCAGAAACATGGCCCTCTAGACTGTGAGCTCGTCGTGGGCAGGGAATGTGTCTGATTCATTCAATCTTTTTTATTGAGCGCTTACTGTGTGCACAGCACTGTACTAAGTGCTTAGCACTGTCTGATACTATAGTGTACTCTCCCAAGCGCTTAGTATAGTGCTTCGCTTTCCCCCTCTTCCCTCCCCACAACACATGTATATATCACCTGTCTACATGTTTTGTTTTGTTGTCTGTCACCCCTTCTAGACTGTGAGCCCATTCTTGGGTAGGGACCGTCTCCATATGTTGCCTACTTGTACTTCCCAAGCGCTTAGTACAGTGCTTTGCATACAGTAAGCACTCAATAAATACAATTGAATGAATGAATGAATGAATACCTGTCATTTTATTTATTTACATTGATGCCTGTTTACTTGTATTGATGTCTGCCTCCCCCCCGCCCCAAGACTGTGAGTTTGTTAATCAATCAATCAATCAATCGTATTTATTGAGCACTTACTGTGTGCAGAGCACTGTACTAAGCACTTGGGAAGTACAAGTTGGCAACATATAGAGACAGTCCCTACCCAACAGTGGGCCCACAATCTAGAAGGGGGAGACAGAGATCAAAACCAAACATATTAACAAAATAAAATAAATAGAATAGATATAGGGATAGTCTCTATGTCTGTATTGTAATTTCCGAAGTGCTTAGTACAGTGCTTTGCACACAGTAAGTGCTCAATAAATAGGACGGAATGAATATTGGGCACTGCTCCTAAGTATGGAACTCAGAGTCTAAGGGGGAGGTAGAACAGAAATCTTACCTCATATGTTAGAGAAGGAATCTGAGGCACAGAGAAGTTAATAATAATGTTGGTATTTATTATCATCAATCATCAATCGTATTTGAGCGCTTACTATGTGCAGAGCACTTACTACTGAATAAGGTGGTGATGAAGCTTACTATTTATTAAGCACTTACTATGTGCCAAGCACTGTTCTAAGTGCTGGGGGGATACAAGGTAATCAAGGTTTTCCCGCGTGGGGCTCACAGTCTTAATCCCCACTTTACAGATGAGGGAATTGAGGCACAGAGGAGTTAAGTGATTTGCCCAAAGTCACACAGCTGACAGGTGGCGGAGGCAGGATTAGAACCCGTGACCTTTGAGTCCCAAGCCCGGGCTCTTGCCACTGAGCCACGCTGCTTCTCCAAGTTAAGCAATTTGCCCGCATCTACTACAGAGAATTCATTTTCAGAAACGCTAATTATTCTCTTTCTCGCTTATTCACCGTAATATAATCAGTTTTCCAAAACATCCTGGCTCTTTTCTGGACTAGAAATCTATTCTTTATTTCTGAAGTGTTTAGAAGAGAATAGAGATTTTCCGCAGAACACAAGTCATGTCAATACCTCCTGGGACCGGCTTGAGAATTACTAAATTAATTGCAGTGTGTGTGCATTCTTTTGCACTTTGAATAAGGGGGTGATGAAGCTATGTACCCAACTCCGATTCTGTGTGAATTTATGTCGAATATGCAGAAAAGAATGCTCATGTCGTAGATTTGATCAGTGTTAAGGGTAGAAAGGGAAGAAAGCTAAAAAAAGTGGTGGAAGTTTTGGGGTTTTTTTTTCTGGAGGAAGTACCCAACTCAAATTCTGTGTGAATTTATGTCGGATATGCAGAAAAGAATGCTTATCAATCAATCAATTGTATTTATTGAGTGCTTACTGTGTGCAGAGCACTGTACTAAGTGCTTGGGAAGTACAAGTTGGCAACATTTGATCAGTGTTAAGGGTAGAAAGGGAAGAAGGCTAAAAAATGTGGTGGAAGTTTTTTGGGGTGTTTTTTTTCTGGAGAAATACTCCCATTAGTGTATTTATACCTCTGTTAATGGAAGAGAAAAATGCTTAGTAAGTACATGATAAATGTTGACAGCAAAAACGAGTAAAACAACATCCAACCTAAGGAAAAATAAAGATATGGAGGATCTGATCTCTTTTTTCCTTTCCCTTACTCCAGCTCCAATCTGTAGAACCAATGGATTTATTTTATGCCCCTTATTGGCATGAAATAAAAGGTTTGAAGGGGAGAGAAGGGGAAAAAGAATGGACTGCCTCCTGTTTTATCACTTTTATCTTTATCCTGCTTATTTCTGTATGACTTTTCTGTTAGAATCAGATGTAGTTCTTAGTTTGGATTAATATTAATTTGACAGGAAAGTAAGCATTAGAGTAGAACAATGCAACCTTTTTGTACAACCACTGGAGAGAAGTATACAAAATCTGAATGTACACTTGGGTTTCGTAGGAAATACAGTTAGTAATAATAGTAATGCTATTCATTGAGCCCCTCCTCCTGAAAGCAGTACAGTGTACTAAGCACTTGAGAATTACATTAATACACCAAACATGTTTTCTGCCTATATGCACTAGGAATCATACATTTGGGCTTCTGTACGGATTTTTCTCCCATTACATGTCTTTTTTTTCATTGTGATTTGTTGAAAATGATATGGAAGAATAGTCAAACATGGGTACCTTAATGTGATTGCTAATTGACTGTAAATTAGGGATCTGTCAGCAATGCAGAGGAATGTAAGGGATTTGGGGAAAGCCCTGCTATCAGCCCTTCATTTACAACTGTAAATTGTAAGCCCTTCATCTCCCTCTCCCCATCCCCCCACCTTACCTCCTTCAATCAATCAATCAATCAATCAATTATATTTATTGAGCGCTTACTGTGTGCAGAGCACTGTACTAAGCCCTTGGGAAGTACAAGTTCCCTCCCCACAGTACCTGTATATATGTTTGTACGTATTTATTACTCTATTTATTTTATTTGTACATATTTATTCTATTTATTTTATTTTGTTAATATGTTTGGTTTTGTTGTCTGTCTCCCCCTTCTAGACTGTGAGCCCACTGTTGGGTAGGGACCGTCTCTATATGTTGCCAACTTGTACTTCCCAAGCGCTTAGTACAGCGCTCTGCACACAGTAAGCACTCAATAAATACGATTGAATGAATGAACTGTAAAGGCAACTAGAAAGTAATTTTAAGCATTGTCCTTAAGACTGAGTTCCCTGTGAATTCTTAATGACCACTGATAATTTTCATATAATGTCAGAAAATCAACTACAGCAGTTCAACTTTTAGCTTTCATATTCTGCAACCTCCTTGAATTTCAACCATTGATAGGATACATGTAATATTTCAGTTGTTTGCACCAATTTCCTCTGCCCTTACCCCATATTTCCCATTGAAAGAACTGATAACCCAATGCAGTTTTAGCTAGCACAGGGATTTACAAAAATTCATCTACCCACTGAAGGAGATATTCCTGCATTCAGGGGCCTGGGAGCCAGAAGGATCAATCAATCAATCAATCAATCAATCGTATTTATTGAGCACTTACTGTGTGCAGAGCACTGTACTAAGCGCTTGGATATGGGTTCTATTCCTGGCTCCACCACATGTCTGCTGTGTAACCTTGGGCAAGTCACTTCACTTCTCTGTGCCTCAGTTACCTCATCTGTAAAATGGGGATAAGAGTATGATTTCCATGTGGGACAGGAACTATGCCCTATCTGATTAACTTTTCTCTACCCCAATGCTTAGAACATAGTAAGTGCTTAACAAGTATTATTATTATTATTCTTATTACTTAGGCCATAAAAATGGGGCTAAGTGTGTTTTTGAGTAGTATTTTGTCCATCTCCATAGCCCTTAGCCTTAGATAAAACCACAGCCACTTCCACTGAAGGAATTTTTACTTCTTTTAAAACAATATAACAGCTCTTTCTATCAGAAATTTTGCCCTTGTCCAATTTAAATTCTTTATGTTGCGGCTAAGAGCTAAGCCTATTTTCTCTTTTCCTGTCCTCCTGTCTGTGCTTGTTTCCCTCATGACATGTATTTTGCCACTTTCTCATAGCTTCCAAAGATGCTCACTTCTTTCTTCGAACTTGGGTCCCTATTAAGCAGGCCATCCCCCAGGAATCACGAGCATCCCGTAGCTAAGAAAGCCGAAGTCTTCTGGTCATCACTATTTGCCTAGCTAGATATTGATTTCTGAATATAGAGTCCTGTAACTTTAGTGAGCAGGTCCAGAATCCTCCAATTAGTCAATTGGAAGTCTCTGTGGGTTTTCTTTTCCACGGTTAATGATCAATTAACTGATAATTGATTTAAAATGAACTCTCTCTTTGGTCTTTTGTTGATTTTGCCCCCGTCATTTCCCTATGAGGAGTAACGTGACTTTTAGGCCACATGCTGTTCTATAATATCCAGTTCTAACTTTTAGTTTTGAATGTGAGGATGAATTTATGGCAGATTTTTTGCAGGGGGGAAAATGGACACAGGGAAGAAGCTTAGTACAGTGCTCTGCACACAGTGAAGTGCTCAATCAATACGATTGAATGACTTGAATGAAAGAAGGGGGTGATGAAAGAAAAAATTAGAAAAAGGAAGAGGAGAAGGAGGAAAGGGAAGGAAGTACGGGGAAGGGAAAGGAAGAAGGCTCATGAGAGCAGGGTTGGCATAGTGGATAGAGCAAGGGCCTGAGAGTCAGAAGGTCATGGATTCTAATCCCGCTTCTGCCGCTTGTCTGCTGTGTGACCCTGGGCAAGTCACTTCACTTCTCTGTGTCTCAGTTCCCTGGGGATTGAAACTCTGAGCCCCACATGGGATAGGGACTGTGTCCAACTTGATTTGCTTGCATCTACCTCAGCGCTTAGTACAGTGCCTGACACATAGTAAGCACTTAACAAATTCCATCATTATTATTATTATTTTCACTGTACTTTCCTAGATGCCTATGCAATGCCTCACCCAGAAAAACTCAGTAACTCCTATTGAATGAACAAATGAATGACCCAACAGAGGAATGAATGAATGTATTCTCTCTTCCACCTCCTTTCATTCATTCAACCGTATTTATTGAGCGCTTACTTTCATTCATTCATTCATTCAATCGTATTTATTGAGCGCTTACTGTGTGCAGAGCACTGTACTAAGCGCTTGGGAAGTACAAGTCGGCAACATATAGAGACGGTCCTTACCCAACAACAGGCTCACAGTCTAGAAGGGGGAGACAGACGACTAAACAGAACATGTAGACAGGTGTCAAAATAATCAGAACAAAAAGAATTAAAGCCAAATGCACATCATTAACAAGATAAATAGACTAGTAAATATGTACAAGTATTTATTGAGCACTTACTTTCATTCATTCATTCATTCAAACATTTACTGAGAGCTTACTATGTGCAAAGCACTGGACTAAACGCTTGGGAAGTACAAATCGGCAACATATAGAACATATAGACTGTGAGCCCGTTGTTGGGTAGGGACAGTCTCTATATGTTGCCAACTTGTACTTCCCAAGCGCTTAGTCCAGTGCTCTGCACACAGTAAGCGCTCAATAAATACGTTTGAATGAATGAAATTGGCAACATGTAGATTTGTTCTCTCCTTCCATCATTTTTCTCACTCTCACTGGGCGTTCCGCTGTCGAGGGCAAGGTGGATAGCAGCTTCTCCTCCCGGCAGTTTCACCTTCAAGAGGCAGAACTGACTAGCTATCGCCGTTTATTACGTACAAATGCAGTGCTTCTTAGAAGGCAAAACTAATGATTTCACCCCCACGGTTCTAATCCCATGGATTCAGCCCCTACAGCTGCATCTGTTAATTGAGTGACAGATTTGGATTCATTAACTGGTCAAAGGTAAGTAACATTTCTGCCAGCTTCACTCGTAATCGATAAAAGCACAGACAAAGGGCAGCTAAACTGTGAAGAGACAGAAGATTAAATTAAAAATATTTGCCAAATCTCAGTGGTGAAAGGTAAAAGGCTCTTGGTTCTGACAGGTGGTGAGAGGAACGAGACAGAATGTATGAAATTACTCAGCATCCAAGGGGGATAGAACTCGTGGCGATTTAGGGTGCTTAAAGGTTTTACTGGAACTCTGTGATTTCCTATAATAACTGTGGTATTTGTTAAGTGCTTACTATGTGCCAGACACTGTACTAATCACTGGGTGGATACAGGCAAATAGGGTTGGACACAGTCCCAGTCTCACATGGGGCTCACCGTTTCAATTCCCATTTTACAAATGAGGGAACTGAGGCCCAGAGAAGTGAACCCAGGCCCTAAGGGGTGGGAGCCCAGTATGTTTCTGGGGCCCCTGTGTGTCTGGTTAATAATAATAATAATAATTGTGGGGTTTATTAAGCGCTTACTATGAGCCAAGCACTGTTCTAAGCACTGGGGGAGATACAAGGTCATTAGGTTGTCCCACTTGGGGCTCATATGCTTCATCCCCATTTTACAGATAAGGGAACTGAGGCCCAGAGGAGTGAAGTGACTTGCCCAAATTCACACTGCTGACAAGTGGTGGAGACGGGATTAGAACCCATCTCCTCCGACCCCCAAGCCCGGGCTCTTTCCACTGAGCCACGCTGCTTCTCTGGTTAATGGTTCTGTGGTTTAGTTCAGCTCAAGAGCACCAACTTGGGAATCAGAAGGACTTGGGCTCTAATCCCGGCTCTGCCACCTGTCTGCTGAGTGACCTTGGGTAAGTCACTTAACTTCTCTGGGCCTCAGTTACCTCATCTGTAAAATGGGGATGAAGAATGTGAGCCCCATGTGGGACAGGGACTGTGTTCAACCCAATTAACTTGTATCTTAGAACAGTGCTTGGCACATAGTGAGCACTTAACAAATATCATTATTATATTATTATTAATAATCATAACAATTAATAATAAGAATCTCCCAGAGTTCTACTGGAACTGTTGATGCCTGTCTGCCTGTCTACAACCCAATTAACTTGTATCTTAGAACAGTGCTTGGCACAGAGTGAGCACTTAACAAGTACCATTATTATATTATTATTAATAATCATAACAATTAATAATAAGAATCTCCCAGAGTTCTACTGGAACTGTTGATGCCTGTCTACTTGTGTTTTGTTCCCTGTGTCCCCCTTCTAGACTGTGAGCCCGTTGTTGGATAGAGATTGTCTCTATTTGTTGCCAAATTGTACTTTTGAAGCACTTAGTACAGCGCTCTGCACACAGTAAGCGCTCAATAAATACAATTGAATGAATGAATCAAATACCACTGATAAACAAGGCCAGAGGTCATGACCTTGCTAAGGGAGGAACAGCCTCATCCTGTACTGAGTTGATGAGCTAATTTCCCTAATAAGACAGGCCAAATGAAATGAAGGGAAGAGGGTGTGTGATGTGCTTGCCTGGAGTAGCAAGGCTTAGTAATATTTGGGTTCCTTGAGGTAAATCAAGCAGGCCTAGAGTTGAAAGAGGTCAGAGGGGGAGGTCTGAGAGAGAAGGGGGCAAATGAAATAATAATAATAATAATAATGATGGTATTTGTTAAGCGCTTACTATGTGCACAGCACTGTTCTAAGCGCTGGGGAGGATACAAGGTGATCAGGTTGTCCCACGTGAAGGAGGCAAATGAAATAATAATAATAATAATGATGGCATTTGTTAAGCACTTACTATATGCAAAGCACTGTTCTAAGCGCTGGGGAGGAAACAAGGTGATCAGGTTGTCCCACGTGGGGTTCGCAGTCTTAATCCACATTTGACAGAGGAGGTAACTGAGGCACAGAGAAGTGAAGTGACTTGAGCAAAGTCACACAGCTGACAAGTGGCGGAGCCGGGATTAGAGCCCATGACCTCTGACTCCCAAGCCCGGGCTCTTTCCACTGAGCCACACTGCTTCTTTTGCCTTCCTCCACAGCCAGTAAGGAAGAGAGGATAGAGAACAAGATTTATATGAAAGATTGTATAATGATGGTATTTGTTGAGCGCTTACTGTGTGTCAAGCACTGTTCTAAGCACTGGGATAGACAAGTTAATCAGGTTGGACACAGTTCTTGTCTTATGATCTAAATTGGAGGGAGAATAGGTACTGACTCTTGACCATTCTTTTAGACTGTGAGCCCACTGTTGGGTAGGGACTGTCTCTATATGTTGCCAACTTGTACCTCCCAAGCGCTTAGTACAGTGCTCTGCACACAGTAAGTGCTCAATAAATACAATTGATTGATTGATTGATTGCTACAAAAGGCCTTTTCTGATTTCATTCACTCAATCATGAGAATTGAGTGGATGAGAATTGAATGAGAATGAGAAGCGGTGTGGCTCAGTGGAAAGAGCCCGGGCTTGGGAGTCAGAGGTCTGGGTTCTAATCCCAGCTCTGCCACTTGTCAACTGTGTGACTTTGGGCCAGTCACTTCACTTCTCTGGGCCTCAAAGAAAAATGGGGATTGATGTTGACATGTATGTAATGATTCTGCCCCAGGCCTGGGCTGGGAAGAGATGAGCATTCATAGACACTGTGAAATATTCACTTACGGAATGTCATGTTTCAACTCGTCCTGGAAGTTAAATAATAATTGTGGCATTTGTTAAGCGCTTACTGCGTGCCAGGCACTGTACTAAGTGCTGGGGTAAATACGAGCAAATCGGGTTGGTCCCAATCCAAATTATTTTGTTAATGATGTGCATCTAGCTTTATTTCTATTTATTCTGATTCATTCAATTCATTCAATCGTATTTATTGAGCGCTTACTGTGTGCAGACCACTGGACTAAGCGCTTGGGAAGTACAAGTTGGCAACATATAGAGACGGTCCCTACCCAACAGCAGGCTCACAGTCTAGAAGGGGGGGACAGAGAACAAAACAAAGCACATTAACAAAATAAAATAATTAGAATATGTACAAATAAAATAGAGTAATAAATTCATTCATTCATTCAATAGTATTTATTGAGCGCTTACTGTGTGCAGAGCGCTGTACTAAACACTTGGGAAGTACAGGTTTGCAACATATAGAGACGGTCCCTACCCAACAGTGGGCTCACGGTCTAGAAGGGGGTATGGCAGATGTCAAAAAAATTGCTGGACTCCACCTGTATCCTGAAGCAGTGTTGGACTTGTTCATTCATTCATTCATTCAATCGTATTTATGGAGCGCTTACTGTGTGCAGAGCACTGTACTAAGCGCTTGGGAAGTCCAAGTTGGTACCATCTGATGACTTGACACCTGTCCACAAGTTTTGTTTCGTTGTCTGTCTCCCCGTTCTAGACAGTGAGCCTGTTGTTGGGTAGGGACCGTCTCTATATGTTGCCGACTTGTACTTCCCAAGCGCTTAGTACAGTGCTCTGCACACAGTAAGAGCTCAATAAATACTATTGAATGAATGAATGAGTGAATCCCAGACGGTCCAAACCAGAGGTTACCAAGCAATATTACAAAGACACTGTAGGTGCAGTGACGTGTAGGCTATTTCTTTTTAGAAGAAAAATAGGGAAAACTCAACAGTGTAATGAGCAGACAACAAAATAGGTTTGTTAAACCATTTGTAGAGTGTGGAGAGACAAGAACCCATGTGGGTGGGGATGAAAAAGCGCTTACAGTGCTCTGCACACAGTAAGCGCTCAATAAATATGATTGATGATGATGAAAAACTTGTAAAGGATTGTGAATGGAAAGAAGGACAAAAGGGCAGCCACATTAGAATCATTTGCCTAAATGCCCCGCTCAGCATTAATGAAGGAAAGGAAGAAACAAGATGAAAAGGAATAGTGCAGAAGAAAACATAGCTTGTTCTTTCAATTATGGCTTTTTCCACAAAGCCAAGGGGCTTATTTATGCAACATACAACTGACTTTCTACTGGGGCCTGACAGTCATCTGTTTACTTCAAATGTCGAGTATTTTTTTTTTCCGTACCCAGCAGAGAATTGTCCTGGATTTTTCAAAAGCATGATTTGCTGAACCTTTTTATGGTATTTAAGTGCCGGGGTACTGCACTATGTACTGGGGTATGTACGAGCTAATCATGTTGGACACAGTCCATGTCCCACATGGACTTAAGCAAAGCCTATTTGTTTGAGGTATTTATGTGCAACTTTTCCCACTATGATCATAATATGGGCAGTAAAGCAGTATATGTTGTCTCTTGCTTCAAGCCCTGCGACTCCCAGATGTTTCTGCACTATTTCACCACACTATCCATTATTATTCCCACATGGTGGTCTGCTGTCTACCACCCCCCTCCCATGCCCCACCAAAGTTTCTCCTCCTCTCCCCCTCTTCCCCTCTCCCCATCTCTCCCTCTCCTTTTTATGGTATTCGCTAAGCACTTCCTATCCCGACTCCGCCAGTTGTCAGCTGTGTGACTTTGGGCAAGTCACTTCACTTCTCTTCTCTTCACTTCTCTCAAAGGTCACCAATGACCTCCTGCTTGCCAAATCCAACGGCTCATACTCTGTCCTAATCCTCCTCGACCTCTCAGCTGCCTTTGACACTGTGGACCACCCCCTTCTCCTCAACACGTCATCTGACCTTGGCTTCACTGACTCCGTCCTCTCCTGGTTCTCCTCTTATCTCTCCGGTCGTTCTTTCTCAGTCTCTTTTGCAGGCTCCTCCTCCCCCTCCCATCCTCTTACTGTGGGGGTTCCCCAAGGTTCAGTGCTTGGTCCCCTTCTGTTCTCAATCTACACTCACTCCCTTGGTGACCTCATTCGCTCCCACGGCTTCAACTATCATCTCTACGCTGATGACACCCAGATCTACATCTCTGCCCCTGCTCTCTCCCCCTCCCTCCAGGCTCGCATCTCCTCCTGCCTTCAGGACATCTCCATCTGGATGTCTGCCCGCCGCCTAAAGCTCAACATGTCGAAGACTGAGCTCCTTGTCTTCCCTCCCAAACCTTGTCCTCTCCCTAACTTTCCCATCTCTGTTGACGGCACTACCATCCTTCCCGTCTCACAAGCCTGCAACCTTGGTGTCATCCTCGACTCCGCTCTCTCATTCACCCCTCACATCCAAGCCGTCACCAAAACCTGCCGGTCTCAGCTCCGCAACATTGCCAAGATCCGCCCTTTCCTCTCCATCCATACCACTACCCTGCTAATTCAAGCTCTCATCCTATCCCGTCTGGACTACTGCACTAGCCTTCTCTCTGATCTCCCATCCTCGTGTCTCTCTCCACTTCAATCCATACTTCATGCTGCGGCCCGGATTATCTCTGTCCAGAAACGCTCTGGACATATTACTCCCCTCCTCAAAAACCTCCAATGGCTACCGATCAATCTGCGCATCAAGCAGAAACTCCTCACCCTGGGCTTCAAGGCTCTCCATCACCTCGCCCCCTCCTACCTCACCTCCCTTCTCTCCTTCTACTGCCCAGCCCGCACCCTCCGCTCCTCCACCACTAATCTCCTCACCGTACCTCGCTCTCGCCTGTCCCGCCATCGACCCCCGGCCCACGTCATCCCCCGGGCCTGGAATGCCCTCCCTCTTCCCATCTGCCAAGCTAGCTCTCTTCCTCCCTTCAAGGCCCTGCTAAGAGCTCACCTCCTCCAGGAGGCCTTCCCAGACTGAGCCCCTTCTTTCCTCTCCCCTCGTCCCCCTCTCCATCCCCCCGTCTTACCTCCTTCCCTTCCCCACAGCACCTGTATATATGTATATATGGTTGTACATATTTATTACTCTATTTATTTATTTATTTATTTATTTTACTTGTACTTTTCTATCCTACTTATTTTATTTTGTTGGTATGTTTGGTTCTGTTCTCTGTCTCCCCCTTTTAGACTGTGAGCCCACTGTTGGGTAGGGACTGTCTCTATGTGATGCCAATTTGTACTTCCCAAGCGCTTAGTACAGTGCTCTCTGCACATAGTAAGCGCTCAATAAATACGATTGATTGATTGATTGATTGATTGATTGATTGATTCTCTGAGCCTCAGTTCCCTCATCTGTAAAATGGGGATTAAGACTGTGAGTACCCCCTGGGGCAACCTGATCACCCTGTAACCTCCCCAGCACTTAGAACAGTGCTTTGCACATAGTAAGTGCTTAATAAATGGTATTATTATTATTATTATTATTATTACATGCCAGGCATTGTTCTAAGCGCTGATGAAGATACAAGGTTGGCTGCAGTCCCCATCTCCCCCATTTTACAGATGAGGTAACTGAGGCCCAGAGAAGTGAAGTGACTTACCCAAAGTCACACAGCTGACAATTGACGGAGCCAGGATTTGAACCCATGACCTCTGACTCCAAAGCCCGGGCTCTTTCCACTGAGCCACGCTGCTTCTCTGCTTCTCTCCCAGGCCAAGGTCTACCCACTAGGCCATGCTGCTTTCTTTGGTCTTAGTTTTTCCAGAGGGAGTCAAGAGTTCTTCTCAACCAGTTTCAATCTGAGTTATGTGTCTTTATGAGTAGAGGAGGGTCTTTCTACTGAAGTCGCCCAAAATAGAGAGACACTGGGCTTTGTCGAGAAGGGACAAGAAAGAGCAGGATGAACAGCCCAATTACTTTTTTCTTGGTCCTTCCCTGTGATTTTTTAAAAATGGTATTTGTTAAGCACTTACAAACACCGTTTTAAGCAATAATAATAATAATAATGATGGCATTTGTTAAGCGCTTACTATGTGCAAAGCACTGTTCTAAGCACTGGGGGGGATACAAGATGATCAGGCTGTCCCATGTGGGGCTCACAGTCTTCATCCCCATTTTACAGATGAGGGAACTGAGGCTCCGAGAAGTTACACAGGTCACACAGCAGACGTGTGGCGGAGCCGGGATTCGACCCCATGACTTCTGACTCCAAAGCCCATGCTCTTTCCATTGAGCCACGCTGCAGGTAGTGGGGTAGATACAAGTGAGTTAATTTGGACACAGTCCCTGTCCCTCATGAGGCTCACAATCTACGTAGGAGGGAGAACCGAGGCACAGAGAAATTAAATGACTTGCCCAAAGTCACACAGCAAGCAATCGTCAGGCTCGGCAGCACAACCCAGGTCCTCTGACAACCTTTCCACTGGACCACGCTGCTTCTCTTACCATCTCCTCAACCTCTTCTCCCAGTCGCAGACCTCTACCCTGATGTAATTTTTGGGGACATCACAGAGCAGAAGGGGACATCGCAGTCACTATATTTTGGTGTCCTTGCCCCAGTCACACCACCTCTACCCCGCTACGGTTTTCTGGGATATCACACAGCTGGAGGGGAAATTGCAGTCAATATGTTTTGGTGTCCTTAAGGTCACTTTGTGAGAGGGCCAAATCACCTGATGACATTCAGCTGTGTGACTTTGGGCAAGTCACTTCACTTCTCTGTGGGCCTCAGTTTCATCATCTGGAAAATGGGGATGAAGACTGTGAGCCCCCTGTGGGACAACCTGATCACCTTGTAATCTCCCCGGCGCTTAGAACAGTGCTTTGCACATAGTAAGCGCTTAATAAATGCTATCATTATTATTATTATTACTCTATTTTACTTGTACATATTTACTATTCTATTTATTTTGTTAATGATGTGTATCTAGCTTTACTTCTATTTATTCTGATGACTTGACACCCGTCCACATGTCTTCTTTTGTTGTCTGTCTCCCCCTTCTAGACTGTGAGCCCGTTTTTGAGTAGGGACAGTCTCTATATGTCGCCAACTTGTACTTTCCAAGCGCTTAGTCCACCTTGTAACCTCCCCAGTGCTTAGAACAATGCTTTGCACATAGTAAGCGCTTAATAAATGCCATTATTATTATTATTATTATTATTATTCAGTTCCAAAGAAGGATTGAAACAAAGAGGAGAGGAGGAGAAGGGGCTAAAATCAGCAGAGGCTGAAGACTCCTTAACAAGGATGTAAGTCACCAAACTAGCTCTCTTCCTCCCTTCAAAGCCCTACTGAGAGCCCACCTCCTCCAGGAGGCCTTCCCAGACTGAGCCCCCTTTTCCCTCCCCTCCTCTCCTCCCCATCTCCCCCCACTCTGCCCTGCCCCCTTCCCCTCCCCATAGCACTAGTATATATTTGTATATATTTATTACTCCATATATTTTACTTGTACATATTTACAACTGAATTTATTTTATTAATGATGTACCTATAGCTATAATTCTATTTATTCTTACGGTTTTAACACCTGTCTACTTGTTTTGTTTTGTTGTCCGTCTCCCCCCTTCTAGACTGTGAGCCCGTTTTTGGGTAGGGACTGTCTCTATGTGTTGCCAACTTGTAATAATAATGATGGCATTTATTAAGCACTTACTATGTGCAAAGCACTGTTCCAAGCACTGGAGAGATTACAAGGTGATCAGGTAGTCCCACGGGGGGCTCACAGTCTTAATCCCCATTTTACAGATGAGGTAACTGAGGCCCAGAGAAGTTAAGTGACTTGCCCAAAGTCACACAGCTGACAGTTGGCGGAGCCGGGATCATCATCATCATCATCATCAATCGTATTTATTGAGCACTTACTATGTGCAGAGCACTGTACTAAGCGCTTGGGAAGTACAAATTGGCAACATATGAGACAGTCCCTACCGAACAGTGGGCTCACAGACTAAAAGTGGGAGACAGAGAACAAAACAAAACATACTAACAAAATAAAATAAATAGAATAGATACGTACAAGTAAAATAAATAAATAAATAAATAAATAGAGTAATGAATATGTACAAACATATATACATATATACAGGTGCTGTGGGGAAGGGAAGGAGGTAAGATGGGGGGGATGGAGCGGGGGACAAGGGGGAGAGGAAGGAAGGGACTCAGTCTAGGAAGGCCTCCTGGAGGAGGTGAGCTCTCAATAGGGCCTTGAAGGGAGGAAGAGAGCTAGCTTGGCGGATGGGCAGAGGGAGGGCATTCCAGGCCCGGGGGATGACAGGCAAGAACGAGGTACAGGGAGGAGATGAGCGAAGGAGGAGCGGAGGGTGCGGGCTGGGCTGGAGAAGGAGAGAAGGGAGGGGAGGTAGGAGAGGGCGAGGGGATGGAGAGCCTTGAAGCCCAGGGTGAGGAGTTTCTGCCTGATGCGCAGATTGATTGGTAGCCACTGGAGATTTTTGAGGAGGGGAGTAATATGCCCAGAGCGTTTCTGGACAAAGATAATCCAGGCAGCAGCATGAAGTATGGATTGAAGTGGAGAGAGACACAAGGATGGGAGATCAGAGAGAAGGCTGGTGCAGTAGTCCAGACGGGATAGGATGAGAGCTTGAATGAGCAGGGTAGCAGTTGGGATGGAGAGGAAAGGGCGGATCTTGGCAATGTTGCGGAGCTGAGACCGGCAGGTTTTGGTGATGGCTTGGATGTGAGGGGTGAACGAGAGAGCGAAGTCGAGGATGACACCAAGGTTGCGGGCTTGTGAGACGGGAAGGATGGTAGTGCCGTCAACAGAGATGGGAAAGTCAGAGAGAGGACAAGGTTTGGGAGGGAAGACAAGGAGTTCAGTCTTCGACATGTTGAGCTTTAGGTGGCAGGCAGACATCCAGATGGAGATGTCCTGAAGGCAGGAGGAGATGCGAGCCTGGAGAGAGGGGGAGAGAGCAGGGGCAGAGATGTAGATCTGGGTGTCTGGGATTTGAACCTCTGACCTCTGACTCTAAAGCCTGGGCTCTTTTCACTGAGCCATGCTGCTTCCCCGCTTCCCGAGCGCTTAATACACTGCTCTGCACACAGTAATCGCTCAAAAAATACGATTGAATGAATGAATGAAGTGAATGTGGCTAGCTTCTGGGTGGTCACCAAGTTAAACTGAAGTCAAATACCTTACTGTGGATCTTGTTTTTAAAGTTTCTTTTGCTTAGAGACTGTTACTTCCACACATACCGCTGGCTAAGGAAGATTTCAGAGTCTGACATAATAATAACGATATTAATATTTGTGGTGTTTGTTAAGCCCTTACTTACTATATGCCAAGCACTGGGGTAGATTCACAGTAACCAGGTTGGACTCAGATCCTGTCCCATTTGGCGTTCACAGTCTAAGAAGGAAGGAGGCAAATATTGAAACCTCATTTTATAGATGAGGAAACTGAAGCATAGAGAAGTTTAAATGACTTGCCCAAGGTTACACAGCAGGTAAGTGGCAGTCAATGCTAGAGCCAGGTTCACTGATTCCCAGGCCTGTGCTTTTTCTACAATTCATTCAATTCATTCAGTCGTATTTACTGAGCACTTACTGTGTGCAGAGCACTGTACTAAGCGCTTGGGAAGTCCAAGTTGGCAACATCTAGAGACGGTGCCGTTTGTTATAATATTGTATGCTCCCAGCTGCCGTGTACAGTGCTCTACACAGAGTAAGTGCTTAGTAAATACAATTGACAGACTATAGCAGCGTGGCTCAGTGGAAAGAGCACGGGCTTTCGAGTTAGGGGTCATGGGTTCGAATCCCAGCTCTGCCAATTGTCAGCTGTATGACTTTGGGCAAGTCACTTAACTTCTCAGTTGTGTGCCTCAGTTCCCTCATCTGTAAAATGGGGATTAAGACTGAGCCCCCCGTGGGACAACCTGATTTCCTTGTAACCTCCTCAGTGCTTAGAACAGTGCTTTGCACATAGTAAGTGCTTAATAAATGCCATTATTATTATTATAAAGCAGGAAGTCTCTGCCAAATGACTGTGTGACTTCACTATTTCGGGGGAAGTCAGGCTATTGCACTAGGGAGAAGTGCTGCGGTGATTAGCATTTTCCCCAGCCCGAGCTCTTCCCAAACTTGCCTCTTGGGAATTCAAATCCATCCAGTCATGGAATGGTGGTAGCTAATTACCTGGGCAACATTGGCATTCCCTAGCTAGAGCTATTTGGAGGCAGATAGTGAAGAAGAAGGAGTTTCCCTTGCAGTGGCTGAAAGATACCATCTCCGCCCAAACCTTGGGACAAAACTCACTCTAGAGTAATGGGGAAAATCACACCCTCCCATCCTCTTCAAACACCATTCCCAGACATATGAAGTGATCCATAGGGTAACTGAGGCCCTGATATTATCAAATTATGTTTATTGTTCATGTTTAATAATGAGTAGCTCGTTCTAGTTAGGCAACATTATCTTGCTTGGAATAAACCAGTTCAATATTGAAAAATAGTTAAATGGAAGGTCACGGACTCAACAGGAAAGTGCATATTTCTTTGTAGCAGGAGGACACCTTCTGGCTCCCAAAGCACTCAAGCTGCATCTCCTAGATTAGATCGGGAAATCAGACCCAACTGAGGCAGCAATCAAGTTCGCAGAACAAATTTCAGGTAAGGACAGCGTTCCAAAGTGCTTCTCTTTGAACTGAAACTTTCTTAGGAGAGCAATTCAGCTCTCAGATCTGAGGGCTGGAAAAAAAAACCCTACAATGAGTCCAAATGGAGTGAATAATGGAATAAAGCTGCCCTCGTTGAGTAAAACAGTGACATCACACAGGTCTTCTATGCACCAAGTGGACGCCCAACTGAAAAGAGCAATCAGCCTCAAATTGCCCCATTACTAAAAGGCCAAGACGGAGTTAGAGCTTCTCTGTGGGTTTTTTCATTTGTTTGAAGTATGCCGCCTACTAAAATTCTGAGGGACCCCATAACTTTTAAAAATTTCTTTCCTTCTGGAATGAGAAATGCAGCAGGCAAGTGGGATTATGGAAGTACAAAGTTCTCTCTGACCTATTTTTGTCTTCCTCATCTTCTAGTTTCTTCTGGCTTCTTCTCCTCTCTGATGCCTTCCTGTCCCCTCTGGCTCACACACAATCTATCAACACCAGAATAATTTTATGATGAAAATATTTGCCTACCCCCATTCTTTCCCTGACCTAAATAATCACCTTGGAAGCAGAGTGCCTTAGTGGAAAGATCCCGGGCTTGGGAGTCAGAGGACGTGGGTTCTAATCCCAGCTCCGCCACTTGTCTGCTGTGTGACCCTGGGCAAGTCACTTAACTTCTCTGGGCCTCAGTGACCTCATCTGCCAAATGTGGATTAAAAGCGTGAGCCCCACAAGGGACAACCTGATTATCTTGTATCTATCCCAGTGCTTAGAACAGGGTCTGGCACATAGTAAGTGCTTAACAAATACCATAATTATTATACTATTGAGCACTATGTGCAGAGCACTGTATAAGCGCTTCACTTTAGAGAGTAAAATAAAATAGAGTTGGTACGTTCCCTGCCCACTAGGCACTTACAATCTAGGCAGGGAGATAGGTATTAAAAGAAATTACATATATAATAATAATAATGATGATAGCATTTATTAAGCATTTATTACGTGCAAAGCACTGTTCTATATGCTGTGGGGCTGAGGGCGAAGTGAATATCGAGTACTTCAAGGATACAAATCCAAGTGCAAGGATGACGCATAATGGAGCGGGAGTAGAGGAAATGAGACCTTAGTCCGGGAAGGCTTCTTGGAGGTGATGCAGTCTTAATAAGGCTTTGAAGGCGGGGAAAGTGATCATACTCCTGGACATGAAGGTGGGGAGGCGTTCTGCCCAGAGGCACGACATGGGCCAGGGGTCAGTGCGATAGAGGAGATGGAGAAACAGTAAGTAAGTTGATGTTAGACAAGCAAAGTGAGCAGTCTGGGTTGTAGGAAATCAGCCAGGTAAAAGAGGAGGGGGCAAGTTGACTGAGTTTTTTAAAGCACAAAAGGAAAGGAATTTCTGTTAGATGCGGAGGTATTCATTCATTCATTCAATCGTATTTATTGAGCGCTTACTGTGTGCAGAGCACTGCACTAAGCACTTGGGAAGTACAAGTTGGTAACATATAGAGACAGTCCCTACCCAACAGTGGGCTCACAGTCTAGAAGGGGGAGACAGACAACAAAACAAAACAAATTAACAAAATAAGTAGAATAAATATGTACAAGTTGATGGGCAACCACTGGAGGTTCTTGAGGAGTGAACAGGGACTGAACAATTTTATGGAAAAATGAGCCAGGCAGCAGGGTGAAGTATGGACTGAAGCGAGGAGGGACAGCAAGAAGGCTGATGCAGCAATCAAGGCAGGATAAAGATAAGTGCCTGATTAGCCTGGTAACAGTTTGGATGGAGAGGAAAGGGTGGATTTTGGTGAGGTTGGGAAGGTTGAACCATCAGGCTTTGGTGACGTGTTGAATGTGTGGGTTGATTGGGAGAGATAAAGTGGTGGAATGGGCAGAGGAAATGGTGTGGGGCTTCCAGGATGGAGAAGGGCTGTGTTTCCTTGCTCGGCTCCCAGCACCTGCTGTCTGCTATCTATTGGGTCATCAACAGTCAGAGCCCTCATTTTCTGTTATGCCGTTGAGTTGCCTCCGACTCATAGCAACACCGTGGGCACATCTCTCCCAGAATGCCCTACCTCCATCTGTAATCGTTCTGGTAGTGGATCCCTGGAGTTTTCTTGGTAAAAATACAGAAGTGATTTACCATTGCCTTCTTCCCTCCGCCCTTGACTCTCTCCCATGCTGCTCCTACTCAGCACAGAGGAGTTTTGACTTGAAGCAGATTGCCTGCCACTCGCTAGCCACTGGTCAAGCTAAAATGGAGTGGGCACACCTCTGCTTGACTCTCCCTCCTGCAGCTAAGACTGGTAGTATAGGAAACTCTCCAGATGCCATCCTGAGAGGGGTAGTCATGGCCCTACTTCTCCCATTTTTCCCCCACACCAAGCCCTGTGTGATGAGTCTAGACATCTCAGTAAATGACCGACCTCCCCTGCTCTTTTGAAAACTTACTCACCCCCACCACCGACAACTGGCTGCCACCAGTTGGCCTCTGGGGAGGGGAAGACAGCTGGAGGTGCTGCTGGTGATAATGATAAGAATGATAAGAATAATGATGGTATTTGTTAAGCGCTTATTATGTGCAAGGCACTGTTCAAAGCGCTGGGGTAGATACAAGGTAATCAGGTTATACCCCATGTGGGGCTCACAGATTTCATCCCCATTTTACAGATGAGGTCACTAAGGCACAGAGAAGTTAAGTGACTTGCCCAAAGTCACACAGCTGACGGCATTGGTCAGCACTGGTCTTACGGAGTGAGCTGTTTCTCAGCCCTGGAAACCACTGTCCCCTCGGGAGATTTGCCAGTCCTCTACCAGTCTCGACTATTCATTCAATTCATTCAATTGTATTTATAGAGAGCTTACTGCGTGCAGATCACTGTACTAAGCACTTGGGAAGCACAAGTTGGCGACATATAGAGACGGTCCCTACCCAACAATGGGCTCACAGTCTAGAAGGGGGAGACAGACAAAAAAACCAAACATGTAGATCGGTGTCAAAATCATCCGAACGAATAGAATTATAGCTTCCATATTGGTCATGGATAGGGGACAGATTCATTCATTCATTCATTCAATCGTATTTATTGAGTTCTGACTGTGTGCAGAGCACTGTACTAAGCGCTTGGGAAGTACAAGTTGGCAACATATAGAGACGGTCCCTACCCAACAACGGGATTATAGTCTAGAAGGGGGAGACAGACAACAAAACAAAACATGTGGACGGGTGTCAAGTCATCAGAACAAATAGAAATAAAGCTAGATGTACATCGTTGACAAAATGAATAGAATAGTAAATATGTACAAGTAAAATAAATAGAGTAATAAATCTGTTCAAACATATACACAGGTGCTGTGGGGAGGGGAAGGAGGTAGGGCAGGGGGAATGGGGAGGAGGAGAGGAAAAGGGGGGCTCAGTCTGAGAAGGCCTCCTGAAGGAGGTGAGCTCTCAGTAGGGCTTTGAAGGGAAGAAAAGAGCTATGGGAGGAAGAGTCAAGAAGAGGCCTACCCATTCCATTCCTAGCTTGGCTAGTGGCTGGCGATTGGAAGACAATCTGCTCCAAGTCAAAACTCACCCGTGCTGGGCAGCAGCGGCGTGGGAGAGAGTTGATGTCAGAGACTCAAGTTGACTGCGTGGAAGGAGGCAATGGTCAACCACTTCCAGATTTTGACCAAGAAAACTCTATGGATTCGCTCCCAGAACGATTGCAGATGGAGGTGAGGCGTCCCGGGAGAGATGTGTCCATGGCATCGCTATGGGTCGGAGACAGTTCGGCGGCATAAGACAAGACAAAAAACCTCTGAGTCTTTCTCTTTTATCTATGAGAGGAGTTAGCCTAGCTTGGACCAAAGCCACTGGCCTAATGGATAGAGCCCGGGCTTGGGAGTCAGAAGGACCTGGGATCTAATCCCAGCTCCGCCACTTGTCTGCTGTGTGACCTTGGGTGAGTCACTTCACTTCTCTGGGCCTCAGTTATCACATCTGTGAAATGGGGATTAAGACCGTGAGCCCCATGTGGGATACCTGATCACTTTGTACCTACCCCAGGGGTTAGAAAAGTGCCTGGCACAAAAGAAGCACTTGACAAATACCATAAAAAAAATTAGATTTCTTATTTCCAAGTTCCCCATCATTGCTATCAACCTTGATGACTGGGAGTTTTCTTTAGAAGGCAATGCATTTCAACTGCTCTTTCCTTTTATTATTTACAGAAGGCTTCATCTGATCTCTCTGGCTGAAAAGCACACTAAGTGCTAACACCCTGCTGAACACAGAATTTGTCTGCAGCAGTAGCGTGTACTGCTAGATGCAGGATTGCCTGAGCACAGTGTACAAAATTTATTGCTATAAAAATCAGCTCAAAAGATCCAAATGACTTTATGCCTATAATTTTACCTAGAACCCATTTTGATCTAGAGAGCTCAAACTACATTTCAAAGGAAACCTATGACAGCTCTGATATCAGCTGAAGCAGAATTGTCCTCTTCCTACTTCACTAAGTTTTTCTTGGGATTTGGAACTGACTGACGTATATCAGGGGCAGAAAGAAGAGCCCTTATTTTTGAGGAGATAGTTCCTATGAGCCACATGTTCAGCCATTTTCTTTGTCCTCGTTTAAGTAAAAAGAAGAGTTCTGTCAGTTTGAACCTTCTGGTTAGTAAGAAGAACAATGGAAACAATAGCTCCTTTTTTCTTTCTCTTCAATAAATGAATCTTCAGTGGGTGTGATTGAGATGAGTTTGTTCTCAGGTATTGGAAAATCGCAGTAATGAGGAAAGGGAAAGACTTTAATGGGGATGAAGCAGGAAATGGATTCAACTACCAATTCATTCATCCATTCAATTGTATTTATTGAGTGCTTACTGTGTGCAGAGCACTGTACTAAGCGCTTGGGAAGTACAAGTCGGCAACATATAAAGATGCTCCCTACCCAACAACGGGCTCACAGTCTAGAAGGGGGAGATAGACAACAAAACAAAACATGTAGACTGGTGTCAAAATCATCAGAACAAATAGAATTAAAGCTATATGCACATCATTAACAAAATAAATAGAATAGTCAATATGTACAAGTAAAATAAATAGAGTAATAAATCTGTACAAATATATACAAGTGCTATGGGGAGGGGAAGGAGGTAGGACGGGGGTATGGGGAGGAGGAGAGGAAAAAGGGGGCTCAGTCTAGGAAGGCCTCCTGGAAAAGGTGAGCTTTCAGTAGGGCTTTGAAGGGAGGAAGAGAGCTAGCTTGACGGATGTGCGGAGAGAGGGCATTCCAGGTCAGGGGAAGGACGTGGGCTGGGGGTCGACAGCGGGACAGGTGAGAACGAGGCCCAGTGAGGAGGTTAGCGGCGGCAGAGGAGCGGAGGCTGAGGGCTGGGCTGGAGAAGGAGAGAAGGGAGGTGAGGTAGGAGGGGGATTAATCAACTTTCTCCCTCCCACACACTTCAGCCCTCTAACCCCGTTGTACTCACTGTACCTCAAGCTCATCTTTATCACTGCTGATACATCTCTCACATCCTCCCTCTGTTCTGAAACTCCCTCCCTCTTTGTATCTGACATTCCACTCCCCTCCCCATTTTCAAAGTCCTACTAAAATCACATCTCCTCCAAGAGGCCTTCCCTAATTCCTCACATCCCTTATTTGCTCACCCTTTAGCAACACCTATGCACTTGGGTCTGTTCCCTTTAAGCACTTTGATTTTCACCCCATCCTCACAACACTTAAAAACATATCCATTTCTCACATCCCCAGTACAGTGAGGAGGTTAGCGGCAGCGGAGGAGCGGAGGGTGCGGGCTGGGCTGGAGAAGGAGAGAAAGGAGGTGAGGTAGGAGGGGGCGAGGTGATGGACAACCTTGAAGCCGAGGATGAGGAGTTTTTGCTTGATGCGTAGGTTGACTGGCAGCCACTGGAGATTTTTTTAGAATCACTAATTAGCACCTTCACACTCTCCCGGTAAACTGTGAGACCTGGAGGATGAGGTTGCTGAGAGAGGCTCTGTCCTGCTTATCTTCCTCAGCTGGGATGCCGGACCTGCTAAATGATTTTGAAAGGCTGAAGGACCTCAGTTCAGAAGCACTTGCTGGCTGTTGGCTCCGGGGGAGACCCTCCTCTGGCTCTCAGTAGGGTTTCTGTTCTTCACAGACACCTGAAAAGATTCGATTTATAAAGAGCGTATGGATCTGGGGAATTAGAAATATAGGGAATTTTTAAAATTTTGAATAAAAACCAGGATAATATATATCTGGGCCGCATGCAGCCCAAGTATCTACTCCACTATCACAATTCCCCATTGCTCTATTAACAATAACTGTGGTATTTGTAAAGCACTTACTATATGCCAATCACTGTACTAAGCACTGGGGTAGATACATGCAAATAGGGTTAGAAACAGTCCTGTCCCACGTGGGGCTCACAGTCTCAGTCCCCATTACACAGGTGAGATAATTGAGGCAGACCCGTGGCGGAGCCTGGATTAGAACCCATGACCTTATGACTCCCAGCCCTATGCTCTATCCACTATGTCATGCTACTTCTCTAATTGGGCATATCACTTTGTTTGTCTCACGTAATATTTGTATTTTTATTGATTCATCTTCATTCATTCATTCATTCATTCATTCATTCATTTAATCATATTTATTGAGTGCTTACTTTGTGCAGACCACTATACTAAGCGCTTGGGAAGTACAAGTTGGCAACATATAGAGAAGGTCCCTACCCAACAACAGGCTCACAGTCTAGAAGGGGGAAACAGACAACAAAACAAAACACGTAGACAGGTGTCAAGTCGTCAGAACAAATAGAATTAAAGCTAAATGCACATCATTAACAAAATAAATAGAATAGTAATTATGTACAAGTAAAATAAATAGAGTGATAAATCTGTACAGACATATATACAGGTGCTGCAGGGAAGGGAAGGAGGTAGGGCCAGGGGGATGGGGAGGAGGAGAGGAAAACATTGCCAACCACCAATCAATTGTATTTACTGAGCACCAAATACAGAGCCTTCACTGTACTAAGCATCCCCACCATGTTCTTAGACTGTGAACCCCTCTAGAACAAGGAGTTTATATTATATATTACAATATAATATAATCTGTATATTTTTCCCAGTGCTTAGTACAGAGCTTTGCACACAGGAGGTTCTTAACAAGCGCTATTTAATTTAGGAATGGATGATACAATTATTGTTGAGTTAATTACATCTTAATAATAATAATAATGATGGTATTTGTTAAGCACTTACTATGTGCCAAGCACTGTTCTAAGTGCTGGGGGGGATACAAGGTAATCAGGTTGTCCCACATGGGGCTCACAGTCTTAATTCCCAATTTAAAGATGAGGTAACTGAGGCACAGAGAAGTTAAGTGACTCGCCCAAAGTCACACAGCTGACAAGTGACAGAGCCGGGATTAGAACCCACGACCTGTGACTCCCAAGCCCGGGCTCTTTCTTGTGAGCCACACTGCTTCTCTCTTACAGCGTGGCTAGGGGGAAGCAGCATGGCAAGGGGGAAGCAGCATGGCTCAGTGGAAAAAGCACTAGCTTTGGAGTCAGAGTTCGTGGGTTCGAATCCCGGCTCCACCAATTGTCAGCTGTATGACTTTGGGCAAGGCACTTCACTTCTCTGTGCCTCAGTTACCTCATCTGTAAAATGGGGATTAAGATTGTGAGCCCCACGTGGGACAACCTGATCACCTTGTAACCTCCTCAGCACTTAGAACAGTGCTTTGCACATAGTAAGTGCTTAATAAATGCCATCATTATTATTATTATTATTAATGAGTCACTGCTCAACGAGGACCTCATCAAACTATGATGGTCCAATGTACCACACTATAAATTGCCAAAATCGATGAAAAAGTAGGGTTTTTCCACTGCCAGCCAAAATTCCTGCATCAGTTTTCAATAATTACTGTGATATAAGCACTGCACTAAGTGCTGAGCTAGATACAAGATAATCAGGTCCCGTGCTGGACCCCGTTTTGCAGATGAGGGAACTGGGAATCAATCAATCAATCAATCGTATTTATTGAGCGCTTACTGTGTGCAGAGCACTGTACTAAGCGCTTGGAAAGTCCAAGTAGGCAACATATAGAGATGGTCCCTACCCAACAGTGGGCTCACAGTCTAGAAGGGGGAGACAGAGAACAAAACCAAACATATTAACGAAATAAAATAAATAGAATAGATATGTACAAGGAAGATAAATAAATAGAGTAATAAATATGTACAAACAGTCCAAGGCCACAGGGCAGGCACGTGGCAGAGTGGAGATTAGAACCCAGGACCTCTTATTCCCGGGGGCGGGCCCTTTCCACTAGGGAACACTGCTTCTCTTAAAAAAAAGTTGCTTCTTTCAAGAAAGCATATGAATTTATAAGTATGATTGAAGAAATACAAAATGGAGAGGGGAGTTCATTGGTGCAGAGGTATTTATTCAGAAAGAGTTACCTCACTATGAGGTGCTTTATGAAGAAAAGAAGGTTGTTTTTGACCTAAATTGGACAGATGTTTTCTCTAAAGTCAAAATATTGGTATCTCAGTCAGCAGAACAGACTTCTACTTCTGAAGCTTCCTGCAAGGACTCACAATCATGTTACAAATCATTGATTTAATACAATGTTATGCTTTGAATGATTTTCATCAAGATTAAACAGTAGTTTGGCAATGTTTATCATTCTAGAATATAGCTCAGGAAGGAATTTCGTACTAGTTTTCCAGAGGTCCTGGGACCAAATTTAAAAGTCCATCCCACACTCAACCTATTCACAGTACAGGTATTTGATGACCAACCTCTCTGGATCCTACTTAAAAGCAGTTGTCATGTCCCAACCTCAGTGCTCAGGTATGTGGAATGCAAAGGAAAAAAAAATGCGAGAAAGTTCAAAAGACTTGAGAGGTGGAAAGCAGCTGGCTACCTCCCAGATACCAGACCATATGCTAACCATTCTCCGGTTTTGGGCCTCCAATTACTTTGAAAAAGTTATGACTAACAATTAAATTTTTATAAACGATGAGGGTGTCGTAGCTTTTTAAAAAGTAAACTCTGGAAAATAATCGGGGTTCCTTGGAGATAGGAATTTGGCCCAAAAAGACGTAAGTAGTAACGCTAGAATTGACCGTAGAATTTTCACCCTAAACATCCCCAGAGGCCAAGAGTAGGTTCTTGAATTTCTGTGTGTCTCTCCTACTCTGTAAAGCACATTGATAAGCTTCACCTATAAATCACTTGAAAAATTTTAATAATTGGTGTTTTTGAACTGGGCAGTGACATACTATCAACCAGACAAGCGTTTCTTAAGTTCACGTACATCTCTGTAACCCAGGCTTAAACTCTCCCGAATACAAATGACTACTAAGACAGCTAATATTAGGGTTGAAAATTTATTTTCCTTTTAGAAGTAGAATCTAATCGAATTTAGCAAAATATCTCTTGGCATAGATGCCAATTCCACGGGGGTTAAAGGGGAGTTTTTTGGGGTGGTTTTAGCTAGACTCCCAGCTTTACTCATCTCAGGTCTCTGTCAAGACTTGAGAGTTTCCATTCAGGTCTGAAAAAGCCCAGAATGGTGGGTTTCTGATCGATTAGCTCTTAGAAACATGTTTCCTCCCAATTAAAATCCCTGTCCCCTTTTTCTTTGCCATCAAAATGAAAAGTTGGCACCTCCATTTGGCCTCAGACCAATAGGTGAATTCTGATTTATTTATCTGAAGTAAATATGAATATAAATATGAATATAAATTTCGTATAAATATGAAATATGCTTTTAAAGATATGTTAAGTGCAGGGGAGATAATAATAATTATGGTATTTGTTAAGCACTTATTATGCATCAAGCATTCTTTTAAGAGAAGCAGCATGGCAGCATGGAGAGGCAGCATGGCTCAGTGGAAAGAGCCCGGGCTTTGGAGTCAGAGGTCATGGGTTCAAATCCCAGCTCCACCAATTCTCAGCTATGAGACTTTGGGCAAGTCACTTCACTTCTCTGGGCCTCAGTTACCTCATCTGGAAAATGGGGATGAAGACTGTGAGCCCCCTGGGGGACAACCTGATCACTTTGTAACCTCCCAGCGCTTAGAACAGTGCTGGGCACATGGATCTTTCACTTACTGTCTTTAAAATATTTTCTTTCTAGACTGTGAGCCCACTGTTGGGTAGGGACCGTCTCTATATGTTGCCAACTTGTACTTCCCAAGCGCTTAGTACAGTGCTCTGCACACAGTAAGCGCTCAATAAATACGATCGATTGATAGTAAGTGCTTAACAAATACCATCATCATCATTTTAAGCATTGGGGTAAATACAAGGTAATCAGGTCAGACACAGTCCTTGTCCCCGTTAACAGTCTAAGAGGGAGAACAGGTATTGAACCCCCATTTTACTGTTGAGGAAACTGAGGTGCAGAGAAGTTGACTCACCCAAGGTCACACAGCAGCCAAGTGATTCGAACCCAGCTCCTCGGCCTCCTGGGCCTTCGCTCTTTCCATTAGGGCACACAGGGAATGGTATTACAACTTGTCTCCCCCTTCTAGACTGTGAGCCCACTGTTGGGTAGGGACCATCTCTATATGTTGCCAACTTGTGCTTCCCAAGCACTTAGTACAGTGCTCTGCACGCAGTAAGCGCTCAATAAATATGATTGAATGAATGAACGAATGAACGAGAAATGGTTGTTCTCTACTTCACTGCTGTTTGGTCGTGACATTTGTACCAGGCTATGTTAGCAGCGTGGCCTAGTGGAAAGAGTCCAGGCTTTGGAGTCAGAGGTCATGGGTTCAAATCCCCGCTCCACCACTTGTCAGCTGTGTGACTTTGGGCAAGTCACTTCACTTCTCTGCACCTCAGTTATCTCATCTGTAAAATGGGGATTAAGACGTGAGCCCCCTGTGGGACAACCCGATCACCTTGTAATAATGATGATAATAATAATAATGACATTTATTAAGCACTTACTATGTGCAAAGCACTGTTCCAAGCTCTGGGGAGGTTACAGGGCAATCAGGTTGTCTCATGGGGGCTCACAGTCTTCATCCCCATTTTACAGATGAGGTAACTGAGGCACAGAGAATTTAAGTGACTTGCCCAAAGTCACACAGCTGACAAGTGGCAGATCCAGGATTCAAACCCATGACCTCTGACTCCAAAGCCCGTGCTCTTTCCACTGAACTATGCTTCTTCTCTTGTAACCTCCCCAGCGTTTAGAACAGTGCTTTGCACATAGTAAGCATTTAATAAATGCTATCATTATTGTTATTATCATTATTATTATTATTATTCATAAGATCTGATTTTGCTTTATCGCTTTCAGGTCAATCCGTAGAATCTCGGCAGGTCATGAATAAACCAGTTCCAGAGCCGCCCAGTGTGGACTTGATTTTCAACGAAGCCTACCTGAAGATGAAGAAGCAGTTCCCCGGATGTATTTCTGGAGAAGATCATGTGCAAGCAGTCCAGGCCTCTCTCAAATATCCCTCTCCTTTAAAAATTGAGAAAGAGAGTGATCTGCTTTTATTTCTTAATTCATCGGAGCAAGCCAGAGCACTTCAGTATAATTTCTTTGCTGAGAGAAACATGAAACAGTGGTTAAGTCTCTCTGAAGCATCCTGGAAAAGTATTTCAACCCATCCGGTCTGCAGCTGTTAGAGGTAAGGATATTGGATAGTCCAAATAACTGCTCATTCCGATCATGTAAAAGGTAAAAAGTCACTGCAGCAATGGAGTGAATAGATCGATAGCTCCCGGACCTTCTGAAAATGCCATTTGAACCAATCCTAAAATCAACAGATAAATAATAGAACCGATAGATAAATCAGTGTTCCCTGTTACTAATAATAATAATTTTAATGATAAATGGTATTTAAGTGGTTGCTCTGTGCCAAGCACAATAATTAGTGCTGGGGTTGAGAAAACATAAAGTGTACTGAACACAGTTCCCATCCAACATGGGGCTCCCAGTTTAAGGGGAAGACAGAACAGATATTTTATTCCCATTTTACAGAAGAGGTAACTGAGACAACTGAGAAGTTAAGTGACTTTTCCAAGGTCACACATCAGGCAAGTGAGCCCACTGTTGGGAAGGGACCGTTTCTATATGTTGCCAACTTGTACTTCCCAAGCGCTTAGTACAGTGCTCTGCACACAGTAAGCACTCAATAAATACAATTGAATGAATGAATGAATGATTAGAACCCAGATCAATCAATCCATGGTACTCATTAAGCACTTACTATGTAGGTAACATCTGTACCTACATCTGAACATCTGTAAAATGGGGATTAAGACTGTGAGCCCCACGTGGGACAATTTGATCACATTGTATCCCCCCAGCGCTTAGAACAGTGCTTTGCACATAGTAAGTGCTTAACAAATGCTATTATTATTATTATTATTATTATTATTATTATTATTATCTACAGAGTGCTATACCAAGCACTTGGGAGAGTACCGTAAGCTCACTGTGGACAGGGAATGTGTCTCTCTATTGTTATTTTGTATTTTCCCAAGTGTTTAGTACAGTGCTCTGTACACAGTAAGCACTCAATAAATATGATAGAATGACTTAGCAGACATGTTCCCTGCCCATAACTGAAATCAAACCTTAATCTCACTGGCCCATAACTGAAATCAAACCTTAATCTCACTGGTTTTTTTTTATTGCCAATTCAAATTCATGCTTGTCCTCCTTGCTCTTTCACTCCTTCTCACCACTATCCTTAACAACATGACCGGAACACGTGCTGAGCACTTCTGCTGTGTACAGAACACTTTCCTAGGTGCTTAGGAAACTTTTGCTAGAGATAAAGGACCCGACCTCCTCCTTATCCAGCCACTGGGGATTTAGAAAGTAGAGGGAGGAGAGTAGCAGAACTAGAAGATGTGTGCTCAATGCCCTATGGCCTCCGTGAATCTATACAGGGAATGTGTCCGTTTATTGTTGTATTGTACTCTCCCAAGCGCTTAGTACAGTGTTCTGCACACAGTAAGCACTCAATAAATATGATTGAATATACCTTCTGTGTCCTTTTGAATTGTCATGCTTTCAGAGATGGGACGGAGTCAATCAATCGATTTGTATTTATTATAATTAATAGTAGCAAGTGCTGTAGACCAGAGTTGGGGCAGGGGGGGAGCTCTGAACTGCTGTATCATGGTGTATCGCCTCCATATTCATTCATTCATTTATTTAATCATATTTATTGAGTGCTTACTGTGTGCAGAGCACTGTACTAAGCGCTTAGGAAGTACAAGTCGGCAACAAATAGAGATGGTCCCTACCCAACAACGGGTCACTCTCCCCACCTTCAGAGCCTTATTGAAGACACATCTCCTCCAAGAAGCCCACATTTTCCTCTTCTCCCACTCCCTTCTGCATCACTCTTGCCTTTGGATCCCACTTTCAGCCCCACAGCACTTATGTACATCTCTTTAATGTACTTATTTAATAATAATAATAATAATAATAATGCTATTTGTTAAGCGCTTACTATGTGCCGGGCACTGTACTAAGTGCTGGGGTAGATACAAGCAAATTGGGTTGGACAGAGGGACATGGCCTTATTCCCCGTTTTACAGATGAGGTAACTGGGTAGAGAGAAGTGAAGTGACTTACCTAAGGTCACACTGAAGACAAGGCAGAGCTAGGATTAGAACCCCTGACCTTCTGAGTCTCAGGCCCGTGTGCTATCCACTACGCCATGTCTGTCTCTGTGTCTCGACTGTAAGCTCTTTGTGGTCAGGGAACATGACTACCAACTCTCCTATACTCTCCCAAACAACTAGTAATAATAATAATAATAATAAAATAATGATGGCATTTATTAAGCGCTTACTATGTGCAAAGCACTGTACTAAGTGCTGGGGAGGTTACAAGGTGATCAGGCTGTCCCATGGGGGTGCTCACGGTCTTAATCCCCATTTTACAGATGCGGTAACTGAGGCCCAGAGAAGTGAAGTGACTTGCCCAAAGTCACATAGCTGACAATTGGTGGAGCAGGGATTTGAACCCATGACTACTACAGAGATAATAATAATGGTATTTATTAAGCGCTTACTATGTGCAAAGCACTGTTCTAAGCACTGGGGGGGGGGGGGTTACAAGGTGCTCAGGTTATCCCACGTGGGGCTCACAGTCTTAATCCCCATTTTACAGATGAGGTAACTGAGGCACAGAGAAGTTAAGTGACTTGCCCAAATCACACAGCTGACAATCGGTGGAGCTGGGATTTGAACCCATGACCTCTGACTCCAAAGCCCAGGCTCTTTCCACTGAGCCAGTCTCCTTCTCTGTGCACTGTGCACTTCTCTGTACAATACTGTGCACGCAGTGAGTGCTCAATAAATGCCATTAATTGGCTGCGCAGGGTGATTATTTACTTCCTCTGGGCAGGGAATATGTCCTTTTTATTGTTGTATTGTACTCTCCCAAGCGCTTAGTACAGCACTCTGCACACTGTAAGCACTCAGTAAATCCGATTGATCGAATGAATGGAGTTTTAAAAACTCCTTCCTCGTGGAAGCCTAGTTATATATTCTGCTGAGGCTGCTGACATTTATTTGCACTTTACTGTGTGTTTCACCTCCCCCGTGGAGAGTCGTCACGCTTTTTTTCGGGAAACATGTATTGAAGAAATCCCCAGTACTTTGCCATAATTGCTTCAGCTTGTGAAAAGGAGCCAGACTCAACAGTTACAACTATTCCTACTTGGAGTAAAGCGACTACACAACATTTGCCTTTTTTCCCCACCCTATCACCATCTCCAGTTGACACTCCCATTACCAAGCCCCTTCTAATGGCCAGGATTTTTGTACATTTGGAAGCGAGGGGCTCTTTCAACAAGCGAGCCAACTGGAGGTCGACGACAAGAGGACAGCGGGCCAAGACGTTTATTTTTTCATATGTGTTTCCTTGTAATGGCATGAACTAGTAAAGGGGGGCTTCGTCAGGGTTATAGCTTCTCTGCTCTTGACTTGCAAGCTGATGTGGTCCATTGAAAGTCTTTAAAGAACACCGTATACTTGGATTTTACCTGATACAGCTGGTATTCATTCACGCATTCATTCATTTATCCCCTGGGCCTGGAATGCCCTCCCTCTGCCCATCATCATCATCATCAATCGTATTTATTGAGCGCTTACTATGTGCAGAGCACTGTACTAAGCACTTGGGAAGTACAAATTGGCAACATATAGGGACAGTCCCTACCCAACAGTGGGCTCACAGTCTAAAAGAGTGGGCTCACAGTTTAAAAGTCTTGCCCATCCACCCAGCTAGCTCTCTTCCTCCCTTCAAGGCCCTACTGAGAGCTCACCTCCTCCAGGAGGCCTTCCCACACTCAGCCCCTTCCTTCCTCTCCCCCTTGTCACCCTTTCCATCTCCCCCATCTTTCCTCCTTCCCTTCCCCACAGCACCTGTATATATGTATAGATGTTTGTACATATTTATTACTCTATTTATTTATTTATTTATTTATTTATCTTACTTGTACATATCTATTCTATTTATTTTATTTTGTTAGTATGTTTGGTTTTGTTCTCTGTCTCCCCCTTCTAGACTGTGAGCCCGCTGTTGGGTAGGGACCGTCTCTATGTGTTGCCGACTTGTACTTCCCAAGCACTTAGTACAGTGCTCTGCACACAGTAAGTGCTCAATAAACATGATTGATTGATTGATTCATTCATTCATTCATTCAGAAGCATTGTGGCTCAGTGGAAAGAGCCCGGGCTTTGGAGTCAGAGGTCATGGGTTCGAATCCCGGCTCTGCCACATGTCTGCTGTGTAACCTTGGGCAAGTCACTGAGCCCACTGTTGGGTAGGGACTGTCTCTATATGTTGCCAACTTGTACTTCCCAAGAGCTTAGTACAGTGCTCTGCACACAGTAAGCGCTCAATAAATACGATTGGTTGATTGATTGATTCTCTGAGCCTCAGTTACCTCACCTGCAAAAACAGGGATTAAGACTGTGAGCCCCATGTGGGACAACTTGGTCACATTGTATCCCCTCAGCGCTTAGAACAGTGCTTTGCACATAGTAAGCGCTTAACAACTGCCATCATTATTATTATTTAATCATTTAATCCTATTTATTGAGCGCTTACTGTGTGCAGAGCACTGTACTAAGCGCTTGGAAAGTACAGTTCGGCAACAGATAGAGACAATCCCTACCCAACAACAGGCTCACAGTCTAGAAGGGGGAGACAGACGACAAAACAAAACAAGTCGACAGGCATCAATAGCATCAAAAATAGATAAATATGTTGCCAACTTGTACTTCCCAAGCACTTAGTACAGTGCTCTGCACACAAAGTAAGCGCTCAATGAATACGATTGATTGATTGATTGATAAATAGAATTATAGAGATGTACACATTATTAATAAAATAGAGTAATAAATAAGTACAAATATACACAAGTGCCGTGGGGCAGGGAAGGGGGTAGAGCAGAGGGGCGACGGGGAGAGGAGGAGGAGCAGAGGACAAGGGGAGCTCAGTCTGGGAAGGCCTCCTGGAGGAGGTGAGCTCTCAGTAATAATAATAATAATAATAATAATAATAATAATAATAATAATAATAATGGCATTTGTTAAGTGCTTACTATGTGCAAAGCACTGTTCTAAGCGCTGGGGAGGTTACAGGGTAATTAAGTTGTCCCAAGGGGTGCTCACGGTTTTAATCCCCATTTTGCAGATAAGGTAACTGAAGCACAGAGAAGTGACGTGACTTACCCAAAGTCACACGGCTGACTGTTGGCAGAGCCGGGATTTAATAATAATAATAATAATAATAATAATAATAATAATAATAATGGCATTTGTTAAGTGCTTACTATGTGCAAAGCACTGTTCTAAGTGCTGGGGAGGTTACAGGGTAATTAAATTGTCCCATGGGGTGCTCACAGTTTTAATCCCCATTTTGCAGATGAGGTAACTGAGGCACAGAGGAGTGACGTGACTTGCCCAAAGTCACATGGCTGACAGTTGGCAGAGCCGGGATTTAATAATAATAATAATAATGATGGCATTTGTTAAGCGCTTACTATGTGCAAAGCACTGTTCTAAGCGCTGCGAAGGTTACAAGGTAATCAGGTTGTCCCACGAGGGGCTCACAGTTTTAATCCCCATTTTACAGATGAGGTAAATAAGGCACAAAGAAGTGACGTGACTTGCCCAAAGTCACACGGCTGACAGTTGGCAGAGCTGGGATTTAATAATAATAATGATGGCATTTGTTAAGCACTTACTATGGGCCAAGCACTGTTCTAAGCGCTGGGAAGGTTACAAGGTAATCAAGTTGTCCCACAGGGGGCTCACAGTTTTCATCCCCATTTTACAGATGAGGGAACTGAGGCACAGAAAAGTGACGTGGCTTGCCCAAAGTCACACGGCTGACAGTTGGCGGAGCCGGGATTTAATAATAATCATAATAATGATGGCATTTGTTAAGCGCTTACTATGTGCAAAGCACTGTTCTAAGCGCTGCGAAGGTTAGGGATTTGAAAGGAGGAAGAGAGCTAGTTTGGCGGGCGTGAGGAGGGAGGGCATTCCAGGCCAGAGGTAGGATGTGGGCCGGGGGTCGACGGCGGGACAGGAGAAAAGGAGGCCCAGTGAGCGGCAGGGCCCCAGGGCAAAGTAATGAGTGCAGTTGGATAGTTAGTGTCTGGCTGCAGTATGATAATAATAATAATAATGATGGTCCTTGTTAAGTGCTTACTCTGTGCCAAGCATTGCTCAAAGCACTGTGGTAGATACAAGCAAATTGGGTCGGACACCATCCCTGTCCCACGTGGGGCTCACCGTCTTAATCCCCATTTTACAGATGAGATAACTGAGGCCCAGAGAAGTGAAGT
Source organism: Tachyglossus aculeatus (assembly GCF_015852505.1). Classification (NCBI taxonomy): domain Eukaryota; kingdom Metazoa; phylum Chordata; class Mammalia; order Monotremata; family Tachyglossidae; genus Tachyglossus; species Tachyglossus aculeatus. The sequence continues at coordinate 66,283,294 of NC_052066.1, forward strand.
GACTTACCCAAGGTCACTCAGCAGGCAGGTGGCAGAGCTGCAATTAGAACCCAGGTCCTTCTGACTCCCAGCCCCTGCTCTGTCCACTGGGCCATGCTGATGCAGTGTAGGTTGGGGGAGGGTGAAAATTCTTCTTCTTTAAATGAGCGAAACAAGGAGCAGCCCACACTAGAATCCCCATCACTCATTCATTCATATTTATTAAGTGCTTACTTTGTGCAGAGCACTGCAATCAGCACTTGGGAGAGTACACTTGTCCGCCGTGTGACCTTGGGCAAGCTACTTAACTTCTCTGTGCCTCAGTTACTTCATCTGTAAAATGGGGATTAAGATTGTTAGGCTCACCTGGGACAATCTGATTACTTTGTATCTACCCCTGAGCTTAGAACAGTGCTCGGCACATAGTAACAAATACCATAATTATCATTATCATTATCATTATTATTGTTATTACCTTGTATCTTGTATCTTTTAGACTGTGAGCCCACTGTTGGGTAAGGACTGTCTCTATATGTTGCCAACTTGTACTTCCCAAGCGCTTAGTACAGTGCTCTGCACACAGTAAGCGCTCAATAAATACAATTGATTGATTGATTTATTGATCTACCTCCATGCTTAGAACAGTACTCAGCACATAGTAAGCAGTTGGGTAGGGATCATCTCTATATGTTACCATCTTGTACTTCCCAAGAGCTTAGTACATTACTCTGTACACAGTAAGCGCTCAATAAATATGATTGAATGAATGAATGAAATACCAAAATTATCATTATTATTGTTATTACCTTGTATCTACCTCTGTGATTAGAACAGTGCTCTGCACATAGTAAGCAGTTGGGTTGGGACCGTCTCTATATGTTGACAACTTGTACTTCCCAAGAACTTAGTACATTGTTCTGCACACAGTAAGCGCTCAATAAATACGATTGAATGAATGAATGAAATACCAAAATTATCATTATTATTGTTATTACCTTGTATCTACCCCTGTGCTTAGAACAGTGCTCGGCACATAGTAAGCAGTTGGGTAGGGACCATCTCTATATGTTGCCAACTTGTACTTCCCAAGTGCTTAGTACATTGCTCTGCACACAGTAAGCGCTCAATAAATACGATTGAATGAATGAATGAAATACCAAAATTATCATTATTATTGTTATTACCTTGTATCTACCTCCATGCTTAGAACAGTGCTCGGCACATAGTAAGCAGTTGGGTAGGGACCGTCTCTATATGTTACCAACTTGTACTTCCCAAGAGCTTAGTACATTGCTCTGCACACAGTAAGCGCTCAATAAATACGATTGAATGAATGAATGAAATACCAAAATTATCATTATTATTGTTATTACCTTGTATCTACCCCCGTGCTTAGAACAGTGCTCGGCACATAGTAAGCAGTTGGGTAGGGACCGTCTCTATATGCTGCCAATTTGTACTTCCCAAGCACTTAGTACATTGCCCTGCACACAGTAAGCGCTCAATAAATATGATTGAATGAATGAATGAAATACCAAAATTATCATTATTATTGTTATTACCTTGTATCTACCCCCGTGCATAGAACAGTGCTCGGCACATAGTAAGCACTTAACAAATACCATAATTATCATTATTATTGTTATTACCTTGTATCTACCCCCGTGCTTAGAACAGTGCTCGGCACATAGTAAGCACTTAACAAATACCATAAATATCATTATTATTGTTGTTGGAATTGAACAATAAACAGACACATTCCCTGCCCACAGTGAGCTTACAGTTTTGAAGATGAGCTACTTAGAGTCAGCCATGGCTGGGGCCATCCTGGGCCCAACAGAAGGAAAGAAACAAGTGCCCATCCTGCCCACCCTGAGGGAGAGATCGTCTCCTTACCCACCCCAACCCTAGGGCACCCACAGAAAAGTGACGCGTCTGACCGGGGAAGTAGATTGATTTGTTTAGACTGTGAGCCCACTGTTGGGTAGGGACCGTCTCTATATGTTGCCAACTTGTACTTCCCAAGCGCTTAGTACAGTGCTCTGCACACAGTAAGCGCTCAATAAATACGATTGATGATGATGATGATGATTTGTTTAGACTGTGAGCCCACTGTTGGGTAGGGACCGTCTCTGTATGTTGCCAACTTGTACTTCCCAAGCGCTTAGTACAGTGCTCTGCACACAGTAAAAGCTCAATAAATACGATTGATTGATTGACTGATTGTGAAACATGTCACCGCACCGCTCGGAGCTCCACTGGTAGGGGAGTAACCGAAGCCCTCAGCGTTGTTGTCACAACAGACAATGACGTTCCCCCACCGTTCAAAGTCTCATTGAAGGCACACCTCCTCCAAGAGGTCTTCCCTGACTCGATGTGGGCAGGGAATGAGTCCGCTTAGTCATAATAATAATAATAATGATGGCATTTACTAAGCGCTTAGTATGTGCAAAGCACTGTTCTAAGCGCTGGGGGGGTTACAGGGTGATCAGGTTGTCCCTTGGGGGGCTCACAATCCCCATTTTACAGATGAGGTAACTGAGGCACAGAGAAGTGAAGTGACTTGCCCAAAGTCACACAGCTGACAATTGGCGGAGCCGGGATTTGAACCCCTGACCTCTGACTCCAAAGCCCGGGCTCTTTCCACTGAGCCACGCTGCAATGCTCTGCCCACAGTAAGTGTTCAATAAATACCACTAATTGATTGAACTATGGTTTCTCACCAGCATCTAAAATCTGGGCATTAATACTAATAATAATTAGGGTGTTTGTTAAGCACTATGTGCCAGCCCTTGTACTAAGCACTGGGGTGGATACAAGCAAATTAGTCCCTGTCCCATGTGGGGCTCACAGTCTCGATCCCCATTTTACAGTAAGCGCTCAATAAATATTATCGAAGGAGTCTATTCTATTCTCACCCTGGAACCCTCACCCTTACTCTCCCTGGAACTATCTTCCGACTGGCCATTTTCTCTCCATTTCCAAATCCTTTCTAAAATCATATCTTGTCCAGGAGGGCTTTCTTCATTAATCTCTAATTTCCCCGCTTTGCATCCTCAAATTGCCCTTTCAGCGCTTCAGCACTTTAGCACTGACAACCCTTGTAGCACTTAAGTATCTTATATAATTTATTACTCCCGCATATCTCTAACTTATTTAAGTTAAATAAGTTAACTTATTTATTTCATTATGAACTCCTTGAGGACAGGAGTCATCGATTCTAATCCTATTTTTCTCTCCCAAATGCTAATTCACAAATGCACTCAGAAAGCCAAATGAATGGTGCTGATTGAATTTTGCCTTTCTTTTCCAGAGGTGGTGGAACAGATTTGAATTTATAATATGCAAGTCTTCGGTTTTTTTTTTTAAAAAAATGCCCCATGATACAACCATCGGTGGGATGGGGAAGTTGGAGACAAGAAGGGAAAAGGAGGATGTGAATAGGTTGGAAGGGCGCAGAATCCCAAAGTGGTGGTCAGCATTCAGAAAATCCGTTTTGTGTGATCACTGCTGTGTGTTTTGGAGAATTATGAGGAGAGTGATTTTCTTCACATTGCCTCGGCTCTTGCTGAAAAGTTTCATTCATTCATTGAATCATATTTATTGAGCGCTTACTGTGTGCAGAGCACTGTACTAAGCACTTGGAAAGTACAATTTGGCAACAGATGGAGACAATCCCTATCCAACAATGGGCTCACAGTCTAGAAGTGGGAGACAGACAACAAAACAAAACAAGTAGACAGGCATACTTCCCAAGCGCTTAGTACAGTGCTGTGCACACAGTAAGCACTCAATAAATACAATTGAATGAATCAAGAGCATCAAGTACCAGATACCTCTCCTCATTGGCTTGGCAATCCTTCCTCTCCGGGGAGGATTTGATGCTTTTCCCACTGACAAATTCTTCATCAGATAATAATGATGGTATTTGTTAAGCGCTTACTATGTGGCAAGCGCTGTTCTAAGCGCTGGGGGAGGCACAAGGGAATCAGATTGTCCCACATGGGGCTCACAGTCTTAATCCCCATTTTACAGATGAGGTAACTGAGGCCCAGAGAAGTGAAGTGACTTGCCCAAAGTCACACAACTGACAAGTGGTGGAGCCAGAATTAGAACCCACAGCCTCTGACTCCCAAGCCCGGGCTCTTTCCACTAAGCCACGCTGCTTCATCTGCTCTCAGATGAATCTACAGCAGGGTTTTTTTTTGACTACTTTTATTTATTTATATTGATGTCTGTCTCCTCCTCTAGTCTGTTAGCTCGTTGTGGGCAGGAATGTGCCTGTTGTCATATTGTACTCTCCCAAGCGCTTAGTACAGTGATTTGCACACAGTAAGTGCTCAAGAAATATGACTGAATGAATGAATGAACTACCTGCTAGAACTTATTTTGACATTTTTCAAAAGCCATATTTTTGCAAGGATAGATTGGCACACTCTGTTGTGAAAGAAAGGTCATATTTAGATTATAAACTCCTTATGGACAGTGATCCTGTTTAATCATCGTTTCTACGGTCCCAAGTCTTAGTACAGTGGTCTGCCCACTTTAGGCACTCAGTATATACTACTGATTGATTAATGTCAGTCACTTAACTACCTCTTGACTTTAAATAATTTTTTTAAAGTCACTCTCACATTTCCCTGCAGCATCTGGGAAGCAGTACGGCCTAGTGGCTAGAGGACAGACCTGGGTGTCAGCAGGTCCTGGGTTCTAATCCCAGCTCCACTACTTGTCTGCTGTGTGACCATGGACAAGTCACTTAACTTCTCTGTGCCTCAGTTACCTCCATCTGTCTAATGGGGATAAAGACCGTGATCCCTATGTGGTACAGGGACTGGGTCCAACCTGAATAGCTTGTACCTGCCCCAGTGCTTAGAACAATCCTTCATATAAAGCAAGTGCTCAACAAATATCATCATCGTCATTATTATTACTATTATTATCTGGTGATATTTGCCGTTGTTCTTGGAGAAACCAAAATTCCTGACTTGAATCACTCTCTCCAGTTTCCTCTTTACAGCACTGCTCAGATCCTACAACACAAAGAGTGGAACAGCCTGGCCACTAAACTTCCGAATTGCTTCAGAGTGGGGCTGAGAAAGTGTATCTTGGAAATCCCGTTACTTCCACAGCGTTTCTGTAATCAATCAATCAATCGTATTTATTGAGCGCTTACTGTGTGCAGAGCACTGTACTAAGTGCTTGGGAAGTCCAAGTTGGCAACATATAGAGACGGTCCCTACCCAACAGTGGGCTCACAGCGTAGAAGGGGGAGACAGAGAACAAAAAAAAACCCATATTAACAAAATAAAATAAATAGGATAGATATGTACAAGTAAAATAAATAAATAAAATCTGTAGAATTTAGAACCCTCTACCTCACCAAACTCAGAAAGGAGCCTGTCAGTGGTATCTAGATTTTCAACAACCTGTTCAATAGCAAGTCAGCGTGACTTAGTGGAAAGAGCACGGGCTTGGGAGTCAGAGGATGTGGGTTCTAATCCCACCTCTGCCACGTCTGCTGTGTGACCTTGGGCAAGTCACTTAACTTCTCTGTGCCTCAGGTACCTCATCTGTAAAATGGAGATTAAAAGTACGAACCACACGTTGGACAACCTGATCACCCTGTGTCTACTCCAGCGCTCAGAACAGTGCTTGGCACATAGTAAGCGCTTAACAAATACCATCATTATAAAGTCACTTTACTTCTCTGGGCTTCAGTTACCTCATCTGTAAAATGGGGATTGAGACTGTAAGCCCCCTGTGGGACAGGGACTGTGTCTAACCCAATTTGCCTGTATCTACCCCTGTGCTTAGTACAGTGCCTGGCACAGAGTAAACACTTAACAAATACCAAAGTTATTATTATTATATTATTATTATCATTATTATTAATAACTGGAAGCAGAGAAAGCCACCTTGGTCACAATGAATGCTCCTCAAAAATGACATTCTTTCACTTCAACATAGACACAAAAGTCACCCAACTTTCCTTTTCTGTTTGCAGCCACACTAATGTCAGCATAGACTTTGAGAATGACTTTTGTGCCTGTCCACTCCTTTTTGCCTGTCTACTTGTTTTGTTTTGTTGCCTGTCTCCCCCTTCTAGACTGTGAGCCCATTGTTGGGTAGGGATTGTCTTTATCTGTTGCCGAATTGTACTTTCCAAGCGCTTAGTACAATGCTCTGCACACTGTAAGGGCTCAATAAATACGGTTGAATGAATGAATGAATTTTGTGTCAGTATCACAGACTCTTGTGTTGCATAAAACATAAGCAATATGGTCTAGTGGAAAGAGCATGGACCTGGGATTCGCACTACCATCCTTCCCGTCTCACAAGCCCGCAACCTTGGTGTCATCCTCGACTCCGCTCTCTCATTCACCCCTCACATCCAAGCCGTCACCAAAACCTGCCGGTCTCACCTCCGCAACATGGCCAAGACCCGCCCTTTCCTCTCCATCCAAACTGCTACCTTGCTGGTTCGATCTCTCATCCTATCCCGACTGGATTACCGTATCAGCCTCCTCTCTGATCTCCCATCCTCCTGTCTCTCCCGGCTTCAGACTATACTTCACTCTGCTGTCCAGATTATCTTTGTACAGAAATGCTCTGGGCATTCAATCATATTTATTGAAAGCTTACTGTGTGCAGAGCACTGTACTAAGCACTTGGGAAGTACAAGTCGGCAACATGTAGAGACAGTCCCTACCCAACAATGGGCTCACATCATCAATCGTATTTATTGAGCTTTTACTGTGTCACAGTCTAGAAGGGGGAGACAGACAACAAAAGAAAACATGTAGACAGATGACAAAACACGTATTCAGGTGTTTTACTCCCCTCCTCAAAAATCTCCAATGACGGCCTGTCAACCTATGTATCAAGCAAAAACTCCTCACTCTCAGCTTCAAGGCTGCCCATCCCCTCGCCCCCTCCTACCTCATCTCCCTTCTTTCCTTCTCCAGCCCAGCCCGCACCCTCCGCTCTTCTGCCACCGCTAACCTCCTCACTGGGCTTCGTTCTCCCCGTCCCGCCATCGACCCCTGCACACGTCCTTCCCCTGTCCTGGAATGCCCTCCCTCCGCACATCCGCCAAGCTAGCTCTCTTCCTCCCTTCAAAGCCCTACTGAGAGCTCACCTCCTCCAGGAGGCCTTCCCACACTCAGCCCCCTTTTTCCTCTCTTCCTCCCCATCCCCCTCCTCTACCCTACCTCCTTCCCTCCCCACAGCACTTGTATATATGTTTGTACAGATTTATTACTCTATTTATTTTACTTGTACATATTTACTATTCTACTTATTTTGTTAATGATGCGCATATAGTTTTAATTCTATTTGTTCTGACGATTTTGACACCTGTCTACATGTTTTGCTTTGTTGTCTGTCTCCCCCTTCTAGATTGTGAGCCTATTTTTGGGAGGGACCATCTCTATGTGTTGCCAACTTGTACTTCCCAAGCGCTTACTACAGTGCTCTGCACACAATAAGCTCTCAATAAATACCATTGAATGAATGAATGAATGAATGAATAATCCTGGCTCTGCCACTTGTCTACTGTGTGACCTTGGGCAAGTCATTTCACTCTCACATTTCCCTGCAGCATCTGGGAAGCAGCATGGCCTAGTGGCTAGAGGACGGACCTGACTGTCAGCAGGTCCTGGATTCTAATCCTGGCTCTGCCACTTGTCTGCTGTGTGACCTTGGGCAAGTCACTTTACTTCTCTGCAGCTCAGTTACCTCATCTGTAAAGTGGGGATTAAGGCTGTGGGCCCCAAGTGGGAAATGGACTGTGTTCAACCTTCTATCTACCCTGGCACATAGTGAGTGCTTACCGAATACTATAAAAAAAATTGGGGATTCATCCTGTTCTCCTTCCTGCTTAGACTGTGAGTCCCATGTGTGACCTGATTCTCTTGTATCTTCCCCAAGAAGATACTTGACATATAATGTGTTACAACTATTATTCTTATTATTATTTTATAATGATGGTGATTTCCTGTGGATCCCATTCCCTCAACATTTTTCTGACAGCCTCCCAAGATATTTCAGTGGAAAAGAGCAAAAGACACACTCAGAGCTATTGTGATGCATGAGTGTGTATGTATGCGTATATGTATATATATATATGTATATATATATGTGTGTGTGTATATATGTGTGTATATATGTATATATGTGTGTGTATATATATGTGTGCATATATGTGTATATATATGTATATATATGTGTGTATATATATATGTGTGTGTGTGTATATATATATATATATATATATATATATATATATGTAGGTTTTCAGGGGGAGGGCGGCAGTGGGGCCCAGAGGCAGCAACTGCAGCTAGAGCTGCTACATCCATATTTTTAAAAAAAATTGAGGCCAGTTACCTCCCTCTCCACCTGCTAAATGCAGGTAAAATCTCTTACCTGCATTCATTATATCCTGTGATTTTTTTTTGGCCTGGATTTAATCATGAGTATCTTGTTTCAATGTAGGTAACATTTTCTTGCTCAGAGTAGACCAGCTGAATACTGAAACATAATTAAATGGAAAGACACAAGCTCCACAGGGAAATTTGCGCTTCAGTGTTGCAAGAAGACACCTTCTGGACCCTGAAACGCTGGAGCTGGGTCTATCGGATCAGACTGTGAAATCACACCCAGTTAAGGCAGCAGTCAAGTTTGCAGAAAAGGTTTCGGGCTTCTCTATTTCAGTCAATTGGCAACCAATCAATCAATCGTAATTATTGAGCACTTGACGTGTGCAGAGCACTGTACTAAGCATTTGGGGGAGTATTTTATAACAGATTTTGGAGCAAATTAAACCAAAGTGGTCTTTGGAAGGCCAAATGACTCGACTTGGATTAGCATATTTTGGACACATCATCAGGAGGACTAATTCTCTGGAGAAGACACAAAAGCTAGGAAAAGTTCAGGGAAAATGTGGCAGAGGCAGACTGGCAGCTAGATGGATAGAGCCCAGAACAACGATAACGGAAAGATTGCAGGTTATGGCAGAGGGCAGGACGTTCTGGAGAAAGTATATCCATGGAGTCACTATGAATCAGAAATGACTCAATCAATCAATCGTATTTATTGAGCACTTACTGTGTGCAGAGCACTGTACTAAGCGCTTGGGAAGTACAAGTTGGGAACATATAGAGACGGTCCCTACCCAACAGTGGGCTCACAGTCTAGAGGGGGAGTCAGACCTTAATACAGATAAACAAATTATGAATATGTACAGAAGTGTTCCTTTTTTTCTTAATTCAAATAATATATATAAATATATTATATTAATTATATAATAGTTTTATATTTTCTATTTTATTAAATATACATATTTAATGTATAATATATATGCATTATATATATGTATAAAACATAAATGTCCTGATATGGTGCATATTTTCCATAAATAAGTGGCACCAGGAAGGAGGAGAGAGTTGAATAAATTCTTTGCTTTCCCTTCTGTGTTGCCTGTGCAATTGGATCAGTACCTTCTAAGCACTTGATATTCAATTAATTGAACACATATTTGTTAAATACTTACTATATGCCGAGCACTGTATTAAGCACTTGGGAAAGTACAATACAACAGAGTTAGTAGACATGTATCTCGCCCACAAGGAGCTTATGGTCGACGGTGGGACAGGCGAGAGCGAGGTACAGTGAGGAGGTTAGCGGCAGAGGAGCGGAGGGTCTCTACACATCCGCCAAGCTTGCTCTCTTCCTCCCTTCAAAGCCCTACTGAGAGCTCACCTCCTCCAGGAGGCCTTCCCACACTGATCCCCCTTTTTCCTCTCCTCCTCCTCATCCCCCCCACCCTACCTCCTTCCCCTCCCCACAGCATCTGTATATATCTTTGTACAGATTAATTACTCTATTTATTTTACTTGTCCATATTTACTATTCTATTTATTTTGTTAATGATGTGCATTTAGCTTTAATTCTATTTGTTCGGACGACTTGACACCCGTCCACATGTTTTGTTTTGTTGTCTGTCTCCCCCTTCTAGACAGTGAGCCCGTTGTTGGGTAGGGACCTTCTCTATATGTTGCCACCTTGTACTTCAATCAATCAATCAATCGTATTTATTGAGCGCTTACTGTGTGCAGAGCACTGTACTAAGCGCTTGGGAAGTACAAGTTGGCAACATATAGAGACAGTCCCTACCCAACAGTGGGCTCACAGTCTAAAAGAGACATTTGTTAAGCACTTACTATGTGCAGAGCACTGTTCTAAGCGCTGGGGGGGATACAAGGTGATCAAGTTGTCCCACGTGGGGCTCACAGTCTTAATCCCCATTTTACAGATGAGGGAACTGAGGCTCAGAGAAGTTAAGTGACTTGCCCAAGGTCACACAGCAGACATGTGGTGGAGCCGGGATTCGAACTCATGACCCTTGGCTCCAAAGCCCGTGCTTTTTCCAATGAGCCACGCTGCTTCTCTTAAGGGCTTCCCAAGCCCTTAGTACAGTGCTCTGCACACAGCAAGCGCTCAATAAATATGATTGAATGAATGGAGAGACGGACCTTAAAATAAATAACGGATATGTACATAATTGTTGTGGAGCTGAGGATGGGTGACTATCAAGTGCTTGAAAGGTGTAAATACATGTGTAAGGGTGACACAGAAGGAAGAGAGAGAAGGGGTAATCAATCAATAGTATGGGAAATCAGTCAATAGTATTTGAGCATTTACTGTGTGCACAGAGCTCTAATAATAATAATTATAATAACTGTTGTATTAGTTAAGCCCTTACTATGCACCAAGCATGGCTTAGTGGAAAGAGCCCGGGCTTGGGAGTCAAAGGTTGTGGGTTCAAATCCCGGCTCCGCCACTTGTCAGCTGTGTGACTTTGGATAAGTCACTTAACTTCTCTGTGCCTCAGTTACCTCGTCTGTAAAATGAGGATGAAGACTGTGAGTCCCAGATGGGACAACCTGATTACCCTGTATGTACCCCAGCACTCACTTAGAACAGAGATCGGCACTGAGCTCCGGGTTTACCCACTCTGTTGCTTCTCTTCATCATCAATCGTATTTATTGAGCGCTTACTGTGTGCAGAGCACTGTACTAAGCGCTTGGGAAGTACAAATTGGCACCATATAGAGGGCTCACTTGTTTCTCTTCCTTCTCCCTTCTGCTTCCCCCATGTGGTCCTACATTAGTTTTTCCGCCAGACAGGTCGGGCAAGGGAAGGGAAAGGATGGGATTTGGTTAGGATAATGGGGTGAGAGAAGGTGGAGAATTACCTCTATAATTCATTCATTCATTCAATTATATTTATCGAGCACTTAGTGTGTGCAGAGCACTGTACTAAGCGCTTGGGAAGTACAAATCGGCAACATATAGAGACGGTCCCTACCCAACGACGGGCTCACAGTCTCTATAAGCAACCTTTCTTCGCTTCATCATAGGAGAAGCAGCATGGCTCAGTGGAAAGAGCCCAGGCTTGGGAGTCAGAGGTCATCGGTTCTAATCCTGGCTTCCCCACTTGTCAGCTGTGTGACTTTGGGCAAGCCACTTAACTTCTCTGGGCCTCAGTTACCTCATCTGTAAAATGGGGATTAAAGCTGTGAGCCCCAAATGGGACAGCCTGATTACCTTGTAACTAGTTCAGAGCTTAGAACAGTGCTTGGTACATAGTTAAGCACTTAACAAATACCATCATCATTATTATTGTTGTATCCCCCCCAGCTCTTAGAACAGTGCTTGGCACATAGTAGGTGCTTAAAAAATTCTATCATCATTATTATCATTATCGTATCTACTCCAGTTCTTAGAACAGTGCTTGGCACATAGTAAGCACTTAACAAATGCCATCATCATTATTATTATTATTGTATCAACTCCAGTGCTTAGAACAGTGCTTGGCACATAGTAAGTGCTTAAAAAATTCCATCATCATTATTATCATTATCGTATCTACTCCAGCTCTTAGAACAGTGCTTGGCACATAGTAAGCGCTTAACAAATACCATCATCATTATTATTATTATTGTATCAACCCCAGTGCTTAGAACAGTGCTTGGCACAAAGTAAGCGCTTAACAAATTCCATCATCATTATTATCATTATCGTATCTACCCCAGCTCTTAGAACAGTGCTTGGCACATAGTAAGCGCTTAACAAATACCATCATCATTATTATTATTATTGTATCAACCCCAGTGCTTAGAACAGTGCTTGGCACATAGTAAGTGCTTAAAAAATTCCATCATCATTATTATCATTATTGTATCTACCCCAGCTCTTAGAACGGTGCTTGGCACATAATAGGTGCTTAACAAATTCCATAATCATTATTATCATTATCATATCTACCCCAGCTCTTAGAACAGTGCTTGGCACATAGTAGGCACTTAACAAATACCATTATCATTATTATCATTATTGTATCTATTCCAGTGCTTAGAACAGTGCTTGGCACATAGTAAGTGCTTTAACAAATACCACTATTATAATTGTTAGTATCTATCAATCATACTTACTACTAGTAGTAGTATTACTATTACTTATAATCGTACTTATTATTATTAGTAGTAGTATTACTATTACTATAATAATAATAATAATAATGGCATTTATTAAGCGCTTACTATGTGCAGAGCACTGTTCTAAGCGCTGGGGAATTTACAAGGTGATCAGGTTGTCCCCCGTGGGGCTCACAGTCTTCATCCCCATTTTACAGATGAGGGAACTGAGGCCCAGAGAAGTTAAGTGACTTGCCCAAAGTCACACAGTTGACAAGTGGTGGAGCCGGGATTTGAACCCATGACCTCTGACTCCAAAGCCCGTGCTTTTTCCACTGAGCCACGCTGCTTCTATGTTACTACTATATTACTACTATTACTGTTACTACTATATTACTACTATTACTACTATTACTACTATTATTACTACTACTACTGCCCCCAGATCTAGGCTCCAGTTAATCTATCATTTGTATGTAGTAGTAGTAATAGCAGTACTATTACTACTATTATTATTATTACTACTACTAATAAGCACGAATGATAGATTAACTGGAGCCTAGATCTAGGAGTCGTTTAGGCCCAAGAGGCAACTTCTCACTCTTGGCTTCAAGGTTGTCCATCCCCTCGCCCCCTCCTACCTCACCTCCCTTCTCTCCTTCTCCAGCCCAGCCCGCACCCTCCGCTCCTCTGCCGCTGCTAACCTCCTCACTGGGCCTCGTTCTCGCCTGTCAATCAATCAATCAATCAATCGTATTTATTGAGCGCTTACTGTGTGCAGAGCACTGTACTAAGCACTTGGGAAGTACAAGTTGGGGGAAGTACAAGTACACTGTGTAGCATTATTACTGCTATGGTTATTATTACTGTTGTTGTTGTAATTCACTCATTCATTCCCCGGCCCATGTCCTCCCCCTGGGCTGGAATGCCCTCCCTCTGCCCATCCACCAAGCTAGCTCTCTTCCTCCATTCAAAGCCCTACTGAGAGCTCACCTCCTCCAGGAGGCCTTCCTAGACTGAGCCCCCTTTTTCCTCTCCTCCTCCCCAACCCCCCGGCCCTGCCCCCTTTCCCTCCCCACAGCACGTGTATATATTTGTACAGCTTTATTACTCTATTTTACTTGTATATTTTAAAACTCCATTTTGTTAATGATGTGCATATAGCTGTAATTCTATTTATTCTGATAGTTTGACACCTGTCTCCATGTTTTGTTCTGTTGTCTGTCTCCCCCTTCTAGACTGTGAGCCCACTGTTGGGAAGGGACCGTATCTATATGTTGCCGACTTGTACTTCCCAAGCGCTGAGTCCAGCGGTGGGTAATAACTTGAGTCATTTTGGCCTCAACATTGCTACAGATTTCAAACCACCAGCATCGGGGCATTGGTTCACATATCAAACCTTCATGGGGCAGGACTTGTTGAGAAGAATGGGTGCCAGCAGGAGACACAAATAAATGTCCTACAGTGCACTAAAATAAGGGACCCGAAGAAAAGCTAGACTGAAGAAGTGCCTTAGAGAGACAATAATGCGAACCTTCAAATTCTGGGATATATTATGTTTTGCTTTGTTTTGTCTGTCTCCCCCTTCTAGACTGTGAGCCCGTTGTTGGGTAGGGACAGTCTCTATATGTTGCCGACTTGGACTTCCCAAGCGCTCAGTACAGTGCTCTGCATTCATTCATTCATTCATTCAATTGTATTTATTGAGCGCTTACTGTGTGCAGAGCACTGTACTAAGCGCTTGGGAAGTACAAGTTGGCAACATATAGAGACGGTCCCTACCCAACAGCGGGCTCACAGACAACGAAACAAAACACACTAACAAAATAAAATAGAGTAATAGTAAGATAAATAGAGTAATAAATATGTACAAACATATATACTCAGTAAATAAATATGATTAGCATGGCTCAGTGGAAAGAGCCTGGGCTTTGGAGTCTGAGATCATGGGTTCAAATCCTGGTTCCGCCACTTGTCAGCTGTGTGACTTTGGGCAAGTCACTTAACTTCTCTGGGCCTCAGTTCCCTCATCTATAAAATGAGGATGAAGAATACGAGAGCCCCACGCGGGACAACCTGATTAACTTGTATCTACCCCAGCGCTTAGAACAGTGCTTTGCATATAGTAAGCGCTTAACAAATACCGACATTATTATTATGATGATGATGATTGCATGAATGAATGAATGAAGTGTTCTGCACACGGTAAGCGCTCAATAAATACGATTGAATGAACGAAGGGATGAAGTGCTCTGCACACAGTAAGCGCTCAATAAATACGATTGAATGAATGAAGGGATGCTCTTGCAGAATTCATTCCCAGTAGCATTACACAGTGTACCCGCTGGATGGCGTTCAAATATTGACGAATCACCCCTCTCAAAATTTAAAGTTTTTAGGGTGTCGAGGGGAAGAAGGTAGGGCTATTTCATTGTCACCCCTGATGCCCTAAACTGCCTTTCAAAATGCATTGGAACACACGTCCAGTGTCAAGGGAGGTTTCTCGGTGGACATCCTTACCGTTGAAATAATAATAATAACAATAATGGCATTTGTTAAGCTCTTACTATGTGCAAAGCACTGCTCTAAGCGCTGGGGAGGATACCAGGTGATCAGGTTGTCCCACGGGGGGCTCACAGTCTTAATCCCCGTTTTACAGATGAGGGAACTGAGGCTCAGGGAAGTTAAGTGAGTTGCCCAAGGTCACGCAGCAGACATGTGGCAGCGTGGCTCAGTGGAAAGAACCCGGGCTTTGGAGTCAGAGGTCATGGGTTCAAATCCCGGCTCCGCCAATTGTCAGCTGGGTGACTTTGGGCAAGTCACTTCACCTCTCTGGGCCTCAGTTACCTCATCTGTAAAATGGGGATTAAGACTGCGAGCCCCCCAGTGGGGCAACCTGATCACCTTGTAACCTCCCCAGAGCTTAGAACAGTGCTTGGCACATAGTAAGCGCTTAATAAATGCCATCATTATTATTATTATTATGTGGCGGAGCAGGATTTGAACCCTTGAAAGTCCATTTATTTTAATATTTTCTGAAGATATTTTCTAGGCCGCATAGATGGATTCCGATTTACAAAGAGGGAGACACAGCACCTCTCCCCAAATGTTTTTTTCTCTGCTGAGCTTAAGCTGACCCATACGAAAGGTGGAATTTAAGGACCTGACGGTGAATCTGATTGCTCTTCGCCCTGACTTAAAAGCCTTCACCATCTAAAGGAGACAGGTGGTGCCAAGGTGAACTAGCACACATCAAGGGTGAAAACAAGTCCATGCCTCCCTATTTCAATCTCTCCTCCTCCCTCCCCATTAGGGATTTTTTGGCAGTTGAGTTTTAGAAAACGATGCAGGAGGAAGGGGTAAATGAGGTTTGGGACAAGAGATGGATTCCACCTGGCAGAAAGAAAACTGGAGCATGTTTTTACAAGGTGGAGTCAATGGAGAAAAATGTGTTTTGATTCCAAGAAATCCAAGGCAATTTTCACCGCCTGCTTTGGCACCTGGCCCTTGTTCTTAGGGACGGAGAACTTAATTCTCACCTCGACAACTCTGTTAACTGATGGATAGGGAGGGTCTTCCCAACCAAAGTCATATTCCTGTCCCCATACGTATATATGTTTGTACATATTTATTACTCTATTTATTTATTTATTTTACTTGTACATATCTATTCTATTTATTTTATTTTGTTAGTATGTTTGGTTTTGTTCTCTGTCTCCCCCTTTTAGACTGTGAGCCCACTGTTGGGTAGGGACTGTCTCTATATGTTACCAATTTGTACTTCCCAAGCGCTTAGTACAGTGCTCTGCACATAGTAAGCGCTCAATAAATACGATTGATGATGATGATGCCAGTCTCTTCCAGCCTTCTGCATTGCCATGACTTGCTCCTTTCATTCATCCCCGCGCCCAGTCCCACAGCATTTATGTCCATATCTGTCATTTATTCATTTATTTATATTAATGTCTGTCTATCCCTCTAGACTGTAAACTCTTTGGGCAGACCTGTCTGTTGTATTGTTATATCGTACTCTCCCAAATGCTTAGTATAGTGCCTTGCGCACAGTAAGTGCTCAATAAATAGGATTGTCTGACTCAAACCATTGAAGATGATAAACCTATCTGTGAAGTCTCTCAAGTGAGGGGAAGAATTTCAAGGTTGAAATTATCTGTTTACAAGCGTATCTGTGTACGCTTGATGCGTTCAATTTAGTTATTCAGGTATTTCATCCTTTCTATTTGTATTAATGCCTGCTACAGCCTTATTCTTCCTCCAGGTTTCAGCGTTCCTAAATATTTTCCTTTTGTCTTTCTTCCTCAATCAATTGTGCACTATTTGAGGGCAGGGGATGTATGTCCGGCTACATCTGAACTCCTCCAAGTGCTTGGAACAATGCTTAAAACTCAGCTGGTGCTGAGTGGTAACTCTTTTCCAGGGCAGTTCAGGTTGTTCATCTTTCGAGCACAGAGATGGACCAGCATATATCCAGTGAACCGTTCTGTCGAACAACCAAAGGGGTTCCTGTTTCAATTTCCCCTCCTCTCTTGACATTCAATATGTTTGGCTGCTAAATTTGAGGAAAATGGGGCAAAAGTTGAAGGAATAAAATGAGGAATGGGATAAGGGATGGATTCCAGTTGGCCAGAGGAAAACTCGAGGACGTTTTTACAAGGTGGAGTAAATGGATGGACAGTCATTTTTGGCTTTAAGAAATCCAAAGCAAGTTTCACCACATAAAATGCCTGCTCTTATGCCAAACACGTGTTATAAATTAACCTGAATAGTTAAGTTTGTTTCCTTTCTGAACACTCTTAAACTACTAAAGCTTAGAATCTCAGCAGGTATCTATCTCCTTACCAACACACACACACTTTACATAGCCAACCTCTTTGGATCTTTCCCACCAGTTTTAATAGAAAAATCTTGAGCTTTTCTACATAATCCGGGAGAAGAAGTGTGGCCGGCATGTGCCTGGGAGTCAGAGGATCTGTGTTCTAATCCTGGTTCCACTTATCTGCTGTGTGACCTTGGGGAAGTCACTTCACTTCTCTGTGCTTTAATTACCTCACCTGTAAACTGGGGATTAAGGCTGAGCCCCGGGAACGTGCCCAACCCAATTATTTTGAATCTACCCCAGAGTTTAGCACAGTGCCTGGCACCTAGTGAGTGCTTAACGAACATCACAAAAAATTATTTCTGTTTTGAAAGAACAATAATACTTGCTACCATATTCATACAGCTCTTGCTCCAACCATTCAGAGTAAATTATTCAAAAAGGACTGCCATAAATAATTTATGAACCACAGGATGAAAAAACAACTGAATATAGAATTCCTCTCCCAGTTTGTCTCTCCCATTTGGTAC
Source organism: Tachyglossus aculeatus (assembly GCF_015852505.1). Classification (NCBI taxonomy): domain Eukaryota; kingdom Metazoa; phylum Chordata; class Mammalia; order Monotremata; family Tachyglossidae; genus Tachyglossus; species Tachyglossus aculeatus. The sequence continues at coordinate 66,301,116 of NC_052066.1, forward strand.
GGCTGAGGCAAGGCTTTGGCAGTTTAATCATTTTTAATTTCGAAAAATACTGGTATTAAATCAGCAAATATAATTGCCACTGAAATTGAGAAGGCTTTCTGGGCATTTGTTTCCACTTTTTCCAGTCCCTGGAGAAGTCAGTGAGAAATGTATATTTCAGTGAGGAGATTGTTGGTCCCTCAGTATAATAATGATTGTGGTATTTGTTAAATACTAAGTGCCAAGTACTATACTAAGTTCCGGGAGAGCTACGAGATAATCAGGTCAGCCATAGTCCCCGTCCCACATTGGGCTCACAGTTTAAGGGGGAGACAGGACAGGTATTCCAGTTCCATTTTACAGATGAGGAAACTGAGGTCTTCCCTAACTCCTCATTTCCCCACTCTATTCTTCCTCCCTTCTGCGTCGCCTATGCACCTTGGTTCTATAGCCTCTAAGTACTTTGCTACTTACCACTCCCCCATCTCCACAGCACCGATGAAATATTCTCATATGTCTGCCATTTCCCCATCTGTAATTTATTTTATTATTATTATTAATATTATTGTTGTTGTATAATTATATATCATTATAATAATAATAATTGTGGTATTTGTTAAACCACTTACTATGTTCCCAGCACTGTTCTGAGTGCTGGGGTAGATACAAAGTAATCAGGTTGAGTCCCACATGGGGCTCGCACTCTTAATCCCCATTTGACGGATGAGGCAACTGAGGCATGGAAAAGTGAAGTGACTGGAACAAGGTCACCCAGCAGACATGTGTAAGAGCTGCAATTAGAACCCACATCCTCTGATTCCCAGGCCCGCTCTTTCTACCAGGCCATGCTGGTCCTAGCGTCTGTCTGTCAATCAATCAGTATTAATAATAATAATAATAATAATAATAATATTGGCATTTGTTAAGCGCTTACTATGTGCAAAGCACTGTTCTAAGCGCTGGGGGGTGGATACAAAGTGGTCAGGTTGTCCCACGTGGGGCTCACAGTCTGAATCCCCATTTTACAGATGAGGTAACTGAAGCTCAGAGAAGTTAAGTGACTTGCCCAAGGTCACAGAGCAGACATATGGCGGAGCCGGGATTTGAACCCATGACCTCTGACTCCAAAGCCCGTGCTCTTTCCACTGAGCCATATTGGTATGCATTGAGTGCTTATGATGATCAGTTCACTGTACTAAACATTTGGGAGAGTACAACAGTACAACACACTTGGTAGACACAATCCCTGGCCCCAGGGAGTCTACAATCTAGCAGGGGAGGCAGACATTAAAATAAATTCATAGGAAATGAGAGGAAATGAGAGAATATAAGAGAAGCAACGTGACTCAGTGGAAAGAGCCCGGGCTTTGGAGTTAAAGGTCATGGGTTCAAATCCTGGCTCTGCCAATTAGCTGGGTGACTTTGGGCAAGTCACTTCACTTCTCTGGGCCTCAGTTACCTCATCTGGAAAATGGGGATGAAGACTGTGAGTCCCCCGTGGGACAACCCGATCACCTCGTAACCTCCCCAGTGCTCAGAACAGTGCTTTGCACATAGTGAGCACCTAATAAATACCATCATTATTACTATTATTATTATATGTACATAAGTGTGTGTTGTGGGGCTGAGGGTGGGGAGTATACTAATAATAATTATTATTATGGCATTTATTAAGCGCTTCTTATGTGCCAGGCACTTTTCTAAGCACTGGGGCGGATATAAGTAAATAAGGTTGGACACAGTCCCTTGTCCCACTTGGGGCTCACAATCTTAATCCCCTTTTTACAGATGAGGTAACTGAAGCCCAGAGAAGTGAAGTGAGTTGCCCAAGTTCACACAGCAGACAAGTCCCTTCCCACCCCACAGCACTTGTGTATATATGTACATATTTATTATTCTATTTATTTTATTAAAGATGTGTATCTATCTATAATTCTATCTATTTATATTGATGCTATGGATGCCTGTCTACTTGTTTTGTTTTGTTGTCTGTCTCCCTGCTCCTAGACCGTGAGCCTATTGTTGGGTAGAGATTGTCTCTGTTGTCAAATTGTACTCTCCAAGTGCTTAGTACAGTGCTCTGCACACGGTAAGTGCACAATATATACGATTGAATGAATGAAAGTGGCGGAGCTGGGATTAGAACCCATGACCTTCTGACTCCTGCGCCCGTGCTCTATTCACTACGCCATGCTGCTTCTCTAAATGCTTAATAATAAAATAATAATAATGATGACATTTATTAAGCACTTACTATGTGCAAAGCACTGTTCTAAGTGCTGGGGAGGTTACAAAGTGATCAGGTTGTCCCATGGGGGGTTCACAGTCTTAATCCCCATTTTATAGATGAGGTCACTGAGGCACAGAGAAGTTAAGTGACTTGCCCAAAGTCACACAGCTGACAATGGGCAGAGCGGGATTTGAACGCTTAGAACAGTGCTTTGCACATAGTAAGCGCTTAATAAATGCCATTATTATTATTATTAACCCATGACCTCTGACTCCAAAGCCCTTAAGAGGCAGAGTTCCAAGTGCATAAGGAACATAGAAGGGAGGGTGAATAGGGAGAAGCGTGACTTAGTGGAAAGGGCCCGGGCTTTGGAGTCAGAGGTCATGGGTTCAAATCCCGGCTCTGCCACTAGTCAGCTGTGTAACTTTGGGCAAGTCACTTCACTTCTCTGGGCCTCAGTTACCTCCTCTGGAAAATGGGGATGAAGACTGTGAGCCCTCCGTGGGGAAATCTGATCACCTTGTGCTTAGAACAGTGCTTCGCACATAGTAAGCACTTAATAAATACCAAAAAATAAAATAAAACAGGGGACGGGAGAGGCCCCTTGAAGGAGATGCGATTTTTGGAGGGGTTGGAAGTTGGGGAGAGTGGTGGTCTGTCAGCTAGGAAGGGAAAGGGAATTCCAGGCCAGAAGGAGGGCACGGGCAAGGAGTTGGCAGTGAGACAGATGAGATCAAGGTACAACGAGTAAGTTGGCATTAGAGGAGCCATATGTGTGGGCTGGTTTATAGTACGTAATAATGGTGATATTTGTTAAGCACTTACTATGTGCCAAACACTGTTCTAAGCACTAGGATCAGCAAGGAGGTAGGAGGGGAAGAGCTGATTGAGTGCCTTCAAGCTGATGTTAAGAAGTTTCTGTTTGATGCGGAGGTAATAATAATAATAATGGTGTTTATTAAGCGCTTACTAAGTGCAAAACACTGTTGTAAGTGCTGGAGAAGTTACAAGGTGATCAGGTTGTCCCGCTGGGGGCTCACAGTCTTAATCCCCATTTTGCAGATGAGGTACCTGAGGCCCAGAGAAGTGAAGTGACTTGCCCAAAGTCACACAGCTGACAATTGGCAGAGCCGGGATTTGAACCCATGACCTCTGACTCCAAAGCTCATGCTCTTTCCACTGAGCCACGCTGCTGCTCGTGGGTGGATGGGTAAACAATGTTGCCAACTTGTACTTCCCAAGCGCTTAGTATAGTGCTCTGCACACAGTAAGCGCTCAATAAATACGATTGAATGAATGAATGAATGTGAACTGAACTTTTTTCAGAAAAATGACCCAGGCAGCAGAGTGAAGTATGGACTGGAGTGGGGAGAGACAGCGGGCAGGGAGGTCAGCAAGGAGGCTGATGGAGAAGGATGAGAAGCAGCGTGGCTCAGTGGAAAGAGCCCGGGCTTTGGACTCAGAAGTCATGGGTTCAAATCCCTTCTCCACCAATTGTCAGCTGTGTGACTGTGGGCAAGTCATTAACTTCTCTGTGCCTCAGTTACCTCATCTGGAAAATGGGGATTAAGACCGTGAGCCCCCGTGGGACAACCTGATCATCTTGTATCCTCCCCAGCGCTGAGAACAGTGCTTTGCACATAGTAAGCACTTAATAAATGTCATCATTATTATTTATTAGTTCAGTGGTGTCCCCTATCCACTGTAAACTCCTTGTAGGCAGTGATCACGTCTACCTGCTCTACTGTATTGTACTTTCCCAAGTGCTTAGTACAGTGTTCTGCTCACAGCAAACATTCAACAACATGGCTTAGTGGGTAGATCATGGGGCCAGGAGTCAGAAGGACCTTGGTTCTAATTCCGACTCCATCATATATCTGCTGTGTGACCTTGGGCAAGTTACTTCACTTCTCTGGGCCTCATTTTACCTCATCTGTCAAATGGGGATTAAGACTGTGAGCCCCATATGGGACACGGACTGTGTCCAACCTGATTACTCTGTATCTACCCCAGTGCTTAGAACAGTGCCTGGCCTATAGTAAGTGCTTAACAAGTACCATAATTATTATCATTATTATCAATTTCCTCATAATTGTCTCCCCCATTACACTGTAAGCTCCTTGAGGAGAGATACCATGTCTATTACTTGTTGTGAGCAGGGAATGCATCTGTTGATTGTTGTTTTAATAATAATAATAATGATGGCATTTATCAAGTGCTTAATATGTGCGCTTAGGTTACAAGGTGATCAGGTTGTCCCACAGGGGGCTCACAGTCTTAATCCCCATTTTACAGATGAGGGAACCGAGGCCCAGTGAAGTGAAGTGACTTGCCCAAAGTCACCCAGCTGACAATTGGGGGAGCCGGGATTTGAACCCATGGCCTCGGACTCCAAAGCCCGGGCTCTTTCCACTGAGCCACGCTGCTTCTCTTTTGTTCTCTCCCAAGCACTTAGCCCAGTGCTCTGCACACAGTAAGTGCTCAATAAATACGATTGAATAATAATAATAGTGTGGTATTTGTTAAGCATTTCATTCATTCATTCATTCAATCATATTTATTGAGCGCTTACTATGTGCAGAGCACTGTACTAATAAGCACTTACTATGTGCCAGGCACTGTACTAAGCGTTGGGGTGGATATGAGAAGCGGCGTGGCTCAGTGGAAAGAGCCCGGGCTTTGGAGTCAGAGATCATGGGTTCAAATCCTGGCTCCGCCACTTGTCAGCTGGGTGACTTTAGGCAAGTCACTTCACTTCTCTGGGCCTCAGTTCCCTCATCTGGAAAATGGGGATGAAGACTATGAACCCCCCGTGGGACAACCTGATCACCTGGTAACCTCCCCAGCACTTAGAACAATGCTTTGCACATGGTAAGCACTTAATAAATACCATCATTATTATTATATGAGCAAATCGGCTTGAACACAGTCCCTGTCCCATGTGGGGCTCACTGTCTCCAGCCCCATTTTCCAGAAGAGGGAACCGAGGCCCAGAGAAGTGACTTGCTCAAGGTCACACAGCAGGAAAGGGGCAGAATCAGGATTATAACTCCCGGCCCATGCTCTATCCACTATGCCATGCCGCTTCGGCCCGCTGAGGCCGATCACCTTCCATCGTTGCTCCTTCTTCCCACCTCTTCCCACCAGTCTCCCGATCCTAAAACTCATCCATCCCATGTCCCTCTACACACTGAAGGAATGAACGCACAAATACTACTTTATTGGACTTCCCCACACACTTAGTGAAGTGCTCTGCACACAGTAAGCACTTCATTCACAAGCCCTTCATTCATTCATTCATTCAATCGTATTTATTGAGCACTTACTATGTGCCTTCCCACTATCCCTCCATACAGCTCCAACTGCTCTGCCGGCCAATCCCTGCAATTTGGGCTTGGGTCTGCTGCAAACCCAGCTGAAAAGATGCACATGTATTTCATCCACATGGACTCCGAAGGGATTGTTTATGAGGTTTTATAGAGTGTCTTGAGTTCTTGGTAGATTTATAAATGTCTATTAAATAAATCTGCAATTCACTCTGCTGATGCCTTGGCCTTTGAGGACTGAGAAAGACAAGAGATGGAGAGCACGCTTTTTAACTTTGGCTTTTCATTCTTGTCTAACTCTGTGTGCGGTTTAAATATGCCTTATTGTACAGCAAATAAAAATAATAATAATGGCATTTATTAAGCACTTACTATGTGCAAAGCACTGTTCTAAGCGCTGGGGAGGTTACAAGGTGATCAGGTTGTCCCTGATGGGGCTCACACTCTTAATCCCCATTTTACAGATGAGGTAACTGAGGCGCAGAGAAGTGAAGTGACTTGCCCAAAGTCACACAGCTGACAATTGGCAGAGCAGGGATTTAAACCCATGACCTCTGACTCCAAAGCCCGGGCTCTTTCCACTGAGTCATGCTGCTTCTCCAATGAACGCTCCAAGAAAAAGATACATTTTAAACAGGAAATAGGTGTTCCCCTAAGGCAGAAGTGCTCGGTTAATTCCTCCCCGTCAAATGTACAGTTAACCCTGAGAGCCGGTTGTCTACTTGGTGAAACGTCCAAGGTCCTGGGCTTAGAATCACAGGGTCAGATTTTAATGCCCGGGCCACGCATGGCAGGCATTAAAAAATTTGTGTTCTGAGTCTGAAATGCTGAAAAATGCACCCTGGCCCCAGGCTAACATAATAATAATAATGGCATTTATTAAGCGCTTACTATGTGCAAAGCACTGCTCTAAGTGCTGGGGGGGGGGTTACAAGGTGATTAGGTTGTCCCACGGGGGGTTCACAGTCTTCGTTCCGATTTTACAGATGAGGTAACTGAGGCACAGAGAAGTTAAGTGACTTGCCCAAAGTCACACAGCTGACAACTGACGGAGCCGGGATTTGAACCCATGTCCTTTGACTCCAAAGCCCGTGCTCTTTCCACTGAGCCACGCTGCTTCTCTAACATGTTTGAGGGGTTGTGGTACCTTTAAATAGACAGGGAAGTGGCTGAGCACAAATCAGGCCCAGAGTAATAGCAGCGAAAGAAGCAAAAGCCCCCACCTAAAATACATTTAAATATTTTCACTGGTCTTGGTTTTATCACCCCACATAGTTCCTTGGGTCACAGGCCAGTGATTTAAGCACAAACCATGCCAAGCTCTTATTTCTTCTCCAGTTTCCACAACTTCCCATGGCAAACGTGTGTACGCCTTACATACCCTAATACTAAACCGTCCACATATATTGGTATTTGTTAAGCACTTACTCTGTGCCAGGCACTGTACTAAGCGCTGGGGTCGATACAAGATCATCAGGTTGGACTCAGTCCCTGTCCCACATGGGACTCACGGTCTCGATCCCCATTTTGCAGATGAGGTCACTGAGGCACGGAGAAGTGAAGTGACTTGCCCAGGGTCACACAGCAGACATATACCCAGTCCCTCCTTTCTCCTGTCTGTAATTCATTTTAATATGTCTCCCCCAGTAGATTGTAAGCTCCTTGAAGGCGGAGCTCATGTCTACTAATTCTACTCGACTCTCCCAAGCCCTAAATACAGCACTCTACCCACAATTAAACAGGTATGCACACGTACGTATACACACATCACACATGTATATTTGTACTTCGTATTTGAAGATGACACCGCTGACTGTGCAATTCACCTATGACTGTGTGTGTGTGTATTTATTTTATTTTGTTAATATGTTTTGTTTTGTTGTCTGTCTCCCCTTTCTAGACTGTGAGCCCGCTGTTGGGTAAGGACCGCCTCTATATGTTGCCAATTTGTACTTCCCAAGTGCTTAGTACAGTGCTCTGCACACAGTATGTGCTCAATAAATATGATTGAATGAATGAATGAGTGTATGACCAAAGCATTATAGCTTAGTGGATAGAGCATGGGCCTGGGAATCAGAAGGACCTGGGTTCTAATCCCAACTTTACCACTTGTCTGCTGTGTGACCTGGGGTAAGTCACTTCACTTCTCTGGGCCTCCGTTACCTGATCTGGAAAATGGGGTTTGAGACTGTGAGCCCCATGGGGGACAGGGACTGTGTCCAAACTGATTAACTTGTATCTACCCCAGAGTTTAGAACAGTGCTTGGGCACATAGTAAGTACTTAATGAGCACCGTAATTATTATTACTGAGAAAATCAATGCACTCCGGGACACCTCATGCAAACAAAAGAACTGTGCCTGTGTTGCTATGCTTAATTTTTGCAGTGCCTGGTAATAATGATGACGGCATTTGTTAAGTGCTTACTATGTGCAAAGCACCGTTCTAAGTGCTGGAGAGGTTACAAGGTGATCAGGTAGCCCCAAGGGGGGCTCACGGTTTTAATCCCCATTTTCCAGATGAGGTAACTAAGGCCCAGAGAAGTGAAGTGACTTGCCCAAAGTCACACAGCTGACAGTTGGCGGAGCCGGGATTTGAACTCACGACCTCTGACTACAAAGCCCGTACTCTTTCCACTGAGCCACTACTGTTTCCTCTTTTTTTGCCTTGTCTCTTCTTTACAAAAGTTGCTTGTAAAGGGCCACTTCTTTCTTGATGGCAGAAAACCATGTTGGCCTATGCCGAGCAATTGACTGAGAGAAGCTTTCAGTTTTGAAGCAACATTGGCTGACATTCTGTTTTGCCCTGTCCTTAAGACGCTTCCTCTGCCCTCTTTGGTCTTCCAGTTTCAGCTCTCCACAATCAATGGTGTTTACTGAACGCTTACTAAGTGCAGAGCACTGTACTAAGCACTTGGGAGGGTTAAACAGAATGGTCAGGCACATTATAATAATAATGATGGCATTTATTAAGTGCTTACTATGTGCAAAGCACATAAGTGCTGGGGAGGTTACAAGGTGATCAGGTTGTCCCACGGTGGGCTCACAGTCTTCATCCCCATTTTACAGATGAGGGAACTGAGGCCCAGAGAAGTGAAGTGACTTGCCCAAAGTCACACAGCTGACAACTGGCAGAGCCAGGATTTGAACCCACGACCTCTGACTCCAATGCCCAGGCTCTTTCCACTGAGCCACGCGGCTTCTCTGGTTCAATATGTTATGGTATTGACACCTGTCTACTGGTTCTGTTTTGCTGTCTATCTCCCCCTTCTAGACTGTGAGCCCGTTGTCGGGTAGGGACTGTACATGTTGCCGAATTGTACTTTCCAAGCGTTTAGTATAGTGCTCTGCACACAGTAAGTGCTCAATAAATATGATGGAATGAATGAATGCATGAAGTTCCCTGAGTTGGCAGACCCTCTTCTCAATCTTGTCTATCTCACCACCGACCTCTCACCCCACATCCTGTCTCTGGCCTGAGATACCCTCCCTCTTCATACCCAATAATTATTCCTCCCACCTTCAAAGAGGCCCATCTCCTCCAAGAGGTCTTCCCTGATTAAGCCCTCCTTTCCCCTTCTCCCACTCCCTTCTGCATCACCTTGACTTACTCCCTTCATTCATCCCCCACACCATCCCCACAGCACTTATTCATTCATTCACTCACTCAATCATATTTATTGAGCACTTACTGAATGCAGAGCACTGTACTAAGCACTTGGAAAGTATACTACAGCAATAGAGACAATCCCTGCCCACAACAGGTTTATAGTCCAGAGGTGGGGAGGCAGACATCAATACAAGTAAGCAGGCATCAATATAAATAAATAGAATTAATAATAATAACAGTGATGGCATTTGTTAAGCGCTTACTTTGTGCAAAGCACTGTTCTAAGCGCTGGGGAGGATACAAGGGGATCAGATTGTCCCATGTGGGGCTCACAGTCTTCATCCCCATTTTACAGATGAGGTAACTGAGGCACAGAGAAGTGAAGTGACTTGCCCAAAGTCACACAGCTGACAGTTGGCGGAGTCGGAATTTGAACCCATGACCTCTGACTCCTAAGCCCGTGCTCTTTCCATTGAGCCACACTCCTTCAGATATATACATCTATATATATATATGAATTGAATGGGTAGGCTTTTGCCTGACTCTTCCACCCGTAGCCAAGATGACTCCAGGGGCCATCCTGAAAGGGGAGGGCTTCATTGCTTGGCTTAATAATGATGATTACGAATTTTTTAAATGCTTACTATGTTCCAGACACTCCTAAGTGCTGGGGTGGATACAAGCAAATTGCTTTGGACACAGTCCCTGTCCCATGTGGGTATCAGGGTCTCACTTCCCTTCCCAATCCCAGGGGATGGGCAGTGCCCCATCTAGACTGTGAGCCCGCTGTAGGGTAGGGACCGGCTCTATATGTTGCCAACTTGTCCTTCCCAAGCGCTTAGTCCCGTACTCTGCATGCAGTAAGCGCTCAATAAATACGATTGAATGAATGAATGAATCTGCCGAAGGGCCGATGGGGTGGGTTTGCTGGCAGGCCACCCCCAGCCCCGGTGTGAGCCGGGTGGTTGGGAATTAGGTGGGGCCAGCTGGAAGGGCTGTTGGTTGTCTTCTGGAGCATGGCTAGTACAGTGCTCTGCCCACAGCGCTCAGTAAATGCTATTGAATCAATGTCTCAATAAATGGGCTGCTCGGTAGAAAAGTAAGAGGCGCCGTGCGACCTCGGAACTGCCGAGGACTCTCCCTGGGGGTACATGGAGCCCCCGATCCCATCCCAGGAATCCTCTGCAAAGTTTCTCGGGGACTTTATTTGTACATATTTATTCTATTTATTTTATTTTGTTAATATGTTTTGTTTTGTTGTCTGTCTCCCCCTTCTAAAAAAGAAATAATAATAATGGCATTTATTAAGCGCTTACTATGTGCAAAGCACTGTTCTAAGCGCTGGGGAGGTTACAGGGTGATCAGGTTGTCCCATGTGGGGCTCACAGTCTTAATCCCCATTTTACGGATGAGGTAACTGAGGCACAAAGAAGTTAAGCGACTTGCCCAAAGTCACACAGCTGACAGTTGGCGAAGCCGGGATTTGAACCCATGACCTCTGACTCCAAAGCCCGGGCTCTTTCCACTGAGCCACGGGGACCGTCTCTATATGTTGCCAACTTGTCCTTCCCAAGCACTTAGTACAGTGCTCTGCACACAGTAAGCGCTCAATAAATACGATTGAATGAATGAAAATGAATGAACTCCCCATTTTACAGACGAGGTAACTGAGGCCCAGTGACCTTCACTCAGCAGTTAATTGGTGGAGCCGGGATTAGAACCTATGACTTTTTGACTCCGGGGACCGGGCTCTAACCACTAAGCCGTGCTGCTACTCTTGCCATTTGATACTGAGCTTGACCTCGAAAATGAGGCTGGGGGGGGACCGCTGAGGGAGCCAGGTGAGACCCCTGCATTGTGAGGTTCAGAAGCTACAACCATCGTGAAATTTGGACAGCACTACAGCTCCATAGTGCTTTAGTTTGGTCTTTATATTGCCAACATGTACTTCCCAAGCGCTTAGTACAGTGCTCTGCACACAGTAAGCGCTCAATAAATACGATTGAATGAATGAATGAATGAATGGAGCCTGCCACCCCCCCTGGTGCCATCCTCTGGTTGACAGTATTCCAAAGGATGTGCTCAGTCCTTTTAATCAATCAATCAATCAGTGGTATTTATTGAGCACTTACTAATAATAATAATGATGGTATTTGTTAAGCACTTACTATGTGCAAAGCACTGTTCTAAGCACTGGGGGGATACAAAGTGATCAGATTGTCCCACCTGGGGCTCACAGTCTTCATCCCCATTTTACAGATGAGGGAACTGAGGCAGAGAGAAGTTGTGACTTGCCCAAAGTCTCACAGCTGACAATCGGCGGAGCCAGGATTTGAACCCACGACCACTGACTCCAAAGCCCGGGCTCTTTCCACTGAGCCACACTGCTTCTCATTACTAGAAGTCTTACTACGGCCTAGTGACAAGGGCAGGGGCTTGGGAGTCAGAGGACGTGGTTGCTAATCCCGGCTCTGCCACTTGTCTGCTGTGTGACTTTGGGCAAGTCACTTAATCTCTCTGGGCCTCAGTTCCCTCATCTGTAAAATGGGGATTAAGACTGTGAGCCCCATGTGGGACAACCTGATTACCTCGTATCTACCCTGGCGCTTAGAAGAGTGGTTGGCACTCTTTAGAAAGCAGTTGACTTTTTAGACTGTGAGCCCACTGTTGTGTCGGGACTGTCTCTATATGTTGCCAACTTGTACTTCCCAAGCGCTTAGTACAGTGCTCTGCACACAGTAAGCGCTCAATAAATATGATTGATTGATTGATTAGCACATAGTAAGCGCTTAACATTTACCATTATTATATGTAGGCCACTGTAATACTTGTTTGGGAGAGTACATTACAGCAGAATTTGAAATGGATATTCAAATTATTATACCAGCATATTATTGATCGTTTCTCCTCCTTTCAACTATTTCCCTATTCATTAATTTTTTATTGTTGTTGTTTTTAATGGTATTAAGTGCTTACTATGTGCTAGGCACTGTACTAAGAGCTGGGGTAAATGCAGGGTAGGTTGGACACAGTCCGCTTAGTGCAGTGCTAAGCGCTTAGTACAGTGCTCTGCACATAGTAAGAGCTCAATAAATACGATTGATGATGACATGATGCTCACAGTTTTCATGCCCACTTTACAGATGAGGTAACTGAGGCACAGAGAAGTGAAGTGATTTGCCCAAGATCACAGAGCAGACAAGTGGCAGAGACAGGATTAGAACCCAAGTCCTTCTGACTCTCAGGCCTGTGTTCTATCCTCAAGGCAGTGCTTCTTCTCTCAAGGGGAAATGAGGGCAAAACAAAGAACATAAATGTGATTTTCTGCTCCTTTCGCCTCCTCCCTTCTGCGGTTGGTCTAGGGGTGGGCCAGCAGCAGGAGGAAGGAAATGGTACTCAGTGAAACTTAATCCAGCTGGGTCGCAATCAGTCTTTGGAGAGGAGTCATCTGATTCCAAACCTTCGAAATGACGGGTTGAAAGATGGCCAGGTAACTGGAGGGAAAGAAAGGAAATCATTTTGGCTTAGGTAGTAAAGCTGCCAGTTTCCCAGCAAACACTGTGGCTTTCCGAGAGGACTTTGCCTTCACTGCTGGGGGTGGAAATATGGACTTCATAAGTAATTGATCAGATTCTAATCTTCTCTCTGCTTCTGCTGGGTTTGGACCTTGCTTGGGAAAGATCCATCCCTGCTTTGCTGCCAATCTGACCTAAAGGTATTTGGTGAGTTATTTTTTGCCTCCTCTCTGCTGTGGTAAAGTGAGATAATAATAATAATAATGGTATTTGTTAAGCACTTACTATATGCAAAGCAATGTTCTAAGCGCTTGGGAGGTGACAAGGTGATCAGGTTGTCCCAGGGGGGCTCACAGTTTTAATCCCCATTTGACAGATGAGGTAACTGAGGCACGGAGAAGTTAAGTGACTTGTCCAAAGTCACACAGCTGACAGTTGGTGGAGCCAGGATTTGAACCCATGACCTCTGACTCCAAAGTCCGGGCTCTTTCCACTGAGCCACGCTGCTCAGTGGAAGAAGAAGAAGAAGAAGAGTATTAAGTGTTTACTAAATGCCAAGCATTGTTTTAAGCGCTGGAGTAGATTCAGGGTAATCAGGTTGTTGCTCGTGGGGCTCACGCTTTTAATCCCCATTTTACAGATGAGGTAACTGAGGCCCAGAGGATAATAATAATAATAATAATGGCATTTATTAAGCACTTACTATGTGCAAAGCACTGTTCTAAAGGCTGGGGAGGTTACAAGGTGATCAGGTTGTCCCATGGGGGCCTCACAGTCTTAATCCCCATTTTACAGATGAGCGAACTGAGGCCCAGAGAAGTTAAGTGACTTGCCCAAAGTCACCCAGCTGACAAGTGGCAGAGCCGGGATTTGAACCCATGAACTCTGACTCCAAAGCCCGGGCTCTTTCCACTGAGTCACGCTGCTTCTCTAAAGTGAAGTGACTTGCCCAAGGTCACACAGCAGACAAGTGGAGGAACCGGGATTAGAACCCACGTCCTCTGATTCCCAAGCCCGGGCTCTTAATGCTGCTAGAGGCATAAGGATGAGCTTATCCTGTTTCCAAGCAGAGTAAAAGTGACCATGGGTTTTGAGGGCCTGGTCTCGGCAAATAGTAAGGATCCTCTAATCCATCAATCAATCAGGCTTATTTATTGATCACTCACTGTGTGCAGAGCACCGTATTAAGCACTTGGGAAAGTACAGCAGAACAATGCCCCACATGGGGCTCGCAGTTTTTATGCCCATTTTACAGATGCGGTATCTGAGGCACAGAGAGTTAGTAGACACATCCCCTGCCCACAGCAAGCTTGTAGTCCAAAGGGGGACACAGACAATAATAGAAATAAATAAATTATGGATATGTACATAAATGCTGTGGGGCTGAGGAAGGGGTGAATAAAAAGAGCAAATTCAAGTGCGAGGGTGATACAGAAGGGAGTGGGAAAAGAGGGACTTTTATTTTAGACTGTGAGCCCACTGTTGGGTAGGGACTGTCTCTATATGTTGCCAATTTGTACTTCCCAAGCGCTTAGTACAGTGCTCTGCACATAGTAAGCGCTCAATAAATACGATTGATGATGGTATTTGTTTAGCATTTACTATGTGCCAGGCACTGTACTAATTGCTGCGGTGGATACAAGTTAATAATAATAATGGCATTTGTTAAGCACTTACTATGTGCAAAGGACTGTTGTAAGCTCTGGGAAGGTTACTAGCTGATCAGGTTGTCCCAAGTGGGGCTCACAGTCTTAATCCCCATTTTACAGATGAGGTAACTGAGGCACAGAGAAGTTAACTAACTTGCCCAAAGTCACACAGCTGACAATTGGTAGAGCCGGAATTTGAACCCATGACCTCTGACTCTCAAGCCCGTGCTCTTTCCACTGAGCCATGCTGCTTCTCAAGTTGGACATAGTCCCTGTCTGACATGGGGCTCACAGTCTTCATCCTCATTGTACAGATGAAGAAACTGAGGCCCAGAGAAGTGAAATGGCTTTCCGTAAGTCACACAAGACAGGTGGTGAAGCCGGGATCAGAACCCAGGTCCTCTGACTCCCGGGGCCTTGTTCTTTCCACTAGGCCACACCGCTTTACCAACTTCTCCCCCTCTAGTCTATAAGCTCATTGTGGGCAGGGAATATGTTTTTTTTTAACGGCATTTATTAAGCACTTACTATGTGCAAAGCACTGTTCTAAGCGCTGGGGAGGTTACAAGGTGATCAGATTGTCCCTCATGGGGCTCACAGTCTTAATCCCCATTTTACGGATCAGGTAGCTGAGGCCCAGAGAAGTGAAGTGACTTGCCCAAAGTCACACAGCTGACAGTTGGCGGAGCTGGGATTTGAACCCACGACCTCTGACTCCGAAGCCCGTGTTCTTTCCATTAAGTCACGCTGCTTCTCTGTTTGTTGTACTCTCCCAGGATAGTGCTCTGCACACAGTAAGCGCTCAATAAATACGACTAACTTCAGCTGGTAAATCTCATTTTCCATTCTTTTAAATTATAATTTTGATTAAACATAAGTGGCCGGCCAGCATCCTGCCTGGGAAACTATTTCAGCAATGTTTGCCAGGGTTTTTATAGAGCTGTTCACACAGGCTAGTATTTTCTTTCCTTTTTTTTTTTAATGGTTTTTGTTAAGCGCTTACTAAGTGCTTAGTACAGTGCTCTGCACACGTAAGCGCTCAATAAATGATTGAATTAATTGAATGAATGAATGCCAAGCCTTGTTCTAAGCACTAAGCGTTGTTCTAAGAGCTGGGCCTTCTGAATTTCTCTGGGAAAGGGAGGGTCTGCGACTCAAATACTCATTCACTGGGGGTGAAAGAGTCTCCAGGTCATAATCCTGGTCATCCCAACACACAGGCTCATGTCTCCTGAAAAAACATAGGTCAGGCATGACCCTAGCAGGACTCCATTCAATTGTATTTATTGAGCACTTACTGCGTGCAGAGCACGCTTGCAGCGTGGCTTAGTGGAAAGAGCCCGGGCTTGGGAGTCAGAGGTTGTGGGTTCTAATCCCAGCTCCGCCACTTGTCAGCTGTGTGACTTCGGGCAAGTCACTTGACTTCTCTGGGCCTCAGTTCCCTCATCTGTAAAAATGGGGTTTAAGACTGTGAGTCCCAAGTGGGACAACCTGATTACCCTGTATCTACTCCAGCACTTAGAACAGTGCTTGGCACATAGTAAGTGCTTAACAAATACCATCGTTATTATTCTCCTCCTCCAACTCCTATCACTTCCCTTTGTTTCTTCCCTTGGGGGAATAAAGGGGCAAACTCAAATCAGTCATTTTGCAAGGAGGCATTCAATCGTATTTATTGAGCACTTACTGTGTGCAGAGCACTGTACTAAGCACTTGATTTTGGTATTTAAGCGCTTACTATGTGACAAGCCCTGTTCTAAGCACTGGGGAGGATACAAGGTGATCAGGTTGTCTCACGTGGGGCTCACAATCTGAATCCCCATTTTCCAGATGAGGTAACTGAGGCCCAGAGAAGTGAAGTGACTTGCCCAAAGTCACCCAGATGACAGTTGGTGGAGCCGGGATTTGAACCCAGGTCCTTCTGACCCCCAAGCCTGGGCTCTTTCCATTGATCCACACTGCTTCATTGTGGCCTAGTGGATCAACCGTGGGCCCAGGAGTCAAAAAGACCTATATTTTCATCCCGGCTTTGCTGCTTGTCTGCTGTGTGATCTTGGGCAAGTCACTTCACTTCTCTGGGCCTCAGTTCCCTCATCCGAAAAATGGGGACTAGGACTGTGAGCCCCATGAGGAACATGGACAGTATCCAACACAATTAGCTTATATCTTCCCCAGCGCTTAGTGACAGTGTCTGGCACATAGCATTTAATAAATGTCATGAGAAAAATAAAATCACATTTTTTACTTCTAAGTTCTTTACAATGAACTTTAATGATTGGGAGTTGGCTTTAGAAGGTAATGCATTGAAACTACCCTTGTCTTTTACTACTTAAAGGAGCCCTCATCTGATCACTGGCTGAAAATTCATTCATTCAATCGTATTTATTGAGTGCTTACGGTGTGCAGAGCACTGGACTAAGCGCTTGGGAAGTACAAGTTGGCCACATAGAGACGGTGCCTACCCAACAACAGGCTCACAGTCTAGAAGGGGGAGACAGACAACAAAACAAAACATGCAGACAGGTGTCAAAGTCGTCAGAACAAATAGAATTAAAGCTATATGCACATCATTAACAAAAATCAATAGAATAGTAAATATGTACAAGTAAAATAAATAGAGTAATAAATCTGTACAAATATATATATGTACACAGGTGCTGTGGGGAGGGGAAGGAGGTAGGGTGGGGGTGATGGGGAGGAGGAGAGGAAAAAGCCCACTGTTGGGTAGGGACTGTCTCTATATGTTGCCAATTTGTACTTCCCAAGCGCTTAGTACAGTGCTCTGCACATAGTAAGTGCTCAATAAATACGATTGATGATGATGATGAAGGCCTCTTGGAGGAGGTGAGTTCTCAGTAGGGCTTTGAAGGGAGGAAGAGGGCTAGCTTGGCAGATGTGTGGAGGGAGGGCATTCCAGGACACACCAAATGCTAATATACTATGACACACCTACTTTTCTTGAGCAGAAATGTAGAGACTTTTGAAGGATGGAGGATGATCTGAATACACACTACAAAATTTATCACTCTAATTTGTCACTAGAATAATTTGTCACTCCCCCTATAGAATGTAACTTCATTAGGGGCAGGAAATGTCTGTTATATTGTACTGCACTCTCCCAAGCGCTTAGTGCAGTGCTCTGGGTAAATTAAGTGCTCCATAAATATGATTCACTGACTGACGATAAACTCAGCTCAAAAGGCCTGGATATCTCATGCTTATGAATCCCATCTTGAACTCGTTTTGATCTTGCGTTCTCAAATCTTGTGTTCAAAGGAATCCTCTGACAGCTGTGATATCAGCTGAAATGAAACTGCCCTCTTCCTACTTTGCAGAGTTTCCACAGGATCTGGTACGGGCTGTTGATGATCAGGGGCGCAAAAGCGGGTCCTTTAGAGCTGATGAAATAGTTCCCGCGAACCACATGTTCGGCCATTTTCTCTCTGTCCTAATCCAAGTAAACAAGAAAATTTCCACCACTTTGAACCTTCTGTTTCAGGAGAGAAACAATGGGAACAATACTTACTTTCTCTCCAATAAATGAGTCTTTAGTGGTGTGATTGAGTAGTTTTTGTCACGACTGGAAATGAGTCTGTTCTCGGGTTTTGGAAAAATCACGGTAATGAGGAAAGGGGAAGACTCTAATGGGGAAGGAGCAGGAAATGCATTCAATTACCAATGATATTAGAATCGCTAATTAGCTCCTTTGCGCTCTCCCCTGTTCTGTACACTGTAAGGCCCGGAGGGTGAGCCTGCTGAGAGAGGCTCTGGCCTGCTGATATCTTTCTCAGCCGGGATGCTCGGAGCCACTAAATGACTCTGAAAGGCTGAAGGGCCTCAGTTCAGAAGGACTTTGAAAATATGCCCCTGCTGTCTCCGGGGGAGACCTTCCCCTGGCTCTCTGGAAGGTTTCTGCTCTTCACAGACACCTGAAAACATTTGGTTTATAAATAGTGTATGGATCTGGGGAATTAGAAATGCATGGACTTCAGGGGTTAGCTCTTGAATGTGTTCTTTCAATTTTGAAAAAGGCAGGTTCACATTTATGGAATGGTTTCCTTCAGGTTTTCGCTTTTAATTTTATGATTTGTCCTTGGCTTTCCAGTTGAGTTTTATATGAGGGAGTCTGGTTTCCTGCTAGCCTGTTCCTGTCCACCGTCTGCTCCCATCACCTCGCTAGGGGCAGGGAATGTGTCTACCAACTCTGTAGTATTGTACTCTCCCAAGCGCTTAGTACAGTGCTCTGTACCGTACTAAGCACTTGGGCGAATACAACAAAGTTAGCAGACACATTCCCTGCCTACGAAGACCTCACAGTCTCACTGGCTACACAAGATTTAAGTCAACAGCGTGGCATAGTGGAAAGAGGAGGGGTCTGAGAGACAGAGGACTTGGGTTCTAATCTTGGCTCTGCCAAATGCTTGCTGTGTGACCTTGAATAAATTTATTTATTTATTTTATTTGTACATATCTATTCTATTTATTTTATTTTGTTAGTATGTTTGGTTTGTTCTCTGTCTCCCCCTTTTAGACTGTGAGCCCACTGTTGGGTAGGGCCTGTCTCTATATGTTGCCAATTTGTACTTCCCAATCGCTTAGTACAGTGCTCTGCACATAGTAAGCGCTCAATAAATACGATTGATGATGATGATGATGATGATGATGAATAAGTCACTTAACTTCTCTGGGCCCAAGTTCTCCCATTCTCCCTCCTACTTAAACTCTCTAAATGTGAGAGTTGATGAAATGAATATGATCATCATTTCATACAATGAAATGAATGGTCAACAACACATTTAGAGAAGGGGAAGCAGCATGGCTCAGTGGAAAGAGCCTGGGCTTTGGAGTCAGAGGTCATGGGTTCAAATCCCGGCCCCGCCACTTGTCAGCTGTGTGACTTTGTGCAAGTCACTTAACTTCTCCGTTCCTCCGTTACCTCATCTGTAAAATGGGGATTAAGACTGTGAGCCCCCTGTGGGACAACCTGATCACCTTGTAAACTCCCCAGCACTTAGAACAGTGCTTTGCACATAGTAAGTGCTTAATAAATGCTATTATTATTATTATTATTATTATTATTATTATTATTATTATTATTATTAAACTGTGAGCCCCACATAGGACAGGGACTGGGTCCAACCTAATTAACTTGTATCTACCCCAGTGTTTGGCCTATAGTAAGCACTTAAATGCCATTTAGAAAAAACACTCCATAAATATTATTGATCATCATCATCATCAATCGTATTTATTGAGTGCTTACTGTGTGCAGAGCACTGTACTAAGCACTTGGGAAGTATAAATTTGTAACATATTGATGATAGCAATTACAGAGTTCCAAGGCCTGGAAGTGGTAACTGTGAACAGAGGGATCTGGGAGGAGAATGTGAGAGGGAATCTGAGATACCTGAGAGGATCAAGGTACCCCAGAGAAATGCCCTTGACTCCAGAGGAATTGGGGAGAATTGGGTGGATCTCCCCAAAAGCGGCATCAAGTGACATCATATTAACGCTGGAGGACAGAATAACGTATGTGAAGTCTCCGGTTTGGGTCCAGTTTTTTCAGTGTCATCAGTAGATCAGTCAGTGTTACTTATCGTATGTGCAGAGCACTGTACTAAGCACTTGGGAGAATACAATACAACCGACTTAGCAGATACGTTCCCTGCCCACAAAGCTCTCACAGTCTCACTGGCCACTCTAGATTTAAGTACAGCAACATCTGTTAGGAAAGTGTTTCTGCATGATAATTTCACCTCAGCAGCCATTTACTAGTGAAACCTATGATGAAATGAATGGTCAACAACACATTTAGAGAAGCAGCATGTCCCACTGGAAAGAGCCCAGGCTTTGGAGTCAGAGGTCATGGGTTCAAACCCCAGCTCTGCCAATTGTCAGCTGTGTGACTTTGGGCAAGTCACTTAACTTCTCTGTGCCTCAGTTACCTAATCTGTAAAATGGGGATTAAGACTGTGAGCCCCCCGTGGGACAACCTGATCGCCTTGTAACCTCCCCGGCGCTTAGAACAGTGCTTTGCACATAGTAAGCACTTAATAAATGCCATCATCATCATCTACTTGATATTGAGAACTATGCTTTGGGTTTGAAGATGTTGCTACTAGGAGTGAAACTTTCACTGTGTGTGTATTCGTTTGAGTGCTTACTGAGTGCAAAGCACTCTACTGAGTGCTTGAGAGAGTATAGTACAATAAACAGACACACTCCCTGCTCAAAAGACCATTTGCAAGACTAACAATCCCTTCTGCAGTGTGCAGCTAACTTTCCCCTTGCTCTGAGGGTGGATCTTTTTACCCGCAGTGTTCCACACTGTCTTTTTTTTGTTGTCACTATCTTCTATTGGAATGCCTCTATTTCAAAACGGTTATTCCATTTCTAATTGCTGATCGCTAAGCCGCCTTGTTTTCAGCTGCTGTCTCCCAGCTGTCCTCTAATTCATTTTCATTCAATCGTATTTATTGAACACTTACTGTGTGCAGAGCACTGTACTAAGCGCTTGGGAAGTACAAGTTGGCAACATACAGAGATAGTTCCTACCCAACAACGGGCTCACAGTCTAGAAGGGGGAGACAGACAACAAAACAAAACATAATATATCCCAGAATTTGAGGGTTCACATTATTGTCTCTCTAAAGCACTTCTTCAATCAAGCTTTTTACAATTCCCTTATTTTAGTGCATTTTAGGACATTTATTTATGTCTCCTGCAGGCACCCATTCTTCTCAACAAGTCCTGCCCCATGAAGGTTTGATATGTCAACCAATGCCCCGATGCTGGTTGTTTGAAATCTGTAGCAATGTTAAGGCCAAACTGACTAAAGATATTACTCACCTCCATCAATCCAGACCTTAATAATGTCCAAAGCTTGGTTTTAAAAGTAGGACTCTATATCAGAGTGACCAGACTATTAGCACTTATGATAGAGATAAGAAAGGCCTTTTCTTAGGGGTCCCAGTTACCTAAGACTACTCCAGACTTTTTACAGAGCTGGGAGGAGAAACCCCTTAGAAAAAACAAAAACAGTATAAAATTTTTTTAAAAAAAACAACTTCGGAGAAGTTCAGGTAAACCACTGTAGTTTTTCTATAGGATTGTCTATCTCCTTTTTTTCTACTTATTTAATTACATTTTTTAACCTCTTATTTTTCTCTTCTTTTTTTCTCATGTGTAAGAGCCTTTTTTGTGTCTCTTCAGGGTATATTTTTAAATCATCGTTATTTTTGTTTTTAATAATAATAATAATAATAGTATTTTTTAAGTGCCAGGCACTGTTCTGAGCACTGAGGTAGATACAAGGTAATTGGGTTGGATACGTTCCCTGTCCCCCACAGGGCTCACAGTCTTAAACCCCATTTTACAGATGAGGGAATTGAGGCAAAGAGAAGTGAAGTGACTTGCCTAAGGTCACACAGCAGACAAGTGGCAGAGCCTGGATTAGAACCCCATGACCTTCTGATTTTCAGGTCCATATTATTTCTACTAGGCCATGCTGCTTCAGTGTCATTAAATGTCACTTACCTTTTATTTTGTTTTTTACCTTTACAAAGAACTACCTTCTCAGTGACCTACTATCTTTTTTCAAATCGCCCAGTGTTTGGGTTTGTACTGTTTCTTCCTTAGTGAATGGAGAAAGGGGCTGAGAGCCAGGAGACCTGGGTTCTTAATCCCCCATCTACCACTTGCCTGCTGTGTTACCTTAGACAAATCATTTATTTCTCTGGCCTCGATTTCCTCATTTGTAAAATGGAGAATAAATACCTCTTCCCTCTCCTGAGGGACTGGGTCCAACCTAATTACCTCGTGCCTACCCGCAGCACTTAGCACAGCACTTAGCACACAGTACACACTTAATAAATATAATTATATAAATATAATAAATATAAAAATAAAAACCCTGTATATATGTTTGTACATATTTACTACTCTATTTTATTTGTACATATTTATTCTATTTATTTTATTTTGTTAATTGTTTTGTTTTGTTGTCTGTCTCCCCCTTCTAGACTGTGAGTCCCCTGCTGGGTAGGGACCGTCTCTATATGTTGCCAACTTGTACTTCCCAAGCACTTAGTACAGTGCTCTGCACACAGTAAGTGCTCAATAAATACGATTGAATGAATGAATAAATAACACAATATAATAATACCGTCCTCTTTTCAATGTTGTGGCTCATTATATTTGGCAAACATTTGTTCCCTCTCCTTTTGGGCTTGTCTTCCCAGTTGTGCCTTCTTTTTTTCTTTTCATCTTTTCTTCAGAGAAGCAGCGTGGCTTAATGGCAAGAGCCCGGGCTTGGGAGCCAGAGGTCATGGGTTCAAATCCCGGCTCCGCCAGTGGTCAGCTGTGTGACTTTGGGCAAGTCACTTCACTTCTCTGAGCCTCAGTTCCCTCATCTGTAAAATGGGGATTAAGACTGTGAGCCCCACGTGGGACAACTTGATCACCTTGTATCCCCCCAGTGCTTAGAACAGTGCTCTGCACATAGTAAGCGCTTAATAAATGCCATTATTATTATTATTATTATTATTCTAATCCTGGCTCCGCCACTGGTCAGCTGTGTGACTTTGAGCAAGCCCTTTAACTTCTCTGTGCCTCAGTGACCTCATCTGTATAATGGGATGAAGACTGTGAGCCCTGTGTGGGACAACCTGATTACCTTGCATCTACACAGTGCATGGCACAGAGTAAGCGCTTAACAAATACCATTATTATTATTCTTTCTTTATTTTAATGGTATTTGTTAATCACTTACTATGTGCCAGACCCTGTACTAAACGCTGGGGAAGATAAAACGTAATCAGATTGGATATAGTTCCTGTCCTACGTGGGGCTCACACTCTTAATAATTCATTCATTCATTTATTCATTCAATCATATTTATTGAGCAATTACTGAGTGCAAAGCACTATACTGAGTGCTTGGGAGAGTACAATTCAACAACAGACATATTCCCTGCCCACAGTGAACTAACAGTCTAGAGGAGCTCAAAGTCTAGATGACTGTGGTATTTGTGGTATTTGTGAAGCACTTACTATGTGCCAGGCACTGTTCTAAGCGCAGGGGCAGAAACAAGGCAGTAGAGGAAAAAATAATAATAATTAGGTCAGACATAGTTCCTCTCCCTCATAGAGCTCACGGTCAATCAATCAATCAATCAATCGTATTTATTGAGCACTTACTGTATGCAGATCACTGTACTAAGCGCTTGGGAAGTACAATTTGGCAACATATAGAGACGGTCCCTACCTAACAGTGGGCTCACAGTCTAGAAGGGGGAGACAGAGAACAAAACCAAACATATTAACAAAATAAAATAAATAGAATAAATATGTACAAATAAAATAAATAGAATAATAAATATATACAAACATATTTACATATACAGGTGCTGTGGGGAGGGGAAGGAGGTAAGGTGGGGGGATGGAGAGGGGAAGGAGGGGGCTCAATCTGGGAAGGCCTCCTGGAGGAGGTGAGTTCTCAGTAGGGTCTTGAAGGGAGGAAGAGAGCTAGCTTGGTGGATGTGGGGAGGGAGGGCATTCCAGGACAGGGGGAGGACGTGGGCCGGGGGTCGACGGTGGGACACGCAAGAACGAGGCACAGTGAGGAGGTTAGCAGCAGAGGAGCGGAGGGTGCAGGCTGGGCTGGAGAAGGAGAGAAGGGAGGTGAGGTAGGAGGGGGTGAGGGGATGGACAGCCTTGAAGCCCAGGGTGAGGAGTTTCTGCCTGATGCGTAGGTTGATTGGTAACCACTGCAGATTTTTGAGGAGGGGTGTAACATGCCCAGAGAGTTTCTGAACAAAGACAATCCGGGCAGCAGCGTCAAGTATGGATTGAAGTGGGGAGAGACAAGAGGATGGGAGATCGGAGAGGAGGCTGATACAGTAGTCCAAATGGGATAGGATGAGAGCTTGAACGAGCAGGGTAGCGGTTTGGATGGAGAGAAAAGGGCGGAGCTTGGCAATGTTGTGGAGCTGAGACCAGCAGGTTTTGGTGACGGCTTGGATGTGAGGGGTGAACGAGAGAGCGGAGTCGAGGATGACACCAAGGTTGCGGGCTTGTGAGACGGGAAGGATGGTAGTGCCGTCAACAGTGATGGGAAAGTCAGGGAGAGGGCAGGGTTTGGGAGGGAAGACAAGAAGTTCAGTCTTGGACATGTTGAGTTTTAGGTGGCGGGCAGACATCCAGATGGAGATGTCCTGAAGACAGGAGGAGATGCGAGCCTGGAGTGAGGGGGAGAGAGCAGGGGCAGAGATGTAGATTTGGGTGTCATCAGCCTAGAGATGATAGTTGAAGCCTTAATCCCCATTTTGCCTATGAGGGAACTGAGGCACAGAGGAGATAAGCGATTTGCCCAAGATCCCACAGCAGTCAAGTGACAGACCTGGGGTAAGAACCCATGACCTCTGACAATCAGGCTGTGCTCTTTCCACGAGGTCACTCTGCCTCTCAGTCTTTATCTCCATTTTATAGATGAGGTAACTGAAGCACAGAGAAGTTACGTGACTTGCCCAAGGTCTTGCAGCAGAAAAATGGTAGACGGGATTAGAACCCTTCTTCCTACCAGATTGGTCAGCAACTACCAAATGGGCTTAAGCATGGGCTCTGATTGGGACAGTTGGCCGCCAAATGGACACTAGAAACACGAAGGCGGATAGGCAAGCAGCCTGCTGAGAATATCATCTCTCCTCCCCATTTCCCTTGCTCTCTGTGAGTATATCACAATCAATGACGGTTTTCATATTCTGTTCAGTTCTTTGTAGTAAAAATAAACCTTCCATCTGGAAGTGTTTTCATTTTCCCGAGTTGTTATTTAGAATTACTCATCCACTCTATCGAGCAACAGAGGCCTGAATATACTACTGTAACATTTTTCTCATATTTCATTGAAGTCTTCTGTCTATTGCCTATATGAAAATATTCCATATTTCATAAATACGTAATTACAGAGTGATGCAATATTTGAATTTTTCCACTACATTATTTGGTTATGTTATGCTTCCTTAATAGATCAAACAGATGATTTGCTGCAGCAATCACTCCCTTTGAGATTCATTCATTCATGCAACCGTATTTTATAAAGCGCTTACTGTGTGCAGAGCACTGTACTAAGTGCTTGGGAAGTACAAGTTGGCAACATATAGAGACAGTCCGAGATGCGTAGAGGTCTTTAACCCCAATCTCCCCTGCTTGTCTTCGGGCTTGTGATCAATCTTGGCTTCCCTAAGCTTCTCTTCTTCTTTTTTTAAGGCATTTGTTAAGCGCTTACTGTGTGCCAGGCACTGTACTAAGCACTGGGGTAAATGCAAGCTAATCAATTTGGGCAGAGTCCATGTCCCGTGTGGGGCTCACAGCCTTACCTCATCTGTAAAATGGGGATTAACTGAGGCCCAGATAAGTGACTTGCCCCAGGTCACAGAGCAGATAAATGGGGAAGTTGGGTTTAGAACCCAGGTTCTTCTGACTCCCACGCCCCCGGTCTATCCACTAGTCCACTCTGCTGTGGCTGTTGGCATTTATTTATACCCTACTGTGCATTTCACCTCCCCCATGAAGACTGTTTTGTGCATCCTGTCAGGAAATAAGCCTTGAAGGGGTGGGGAGGATGGTGGAGATTGCTAGTTGACGGTGAGCAGGCATGGCAGCCAACTTGGTTAGGACTACTTGGGTGCCATATTCCAAGTGGTGGCTACAAGCGCTTAGTAAAGTGCTCTGCACATAGTAAGTGCTCAATAAATATGATTGATGATGATCAGGAGATGCGTCCGTTGACCCCCCCCCCACCCCGGCCCCCGCAACTGCCTACTGTTTTGAGGCTCCGGCTTCCTCAGTTACCCTCTGAAACCAAGTCTGCATTGGACGAATTCAAATATGTTCATTTTCTTTACTAAGCCTGAGAGAAGACGTTCCCCATATCTTTCCCAGGATACTGCGAAGTCCTCAACCCTCTTTTTGCAACATAAGTGTTGACTGCCTCTGGTCAAGTTGAGGATTACAGCACAAGTCACCGGGCTTTCAGTAGATTCCATTTCAAAGCTTCACGTCAACAGCTGCTTCCTGCAAATGTTCACCCTTGGGCAGCCAGGATGACAAGACGAAAAAAGTCTCTGTTATGATTGGTGTCCCCATTGGGACTAAACCCTTAGAGAGTGTCTATTTTTGGCTCTGCTTCTTGATGTTTCCCTCCTCAAAGACTGTATTTCGCTGCTGCCGTCTTGCCATATTTATTGGCAGGCAGTCTTAAAACTTATACTGACAGGTGAGTCCCTGAAAGCAGCTGATGAGATGGGTTGAGCAAAATGGAAATGAACAACCCGTGGGTGTGCCCACGCGAAAGGTTAGATTGTCTTTTTCAAATGGGTCCGGAAGCGTGTGATGTGTCAATCAGTCAATCAGTCATTTATTGAGAGCTTATGGTGTGCAGAGCATTGCACTAAGTGCTTGGGGGAGAACAATCTAACAGAGCTGCTGCAGTTTTCTCCCAGTTTTCAAATGCAAGGCCTAATGATGTGCATCTGGCTTTACTTCTATTTATTCTGATGACTTGACACCTGTCCACATGTTTTGTTTTGTTGTCTGTCTCCCACCTTCTAGACTGTGAGCCCATTGTTGGGTAGGGACCGTCTCTATATGTTGCCAACTTGTACTTCCCAAGTGCTTAGTACAGTGCTCTGCACACAGTAAGCTCTCAATAAATACGATTGAATGAAAGCACAGGCCTGGGAGTCATTCAATTGCATTTATTGTGCGCTTAGTGTGCAGAGCACTGTACTAAGCGCTTGGAAAGTACAATTCGGCAACAGAGACAATCCCTACCCAACAACGGGCTCACAGTCTAGAAGGGGGAGACAGACAACAAAATGAAACAAGTAGACAGGCTTCAGTAGCATCAAAATAAATAGAATTATAGATATATACACAGATATATTTTACAAAGACTGTTTGGAGAACAGGGGCATGTTGTCAGTTATGTCTGCAGCACAGAAGCATTTGGAACCCCTAGTAGTTCCAGATTCTAGACAGTGCTCTGCACACCATAAAGTGATCAATAAATATGTCAATGAATAAATTTTACTTCCAAAATTTGGCTGCCAAGATTCTGAAACTGCTTCATGGACATGGAAGCAGACGCTTGGATGCCCTTTCAAATCAGAAGATCCTGGATTCTAATCCCGGCTCTGCCACTTGTCAGCTGGGTGACCTTGGGCAAGTCACTTAATTTCTTTCCGCCTCAGTTCTCTCATCTGTAATATGGGGACTAAAACCACGAGCCCCATGTGGGACAGGGACTGACTGTCCAGCCCAATTTGCTTGTGTTCACCCCAGCACTTAGTACAGTGTCTGGCATATACTAAGCACTTAACGAATACCACAATTGTTGTTAATTATCATTATTTTTCTTTTGTATTTATTGAGTGCATTCTGTGCGCAAAGCACTGTACTGTTACTATTGTTATTATTTAATCAATCAATCAATCGCATTTATTGAGCGCTTACTGTGTGCAGAGCACTGTACTAAGTGCTTGGGAAGTACAAGTCGGCAACACATAGAGACAGTCCCTACCCAACAGCGGGTTCACAGTCTAGAAAGCGGAGACAGAGAACAAAACCAAACATACTAACAAAATAAAATCAATAGAATAGATATGTATAGGTAAAATAAATAAATAAATAGAGTAATAAATATGTACAAACATATATACATATATACAGGTGCTGTGGGGAAGGGAAGGAGGTAAGATGGGATGGAGAGGGGGACGAGGGGGAGAGGAAGGAAGGGGCTCAGTCTGGGAAGGCCTCCTGGAGGAGGTGAGCTCTCAGTAGGGCCTTGAAGGGAGGCCCTTATTATTATATAATAATAATATATTATTATATGAGGCTTTGTTCAATTCATTCAGTCGTATTTATTGAACTATTACTGTGTGCAAAGCACTGCTCAATGCAACCTCTGGCCCCTTGTTTTCAGTTGCCCAGTTTTGACGCACCACAGAGCTGCTGTTTAGGTATCCTGCTGCATCCAAACTTCACACAGGTCCCATCCAAAGAAACTGTATTAAGGTGAGCACAGCGTCGTGCCAGGAAATGGCCTTCTGGGAGTCATTGTTTGTGATCCTGGCTCGCACCTTGAATTGAGTACGGCAAGTGAGTGATGGTAAAAGACCTGCTCAAAGAATCAGATAATAATCATCATCATAACTGTGGTATTCATTAAGCACTTACTATATGCCAGGCACTGTACCAAGTGCTAGGGGATTAAGACTGTGAGCCCCACATGGGACAACCTGATTGCCTTGTATCCCCCCAGCGCTTAAAACAGTGCTTTGCACATAGTAAGTGCTTAACAAATACCATTATTATTATTATTATTATTCACTGCACCATGCTGCTTAAGCCTTGTTCTAAGCACTGGGTAAATACAAGCTAATCAATTTGGTCACAGATCCTGTCCCACACGGGGTTCACACTCTTAATCCCCAATTTACAGATGAGGTAACTGAGGCCCAGAGAAGTGAAGTTACTCACCCAAGGTCACACAGCGGACATGTGGGAGAGCCAAGATCAGAATCCAGATCCTTCTTACTCCCAGGCCTGTGCTCTATCCATGAAGCCACACTGCCTTGCGTAGCACGCTCCCCCTCATAATGACCACCGGTCCATACGAGCTTTGTTGCTAGTTCATAGTTCAGGTCATGAGCAGAATCTGGGGGCGGCGGCGGGGTCTGTTCTGGGGAATAGAGAAAGAACGATTAGTTCGTATCTGTTCCGGTACTAGGAAAAGTTGGAGCTGAGTGGATTGGGTACTCACCGCAAGATGATGCTGACACTGTGATTTCAGAAAGTACCCTATATTGCATGTGTAGCTAACTGTTGACTCATTTAGAAGATGGTAGTTCATCATACAAAAGGTTGGTTGTTTTTTTTAGAATTTTAATTTAGCTAAAGTTGTGTTGCAGGATTCTGGAGAGCTTAGCGCTTACAGCAGCTTTGTCAGAAATAGAGCCATCTCTGATTCTAGGCAGGCATTATCCATTTGGAAATGAGCTGCAGTTGGGAGGGGGATGTACAACTCCAAGGTCATTTGGGATGATTAAAGTTCAGCAGATTATCATGTATTTAGCAACCAATATCCTTCCTCGGACCTAAAATTATATAAATTGCACTGCAACCCCTTAGTCAATGTGAATATTGCTCTATTACTTCAGCATAAATAGCAAAATGAGATATTTTTGTCTACATTTGCATATTCAGTTCACAGAGACCAGCCAGATTATATTTCCCTTACCATTGATGGGGACTTGAATGACAGTAATTAGGCAACTGGACCTGGTGCTTTTTCTAAGTCACACAGGTATTTTAATTTAAAAACTGACTAATTTAATCAAGAGAATGATTTCACTTTCATTATTAAGGTGGGTGTATCACGATGAAGTGTTAGTAAAAGCCTAATGAAGAGCTTGAGTTTGCAAATTGTTCTTTCTTGTGTTTGTCATAGCGTAAATTGTGCCTCATTTATTTAAAGCTTTGTGCTATCATGTTGCCAACTTGTACTTCCCAAGCGCTTAGTACAGTGCTCTGCACACAGTAAGTGCTCAATAAATACGATTGATTGATTGATCATATCTACCCCTTTTTTAAGGGGCTATACCACCAGATACAAATATATCTGATTTCTTTGTCAATCAATGGTATTCAATGGCTAGAAGCATCATGGCCAAGTGGAAAGAGCACGGGCTTGAGAGTAAGAGGACCTGGGTTCTAATTCTGGCTCTGCCACTTATCTGCGATGTAACCTTGGGCAAGTCACTTCACTCCTTGTGCTTCAGTTACCTCACCTGCAAAATGGGGATTCAATACCTATTCTACCTCCTACTTAGACTGTGAGTCTCATGTAGGACATGATTATCTTCTAGCTACCCCAGAGCTTAGTACAGTGCTTGACACTTAATAAGCACTTCACAAATCTCACTACTATCATTTACTGAGAGCCTACGGTGTGCAGTGCACTGTGCTAAGTGCTTGGGAGAGTAAAATAGTAGCAGACAGGTATACTCTGATATATATTACAATCACTGCTCTCAAGGGGTTTTCATAGAACCAGAGTAGTTAGCCATGGACCAAGGAGTTCAAGTCTTTGAGGAGAGCCCTAAATAGGCAACTTCAAGTAGAAAAATAATAATAATTGGGGTGATTAAGTGTTTACTGTGTGCCAGGCACCGTCAAAGTGCTGGAGTAGATACAAGGTAATCGGATTGGGCACAGTCCCTGTCCCACATGGAGCTCACCATTTTAACAGTAATAATAATAATAATAGTTATGGTATTTGTTAAGCACTTAGTATGTGCCAGGTACTGTACTAAGCGCTGGGATGGATACAAGCAAATTGGGTTGGACACAGTCCCTGTCCCACATGGGGCTCACAGTTTCAATCCCCGTTTTGAGGCCCAGAGAAGTGAAGTGACTTGCCCAGGGTCACACAGCAGACAAGTGGCAGAGCTGGGATTAGAACCTATGACTGTCTGACTGTAGGCCCGTGCTCTAACCACTATGCCAATCCCTGTTTGACAGATGAGGTAACTGAGGTAAAGAGAAGTGAAGTGACTTGCCCAAGGTCGCCCAGCAGACAAGTGGTGGAGCTGGGATTAGAACTCATGCTCTTCTGATTCCCAGGCTCGCGCTCCATCCACTAAGCCACATTGCCATCAGGGCAGGTAATGGAGTGGATTTGAACGCCGGGGTGGAGCCTCGGTTGGCCTCGGGCATCCGGGAGCTGCAGAGCCTGATCGAAGGCCCATCTCCTCCAAGAGGCCTTCCCTGACTGAGCCCTCCTTTCCTCTTTTCCCACTCCCTTCTGCGTCGCCCCAACTTGCTCCATTTATTCACCCCTCTCTCAGCCCCACAGCACTTCTTTACTGTACTATCCTTAAATTTATTTATTAATGTTAACATCTGCCTCCCCCTCTAGACTGTAAGTTTGCTGTGTGCAGGGAATGTGTCTACCAACTCTGTTATAATTGTTAGATTGCAATAATAATAATGGTATTTGTTAAGCACTTACTAGGTGTCAAGCACTGTTCTAAATGCTGGGGTAGAGACAAGTTAATCAGGTTGGACACAGTCCCTGTCCCATGTGGGGCTCACAGTCTTTATTAATCGTTATATTGAAATAATAATAAGAAGAATGATTGTAATAATGATGGTATTTAAGTACTTACTATGTGTCAAGAACTGTTCTAAGCGCTGGGGAATATACAAATTAATCTGGTTGGACACAGCCCCTGTCCCACATGGGGCTCACAGTCTTAATCCCCATTTTACAGATGAGGTAATTGAGGTACAGAGAAGGGAAGTGACTTGCCCAGGGTCATCCAGACGACAAGTGGTGGACCCAAAAATAGAAATCCCAAGCCCATGGTCTATCCACTAGGCATGTTGCTTCATTCCATCAATCAATCATATTTATTGAGCACTCTCTCTGTACAGAGCAATCTCTCAAGCACTTACTACAGTGCTCTGCACATAGAGAGTGCTCAATGAATATGATAGACTGATTTGATCGAAGTTTTGGGATTGGAGACATTCCTCTGGTTTTCCCTCAAGAAAACAGAACGCATTTAGTCAGTACCCTCTCAGCTCCGCTCAACCTGTTCTTCTCTAGAATAAATAATCCTCATTCTTTCACCTTTCAACATAGATCGTACTTTCCTAATCTCTCAATCATCTTTGCTCTTCTTGGCAGTGTTTACCGAATTGGGGATGGAAAAAAGAGGATCCTATTTGCATAATGACATGCATAATTGTCTGGACCATTTCCATACATTAGGCATCTGTTTGAAAGGCTGAAAGGCAGCGGGATGGCTTGCGGGTCTCGGGATTGAGGAGGAGGATGAGCCAAAGTCCAGTTTTTCAGCTGGCCTCTCTGGCGTGGACACAGGATTTGTTGCCTTTAAATCAGTTACATTGATTTTCACAGGATTTGTTGCCTTTAAGTCGGTTACATTGATTTTAAGTTTCCAGCCTCCCTTCACCTTGGATTCCACCTCTGAGTTCTATGGCTTGGAAGAGACACTTGCATTCAGTGGGGTCTGGGAGGGGTATAATAAATAATAATTATTAATAATAATAGTAATAATGGTATCTAAGTGCTTATTATGTGCCAAGCACTGTTCTAACCACTGGGGTAGATACAAGGTAACCAAGTTGTCCCACGTAGGGCTCACAGTCTTATAGAGAAGCAGCGTGGCTCAGTGGAAAAGAGCCCGGGCTCTGGAGTCAGAGGTCATGGGTTCAAATCCTGGCTCCGCAACTTGTCAGCTGTGTGACTTTGGGCAAGTCACTTCACTTCTCTGGGCCTCAGTGACCTCATCTGTAAAATGGGGATTAAGACTGTGAGCCCCCCGTGGGACAACCTGATCACCTTGTAACCTCCCCAGTGTTTAGAACAGTGCTAAGCACTTCATAAATGCCATTATTATAATTATTATTATTATTAATCCCCATTTTACAGATGGAGTAACTGAGGCACAGTGAAGTGACTTACCCAAGGTCACACAGCAGTCAAGAGGTGGAGCGGAATTAGAACTCATGTCCTTTGACTCCCAAATCTGTGTTTTTGCCACTAGGCCATGACAAACTGGAGCAAGTATGTGGCCCCCTGGCTTCGGGTGTACTCCCCCTAAATGGGGTATATGATATCTTTAGTCTAATGCCGTCGAATCGTCTCCGACCCATAGTGATGCCATGGACACATCTCTCCCAAACGTCCCACTTCCATCTGCAAGCGTTCTGGTGGTGTTTCCATGGGGTTTTCTTGGTCAAAATATGGAAGTGGTTGACTGTCACCTCCTTCCACGCAGCCAACTTGAGTCTCCGCTCTTGACTCTCTCCCACGCTGCCGCTGCCCAGCACGGGTGAGTTTTGACTTGTAGCAGATTGCCTTCCACTCGCTAGCCCCTGGCCAAGCTAGGAATGGAATGGGTAGCCCTCTGCTTGACTCTCCCTCCCATAGCTGAGACTGGTAGAGGGCTGAAAACTCTAGTATATAATATACAGAGGTGATATAATATCTTTACTATATATATATATATATATATATATTTGTGTGTGTGTGTGTGTGTGTGTGTGTGTGTGTATAATATCCATATAATATGAAGAGGGGATAGAATATCTTTACTATATATATACATGTATATAATATCTACATAATATACAGAGGGGATATAATATCTTTACTATATATATACATGTATATAATATCTATATAATATACAGAGGGGATATAATATCTTTACTATATATAGTATATATGTGTGTGTGTATATATATGTATATATATGTGTGTGTATATAATATCTATATAATATAAAGAGGGGATAGAATATCTTTACTATATATACATGTATATAATATCTACATAATATACAGAGGGGATATAATATCTTTACTATATATATACATGTATATAATATCTATATAATACACAGAGGGGATATAATATCTTTACTATATATATAGTATATATGTGTGTGTATATATATGTATATGTGTGTGTGTGTATATAATATCTATATAATATAAAGAGGGGATAGAATATCTTTACTATATATATACATGTATATAATATCTACATAATATACAGAGGGGTATAATATCTTTACTACATATATACATGTATATAATATCTATATAATATACAGAGGGGATATAATATCTTACCTATATATATAGTGTATATATATATATATATAGTATATATATATGTGTGTGTGTGTATATAATATCTATATAATATAAAGAGGGGATAGAATATCTTTACTATATATATATACATGTATATAATATCTACATAATATACAGAGAGGGGATATAATATCTTTACTATATATATACATGTATATAATATCTATATAATATACAGAGGGGATATAATATCTTTACTATTATAAGTATATATACTATATATACTATACTATTTTATATAGATATAAAACACACAGTATTTGTTAGGCTTTTATTCATTCACTGTACTAAACACTGAGGTAGATGCAAGCTAATCAGGCTGGACACAGTCCTTGTCCCACATGGGGCTCGCAGTAATGATAATAATAATGGTATTTAAGTGCTTATTATGTGTCTAGCACTATACTAAGCGCTGGAGGGGATACAAGCAAATCGAGTAGGACACAGTCCCTGTCCCATGTAGGGCTCACAGTCTCCATCCCCATTTTACAGATGAGGGAACTGAGGCAGAGAGAAGTGAAGTGACTTGCTCAGGGTCACACAGCAGACAAGTGGCAGAGTCAGGATTAGAACCCAGGACCTTCTGACTCCCAGGCCCATTCTCTATTCCCAAAACCTTGCTGCTTCTCAATGGTATATCCAACATACTACTTTATTCTTATTCTTATATTGATTACTTCTCCAATTCCCACCCCACCTTCATTATTATCATCATCATCATCACTGGTATTTATTGAGCGCTCACTATTTGCAAACTATATTACTGTTACTATTTGCTCAAAAACATGTTTTGTTTCGTAGTCTGCCTCCCCCTTCTAGACTGTGAGTCCGTTTGGTAGGGACCGCCTCTATATGTTGCCAATTTGTACTTCCCGAGTGCTTAGTACAGTGTTCTGCACACAGTAAGCGCTCAATAAAAATAATTGAATGAATGAATGAATGCTCTAGACTGTAAGCTCGCTATGGCAGGGAATGTGTTTTATATTGCGCTCTCCCAAGCACTTAGTACAGTCATGGGCTTGAATCCCGGCTCTGCCACATGTCTGTTGTGTGACCTTGGGCAAATCACTTATATGTTGCCAACTTGTACTTCCCAAGCGCTTAGTACAGTGCTCTTCACACAGTAAGCACTCAACAAATACGATTGATTGATTCTCTGAGCCTCAGTTACCTCATCTGTAAAATGGGGATTAAGACTGTGAGCCCCACGTGGGACAACTTGATCCCATTAAATCCCCCCAGTGCTTAGAACAGTGCTTTGCACATAGTAAGCGCTTAACAAATTATTATTAGTATTACAGTGCTCTGCTCACACTAAGCATTCACTAAATGTGATCGACGGACTGACTGCAGGCACTAAGTGCTTGGGAAAATACAACAGAGTTGACAGCGTCAGGGAATGTGTCTTATGGACGATTATATTGTACTCGCCCAAGTGCTTAGTTCAGTGCTCTGCACTCAATAAATACTGACCGAAAGACATTCCCTGCCCACAGTGAGCTTACAGCCTGGAGGGGGAGACAGATGTTAGCATCAATAAATTATTTATAATATAACTTAAAAGCATATACACAATTTAAAGATTGTAAAATGCCCAATGCCACAATAATAACGATAATAATGATTTATTATGCACTTACTATGTAACAAGGACCGTACTTAGTACTGGAGTAGATAGAGGGCAATCAAGACAGATACAGTCCCTGTCCCTTATGGGGGTCACAGGCTAAGGAGGAGGGAGAACAGGGATTGAATCCCCATTGTACAGATGAAGAAACTGAGGCAGAGAAGTTGTGACTTGCCAAAGATTACCTAGTAGGCCAGTGGCAGAGGCAGGATTAGAACCCAGGTCCTCTAATTTCCAGGCCTGTGCCCTGTTCATTAGGTCACGCAAATACTAATGCTCCCACAAATTATTTTTCTTTTTCTCCTTCCTACTAATTGGCCCTTTTCACCCTCTAATTGTTCCCCTTTCCACTCCCAAGAGAAACAGCCTGACTAGTGGAAATCATAATAATAATGATAGTGTGATGATGGTATTTAAGTGCTTACTATCAATCAATCAATCAATCAATCAATCGTATTTATTGAGCGCTTACTATGTGCAGAACACTGTACTAAGCGCTTGGGAAGTACAAATCGGCATCACATAGAGACAGTCCCTACCCGATAGTGGGCTCACAGTCTAAAAGGGGGAGACAGAGAACAGAACCAAACATACCAACAAAATAAAATAAGTAGGATAGAAATGTACAAGTAAAATAAATAAATAAATAAATAAATAAACAGAGTAATAAATATGTACAACCATATATACATATATACAGGTGCTGTGGGGAGGGGAAGGCGGTAAGGCGGGGGGGATGGAGAGGGGGACGAGGGGGAGAGGAAAGAAGGGGCTCAATCTGGGAAGGCCTCCTGGAGGAGGTGAGCTCTCAGCAGGGCCTTGAAGGGAGGAAGAGAGCTAGCTTGGCGGATGGGCAGAGGGAGGGCATTCCAGGCCCGGGGGATGACGTGGGCCGGGGGGTCGATGGCGGGACAGGCGAGAGCGAGGTACAGTGAGGAGATTAGTGGTGGAGGAGCGGAGGGTGCGGGCTGGGCAGTAGAAGGAGAGAAGGGAGGTGACGTAGGAGGGGGCGAGGTGATGGACAGCCTTGAAGCCCAGGGTGAGGAGTTTCTGCCTGATGCGCAGATTGATCGGTAGCCATTGGAGGTTTTTGAGGAGGGGAGTGATATGTCCAGAGCGTTTCTGGACAAAGATAATCCGGGCAGCAGCATGAAGTATGGATTGAAGTGGAGAGAGACACGAGGATGGGAGATCAGAGAGAAGGCTAGTGCAGTAGTCCAGACGGGATAGGATGAGAGCTTGAATTAGCAGGGTAGCGGTTTGGATGGAGAGGAAAGGGCGGATCTTGGCAATGTTGCGGAGCTGAGACCGGCAGGTTTTGGTGACGGCTTGGATGTGAGGGGTGAATGAGAGAGCGGAGTCGAGGACGACACCAAGGTTGCGGGCTTGTGAGACGGGAAGGATGGTAGTGCCGTCAACAGAGATGGGAAAGTCAGGGAGAGGACAAGGTTTGGGAGGGAAGACAAGGAGCTCAGTCTTCGACATGTTGAGCTTTAGGTGGCGGGCGGACATCCAGATGGAGATGTCCTGAAGGCAGGAGGAGATGCGAGCCTGGAGGGAGGGGGAGAGAGCAGGGGGCAGAGATGTAGATCTGGGTGTCATCAGCGTAGAGGTGATAGTTGAAGCCGTGGGAGCGAATGAGGTCACCAAGGGAGTGAGTGTAGATTGAGAACAGAAGGGGACCAAGCACTGAACCTTGGGGAACTCCCACAGTAAGAGGATGGGAGGGGGAGGAGGAGCCTGCAAAAGAGACTGAGAAAGAACGACCGGAGAGATAAGAGGAGAACCAGGAGAGGACGGAGTCTGTGAAGCCAAGGTCAGATAACGTGTTGAGGAGAAGGGGGTGGTCCACAGTGTCAAAGGCAGCTGAGAGGTCGAGGAGGATTAGGACAGAGTATGAGCCGTTGGATTTGGCAAGCAGGAGGTCATTGGTGACCTTTGAGAGCGCAGTTTCCGTGGAATGAAGGGGACGGAAGCCAGACTGGAGGGGGTCGAGGAGAGAGTTGTTGCTTACTATGTGCCATGCACTGTTCTAAACGCTGGGGTACATAAAGGGTAATCAGGTTGTCCCACTTGGGGCTCACAGTCTTAATCCCCATTTTACGGATGAGGTAACTGAGGCCCAGAGAAGTGAAGTGACTTGCCGAAAGTCACACAGCTGACATGCGGAGGAACCGGGATTAGAACCCATGACCTCAGACGCCCAAGCCTGGGCTCTTTCCACTGAACCACGCTGCTTCTCCTGCTATAATCCTTCTCCTAAAGCACAGGGGCCTTGGAGCCAGAGGACCTGGGTTCTAATCCTGACTCTGCCACTTGCCTGATGTGGAACCTTGGATCTCTGGGCCTCGGTTTCCTGATCTGTAAAATGGGGATTCGATACCTGTGCTCCCTCCTACTGAGACTGTAGGTCAGGGTCTGTGTCCAAGTGGCTAGACCCCGGGCCTGGGAGTCAGAAGGTCATGGGTTCTAATCCTGCTCCACCACTTGTCTGCTGTGTAACCTTGGGCAAGTCACTTCACTTCTCTGTGCCTCAGTTCCCTCATCTGTAAAATGCGGATTAAGAGTGTGAGTCCCATGGGGGACTGATTAACTTGTTTCTACCCCAGCAGGTAGAACAGTGCCTGGCACAGAGTATGTGCCTAACAAATACCACAATTATTATTATTGTTATTAGCCTCATTCCTACTTCTTTAGATCATCAACCCTTTCCCCACCCTCCCACCATCCTTCATGGGCTTCACGAGAATCATTAGGGTCCCATTTATAAACCATGAGTCATTTACTACCTTCCAGATTGTACCCTGTAGGATCTTATTGAAATAAACTATTAAAACTAAATTATTGGAATTGCTAATCATCAAGAAAAGATCTTTTTTTAAGACAATGGCGCCTTGTGTGTGTCACCCTGCAATTTCAAGAAGCCAGTGTGTTTTTACTTCAAAGTCATGATTGATCCATCATGATAATGATACTGATAGTATTTATTAAGCGCTTACTATGTGCAAAGCACTGTTTTAAGCACTGGGGGAGTTACAAGGTGATGAGGTTGTCCCACGGGGGGCTCACAGTCTTAATCCCCATTTTACAGATGAGGGAACTGAGGCCCAGAGAAGTTAAGTGACTTGCCCAAAGTCACACAGCTGACAGAGGGCAGAGCGGGGATTTGAACCCATGACCTCTGACTTCAAAGCCCGGGCTCTTTCCACTGAGCCACGCTGCTTCTCTACTTGTGAAGCATAAGATTGGACTGTTGAAATCCAACAAAGGAGATGTGTTTCATGGAGCAAAAAGCTGACTCTGCTTGCTCATGTATTTATGATGATGAAGAGGATGGCATTTATTAACTGCTTACTAGATGCCAAGCACTGTTCTAAGCGCTAGGGTAGATACGAGGTAATCAGGTTGTCCCACTTGGGGCTCACGCTCTCAATCCCCATTTGGCAGATGAGGTAACTGAGGCCCTGAGAAGTGAAGTGACTTGCCTAAGGTCCCCTAGTGAGCGGCGGAGCCGGGATTAGAACCCATGACCTTCTGACTCTCACGCCTGCACACATTATCACACCAAGGGAGTACGTAAGGGACATAGACACTTGGGCTGTGGTAATGCTGATGCCAACATGTAGTTAGATGGTGCAGCAGTTTGATGATTTTGCCAGTTCTACCTTGATATGTGCTCTGATTTATTCCTGAGCCCATTTTAGGATCGTGATAAAATCATACCCAAACTGCAGTGACCTCAAATTATAGCCCAGGGTGAGGAGGGGCAGCGTGTGTGGCCTAGTGGATAGAGCAAGGGCATGGGGGTCAGAAACACTTGGGGTCTATTCCCAGCTCCTCCATTTGTCTGCTGTGTCAGCTTGGGCAAGTCACTTCACCTCTCTGGGCCTCAGTTCCCTCATCTGTAAAATGGGGATTAAGAATGTGAGCCCCCTGTGGGACGGGGAATTTGTCCAACTGGATTTGCTCGTATTCACCCCGGTGCTTAGTACAGCGCCTGGCACACAGTAAGCGCTTAACAAATGCCGCAATGATTATTATTATTATATAGTAGTTCATTAGTCATCCCAGTGGATTCATAGAGGCTCGAGTCCGGCATAGATATTTAGGTTGAGTTAGGCAGAACGTGGTACTATTTTTTTTGAGTTCCTAAAATGTGCTGAGCCCGATACTGCGGGGTAGAGCATAGAAAAGTGATTCATTCATTCAGTCATACTTATTGTGTACAAAGCCCTGTACTAAGCGCTTGGGAGAGTACAATGCAGCACCAATCAGACACATTTCCTGTCCACAATGAGCTCACAATCTAGAGGGGGAGACAGACATTAATATTCATAAATACTTACATACCTACTGAAGGCTCACTTCCTACAGGAGGAATTCCCAGACTAAACCCCTCTTTTCCCCTGCTCTCCCTCCCCTCCCCATCATCCCGACTCCCTCTCCTTGCTCTACCCCACCGCACTTGTGTATATATGTACATATTTATAATTCTATTTATATTATCGATGTGTATTTATAATTCTATTTATTTATATTGATGCTATTGATGCCTGTTTACTTGTTTTGTTGTCCGTCTCCCTTGTTCTAGACTGTGAGCTCAATGTTGGCAGGGATTGTCTCTGTTGCCAAACTGTACTTTCCAATCACTTAGTACAGTGCTCTGCACATCGTAAGCACTCAGTAAATATGATTGAATGAGTGAATAAATAAATAACAGATATATCCATATGTGCTGTGGGGATGGGAGGGAGGATGAATGAAGGAGCAAGTAAGAGCGGCACAGAAAGGAGTGAGAGAAGAGAGGAGGACTTAGTCAGGGAAGGCTTCCTGGGGGAGAAACACCTTCAATAAGGCTTTGAAGATGATCCCTGCCCTCTAGTTTGCTTTCTAAGCAGAGCCAGCCTTAGCAAATACAGGTGGTCAAACATTTTAGTATTATCAATCAATCAATCATATTTATTGAGCGCTTACTGTGTGCAGAGCACTGTACTAAGCACTTGGGAAGTACATGTTATCTCCAAATCACTTCCAACCTGACCCATTAATAAGTGCGGTATTTGCTAAGCACTTACCATGTACCAGGCACTGTTCTAAACGTGGGGTAAATACGAGATAATCGGGTGAGACACGGTTCCTGTCCTACATAGGGCTCCCAGTCTCATTCCCCATTTTATAGATGGGGAGACTGAGGCCCAGAGAAATGAAGTTCTTGCCCAAAGTCACACAGCAGACAAGTAGTGGGGCTGGGATTGGAACCCAGGTCCTTCGGACTCCCAGGCCGTGCTCTAT
Organism: Tachyglossus aculeatus; assembly: GCF_015852505.1. NCBI lineage: Eukaryota > Metazoa > Chordata > Mammalia > Monotremata > Tachyglossidae > Tachyglossus > Tachyglossus aculeatus. The sequence continues at coordinate 66,342,093 of NC_052066.1, forward strand.
CCATTAGGCCACCCTGCTTCCCTGTTCACACTTTACTGCTTCGTGGCTCACACAATAATAATGCTAATAATAATCACATTTATTGAGTGCTTACTGTGTGCAGAGCACTGTACTTTGCACTTGGAAGAGTACAATATAACAGACAAAATAGTGATAATAATATTTAAGGGCTCACTCTGTGTCATCATCATCATCATCAATCGTATTTATTGAGCGCTTACTGTGTGCAGAGCACTGTACTAAGTGCTTGAGAAGTACAAATTGGCAACATATAGAGACAGTCCCTACCCAAGAGTGGGCTCACAATCTAAAAGGGGGAGACAAAACCAAACATACTACAAAATAAAATAGAATAGATATGTACAAGTAAAATAAATATATAAATAAATAGAGTAATAAATATGTACAAACATATATACATATATGCAGGTGCTGTGGGGAAGGGAAGGAAGTAGGTGGTAGGTGGAGGTAGGTGTCAAGTTCTGTTCTAAGCTAATAATAATAATTCTGGTATATGTTAAGCACCTACTGTGTGCCAGGCACTGTACTAAGCGCTGGAGTGGGTACAAGCAAATCGGGTTGGACCCAAGGTACAAGGTATCCAGATCAGACACAGTCTCTGTCCCACGCGGGGCTCACAGTCTTCATCCCCATCTTACAGATGAGGGAACTGAGGCCCAGAGACATGAAGTGACTTGCAAATGGTCCCAGAGCAGAGAGTCTCCGGTGGTTGCCTACCAACCTTCGCATGAAGCAAAAACTCCTCACTCGCGGCTTCAAGGCTTGTCCATGCCCTCGCCCCCTCCTCCCTCCCCTCCCTTCTGTCCTTCTCCAGCCCAGCCCGCACCCTCCGTTCCTCTGCCACCGCTAACCTCCTCACTGGGCCTCGTTCTCGCCTGCCTCGCCGTTGACCCCAGGCTCACGTCCTTCCCCTAGCCTGGAATGGGTAGGGACCGTCTCTATATGTTGCCGATTTGTACTTCCCAAGTGCTTAGTACAGAGCACACGCTTGGGAGCCAGAGGGCATGGGTTCAAGTCCCGGCTCTGCCACTTGCCAGCTGTGTGACTTTGGGCAAGTCACTTCCCTTCTCTGTGCCTCAGTTACCTCATCTGTAAAATGGGGATGAAGACTGTGAGCCCCCCGTGGGACAACCTGATCACCTTGTAACCTCCCCAGAGCTTAGAACAGTGCTTTGCACACAGTAAGTGCTTAATAAATGCCATCATTATTATTATAGAAGAAGTGTGGCTCAATGGAAATAGCACGGGCTTGGGAATCGGAGGTCATGAGTTCAAATTCCAGCTCTGCCAATTGTCAGCTGTGTGACTTTGGGCAAGTCACTTAGCTTCTCTGGGCCTCAATCACCTCATCTGTAAAATAGGGATGAAGACTGTGAGCCCCACGTGGGACAACCTGATCACCTTGCATCTGCCCCAGCACTTAGAACAGTGCTTTGCACATAGCGCGTAACAAATGCCATCATTATTATTAATAAATACGATTGAATGAATGAATGAAGCAAAGGAGCTGGGATTAGAACCCAGGTCCTTCTGACTCAGAGACCCGGGCTCTACCCACCCATTAGGCCGCTCTGCTTCTCCTCTTCTGGACAAGTGCCTCCCCTGGATTTGCGTTAATAGGGTGGAGAAGGCTTCCCATCCCGAACCATCACCATGTCGCCTCTTCACATGGTGTCGTTGAACCAGATGGCTCGGTTACGTGGCTGAAGAATTTGTTGCCGAATTGTACTTTCCAAGCGCTTAGTACAGCGCTCTGCGCACAGTAAGCGCTCAATAAATACGATTGAAAGAATGAATGGGCCACCTTTCTGGCCGTTCTCCTGGGCATCCTTCTTGCCGTTGGCTGTCTTTAATAATAATGATGTGTTGAGTGCTTGCTATGTGTCAAACACTGTTCTAAGCCCTGGGGTCGATAGATGCTTATCAGGTTGGACGCAGTCCCACCTGGGCTCACAGTCTTCATTCCTCCTTTTACCGAAGCGGTAACTGAGGCCCAGAGAAGTGAAGTGATCGGCCCAAGGTCACCCAGCAGACAAGTGGGAGAGCTGGGATTAGAACCCAGGTCCTTCTGACTTCCAGGGCTGTGCTCTATCTATCCACTAGATTAGGCTGCTTCTCTGTTTATTGAGCACATATTCAGGGCACAGCACTGTACTAGAAGCAGCGTGGTTCAGTGGAAAGAGCCCGGGCTTTGGAGTCAGAGGTCATGGGTTCAAATCCCGGCTCCGCCACTTGTCAGCTGTGTGGCTTTTGGCAAGGCACTTCACTTCTCTGGGCCTTAGTTACCTCATCTCTAAAATGGAGATGAATCAATCAATCAATCATATTTATTGAGTGCTTACTGTGTGTAGAGCACCGTACTAAGCGCTTGGATGAAGACTGTGAGCCCTCCGTGGGGCAACCTGATCACCTTGTAACCTCCCCAGCACTTAGAACAGTGCTTTGCACATAGTAAGCGTTTAATAAATGCCATCATTATTATTATTACTAAGTACTTGTGTGGCTCAGTGGAAAGAGCAGGGGCTTTGGAGTCAGAGGTCATGGGTTCAAATCCCAGCTCCACCACTTGTCAGCTGTGTGACCTTGGGCAAGGCACTTAACTTCTCTGTGCCTCAGTTACCTCATCTGTAAAATGGGGATTAAGACTGTGAGCCCCAAGTGGGACAACCTTATCACCCCCCACCCCCCAGCGCTTAGAACAGTGCTTTGCACACAGTAAGCGCTTAACAAATACCACCATTATTATTATAGCAAGCACTTAATAAATGCCATCATTATTATTACTTGGGAGAGTACAATCTATAACAGAGTTGGTAGACATATTGCCTGCCCAATTTCCCTCCCCTCCCCGCAACCTCCCCTAGATTGAGAGCTCACTGCGGGCAGGGAATGCCACTGTTTATTGTTGTATTGTACTTTCCCAAACGCTTAGTACGGTGCTGTGCACACAGTAAGCACTTAATAAATATGATTGAATGGATGAATGAATGATTGAACGAGCTTACAGTCTGGAGGACATTACTTTGCGTTTTCTTCTCTGATACAAAGGGGGATAATGCATTTGTTAAAGCACCACAGCTTGTTCCGCTCTCTCGGGCTCAGCTCCGGTTTTGCAGCAGGAAAACACTAATTGCAGCCCCAGCCGTGCTCCCTAGAGTAAATGATCTGTTTTTCCTGGTTGATTTTAGAGCCGGATACGATCTCGCCCAGAATCAGAAACACAGGGGAAATCTACGTGAGACATCCTCTCCCCTCCTTCCCTGGGTGGGTTGAAGGGAGGCAGAGTTTAGAGAAACAACACCTTGCCGTCCACGTCAGGTATACGCTCCTCGGTACACTGAGTATACAAGTATACACTGAGACACTCCTCTTAACCAACCCAGACACACACATACTAATATTTGGAGACACACACACATGCCTACTAGCAAAGAGGCTGTAACCCCAATCTCTCATCCTATCCCGACTGGATTACTGCATCAGCCTCCTTTCTGATCTCCCATCCTCCTGTCTCTCCGCGCTTCAGTCTATACTTCACTCTGCTGCCTGGATTATCTTTGTGCAGAAACGCTCTGGACATGTCACTCCCCTCCTCAAAAATCTCCAGTGGCTGCCTGCCAACCTACGAATCAAGCAAAAACTCTTCACTCTGGGCTTCAAGGCTGTTCATCCCCTCGCCCCCTCCTCCCTCACCTCCATTCTCTCCTTCTCCAGCCCAGCCCGCACCCTCCGCTCCTCTGCCGCCGCTAACCTCCTCACTGGGCCTCATTCTCGCCCGTCCCGCTGCCGACCCCTGGCCCACGTCCGTCCTCTGGCCTGGAATACCCTCCCTCCACGCATCCGCAAAGCTGGCTCTCTTCCTCCCTTCAAAGCCCTACTGAGAGCTCACCTCCTCCAGGAGGCCTTCCCACACTGAGCCGCCTCCATCCTCTCCCCCCACCCCCCCGCCCTACCTCCTTCCCCTCCCCACAGCACAGCACCTGTATACATATTTGTACAGATTTATTACTCTATTTTACTTGTACATATTTACTATTTATTTTGTTAATGTTTTCTTTTGTTCTCTGTCTCCCCCTCCTAGACTGTGAGCCCACTGTTGGGTATGGACTGTTTCTATATGTTGCCAACTTGTACTTCCCAAGCGCTTAGTACAGTGCTCTGCACACAGTAAGCACTCAACAAATACGATTGATTGATGAGCATATAGCTTTAGTTCTATCTGTTCTGACGATTTTGACACCTGTATCCATGTTTTGTTTTGTTGTCTGTCTCCCCCTTCTAGACAGTGAGCCCATTGTTGGGTAGGGACCGTATGTTGCCGACTTGTACTTCCCAAACGCTTAGTACAGTGTGCTGCACACAGTAAGCGCTCAATAAATACAATTGAATGAATGAACCACACACACACACACACACACACACACACACACACACACACATCATCATCCAGCCGTTTTATCACTTACCCTGCACACTGTCTCACATTAGCTTGTGCTATGTGCATTCCACCTAGAGTGTAGACTGTAATTATTTTTTGATAGCATTTATTAAGCACTTACTGTGTGCAAAGCACTGTTCTAAGCGCTGGGGAGATTACAAGGTGATCAGGTTGTCCCACGGGGGGCTCACAGTCTTCATCCCCATTTTACAGATGAGGGAACAGAGGCACAGAGAATCAATCAATCAATCAATCGTATTTATTGAGCGCTTACTGTGTGCAGAGCACTGTACTAAGCGCTTGGGAAGTACAAGTTGGCAACATATAGAGACAGTCCCTACCCAACAGTGGGCTCACAGTCTAAAATAAGTTAAATGACTTGCCCAAAGTCACACAGCTGACAAGTGGCAGAGCCGGGATTTGAACCCATGACCTCTGACTCCAAAGCCCGTGCTCTTACCACTGAGCCACGCTGCTTCTCTAGCCATGCTGCTTCTCTAATAATAGTAATAGTACTAATGGTAATAGTATTAATATACATCCTCACATCCACCCACATACAATAACAGTACTAACATACATAAAACATACATAACACCCCCCCACATGCAGTAACTATTAATACACCCACACACACCCATCCACATACAGTAACTGAACTACTATACAACACTCACACCCACCCATATGCAGTAACAGTACTAACACACACTCACACCCACATATAGATACAAAGATACATGCAGATACATACAGAGAAGCAGCATGGCTCAGTGGAAACAGCACGGGCTTTGGAGTCAGGGGTCATGGGTTCAAATTTCGGCTCTGCCAATTGTCAGCTGTGTGACTTTGGGCAAGTCACTTCACTTCTCTGGGCCTCAGTTCCCTCATCTGCAAAATGGGGACTAAGACTGTGAGCCCCACGTGGGACAACCTTGATTACCTTGTATCCCCTCCAGTGCTTACAACAGTGCTTGGCACATAGTAAGCACTTAATACCACTATCATTATTATTATTATTATTATTATTGTAATATTCACACCCACCCACATGTAGTAACAGTATTTACATGCATATTCACACCTACCCACCTACAGTAATACTAATGATGGTATTTGTTAAGTGCTTACTATGTGCTGAGCACTGTTCTAAGCACTGAGGTAGATACAAGGTCATCAGGTTGACCCATGTGGGGCTCACAGTCTTAATCCCCATTTTACAGATGAGGTCACTGAGGCCCAGAGAAGCGAAGTGACTTGCCCAAAGTCACACAGCTGACAAGTGGCAGAGCCGGGATTAGAACTCAGATCGCTGACGTCCAAGCCGGGGCTCTTTGCACTAAGCCATGCTGCTACTTGTTTTGTTGTCTGTCTCCCCCTTCTAGACTGTGAGCCTGTGGTTGGGTAGGGACCGTCTCTATATGTTGCCGATTTGTACTTCCCAAGCGCTTAGTACAGTGCTCTGTACACAGTAAGCACTCAATAAATATGACTGAATGAATACACACACACACACACACACACACACACACACACACACACACACACACACACATTCAGAGAAGCAGCATGGCTCAGTGGAAAAGAGCCCAGGCTTTGGAGTCAGAGGTCGTGGGTTCAAATCCCGGCTCCTCCAATTGTCAGCTGTGTGACTTTGGGAAAGTCACTTCACTTCTCTGGGCCTCAGTTCCCTCATCTGTAAAATGGGGATTAATCAATCAATCGCATTTATTGAGCACTTATTGTGTGCAGAGCACTGTACTAAGTGCTTGGGAAGTACAAGTTTGCAACACATAGAGACGGTCCCTACCCAACAGTGGGCTCACAGTCTAGGAGGGGGAGAGAGACAACAAAACAAAACATATTAACAAAATAAAATAAATATAATAGATATGTACAAGTAAAATAAATAGAGTAATAAATACGTACAAACATATATACAGGTGCTGTGGGGAAGGGAAGGAAGTAAGGCGGGGGCATGGAGAGGGGGAGGAGGGGGAGAGGAAGGAGGGGCCTGAGTGTGGGAAGGCCTTCTGGAGGAGGTGAGCTCTCAGTAGGGCCTTGAAGGGAGGAAGAGAGCCAGCTTGGCGGATGGGCAGAGGGAGGCCATTCCAGGCCCGGGGGAGGACGGGGGCCGGGGGTCGACGGTGGGATGGGCGAGAACGAGGTTCGGTGAGGAGGTTAGCGGTGGCAGAGGAGCGGAGGGTGCGGGCTGGGCTGGAGAAGGACAGAAGGGAGGTGAAGTAGGAGGGGGCGAGGCGATGGACAGCCTTGAAGCCCAGGGTGAGGAGTTTCTGCCTGATGCGCAGATTGATTGGTAGCCACTGGAGATTTTTGAGGAGGGGAGTAACATGCCCAGACCGTTTTTGGACAAAGACAATCCGGGCAGCGGCATGAAGTGTGGATTGAAGTGGGGAGAGACAGGAGGATGGAAGATCGGAGAGGAGGCTGATACAGTAGTCCAGACGGGACAGGATGACAGCTTGAACGCACATTTTAAGACTGTGAGCCCCCCTTGGGACAACCTGATCACCTTGTAACCTTCCCAGCGCTTAGAACAGTGCTTTGCACATAGTAAGCGCTTAATAAATGCCATTATTATTATTATTATTATTATTATTATTATTATGGGTTCTAATCCCGACTCCACCACATGTCTGCTGTGTGACCTTCGGCAAGTCACTTCACTTCTCTGAGCCTCAATTCCCTCATCTGTAAAATGGGGATTAAGACTGTGATTAAGCCCCACGTGGGACAACCTGATCACCTCGTACTCCCCTCCCTGCGCTTAGAACAGTGCTTTGCACATCTAAGCGCTTAACAAATACCATCATTAGTAGTAGTAACAGTAGGAACATGCATATCACACCCACCCGCATACAGTAACGGCACAAACATGCATACACACACCCAAGCACAAACAGTAACTGTACTAACATACATACACACACACACACACACACACACATATAGAGTAACATCACTAACTAGACTTACACACACCCACACACAGTAACAGCAGTAACATCCATGCACACCTCCATGCACACATACAGCCCCCGAACTAATATAGATCTACCCCGCCCAAGCACACAGTAACCGTACTGATAAACATATCCATAAATATATAGTCACCATAGAAATACACACATACATTAGCAGTATTAATATACCTCCACAACACCTCCAACACACAGGTACAATCATAGTACTGATATGAATACACACCCCTACACAAATAGGGTAACTGTATTAATAGACCTACACACCCACACATATATACAGTAACACCCCTAATATGCACACACACACACACACAGAAACACACATACACACATAGACACGCAGAGGGTCTCCAGGAGCCTTGTGCCCACCTACCCATCCCCCAGAGCCCTGGCATGAAGGAGATGGAGGATGGGATGTAGAAGGAGGGAGAGGGGATGGGGAAGGGAAAGGAAGAGAAGGAGGGAAAGGAAGAGGGGAGGAGGAAGGATGGGGAAGGGAAAGGAGGAGGAGGAGGGAAAGAAGAGGGGAGGTGGAAGGATGGGAAAGGGAAAGGAGGAGGAGGAGGGAAAGGAGGAGGAGGAGGGAAAGAAGAGGGGAGGAGGGAGGATGGGAAAGGGAGAGGAGGAGGAGGGAAAGAAGAGGGGAGGAGGGAGGATGGGGAAGGGAAAGGAGGAGGGAAAGAAGAGGAGGGGAGGAGGGAGGATGGGGAAGGGAAAGGAGGAGGACGAGGAGGGAAAGAAGAGAGGATGAGGAAAGATGGGGGAGGGAAAGAAGGGGGGAGGTAGGAGGATGGGGAAGGGAAAGGAGGAGGAGGGAAGTGGGGAAAGGGAAAGGAGAGGAGGAGAAGGGAAAGAAGAGGGGAGGTAGGAGGATGGGGAAGGGAAAGGAGGAGGAGGGAAGTGGGGAAAGGGAAAGAAGAGAGGAGGAGGAGGGAAAGAAGAGGGGATGAGGAAAGATGGGGGAGGGAAAGAAGAGGGGAGGTAGGAGGATGGGGAAGGGAAAGGAGGAGGAGGGAAGTGGGGAAAGGGAAAGAAGAGAGGAGGAGGAGGGAAAGAAGAGGGGATGAGGAAAGATGGGGGAGGGAAAGAAGAGGGGAGGTAGGAGGATGGGGAAGGGAAAGGAGGAGGAGGGAAGTGGGGAAAGGGAAAGAAGAGAGGAGGAGGAGGGAAGTGGGGAAAGGGAAAGAAGAGAGGAGGAGGAGGGAAAGAAGAGGGGATGAGGAAAGATGGGGGAGGGAAAGAAGAGGGGAGGTAGGAGGATGGGGAAGGGAAAGGAAGAGGAGGAGGGAAAGAAGAGGGGAGGAGGGAAGCAGGGAAAGGGAATGAAGAGAGGAGGAGGAGGAGGAGGGAAAGAAGAGGGGATGAGGAAAGATAGGGAGGGAAAGAAGAGGGGAGATAGGAAGATGGGGAAGGGAAAGGAAAAGGAGGAGGGAAAGAAGATGGGAGGAGGGAGGATGGAGGATGGGGAAGGGAAAGGAGGAGGAGAGGAAAGGGGACACAGGAGGCACAGAGGGTTCGCTCCGGGGGTGAGTGGGTGAAAAGACTCCTGGCTGTGAAAGACGCCTGGGATGCACACACACACACACACACACACACACAGCACGCGTGTGGGAGAAGGCAGTTTACCTGCCAGTGTGTGTAAGAGGCCCGGCCGGCCCAGTGTGTGCGGGCACGTGGGAGCGAGTGTTGGGGAAGGGGCGGGGGGGGGGGGGGGGGGTGTCCGAGGAAACTCAGCGCGGGGGAGGAAGAGTATGTTTCTGCAGAAATGAGGGGCGGGGGGGGGATGGAGCCTGGGGGGGGGGGGGGGGAGAGAGAGAGAGAGAGAGAGTGTGAGTGTGTGTGTGTGTAAGGACCATCCCCCATCTCCCCCCCCCCCGGGGTCTCTGGGGGGGGCGGGGAGGGCCAGTCTGTGTCTGTGTCTGTGTGTGTCCCGGAGGAGGAAGAGAAGAGGAGGGAAGGAAGAAGAGAAAAGTGGAGGAAAGGAAGAAGAGGAGGAAGAGAGGAGGAGGGAGGAGAGGAGAAGAGGAGTAGGAGGAGAGAAGCGGAGGGGAGGAGGGAGAGGAGGAAGAGAGGAGGGAGAGGAGGAAGAGAGGAGGGAGAGGAAGAAGAGGAGGAGGAGGGAGGGGAGGACGAAGAGAGAAGAGGATGGGGAGGAGAGGAAGAAGAGGAGGAAGAGAGGAGGAGAGAAGAGCAGGGGGAGGGAAGGAGAAGGAGGAGGAGGGAGAGGGGGAGGAGGAGGGAAGGAGGGGGAGAGGAGGAGGAAGAGAGGAGGAGGGAGGGAGGAAGAGAAGGAGGAGGAGGAGGAGGGAAGGAGAAGAGGAGGAGGGAGGGAGGGGAAGAGGAGGAGGAGGGAGGGAGGGGGAGAAGAGGAGGAGAAGAGGACGGAGAGGAGAGGAGGAGGAGGAAAGAAGAGGACGAGGGGGAAAGGAGGAAGAGAGGAGGAGGAGGAGGGAGGGGGAGGAGCAGGGGGAGGAGAAGAGAGAAGAGGAGGAGGTGGCGGAGGAGGAGGAGGAGGAGGAGGAGGAGGAGGGGTGTCCCCTTTGGCTGGCTGGCGGGCGGCGGGCGGCGCGGAGGGTCGGGCTGGGACAGCGCCGGTGGCAGGCGGCGGCGGCGGCGGCGGCGGCGGCGGCAGGGCCCCCTCCCTCCCTCCCTCCCGCGCCCCTCCCGCGCCCCCTCCCCTGCCCTCCCCTCCCCGCGGAGGTTTGGTGCGGCTCGGGCTGCGGGCACCGCGCGGCCGGACGGGCCCGGGGCCGCGCCCAAGGACCCGCCCGCCCTCCGTGTCCCTCCCTCCGTGTCCCTCCGTCCGTATCCGTCCGTCCGTCCGTCCGTCCGGGGTCCGCGGGCGGGCGGGCGGGCGGAGCGGGGCGATGAGCGCGGCCCCCTCGGACCCCGCCGCGGTCCCGGGGACGGGGACGGACCCGGAGACGGTCCCCGCCGCGGTCCCCGTCGCGGTCCCCGCGGCGGCGGTGCGGGTCCCGGGCGGCGGCCGTGGAGCGAAGAGCGGGAAAGTGTGGGAGGCGCAGGCCCTGGCCCGGCGCTGCGCCGCCCGCAGCCCCGACTTCCAGCCGTGCGGCGGCCTGCCCATCTGTCACACCCACAGCCACGGCAGGTGCTTCAAGCTGCACTGGTGCTGCCATCTCGGATGGTGCCACTGTAAGACCCGACACCCCGCGCCACCCCTCCCCGGAACCCCGGGACGCCCACCGCAACCCTTGGCCACCCCTTCTCCGCCTCCTCCTCCTCCTCTTCTCCCCCCTCCTCTTCCCTTCCTCTTCTTCTTCCTCCTCTTCCCTTCCTCTTCCTTCTTTTCTTCCTCCTCTTCCCCTCCTCCTCCTCTTTCTCCTCCTCTACCCTTCTTCCTCCTCCTCTTCTCCCCCTCCTTTTCCTCCTCCTCCTCTTCCCTTCCTCCTCTTCTTCCCCTTCCTCCTCTTGTCCCCCTTACTCTTCCCTTCCTCCTCTTCCTTTCCTCCTCTTCTCCCTCCTCTTCCTTATTTTCTTCCTCCTCTTCCCTTCCTCCTTTTCTTCCTCCTCCTCTATCCTTCTTCCTCCTCCTCTTCTCCCCCTCCTCTTCTTCCTCCTCCTCTTCCCTTCCTCCTCTTCTTCCCCTTCCTCCTCTTGTGGCCCTTACCCTTCCCTTCCTCCTCTTCCTTTCCTCCTCTTCTCCCTCCTCTTCCTTCTTTTCTTCCTCCTCTTCCCTTCCTCCTTTTCTTCCTCCTCTTCCCCTCCTCCTCTTCTTTCTCCTCCTCTATCCTTCTTCCTCCTCCTCTTCCCTTCCTCCTCTTCTTCCCCCTCCTATTCCCTTCCTCCCCTTCCTCCTCTTGTCCCCCTTTCTCTTCCCTTCCTCCTCTCCTCCCTCCTCTTCCTTCTTTTCTTCCTCCTCTCCTCCCTCCTCTTCCTTCTTTTCTTCCTCCTCTCCTCCCTCCTCTTCCTTCTTTTCTTCCTCCTCTTCCCTTCCTCCTCTTCTTTCTCCTCCTCTACCCTTCTTCCTCCTCCTCTTCTCTCCCTCCTCTTCTTCCCCCTCCTCTTCTCTCCCTCCTTTCCTCCCTCCTCCTCTTCCCTTCCCCCTCTTCTTCCCCCTCCTCCTCTTTCCTTTCTCCCCTTCTTCCTCCTCTTCCCTTCCTCCTCCTTTCCTCCCCTTCTTCCTCCTCCTCTTCCCTTCCTTCCCTTCTTCCTCCTCCTCTTCCCTTCCTCCCCCCTTCCTCTTCTCTCCTCTCCTCTCTTCCTTCTCTTCCCTTCCTCTTTTCTTCCTTTTCTCTTCCTTCTTTCGTCCTCCTCCCCTCCTTCAGCTCTTCCTCCTCTCCTTCCCCTTTTTCCTCTTCTCTTCCTCCCCATCCTCCTCTCCTCCTCTCTTCTTCCTCCTCTTCCCCTCTTCCTCCTCTTCATCCCCTCTTCCTCCTCTTCATCCCCTCTTCTTCCTCTTCTCTCTTCCTCCTCCTGGCTTCCTCTTCTTTTCTTCCTCTTCTCTTCCTTCTTTCTTCCTCCTCTCTCCCCCTCTTCCCTCCCTCCCTCCCCCCCGTTGCCCCCCGGTGTGGGTGACGGCCCTCAGAGTGGGGGGGGGGGGGGCGGCCTGCGGGCCCCGAGTCTCCCCAGACCCTCCCAGCCGGGAAACCTCCTCCCTCCTTCGGGAAAACTGCTGTCCCACGGCCAGGGATGCGAAAACCTCCCCTATCCCCCAACCCCTCCCGGATGGAAATCGACCCCCCCGCTACCTCCCCGACTGCAGCTGCGTTAGCGGTTTTCCAAAGGGGCAGGATCACTGGGCTGAAAACCGATGGGAATGCCCACAACTCTTTCCAACCTTATGGGAAACACCAAACCCCAATAGTCACCATCCCTGCCTTTCTCTCTCTTTTCTCCCTCCATCTCTCTTCTTTCTCCTTCTCTCTCCTCTCTCTCTGTCTCTCTTTCATTCTCTCTTTCTCTCTTTCCTTCTCTCTCTTTTCCTCTCCTCTCTCTCTCCTCTCTCCTTTCTTCCTTCCTTTCTTTTTCTTTCTTTCTTCCTTTTCTCTTTCCTTCCTTCCTTTCTTTTTCTCTCCCTTCCTCCCTTCCTCCCTTCCTCCCTCTCTCCCTCTCTCCCTCCCTCCCTTCCTTCCTTCCTTCCTTCCTTCCTTCCTTCCTTCCTTCCTTCCTTCCTTTCCTTCCTTCTTTCCTTTCCTTTCCTTCCTTTCCTTCCTTCCTTTCCTTCCTTCCTTCCTTCCTTCCCTCCCTCCCTCCCTTCCCTCCCTCCCTCCTTTCCTCCCTTCCTCCCTTCCTTCCTTCCTTCCCTCCTTTCCTTCCTTCCTTCCTTTCCTTCCTTCCTTCCTTTCCTTCCTTTCCTTCCTTCCCTTCCTCCCTCCCTCCCTCCCTCCTTTCCTTCCTTTCCTTCCTTCCTTCCTTCCTTCCTTCCTTCCTTTCCTTCCTTTCCTTCCTTCCCTCCCCCCCACTCTCTCTGCCGTGTCTGTCTCATTCTTTTTCTCCTCCCCTTTTTGGCATTCCCTATGCCCACTCCTTCCCCCTTTGCTCCTCTGAGGGAAGCAAATTACGTCCCAATCAGCCCAAAAGCTGAGAAAGGAATATGAAAATCTTACCCCTCTCCAGAAAAAGAAGCAGATAGTTTGAGGAGAATGCTTTATGAGCCTAAATTCCATGTGAAACTGCTTTAAAAAAAATCCAAATGAAATACTGTTCTGAATGGACTGGATCTTTAAACACTTTGATTATATCATCTGGGGTTCGCTGGTGTATTAAATTTTAAGAGGCAGTTTAATCAGGGTTCCTTAAACGGATTATTTGGAAGAATGTAGTTTATCTATCCTGTTCACTGAGTCATTTCATTTAGAAAATAAATAGGTTCTAATCTTAGTTTCTTAGGATCTCGATAATGTAGAGGCTTTAGGGTGGGTGCTTTCTACTGAAATAACTCTGGAATCTTTTTTTCAAAATATTTTTCTATTGGATTGGGGGGGAAATGGTGATTTTAAAATGGAAAAAGTCCTGCAAATGCTTATAAAAGAAATTTGTATTTGGCTGAAATGAATTGATAGTAAATGAATATGGCGGGTAAGAGTTTGTTAATTAAAACTGAAAGGTCAATTTTTTTTTCCATTTTGTGAAGAGGTGTTGGTTAATATCCAGGGTGAATAGCTTTGATATTGTGCTATCCCTGAAGATTTGCGATTCCAGTGGGCGAGATGTCAATCCAGATTTAAAAAAAAGCTTTTTTTCTTTAAAGAAGAAGGAGTAACTGTTTAAAGTTCATTGACTTTTCAACTGATCTATTTCCGTGCTGCCCCTACTGTGTGTGTCTTTTTGTGCCAGATTCAGCCTTCCTTTAACTTCTTCGGACAGGATTCTTTTGAGTGATGGACACTGTTCCCTGGTCTGAAGAGATCCTCCCATTCCCCCTTGCCTCTTCTCCCCTTAAATGAACCACTTTCCCAGACCAGCGCGGGATTCAGGAGAGCTGGGGATGGATGGCTTGCGGAGCCAAAGGGAAGGAAAGCCAACCCCGTCAGCGCCCTGGATCCTGATAGGCCCAGTTCTGGAACCAAGAAAGAGCTTTCTTTTTTCCTGACTTTTTCTCTCCGTCTCTCTTTCTTATTATTATTTATTTATGGTGTTTCTAAAGTGCCAGTCAGTGTGCCAAGAAACGCTGCATTAGGTGCACAGTAATCAAGTTGGAAGCCGTCCGTGGCCCCCATGGGGCTCATGGTCTTAGAGAAGCACCGCGGCCTAGAAAGAGCGCGGTCCTGGGCGTCAGAGGACCTGGGTTCTATGTCTGCTGTGTGACCTTGGGCAAGTCGCTTCACTTCTCCGGGCCTCAGTTACCTCATCTGTACAATAGGGATCAAGACCAGGAGCCCCATGTGGGACAGGGACTGTGTCCAACCTGATTACCCCGTATCTACCCCAGTGCTTAGAACGGTGCTTGGCACATAGTTAAGTGCTTAACAAATACCCCAGTAATTATTATTGCTACTATTATTGATAATTAATATAATCATAATTATAAATATAGTAATAGTATCAATTATTAGTAATTATTAATTAGAGAAGCAGCGTGGCTCAGTGGAAAGAGCACGGGCCTTGGAGTCAGAGGTCATGGGTTCAAATTCCGGCTCTGCCAATTGTCAGCTGTGTGACTTGGGGCAAGTCACTTAACTTCTCTGGGCCTCAGTTACCTCATCTGTAAAATGGGGATTAAGACTGTGAGCCCCCTGTGGGACAACCTAATCACCTTGTAACCACCCCAGCACTTAGAACAATGCTTTGCACATAGTAAGTGCTTAATAAATGCCATTATTATTATTATTATTATTAATGTTATATTAACCCCCATTTTAGAGGTGAGGTAGGCACAGAGAAGTCAAGTGACTTGCTGAAGGTGGCACAGCAGGTCCTTGGTGGAGCCAAGATTAGGACCCTGGTCCTTTGACTCCCAGGCCATCTTCCTTTCCGTCTCTCACTCCCCTTTTCCTTTTCAATCAATCAATCAATCAATCAATCAATTGTATTTATTGAGCACTTACTGTGTGCAGAGCACTGTACTAAGCGCTTGGGAAGTACAAGTTGGCAACATATAGAGACAGTCCCTACCCAACAGTGGGCTCACAGTCTAAAAGGGGGAGACAGAGAACAAAACCAAACATACTAACAAAATAAAATAAATAGAATAGATATGTACAAGTAAAATAAATAAATAAGTAAATAGACTAATAAATATGTACAACCATATATACATATATACAGGTGCTGTGGGGAAGGGAAGGAGGTAAGCTTCCACTAGTCTCCCTCAGTCATCATCATCATCAATCGTATTTATTGAGCGCTTACTGTGTGCAGAGCACTGTACTAAGCGCTTGGGCAGTACAAATTGGCAACATATAGAGACAGTCCCTACCCAACAGTGGGCTCACAGTCTAAAAGGGGGAGACAGAGAACAAAACCAAACATACTAACAAAATAAAATAAATAGAATAGGTATGTACAAGCAAAATAAATAAATAAATAGAGTAATAAATATGTACAAACATATATACATATATACAGGTGCTGTGGGGAAGGGAAGGAGGTAAGATGGGGGGGATGGAGAGGGGGACGAGGGGGAGAGGAAGGAAGGGGCTCAGTCTGGGAAGGCCTCCTAAGTCCCATTCATCTACCTGAATCTACTTGATTTATTGCAGTATTTCTTGTTTGCTCTATTTCCTTATTCCCATTTCTTTCTATCTTGCATGAAAAGAGTGTATAGCCCTATGTACCAGCCATGGCTTAATGGGCATGAACCAAAAATCCTTGAAATCCTTGATCATAAAGTAATATATCTCGCTGTGTAAAAGTTGGGGCTTTTTTGGTAATTGCTAAGTGCACCTCTCTGAGGGTAATCAAAATATGGATTTCATTGAGATTCTTTAACATCCACTTTCCCCACACCATTATATTTCCCAGTGTTCTCATCTATCCCTGCCCCGTTTTCCCTAGTGGAAAATTTAAGGCTGCCTTGTGATCATGAGGTTATTGGGTAGAACCTCAAGACTTGAACTCATAAGTATAATTTTGCTGCCAGATTTTTAGTTTTCCTGGTAAAACATTGGGTGAAGTTTTCTCCTCCTGGGGTGATGGAGGCTAGTAAATTGCTGTGCAGATGTCCTCTAGCAGAAGCTTAAAACCCTGTGCTCCTGGACATCTCAGTTGCTGGGTTAGCGTACCTCTAAAATACCCGAAATGGTCTCAAGAAGGGCCAGCAGTTGTCAGGGGGTGCTGCTGCTTGGTGGTCCTTTGTCACCACCCCTTCTTTTCACCTTTAGCATCATCTTAGCATCATCCAGCGCTTAGAACAGTGCTTTGCACATAGTAAGCGCTTAGTAAATGCCATTATTATTATTATTATTATCTTCTTGGTGCCCCAGAGGGACTTCATGAACGGAAAGAGTAGGGAAAGAGCTCCTCACGTCAAAAATATCTTAAACAAGAGGCACACTTGATAGCATCAGAAGGGGAGCCTGACTCAGGTAATAATAATAATAATAATAACTGTGGTATTTTGTAAGTGCTTACTATGTGCCAAGCGCTGGGGTAGATGCAGGATAACTTGCAAGGGAGTCACCGTCTGAGTGGGAGAGAGAATATGCGAGGAAACCGAGGCACACGTTTTGCACGGGAGAAAACTGAGGCCCAGAGAGGCGAAGGGTCTCGCCCGAGGTCCCACGGCAGACAAGCGGCGGGGTCGGAATTAGAACCCAGGTCTTCTGACTCCCATGCCTGGGCTCTTTCTGTTACGTTTGGCTGCTTCTCAGCCTGGCGCCCGGTTGCCTTCGTCCCACAGCCTCAAGGGGGCAAGAACAATTCTTGAGAGTTATTTTCTCTTGCTCTCCAACCCAAGACACCAAAGAAAGTCCTAGGCCTATAATATTGTAGTCAATCAATCGATCTTATTTGTGAGCCCGTTGTTGGGTAGGGACCGTCTCTGTATGCTGCCGACTTGTACTTCCCAAGCGCCTAGTACAAGGCTCTGCACACAGTAAGCGCTCAATAAATACGATTGAATGAATGAATAAACCCTTAACTATGTGCAGAGCCTTGGACTAAGCGCTTGGGGAGAGTACAATAAAACAGAGTTGGTAGATGCGTTCCCTGCTCACAATGAATGATAGCTAATAGAATATTCCAAATAAGTGTGGAAATTAGTACAGTGCTCTGCACATGGTAAGTGCTCAATAAATACGATTGAATGAATGAAATTCGAAATTTTTTTAAAAAAATCCCGAAATGTGTGCTCAGTTTATAAAAAATGATTTTATTAATCCAAGGATTTACCCCCCGTCCCTTTCTCCTTCCTCCCCTCGATCAATGTGACCTGCAGGGTTAGATCTGTATCAAGACCATTAATTGAATTTCTCTTAGCTTGTGGTTTTCCTTGCCGTTTATAAAATCCTAGGCATCATTCATTTACCTCATCACCACTTGAAAACATAACTTGATATTTTCCTGGGAGGACTCAATTTTATTTATCACCCCTCTTCAGATTTAAGGTCAGTACAGGAAGCCCTCAATTCAAGGCCCCTGAATTAAGATGAATGACACTTGCAACAACATTTCTACATTCGCATCTACTTCTGGTTTTTCAATACATCGGTTTCAACTTGCCAACCCCAGCCTTCTTTATGGCACCACCTCCGGAAGCATGAGACGTAGCGGAGGAGGGGATGCAACAGCTAGAAATGGGCCTCGGAGTCAGAAGGTCATGAGTTCTAATCCTGGCTCTGCGCCTTGTCTACTCGGTGACCTTGGGCAAGTCACTTACCTGATGTGTAAAATGGGGTTTGAGATCTGGAGCCCCATGTGGGACAGGGACTGTGTCCAACCTGATTTGCTCTTATCCACCCTATCACTTTGCACAGTGCCTGGCACATAGTAAGTGCTCAAAATGAACCACAATTATTATTAGTAGTAGTATTATTAAATGGAGAAATGATTTGAAAAGCCCCGATAAAGGGGAGAAGTTAAAGAGGTCAGCAGGGGCAGAGCGGGGAGACGGGGTGTGGAGGTGAGGGAAGTGTGCTTGACCTGATGACCAGAGAGTGACCAGGAAGGGGTCAATGTGTCCATTTTACTTCATCAGCCAATCAGTTGATCGTATTTATTGAGCGCTTACAGTGTGCAGAGCACTGTACTGATCGCTTGGGAGAGTACAATATAACAATCAACAGACACATTCCCGTCCCACAATGAAGTTACAGTCTAGAGGGGGAGGCAGACATAAATATAAATAAGTAAAGTTACAGATACGTAACTCCCCCTCTCCATCCCCCCCGCCTTACCTCCTTCCCTTCCCCACAGCACCTGTATATATGTATATAAGTTTGTACAGATTTATTACTCCATTTATTTGTTTATTTTACTGGTACATATTTATTCTATTTATTCTGTTAATATGGTTTGTTTTGTTCTCTGTCTCCCCCTTCTAGACTGTGAGCCCACTGTTAGGGACCGTCTCTATATGTTGCCAGCTTGTACTTCCCAAGCGCTTTGTACAGTGCTCTGCACACAGTAAGCGCTCAATAAATACGATTGAATGAATGAATGAATGAATGAATATGTACATACATGCTGTGGGGCTGGGACGGAGAATGAATAAAGCGAGCAGGTCAGGGTCATGCAGAAGGGAGTGGGAGAGGGCGAAAGGCGGGCTTAGACAGGGAAGGGCTTTTGGAGGAGATGCGCCTTTGGTAAGGCACGTAAATTAAAGCTGATGACCTTACTGTGGACCCGCTCTGACTCAATATATGTCCGTTTATGGAATTAGGGTGAAAATCGGGAATCGAGTCTCAGATTGGGACCCAATTCCTCACTTATAGCGCTGTGTCTATGAGAAAATTGGTTGTGACGTATCATTTTGACTTAGGACCCACTTCCCAGGAACCAACTGTGTTGCAAGTCTGATGATTACGAGTGTGGTAGCCTTAAATTCAAATAAATAGATTGGAAAAATCTATACGTAATATAGGTTAAGTGCAATTGAGAAATTTGGTTTAAATTCATGAGAGCGTCTCCCTCACTGCTGTAACAGGAAAAGTAGAGATGAAGTCAGGTGGTTTCTCCCTGAAGGGTTCTTTTCACCTCATCGCCGTTCAGTTTGGCAGTCTTTTCTTTTCTGTTCTCCTTTCCCTCTTTTGCTCTAAAATTTAGAATCTTCTGGTGTCTAACAGCAAAAAGCATAATGCTATTTTAACAGTGTTAGCAGTCAGTCAATCAGTGGCATTTATTGAGCTTTTAATGTGTGCAGAGCCCTAGATTAACTGCTTGGGAGAGTGCAGGGCAACAGAGTTGGTAGAACCGTTCCCTGCCCACAAGGACCTTACAGTCTAGAGGGGGAGACAGACGTTAGGATAAATAAATAAACCGTGGATGTGTACAGGAGTGCCGTGGGGCTGAATGTGGGGTGATTGAGGGTGCAAATACCAGGGCAGAAGTGATTGCAGCAGAGAGAGGGAATAGAGGCTTAGTTGGGGAAGGTCCCTTGGAGGAGATGGGATTTTCATCATGGGATTTGAAAGCGGGAGAGCGATGGCCTGTCGGATATGAAAAGGAAGGGCATTCCAGGCCAGAGGCAGGACATGGCTGAGATAGAGAAGATCATGGTACGGTGAGTAGGCTGACCGTAGGGAAGCAATGTGTGCGGGCTGGATTGTAGTAGGACGTCATGGACGTAAACTAGTATGCGTTCATTACCCATCGTGAGCTATGGGAAGAGGAAGTTGTGAGTGTGTCATCTCTGTTTCTCTGTATCTACTTCTACAAATGACTGTCATTAATGGAGATTTACTGGTGGTCCACTTAGGTTGGGTTTGCTCTGTGGTTCCCTGTAGTTTATTGGGTAAATGGATCTAATTAACCTTCCCTTTGCTCAAAGATGAGTCTCCACAAGAGCATGATCTATCAATTCCCATTTTTATTATTAAAAATCATCTTGAAAAGTGAAGTGTTTTATAATAATAATAATAATAATAATGGTATTTATTAAGCACTTACTATGTGCAAAGCACTGTTCTAAGCGCTGGGGAAGTTACAAGGTGATCAGGTTGTCCCTCGGGGGGCTCACAGTTTTAATCCCCATTTTACAGATGAAGGTACTGAGGCACAGGGAAGTTAAGTGACTTGCCCAAAGTCACGCAGCTGACAGGTGGCGGAGCCGGGGTTTGAACCCATGACCTCTGACTCCAAAGCCTGGGCTCTTTTCACTGAGCCACGCTGCTTCTCTGTATATTTATTTGTATGCTGTATTGTATTTCTCTGTGTTTTGTATTTGATGGGACTCTTCGGGCTGGATTACGAACTCCCATGAGACGTCTGAGATAAAATGGTGGACGGCGACTTCGTATAGCCACATTGTAATAGCTGTTCTGCTAAAGTAACCTGCCTAGATTAATGAAACAGTCATCTATTTCTACATAACTGGCAGGGCCAACAAATTAAGGAATCCTATCACATCATATGGTAATTTAATCACAAACAGAATCGCTACAATTTTCCTTAAAACTTTTTTTTAAAATTTGAATCCATAAGATACTTTTAAATTCAACAATTCAGGTACCTAATTTCCTTCCTTAAAATTGAACAATAAGAACTGTGCAATTTGTTAAACACCGATCACGTGCCCGACCCCGGTAGATACAAGATAATCGGGTCAGACACCGTCCCTGTCCACCCGGGGCTCGTAGTCCAGTGACTCCATTAGAGTAAAAAGTAATCCATAAAAATGGTAGTCCTTAACTATGTCACTGCATTTTTAATTGAAAGATTACATTTCACAAGGCACGTTGGAAGAGGAGCTGACAGTTATTTTTGCTGCTCATTTTGAGAGCATCTCTGAGCCAAAATATCCGTGGGTGTTTGGCTCCTAATCCTTAACCAGAGTGTGAATCTTATATTGAACAGAAGTATATGTGCCTATGTGTGTGTCTACATATATGTACAATGTGAGTAATATTTTACAGATATAGATCTGTTTAGATAGAGGTTTGGGGTTTACTGTGAAGATTATTTGAATTTTCCTGTCAAGTACAACTCTTAGAAGTGTGGACATTGTCAAGAATGTTATCACCATTGGTTTTATTAAATAAGACTTTCCCGCTCATACATCAGATATTCATCATATATAGCTATAATAAATCCCCAATTTTTCCCATATATGTTTATAATCAATCCTCAATTTTTTTCCCCATATATGTTTATACTACATCCCGAATTCCAAGGAATCACCCCAAACACAAAGTGGCTTCTGTCCTCTAAATACAGTCAGGTTCTTGGCCCACATTCATTCATTCAGTCGTATTTATTGAGCACTTACTGTGTGCAAAGCACCGTACTGAGCACACATTGCATCCAAAATCCACTGGTGATATTTGAGGGCATCAGACACGTCAGCTTAATCACAGTGCCCCAATCTCACCTATCTCACCGCCGATCCCTTTCCCACGTCCTCCCCCTATCCTGGAACTCCCTCCCCCTCCATATACACCAGACCACCACATTCTCCACCTTCGAATCACAAGTAAAGACACGCCTCCTCCAAGAGGCCTTCATCGATTTAACCGTCTTTTTCCCGGCTCACTCTCCCTTCTGCATCATCCATACACTTGGATGTGTGTCCTTTGGACATTTGATATTTGTCCCATCCCCAAGCCCACAGCACTTTTGTACATATCTTTAAATTATATATTATAAATTATTTATTCATATTAATGTCTGTCCCCTGCGCCCCCGTAGACTGTAAACTCGTTATGGGCAGGGAAGGTGTCTCCTAATTCTGTTGTAATTTACAGTATCCTGCACATAGTAGCGTTCGGTAAATATGATTGATTTATTGAATAGATACTTTCATTCAATCGTATTTATTGAGAACTTACTGTGTGCAGAGCATTGAAGGTGTCTCCTAATTCTGTTGTAATGTACAGTATCCTGCACATAGTAGCGTTCGGTAAGTATGATTGATTGATTGGATACTTTCATTCAATCGTATTTATTGAGCACTTACTGTGTGCAGAGCATTGTACTAAGCGCGTGGGAAGTACAAGTTGGCAACATATAGAGACGGTCCCTACCCAACAGCGGGCTCACAGTCTTTGTCTTTTGGGAAGTATCAGGCATATGCTGCAGGACACAGCTTGTGCAATGCAGCATAAAACTGCTTGGCACATAGTAAGCGCTAAACAAGTACCTTTATTATTATTATTATAAAGGCATCATAAGTAACTTTTGCAGAAATCTGAAGAACCAACAGAGGGTTCCCTTCCCCCCACCCGCACCTCCCAAGGCCCCTAGCTCCAGGAGTAATGATAGTATTAATTAAGCCCTTACCGTGTACTGAGCACTGTATTAAGTGCTGGGAAAGAGCATACAGGTGTGAAATAGACTGTAAGCTTCTTGTGGGCAGGGATGGTGTCTACCACTGTACTCTCCCAAGTGCTTGCCATGCAGTAATTGCATAATGAAGCATGGAAGCACCACAGACTAGTAGGTAGAGCATAGACTTGGGAGTCAGGAGGACCTGGGTTCTAATCCCGGCTCTGCCACTTTGCTGAGTGACCTTGGGCAAGTCACTTCACTTCGCTGGGCCTCAGTTCCCTCATCTGTAAAATGGGGATTAAGACTGTGAGCTCTATGTGGGCTAGGGACCGTGACCAACCCGATTATCTTATATCTACCCCCAATGCTGAAAACAGTGCCTGGCACATAGTAAGCACTTAACCAGTGCCATTATTAATAATAAATACCACTGATTATTTCATCATCATCATCAATCGTATTTATTGAGCGCTTACTATGTGCAGAGCACTGTACTAAGCGCTTGGGAAGTACAAATTGGCAACATATAGAGACAGTCCCTACCCAACAGTGGGCTCACAGTCTAAAAGGGGGAGACAGAGAACAAAACCAAACATACTAACAAAATAAAATAAATAGAATAGATATGTACAAATAAATAAATAAATAAATAAATAGAGTAATAAATATGTACAAACATATATACATATATACAGGTGCTGTGGGGAAGGGAAGGAGGTAAGATGGGGGGATGGAGAGGGGGACGAGGGGGAGAGGAAGGAAGGGGCTCAGTCTGGGAAGGCCTCCTGGAGGAGGTGAGCTCTCAGCAGATCCTTGATCATTTGAATTAAACACGGACCCTGTCCCTTAAGGAGCTTACTGAGAAGGAGCGTGGCTTGGTGGAAAGAGCACGGGCTTGAGAGTCAGAGGTTGTGGGTTCTAATTCTGGCTCCACCACTTAGCTGTGTGACTTTGAGCAAGTCACTTAACTTTTCTGTGCCTCAGTTACCTCATCTGTGAAATGGGGATTAAGACTGTGAGCCCCATGTGGGGCAACCTAATTGCCTTGTATCTGCCCCAGCGCTTAGAACAGTGCTTGGCACACAGTAAGCGCTTAATAAATACCAACATTATTATTATTATTATTATTACCGAGCCATTGTGTTCCATCTCAGGTCCTAGGAGACATGGGTGCCATTTCCAGTCTGTGGAATTTAGCGGCAGGAGCCAAGGTGAAGAGAGGCTAGAAGTTTAAAATTAAAATAATGGGCATTGAGGCGACTTAGGCTTTTCCATCTGGGATAGGAGACAGACCAGCTGAAAAACATTCATTCATTCACTTTATCATATTTATTAAGCGCTTACTGTGTGCAGAGCTTGGGAAAGTACAATATAACAATAAACAGTGACATTACCTGGCCACAAGGAGCTCACAGTCTACAGCGGGGGAGACAGACAGCAATACAAATAAATACAATTACAGATATGGACATAAGTGCTGTGGGGCTGGGAGGTGGGGGAAGAGCAAAGGGAGCGAGGCAGGGCTAAGCAGAACAGAGTGGGAGATGAGGAAACACGGGGTTTAGTCTAGGAAGGCCTCTTGGAGGAGGTGAGCCTTCAATAAGGCTTTGAAAGGGCCGGGGGCAGGGGACAGAGGGTCATTGGTGGATTTGAAGAGGGAGGGCGTTCCACGGCAGAGGCCGAATGTGGGCCAGGGGTTGGTGGCGAGACAGGCAAGATGGAGGAACAGTAAGAAGGTTAGCACCAGAGAAGCAGAGTATGCGGGCTGGGTTGTAGAAGGAGAGAAGCGATTTCCACAGTATGCATCAGCATGCTAATCCCGGGTCTTTACTTTGTTTTGTTGTCTGTCTCCCCCTTCTAGACTGTTGAGCCTGTTGTTGGGTAGGGACCATCTCTATATGTTGCCAACTTGTCCTTCCCAAGTGCTTAGTACAGTGGTCTGCGCACATCTGTCTCCCCCTTCTAGACTGTGAGCCCGTTGTTGAGTAGGGACCGTCTCTATATGTTGCCAACTTGTCCTTCCCAAGTGCTTAGTACAGTGCTCTGCACACAGTAAGAGCTCATAAATACAATTGAATGAATGAATGTTGTCTGTCTCCCCCTTCTAGACTGTGAGCCCGTTGTTGGGTAGGGACCGTCTCTATATGTTGCCAACTTGTCCTTCCCAAGTGCTTAGTACAGTGCTCTGCACACAGTAAGAGCTCATAAATACAATTGAATGAATGAATGTTGTCTGTCTCCCCCTTCTAGACTGTGAGCCCACTGTTGGGTAGGGACCGTCTCTATATGTTGCCAACTTGTCCTTCCCAAGCGCTTAGTACAGTGCTCTGCACACAGTAAGAGCTCATAAATACAATTGAATGAGTGAATGAATGGGATCCTCAGTGACTAATATGGCTGATGAATGGCAGATTTTTAAGATGTGATCAGCATTAATGGTCGTCTAACCCTGCCTTCAAAGCCTTATTAAAATGACATCTCTTTCTCAAGGCCTTCACTCACCTGGCCCTCATTTCCCCTACTCTTTCTCACTTCTGCGTCTTCTATGTACTTGGATTTTTACCCTTTAAGTTCTTGATAGTCACCCCATCCTCAGACCTACAGCACTTATGCACATAACCATAATTTATTTTAACATCTTTCTCCTCTCTCTAGACTGTAAGCTCCTGGTGAGTAGTGAAAGCATCTACCAACTTCTCTGCTGTATTGTCCTCTCCCAAGCACTTAATAGGTTGCGCTGCACACTGTAAGCACTCAATAATTACCACTGATTGATTTTGGATGGAGAAGCAGCATAGTGCAGTGGCTAGAGCACATGCCTGGGATTTAGAAGGGTGTGGGTTCTTATCCTGGGTCTGCCACTTGTCTGCTGTGTGACCTTGGGCAAGTCACTTCACTTCTCTGTGCCTCAGTTACCTCATCTGTAAAATGAGGATTGAGACTGTGAGCCCCATGCGGGACAGGGACTGTGTCCACCCCAGTTTGCTTGTGTCCACCCCAGCACTCAGTACAGTGCCTGGCATCCAGTGAGCTCTTAACAAATACCACAGTTATTATTATTATTATTGTTATTGTGGAAATTCATATGCCTGGCCTGATCTGAGCTTGTATTTGGCCTGATACTTGTCTTTCTGGATGGCGTGGTGGTTCACAGGACCTCCTGGGATCTGTAGGGCTGGTAGGCAAACACGGCCTTTCCACACAACCCCTTGGCAATGCCACCGTCACGATTCTCTCCGTGACCTTTCATCCCCTCTCCTAGACCGCTTTGCTCTCAGTCTGCCAAGAGGGAATGCGAGAAAGCCCCGAGTGTTGGAACGGCGCTCAGTCGAATGTGGTCCGAATCAACTTTTTCATTCCCGGCCTGAATCCGGTCTGTGGAGAACTTAGGGCTGGACTGGTTTGTGAAGCCTTGCCCAGCCTGTGCAGGGCTCCAGAAGATGAGGCAAGCAAAGATTTTGCCCTGGAACAGTGAAGTAACACTTCAACTACCTCAAATTTTCCCTTTCTCTGCCCCTTACAACTTTGCAGCTGTACCTCGATGGCCCTCAGAAGTCGGGAAATACAAAGATAGAAGGGTGAGGAGACGCAGGAGCGTCAAGCCATCTTGGTCATTAGCCATACATACTTCTAGGCCAGTAGGAGGTCCGTGCGGGCCTGACCATACATTGTCCCTATCTGTAATTTATTTATATTAATGTCTGTCGACCCCCTAGACAGTAAGCTCGTTGTGGGCAGAGAATGTGTCTACTTTATATTGTACAGTGCTCTGCATACAGTAAGTGCTCAATAAATATGATTGACTGATCGATACACCCTACCCCTACTAAACAAAATACTGGAAGCCCCCAGGATTGACTTTATGAACCCGACTTAGGTCTTGGGGAACAAAATAAATGACCAACCTCTATTTTGTTAGGTTGCAATGAGATCGAATGAATCTGTTATTGTTATAGTGTACTCTCCCAAGCGCTTAGCACAGTGCTCTGCACACTGTAAGCGCTCAATAATATGATTGAATGGATAGAATGAATGAGATTGGGACTCCGATAGCTGAAGCTCCTGAATTGTTGATTGTTTTTTCAAATTGCCCTATAATTCACTGTTGTAGCTACTGTAATAAAGGAACCAATCAATCAGTGGTATTTATTGAGGGCTTACTGTATGCCCAGTCCTGTATTAAGCACTTGGAAGAGAATAATTCTTATTATGATACTTGTTCAGTGCTTACTCTGTGCCAAGCACTGAAAAAACGCTGGGGTAGATAGAAAATCAGGTCAGACCCAATCCCTGACTCACATGGGTCTCACAGTCTAAGTAGGAAGGAGGAGAATTTAATCCCGATTTTACGGATGAGGTAACGGAGGCACAGAGAAGTTAAGTGACTTGTCCAGGGTCACAAAGCAGACGAGGAGCCAGGATTAGAACCCAGGTCCTCTGACTCCCAAGCATACGCTCCTTCCATTAGGCCACACTGTTTCCCACCAAAGGGCAAAGCAAAAGAGTTGGAAGAAATTTTCCTTGCCCATAAGGAGCCCAAGGAGGCAACTTATATTAGCCGATTTTTCAGTTAAAATTTTCGTGTTTGACTTCTGAGTTTCTTTTTTTAATAGTTTAGTAGGCTTCTTTTGAAATGTGGTGTTGGAGAATGCTTTTGAGAATATCATGGACGGCCCGAAAAACATAAATGGATTTTGGAGCAAATTAAAGCAAAGTGGTCTTTGGAAGTCCAAATGACTCCACTTGGATTAGCATATTTTGGACACGTAATCAGGAGGACTAATTCTCTGGAAAAGACACTGATACTAGAAAAAGCTCAGGGAAGACATGGAAGAGGCAAATCAGCAGCCAGATGGACAGAGACCAAAACAACGATAACGGAAGAACGATTAGAAAGGTTGCGGATTATGGCAGAGGAGAGGATGTTCTGGAAAAAGTATGTCCATGGAGTCACTATGAATCGGAAATGACTCGATGGCACTTACTAATAATAATAGTTTTCCTCTAGATTGTAAGCTTGTTGTGGGCAGGGAATGTGTCTATCGACTCTGTTATATCATACTCTCCCAAGCACACAGTATAGTGCTCTGCACACTGTAAGTGCTCAATAAATTTGATTGATTGATTGAGGTTATTATGGGAAGGGCAATTGCTAGACAAAGTTTTTTTTTTAATGAGAAATTTATCTTGCATTCAGACTTAAATAAGAAGACACGGGTCTGGGAGTCCAAGGACCTGAGTTCTAATCCTGGCTCTGCCAATTGCTTGCTGTGTGACCTTGGGCAAGTCACTTAACTTCTTTGTGCCTCAGTTCTCCTGTTCTCCCTCCTACTTAGACTCTGCACCCCATGTGGGACAGGGACTGTGTCTAACTGAATTTGTTTCTACTGTAGTGCTTAGAGCAGTGTTTAACACATAGTAAGCACTTAACAAACACCATTAAAAAAGTAAGAGATAGCAAATTTCTTCTTGGTTAACATAAACTTTTCCCTTCAGAAAAATCTGCAAGATACTGGGTAGAAAAGCTATACAATAAATTCATGTATTGCACTGTAGTTGGGTTTTTTTTAATTCCAGTGACTATGTGAAGCCATATTCTAAGAATGTCAGTGGGAATTAGGGCTATAGGTTCATTGGAGCTCAGATTTTTCATAATTGAAAAATATGTATAATTTGGCAAGCACTTAAGAACAGATAAGATAATACATAGGCATTTCTGTGACTATGTGCCCTATATCAATCTTTTCTCCTTTCTCAGGGTGTCTATATTTCCCTATTTCTTCATCTGAATTATGACAGTGTTGGAGTGTAGGTGTGTCACCCTGTGAGTCTGTGTTTCGGTCTCCTCTCTGTGTGAAACTCTGCATTTCAGAAGGGTGGAGGTGAAGAGGATTGACATGAACTTCCCGATGTCTCAATTATTTCTTTTTTTTCCTCTCTCCATCTGTAAATAGAATCAGTTTTCTCAGAAACAGGCTGTACCCTTATGTCTCCCTCAGTTGTCTCTCACACCCTCTTACCTCTTCCTTCCCTAATTCTGTGCTTGTGTGGTGTCCACGTATTCTCTGCTGCCCAGGGACTTTTAAGGTTAACTGAGGCTTTGTGAGTCATGGTTAGAAAAAAAAAGACGTGGCTTTTGCGTTGCCATGCATTAGGACAAAACCCGTCTTCCTTAGGTAGGTAGGGAAACAAGGGAACAGGGTTAGGGTGATGAAGATGGGTTAAAAATGGGATTTGGAGAATCAATATGTTCCACAAGAACAATGTGGGAGAGTTGGGGCAGAGCGGAGGTTTTTGTGTTTTTTAAAAAAATTGAGTTTCTTTGCCCTATACAAAGTGTTATTTTTGGTACAAAGAAGTTAAGCTGATAAAGCATTAGAAGGGAGCTTGTTAAAGTGTCACACATTGGTAAAGTGGAAGTTACAGAATTAACCTCATAGCAAGGCAATTATTGATCTAGACTTTGGTGGCAGTATTTGAATGAAAACCAATAGAATGCATTTTGTGTAGATGGAGCCTCTCAAAACATCCGTTTTCCAGGTGAAATGATAACTAAACTCTAATGCAGCTTGGTGGGTCAACAGGCCAAAAGTGGGGAATCCGAAGAAAACTAGGGTCACCCTTCCTAGCAGTGCTGAGTCAAACGCTCTCCCTTCCTCTTGGCAGTATCAGGTCCTGAGAGCTTTTACAGTAAGGTTTGCCGGTTTGTCTTAATTATTGGCAGACTGTGTGTTATCTTAAAATAAAAAAGACCCACCAGTTCTTGCCTCGGAGGGACCTTAAATGTAATTTAATTGTTCTTCAGGTTTTTAACGAAGGAAGGGCACTTCTGAAATCACTTGATCACTCCTAATCCTAAAATTGAATGTGAAAATTATGAAAGGGTAATGTCACAACAAAGAACCCATAAGTACCACAGGAATTGTGCCAAAAGTATTCAACATAAAATGAGCAAGTTGTCAGTAAAGTGACATCTGCTAGATTGTAAACTCCTTGAGGCGAGGGACTGTGGGTACTACTTACACTACTAGTGCTTGGTACAGTGCTAAGCGCTTGGTGCAGTGTTCTGCATACAGTAAGTGCTCAATAAATACGAATGAATGAATGAATGAAAGAATAATAATAATAATAATGGTATTTGTTAAGCACTTACTATGTGCCAGACTCTGTACTAAGCACTGGAGAAAACTGAACCAGCCTGGAGTCCAACCAGAAATCTTCTGTTCCGTA
This sequence comes from Tachyglossus aculeatus, assembly GCF_015852505.1. Taxonomy (NCBI): domain Eukaryota; kingdom Metazoa; phylum Chordata; class Mammalia; order Monotremata; family Tachyglossidae; genus Tachyglossus; species Tachyglossus aculeatus. The sequence continues at coordinate 66,371,610 of NC_052066.1, forward strand.
GTCAGATGTGCTATTCATTGTTCCACTGACCCGATTGAACTACTACTAATAGTAATATAGTAATAATAATAATTGTGGTATTTGTTAAGCAATTACTATGTTTCAAGCACTCTTCTAAGCACTGGGGAAGATACAAGATAATTAGGTCAGGCACAGTCTCTGTCCGAAACAGGGCTCACAATCTAAGTAGGAAAGAGAGCAGGTATTGAATCCCCATTTTACAGTTGAGGTAAGTGAGGCCCAGAGAAGTGAAGTGGCTTGCCCAAGATCACCCAGTAGACAAGTGGCGGAGCCAGAATTAGCATCCTTCCCAGACTAAGCCCTCCACTCTTCTCTCACTCCCTTCTGCATCACCCTGAATTGCTCCCATCCCCACAGCATATATAATAATAATGGCATTTATTAAGCACTTGCTATGTGCAAAGCACTGTTCTAAGCTCTGGGGAGGTTACAAGGTGATCAGGTTGTCCCACGTGGGGCTCACAGTCTTAATCCCCATTTTACAGATAGGGAATTGAGGCCCAGAGAATAATAATAATAATAATGATGGCATTTATTAAGCGCTTACTATGTGCAAAGCACTGTTCCAAGCGCTGGGGAGGTTACAAGGTGACCAGGTTGTCCCTCGGGGAGCTCACGGTTTTAATCCCCATTTTCCAGGTGAGGGAACTGAGGCCCAGAGAAGTGAAGTGACTTCCCCAAAGTCACACAGCTGACAAGTGGCGGAGCCGGGATTTGAACCTATTACTCTATTTATTTATTTATTTATTTATTTTACTTGTACATATCTATTCTATTTATTTTATTTTGTTAGTATGTTTGGTTTTGTTCTCTGTCTCCCCCTTTTAGACTGTGAGCCCACTGCTGGGTAGGGACTGTCTCTATATGTTGCCAACTTGTACTGCCCAAGCGCTTAGTACAGTGCTCTGCACACAGTAAGCGCTCAATAAATACGATTGGTGATGATGATGATGATGATGACCTCTGACTCCAAAGCCTGTGCCATGCTCCTTCTCATGTGTGTATATATACATATATACACACACACATATATATATATACACACATATATATTTATATATCTGTAATTTATTTATATATATATTGATGTTTGTCTCCCCTTCTAGACTGTATACACACACACACACACACACACACATATATACACACATATATATTTATATATCTGTAATTTATTTATATATATGTTGATGTTTGTCTCCCCTTCTAGACTGTGAGCTCATTGGGGGCAGGGAATGTTTCTGTTTGTTGTTGTATTGTACTCTCCCAAGCACTTAGTGCAGTGTTTTGCACACAGTAAGCATCCAATAAATACAGTTGAATGAATGAATGAATGAACCCATGTCCTTTGACTCCCAGACACATGATCTAGTAGGCCAAGCTGCTCCACTGAACTCTGTGAGCTCAGAAGAGGAGAGGAGGGCTTAGTCAGGGAAGGGTTCTAGTCGCGGCTCCGCCACTTGTCTACTGGGTGACCTTGGGCAAGTGACTTCACTTCTCTGGGCCTCAGTTATCTCAACTGTAGAACGGAGCGCTTAGATCAGTGCTCAAAGGAATTGATTAAATGGATTGTGTTTTACGCAGTGTCACTCTCAAGACTTCATCCCTGCCAGTCGTAGTCCCTCTGGGCCCAAAGTAGCTCATGAATGACCTCCCTCTGCCTCTGCCCATCCGCCAAGCTAGCTCTCTTCCTCCCTTCAAGGCCCTACTGAGAGCTCACCTCCTCCAGGAGGCCTTCCCAGACTGAGCCCCTTCCTTCCTCTTCCCCTCGTCCCCCTCTCCATCCCCCCATCTTACCTCCTTCCCTTCCCCACAGCACCTGTATATATGTTTGTACATATTTATTACTCTATTTATGTATTTATTTTACTTGTACATATCTATTCTATTTATTTTATTTTGTTAGTATGTTTGGTTTTGTTCTCTGTCTCCCCCTTTGAGACTGTGAGCCCACGGTTGGGTAGGGACTGTCTCTATATGTTGCCAACTTGTACTTCCCAAGCGCTTAGTACAGTGCTCTGCACACAGTAAGCGCTCAATAAATACGATTGATGATGATGATGATGATTTGGCTCATCCAAACTCCCAGGCCCATGCTCTATCCATTAGGCCCCGCTGCTTTGCGTTCTAACTCCAGCTCTGCCACTTTCATTCATTCATTCATTCATTCATTCATTCAATCGTATTTATTGAGCGCTTACTGTGTGCAGAACACTGTACTAAGCTCTTGGGAAGTACCTGTTGGCAACATATAGAGACGGTCCCTACCCAACAGTGGGCTCACAGTCTAGAAGGGGGAGACAGAGAACAAAACATATTAACAAAATAAAATAAATAGAATAAATATGTACAAGTAAAATAGAGTAATAAATACATACAAACATATATACATATATACAGGTGCTGTGGGGAAGGGAAGGAGGTAAAGTGGGGGGGATGGAGAGGGGAGGAGGGGGAGAAGAAGGAGGGGGCTCAGTATGGGAAGGCCTCCTGGAGGAGGTGAGCTCTCAGTAGGGCCTTGAAGGGAGGAAGAGAGCTAGCTTGGCGGATGTGCGGAGGGAGGGCATTCCGGACCAGCGGGAGGACGTGGGCCGGGGGTCGACGGCGGGACGGGCGAGAACGAGGCATGGTGAGGAGATTAGCGGCAGAGGAGTGAAGGGTGCGGGCTGGGCTGGAGAAGGAGAGAAGGGAGGTGAGGTAGGAGGGGGTGAGGTGATGGACAGCCTTGAAGTCGAGGGTGAGGAGTTTCTGCCCGATGGGTGACCCTGGGCAAGTCACTTCACTTCTCTGGGCCTCAGTTCCCTCGTTTGGAAAATGGAGATTAAGACTGTGAGCCCCATGTGGGACGGGGACTGTGTCCAACCTGATTAGCTTGGATCTACTCCAGCACTTAGAACAGTGCTTGATCTGTAGTAAGTGCTGAACAAATACCATTATTATTATAGTTATTCTATTTTTTTCATGATTATTTTATCCATTATTTTCCACTTCTAGCCTTTCCATTATACAGTGTAGGAGTTCAGGAAAGGCCTTCCTGAATCACATACACTGGTTAAGCCTCCTGTTCAACAGCTCCACTGTCCAGCCCCCTAGGGCACAACCGACTGAGGATATTGTCCTTTCTGCCTCACACTGAGGTATTTCTATCAACTCTGTCAGGCCTGGAGCGAACTGTCCAATTTCCTCTTCATTAGAAAAGCCACCTATAGCTTGTCAGCAATTAGAACGTGAGTCCGGTGGTCATTCACAGCCCAGGGCTGACAGAACACAATCGATAGCCTGACTTTGCGGAGGAATTTCCTAAATTTGAATGGAGTTGATAGTAACTGAGCTTTTACCTTAGTTGCCAGGCAATGGTAATAATAATGGCAATAATGATGATGGCATTTGTGAAGCACTTACTACGTTCCAGGCACTGTTTTAAGCACTGGGGTAGATACAAGGTAATCAGGTGGGACATATTCCCTGCCCCAACCTGGGGCCCACAGTCTCAATCCCCATTTTCCAGATGAGGTAACTGAGACCCAGAGAAGCGAAGTGACTTGCCCAGGGTCACACAGCAGATGGTGGCAGAGCTGGGATTAGAACCCGTGACCTCCTGACACCCAGCATGTTCACTATCCACTATGCCAACATAACAGGCTGAGTTACAAAGTGGTATCCCTTCATCATACAGGCTTGGCAGTGTATATCAGTGCAGAACACAAGAGGCAAGGGGCATATGATTCTGATAGCATCTCTTCCCAGTTGAGGATGTTAGGAGTTATAGCTTGATGTCAATAATCAATTTTTTTCCATTGGTATTTGTTAAGCGCTTACCATATGCCGGACACCATTCTAAGTGCTGTAGGAGATTCATTCAATCATATTTATTGATCACTTACTGTGTGCAAAGCACTGTACTAAGCACTTGGGAAGTACAAGTTATGATGATGATGATGATGATGGTATTAAGCGCTTACTATTTGTGAAGCACTGTTCTAAGCGCTGGGGAGGGATGCAAAGTGATTGGGTCGTCCCACATGGGACTCACAGTCTTAAATCCCCATTTTACAGATGAGGGAACTGAGGCACGGAGAAGTGAAATTGACTTGCCCAAAGTCACACAACTGATCAGGTTGGAGCCAGTCCATGTCCCATATGAGGCTCACAGTCTTAATCCCTGTTTTCCAGATGAGGTAACTGAGGCCTTGAAAAGTGAAATGACTTGCCCAAGAGCACACGGCAGACAAGTGGTGGAGTAAGGTTTAGAACCCAGGTCCCTCTGACTCCCAGTCCTATGCTCAGTCCACTAGGCCATGTGGTTTCTCTTGAGATACATATATATATGTATATATATATATATATATAATCTATCTATATATAATCTATATATATGTATATATATAGATATATCATTGTTTTCTTTATTACATAACATTTTTATTCCCAAAGAACTTTCATGTTACTTAATATCCCCTTGTCCTCTTGGGAGGTAGGGAAAGATGACTCTCACTGCTAATCACAGTTGGGTGTTTGGTGTGGCCAAAGATTATTCTGAGATCAACAAACCCTTTCTTACATAGAGGTTGTCCTTGTAGATGCAGCTGACACAGGCAGATTACAGAAATACCAAGTACTTGGTAATCTAAATATTTTGAGCGAATTGGAGGGGTGTAATTTATCCAGTAGGGCGAGAATACAGAGATCACGAAGCCACACAGTGCAGCAATAAAAAGGACTGCACAGTACACTTGTGTTGAAGGCCATTCTCCCTCACCAATATTCTGAAAATCAAAACAGCTCTGTGTGCTCCCAGCTCTGCCAATTGTCAGCTGTGTGACTTTGGGCAAGTTACTTCACTTCTCTGGGCCTCAGTTCCCTCATCTGTAAAATGGGGATGAAGACTGTGAGCCCCACGTGGGACAACCTGATCACCGTGTAACCTCCCCAGCGCTTAGAACGTGCTTTGCACATAGTAAGCGCTTAATAAATGCCATTATTATTATTATTATTATTATTATTATTAAAACAAAAATAGCTGTTTGTGTACTCACCATTTAGATGGATTCATGGATGACATGAATTCAACAAGACCTGAGGATAATCCAGATGATTTACGAATGTCATCATCTAGTGATGGAAATTAAATTTGTAAGTAGAAAACAAAAAGTCAGATAGATCAGATCCCACTGAAATTTTAAGCCAAAACTTTATCAATACCAGTAATAAATAACCATAAATCAGACAAATATATCAATCAATCAAACTGTAATTATTGAGCTCTTAGTGTGTACAGAGCACTGTACTAAGCACTTGGGAGAGTACAATATAACAGTATAACAGAGTGGGAGATGTGTTCCCTGCCCACAACGAGCTTACAGTCTAGAGGGGGAGACAGGTATTAATATATGAAAAAATTACAGATAAGTAGATACGTGGAGTAAGACTGAGGGAAGGGTGAATAAAGGGATCAAATCCAAATGCAAGGGTGACGCAGAAGTGGGTGGGAGAAGAGGTAATGAGGACTTAGTACTTCCCAAGTGCTTAATAATGCAAGAAGTGGAAGTAACCCCTTTGAGTGAAAATAACCATGAATCTCAGGGCAATAATTCTTTCTGATAAAATAAGAAAGTATCCTGCCAAATTAATAGAATATGCTAAAGTGTGCCGCTTGCATGAAATTTAGGAATTTTGGGTAAACTGTAGTATATATACACTTTCAGGTTTTATATGTTCTTATGTATATCCCCATCACTGTCAACTTCACACATTTTTGTTGAGTGTAGCATTATTAAGCAGTAGGGGTTCACTTTAAAGACTAGACCCAAATCTTTGTTTACATCGGCGTGGGGAAACATTTCAATCAGTCAATAGTATTTATTGAATACCCGCTGTGCCTAGAACAGTGTATTAAATGCTTGGGAAAGTGTAATAGGACTAGAAGACGTGGTCCCCGCTTCCAAGGATCTTAGAGTTGGAGAAAATAGTAAAAGGCATTAATGGTATTTTTTGAGCACATACTGTGGATGAAGCACTTCCTCAAGCCCCTGGGAGAGGACAGTACCGTACAGTTGGTAGACACGTTCCCTGCACACAAGGAGCTTACAGTCTAGAGGGGGAGATAGATGTTTAGATGTTAAATCAATTACAGAGAGGGGAAATGGGAGAGAATAAGGATATGTGCATAAGAGCTGAGAGTGGCAAGACTGTCACGTGCTTACGGAGTAATAATAATAATAATAATAATAATAATAATAATGGCATTTATTAAGTGCTCACTATGTTCAAAGCACTGTTCTAAGCGCTGGGGAGGTTACAAGGTGACCAAGCTGTCCCACGGGGGGCTCACACTCTAAATCCCAATTTTATGGATGAGGGAACCGAGGCCCAGAGAAGTTAAGTGACTTGCCCAAGGTCACACAGCTGACAGCTGGCGGAGCGGGGATTTGAACCCATGACCTCTGACTCCAAAGCCCGTGCTCTTTCCACTGAACCACACTGCTTCTCTACAGAATGTACATAATAATAATAATAATAATAATAATAAGTACTATTATTATTATGGTATTTGTTAAGCACTGACTATGTGCTATGTGCTGCAGAGAAGCAGCGTGGCTCAGTGGAAAGAGCACAGGCTTTGGAGTTCTACGGGCTTTGGAGTTAAAGGGCATGGATTCAAATCCCAGCTCTGCCAATTGTCAGCTGTGTGACTTTGGGCAAGTCACTTAACTTCTCTGTGCCTCAGTTACCTCATCTGTAAAATGGGGATTAAGACTGTGAGCCCCCCGTGGGACAACCAGTTCACCTTGTAACCTCCCCAGTGCTTAGAACAGTGCTTTGCACATAGTAAGAGCTTAATAAATGCCATTATCATCATCATGTGCTACTATGCTATATGCTACTATGTGCTATGGGGTACATAATAATAATGATAATAAGTACTATTATTATTGTGGTATTTGTTAAGCACTTACTATGTGCTAACACTGTTCTAAGCACTGGAGTAGATGCAAGTTAATCAGGTTGGACACAGTCCCTGTTCCACATAGGGCTGTTACTCTTCATCCATTCATTCATTCATTCGTATTTATTGAGCACTTATTGGGTGCAGAGCACTGTACTAAGCGCTTGGGAGAGTACAATACAATAATAAACAGTCAGGTTCCCTGCCCACAGTGAGCTTACATTCTAGCGGGGGAAAGGTAGTACTCAATGCAAATAAATATTTTACAAATGAGGTAACTGAGGTGCAGAGAATAATAATAATAATGATGATGATGATATTTGTTAAGCACTTACTATAGGCCAAGCACTGTTCTAGGCTCTGTTGTAGATACAAGTAATCAGGTTGTCCCACGCAGGGCTCACAGTTTTAATCCCCATTTTACAGATGAGGTAACTGAGGCCCAGAGAAGTGAAGTGATTTGCCCAAAGTCACACAGCAGACAAGTGGCAGAGCCGGGATTATTCATTCATTCAATCATATTTATTGAGTGCTTACTGTGTGCAGAGCACTGTACTAAGCGCTTGGGAAGTACAAGTCAGCAACATATAGAGAGGGTCCCTACACAACAACGGGCTTACAGTCTCGAAGGGGGAGACGTTTATTTTATCCCGCCCGGATTAGAACCCAGGTCCTTCTAACTTCCAGGCCATGCCACTTCTATACACAAGTGCTTGAGCGACACAGAGAGCAAGTAGGGGAAATGAGGTCTTAGTCAGGGAAGGCATCTTAGAGGAGATGGGTTTTGGGGGAGTTTCCAGGCAGGAGGAAAGAAAGGTATAATATACGTACATAAATTCCACGGAAGGCACGCTGGGGGAGGCACCCATTCATCCATTCATTCGATCACATTTATTTAGCACTGACTGTGTGGAAAGCACTGTACTAAGCGCTTGGGAGAGTCCAGTATAATGACGAACAGACCTTGTGAGCCCACGATGATCTCACAGTATAGAGGACCCTTGTATCTAGGTGGCATGGGAATACTGAAGTGCCAACAAGAAGAGGGTCATGATGTGGGGAGATGATAAATTAATCAGGGAAGCTGTCCTAGAGGATATATGATTTCAAGAAGGGCTTTGAATCACTCAATGAATCAGTCGGTCAGTGGTACTTATTAAGGGCTTACTGTGTGTTTGGGAGAGTACAATATAACAGAGACTCTCTAAGACTAAGCTCATTGCAGGCATGGAATATGCCTACCAGTGCTTAGTACAGTGCTCAGCATCCAATAAGCGCTCAATAAATGGATTGAGTTGGTAGACACATTCTCTGCCCATGATGAGGTTTGACGGTGGGGAGAGCACTGGGGAGGTTACAAGGTGAACAGATTGTCCCATGGGGGGCTCACAGTCTTAATCCCCATTTTACAGATGAGGTAACTGAGGCACAGAGAAGCCTCAGCTGTCAGATGTGAAGGAGGAGGAAGGTAATAATAATAGCAATTATAGTATTCGTTAAGCACTTACTGTGTTCCAGGCACAGTGCTAAGCGCTGGGTTGGATACAAAATAATTGGGTTTAACATTGTTCCTTTGCCTCATAGGGCTCATAGTCGTAATTTGCTGTGAAACCTTGGGCAAGACACTTCAATTCTCAGTGCCTCAGTTACCTCATCTGTAAAATGGGGAATTAGACTATGAGTCCTACATGGGACAGGGATTGTGTCCAACCCGGTTTGCTTGTTTCCACTCAAGCGCTTAGTACAATGCCTGGCACATAGGAAGTGTTTAACAAATACCACAATTACTATTATTATTATTAATATTATCATTATTAATCCCCATTTTACAGTTGAGGAAATTGAGGCACAGAGCAGTGAAGTGACTTTTCCCACGGGTCACACAGCTGACAAGTGGCGGAGTTGGGATTAGACCCCGGGTCCTTTGATTCCCAGGCCCGTGCTCTTTCCACCTAGGCCACATTCGTTCATTCATTCATTCAATCGTATTTATTGAGCGCTTACTGTATGCAGAGAACTGTACTAAGCGCTTGGGAAGTACAAGTTGGCAACATATAGAGACGGTCCCTGCCCCACAGCGGGCTCACCAGGCAAGAGGGAGGGTGTGATTAAGAGGCCTGAGGAGGGTGAGAGGAGAATGAGGCATAGTGAGTAATTTGGCCTAAGAGGAACCAAACAGCTGACTGAGCACTTTAGAGCCGCCGGACAGAAGTTTATCCTTGATGCGGAGAGGATTAGGCAACCAACTGGAATTATGTAAGGTAGATGTGTGAAAATCACTTTGACCAAAATGATCCAGGAAGCAGAGACTGGAGAGGTGAAAAATCCTTAATGAGAGGTACTAAAATCCATGGTAAAAACAAAACAATGACTATGGCACTATAGAAATGTGCAAACATTTGTTGATCTTTCGAAAGCAAACCATCCTGATTTTTGGATTGGAGATCAGAGAAGAAGCTGTTACAATAATTGAGTCGGAATGTGATTAGTGCCCATACCAGTCTGTTGGTAGTTTCAGTGGACAGGATGGGGCAGATACTGTAAATGTTGTGGAGGAAGAATTGACAGGATTTGGTGACAGACTGAATATGTTTTGTTTTTTTTTCTTTTAAAGTGGTATTTGGGAAGTGCTTACTATGTGCCAGGCACTGTACTAAGTGCTGGGGTAGATCCAAATCGGTCAGGTTGGACACAGTCTGTGTTGAAAGAGAGGTTGAAAGAGGAGGAGGATAATGCCAAGGTTGTGAACTTGAGAAAGTGGGGGAAGGTAGTGGTGTTGTCAGCTGCGATCTCTTGTCTCCAGGGCTGAGGGTATCATACTCACCCAGGTGTTTAGTACAGTGCTCTGCACACAATACACGTTCAATAAATACGAATGATTAATTAATTAGGCCTGCCTGGGCTCCATCATGATAAGCAGCATGGCGTAGTGGATAAAGCATGGCCCTGGGTGTCAGAAGGTCATGGGTTCTAATTCCGGCTCTGCCACGTGTCTGCTCTGTGTCTTTGGGCAAATCAGTCCACTTCTCCATACCTCAGTTACCCCATCTGTAAAATGAAGATTGAGACTGGGAGCCCCACTGTGTCCAAACTGATTTGCTTGTATCCACCCCAGTGCTTAGTGCAGTGTCTGGCACATAGTAAGTGCTTAACAAATACCATAATAATAATAAGTATTATTATTGTAAGGGTTTCCCTTAGACCCATCTGGATGGAGGCTAGAACCCCCCCAAAATCAGGAGTCCCTTGTAAATCAGGATTAATTTTTATGTATAAAGTCTCCCTCAGTTTGAGATTGCAAACCCAGCTGAGGGCAGTGGCCTTATCTTATAATTTTTGCATTTTCCCTAGAACCTAACCTAGTCTTCGACACATTGAAGGGCTTTCAAATCACAGTGGTGATGATGATGGTGAATAAATGGTTAAAGAGTTAAACCGCTATATGGGACATTTTTAAATGAAGCCCAGATGATCACTTTGTCCACCTTTAAAGCCTTATTAAAGGCACATCTTCAAGAATCCTTCCTCAAATCAGCCCTCATATTCTTTTTTCCCACTCCCTTCTGCATCACCCTTTCACTTGGATTTGCCCCCCCTATTCACCCTTCCCTCAGTCCCAAAGCACTTATGTACATAGCCGTAATTTATTTATATTACTGTCTGTCTCCCTCTCTAGACTCTAAGCTCCTTGTGGGTAGGGAATGTGTCTACCAACTCTGTTGTACCCTCCCAAGTGCTTAGTAATAATAATGGTATATGTTAAGCGCTTACTATGTGCAAAACACTGTTCTAAGCTCTGGGGAGGATACAAGGTGATCAGATTGTCCCATGTGGGGCTCACAATCTTAATCCCCATTTTACAGATGAGGTAACTGAGGCACAGAGAAGTTAAGTGACTTGCCCAAAGTCACAGAGCCAATAAGTGGCAGAACCAGGATTAGAACCCATGACCTCTGACTCCCAAGCCCATGCTCTTTCCATTGAGCCACGCTGCTTCTCAATGTTCTGCACACAGTAAGCGCTCAGTAAATATAAATGATTGATTTGTAGAAGCCCACACTACCAAATTCAAGTGAAACTAGGTAAATAATTGGGTAATTCAGGCAGAGGATTTTGTTTAATTTTTGTCTGCTTTCCCCCAACTTTCTGGGCTACATCATTTTGGCCTGAAAGTGACCTCCAATTCAGATTTTTTAAAAATGTGGTATTTGTAAAGCTCTTACTATGGGCCAGGCACTGTACTAAGTACTGAGGTAGAAGCAAGATAAACAGGTTAGACACAGTCCCTGTCTCACATGGGTTCCCGGTCTTAACCCCTATTTTATAGAAGAGGTAAATGAGACCCAAAGAAGTGAAGTGACTTGACCAAGGTCACAGAGCAGACAAGTGGCAGAGCTGGGACTAGAACCCAGGTCCTTCCGATTTCCAGACCCGTGCTCGATCCACAAAGCCACAGAGATAATAATAATAATAATGGCATTTATTAAGTGCTTACTATGTGCAAAGCACTGTTTCAAGTGCTGGGGAGGTTACAAGGTGATCAGGTTGTCCCATAGCGGGGGCTAACAGTCTTAATCCCCATTTTACAGATGAGGTGACTGAGGCGTGGCTCAGTGGAAAGAGCCTGGGCTTTGGAGTCAGAAGTCATGGGTTCAAACCCCGGCTCTGCCAATAGTCAGCTGTGTGACTTTGGGCAACTCACTTAGCTTCTCTGTGCCTCAGTTACCTCATCTGTAAAATGGGGATTAAGACTGTGAGCCCCATGTGGGACAACCTGATCACTTTGTAACCTCCCCAGCGCTTAGAACAGTGCTTTGCACATAGTGAGCGCTTAATAAATGCCATTATTGCATTGAATTATTGAATTGAGGCACTGAGAAGTTAAGCGACTTGCCCAAAGTCACACAGCTGACAAGTGGCGGAGCTGGGATTTGAACCCATGACCCCTGACTCCAACGCCCAGGCTTTTTTCCACTGAGCCACGCTGCTTCTCAAACACCCACATGGGCTTCTCACAGATGGCAACAAGGTGGCCACTGGGGCCACGGTGAATACAGGAACAGGAATCACAGGTGACATTACAGGTCGCTATGTTGGCATGCATTATAACCCGATGAGGTACAATTTCCTCATGATCCTTTAGGGTGTTTTTCCACGGGGACCCCTGAACCCCTCGCTTGCTCCAGAACATCTGCATTCCCTTCCCCAGGCCCTCTGACCTCTGCCACCACATCCGAGCCGTGGAACCCAACAGAAGGAGCTGCAAAGGAATGCTGAAAATTAAAATCCAGACATGAAAGCATCTGGAACATTAATGGTGCGGGACAGGGAACAGACCTACTGAAATATGGATCACTGGCCACCCTAGTTGGACGAGAGACAGTAGAGCAAAAGCATTTTTCAACCATTTGGTACCAAAACCTGGAAGGGGTAAATGTACCGTAATGGTCAGATGCTAATCTGGTTAGATTCATCACTTAACGGTATTTATTGAGAGAAGTTTCCTGTGTATAGAGCTATAGTAATAATAATGGTAACAATATAATAATAATATATTATAATAATATAATAATAATAGTAATAATGGCATTTGTTACGCACTTACTATGTGCGAAGCACTGTTCTAAGCACTGGGGGGATACAAGGTGATCAGGTTGTCCCATGTGGGGCTCATAGTCTTCATCCCCATTTTACAGATGAGGGAACTGAGGCTCAGAGAAGTTAAGTGACTTGCCCAAGGTCACACAGCAGACATGTGGTGGAGCTGGGATTAGAACCCATGACCTCTGATTCCTAAACCTGGGCTCTTTCCACTGAGCCACGCTGCTTCTCTATAATAATAATGATGGTATTTGTTAAGCTCTTTCTGTGTGTCAAGCACTGTTTTAAGTACTGGGGTAGGTAAAAGCTAATCAGATTGGAGACAGTCCCTTTCTCACATGGGGCTCACCGTCTTAATCCCCGTTTCACAGATGAGGCAACTGAAGCACAGAGAAGTTTAATGACTTGCCCAAGATCACACAGCAGAGACGTGGTGGAGCTAAAATTAGAATCCACATCTCTCTCACTCCCAGGCCTGTGTTCTACCCACGAGGGAACACTGCTACTGTGCTCAGTGCTTGGGAGAGTCCAATAGAATAAGTAGATACAATTCCTGCCCTTAATAATAATAATAATAATAATAATAATAATAATAATGATGGTTGTGGTGAGCCCACAACAAGCTGCCTTCTTAGAGACTGTTTGTGATCCCGTAACAACAACAAGTAACAGACTGATGGGTTCTACCTGAGGAAGGTGATTGCAGGCCCGTGGGGGCAGGGCGTGAGGGAAACGTGGCTTTCTCTCTCTGTTCTACCCATTAACGGGCCTGGATAATAATAATAATAATAATGATAATGGCATTTGTTAAGTGCTTACTATGTGCAAAGCACTGTTCTAAGAGCTGGGGGGGATGCAAGGTGATCAGGCTGTCCCACGTAGGGCTCACAGTCAATCCCCATTTTACAGATGAGGTAACTGAGGCCCAGAGAAGTGAAGTGACTTGCCCAAAGTCACACAGCTGACAGTTGATGGAGCCAGGATTTGAACCCATGACCTCTGACTCCAAAGCCCGGGCTCTTTCCACTGAGCCATGCTGCTTCTCTGATCAATCAATGACTGCCATGGAGAGCCACAGCTGCCACACCTAAGGCAGATAAAGGTGGTTGCTTTGAAGCATACAGAGAAGCCAGATAATAATAATAATAATAATAACAATAATAATGGCATTTGTTAAGCGCTTACTATGTGCAGAGCACTGTTTTAAGCGCTAGGGGGGTTACAAGGTGATCAAGTTGTCCCACGTGGGGCTCACAGTTTTAATCCCCATTTTACAGATGAGGTAACTGAGGCTGAGAAGTTTAGTGACTTGCCCAAGGTCACACAGCAGACATGTGGTGGAGTCGGGATATATAATACTGTATTATTATTATTGTGATATTTTAATATAATATAATAATATATTGTTATTATTGTGACATTTAAGTGCTTACCATTTTACTTGTACATATTTATTCTATTTATTTTATTTTATTAATTTGTTTTGTTGTCTGTCATCCCCCTTCTAGACTGTGAACCCGCTGTTGGGTAGGGACCGTCTCTATATGTTGCCAACTTGGCAGAATAATAATAATAATAATAATGATAATAATGATAATAATAATAATAATAATAATAATAATAATGGTATTTGTTAAGCATTTACTATGTGTAAAGCACTGTTCTAAGCACTGGGAAGCAGCAGGAGGGCAGCACTCAGAAGCAGCAGCATGTGGAAGCAGAAAGAAGAAGCGTGGGCAGAACGGGCTCCATTGACCAGCAAACTGGTTTTGGACCCTTGGGTGGTGGATTGAGTGAGTGAGTGAGTGAGTGTGTGTCACTCCCTTGCAAGTTGGTAAAACTCAGTAAAAACTTTTCACAGTAACCTTGGTGATCAGAGGTGTGGTTTGAACTCAACTACATGTCACTAAGGTCCTGGTTGGCATGAACCAGGGGCTCGTGACAATGGTATTTGTTAAGCGCTTACTATAGGGTAAGCACTGTTCAAAGCGCTGGGGTAGATACAAGCTAATCAGGTTGGACGCAGTCCCTGTCCCACGTTGGGCTCACAGTCTTAATCCCTATTTTACAGATAATAATAATAATAATAATAATGGCATTTATTAAGCACTTACTATGTGCAAAGCACTATTCTAAGCACTGGGGAGGTTTTTATTAAGTGCTTACTATGTGTAGAGCACTGTTCTAAGCGCTGCAAGGTGATCAGACTGTCCCACGGGGGGCTCACAGTCTTAACCCCATTTTACAGATGAGATGACTGAGGCCCCGAGAAGTGAAGTGACTTACCCAAGGTCACCCAACAGACAAGTGGCGGAGCCAGGATGACCTTCTGATTTTCAGGCCCATGCTCTATCCTCTATGCCACGCTGCTTCTCTAAATTTACAGCCTAGTGGGTAAAATACTTGAATACTCTTCCAATGCACCATTTCCTACTGCTTACCTTCATTTTGAATTTAGGCACCAATTATTAACCGTGTCTCCCACATGTTAGGATGGTTTGGAGTTGTCCATTAGACTGTTACTGAGTAGTTTTTCAATAGATGAACAGTTTTGACCTCAAAAACTTTTGGAATCATTTTTGACTCTGGAGACCAATTCAAAATAATAAAGCCAAAGATGAACCAACACTCTTTTACGCGTTATTTTGGATCTGGCCGAAGAGCCCTTAAGTTTCCATCTTTATACCGTTTTAATTATGTCTGCTAATGCAACATGGGAAAAATATTTACGTTTCAGAAGTCCCGGAGGACGTATGATGCCAAGAAAAATAAGTTGCTTAAGCAACTAACTACTCACTTGCCGTGTAATAACCTAAGAAAAATTCACATAAGACATTATATCCTGTTTTTTGAGGCATGCCATTATTTGTCACAGAACACTGAGGTTTGGCTAACTTTTCAACAGCTGAATAACATTGGCAGGCTGGTTCTTGAGATAATCTCATTTTAAAACACCTATAACAAAGTACAGTGCTTAAGTTCCCCATTTTCCCTAAGATTAACAGGATTTAAGATGAGTTTAAGCCTACTTAACGTTCAAATGCTGGTTCTTAATTGTGAAGGTCCTTAATGATTAGGAGAATAGTAGTAATAATAATAATAATGATGGTATTTGTTAAGCGCACTTACTATGTGCAAAGCACTGTTCTAAGCGCTGAGGAGGTTACAAGGTGATCAGGTTGTCCCACGGGGGGCTCACAGTTTTAATCCCCATTTTACAGATGAGGTAACTGAGGAACAGAGAAGTGAAGTGACTTGCCCAAAGTCACACAGCTGACAGTTGGCAGAGCCGGGATTTGAACCCATGGCCTCTGACTCCAAAGCCCGTGCTCTTTCCACTGAGCCACGCTGCTTCTCTGGTACATTATTTGTACTGCTTTATTAAGTCCAAACCAGCATTTATGTGCACAAAAACATGGCTCCTTCATAAAACAGAGTTTAATAGTTACGGACACTCTTTAGCCTCCCAAAAGTCCTTCCACACAGGCAAGGCAACTGGTACGCTGTTTATGACAATTCATCCCACTTAACTTGTCTTTTAGCCACAAAATATGTATTTAATCTTCCTTCAATCCCTGGAAATCATTTCCTTCTTCCTAAAACTGCTTTGAATGTTCTTCTCTTAATTCTGCTGTTTGTAAGATTCTCTGATAGTGAAATATCCAGAGTGAATGCATGTCATAAGACATTCAGTATATACCAGTCTTTATATTTGAAGATTTTTCTGTGATGATGTCCATGATTACGAGCATGTCCACAAAGTCCATTGCACAAACTGCAGTGCTTTCCACTCTGGATAAATTTTTTATTTTTTCACTAGTTACCGAGCTAACCTACATAAACAAACCCAGATAGTAAAAGTAAATAAGGGAAACCTGCTGTTTCTGGAGAAATTAGATATGATAGACTACTTAATGATGATTACAGCATTTATTAAGCATTATGTGCTAAACATTGAGGGTAGATTACAAGTTTATGAGAGTGAACACAGTCCCTGTCTCACCTAGGGCCTACAGTCTATCCAATTCCCCTTTTACAGATGAGGAAACTGAGGCCTAGAAAGATTGTGACTAGCTTAAGTCTACACAGTAGAGAAGCTGGAAAGAGGGAAAGAATAGGGATTTGAGAAGTGGAAAGTACTTTACCTATTTTTGTTGCTCTCCTAAGTGGTTCTGAGCGCTTCTTATTTGTTGGAGGAGCCACTCACAGCCGGAGGTAACCCACGATGACTCTTCCTAATCCCATTCGACTAAGGTTTTCCAAGGATCACGAGAAACCAGTGGTTGGCACATAGTAAACATTGAACAAATAGTGCAAATAACAATTATTATTAGCTATGCTTCTACCTAGGATTTCAACGAGCAGTGAATTTCATTTGTTCAAAATTGAACTCCTCATTTTCTATCCCAAATTTCCATTGCAAATTCTCTTCTCCACCTAATTTTCCAATCAAAGTTGACAACACCACCCTCCTCCCTTTTTCTCAAGCATATAACCTTGGCATTATCCTTGACTCCCATCTCTCTTTCAACCCGCATATTCAGTTTGTCACTAAAACACACCAGGTTTTCCTTCACAAGATTCCCCCCGCCACTACCCGCCAGCCCCACAGCACTCATGTATACATCTGTCATTTTATTTATTTGTGTTGATATCAATCTCCCTGCCTCTAGACCGTGAGCTTATTGTGGACAGGGAATGCTACTGTTTATTGCTGTATTGTACTTTCATGGCTTAGTGGAAAGAGTACGGGCTTGGGAGTCAGAGGACGTGGGTTCTAATCCTGGCTCTGCCACTTGTCTGCTTTCTATCCAATTCCCCTTTTACAGATGAGGAAACTGAGGCCCAGAAAGATTGTGACTAGCTTAAGTATACACAGTAGAGAAGTAGTGTGGCCCAGTGGAAAGAGCACAGGCTTGGGAGTCAGAAGACATGGGTTCTAATCCCAGCTCTGCCACTTGTCTGATTTGTGACCTTGGGCAACTCACTTCACTTCTCTGGGCTTCAGTTACCTCATCTGTAAAAGGGGGATTAAGACTGTGAGCCCTATGTTGGACAGGGACTGTGTCCAACTGAATTTGCTTGTATCCACCCCAGTGCTTAGTACAGTGCCTGGCACACAGTAAGTGCTTAACAAATACCATCATTATTTTTAAAGGGGAAGACAGACTTAGAAATAAATTACAGATGGGGGAAATAGGAGAGTTTAAGGATGTATATACAGCACATCATTGACGCAGTTTGGCCTGGTGGAAAGATCATTCATTCATTCATTCATTCAATTGTATTTATTGAGCGCTTACTGTGTGCAGAGCACTGTACTAAGCGCTTGGGAAGTACAAGTTGGCAACATATAGAGATGGTCCCTACCCAGCAGCGGACTCACAGTCTAGATCAGAAGCCTGGGAGTCAGAGGACCTGGGTTCTACTCCCACCTCTGCCACATGTCTGCTTTATAATAATAATGATAATAATAATAATAATGATGATGGTATTTGTTAAGTGCTTACTATGTGCCAAGCACTGTTCTAAGCACTGGGGTAGATACAAGGTAATCAGGTTGTCCCACATGGGCCTCACCCCATTTTACAGAGAGGTAACTGAGCACAGAGAAGTTAACTGACTCTCCAGAAGTCACACAGCTGACAAGTGGAAAGGCAGGATTAGAACTCATGACCTCTGACTTCCAAGCCCGTGCTCTTTCCACTAAGCCATGCGAGTCTGAAGGGCCCAACCTTGCTTTTTTCCAGTAAGTGAAGTTACCAGCATAGCTCCAGAATGACTAAAACTAAATAATTCTGATTGGGTAACTTGCTCAAATCCTAAGCAAGAATAGGAGGCCCCCCTTTTTATGGTATTTTTTTTAAGTGATTACTGTGTTCCAGGTACTCTTCTAAGCTCTGGGGTAGATATAGGGTAATCAGGTTGGACACAGTCCCTGCCCCACATAAGAACCATAGGCAAGTCACTTAAATTCTCTGGGCCTCAGTTACCTCATCTGTAAAATGGGGATTAAATCCTTCTCCCTCCTAATTAATTATGAGCCTCATGTGGGACAGGGACTGTGTCCAACCTGATTAACTTGTTTCTACCCCAGTGCTTGGCGCAGAGTAAATCCTTAAAAGGTACCATAATAATAGTGATTATTGTTATTACATCTCCTCCAAGAGGTGTTGTCCAACTAAGCCCTCATTTCCTCTTCTCCCATTCTCTTCTACACTGTTGGGTAGGGACCGTCTCTATATGTTGCCAACTTGTACTTCCCAAGTGCTTAGTCCAGTGCTTGGCACACAGTAAGCACGCAATAAATATGATTGAATGAATGAATGAATCCCCCTTGTACTTGGATTTGCTCCCTTTACTCACCCCTCCCTCGACCCCACAGGACTCATGAACATATCTATAATCAATTTTAATGTCTGTTTTCCTCCCCTAGAATATAAGCTTCTTTTGGGCAGGGAACATGTCTATCAACTCTGTTGCATTGTACTCTTTGCAAGCATGTAGTACAGTGCTCTGCACACAGTAAGTGCTCAATAAATATCGTTGATTGATTGATATATACCTAAGTGCTGTGGTGTGTTGGGGGTTGTGGTAAGGAGCTTCCATTTTTCATTTCTCTTATTCCAACATACTCACTGGGCCTCATTCTCATCTCTCTCACCACAGACTTCTTACACTCTCCCTTATGTTTGGAACTTTTCTCTTCATATTCTGCTGACCAATGCTCTTCCCATCTTCAGAAGCAGCGTGGCTCCATGGAAAGAGCATGGGCTTTGGAGTCACAGGTCATGGGTTCAAATCCCACCTCTGCCAATTGTCAGCTGTGTGACTTTGGGCAAGTCACTTAACTTATCTGGGCCTCAGTTACCTCATCTGTAAAATAGGGATGAAGACTGTGAGCCCCTTGTGGGACAACCTGATTACCTTGTAACCTCCCCAGCGCTTAGAACAGTGCTTTGCACATAGTAAGCGCTTAATAAATGCCATCATTATTATTTGTTTTTATTCAGAGTCCTTCAGAAATGACATCTCCTCCAGGAGGCCTTCCATGATTAATCTCATCCCCAAACTGTCATTCCAGTACTGCCAGATCACCTGAGCACTTGAAAACTCAACTCAACACCACCACTGCCCTAGCACATAGGCACTTTATACTCTGTGGCACTTTATACTCTGTTACTTCCTCCCAATAGAAATGTATTTTAATGCCTGTCTACCCAGCTAAATTGTAAACTCACTGAAGGGAGGGATCATGTCTCCCACTCATACTTTCCCAAGTGCTTAGTATTGTGCTCTGAATAAAGTAGGTGCATAATAGATCGTACTGATCGAATGATCAATGGATTTCTTCATAAACGTGATTTACTGCCAAATAAATTCAGTTCCCAGGGCAGTGTTAATTTTAGCATTTTGGGAGAGAGTTTCGTCGGAGAGTGCGCCATTGCACCAACTCCATGAATCTAATGCTTTGATTAGAAATGGATACCTTTTTTTGATGGCATTTATTAAGTGCTTACTATGTGCCTTTGACATCTGAATTTGCTAAAAATCGCTCTTATGTCCTCTACTGAATTTTTTTTTAAAAGGCAAAAAAAGACCAAAAAATATGCTCCAGTGGACTCAAATGGAGAGATTATAAACCCATTTCTCTGGCAACAGATCATGAAGAATCTCTTGCCTGTGGTCACATGCCTCTTATTGCTCAATAGGATGTGATGAAAGACAATGCTTTGAAAAATTAAATATTAATTAAAATTAATTTTAAAAATTAAATATTTACATATGGATACATAAAATAAAATTTAAAATTTTTTGTTACTGGGATACACCCCCCCCACACATACCCTCCCCCCCCCACACCTATTTGATCATTACTAAATTGTTTTAACACTGTTTTAATTTAGCTACATTGTTTCAGTCAATTTGGGGGATCTGAGGAACACATTCATGAGCTTTTGCATTATTTAAAGCTCTTTTACATCATTTTCATGGAACCGATAAAGAACAATTCATTTTACAAATCATTATCCTTCTAGGAGTACCAAAGTTTTGAATACCAGTGAGTAGTATCACTGGCAGTAATGAAATCCGTTTAGTGGATTTATTTCAACCAAGGTACTATCATTTTTTTCCCATTCCTATCAGCGAATTATGTTAAAAAATGACCAAGATGGATAACTAAGGGATATTCTATTATGTTGAAATCCTCTTTTCTGGGACCTAAATTTGATTCCTTCTAGTAAGTCAGTTCCTTTGGGAATAGCCTTATTTCTTTTGAACCTCTAAGATACCACATAATGCTTTGGGACATTTCAGGGTAGGAACGATGTCTGAAATGCTCCCCCCTGGTTAATACTCCTCCCAAAGAAAGTTCTTGGCTTACTACCAGGGGGTGATCTTTGACACTGGAATAGACTCATTTTGTATTCACACTCAGACTGGTGCCATTCATTTTTGAAGATTTCTATCTCCTACAAAATGCGTGTTACTTTTCACCTTCCTTCCTGAAATCAACCAGTATATGAGATTACTGGACTTTTGGTGGTATGGGTGCAGGAACGTTTGGGTTGGAAAGAATTTTTTACGATAAAACAAGCTTGATTTCCCTCATCTCTTTAAGCAGTAAGTATGGCCCCTAAATCTGTTTTGGCATGATTCGTTCTTTATAAACTAATGATGCTATTCCCATTTCATAATTTCATTAGCCTGGGAGAATTTTGTGCTTTGGGCACGCCAGTTAAAATGTCAGAGTCTTAAACCTTTAACTCACTTTTGGTGATTTACCCTTAAAATAAATGATCACATAAACTTTTACGATTTCTGGATATTAGCAAAGTTACTGAGTCTCTGGATTTTGTTCCATGACTGCTATAGTAGTATCTCAATAATTCTAACACAAGGTTCTAATACCTATCCTTCGTTAGTACTTTATACACGGCGCAGTTGCAATTCCTTTAGTCTCAATGATCATTAACAAGACTATATCGGATAGGAAAGTGATTAAATAGCAGAAGTGTAATCTTCTGCCATTTCATTTTGATTTATTTTTAATTAAGTATCATTAAAGTCATCCAGAAATGAGTTTTTAAGTGGAATTTTCAGACATGGGGCTGAAGATAGCTTTGGAGGAATGACAGGATGAAAGAAAGCACGGAGAAACTGGATTGCCTGGTGGAAAGAGCAAGTGCTTGGGAGTCAGAGGACCTGGGTTCTAATTCCAGCTCCACCATCTGTTGGGTGTGTAACCTTGGACAAGTCACCTAACCGCTCTTTGCCTCAGTTTCCTCATCTGCAAATGGAGGATTAAATCCTACTTCCTCCATTGTAGACGGCGAAACCCAGGTGGTACAGGAACTGTGTCCAATCCGATTCTCTTGCATCTCTCCCAGTCAATCAATCAATCGTATTGAGCGCTTACTGTGTGCAGAGCACTGTACTAAGCGCTTGGGAAGTACAAGTTGGCAACATATAGAGACAGTCCCTACCCAACAGTGAGCTCACAGTCTAAAAGGGGGAGACAGAGAACAAAACCAAACATACTAACAAAATAAAATAAATAGAATAGATATGTACAAGTAAAATAAATGAATAGAGTAATAAATATGTACAAACATATATACACATATACAGGTGCTGTGGGGAAGGGAAGGAGGTAAGATGGGGGGGATGGAGAGGGGGACGAGGGGGAGAGGAGGAGCACTTAAGAAGTACCAGAATTAAATTAATTAAAGCATAAAAAAAGGAAAATTATCTTGTTGAACAATAGGGCAATAGAGAAAATTAGATCAGGGTGAAGGAAGACTTATATCTTGGCCCCTAAATTAAAAAGCTCTGTCACTCACTCCACCCCTTATGAAGTTGCCTAGTCATGGTACTGCTATAGTGCAATGCCAAAAACAGACTGCCACGACCTAATCAGAAACGTTTATTAAAATAATAATAATAATAATGATGGTATTTGTTAAGCGCTTAGTACGTGCAAGGCACTATACTAAGCACTAGAGTGGATACAAGCAAATCAGGTTGGACACAGTCCCTGTCCCATGTGGGGCTCACGGTCTTAATCCCCATTTTACAGATGAGGTAACTGAGACACAGAGAAGTGAAGTGACTTGCCCAAGGTCACACAGCAGACAAGTAGTGGAGCCGGGATTAGAACCCATGACCTGACTCCCAAGCCCGTACTATATGTATTAGTCTGTATTAATACCCTTAGTCTTCCGCTGGCACCAGCCCCTCCCAGTAGCCAACCAGTTTTCCATGCCTTCAGATATCCAGGACCATAATTCATCATTCAGTCAATCAATGGCACTTATTGTGTGCTCTGTTCTACTATACTAAGTCAGTAGGCAGGATCCCTCTCCACAAGAAGCTTACAGTCTAGAGGGGAAAGCGGATATTAAGATACTGTCCAGTTCATACTTCACTCTGCTGCCTGGATTATCTTTCTAAAACCTCGTTCTGCCCACACCTCCCCACTCCTCAAAACTTCCATTGTTGCCCATTCCTTTCCACATCAAGCAGAAAGTCCTGTCCTGTGACTATAAAGCTCACAATCATCTCTCTCTCTCACACACACACACCTACCTATCCACCCTCATCTCCTTCTAAATGTCAGCACACATAATTCAGCTACTCTCTGTACGCTGCTTGGGGAACACACTTGTCCTGGGGATAAGTGGGAGAAGGGGTTTCCAGTATGAATAAACTTGGTGGGGAAAAAGAGCTGGAGAAAGCATGGGAGAGTCATTTCTCTGCACTTAGGCATGGATGCTTGAGGGGTGCTTTGATCCTTTCCATCTCTGCTGCCTTTTTTGGTGCTCTGATTCCCTCAAACACTCACCCAAATAGCTCCAACAGTTCAGAGGATCAGGTGTATATGTGTGTGTAAATAGATTTAGATCTAGATATATACATATCAGCTCACTCATAAACCATCTCTCTCTCTATATATATATACATATATCTATATGTCATATATATGATATATAAAGAGGTGTATACATGATTAACGAGAGTGAGATGATCATTTTTTTTTCCCTTTGTAACCAAAATGTATTTTCTTGATCAGAGAAAGGTTTCTGGATTCCATTACCCCAGAATGTAATTTAATAAAGCCTTTAGGCAGAAACATCTATTTGCCGAAGCTTTCACTTTCATCAGTGAGCCCAGGGAGAGATTGTTTTAAAAAGAACGTGGCTTGTGTGTATTACTGAGCGAGGGAATAAAAATTCATTCATCTACTCTGAAACAGGGGGAAGACCTGGTTTGAGTTTCAGTCCCACGGCCTTCCAAAGAGGCCCTTTGGAAGAAACGTTTTCTGTACTTCATTATTGTCACGTACCTCCCACGTAGGATCTGGCCACTGTCCAACAGCCGTGGGGCGTCATTGAGAGGAACACATAAACTATATTTCTTGGACACCTGCTTCTTGTAGGTCTTGGTCAATCCATCATGGGGGCCACTGATTATTTTTACGGATGGTTTGTTGTATCTCTTTACCCTCCTCGGCCGTTCTGTATCACAGTTCATTTTGGCTGGTCTCAACAGACTTTGCTCTAAAGCCTCTGAAGTTTTGCTGTTTGCGAGACTTTCCTTCCTCTAGTCCCTTGTGTATGTCTCCTGGGGAATTTTTCTGGTCTAGCATTAGGGCTCTTTTTCTGCTGTTTCTTCCTACTTTCGCATTAAAAGTGCCTAATCTGGCAACTGAAGGTTCTAATCTTTTTACCCTGGTATTTTACATAGAACCTCTATTTTTCCTCAGTTACAGCCTCCTCTGAAGCATCCCCAGGTTCCGCCTGCCAACATGGCCTAGTGGATAGAGTACAGACCTGAGAGTCAGAAAAAAAAATCATGGTACTCGTTAAGCGCTTACTATGTACCGAGCACTGTCAGAAAAAAAATCATGGTACTCAAGTGCTTACTATGTACCGAGCACTGTTCTAAGCACTGGGGTAGACACAAGTTAATCAGGTTGGACACAGTCCCTGTCCCACATAGGGCTCACAGTCTTAATCCCCATTTTACAGATGAGGGAACTGAGGCCAAGAGAAGTGAAGTGACTTACCCAAGGCCACACAACAGATGAGTGGTGGAGCTGGGATTCGAACCCATAACCTGATTTCCAGGCCCATGCTCTATCCACTGCACCATGCTGCTTCAGGACCTGGGTTCTAATTCTGCCTCCCCCCGCTTTTTGCTTTGTGACCTTGGGCAAGTCACTTCACTTCTCTGGGCCTCAGTTCCCTCATCTGTAAAATGGGGATTAAGACTGTGAGTGTCAGGTGGGACAGGGACTGTGTCCAACCCAATTTGCTTGTGTCCACCCCAGAATTTAGTACAGTGCCTGGCACATAGTAAGCGCTTAATAAGTACCACTATTAATAATAATAATAATTTTGGTATTCGTTAGGCGCTTACTATGTGCCAAGCACTGTTCTAAGCACTGGGGAAGATACAAGGTAAGCAGGTTGTCCCACATGGGGCCCACAGTCTTTATCCCCATGTGAGGGAACTGAGGCCCAGAGAAGTAAAGTGACTTGCCCAAAGTCACACAGCCTATAAGTGGCGGAGCCGGGATTAGAACCCATGATCTCTGACTCCCAAGCCTGCGCTTTTTCCACTGAGCCACGTTCCTTCTCTAATATTATTATTATACTGACTTGTAATGCCTTGATCTTATTCTCTAGAGGTAGTGGCCAGGTAAGCAATCTTTTTTAATCCTCCCACAGCTTCTCCTACCACTCCGGATGCTCCTTTATCTCTTTGGCGGGCTCGTCCTCTGCCTTTCTCTCTGTAGCTGTTCCTCACTGCTCAGTTCTGCATGCCCTTGGTTAGCTCATCTGCTTTTATGGCTCCAGATAAATGACTCCCAAATCTACATCCCTAGTTCTGACCTCTGTCCTTCTATGCAATCTCACATCTCCTCGTACCTGTAGGACAGTTCCACATATACACCATATATACACCATATATATATATATATATACACCATATGTACACCATATTCCACATATACCACCATCCTCTCAAACTCAGCAAGTTGCAAACTGAACTCTTCATCTCCCCTCTTAACTTTCTCATCACTGTTGACAATTCTACCACCTTCCCCTTTTCTCAAGCTCACAAATTTGGCATTTATATACCCCCGACTCTTCTTTCTCCTTGAAACCCCATATTCACTCGGTCACCAGATCCTAATTTTTTTTTAACATCTCAGAATCTGCCCCTTCTCCTCCATCCAAACTACAACCATTCTGGTCCAAGCATTTGCCATATAATAATAATTGTGGTATTTGTTAAGTGCTTACTATGTTCCAGACACTTTTCTAAGTGCTGGGGTGGGTACAAGCAAATTGGGTTAGATACAGTCCCTGTCCCATGTGAGCTCACAGGCTCAATCCCCATTTAACAGATGAGGTAACCAAGGCCCAGAGGAGTGAAGCGACTTGCCCAAGGCCACACAGCAGACAAGTGGGAGAGCCGGGATTAGAACCCATGACCTTCTGACTCCCAAGCTCTATCCACCATGCCGTGTTATATCCCATCTCACCTGCTGTGTCAGCCTCCTGGCAGACCTCCCTGCCGCCCGCATAGCCCCTCTTTCTTCACTTTGCTGCCAAGATTATTTTTCTAAAACATTGTTCTTCCTGACTCGTAACAAACTTCCATTGGTTGCCCATTCCTCTTTGCATCAAGCAGAAACTCCTGACCATTGGCTTCAAGGCACATAATCAACTCCCTCCCTGCTAATTATCTTACTCCTTCCTCTTCTCGCACTCTTCCCTTCTTACTGAAGGCACAGCTCCTCCAAGAAGCCTTCTCTGACTCAACCCTCCTCTCCTCTTCTCCCACTCCCTTCTGTGCCACTGTTACTTGCTCCTTCATTCATCCTCCCTCCCATCCCACAGCACATATGCATATAAAAGTATATATTTGTAATTTATTTATTTATGGGTATTAATGACTGTCTCCCCCTCTAGACTGAGAGCTCACTGTAGACAGGAATGTGTCTGTTTGTTGTTATATTGTACTCTCCCAAGTGCTCAGTACAGTGCTTTGCACACAGTAAGCACTCAATGAATATGATTGAATGAATGTCTCGTATCCCCCTATTGCCACTTCAACACTCCTGTAATAGGGAAAATAATAATAATGGTGGTATTTGTTAAGTGCTTACTACGTGCTGAGCACTGGGGTAGATACAAGATAATCAGGCCCCATAGAGGGAAGTCACAGTCCTAGTTAGAGGGAGAACAGGAATTGAATCCCCATTTTGCACATAAAGTAATAATAATGGCATTTATTAAGCGCTTACTATGTGCAAAGCACTGTTCTAAGCGCTGGGGAGGTTATAAGGTGATCAGGTTGTCCCACAGGGGGCTCACAGTCTTAATCCCCATTTTACAGATGAGGGAACTGAGGCCCAGAGAAGTGAAGTGACTTGCCCAAAGTCACACAGCTGACAATTGGCGGAGCTGGGATTTGAACCCATGACCTCTGACTCCAAAGCCCGTGCTCTTTCCACTGAGCCACGCTGCTTCTCTAGTGGGGCCCAGAGAAGTGAACTTACCTGCCCCAGACCCCACAGCAAACGAGTGGCAGGGCAAGGATAGAACCCAGGTCCTCTAATGTGGCTTCTAAAACTTGTGAATTCACCCTCCTTTCCTCTCCCGCCCTGCTGTAAGTATAGATGGACAATATGTTTAAACCCTGTTGCTCATCCCCACTTGTGATTTATTTTAGCACACTTCTCCCCCAATAATCCTTTTGACAGTGATGGGGTCTGTTTTCTCTATTGTATTCTCCCAAGTGCCTAGTAGAAGAAGCAGCGCGGCTCAGTGGAAAGAGCCCGGGCTTGGGAGTCAGAGGTCATGGGTTCTAATCCCGGCTCCCTCACATGTCAGCTGTGTGACTTTGGGCAAGTCACTTAACTTCTCTGGGCCTCAGTTACCCCATTTGGAAAATGGGGATTAAGACTGTGAGCTCAATGTGGGACAACCTGATTACCTTGTATCTACCCCAGTGTTTAGAACAGTACTTGGCACATAGTAAGCGCTTGACAAATACCAAAATTATTATTATTATTTATTGAGCACTTACTATGTGCAGAGCGCTGTACTAAGCACTTGGGAGAGTACACTATAACAATATCCCTGACACATTTCCTGCCCCTTTCCTCCACCAACTCACCCACCGTACCTACCTGCTGCTCTTTTCACCCATTTTTTCCCCAATTTTCTCTTTTCATACTTCCCAAACTAACTGCATCCCACTATTCATTCTTTCAGTCAATCATATTTATTGAGCGCTTACTGTGCGCAGAACAATGTACTAAGCTCTTGGGAGAGTACAGTACTATCTACTCTCCTTGCCTCAATCCCCTTGCTCAAACTATTTCCTCATCTTGGAACTCCTTCCTCCCCAAATTCAGCAGACTACAGCTATCCCCACATTCAAAGCCCTCCTAAAATCCTTCCTCCTTCAAGTCTTCCCTGATTAATTTCCCATCACCCTGTTATCTATAAACCCATCAGCCACCTCTAAACATTTAAGACTTTTTTTATACCCATCCTCAAGACTTTTTAATACAGTGTCATTCAATTGCACATTTGATTACATACCTTGATTACTGTATTTGTAAATATTTTTTATGGTTACTTCCCCCATCCCTGCCAGGGTATAAGCTCTTTGAGGTCACGGAACAGCTCTGGTCCAACAGTTCATTCAGACACAGTCTCTGTTCCACAGTGGACTCACGATCTAAGTGGGAAAGGACAGAATTGTAAAAATAGGAATAAGTCACAAACAATGAGAAGCAGCGTGGCCAAGTGGAGCGAGCAGGGGCCTGAGAATCAGAAGGACCTGGGTTCTAATCCCCGCTCTGCCACTTGTCTGCTGTGAGACCTTGGGCAACTCACTTCATTTCACTTCAGTGACATCATCTGTAAAATGGGGGTTAAGACTGTGAGCTCCATGTGGGACAGGGACTGTGTCCAACCTGATTAGCTTGTGACTCACCCCTTCCCCCAGCGCTTAGTACAGTGTCTGGCACATAGTAAGCACATAAAAAAAATGGGAGCAAGTGAAAACCCAGAATTCGGAAATGAAGAACAGCTCATGGGAAAATAATTCTTGGAGATGGGGGAGGCTGATGCAGTTCCAAACATCTAGCAACGCAGAGAAGCAGCATGGCTCAAAGGAGCCCGGGCTTGGGAGTCAGAGGTCATGGGTTCTAATCCCGGCTGTGCCGCTTGTCAGCTGTGTGACTTTGGGCAAGTCACTTAACTTCTCTGTGCCTCAGTTACCTCATCTGTAAAATGGGGATTTAGACTGTGAGCCTTACGTTGGACAACCTGATCACCTTGTTTCCCCCCCCCCAGCGCTTTGAACAGTGCTTTGCACATAGGAAGCGCTTAACAAATACGACCATCATCATCCCCTTACTCCACATAGTTCCTGGGGCTTCTGGGGGCTCCAAATCTTTGTCTATTCTTTCCAACACCACATAGCTCTAGAGCCTTGAGGTGGGCCACTCAATAACAGTCAGTCAGTAGTATTTGAGCACCTACTATGTGCTGGACTTCAACCAAACACCTATTTTTTTTGGTATTTCATTCATTCATATTTATTGAGCATTTACTGTGTGCAGAGCACTGTACTAAGCTCTTGGGAAGTACAAGTCGGCAACATATAGAGACGGTCCTTACCAAACAGTGGGCTCACAGTCTAGAAGGGGGAGACAGACAACAAAACATGTAGACAGGTGTCAAAATCATCAGAACAAATGGAATTAAAGCTATATTCATTGTTGTATTTATTGAGTGCTTCCTGTGTGCAGAGCACTGTACTAAGCGCTTGGGAAGTACAAGTCGGCAACAGATAGAGACGGTCCCTACACAACAACGGGCTCACAGTCTAGAAGGGGGAGACAGACAACAAAACATGTAGACAGGTGTCAAAATCATCAGAACAAATAGAATTAAAGCTATATGCACAGCATTAACAAAATAAATAGTAAATATGTACAAGTAAAATAAATAGAATAATAAATCTGTACAAGTATATATACAGGTGCTGTGGGGAGGGGAAGGAGGTAGGGCGGAGATGTTGCCAACTTGGACTTCCCAAGTGCTTAGTACAGTGCTCTGCACACAGTAAGCGCTCAATAAATATGATCGAATGAATGAATGAATGGGGAGGAGGAGAGAAAAAGGGGGCTCAGTCTGGGAAGGCCTCCTGGAGGTGGTGAGCTCTCAGGCTTTGAAGGGAGGAAGAGAGCTAGCTTGGCGGATGTGTGGAGGGAGGGTGTGCTTACTATGTACCAGGCACTGTACTAAACACTGGGGTAGATACAAGCTAAGCAGGTTGGACGCAGTCCCTGTCCCTCATGGGGCTCACAGTCTTAATTCTCATTCTACAGATGAAGAACCTGCGGCACAGAGAAATGAAGTGGTTAGCCCATGGTCACATAGCAGACAAGTGGCAAATCCAGAATTAGAACACAGGACCTTCTGACTCAAAAGCCTGGGCTCTACCCACTAGACCACACTGCTTCTCCTCTTCTGGACAAGTGTCTTCCCTGAATTTGTGTTAACGGGGTGGAGAAGGCTTGCCATCCCAAAACATCACCATTTCTCCTCTTAACATGGACTCACTGAACCAGATGGCTCGTTATATGTTTGTACATATTTTTTTCTCTATTTATTTATTTATTTATTTTACTTGTACATATCTATTCTATTTATTTTATTTTCTTGGTATGTTTGGTTTTGCTCTCTGTCTCCCCCTTTTAGACTGTGAGCCCACTATTGGGTAGGGACCATCTCTATATGTTGCCAACTTGTACTTCCCAAGCGCTTAGTACAGTGCTCTGCACACAGTAAGCGCTCAATAAATACAATTGATGATGATGATGATGATGAAGAGAGTGGCAACCGTTATGGCCATTCTCATGGGCAACGCTCTTGCTGCTGGCTGCCTTAATAATAATGATATTTGTCAAGCCCCTACTATGTGTCAAGCACTGTTCTAAGCACTGGGATAGATACAAGTTAATAATAATAATAATGGCACTTATTAAGCGCTTACTATGTGCAAAGCACTGTTCTAAGCGCTGGGGAGGTTACAAGGGGATCAGGTTGTCCCATGTGGGGCTCACAGTTAGTTTGGACACAGTCCCCGTTCCACATGGGGGTCACAGTCTTAATCCCCATTTTACAGATGAGGGAACTGAATCGCAGAGAAGTGACTGGCCCGAGGTCACACAACAGACAAGTGGCGGAGCCGGGATTAGAACCCAGGTCCTTCTGATTCCCAGGCCTGTCCTTTATCCACAAGGCCATGCTGCTTCTGAGGATGTGGCAGAGTGTGACAGCTTCCAGCTTTTATAAATGGCGAGACTCCTCCTGGTCTTGACTAGGGCAAGCCTGACCACAAATGCACCCTGAGGTGGTCTAATTAGAGGGTGGCCTGGAGATTCTGGGATAGCTTCCTTGCCCCTTCTTCCCTTATCTGGGCCAATCCCGGAAGCCTGGGAAGGGACAGGAAGCAGGGGAAAGAGGCAGAGCTGGGTGGAAAGTAAGAGAAAGGAAATTTGAGCAAAATGTACAGGTAATAATTATAATAATAATAATGATGGTATTTGCTAAGCGCTTAATATGTGCAAAGCACTGTTCTAAGCGCTGGGGGGATACAAGGTGATCAGCTTGTCTCACGTGGAGGCACACAGTCTTCATCCCCATTTTACAGATGAGGTAACCGAGGCACAGAGAAGTGAAGTGGCTTGCCCAAAGTCACACAGCTGACAAGCGGTGGAGCTGGGGTTTGAACCCATGACCTCTGACTCCAAAGCCCGGGCTCTTTCCACTGAGCCACACTGCTTCTCCAAAAAGTACAGGTCGAAGCACAAGTAATAATAATAATAATAATGGTATTTGTTAAGCGCTTACTATGTGCAAAGCACTGTTCTAAGCGCTGGGGGGCTACAAGGTGATCAGGTTGTCCCACGTGGGGCTCACAGTCTTCATCCCCATTTTACAGATGAGGTAACTGAGGCACAGAGAAGTTAAGTGGCTTGCCCACGGTCACACAGCTAAGAAGTGGCAGAGCCGGGATTCAAACCCATGACCCCTGACTCCCAAGCCCGGGCTCTTTCCACTGAGCCACGCTGCTTCTCTAGAGGGAACTGGAGAACAGTGGAACATGAACTCTGGCCAACTATGTTGTGGAGCCCGTTATTGGGTATGGACCGTCCCTATATGTTGCCGATTTGTACTTCGCAAGCGCTCAGTACAGTGCTCTGCACACAGTAAGTGCTCAATAAATACGATTGAATGAATGAACGAATGATGCTTCTTTGTGCCTCAGTTTCCTTATCTGTAAAATGGAAATTAAATCCTATTCCTATTTAATAATAATGATGATAATTATATTATTATTACAATAACATAATATATAATATAAAATATATAATAATATAATCTAATATATAATATATTATATAATATAATTATAGCATATAATAATTATTATAATTATCACAATAATTACTATTATGTTATTTATTATAATATTAATATATTATTATAATTATTATATATTATTATAATGATAATTATTATTGTTGATAATGATGGCAATAATGATAAGAATGATGATAATTGATAATAATGATAATTATTATTATGATGGCATTTGTTAAGCACTTACTATGTGTCAGGCACTGTACTAAGCGCTGGGGTAAATACAAGCACATCGGGTTGGACACAGACCCTGTCCCATGTGGGACTCACAGTCTCAATCCCCATTTCACCGATGAGGTAACTGAGGCACAGAGAAGCAAAGTGACCTGCCCCAAATCACACAGCAGACAAGTGGCTGAGAACCCATGACCTTCTGACACTCAGGCCTGTGCACTATCCACTCACCATGCTGGACTTTAGAGCCAGTTGTATCCACCTCAACGCTTGGTACAGTGCTCGGCACACAGTAAGCACTCAACAAATACCACCGTTATTATAATTATTGCTACCATTATCATACTATTGGAGAAGAACAGGACCGGGAAACTGGTTAGGGCAGGGAGCGATAGAGCGGGCCCTTGATCTGGAGCAGATGAGGGAGAAAAGCGCTTAGTACAGTGCTTTGCACGCAGTAAGCCCTCAATAAATACAATTAAATGAACAAAGGGGAGATTCCCTCCCCCTCCCCCCTGCCTTACCTCCTTCCCCTCCCCACAGCCCCTGTATATATATTTGTACATATTTATTACTCTATTTATTTTTACTTCTACATATTTACTATTCTATTTATTTTATTTTGTTAATATGTTTTGTTTTTGTCATCTGTCTCCCCCTTCTAGACTGTGAGCCCGCTATTGGGTAGGGACCGTCTCTATATGTCACCAACTTGTACTTCCCAAGCGCTTAGTACAGTGCTCTGCACACAGTAAGCGCTCCATAAATACGATTGAATGAATGAATGAATGAATGAATGATTCATGTCTGTGGTTGGATGGGACTGCATGAATCAGTTTCCTCATCTGTAAAATGGGGAGTAAATACCTGTTCTTGCTCTCCTCTGGTCTGTGATAATAAACGCCATCATCATCATCATGTGCTACTATGCTGTGTGCTGCTATGTGCTATGGCGTATATAATAATAATAATAAGTAGTATTATTTTTATGGTATTTGTTAAGCACTTACTATGTGCCAACACTGTTCTAAGCACTGGAGTCGATACAAGTTAATCAGGTTGGACACAGTCCCTGTTCCACATAGGGCCCTTACTCTTCATCCATTCATTCATTCAGTCGTATTTATTG
Source organism: Tachyglossus aculeatus (assembly GCF_015852505.1). Classification (NCBI taxonomy): domain Eukaryota; kingdom Metazoa; phylum Chordata; class Mammalia; order Monotremata; family Tachyglossidae; genus Tachyglossus; species Tachyglossus aculeatus. The sequence goes on from NC_052066.1 coordinate 66,405,007, forward strand.
AGCGCTTATTGGGTGCAGAGCACTGTACTAAGTGCTTGGGAGAGTACAATACAACAATAAACAGTCACGTTCCCTGCCCACAGTGAGCTTACGGTCTAGAGGGGGGAAGATAGTCCTCAATGCAAATAAATATTTTACAGATGAGGTACATGAGGCCCAGAGAATAATAATAATGATGATGATGATGGTTTTTGTTAAGCACTTACTATGGTATTTGTTAAGCACTTACTCCTCTGGTCTGTGATGCCCCTCATGGGACAAGGATTGCGTATGACCTGATTATCTTTCATCTATCCTAGCGCTTAGTACAGTGCGTGGCACATAATAAATGCTTAACAAACACCAGTTATTACATTAAAAAAAGCCTTTGTTGAAAATGTTATCCGGTCCCTGGGTCTTAGATTTTCTCGTCTTAATTCAGGGGTGAGGCTGTGATATGAGAAGAAAAACGGGATTTTCTTTTGAATTTGAGCGCACCATGGTCCTGAACTCGTGGCTCAATGCAGACTGCAGGAATAACCAGAGAGGGGTATCAGTAATGTTACCCGAAGAGTAATGAATGTCCTTGGGAGAAAAACAAACATAACTGTGATGCAGTATATGAAACCCAGAGTACTGAACTGTGGAAGTAATTTCCCTCAAGCCATGCAATTTTATACGATCCTTTTTTTTTTACAGCAGATTTACCTCCCTAATTATATTTTGCTTGGGCTAATATTAAAATTAGCTTTCATTCTCTGAACACTCTGTGCTTCATATGTCAAGAGAGAAGCAAATTTAACAGCATCAGATCATTTCTTCCAAGGGGCCTTTGTTGAACCAAACTGCGTAGCTGGTTTTTAAAAGACAGTGTTGGCCTCTTCACTCCAAATGGTTTTCACGAAAAACCTTATTTTGTACATTGGGTTATTTTCCCCCTTTGGGTTACCAATGTACTTCAACCCTAATGAAAAAGTACCAGCTTTTTCATTAGACCCATGTTACAAAAGGAGGGAATATCAACTCTCATTTTAATGAAAGGGTATATTAACGGTTGTATCTGTTTTTATCTGATTAAGATTTTGAGGCTCGTAATAATAACTTGGTATTTATGAAGTGCTTACGGTTAAGAACTGAGCTAAGTACTGGGGATGCAACACAATCAGACACAGTCACATATGGGACTCACACCAAAGGAGGGAGGGAGACATGTATTTCCCATTTTACAGAGGCATAGGGAAGTTAAGTGACTTGCCCAAGATCACACAACAGGCAAATGGTAAGGCTGGTCAATAATAATAATGATGGCATTTATTAAGCACTTACTACGTGCAAAGCACTGTTCTAAGCGCTGGGGAGGTTACAATCAATCAATCAGTCGTATTTATTGAGCGCTTACTGTGTGCAGAGCACTGTACTAAGCGCTGGGGAGGTTACAAGGTGATCAGGTTGTCCCATGGAGGGCTCACAGTCTTAATCCCCGTTTTACAGGTGAGGAACTGAGGCCCAGAGAAGTTAAGTGACTTGCCCAAAGTCACACAGCTGACAACTGGCGGAGCCGGAATTTGAACCCATGACCTCGGACCCAAAGCCCGTGCTCTTTCCACTGAGCCACGCTGCTTGCTATTTATTGTGGCCCATAACCTTGGCATTATCCCCAACTCATCCCTCTGATCCATAGAAGTAGTGTGGCCTAGTAGAAAGAGCATAGGCCTGGGTGTCTGAGGACCTGGGTTCTAATCCTGACTCCGTCTCTTACATGTTGTGTGATCTTGAGCAAGTCAGTTACTTCTGTGTGCCTCAGTTACCTCAAGACTGTGAGCCCGCTGTTGGGTAGGGACCGTCTCTATATGTTGCCAATTTGTACTTCCCAAGCGCTTAGTACAGTGCTCTGCACACAGTAAGCGCTCAATAAATACGATTGAATGAATGAATGAATGAACTGTAAAATGGGGGTCCAGATTGTGAGCCTCTGTGGGACACGGGCTGTGTCCAATCCGATGATCTTGTCTATACCCCAGTGCCTGCCCTTAGTACTTAGTGCAGAGAAGCAGCGTGGCTCAGTGGAAAGAGCCCGGGCTTTGGAGTTAGAGGTCATGGGTTCGAATCCCGGCTCTGCCAATTGTCAGCTGGGTGACTTTGGGCAAGTCACTTCACTTCTCTGTGCCTCAGTTACCTCATCTGTAAAATGGGGATGATGACGGTGAGCCCCACGTGGGACAACCTGATCACCCTGTATCCCCCCAGCTCTTAGAACAGTGCTTTGCCCATAGTAAGCGCATAATAAATGCCACTATTATTATTATTATTACTTAGTAAGCATTTAACAAATAGCACAAAAATTTCACCTCACACATTCAATCTCTTACTAAATCATGTCAGTTCTACTTCACAACATCTCCAGAATATGGCATTTTTTCGCCATCCAGAGCACTGCCTTGCGGATCCAAGCATTTAAGTTCATTGTGGGCCAGGAACGTGTCTGCTAATTCTGTTGTAGTGCACTCTCCCAAGTGCTTAGAACAGTGCTCTGCACATAGTAAGTGCTCAACTGGCATAGTGGATAGAGCCCAGGCCTGGGAATCAGAAGGTCGTGGGTTCTAATCCTGGCTCTGCCACTTGCCTGATATATGACCTTGGGCAAGTCACGTCACTTTTCTGTACCTCAGTTCCCTCATCAGTCAAATGGGGGTCGAGACTGTGAGCCCCTCGTGGGACAGGGACTGTGTCCAACCCAATTGGCATGTATCCACCCCAGCGCTTAGTACAGTGCCTGGCACATAGTAAGCACTTAACAAATACCATAAGCACTTAACAAATAATAATAATTAATAATAATAATAAATACCACTGATAGGTTGATTGCCACCTTTACTACCGCATCAGCCTCCATGCCGACCTCCCTGCCTCATAGCTCTCTGATCTCCAATCCATACTCTTTCTGCCTGGATGATTTGTCTGAAAAATTGCTTAGTCCACATCTCCCAATTTCTCAAAAACTCCAGCAGTTACCCATCCACCTCCGTAACAAACGGAAACTCCTAGGAATTTCTGGAATCTACCCCGGTACTAAGTAATAATAATAATAATAAAATAATAATAATAATAATGGCATTTGTTAAGTGCTTAATATGTGCAAAGCACTGTTGTGAGCACTGGGGAGGATACAAGGTGATCAGGTTGTCCCACGTGGGGCTCACAGTCTTAATCCCCATTTTACAGATGTGGTAACTGAGGCACAGAGAAGTTAAGTACAGTGATTGGCACATATTAAGTGCTTAACAAATGCAACAATCATTATTATTGTTAGTATTCTATTACTTTGCGTGGCACTGCTCACTGGCTTTGGGAAACCTTGTTGGGGCGCTTCTTCTGAAGAGCCAGGGACTTCAGGCAGCAAAAGCAGCTGCATTTCCATTTCTAGGAGCTGTCACGTTGTTGGGTAGGGACCGTCTCTGTATGTTGCCGACTTGTACTTCCCGAGCGCTTAGTACAGTGCACACAGTAAGCGCTCAATAAATATGATTGAAAGAATGAATGAACTTCACTTTTCTCAGGCAAAATAATAGCAGTACTAACAATAATAATGATTGTGGTATTTGTTAAGCACTTAGTATGTGCCAAGGCACTGTACTTAGCACCAGGGTAGAATCCAGAAACTCATAGGAGTTTCTGTTCGTTACGGAGGTGGATGGGTAACTGCTGGAGTTTTTGAGGAGTTGGGAGATATGGACTAAGCAATTTTTCACTTCTCTGTGCCTCAGTTACCTCATCTGTAAAATGCACAGTGAGACTATGAGCCCCGTATGGGACAGCAACTGTGTCCAACCTCATTTGTTTGTGTCTACCTTAGGGCTTAGTACAGTGCCTGGCACACAGTATGTGTTTAACAAATACCATTATAAAAAGAAAGGTTCAGAAAGATTACCTAATGGTGGGGCTCTAAGGGCTTGGACTGGAGAAAGGAAAAAAGGGCTCCAGACTCAGTTTCCCTTCCACCGCAAAAGCTCTGTGCTCATTAACCTGAGCCCTCTTCCTCAACCTTCTCTGTCATGAAAAAGGGATTGAATCAGCAGAGACTTGGGAATTTTTGTCCCATTTTAACGTGGCTTTGCAGCAGGTATTATCCTTCTTTACACATGGCCCAGAGATGAAATTCCTCAGCAGGGAAGTTGAGAATAGAAACGAAACTTCCCAGACCCCAGTTCACTGTCGCTCTCCCTGGGAAGCACCTCTGCATCCTTTCCTCTTTCTTCCATGGCTCCAAGGCTGTTATTAAATAGACAAAGCAATATTTCAGTCAACTGGCCCATAAAAAAGGGAACAGTCAACTTATTCCTTTGTAAAATGGAAAGGAACGCTTAAGAAAAACCCATAGAAAGAGTACCCAAACTAGGGCAGCAAACACTTCTGTCGATGAAAAGAAAAGTGTTTCAACATCCCAGCTCTGAATATGCTGGCCAAATCTTGGTATTCTGGGAATCTCTGTGGATTCATTCATTCAGTCGTATTTATTGAGCGCTTACTGTGTGCAGAGCACTGTATTAAGCGCTTGGGAAGTACAAGTGATGTCTATTGGACAGAATATCTGAATAATTTAAACCCTGGTCAACTATCCTCTCATACACTTTCAAAGATTCCGTTAATATTGAGAAGGGTGAGACATAGAGTTCTAGATAAAGGTTGGAAGTGGGGAGGTGATCTGAAGATTTAAAAAATAATTCTCCCAATACACTGTTTTACAAACTTCTCCATTTGGATGGCATCAGTTAAAATTTGAATCGAACATTGTCAACAAATTATTTCCATTCATTTGGGCATTCGGAGGGTGCAGTGTATTAATTCAGTCAGTCAGTTCGTCATATTTATTGTGCGCTTACTGTGTGCAGAGCACTGTGCTGACTTGGAAGAGGACAATTTAACAATAAACAGACCGTTGCTACATAGTAAATTTTAATTTTTCATTATTAACAAATATTTACTGAACACCCACAGGTGCTGAAAAGTCTTTAGTGATTGAGTGGTCCTGGCTTTAGTTTTCCTTAAATAGCTTGAAGTACATCATCCTAGCAACGGAGATTAGCCAATTTGGTGTACTCCTGCTGATAGTTCACAGATTTCAATTCTAAGAATAAGAATTTTCCTTCAAAGTCCCTCATTTATGGACTGTCCCAGGAAGAAGAAACCATCTTAAGGACATGATATCCAAACTAGCCTTGGAAAACTAGCCTTCCTTGATGTCATTTTAAGTGGATGGAGAGAAGGAGGAGCTTTTTAAAAAAAGTTATTTTGTTTTATATACACTTGTGATATTTGAGCTATAAACCTGGGCTGAGGCGAAATTACTCATAGACCTGTCAGTTCTGATAACCAGATAAATGAATAACAACGAATTTACAAAGGTTCACCATGGGTAGAGAACAGGGGGTTGATTAGACGATCATCCTGAATTATAATCACTCGACAGTAGTAGTAGTAATAGTTGTTGTTGTTAAGGTATTTAGTTAGCACCCACTGGAGCAATGTGTTATATTAAGCAGATGCTTTAAAGCACTTAATCACCTTGCCCCCTCCTACGTTACCTCACTAGCAGCGTGGCTCAGTGGAAAGAGCACGGGCTTTGGAGTCAGAGGTCAGGGGTTCAAATCCTGGCTCCGCCGCTTGTCAGCTGTGTGACTTTGGGCAAGTCACTTAACTTCTCTGGACCTCAGTTACCTCATCTGTAAAATGGGGGTTAAGATTGTGAGCCCCACATGGGACAACCTGATCACCTTATATCCTCCCCAGTGCTTAGAACAGTACTCTGCACATAGTAAGCGCTTAACAAATACCAAAATTATTATTATTATTACTTTCCTACTACAACCCAGCCTGCACACTTCATTCCTCAAAGGCTAACCTTTTCACTGTAATAAGAATGATAATAATGGCACTTATTAAGTGCTTACTCTGTGCAAAACACTGTTCTAAGCACTGGGGAGGTTACAGGGTGATCAGGTTGGCCCACAGGGGGCTCACAAGTCTTAATCCCCATTTTACAGATGAGGTAACTGAGGCCCAGAGAAGTTAAGTGACCTGCCCAGAGTCACACAGCTGACAAGTGGTGGAGCTGGGATTTGAACCCATGACCTCTAACTCCAAAGTCCATGCTCTTTCCACTGGGCCACACTGCTTCTCTGTACCTAGACCTCCGCTATCTCACCGCCAACCTCTCGCCTATATCCTACCACTAGCCTAGAGTGCCCTCCCTATCATCATCATCATCAATCGTATTTATTGAGCACTTACTTTGTGCAGAGCACTGTACTAAGCGCTTGGGAAGTACAAATTGGCAACACATAGAGACAGTCCCTACCCAACAGTGGGCTCACAGTCTAAAAGTGGGCTCACAGTCTAAAAGACAGATAATTGCTCTCTCCACTTCAAATCTTACTAAAGGCATATGTTCTCCAAGAAACCTTCCCTGACTAAACTCTCCTCTCCACTTTTTCCACTCTCTTCTGTGCCGCTCTTACTTGCTCCTTCATTCATCCTCCCTCCCCACAGCACATATGTATATGTCTGAAATTTATTTATTTATTTAACTATTCATTTATATTAATGTCTGTTTCCCCCTCTAGACTGTGAGCTCGTTATGGGCAGGAATGCCTCTGTTGTTATACTGTACTCTCCCATGTGCTTAGTACAGTGCTTTGCACACAGTAAGTGCTCAGTAAATACGATTGAATAGATTCATTCATTCATTGTCGCTTTTTTTTGAGCACTTACTGTGTGCAGAGAATTGTACTAAGTGCTTCGGAAGTACAAGTCGGAATCATATAGAGACGGTCCGTACCCAAGAACGGGCTCACAGTCTAGTAGGGGGAGACAGACAACAAAACAAATCATGTAGACAGGTGAGAAGGGGGAGACAGACAAGAAAACAAAACTTGGAGACGGGTGTCAAAATCGCCAGAACAAATAGAATTAAAGCTATATGCACATCATTAACAAAATAAATAGAATAGTAAATATGTACAAGTAAAATAGAGTAATAAATCTGTACAAATATATACAAGTGCTGTGGGGAGGGGAAGGAGGTAGGGCAGGGGGGTGGATGGGGAGGAGGAGAGGAAAAAGGGGGCTCAATCTGGGAAGGCTTCCTGGAGGAGGTGAGCTCTCAGTAGGGCTTTGAAGGGAGGAAGAGAGCTAACTTGGCGGATGTGTGGAGGGAGGGCATTCCAGGCCAGGGGAAGGATGTGGGCCGGGGGTCGACGGCGGGACAGGCGAGAATGAGGCCCAGTGAGGAGGTTAGTGGTGGCAGAGGAGCGGAGGGTGCGGGCCGGGCGGGAGAAGGAGAGAAGGGAGGAGGGGGTGAGGGGATGGACAGCCTTGAAGCCGAGAGTGAGGAGTTTTTGCCTGATTCCTAGGTTGACAGGCAACCACTGGAGATTTTTGAGGAGGGGAGTGACATGCCCAGAGCATTTCTTTAGAAAGATAATCCAAGCAGCAGAGTGAAGTATAGACTGAAGTGGGGAGAGACAGGAGAATGGGAGATCAGAGAGGAGGCCGATGCGGTAATCCAGTTGGGAAAGGATGAGAGATTGAACTAGCAAGGTAGCGATTTGGATGGAGAGGAAAGGGCGGATCTCGGCGATGTTGCGGAGGTGAGACCAGCAGGTTTTGGTGACAGATTGCAGATTGGATGTGTGGGGTGAATGAGAGAGCGGAGTCGAGGACGACACCAAGGTTGCGGGCTTGTGAGATGGGAATAGATGCAGAATCCATCAGTCAGTTACATTCCCTCCCTACAAGGAGTTTACACTGAAACTTTCATTTTCTACATTGGTAAAATAGACATTCTAGCCACCTAGCTATTTCACCGGACTATCAAAAAAAATCAGAAATTAATACTTGTGAAAAATGTTGAGTTTTCATGGACAAGTACTAAGTACCAACTACTGATATTAATAGACATTGTGAAAATTTGTTGGTTGTACCTTCACAGCATCGCTAAAATAATAATAATAATGTCATTTATTAAGCGCTTACTATATGCAAAGCACTGTTCTAAGCGCTGGGGAGGTTACAAGGTGATCAGGTTGTCTCACGGGGGGCTCACAGTCTTAATCCCCATTTTACAGGTGAGGTAACTGAGGCCCAGAGAAGTGAAGTGACTTGCCCAAAGTCACACAGCTGACAACTGGCGGAGCCGGGATTTGAACCCCTGACCTCTGACTCCAAAGCCCATATTCTTTCCACCGAGCCATGCTAAAATCTGCTCTTTCCAGATTGTTGTCACGTTGATCCAAGCAGTGTGGCTTAGTGGAACGAGCACAGGCTTGGGAGTCAGAGGTCATGGGTTCTAATCCCGGCTCAGCCACTTACCTGCTGCAGCCACTTTGGCAAGTCACTTAACTTCTCTGCGCCTCAGTTATCTCATCTGTAAAATGGGAATTGAGACTGTGAGCCCCACGTGGGACAACCTGATCACCTTGTATTTACCCCAGTACTTAGAACAGTGCTTGGCACATAGTAAGCGCTTAACAAATAACATTATTATTATTATTGTTATCATTATCCCATCCCTCCTTATCAACTGTATCAGCCTCCTTGCTGACTTCCGTAGCTTCTATCTCTTTCCTACTCCAGTTTGTACTTCACTCTGCTGTGTGGATCATTTTTCTAAAAAAAGTTCAGCCCATCTTTCCCCACTCCTCAAGAACCTCCAGTGGTTGTCCATCCACCACCTCATCAAACAGCAACTCATTACCATTGGCTTTAAAGCAGTCAGTCAGCTCGCCCCCACCTATCTTACCTCGCTGATTTCCTATTCCAACGCAGCACATTCACTTTGCTCCTCTAAACTCCAACCTACTCACTCTACCTCAGTCTCATCTATCTTGCCACCAACCCCTCGCCCACATCCTGTCTCTAGCCTGAGCCCGTTGTTGGGTAGGGACTGTCTCTATATGCTGCCAACTTGTACTTCCCAAGCGCTTAGTTCAGTGCTCTGCACACAGTAAGCGCTCAATAAATACGATGGAATGAATGAAAGAATGAATGGAAGTCCCACTCCATGTCTGACAGGCGATCACTCGCCCCAACTTCAAAGCCGTATTAGAATCCCATCTCCTCCAAGAGGCCTTCCCTGACCAAGCCCTCATTTCCTCTACTCCTTCTCCTACTGCCTCACCCTCGTGCTTGGATTTGTACCCTTTATTCATCCCACCTCCAGCCCCACTTATGTACACATAGGCAATTTATTTTAATGCCTGCCTCCCCCTCCAGACTGTAGGCGCATTGCGGACAGGGAACGTGTCTGCCAACTCTGTTGTATTGTGCTCTCCCCAGTTTTAAGACAGTGCTCTGCACTCAGTATACACTCAATAAAACGAGTACTTGATCTATTGAGGGACCAACTCCCCACAGTAATAGACGTGGTTAAAAACGTCACCTATAGAGAAGCAGCGTAGCCTAGTGGCAAGATCATGGGCTTGGGAGTCAGAGGTCATGGGTTCTAATCCTGGCTCTGCCACTTGTCCGCTGTGTGCCCTTGGGCAAGCCACTTAACTTCTTTGTGCCTCAGTTCCCTCATCTGTAAAATGGGGATTAAGACTGAGCCCCATGTGGGGCAACCTGATTACCTTGTATTTACCCCAGCACTTAGTACAGTGCTTGGCACATAGTAGCTCTTAAGAAATACCCTAATTATTATTGTTACTGTTATATAATAGGGTTTCACTGACTGTTTATTTGGAAATTAGTGAAGTATTCATTCATTCAGTCATTTACTGAGCGCTTACTGTGCACAGAGCACTTTACTAAGCATTTGGGAGTGTACGATAGAATAATAAACGGACACATTCCCTGCCCTCGGTGAGTTTCCAGTCTAGAGGACCTTATAGGATCCTTTGGCTCTAACGAGGACTTAGTAGAAAGTTCAAGAAGGTACCCTGTGAGAGGCATCTTTAGGATTTCCTCTGCTCTCTTTGTGTTTCCCGCAGGCAAATACGTGTATCAGCCCATGACCCCCGTCGAACAGCTTCCAAGCACCGAAATTCCCGCCAGGCCCAGAGAGCCCACGAACACCATCCAGATCTCGGTCTCCCTCGCCGAACACTTTTTGAAATTCTCATCGGTCTTCCAGCCCCCCCTGCCCCCCGACTCGCCAAGGTACTGTACCATTTCAGACCTCTTCATCGACAACTATCAGGTTAAGTGCATCAACGGGAAGATGTGCTATGTTCAGAAGCAGCCGCTTCCCCATCCCCCGAAAGTGAGCCCGGAGGAGCTCCCTGCCCAAGGTGCCTTAGCTTCGAAAGAGAACGATACGCCAAAAATAGATCACTGCTCTTCTCCCTCGAGCTCCGAGGACTCGGGCATCAACGCGATCGGGGCTCACTACGTGGAGTCTTGCGACGAGGACACCGAGGAAGGAGGGGAATTGAGCTCGGAAGAGGACGACAGCCCGGAGAGCAGTTGGGAGCCGGATGAATGCACCCTTCTCTCGCCGTCGCAGTCCGACCTGGAAGTGATCGAAACGATAGAGACCACGGTGTGAGACGGCTGACCCATCGGGCCCGCGCCGAGGGATGTTGCCCGTCAAGTTTTTTGTACCTTTCTGTCTGGCGGATTTGTTTTTTCCAACGCAGACTTTCTAACCCGCATCTAATGAAAGTTAACACGTGCGCTGATGAGGCGTACGTATTCCTGGGTCTGTCTGACGGATGGTTTTAATATATCTGAGCTTTCTTAAATCTAACTCGTAACAATAACAGATTTGTTTTAGTACGAAAGGTGTTTTTCTCTTTTAACTCGTCACCCTGGTCGTGAATTAAGACTCACGAGTTTCATCCTGTGGGCACTTGAGAAATTGATTTTTTTTAGTGGTATTTATTAAGAGCTTACTATTGCTGGGCACTCTATTAAGCGCTAGGGTAGATACAAGCAAATCAGGTTGTACACAGTCCTTGTCTAACGTAGGACTCACAGTCTTATTCCCCATTTTCCGCATGAGGTAACTGAGTCCCGGAGAAGTGAAGTGACTTACCCAAGGTCACACAGCAGACAAGTGGCAGTGCTGGGATTAGAACCCAGGTCCTTCTGACGTCCAGGCCTATGCTCCATCCATTAGGCCACCCTGCTTCCCAGTCGATTGCTTTCAAGGAAAAAAACCCAAACTAATTGCCACAAAGCATCATGGGGACAAAAACTACCTGGTACATAGGCTTCTATACTAAAATCACTATTCCCTTCATCTGGAACCATCTAAATTCCTGTTGGACCTCCCAGGGTCTCCATTCCTGCTGCTCTCATTATAGACTCCATATGGATTGTCTGACTTGGAATAGCTTGGAGAGATGCAAACTGCCATTCTCCTTAGCCCGGCCCCAGGAATGCAGTTCCAGACCATAGAGCCCTGCACACACTGGGACTCTTAGAAGTAAAAAGCTAAGCCCCAGTCCAAGGGGAAAGTGCTCAACGCAGAACCCAAGCTAAACAGACAATTCTGCAGCATCTCTTTCCCTCCTTCCCTCCTCCCTCTCGCCCATCCTTTCTTCCCTCCCTCCTTCTCCCCTTCCTCTCTCCCCTCCTTCCTTCCCTCCCATTTTCCCTTCCTTCCTTCCTTTCTACCTTCCATCCTTCCCTTCTTTCTTCCCTCTCTCCTCCGCCCCTCCCTCTCTCCTTTCTCCTTTCCTTCTTCCCTTCCTTTTTTCCTTTATTCCTTCCTTTCTCCCTCCCTTCCCCCTTCCCCTTCCATCACACTCCCCTCCCTTCCTTCCTTCCCAGCCAACAGAGAGTTTTAAATTCAGGTTCTCCATATGGTTGCTTTAGTCCCGCACTGCTGTATCCAGGTCCCACTATTCTTAATGGCCATGATCCTTGGCAAAAAAAAAAACCCTTAAAACTCTCAGGGTGTCTGGGCTAGAAGACACCCACTGGCAAACATGCAGAAAAATATCTACTAAAAATGTGGAAATGCTACAGCGAACAACCCCGTCGGGTTTAGGAAAGATTTTGTTTGATTTATTTGGTGTGCAAAACTCTAAACTGGCTTGGGGAAATTTGGATTGCGATTCTGTTTGAAGCCTGCATTTCTAATAATCATTTGAAGCTGGGAGGGTTGCATGTTAAATGGTGAATCAAGATGTGATATCTGTGACATGTTCCCAACACAGTACCGTGATTAGGACTGCTAGAGAAAGGACACAACAAATATCACCTTCAAAGGCAGTTGTCATAATAATAACTGTGGCATTTGTTAAGCACTTATTATGTGCCAAGTGTTGTACTGAGTGCTGGAGTACATAGGGAAGCAGCATGGCCCAGTGGATAGACCATGAGCCTGAGAGTCAGAGGACCTGGGTTCTATTCTCTGTTCCTCAGCTTATCTGCTATGTGACCTTGGGCAAATCACTTCACTTCTCGGTGCCTCAGTTACCTCATCTGTAAAAATGGGGATTAAGACTGTTAGCTTCATGCAGGACGTGGGCTGCGTCCAACCTGATTATCTTGTATCTACTCAGTGCTTTGTACAGTGCCTGGCAAATAGTAAGTGCTTAAATACCATTAGGAAAAAAAGGCACTTACTATATGCCAAGCGCTGTTCTAAGCGCTGGGGTAGATATAAGTTAATCAGGTTGGACAGAGTTTCTGTCCTACATGAGGCTCACGGTGTAAGTGGAAGGGAGACCAGGTATTTAAACCCCATTTTACAGGTGAGGAAACTGAGGTTCAGAGAAGTTAAGTGACTTCCCCAAGGTCACGCAGCAAACAGGCAAGTGGGATAGCTGAGATCAGAACCCAGCTCCCCTGATTCCCAGGCCTGTGCTCACCTTAACACATCCAACAATTTTTCCCAAAATCCTTTTATGCTGAGTATTTTAGTTTAGTACTATCTCAGCAGTTTGCCGTTTTTCTCCAAGCTTTCAATCTTTTGAGATGCCAAGGAAATCTGAAAGTCCAGAATGGTGACGACGAGGCTAAAATAATTGGAGATGAAAAAAACTTCTCTGGGGTCCGTCCTGTCTCTGACAGCACAGAATTAGCTGGTTGGTGCATTGTCAGTACTGCGGCATTACGATTTTTTATTTGTTATGGCAGTGAGCACTTTAGGAGGCAAGAAGCTGTCTGATATATCATCCTCCTGTTTCTCCATTTGGCATGCTGTACAAAACGCCCACACAACAGAATACACAATATTATTTTCTATGTTTGTACTGCTTTCAAACTGTAAGCCTGACTACAGTGTGTTCTAAAGAGCAGAACTTGTTGCGATTTACAAGTCAGAATGTGTATTTACCTTAAAAAATAGTATTTATAGGAACTTTGTACAATAAATCAGGGATACAGCTGGGGGGAAAAACAACCTGATTTGCCTGTCCTCTTGATAGCTAGCTTGCACAACACACAGAGAGAGCTCAGAAATAGGGTAGGATTTAGGGCTGGGAGGATGTGAGGGAGGGCCTGCCTGGAATAGGTGTGGTTGGATCTGAAAAGTGGCAGCTCACTTAAGGCCTGTAGTATTTGGTGTAGGAATCCAGAAAAATCTGTTCACTCTAGCTCAGGTGCCCAGGGGAGCGGTTATTTGCTGGACTGCATCATATCAGAAATTAAATTTGCAAAAGAGAAGCAGCACAGTCAGGTGGAAAGAGTACCTGGAAGTCAGAGGACCTGGGTTCTAATCCCCGTTCCGCCACTTGCCTGCTGTGTGGCCTTGGGCAAGTCACTTCATTTCTCTGTGCCTCAGTTATCTGTAAAATGGGGGTTAAGACCATGAGCCCCTTGTGGGACACGAACTGTGTCTAACCTGATTAACTTGCATGTATCCCGCTGCTTAGTACAGTGCCTGGCACATAGTAAGTGCTTAACAAATGCCATTAAAAAAAAAGTCAAGAGACGATAGATTGAAGATTCCAGCAGCAATAAGTAGCTCGGCCCTCCATACCTTCTGAAGAAAGCAGAAATAGTCATCATCATCATCACCATCAATGGTATTTCTAGAGTGCTTACTGTGTACAGAGCACTGTATTAAGTACTTGGGAGAGTGACTACAACAGTCCTCCTCATGGCCCAACTTCACCCTCCCCACTTTACATTTGCTATTTGGGATGCAAACTTGTAATCGAAGACCATGAGACAACTCCCAGTTCTCCAGGTTATCCGTTGGACTCGTCTATCTGATGGCTAGTTCTATTACAGAAATGAACCAACAGTTTAGAACTGCTGAAAGATTGTCAAGGTCCTCAAACTCCACAAGGCCGGTCAGCATCCACAGGAAAAAAATGTGGGGGAAAGGATTCTGGGCCATAAGAAGAATGGGTTGCATCCAGGGGAAGGAGTGACGTTAGTGATCTTCTAGGGGAAAATATTTGGACGTTTGCTCGATCTCTTATTTTTTTAAACTCCTTAACTGCCATAAAACTCTGTCCCGATTTTATCAAGAGTGTTTCCGTCTAGTAATAATAATGGCTAATGGTCACTTTAAGCATTTGCACAATCTAAATTCAGGCCCACCGCTCTATGATTTAGCAAATGATACTGGATCCCAAATAGATCTGAAATAGCCATTTCTAAACAAGCACAAGTCAAGAAGCAGTTTTCTTTTTATCTGTTGTTCTCTGAAGAATTATTTGGGATTGGAACCAATGTTAGTAGATTATACACAATTGACAGTAAATACAGTTTGTTCTCTTATGTTCGAATTCTGAAAAGAACTTAAAAAAAGGATCTGTAAAGTGTGTAATTTTTATTTGCAGTCAAGACCCTTCATATCCTGTATTGTAGGAAAAAAAAAAAATCTTACCTCTGTATTCCTGATGATATATTGCTAATTTGTATAAGCATATTTATAGGCACTTTAGAAAATGTTTAGACTACAGTGTGTACTATAGAAATTGAACATGAATGGTTATATAAGAGTAATAGTTTTTTGACTTAGTTGCACTTGAGAGATATAAAAACTTTATAGGTTGAGTTTCTTCTATATAAGACAGAGGACTTGTTAAGACTGAGACCGAAAGGGCATAGATGGATGGCTTTTAATAACAACAACAACCACCAAAAAAAAAAAAAAATCCAAACACTTATGGCATAGTTGTGGCATAAATATTCATATATTTAAATAATAATTATGGGACTGGTTAAGCGCTATGTGCCAGGCTCTGAACTAAGCACTGGGGTGGATACAAGCAAATAGGGTTGGACACGGTCCCTGTCCCACATGGGGCTCACAGGGGAGACTGGAAAAGAGACAAATGATGTGGAATTCATCGTGACTTAGTCACAGAGGGGTCTGCTGAGGGCGGAACAGGGGTCAGTAGGTGGAGGGCAGGGGAAAAGGGGTGGATTGGTCACCTTTGGTGCCGACAGGTTGGCAGGGGTTGAAGAATCCTTCCCTCTTCCCCACCAGGCCCAATAGCCTGCACTCTGGACTTAAGAAACGTCCCCAGGGGAGAGCCCAACCAGGCAACATCCTATCCTATCAGTCAGTCAATCGGATTTATTGAACGATTACTGTGTGCACAGCACTGTACTAAGCATTTGGGGGAGTAGAGTAGAACAATAAGCAGACCCATTCCATGCCCGCCACGAGCTTACAGTCTAGAGGACTCCAGCAGTCAGCACGGTCCTGGCTTCTGCTGACGCTGTCACTGTTAGGGAGCCGAAGGTTCCTGGGATGGGATGGGATGCAGAGCTGCCTAGGTGTTGACGCTCTGCGAGCCCCTTTCCCGGTTTCCCCACATTGCCAATTCTACAGCGGGGCCAAGAGTTGGTAAAGAGTGGGAAGGGGGAGAGGAGGGATAGATCACGGGTCTGGTCCGCACTGGAGCTGTCTGCCCCACCTCCCAACCTCTCGGGGTCTCTGACCTCTACCACCTCTTCCAGCTCTCTCCATCCCTGGAGAATCCATGTGGGAAAGAGCTAACACAAACCCGGAGGCTTTGGTCTTTCAGTGCCAGAGTCATCTAAGTCCTCTGGGGGCTTGGCGCAGACATAAAATGGCAATGTACACAATGTAATTATATTTAAACTGCATCTGGACTGAAACCCTGTACCCTTCAGAGTCCAGAAATAGAGGGATGGAGATTGTAAGGGCTTCTAGTGAAGCTTCGGGTCTTCCAGGTCCCGGATTTGAGGAGAACAATATCAGAGCTGTCGGAAAAGAGGCAAAGAGAGTCCTCGAAGACTGTGGGAATCCTGTTAGCTCAAAGCTTTGCTGCGGTTTTTCCGAGACGCCCTGAAGCTAGGCGCCACCTTGGATTTGGCTTAGAGGACTTTTTTGAGGCTTTGTTTACATTTTCCTCTTTTCCCCTCTACTCACTTCTAGGCCAGGAAACACTCAGTTCTCTTGGGGCCTTATTTGCAGTTGAAAACAGTTTAGACAAAGTGATTCTCCAAGGGGACAGCAGAGACACAACCAAAATTGGTACCGAAGAAGGGATGGAACAGGGGAAAAGAACAAGTATATTCCAAAGTCAAATTACACTAGGGAGTTATTCTGGAGTACTGAAGAAGTAAAACTGTGGTTTGGGATGTGAAGCATAGAAGAGACGCTGTCCTTTCCCGAGTTTGGATTGAGGACTCGATACAGATGGCTAGCTAGGCTGTAGAAGACTCAGCAGACGACTTCTATTAAGCTTTCATTAAGATCTCATTATTGTGTCTGTATACACTTTTCTATGCTGTTCATAACTTGCAATATTCACTTAGTGTGCTACTTTTTAAACCAGTCTATTTGAAAGTCTTAAGCACAATGCTAACTGATGTTTCTGTAATGTATTTTCCAAAAATTCTATTCTGTTTTCCTACAAACAGCTCAACGGTTTCCTTTGTGTATACTACTTTAGGAAAATACTGGCTTGTAAAATAAATGTGATTTTTTTTTCTTTTGTACCACCACAGATTTGGCTTTTTTTTTAAATGTGTGGAATGGCCTTTCTGCCATTGAAGAAGGGAATCATTCCAATCTAAAGTTTTGAAGCAACATCCGCCACATTGTTGATTCAGGTGGCCAGGAGGGCCAAAATGGTAAGGTAAGGAGGGAATTCGCGTCTCTCTGCAAGTAGTGCTCAGGATTCTGGGCTGAAATTCTAAAAACCATCACAATGCACTAGAGAACCTGTGCGGCCTAAGGGATAGAACCTGGGCCTGGGAATCTGAAGAACATGAGTTCTAATCCCAGCTCTGCCACTTGTCTGCTGTGTGACCTTGAGCAAGTCACTTCACTTCTCTGGGCCTCAGTTCCCCCATCTGTGAAATGGGGATGAAGACTGTGAGCCCCTGTAGGACAGGGACTGTGTCCAACCTGATTAGCTAGTATCCACCCCAGTGCTTAGTAGAGTGTCCGGCACATAGTAAGCGCTTAACAAATACTACAATTATTATTACTGTTATCTTCCCCAGCGCTTAGTATGGTGGCTGGGAAATAGTGAGCGCTTAATACCTTGAAAATAAAATGCCTAACATGGAAACATACATTGGCATATGTCTTATAATGGAATAATAATAATAATAATGGCATTTATTAAGCGCTTGCTATGTGCAAAGCACTGTTCTAAGTGCTGGGGAGGTTACAAGGTGATCAGGTTGTCCCCCGGGTGGCTCACAGTCTTAATCCCCATTTTACAGATGAGGTAACTGAGGCACAGAGAAGTTAAGTGACTTGCCCAAAGTCACACAGCTGGCAATTGGCGGAGCTGGGCTTTGAACCCATGACCTCTGACTCCAAAGCCCGGGCTCTTTCCACTGAGCCATGCTGCTTCTCTAATAATAATAATAATGATAATAATGGTATTTGTTAAGCGCTTACTATGTGCCAACCACTGTTCTAAACGTTGGATGGAATGAAGGCATAAGTGCCATTTTGCAAAGTACAGCATCATGGCGTTGTGGACAGAGCACGGGCCTAGGATCAGAAGGTCATGGGTGCTAATTCCAGCCCTGCCATTTGTCAGCTATGTGACCTTGGGCAAGTCACTTCAATCAATCAATCAATCAATCGTATTTATTGAGCGCTTACTGTGTGCAGAGCACTGTACTAAGCTCTTGGGAAGTACAAGTTGACAACATATAGAGACAGTCCCGAACCAACAGTGGGCTCACAGTCTGAGCCTCAGTTCCTTCATTTGTAAACCGAGAATTGAGCCTGTGAGCCGCACGGGGGACAGGGACTTTTTCCAACCCAATTTGCTTGTATCCATCCCTGGGCTTAGTACAGTGCCTGACACATAGCAAGCGCTTAACAAATACCACAATTATTAGTATTTCTTCAGGGGACACTTGACCCACTCCACACTCGTTCCTGAGCTCCTGGGTTCCCTTCCGAGCTCCTTTGAATGAACACTGTTGCTACTTTTGAGCCATAGTACTCAGCAGGAAGGGCCTAAAAAACCCTCCCTTGACTCCAAGGCTCCCTCTCCTTCCAAATTCATTCATTCAATCGTATTTATTGAGTGCTTACTGTGTGCAGAGCACTGTACTAAGCGCTTGGGAAGTACAAGTTGGAAACATATAGAGACAGTCCCTACCCAACAGCGGGCTCACAGTCTAGAAATACCTTGAGCGAGTTTTCTACCCCTGCTTCCTCCATTTCCTCTCCTCCAATTCTCTCCTTGACCCCCACCAATCTGGTTTCTACCCCAGTGACCTCCTTCTTGCAAATTCCAGTGGCTTCTACTCCATCCTAATCCTCCTCGACCTCTCAGCTGTCTTTAACACTGTGGACCACCCCCTTCTTCTGGAAACATTATCCAACCTCAGCTTCACTGACCCAGCCCTCTCCTAGGTCTCCTATCTCTCTGGCCACTCTTCTCAGTCTCTTTCACGGGCTCTTCCTCTGCCTTGTGAGCAGGGAACCTGTCTGCCAATTATACTGAACTCTCCCAGGTATTCGGTATGGTGCTCTGCACACAATAAGCACTCATTCATTCATTCATTCAATCGTATTTATTGAGTGCTTACTGTGTGCAGAGCACTGTACTAAGCGCTTGGGAAGTACAAGTTGGCAACATATAGAGACGGTCCCTACCCAACAGTGGGCTCACAGTCTAGAAGTGGGAGACAGAGAACAAAACAAAACATATTAACACATTAACTCGATAAATACGATCGATTGATTGCCTCCCACCCCCTAACTGTGGGAGTTCCTCAAGGCTCAGTTCTGACTCCCCTTCTATCCTACATAATAATAATAATAGTAATAATGATGGCATTTGTTAAGCGCTTACTAGGTGAGAAGCACTGTTCTAAGCGCTGGGGGGTACACGTGATCAGGTTGTCCCACGTGGGGCTCACAGTCTTAATCCCCGTTTTACAGATGAGGCAACTGAGGCCCAGAGAAGCTAAGTGACTTGCCCAAAGTCACACAGCTGACAAGAGAAGCAGCGTGGCTCAGTGGAAATGAGTGCGGGCTTTGGAATCAGAGGTCATGGGTTCAAATCCCGGCTCTGCCAGTTGTCAGCTGTGTGACGTTGGGCAAGTCACTTAACTTCTCTGTGCCTCAGTTACCTCATCTGTAAAATGGGGATGAAGACTGTGAGCCCCACGTGGGACAACCTGATCACCTTGTAACCTCCCCAGCGCTTAGAACAGTGCTTTGCACATAGTAAGTGCTTAATAAATGCCATCATTATTATTATTATTATTAAGTGGCAGAGCCAGGATTGAAACCCATGACCTCTGGCTCCCAAGCCCGTGCTCTTTCCACTGAGCCATGCTGCTTCTCATCTACATCTACATCCACTCCCTTGGAGAACTCATTTTCTCCCATGGCTTCAGCTATCGTCTCTATGCAGGTGATCCCCAAATCCGCTTCTCTAGCCCTGACCACGGTTCTTCTCTACCGTCTTGCATTTCCTCCCGCCTTCACGACATCTCTACTTGGAGGACTCGCTGACACCTCCAATTTAACCTGTCCAAAACAGAACTTCTCATCTTCTCCACTCAAACCCAGTCCTCCCCATGTCTTCTCCATCACTGTAAACAACACCACTATCCTCCTTGTCTCACAAGCCCAAAACCATGGCACTATCTTCAACTCATTTCTCTCATTCGCCCCACCGCACCCCATCTGCTCCCTGGCCAGTTTTGGGGATTTGTACTGGTTCGGGCAGGGGGGCGGGGGGTACGGCTGGGCTTCTGAGCCTCCATCTTTCCCCCTGGCAGCTGGGGGACCCCCATGAGGTCACCACAAGACCATAAGAAGCAGTGTGGGCTAGTGGTTGGAGCCCGGGCATCAGATAATCATGGCTTCTAATCCCAGCTCTGCCACTTTTTTGCTGTATGACTTTGGGCAAGTCCTTCTCTGAACCTCCATTCCCTCATCGTTAAAGTGGGGATTTAGATTGCGAGTCCCACGTGGGACAGGGCCTGTTTCCAACCTGATTTGCTTATATCCACCCCGGTGCTTAGTACAGTGCCTGGCACATAGTAAGAGCTTAAGAAATCCCCTCCATCGTCATCATCATCTCCTCTTCCTCCCCCTCCCCCATGTGGGGCTCACAGTCTCAATCCCCATTTTACAGATGAAGAAACCAAGGCCCAGAGAAGTAAAGTGACTTGCCCAAGGTCACACAGCAGACAAGGGGTGGAGAGGGGATTAGAACCCATGACGACTCTCAGGCCTATGCTCTATCCACTATGCCATGCTGCTTCTCTGTGCCTTGCTCAATCAATCAATCAAACAATGGTACTTATCGAGCACTTTCTGTGTGCAGCGCATTGTACTATTTGGGAGAGTACAATGCAGCAGAGTTCATTCATTCATTCAATCGTATTTATTGAGCACTTACTGTGTGCAGAGCACTGTACTAAGCGCTTGGGAAGTACAAGTCAGCAACATATAGAGACGGTCCCTACCCAACAGCGGGTTTCCAGTTTAGAAGGGGGAGACAGACAACAAAACATATTAACAAAATAAAGTAAATAGAATAAATATGTACAAGTAAAATAGAGTAATAAATATGTACAAACATATATATATATATATATATATATGCTGTATATATATGCAGGTGCTGTGGGGAGGGGAAGGAGGTAAGGTGGGGGGGATGGGGAGGGGGAGGAGGGGGCTCAGTGTGGAGTTGGTAGACACACTCCCTGCCATCAGCTGTTTTCCCCTACTTATCCTCACTCCTCTCCCACTGCACCCCAGCTTGAACTTTTCACTCATTCTTGTTCCTCCTACTGCCAACTCTTTGCTTACACCCTCTTTTTTTTGTCGGACACTCCCCCTACTTTACATCTGGACAACAACCCCTCACTCCATCTTCCCAGCCTTCCTGACATCACATCTCCTCCAGGAGGCCTTCCTCCATTCGTCTCTCTTCTCCCTAGGATACAGAAGCTGCTGCTTCTGGTGGGGAAGGAGCCTGGGTCGTCAACACACACACACATGCATACATGAGTGTACACTTTCATTCCTTCAATTGTATTTATTAAGCGCTTACTGTGCTCAGAGCACTGTACTAAGCGCTTGGGAAAGTACAATACAACAATAAACAGTGACAATCCCTGCCCAAAACGAGCTCACAGTCTCTGGCTTGGAAAACCCTCCCTTCTCAGATCTGACAGACAGTTACTCTGGCCCCCTTCAAAGCCTTATTGAAGGCACATCTCCTCCAGGAGGACCTCCCTGACTAAGCACCCCCCCCTTTCCTCTTCTCCCACTCCCTTCTGCGTCGCCCTGACATGCTCCCTTTGTTCTCCCCGCCCTCTTCCCAGCCCCACAGCACGTCTGTACATATCTGTCATTTATTGATTTGTATTGATGTCTGTCTCCCCTGTTCCAGACCGAAAGTTCGTTGTGGGCAGGGAATGGGTCTGTTTATTGTTGTAATGTACTCTCCCAAGCGCTTAATACAGTGCCCTGCACACAATAAGCACTCAAAAAATATGACTGAATGAAGTGACTCTGAATGCCGCTGCCTACGGGACAGTTCAGACTACAACGAAAGTCAAAGAATTTGCACAAACCTGAAGATGGCTGACTTTTTGGGATGGCTTTAGTTCGCCCGAAGATCTCACCCGTTCCGGGATATGGCTTTAGCGGTGCTGCTGCTATTCCCAGACAAAAAAAAGGGAGGCTATGGAGAGGTGCAAGTGGCTCATGGATCTTCCCATTCAGCATCCAGGTGAATGTGGGCCAACTGGTCACCCTACACTCTCCAAGATGGCAACTGGAGGCCATCCCCAAGACATTGGCTTCCCTAAGCTAGGAGGATGGGCCCTCCTTCATTTCTGCCCACCCTTATTCCTAGACAGGAAGTTTGTTGTGGACAGGGACTGCATCTGCTATACTGTTAATAATAATGGCCTTTGTTAAGCACTTACTGTGTGTCAGGCACTATGCTAAGCACTGGGGCGGATACAGGGAAATCGGTTGACACATGGTCTCTGCCCCACGTGGGGCTCACAGCCTCAATCCCCATTTTACAGATGAGGTAACTGAGGCCCAGGGAAATAAAGCGACTTGCCCAAGGTCACCCAGCAGAGAAGTGGCGGAGCCAGGATTAGAACCCGTGACCTTCTGACTCCCAAGCCCTTGTTCTATCCACTACGCCATGCTGCTTCTAGCCGTTTAATACAGTGCTCTGCACACAAGCGCTCAACAAATAGGATTGACTGACTGCAGGTTAGTCACCCCACCCTCAGGGCCACTCGGCGACAGCTCCATTTTCCTTCGAAGCCACAATCCCTTGCTGAAGAGCTCTTTGTGGGCAGGGATTTTCTGTAATAATAATAATGATGGTATTTGTTAAGCACTTACTATGTGCAAAGCACTGTTCTAAGCACTAGGGAGGTTACAAGGTGATCAGGTTGTCCCACAGGGGGCTCACAGTTTTTATCCCCACTTTCCAGATGAGGTCACTGAGGCCCAGAAAAGTGAAGTGACTTGCCCAAAGTCACACAGCTGACAGTTGGCGGAGCCGGGATTTGAACCCATGACCTCTGACTCCAAAGCTTGTGCTTTTTCCACTGAGCCACGCTGCTTCCTCTTTTGTACCTACCTTTTTTATGGTATTTGTCAAACACTGATTTCTTACTATGGGCCAGGCCATGTTCTAAGTGCAGGGGTGGTGTAGCATAGTGGAAAGAGCACAGGCTTGGGAGTCAGAGGTTGTGGATTCTAATCCTGCCTACATCACTTGTCAGCTGTGTGACTTTGGGCAAGCCACTTAACTTCTCTGTGCTTCAGTTACTTCATCTGTAAAATGGGGGTGAAGACTGTGAGCCCCACGTGGGACAACCTGATTACTTTGTATCTACCCCAGTGCTTAGAATAGTGCTTGGCACATAGTAAGCACTTAAATACCATTATTATTATTATTATTATTATTATTATTATTATTATTATTATTATTATTATTATTACAGATGAGGTAACTGAGGCACCGAGAAGTTAAGTGACTTGCCCAGGTTCTTGAAGCTTAATACAGAGCTCTGCCCATAGTAAATGCCCAATCAATCAATGGTATTTACTACAAATTGGGGATCAAGGAACAGGGACTGTGTCCAACTTAATTTGCTTGTATTCACCCCAGTGTTTAGTATAGTGCTTGGCACATAGTAAGCGCTTAACAAATACCATTATTATTATTATTATTATTATTATTATTATTATTATTACTACAGATGAGGTAACTGAGGCACCGAGAAGTTAAGTGACTTGCCCAGGGTCTTGGAGCTTAATACAGAGCTCTGCCCATAGTAAATGCTCAATCAATCAGTGGTATTTACTATAAATTGGGGATCAAGGAACAGGGACTGTGTCCAACTTGATTTGCTTGTATTCACCCCAGTGCTCAGTATAGTGCTTGGCACATAGTAAGCGCTTAACAAATGCCATTATTATTATTATTATTATTATTATTATTATTATTATTGTTACAGATGAGGTAACTGAGGCACCGAGAAGTTAAGTGACTTGCCCAGGGTCTTGGAGCTTAATACAGAGCTCTGCCCACAGTAAATGCTCAATCAATCAATGGTATTTACTACAAATTGGGGATCAAGGAACAGGGACTGTGTCCAACTTGATTTGCTTGTATTCACCCCAGTGCTTAGTATAGTGCTTGGCACATAGTAAGCGCATAACAAATACCATCATTATTATTATTATCATTATTATTATTATTACAGATGAGGTAACTGAGCCACCGAGAAGTTAAGTGACTTGCCCAGGGTCTTGGAGCTTAATACAGAGCTCTGCCCACAGTAAATGCTCAATCAATCAATGGTATTTACTATAAATTGGGGATCAAGGAACAGGGACTGTGTCCAACTTGATTTGCTTGTATTCACCCCAGTGCTTAGTATAGTGCCTGGCATGGTAAGCGCTTAACAAATACCATCATTAGTATTTACTTGATGCTTATTGTGAGCAGATCACAGTACTAAGCAGTGAGGAGAGTACAATATAACAGAGTTAATAATGATGGCATTTGTTAAGTACTTACTATGTGCCAAGCACTGTTCTAAGCGCTGGGGGGGTACAAGGTACATATGCTCCCTGCCCACAATAAGCTTACATTCTAGAGGAGGAGACAGACATTAATATAAATAAGTAAAGTACAGATATGTTCATAAGAGTTGTGGGGCGGGGCGAATATCAAGTGCTTAAAGGGGGCTCCCTGACTGAGCCCCCTTTTTCCTCTCCCCCCCGCCGATCCCTCCCGCCCTACCTCCTTCCCCTCCCCACAGCACTTGTATATATTTGTACAGATGTATTACTCTATTTATTTTACTTGTACATATTTACTACTCTATTTTGTTAATGATGTGCATATAGCTATAATTCTATTTATTCTGACGATTTTGACACCTGTCTACATGTTTTGTTTTGTTGTCTGTCTCCCCCTTCCAGGCTGTGAGCCCGTTGTTGAGTAGGGACTATCTCTACATGTTGCTGACTTGTACTTCCCAAGCACTTAGTACAGTGCTCTGCACACAGTAAGCGCTCAATAAACACGATTGATTGAATGAATGAATGAATAAAAGGCACAGATCCAAATACCACCACTTGATAGATTGGAAAGGACCTTTGATCTTCTTTGATCAGAAGCAGCGTGTCTCAGTGGAAAGAGCCAGGGCTTTGGAGTCAGAGGTCATGGGTTCAAATCCCGGGTCTGCCAGTTGTCAGCTGTGTGACTTTGGGTGAGTAACGTTAACTTCTCTGTGCCTCAGTTACCTCAACTGTAAAATGGGGATTAATACTGTGAGCCCCCCGTGGGATAACCTGATCACCTTGTAACCTCCCCAGCGCTTAGAACAGTGTTTCGCACATAGTAAGCGCTTATATGTTGCCAACTTGTACTTCCCAAGCGCTTAGTACAGTGCTCTGCACACAGTAAGCGCTCAATAAATACGATTGATTGATTAATAAATGCCACCATTATTATTATTATCTTCTCTTTCCCTTCAATCTTTCCTCTTGAGCCTGGCTATGAAACCCCTACCCTGGCCTGCCAGAAATCTAACCCACCAATTTCCCACAGTTCCTTCCAGTAGGGCTAGAATACTGGGTTGGGAGGAGAGACTGGAAAGAGAGAAAATAATAATAATTACGGCATTTGTTAAGCGCTTACTATGTGCCGGGCACTGGGGTGGATACAAGCAAATCGGGTTGGACACAGTCCCTGTTCCACATGGGGCTCACAGTCTCAATCCCCATTTTACAGGTGAGGGAACTGAGGCGCAGAGAAGTGAAGTGACTCGCCCAAAGTCACAGAACAGACAAGTGGTGGAGGCAGGATTAAAACCCATGGCTTTCTGACTCCCAGGCCTGTGTTCTTGCCACTATTCATTCAGTTGTATTTATTGAGCGCTTACTGTGTGCAGAGCACTGTTCTAAGCGCTTGGGAGGTACAAGTTGGCAACATATAGAGACCAACAGTGGGCTCACAGTCTGGAAGGGGGAGGCAGACAACAAAACAAAACATATTAACAAAATAAAATAAATAGAATAAATATGTACAAATAAAATAAATAGAGTAATAAATCCGTACAAACATATATACATATATACAGGTGCTGTGGGGAAGGGAAGGAGATAAGGTGGGGTGGGGGGATGGAGAGGGGGAGGAGGGGGAGAGGAAGGAGGGGGCCTTCCACTATGTCATGGAGAGACAGAAAGAGAGAGAGGGTGGGAGGGAGAAGGAGTGGGAGGGAGGACATAGCTGAACTGAGACCATGTGATGTTGTACATAATAATAATAATAACAATAATAATAGCATTTTTTAAGCGCTTACTATGTGCAAAGCACTGTTCTAAGCACTGGGGAGGTTACAAAGTGATCAGGTTGTCCCACGGGGGGCTCACAGTCTTAATCCCCATTTTACAGACGAGGTAACTGAGGCCCAGAGAAGTGAAGTGACTTGCCCAAAGTCACACAGCTAATTGGCGGAGCTGGGATTTGAACCCATGACCTCTGACTCCGAAGCCCGTGCTCTTTCCCACTGAGCCACGCTGCATGAGACTAAAGAATAGAGGAAGCAGGAGGGGTGAGGAGAGGGAAGAGTCAGGAGCGGAAGAAAGGGGAAGAGAGAGGGGGATGGAAAAGTAAATAAGTAAGGGGAGCACTGAAAGGAGGAGGACTGGAGATTGACCCTACCTCAAAGGGAACCTGGGGATGAACCTGAGGAGGGTGAAATGTCTGCAAATCATGGCAGGTCCACAGCTAGTTTAAATGATCTTGGAGGACAGGCGAGATCCTGGGACTGGAAAGCTGGAGGAAGGCAGGGAAAGGTTGGAGTGGAGCATGGAGCCCACATCTCCTGGGGAAAAGGACAAAGCAATTACAAAACTAATTACAGGGCAGCAAACTAATAAAGGAGACTGTGCTGGCAGCGGGGTGCCCAGTTGAAGTCCGGAAAATTTCATCTGGGGTTCCCACTGCTTTAGCCACACAAAACCGCTGAGTTTTGCTGATCAGAATAGAGGGGAAACACTGAGGCAGCAGGGGAAAAACCCGGGCAACTGGAGAGATGCCAGAATCTTCCTCTCCTTCTGTTCTAAACTTCCCCTGCAGGTGACCTCCAGGGCCTGGGAGTTTGGGGGTCTCGTGGGCCTGGGGTTTCCTCTGCCAAATTACTGGATGGTGGACTTTGCCCTGGGCCATGAGACGGTTTCCTGCTCACAATCAATCAATCGTATTTATTGAGCGCTTACTGTGTGAAGAGCACCGTACTAAGCGCTTGGGAAGTACAAGTTGGCAACATGTAGAGACGGTCCCTACCCAACAGTGGGCTCACAGTCTAGAAGGGGGAGACAGAGAACAAAACAAAACATATTAACATATTAAGCCAGATGGATGGAGCCAGTGGCTCCAATAATAATAATAATGGCATTTATTAAGCGCTTACTATGTGCAAAGCACTGTTCTAAGTGCTGGGAAGGTTACAAGGTGATCAGGTTGTCCCACGGGGGGGCTCACAGTCTTAATCCCCATTTTACAGATGAGATAACAAGGCACAGGGAAGTGAAGTGACTTACCCAAAGTCACACAGCTGACAATGGGCAGACCAGGATTTGAACCCATGACCTCTGACTCCAAAGCCCGTGCTCTTTCCACTGAGCCATGCTGCTTCTCTGAGCGTTCAGACTCTTGGCTCCTGGCTGTGGGCGAACTGGAGGCGGTGGGGGGGAAAGCCCTGGGTTGGGATCTTCGCCCCCCACCTCACGGCCCAGCCAGGAGAGGGGATGACAAGGGGCTTGGAGGGGATAGGGAGGCCTGGCCGGATTCCTGAGTGGGAACAGAGAGCCCGGATCACTAGCGCACTCCCCCCACTCACTTCCTCCCGTGGGGATGATGAACCGAACCATCACTGTCTCCCGAAAATGGTTCAGCTGCAGAAGGGATCCAGAGGATGACGTTTGATTGTGCCGGTGGGACGCTACCTCATCTTGGGTCGGCTGAGAGGGTTCAAGCTCGAACTCCCCAAGGCGTCTAAACTCCCGGAGGCGTCACGGTCTGAATTGGAGCGAGGAGGATTTAATCCCGATTTTACAGTTGACGAAATTGAAGCATAGCGACGTTAAGCAACATCACACATCGCTTGGGAGAGTTCAGTACGACATTAGACAGGCACATTCTTGAATAGGAGCCGGCATTAGAATCCAGATCCTCTGATTCTCAGGCCCACGTGGCTCAGTGGAAAGAGCACGGGCTTTGGAGTCAGAGATCATAGGTTAGAATCTCGGCTCTGCCACATGTCTGCTGTGTGACCTTGGGTAAGTCACTTAGCTTCTCTGAGCCTCAGTTACCTCATCTGTAAAATGGGGATTAAGACTGTAAGCCCCACATGGGACAACCTCATTACCTTGTTTCCCCTCCCCAGCACTAAGAACAGTGCTTTGCACATAGTAAGCGCTTAACAAATGCCATTATTATTATTATTCCGTTAGGCCACACTGCTTGCTCTTCTAGGGTGAGAAGGACACTGAAGGGCAGGGGAGAAAGTGGGTTAAATATTACCTGCCTACTGCCCAATCCAGCAGAGCTCACTGTAGGGCAGGGAGGGGAGGGAAAGGGAAAGCTAGACATGGCAGGGCATGGCAGGGCATCCTGTGGGTCAGCAGGATGAGAGATTTCCAGTAGAGGCTGAGCACCCCCCACTTCCCAAACCCCAAGTCTCAACATTCCCATTCAGCTTCATACTGGTGCCTCTGCTCCACACCTCCTTTCCTTCTCCTCTGGGCAAATCACTTTTCTGTGCCTCAGTTACCTCCTCTGTAAAATGGGGATTAATAATAATTAATAACTGTGGTATTTGTTAAGCGCTTACTATGTGCCAGGCCTTGTACTAAGCACTGGAGTAGATATGAAGTAATTGGGATGGACACAGTCCCTGTCCCACATAGGGTTTACAATCTTAATCTCCATTTTACAGATGAGGGAACTGAGGCCCAGAGGAATGAAGAAGTGACTTGCCCAAGGTCACAGAGCAGACAGGTGGCAGAGCAGGGATTAGAACTCAGGTCGTTCCCAGGCCCATGCTCTTTCCACTAGGTCATTCAGCTTCTCACTGTGAGCCACATTTGGAACACAGACTGTGTCCAACTTGATTAGCTTGTATCTACCCCAGAGCTTAGAATAGTGCCTAAACGCTTAGCACAGTAAGTGCTTAACGTATACGATTAAAAAAAACCCAAAACACACAGGGTGTGGGGAAAAGAAGCCTTGGCTTCCCAGCCTTTTTGGCCAGCTGCTTGGCTTCAATCAAACGACGGTTCAGGCTGTTCTGCTTGGTAGACATGGGGGTCCCATTCTACCCCTAGCTCTTGTGTCTGGTGCTCCCCTCCCTCCATCCCTCAACCTCAAAGATTGCGGCCATCGGCAACCTCGACCGTGGAGCGAGCCTCCCCCAGCGGCCCTTGACCTCTCGGCCACCCCGTCGACCGGACGGACAAGTCTCAGCGGCCTTGTGCTTCCCTACTGTTCATTCAACTCATCCCAGTGACGACGAGAGTTTTTCCTCTCCATCCATACCGCTACCCTGCTCATTCAAGCTCTCATCCTATCCCATCTGGACTACTGCATCAGCCTTCTCTCTGATCTCCCATCCTCGTGTCTCTCTCCTCTTCAATCCATACTTCATGCTGCTGCCCGGATTATCTTTGTCCAGAAATGCTCTGGGCATATTACTCCCCTCCTCAAAAATCTCCAGTGGCTACCAATCAATCTGTGCATCAGGCAGAAACTCCTCACCCTGGGCTTCAAGGCTGTCCATCACCTCGCCCCATCCTACCTCACCTCCCTTCTCTCCTTCTCCAGCCCAGCCTGCACCCTCTGCTCCTCCGCCACTAATCTCCTCACCGTACCTCGTTCTCGCCTGTCCCGCCATCGACCCCCGGCCCACGTCATCCCCAGGGCCTGGAATGCTCTCCCTCTGCCCATCCGCCAAGCTAGCTCTCTTCCTCCCTTCAAGGCCCTGCTGAGAGCTCACCTCCTCCAGGAGGCCTTCCCAGACTGAGCCCCTTCCTTCCTCTCCCCCCTCGTCCCCCTCTCCATCCCCCCCCATCTTACCTCCTTCCCTTCCCCACAGCACCTGTATATATGTATATATGTTTGTACATATTTATTACTCTATTTATTTTACTTGTACATATCTATTCTATTTATTTTATTTTGTTAGTATGTTTGGTTTTGTTCTCTGTCTCCCCCTTTTAGACTGTGAGCCCAATGTTGGGTAGGGACTGTCTCTATATGTTGCCAATTTGTACTTCCCAAGCGCTTAGTACAGTGCTCTGCACATAGTAAGTGCTCAATAAATACGATTGATGATGATGATGATGATGATGACGGCCTCCTCTCCTCCAAGAGGCCTTCCCTGACTAAGGCCCGCTTTCCTCTCCTCCCACACGCCTCTGTGTCACCCTGACTTGCTCTCTTTATTCATCCCCCCTTCCCAGCCCCACAGCACATATGCCCATACCTGTCATTTATTTACATATATTAATGTCTGTCTCCCCCTTTAGACTATAACTCGTTGTGAGCAGGGAATTGCCTGTTGTTGTATTGCACTCTCCCAAGCACTTAGTACGATGCTCTGCACACAGTAAGCGTTCAATAAATGCACTGAATGAATGAATGAACAACATCATGGGTCCGGAACCTCTAGTAGTCACAAGGCCGTCGGCTCATTCATTCATTCATATTTATTTATTCATTCATTCATTCATTCAATCATATTTATTGAGCGCTTACTGTGTGCAGAGTAGTGTACTAAGTGCTTGAGAAGTACAAGTTGGCAACATATAGGGACGGTCACTACCCACCAGCGGGCTCACAGTCTAGAAGGGGGAGACAGACAACAAAACATATTAACAAAATAAAATAAATATGTACAAATAAAATAAATAGAGTAATAAATATGTACAAACATATATACATATATACAGGTGCTGTGCTCGCCCCATCTCACCCCTTCCTCCTCAGATGCCCTGGCTGCAGCCTAGTTGCTGCCTGCAACCCCACCTGATCGGTCAGTCGGTCATATTTATTAAGCGCTTACTGTGTGCACTGCACTGTACTAAGTGCTTGGCTGAGGACAATAGAACACTATAACAGAGAAGCAGCATGGTGTGGCTCAGTGGAAAGAGCCCGGGCTTTGGAGTCAGGGGTCATAGGTTTGAAACCCAGCTCTGCCAATTGTTAGCTGTGTGACTTTGGGCAAGTCACTTCACTTTTCTGGGCCTCAGTTGCCTCATCCGTAAAATGAGGATTAAGACTGTGAGCCCCCCGTGGGACAACCTGACCTCCTTGTAACCTCCTCAGTGCTTAGAACAGTGCTTTGCACATAGTAAGTGCTTAATAAATGCCATCATTAGACTTCTACGCTGTGAGCCCGTTGTTGGGTAGGGACCATCTCTATATGTTGCCAACTTGTACTTTCCAAGCACTTAGTACAGTGCTCTGCACACAGTAAGCACTCAATAAATACGATAGAATGAATTATTATTATAACAGACATATTCCCCGCCCACAATGAGCATGCTGTCTAGTGTGTGAGATAGCCACTAATATAAATATAATTCACCCTGCACCCATGTCTCCTGCCAGCACAGCCTAGTGGAAAGAGCCTCGGTCTGGGAGTCAGAGGGCACGGCAGTCTGTTGTGTGACCTTGGGCAAGTCATTTTACATCTCTGGGCTTCAGTTCCCTCATCTGTAAAATGGGGATGAAGACTGTTGACGGCACTACCATCCTTCCCGTCTCCCAAGCCCGCAACCTTGGTGTCATCCTCGACTCCGCTCTCTCGTTCACCCCTCACATCCAAGCCGTCACCAAAACCTGCCGGTGTCAGCTCCGCAACATTGCCAAGATCCTCCCTTTCCTCTGCATCCAAACCACTACCCTGCTCGTTCAAGCTCTCATCCTATCCCGTCTGGATTACTGCATCAGCCTCCTCTCCGATCTCCCATCCTCCTGTCTCTACCCACTTCAATCCATACTTCACGCCGCTGCCCGGATCGTCTTTGTCCAGGAATGCTCTGGCCATGTTATTCCCCTCCTCAAAAATCTCCAGTGGCTACCAATCAACCTACGCATCAGGCAGAAACTCCTCACCCTGGTCTTCAAGGCTGTCCATCCCCTCGCCCCCTCCTACCTCACCTCCCTTCTCACCTTCTCCAGCCCAGCCCGCACCCTCCGCTCCTCTGCCGCTAACCTCCTCACTGTGCCACGTTCTCGCCTGTCCCGCCGTCAACCCCCGGCCCACGTCCTCCCCCAGGCCTGGAATGCCTGCCTGTGTGCTATCCACTATGCCATGGTGGGTGGGGTGTGCGTGCATGCGTGCCAGAGGAGCTAGAAGGTCCTGTTTGTTAAAACCCTCCCATGCCAGCCACTGGCACCCACAGACAGGAACGGTGGGCGCCATGAAGAAAGGTGTAGGAGCGGTGGTATTTCGGCCGGGCATGCCCACCAACAGCAAGATCGGCCACTATGGACTGGCTGAGGGGCAGAGGAAGGCCCAGCTCAACCTAACCCCCGCCAAGCCCCGGCTGTTTGCTCTAATGCACCGATCGGGACTTCAGCCACGCGAGCCCCCGGCCCCAGTCAAGTGACTCCAGCACGATCCCCAGAGACGGCGGCAGGATCCAGCAGCACGCTGACGGAAGGTGGAGATGGCTATTTATTGGAAAAAGCGAGCGATGAAACTCTAACCGAGCCCACTACAGTCCGGTCCCTTCACGGGCTCCTGCCAACCACCCCCCGAGTGCCAGTCCCAAAGATGCCCGCCTGAAGCTGCCTTCTTGTTGGCTGAGTTCTGTCTAGGCCTATAGACGGTGAGGTGCTGCCCTGCTCCGCTGACCCTTGAGGAAGGTCACATAATTCCCCGGAGGACAAGCAGCACAACCTGGTTGGATCCACAGCTGTCCCCCAGGCACCCCGTCCCCCTCCCCTCGGATTCGGCGTCACCCCCTGGTTGCGGCTGGGGGGCTACTAGGCCAGAAATGCGAGGACACCCCCTTCCAGGGGAAGAACCCACCCTCTCCTGCCACTGCCCGAGCCAGGGCGGAGGGACCGTGGCATCCTCCTGCTCGTCCGGAAAACCACGAAATTCCTCGGTGGGGTGTGTGCCAGGAAGGAATCCAAGAGTAGGGGTGAAGAAGTGGGAATGGAGGCTTCGGAGCGCGATGTGGCCACCCGGCAGAAGGGGATCATTGGTGGGGGGGGGGGGGGGGGGGCTCCCGAGCCGGGTGGCCAGAGACCCTGCCGGGAATCATCCTGGGGTCGGGGGGCTGGTCGAACCGAGAAAGACTTCAGTCCTCAGTGAGAGGAGGAGGGGTGAGGTGCAGCTGGAAGTTTTCATTCTGGAAGACGCTGTAGGGGGCCGGGCCCCTCTGGGCAGCTCCGAGCAGGCCGTGGCTCTCGCTTCTGCGGGTCTGGGACAGCTCCGTCAGGAGGGCCAGCTACAAAAGAACGGCAAGTAGTGTGACTGTGAGCCCACTTTCTAGACTGTGAGCCCACTGTTGGGTAGGGACCGTCTCTATATGTTGCCAACTTGTACTTCCCAAGCGCTTAATACAGTGCTCTGCACACAGTAAGCACTCAATAAATACGACTGAATGAATGAATGAGTCTCTGCCGGAGCCTGGCCAGCATAGAGAGCTGGGGGGCGAGTGGGAGGGGGGAGTACACAGAGTAAGTAGATATGATCCTTATTCTTGAGGAACTTAATCAATCAATCAATCAATCGTATTTATTGAGCACTTACTGTGTGCAGAGCACTGTACTAAGCGCTTGGGAAGTACAAGTTGGCAACATATAGAGACAGTCCCTACCCAACAGTGGGCTCACAGTCTAGCAGGGAAGATAAGCACAGTGCAGTGCCTGAGTACTGTACTAAGCGTGCGAGAAAATAGATGCAAAATAAATGAGAGGCAGAGAGGCCTCATCAGTAGAGCATGGGCATGGGAGTGAGAAGGATCTGGGTTCTATTCCTGACTCTACTACTTCTCTGCTGTGTGACCTTGGGCAAGTCACTTCACTTCTCTGGGCCTCAGCTACCTCATATATAAAAAATAGGGATAATAATAATGGCATTTATTAAGTGCTTACTATGTGCAAAGCACTGTTCTAAGTGCTGGGGAGGTTACAAGGTGATCAGGTTGTCCCACAGGAGGCTCACAGTCTTAATCCCCATTTTACAGATGAGGTAACAGGCATAGAGAAGTGAAGTGACTTGCCCAAAGTCACCCAGCTGACAATTGGCGGAGCTGGGATTTGAACCCATGACCTCTGACTCCAAAGCCCGGGCTCTTTCCACTGAGCCACAGTGCTTCTCATTATGAGGGGAAGCCCCATGTGAGACATGGACAGTGTCCAACCTGATTAGCTTGTATCTACCCCAGGGCTTAGAACAGTGCCTGGAACATAATAATATTATTTTTTTTAAAAAAAGCTTCTTGCCCACAAGGAATTTATAGCCAAACAGGGGTGTTGGGCTTACAAACTGACTTACAAATAATGGGAGCAGGAGGAACAAGGCCAAATAGGTAGAAGAGCGAATGGGCCACGAAGAAATATCAGCGTCCATCCTATAAATAATTGATGTGACGTACGCATACGTAAGGGATGGGGACAAGAGTCAACACCTAAGGGGTAAGTGCTTCAAAGGCGGGAGTAAAGGGCCAGAGACAGGATGGATCCCGCCCTGAGCTATTCATTCATTCAATCGTATTTATTGAGCACTTACTGTGTGCAGAGTACTGTACTAAGCGCTTGGGAAGTACAGTCAGCAACATACAGAGACGGTCCCTACCCACCAACGGGCTCACAGTCTAGAAAGGGGAGGCAGGCAACAAAACAAAACACATAGACAGGTGTCAAAATCATCAGTATGTGCAGAGCACTGTACTAAGTGCCTGGGGGAGTACAATACAAAGGAATTAGCAGGCACACTCCCTGCCCGTAACAAACAGAGTCTAGAGGGGGAGACAGATATTAATATGAAGAAACAAGTAACTTATAATCGAGTTCTACGAGTTTGCAATCAACAACTGTGTCTGGAGCAGTGAACTGTCCAAAGACAATGTCCCCCAAATACTATTTAACATAGATTTTTTCGATTATCGAATTTTTACTTTGCATTGTTGTTTGGGTAATTCTCAAAAACTATGTGGGTCTGATTTCCACCAGTTAAAATGGAAGGGCTTATGAGCCAGACATGATATAAAATGAGCTATGATCGTTTCTCCGAGTGAAAAAGTAGGGGCTTCCTACTCATGATGGAGCAGGTACAGATCATTAAGCGCTTACTATGTGTCAAGCACTGGGCTAAGCGATGGGTTAGGGTTAGGGTTGGGTTAGGTTACAGCTAATTCGGTTGGACACAGTCCCCGTCCCATATTGGGCTCACAGTCTTTATCCCCATTTTACAAAGTAACTGAGGCACTGAGAAGTTAAGAGATTTGCCCAAAGTCACACAGCAGGCAAGTGGCGAAACAGGATTAGAACCCAGGTCCTTCTGACTCCCAGTCCTGTGCTCTATCCACTAGGCCATGTCCTCGGGGGAGAACCGTACAACAGAGTTGGAAGACACGTTCCCAGACCAAGACAAGTTTACTGTCTAAGCAACCTGCCTTTGCATTTCAAAGAGTGAAACTCATATTGGGTCTGCCAATATGTTTCTGGAGATGCAGCCTTCACAGAAACACAAGTCAGGGCTGCCAAAGAGACCCCTTTCACAAAGCTCCCCTTTCTCAGAATCCTGCCCCATCAAGGCCTGGGCAAGGGGCAGTCCAACTCTGAGGGCAGGCTGTGCCCTCCCCTACTCTTTGGGATGCAATTACACCCTTCTCAGTGCCCCACACGAACCTGGAAAGAAGTTGGAGAAAAGTCTGTGATGGGGAATTTGGCCCAAACTGACAACTGCCCAGGAGGGGAGTGAGGAGTTGAGGTGAAATAGGCAACCAGACACATACCCTAGAAGGTCCTCGGAAGAGGCGACAGAGCTGGTCAAAAGCCTGGATTTGTTGTGGATCCAAAATCGGCTCTGAACCTCCCTGGGGAACAGAATGAGGAAAAGCGAGAAATACAGTTAGCAACCCTCATCGAGCAGCTGGACTGTACCACTAGGCTTTCGAGAGGCAAATTCCTTAGTTTTAGAGGAGAGATCAATCAATCGACAGCATCCATTGAGTGCTTACTGTGTGCAGAGCACTGTACTAAGTGCTTGGGAGAGGACAATACAACAGACTTAGCAAACACATTCCCTGATGCAATAACCAGCGCTACAAACAGAAGAAGGAAATGTGTAATCCAAGGCCCTACCAGAACCCTAAATCTAGAAGAGATTTGGAAGGCAAAGATATACCCCCACCACCTCAAGAACCCTTCAGGTGTGAGCTTCCTAAAATCACCCCTCCGCCGTCAACCCCCAGCCCACGTCCTCCCCCTGGCCTGGAATGCCCTCCCTCTGCCCATCCGCCAAGCTAGCTCTCTTCCTCCCTTCAAAGCCCTACTGAGAGCTCACCTCCTCCAGGAAGCCTCCCCAGACTGAGCCCCCTTTTTCCTCTCCACCTCCCCATCCTCCCCGCCCTACCTCCTTCCCCTCCCCACAGCACCTGCATATATCTTTGTACAGGTTTATTACTCTATTTTACTTGCACATATTTACTATTTATTTTGTCAATGATGTGCTTCTAGCTTTATTTCTATTTATTCTGATGACCTGACACCTGACCACATGTTTTGTTTTGTTGTCTGTCTCCCCCTTCTAGACTGTGAGCCCATTGTTGGGTAGGGACCGTCTCTATATGTTGCCAACTTGTACTTCCCAAGCGCATAGTACAGTGCTCTGCACACAGTAAGTGCTCAATAAATACGATTGAATGAATAAATGGACCCTTCCCCCTCTTCAGTCCCTCCCCATCCCAGTCCCCTCTTCAATTTTCCCACCCTTCCCAGCAGTGTCTCCAGAGGAGATCTCCTGCCTCCTCTCAAATGCCACCCCCTCCACCTGAGCATCGGGCCCTATTCCTTATAAAAACTCTCACCCCTTCTCTCCTTCCCTTTTCAAAAGCCATCTTCGACTGTTCACTCTTCAAACACTTCTTTCCCACTGCCTTCATTCTCATGTCTCCCCCATCCTACAAAAAACCCTCCCTTGACTCCAAAGCTCCCTCCAGTTATTGCCCCATCTCCCTCCTACCCTTCCTCTTCAATCTCCTTGAACAAGTCATCTACACCCACCGTCTCAAATTCCTTTCCTCTGATTCTCTCCTGGAAGCCCTCTAATCTGGCTGCCGTCCCCTTCACTCCAATGAAACCGCCCTCTCAACTTTCACCAATGATCTCCTTCTTCCCAAATCCAATGGCTTCTACTCCATCCTAATCCTCCTCGACCTCTCAGCTGCCTTTGACACTATGGACCACCCCCTTCTCTTCAACACGTTATCTAACCTTGGCTTCACTGACTCCGTCCTCTCCTGGTTCTCCTCTTATCTCTCTGGCTGTTCATTCTCAGTCTCCTTCGAGGGCTCCTCATCTGCCTCCCATCTCCCATCTCTTGGGGGTCCCTCAAGGTTCAGTTCTCGGTCCCCTTCTATTTTCCATCTATACTCTTTCACTCCCATGGCTTCAACTACCACCTCTATGCGGATCAGTCTCCTCCACTGGTCTGTCTCCCTCTCTCCAGGCTCACATCTCCTCCTGCCTTCAAGACATCTCTTCTTGGATATCCTCTTGTCACCTCAAACCTAACATGTCCAAAACAGAGCTCCTTATCTTTCCATCCAAACCCTGTCCTCTCCTGGACTTTTCCATCACTGTAGACACCACCACCATCCTTCCCGTCTCACAAGCCCGTAACCTTGGCATTATTCTTGACCCCTCGCTCTCATTCAACCCTCATAGTCAATCCGTCACCAAATCCTGTCGGGCTCACCTTCACATCGCTAAAATCTGCCCCTTTCCTCTCCATCCAAACTGCTACCATGTTAATACAATCACTTATTCCATCTATATTACCACATCAGCCTCCTTGCTGACCTCCCAACTTCCTCCTTCTCCCCACTCCAGTCTATATTTCACTCCACTGCCTGGTTCATCTTTCTCCACAAATGTTCTGGACATGTCACCCCCCTTCTCAAAAATCTCCAATGGTTTCCTAACCACCGCTGCTAACAAAAACTCCTCACCGTGGCTTTAAAGCAATCCATCACCTTGCCCCCTCCTACCTCACCTCACTTTTCTCCTTCTAAAACCCAGCCTGCAAAATTCGCTCCTCTGGTGCTAATCTTCTCACTGTGCCTCGATTTAGGCTGTCTTGCCACTGAACTCTGGCCAACACCCTGCCTCTGGCCTGCAATGCACTCCCTCCTCAAATCCGACAGATAATTAACTCTTCCCCCACTTCAAAGTCTTATTGAAGGCACAACTCCTCCATAAGGCCTTCCCAGACTAAGCCCCACTTTTCCTCATCTCCCACTCCCTTATGCATCACTCTGACTTGCTCTCTTCCCTCCCCTCCAGCCCCACAGCACCTATGTATACATCTGTAATTTTATTCATTTGTATTGATGTCTGTTTATTTGTAACAAACTGTAAGCTTGTTGTGGGCAGGGATTGTCACTGTTTATTATTGTATTACACCTTCCCAAGCACATAATACAGTGCACACAGTAAGCACTTAATAAATACGATTGAATGAATGAATGAGTTTGACCCTGTGAAAAACAGTCAATCATTCAAATTTAAACCACTAAGAAGAATGCAAGAGCTTTTTTTTACAGTATTTGTTAAGTGCTTACTATGTGCCAGGCACTGTACTAAGGGAGTAGCTACAAGCTAATCAAGTTGGGCACAGTCCATTTCCCACATGGAGCTCACAGTCTTAATCCCCATTTTGCAGATGAGGTCACTGAGGCACGGAGACGTGAGGTGACTTGCCCAAGGTCCCTCAGCGAGACACAGCATGGCTCAGTGGAAAGAGCCCGGGCTTTAGAGTCGGTGGTCATGGGTTCAAATCCCGGCTCCGCCAATTGTCAAGCTGTGTGATTTTGGGCAAGTCACTTCACTTCTCTGCGCCTCAGTTACCTCATCTGTAAAATGGGGATTGACTGTGAGCCCCTTTGGGACAACCCGATCACCCTGTAACCTCCCCAGTGCTTAGAACAGTGCTTTGCACATAGTAAGTGCTTAATAAATGCCATCATTATTATTATTAAGTGACGGAGCTGAGTTTCCCAGTCGTTCAATCCATCCGGACAGATGCCTCTGCCACGTCAACTCGGCGATGCTCACTGCCCTCAGCCCTTAAAGCGAGAACTGTTCTTTCTGAACATATGTTGCGACAAAATAATCACATCCTGCATGCAGAAAGACCAACAGCTCATGTGGCGTGTCAACCAGGCAGAGCGCCTGAGCAAAGAAGAGAGGAGAACAGAAGGAAGGTCATTCCTGGGCTGGGCCAAAGGTCCCTCAAGCCCAGAGTTCTGTCCGACAGCGGTGACAGCGTGCTTGCGGGGACCGTGAGATGGCCACCCTCTTTGTTAAGGGATGCAGGGAAGGCCCTGAGATTTCCCTCTCCGGCTCTGGCCTGGAAACTGCCTCATGGAAGGAGTAGCTACAAGCTAATCCAGTTGGACACAGTCCAAATCCCCATTTTGCAGATGAGGTCACTGAGGCACGGAGATGTGAGGTGACTTGCCCAAGATTTCCCTCGGGCAGGAAATGTGCCTAGTTTCCAGCTGCCTCATGGAAACTGCAAGGGAAACTGTCATTCAAAACCTCTGTCCTCTTGTGTTGGGAAAATCTAAGGAACTTGGCGGGGGCGGGATATTCTGAGAAAAATCAATATTTGGTTTTTCCTCTGAGCCGATGGTGTGTGTGTGCCGAACACATGGACCGTTTTTTCTAGAAAATAATTCAGTCCGGGTCTCCCCACTCCACAAGAACCTCCAGTGGTTGCCCATCCACCTCCGCGTCAAACAGAACCTCCTTACCATAGGCTTTAAAGCGCTCAAGCGTCTTGCCCCTTCCAACTTTAGCTCCCTGATTTTCTACTACAACCCAGCCCACACAACTGGCTCCTCCAATGCCAACCTACTCACTGTACCTCACTGTCGTCTATTTCACTGCCGGCCCCTCGCCCACGTCCTGCCTCGGGCCCAGAACTCCTTCTGTCTCCATATCTGACAGACATTCACTCTTCCCACCTTCAAAGCCTCACTAAAAACACATCTCCTTCAAGAGGCCTTCCCTAAGCTCTCATTTTCTTCTTCTCCCACTCCCTTCTGCATCAGCCTTGCACTAGGATTTGCCCGCTTTATTCACCCTTCCCTCAGCCCCATGGCAGTAATGTCATTTATTTATTAATCTGTCATTTATTTCATTTATATAGATTAATGGCCGTCTCCCCCTCTTGGCTGTACTCTCATTGTGGGCAGAGAACTACAACTTTGTTGTAGTGTATAATAATTATGGTATTTATTAAGCGCTTACTATGTGCCAGGCACTTTTCTAAGCGCTGGGGTGGATACAAGCAAATGGCAGTGGACACAGTCCCTGTCCCATGTGGGGCTCACAGTCTCAATCCCCATTTTAAAGATGAGGTAACTGAGACCCAGAGAAGTGACGTGACTTTCCCATGGTCCCACAGTGGACAAGTGAAGCAGCGTCGCTCAGTGGAAAGAGCATGGGCTTTGGAGTCAGAGGTCATGGGTTCGAATCCCGGCTCTACCACATGTCTGCTGTGTGATCTTGGGCAAGTCACTTGACTTCTCGGAGCCTCAGTTACCTCATCTGTAAAATGGAGATAATGACTGTGAGCCCCACGTGGGACAACCTGATCACCTTGTATCCCCCCAGAGCTTAGAACAGTGCTTTACACATAGTAAGCGCTTAAATGCCATTAAAAAAAAGTGGCGGAGCCGAGATTAGAACTCATGACCTTCTGATTCCCAAGCCTGTGCGCTTTCCACTATGACATGCTGCTTCCACTGGGTAGTGTTCTCTCCTAAGCACTTAGTTCAATGATCTGCACACAGTACGGACTGTCAGCTGTGTGACTTTGGGCAAGTCACTTAACTTCTCTGGGCCTCAGTTCCCTCATCTGTAAAATGGGGATTAAAACTGTGAGCCCCCCGTGGGACAACCTGATCACCAGTGCTTAGAACAGTGCTTGGCACATAGTAAGCGCTTAACAAATACCATTATTATTATTA
Organism: Tachyglossus aculeatus; assembly: GCF_015852505.1. Classification (NCBI taxonomy): domain Eukaryota; kingdom Metazoa; phylum Chordata; class Mammalia; order Monotremata; family Tachyglossidae; genus Tachyglossus; species Tachyglossus aculeatus. The sequence goes on from NC_052066.1 coordinate 66,446,141, forward strand.
TATGGCTGACAGATACTATGTCTCCTAGAACTCTAACACAATGGGCATAATAACACCCATTGTGGGCACAATATGGGCACAATAACATAATGGGAATAATTAAGCGCTTAGCACAGTGCTCTGCACACAGTAAGCGCTCAATAAATACAATTGATGATGATGATGATGGGTAGAAAGGTGAGAAAGAGTGGAGTTCTGGGTTCGTTTTCTGTCGCCTCCCCAGCCTTCTCCTCCTCCTCCTCTCAGCTCAAGTACAAAGCTGCTTCGAACCAGGGATTGTGGGGTTCCCAAAAGAGAGTTCAATAAATACCACTGATTGACACTGACTGGAAACTACGGCACGGAGACAGGACTGGCTGAGCTCATCTTTTTAGACTGTGAGCCCACTGTTGGGTAGGGACTGTCTCTATATGTTGCCAATTTGTACTTCCCAAGCACTTAGTACAGTGCTCTGCACATAGTAAGCGCTCAATAAATACGATTGATGATGATGATCTACGAGTGACTGACAGGAATGCGAATACCTTTCCACCCGGTGGCCAGCGCATCATGGCAGGACGTAGCCCTGGCCCCTTCTGCTACCCTGCGTGATCCTAGACTGTTCCACCTCGGACAACTCAATTTCTCTGAGCTTCAGTTTCCTCACCCGTAAAATGAGGAGAATGTCTTCCTACCTCATTTCTGTTCTGAGCCTAACATTCATTCAATCGTATTTATTGAGAGCTTACTGTGTGCAGAGCACTGTACTAAGCGCTTGAAGCAGCAGGGTCTAGCGGATACAGCACGGGGCCGCGGGTCAGAAGGACCTGGGTTCTAATCCCGTTCTGCCACTTGTCAGTTATGTGACTTGGGTAAATCACTTCCCTGTGTCTCATTTGTAAAAAAAAAAGTGGGGGATTATGACTGTGAGTTTCATGTGGGCCATGGATTGTGTCTGATCTGATTAGCTTATATCTACTCCAGCGGCTAGTACGGTGCCTGGCGCATAATAAGCACTTAGATACCATATAAAAATCTCCAGGTAAATAAAAGAGAAGCAGTGTGGCTCAGTGCAAAGAGCCCGGGCTTTGGAGTCAGAGGTCATGGGTTCAAATCCCGGCTCCACCAATTGTCAGCTGTGTGACTTTGGGCAAGTCACTTAACTTCTCTGTGCCTCAGTTACCTCATCTGTAAAATGGGGATTAAGACTGTGAGCCCCACTGTGGGACAACTTGATCACCTTGTAACCTCCTCAGCACTTAGAACAATGCTTTGCACATAGTAAGCACTTAATAAATGCCATTAAAAATATATAAGGTATTGGAATTCTTCTATGTCTACTCCCTGGAGGCAGGGGAATATTTCCACCGACTCTGTTATATTTAACACCCTTGAGCCTTCAATACAGTACTCTGTACCCAGCAGGCGCTCAATAAATACTACTGATGGGTTCTGAGCTCCGTGGTTACTCCAGGAAAATCAGACACAGCCAGGGTGCCATCCAGAAGAGCCGCATCGCTCAAGATGTGCCAGAGGGAATAACAGAGTCTGCTCACGAATGCTACCCAGAGCAACCGATTCACTAAGTGTCGTTCATGAGGAAGCCGGGAGAGACAGAATTCGAGCCAAACCTTTCTCAGGCAAATCAATAAATACAAAGCGCTTCTACCAACACACATGGAAGATCCCGATGCCCCTTCCCGGCCCAGAATTTGATTTGAGGCGATTTTCCAACTGGGAGAGAATGAAACCACACTTGACGCTATCAACTAAAGCAATCTTGCTCTTTCTTCCATGTAATGAAGTCCGGCGCTAGGAGGTTAATTCGAAGCCGGGGCCCTACGTCGCCGGCGTGCAAACGACCTTGCTGCACACTGGATTAAAGCCAATCCGGTGGAAAACGAGGTCTCGCTGACCTCCGAGAGCCCAGGAGGGAGGGCGGTCCGGAGCCATGAACATATTTCGGAGCTAGAGGATGGACGGATGTGGTCGCAAGGAAAGCTGTAATTGCATCAGCTGGAAGGGGAGAAAACAACCTGTCTTTTAGGATCTTCAACCTGCTGCCGTTCAGGACACCAGCCTCGTTCTCCGGCATTTGGAGTCAACCCTGGAGGTTTCAAGTGCCAGACTGAGGCTTGGCTCCTGGGTCTATAATAATAATAATAATGATGATGATGATAATAATAATAATGATGATGATGATGATGGTATTTGTTAAGTGCTTACTATGTGCCAAGCTCTGTTCTAAGCACTGGTTGGGGGGAGGGATACAAGGTCATCAGATTGTACCACATGGGGCTCGCAGTCATAATCCCCATTTTACAGATGAGGTAACTGAGGCTCAGAGAAGTGAAGTGATTTGTCCAAAGTCACACAGCTGACAAGCGGCAGAGCCGGAATTAGAACCCATGACCTCTGACTCCCAAGCCCGGGCTCTTTCCACTGAGCCAAGCTGCTTCTCGCTGGGCACATCTATGCTGATGGGCACATCCCTCTCAGCCTAAGCGCTTGGTACAGTGCTCTGCACACAGTGAGCCCTCAATAAATATGACAATAAATATCTATATGTAGTGGGGGGCTCTGTGTGTGTGTTATCCAGCCAGACAAGGGCAGCCAAATAGTGCCAAGTTCCAATTTCCCTGCATCCTCTGAAGAAGTGAGGCGCAGTGGAAAGAGCACAGAAGACCTGGGTTCTATTCCCGGCTTCTGCCGTGTGACTTTAGGCAAGTCACTTCACTTCTCTATGCCTCAGTTACTTCATCTGTAAAATGGGGTTAAGGCTTTGAGCCCCATGAGGGACAGGGACTCTGCCCAACCCGATTCGTTCATTTATTCAATCATATTTATTGAGCACTTACTGTGTGCAGAGCACTGTACTAAGCTCTTGGGAAGTGCAAGTGGGCAACATATAGAGAAGCAGCATGGCTCAGTGGAAAGAGCCCGGGCTTTGGAGCCAGAGGTCATGGGTTCAAATCCCGGCTCCGCCAACTGTCAGCTGGGTGACTTTGGGCAAGTCACTTCACTTCTCTGGGCCTCAGTTACCTCATCTGTAAAATGGGGATTAAGACTGTGAGCCCCCCAAGGGACAACCTGATCACCTTGTAACCTCCCCGGCGCTTAGAACAGTGCTTTGCACATAGTAAGTGCTTAATAAATGCCATTATTATTATTATTATTATTATTATATAGAGATGGTCCCTACCCAACAACGGGCTCACAGTCTAGAAGCGGGAGACAGACAACAAAACAAAACATGTAGACAGGTGTCAAAATCATTACACTAAATAGAATTATAGCTATATGCACATCATTAACAAAATAAATAGAATAGTAAATATGTAGTTCATATGATAATAATAATCACTATGGCATTTGCTAGGTGCTTACTATTTGCCTGGCACTGTAATCTGCTCCCACTGATTAGTATGTAATCTGGCAAATAGTAAGTGCTGTTAACTCATTAAGGGCAGGGAATGTGTCTGCTAATTCTGTTGCATTGTAGTCTCCCAACAGCCTAGTACATAAGCGCTCAATAACTACCACTGATTAACAAATACCATTAAAAAAAAGATTAATTTGAATCTACCCCGGAGCTTAGTACAGTGCCCAGCACATAGCATGCATGCAATAAAAAAGTTAAATGAACACAAATTATTGACTGGGCTCGATCGCTTTTGGATACCTGTAAACACTCCAGGGTTTCAGGAAGGACAAAAGGAGAATGGCCCTCTGATGGAAAAATTCATTCAATCGTATTAATTGACCACTTACTGTTTGCAAAGCACTGTACTAAGCACTTGGGAGAGTAAAATAGAACAACCAATCAATCAATCGTATTTATTAAGTGCTTACTGTGTGCAGAGCACTGTACAAAGCGCTTGGGAAGTACAAATTGGAACAAATTCCTGCCCACAACGAAATCACAGTCTAACGATGAGCTCACAGTCTAAATGCCAGGAATAAGTGCAACAAAAAGATGGAGACCCAGGAAGGAAGCTGAACTAGAAAAACCTAATGAAAATGGTTCGGCCTGGACTCTGGTGACTGCCTTGGGCATGATGATGATGATGATGATATTTGTTAAGTGCTTACTAAGTGCAAAGCACTCTTCTAAGTGCAAGGTGATCAGGTTGTCCCATGGGGGGCTCACCATCTTAATCCCCATTTTACAGATGAGGTAACTGAGGCACAGAGAAGTTAAGTGACTTGCCCAAAGTCACATAGCTGACAATCGGCGGAGGCAGGATTTGAACCCATGACCTCTGACTCCAAGGCCCGGGCTCTTTCCACTAAGCCACGCTGCTTCTCTTGGCTTGATGGGGTTGGATCCTCAGGCTGGCGGGCAGGCAGCCCTTAATAAGATGCTCTTATTCTGCCCAGGTGCCAAATAGCGGGAATGGTAGCCGCCTTGGGGACCTTCAATCAATCAATGGTATTCATTGAGCGCTTCCTCTGTGCAGAGCACTGTACTAAGCGCTTGGGAGAGTCCAATACAACAGAATTAGTGGACACGGTCCCCTCTCATAACAAACACAGTCTAGAGGGGAAGACAGACATTAATATACGTAATTTATAACATGATTTAAAGATATATTTGTAAGTGCTATGGGGTTGGGGTAAAAATCAACAGTCCAAAGCTCACAGATCCAAGGGCATAGATGCAGAAGGGAGAGAGAGACAGAGCGTGACCTTCCTCCTAAGCCATTAAACCCTGGGCAGTGCCTCTTTAACTAGCTCATGCCCTCCTACTCCAGTGAGCAAGGGTGGAGGGGGAGGGACCCAGCAGCGTGGCTCAGTGGAAAAGAGCCCGGGCTTTGAAGTCAGAGGTCATGGGTTCAAATCCCGACTCCGCCAATTGTCAGCTGTGTGACTGTGGGCAAGTCACTCAACTTCTCTGGGCCTCAGTTCCCTCCCCTGTAAAATGGGGATGAAGACTGTGAGCCCCCCGTGGGGCAACCTGATCACCTTGTAACCTCCCCAGCGCTTAGAACAGTGCTTTGCACATAGTAAGTGCACAGTAAGCGCTCAATAAATACGATTGAATGAATGAATAAATGCCATCATTATTATTATCAAGCGCTTAGAACAGTGCTCTGCACACAGTAAGCACTCAATAAATACGATTGAATGAATGAATGAATCTACTAGCGCTTAGTACAGTGCCTTGCACACGGTAAGCGCTCCACAGATACAACCGAATGAATGAACGGTCCTATTTCGGGATCCAAGGATGTTTGCCTTCTGGGCCCGGCCCTAGGAAAGAGAGACTGCAAGAGAAACGGGATTGACTTTTGCCACCATCTTCGAGCCCAGAATCCACCTGCTGAATACAGTTTCAGCAGGACCCCATCTAGAATCTGGGGTTGGCTTCACAGACTCCATCCTCTCCTGGTTCTCCTCTTATCTCTCTGGTCGTTCATTCTCAGTCTCTTTTGCAGGCTCCTCCTCCCCCTCCTATCCCCTTACTGTGGGGGTTCCCCAAGGTTCAGTGCTTGGTCCGCTTCTGTTCTCAATCTACACTCACTCCCTTGGTGACCTCATTCGCTCCCATGGCTTCAACTATCATCTCTACGCTGATGACACCCAGATCTACATCTCTGCCCTGCTCTCTCCTCCTCTCTCCAGGCTCGCATCTCCTCCTGCCTTCAGGACATCTCCATCTGGATGTCTGCCCGCCACCTAAAACTCAACATGTCCAAGACTGAACTCCTTGTCTTCCCTCCCAAACCCTGCCCTCTCCCTGACTTTCCCATCTCTGATGACGGCACTACCATCCTTCCCGTCTCACAACCCCGCAACCTTGGTGTTATCCTCGACTCCGCTCTCTGGTTCACCCCTCACATCCAAGCCGTCACCAAAACCTGCCGGTCTCAGCTCCGCAACATTGCCAAGATCCACCCTTTCCTCTCCATCCACACCGCTACCCTGCTCGTTCAATCTCTCATCCTATCTCGACTGGATTACTGCATCAGCCTCCTCTCTGATCTCTCATCCTCCTGTCTCTCCCCAATTCAATCTATACTTCAGGTTGCTGCCCGGATCATCTTCGTGCAGAAACGATCTGGGCACGTTACTCCCCTCCTCAAAAATCTCCAGTGGCTACCAGTCAACCTACGCATCAGGCAAGAAATCCTCACTCTTGGCTTCAAGGCTGTCCATCCCCTCGCCCCCTCCTACCTCCCCTCCCTTCTGTCCTTCTCCAGCCCAGCCCGCACCCTCCGCTCCTCTGCCGCTAATCTCCTTACCGGGTCTCGTTCTCGCCTGTCCCGCCATCGACCCCCGGCCCACGTCATCCCCCGGGCCTGGAATGCCCTCCCTCTGCCCATCCGCCAAGCTAGCTCTCTTCCTCCTCCAAGGCCCTACTGAGAGCTCACCTCCTCCAGGAGGCCTTCCCAGACTGAGCCCCTTCCTTCCTCTCCCCCTCGTCCCCCTCTCCATCGCCATCTTACCTCCTTCCCTTCCCCACAGCACCTGTATATATGTATATATGTTTGTACATATTTATTACTCTATTTATTTTACTTGTACGTATCTATTCTATTTATTTTATTTTGTTAGTATGTTTGGTTTTGTTCTCTGTATCCCCCTTTTAGACTGTGAGCCCACTGTTGGGTAGGGACTGTCTCTATATGTTGCCAACTTGTACTTCCCAAGCACTTAGTACACTGCTCTGCACACAGTAAGCACTCAATAAATACGATTGATTGATTGATTGATTGATTGATTGTGAAGAAGAAGAAGTAGCATGCCGCAGTGGAAGGAGCCCGGGCTTTGGCGTCAGAGGTCATGGGTTCAAATTCCGGCTCCGCCACTTGTCAGCTGTGTGACTTTGGGCAAGTCACTTCACTTCTCTGGGCCTCAGTTACCTCATCTGGAAAATGGGGATGAAGACTGTGAGCCCCCCGTGGGATGACCTGATCACCTTGTAACCTCCCTAGCGCTTAGAACAGTGCTTTGCACATAGTAAGTGCTTAACAAATGCCATTATTATTATTATTATTATTGTGCCCTTCCCATGAAGGACCGCATTGTGCCGATATCACCTGGCCCCAGCCTCGAATTTGGGACTCTGGTGCTCCTGGTCTGAGAGAGTTACAGGAAACTGTGGCAGCCCAGTTCCACCCATCGCCCACTGCCCAGCACCCCTCGCTCTCCCAGCCTGCCTCGCCCTCCCAACCCCTGCTTCTTCAGCTCCCGTCAGGTCTGTGAGGGGTGAAGAAAAGACAGGCTGGGGACCTCGGGAAGTAGAAGACGCAGGCCAGCGGGGGCTGTCCCGTTTCTGACAACTTCGCTGGGCAGATTGGAGCTAATTAGCCCGCTGTCCAGCCACAAACAAGGATCAATATGCAGCCGGAGACCCCGTGCAAAGTCCACGGCTTGTGGTTTGGTGGGGAATCTGCAGCAATTGGAAGGCAGCAATGGAATCTGGGCTTCCCCGCCAGCTTCCCGACAGTCCCCGACAGCCACAGCACTGCTCAGTAATTAGTTCTGTTTGGGAATTCTGGCCCGGGTCTCAACAGTGCTCTGCACACTTAAAGCACACAATAAATGCAATTGAATGAATTCAATCAATCATTCATTCGTATTTATTGAGTGCTTACTGTGTGCAGAGCACTGTACTAAGCGCTTGGAAAGTACAATTCGGCAACAGAGACAATCCCTACCCAACAACGGGATCACAGTCTAGAAGCGGGTTACTGGATCCACACAGGCCTAGGAGTCAGAAGGTGGTAGGTTCTAATCCTGGCTCCTTCACTTGTCTGCTGTGTGACCTTGGGCAAGTCACTTCATTTCTTTGTGTTTCAGTTACCTCATCTGTAAAATGAGAATTGAGACAGTGACCCCAAGTGGGACAGGGACTGTGTCCAACTCAATTCGCTTGTATGCACCCCAGCACTTAGAACAATGCCTGGCACACGGTAAGCGCTTAACAAATACCACAATTATTATTATTCATTCCGGGACTTGAAACCAATAGCCTTAATAGCCTCTCATTCTGCTCTCTTGCTTTCACATTGTTTTTGTTTTTTATGGTACTATTTAGACACTTACTACGGGCCAGGCACCGAACTCAGCGTAGAAACAAAACAATCAGGTTAAACAACGTCCTTGTCCCACAGAGGGCTCACAATTTTAATCCCCATTTTACAGATGAGGGAACTGAGGCTCAGAGAAGTGCTTTGCCCAAGGTCACCCAGATAATAATAATAACGATGATGATATTTGTTAAGCGCTATGTGCCAAGCACCGTTCTAAGCACTGGGGAAGACACAAGGTAATCAGGTTGTCCCAAGTTCGCTCACAGTCTTAATCCCCATTTTACAGATAACGGAGGCACAGAGAAGTGAAATGACTTGCCCAAAGACACACAGCTGACAAGTGGTGAGGCTGGGATTAGAACCCACGACCTCTGACTCCCAAGCCCGTGCTCCTTTCCACTGAGCCACGCTGCTTCTCAGATGACAAATGAGCCCGCTGTTGGGTAGGGACCGTCTCTATATGTTGCAAACTTGTACTTCCCAAGCGCTTAGCACAGTGCTCTGCACACAGTAAGCACTCAATAAATACGATTGAATGAATGAATGAATGAAAGTGGCGGAGCCAGGGTTAGAACCAGGGCCTTTGACTCTTAGATCTGTGCCCTTTCAAATGAGCCATGCTGCTTCTCTACCATGTTAGCAATGGTAGTTGGGTGTTATAAACTTTTAAAAACTGGCATTAAAGTGGGTCATTTCATTATGCCCAATAGAACAAAATTTTTCACTGATTAAGCAACTGAAGATACAGCCTGTGTGTCCAGCTAATGAATATCCTCTACAGTCACGGTGATTAAATCCTACCCATTAACTTGAGAGGAAACCGATTTATTAGCTGGAAAAGTTGGCCATCTCACTGTGATCTGCCCCGAGGGTACAAAAAGGGCAACCTCACAACTAGATTATAAACTAATTGGTGGACAATGCCAACCCCTTTGAAGTGGACATGTTTTTGATTAGTCGGTGGCTGCAGATTTGGCTAGGAGATTGAACGCCGTCTTTAAAATTTGTAATAAAAGCTGGGCCGATAGGAGGCAAAACAAAGGACATTCGGGGGAATGTATCAGCATCTTCTTCCTGGGAGAACTACCAATCTGAATCTCTGAGTAATGTGGCATGCCACATTTCGGCTATTTCGGCTATCCTTCTACCTCGCTCTTTGGAAACCTTCTGGACTATTCCTACAAGACAGACAACCGTCAAAAATCCCAAAGGGAATAGAAGCCGTCACCATTTAAGCTCCTTCTGGGCGGAGAATGTGTCTGTTTATTGTTCTATAGTCCTCTCCCAAGCACTTAGTACAGTGCTCTGCACAAGGTAAATGCTCAAGAAAAATGATAATGAATGAATGATTATGGCCATTTGGAAGTAGTAGGGAGGTGGGCAGGTCCTCTGTTTCAAATGGCTCACCATCATTTGCCTGTTCCTATCCAAATGTTTACCTTCATGGGAAAAAAGCTGCGACGAGAAAACAATTCTAAGTATAATTTGGGCTTGCCACCCTTTGATTACTTAACTGGCTGGAAGAAGATATCAAACAATTATCCTGGTGGTTCGTGCTCCAGAGTAGCAATTATTAGAGAAAGCACGTTGGAAGCTTAGTGTCTTTAATGATTTTTCCATTGCGGGCTTGATTGGGAAAATACAGGGCTTTTACGCCAACCCTATACTTAAGCTCATCATAACCACACAATGGGCATCACCTGAAGAGACAGGAAGAGACACATGTGCATATACACACACACACACAGCTTCCCCAAGAAAGCAACACACATCACACATACACAGCCAGAAACCACAGGCATGACTGCCAGGCTGGACACTCTCCACGTCTCTCTGGGTCTCCGAGCCACTTACGGACAGAGGAGAGGGTGAATCGGAGAAACTCACCAACCAAGCCTGATTGAACCTGCAAGCTGTCACCACCCAATCTTGGCCGAATTACAGGCAAATCCTCCCTCCCTCTCCTACCTCCGAACCCTGCTTGCCCCTGGGGATACCCCCTGTTTATGAACTCTGCCAGGCCCAGGGTAGAAATCAGGATAAATAAGGAAAGTCACTTCTCTGGGCCTCAGTGATCTCATCTGGAAAATGAGGATTAAGAGTGTGAGTCTCACGTGGGACAGGGACTGTGTGTCCAACCTGATTTCTGGTATCTACCCCAGTGCTTAAACCATAACAGGACCGTAATTCTTATTATAATGGTATTTATTGAGTGCTTACTGGGTCCTGTACTAAGCACTTGGCTTAGTTCACTTACTCTGGCACTTCCTCTTGAATTAAGCCAGGATAAGTGATATCAGCCCCTTTTTACTGAGTACAGAGAGGCTGAGTGACTTGGTCCAGGCTGCCCAGTAAGCCAGGGAGAGCTCTAGGAACTGAATTAGCATCTCTCTGGATCCGTGGCTTTGAATTCAGCTAGGGGAAAATGCCAGTAGGTCAGACTAAATCAAGAAACTTGTCAACCGGGTAAATTTGCCAGACAGGACCATGCCCATTCTGCTATATGCCGACTAGAAAAAAAGGGCCATTTGTAGAGAGTGTCACTGGCCTAGTGGATTGAACACAGGCCTGTAAGTCAGAAGGGTCTGGGTTCTAATCCTGACTCCTCCACTTTGCTTTGTGATCTCGGGCAAGTCATTTCACTTCTCTGTGCTGCGGTTACCTCATCTGTAAAATGGGATTAATAATAATAATAATAATGGCATTTGTTAAGTGCTTACTATGTGCAAAGCACTGTTCTAAGTGCTGGGGAGGATACAAGGTGATGAGATTGTCCCATGTAGGGCTCACTATCTTCATCCCCATTTTACAGGTGAGGGAACTGAGGCACAGAGAAGTTAAGTGACTTGCCCGAAGTCACACAGCTGACAATTGGCAGAGCTGGGATTTGAACCCATGACCTCTGACTCCCAAGCCCGGGCTCTTTCCACTGAGCCACGCTGCTTCGAACTGCTCTGCACTAGCAATGGAAGCAATAGGAAGCAGTGTGGCCTAGTGGAAAGAGCACGAGCCCGGGAATCAGGGGGTCTGGCTTCTAATCCCCTTTTAGACTGTGAGCCCACTGTTGGGTAGGGACTGTCTCTATATGTTGCCAACTTGTACTTCCCAAGCGCTTAGTACAGTGCTCTGCACACAGTAAGTGCTCAATAAATACGATTGATTGATTGATTGATTGATAATCCTGTCTCCGCCAAATGCTTTCTTGGTGACCGTGGGCAAGTCACTTCACTTCTCTGTGCCTCGATTCTCCTGTTCTCCCTTCTAGACTGTGACTCCCATGCAGGGCAGGGACTATGTCCAATCTAATTAACTTGTATCTACCCCAGCGCTCAGAACAAATAACAAAAAAAAGAAAATGGCCAGCTGTACCCTGCAGGACATTAAAAGCAGCAGAAAATTCTGTTCCGCTCAGAGACTCAGTTTTCAGGGCCTTTGCTAGCAGGTGACGATTCAGTCCGATGCAATTAGGCTGATCTACTGAGTTTGCTTAATGCGGGATAATGGGCTGTGAGCGCCTGTGTGAGCACTGACAGAGGGAGAAAGGTTTATATACGCTTCCTAAAAGCTCCATCAGCGTGTGTCGGGCTAGGAGCCAGAACAATTCTAATTTGACGACAAATTGTTCTGCACATTTTGGTCCCAACTCCTGAGCCTGAGAGCGCTGAGGATGAAGGGCGTGTTACTTCAGAGCAGTCTTTGCTTCCATATAATAATAATAATGATAATAATGGCATTTATTAAGCGCTTACTATGTGCAAAGCACTGTTCTAAGCGCTGGGGAGGTTACAAGGCAATCAGGTTGTCCCTCGGGGGGCTCACAGTCTTAATCCCCATTTTACAGAGAAGGTAACTGAGGCACAGAGAAGATAAGTGACTTGCCCAAAGTCACACAGCTGACAATTGGCAGAGCCGGGGTTTGAACCCATGACCTCTGACCCCAAAGCCCGTGCTCTTTCTACTGAGCCAAGTTGCTTCTCTTGACAAGAACTCACAGCTACAGACACCAGAGATCTGACTGTCCCGCACAGGAAGAAAGACGACAGGTGGTGTCACCCAAAAATGACACACAAACTGGTAAAATGACACACAAACCGATACGAAACAATCCATGACCCCCACATTGGCAGGTAGATGCGCCGTCTAGGAGAAGCAGTGAGGCCTAATGCATTGAGCCTGGGACCGGGAGTCACAAGACCCTAGGTTCTAACCCTGGCTTCACCACTTGTCGGCTGTGTGACCTTGGGCAAGCCACTCCACTTCTCTAGGCCTCGGTTCCCTCATCTGTAAAACGGGGAATAAGACTGTGAGCCCCATGTGGGACGGACTGTGTTCAACCCAATTATCTTGTATCTACTCCAGCACTTAGAACAGTGCCTGGTATGTAGTAAGAGTTTAACAAATACCATGATTATTATTATTATTATTATGATTAGAACTCTGTGGAATTGATGTCAAGGTTAAAGGCTATGGACACCGAGTGTTCCTTGCTTGTTCCAGCTCTGGCTCACTGCATAACTCAAAAATCCTCAAAAATCTCCATGGCTGCCAATCAACCTACGCATCAGGCAAAAACTCCTCACCCTCGGCTTCAAGGCTGTCCATCCCCTCGCCCCCTCCTACCTCACCTCCCTTCTCTCCTTCCACAGCCCAGCCCGCACCCTCCGCTCCTCTGCCGCTAATCTCCTCACTAGGCCTTGTTCTCGCCTGTCCCGCCGTTGACCCCCGGCCCACGTCCTCCCCCTGTCCTGGAATGCCCTCCCTATGCCCATCCGTCAAGCTAACTCTCTTCCTCCCTTCAAATCCCTACTGAGAGCTCACCTCCTCCAGGAGGCCTTCCCACACTAAGCCCCCTCTTTCCTCTCCCCCTCCCTATCCCCCCCGCCCAACCTCCTTCCTCTCCCCACAGCACCTGTATATATGTTTGTACAGATTTATTACTCTATTTTACTTGTACATATTTACTATTCTATTTATTTTGTTAATGATGTGCATCTGGCTTTACTTCTATTTATCCTGATGACTTGACACCTGTCCACATGTTTTGTTTTGTTGTCTGCCTCCCCTTTCTAGACTGTGAGCCCATTTTTGGGTAGGGACCGTCTCTATATGTTGCCAACTTGTACTTCCCAAGCACTTAGTACGGTGCTCTGCACACAGAAAGCGCTCAATAAATACGATTGAATGAATGAATGAATGAAATACAATTGATCGACTGACTGACTTCAACACCACAGAATTGGTAGACCTTTTCCCTGACCACAACAAGCTTTCAGTTTAGAGTGGGAGGCTACTCACGGGCATAACCCGTACCTCTCCCTCAGATGACCCGTAGTCCCAGAGGCCGTCTGGGAGCCATTTCCACAAAGCCCCACCACTCATAGGCCCTAGGAGGAAGCACAAGGAATGGTGTCACAGCCAACTCATCAAGCTTTCCCATTCCTGGCCCTACGATGCCTTATAGAGAAGCAGCGTGGCTCAGCGTAAAGAGCCCGGGCTTTGGAGTCAGAGGTCATGGGTTCAAATCCCGGCTCCTCCACTTGTCAGCTGTGTGACTTCGGGCAAGTCACAACTTCTCTGGGCCTCAGTTCCCTCATCTGTAAAATGGGGATTAAGACTGTGAGCCCCCTGTGGGACAACCTGATCACCTTGTATCTCCCCAGTGCTTAGAACAGTGCTTTGCACATGGTAAGCGCTTAAAAATACTATTATTATTATTATTATTATTATTATAGCTATGGAGCACCTGATGCTAAAAATGTCCATTACAGCTCTTTTCCTCTTCTACACACTGAACTGATCCAATATCCCTGAAAGCAGAATAGGACTTCCCAAGCGCTTAGTACAGTGCTCTGCACACAGTAAGCGCTCAATAAATATGATTGAATGAATGAATGAATGACCAGCTCGGTGGCAAGTCAGGATGATGAGAAGCAGCGTGGCTTAGTGGATTGACCTGAGGGTCTTTCTGACCTGTGTACTAATCCTGGCTCCGCCACGTGTCTGCTGTGTTACCTTCAGTAAGTCATTCAACTTCTCTGGGCCTCAGTTACCTCATTTGTAAAATGGGGATTAAGATTGTGAGCCCCTTGTGGGACATGGACTTTGTCCAACCTCATTAGCTTGGAGATACCCCAGTGTCTGGCACATAGTAAGAGCTTCACAAGTACCATTAAAAAAAAAAGTCTTTGGGCTTACAGGTGGGAGGAAGGAAGAGAGAATAAACGATCAAATCCACTTCTTCTAGAGATGTCATGTGGGTCACTGAAGCCCCTTCCCCTTAAAAGCCCAGGGCCTGACATCGATCTACCAACTGTATTTATTGAGCCCTTATGCACAGAGCGCTTGGGAGAGCGCAATACAACAGAATCAGCAGACACGTTCCCCACCCGTAAGGAACTTACCGCCTGGTTTAGTGGACAGAGCACAGGCCTAAGAGTCAGAAGGGCAAGGGTTCTAATCCCGGCTCTGCCACTTGTCCGCTGTGTGACCTTGGACAAGTCATTTCACTGGGCCTCAGTCACCTCATCTGTAAAACGGGGATTGAGCCTGTGAGCCCCACGTGGGACACGGACTGCGTCCAGACTGATCTGCTTGTATCCACCCCAGTGCTTAGTACAGTGCCTGGCACATAGTTAAGCGCTTACCAAATATTATTCTTCTTATTATTAGAGGACATCACAGGGGTTCTCTCACAAGCTGAAAACATTCAAAAGGCCAATAGATCATCTGACTTCAGCCTCACTCATTTGAGGAAGAGAGACTGCAGCATCTAATTGCCTTCTGGTCATCTCCCTCCTAGCCTGGGTGGGCCCATCAATCAGTTGTTCCGGGGCTGGCCAGCCGAGAAGCTGCGGCCGACTTTCCCCGTTGTTATGGAAACCTGACTGCTGGGAGGCCACTTGGCTTTCTTGAAAACCGTGATGCAATTAAAGCCAATGTGCCTGCACTGCTGCTTGCATTTCCCTCAGCTGGGCTGGTGGGATGGCTAGGCTCCTCTCCCAAATCCCTGGAACGCGGAGAGCGATTCCAAATACCCGTCACTGGTCAAGCTGATCATCTGCTAGCTTTGGCGATGCTATGCCATTCGCCACTTCCAGCTGAATTCAGCAGCTGACAGAAGGGGAACTCTACCGTGAAAATCCTCTGCCTCTCTCCTCTCTGACTCCCATCAGGGCTCTGGGAGAAAGCTTAAGTCACTAGGGGCCTGCAATAATAACAATAATAATCGTGGTATTCATTAAGCACTTACTATGTGCTTAACTTAATATGTGCACATTATTATGTGCCAGGCACTGTACTAAGCACTGGGGTGGACACCATCCCTGTCCCACACAATAATAATAATAATGGCATTTATTAAGCGCTTACTATGTGCAAAGCACTGCTCTACGTGCTGGGGAGGTTACAAGGTGATCAGGTTGTCCCACGGGGGGCTCACAGTCTTAATCCCCATTTTACAGGTGAGGTAACTGAGGCCCAGAGAAGTGAAGTGACTTGCCCAAAGTGACACAGCTGACAATTGGTGGAGCTGGGATTTGAACCCATGACCTCTGACTCCAAAGCCCATGCTCTTTCCACTGAGCCACGCTACTTCTCTGGGACTCACAGTCCCAATTCCTGTTTTGCACATGATATAACTGGGGCCCAGAGAAGTGAAGTGACTTGCCCAAGGCCACACAGCAGACAAGTGGCAGAGCCGGGATTAGAACCCATGACCTTCTGACTCCCAGGCCTGTGCTCTAACGACTACATCGTGCTACTTTCCCTAGGTTGTAGCTGAATAATAATAATAATTTTGGTATTTGTCAAGTGCTATGTGCCAAGCACTGTTCTAAGTGCTGGGGCAGAGACAAGGTAATCAGGTTGTCCCACACGGGGCTCACAGTCCTAAGCCCCATTTTACAGATGAGGCAACTGAGGCACAGAGAAGTTAAGTTACCATCCCAAAGTCACACAGCTGATAAATGGCGGACCTGGGATTAGAACCCCTGACCTCTGATTCCCAAGCCCATGCTCTTTCCACTGAGCCATGCTGCTTCTCTGAATTTCATTCATTCATTCATTTAATCGTATTTATTGAGCACTTACTGTGTGCTGAGCACTGTACTAAGCACTTGGGAAGTACAAGTTGGCAACATATAGAGACGGTCCCTACCCAACAATGGGCTCACAGTCTAGAGTGGGGAGACAGACAACAAAACATATTAACAAAATAAATAGAATAGTAAATATGTACTAGTAAAATAAATAGAGTAATAAATCTGTACAAATATATACACAAGTGCTGTGGGGAGGAGAAGGAGGTAAGGCGGGGGGGGATGAGAAGGGGGAGAGGAAAGAGGGGGTTCAGTGTGGGAAGGCCTCCGGGAGGAGGTGAGCTCTCAGTAGGGCTTTGAAGGGAGGAAGAGAGCTAGCTTGGCGGATGGGCAGAGGGAGGGCATTCCAGGCCAGGGGGAGGACGTGGGCCAGGTGGTGACAGTGGGATGGGCGAGAATGAGGTGCAGTGAGGAGGTGAGTTGCAGAGGAGTGGAGGGTGCGGGCTGGGCTGGAGAAGGAAAGAAGGGAGGTGAGGTAGGAGGGGGCAAGGTGATGGACAGCCTTGAATAATAATAATAACAATAATGATGGCTCAGTCTCTTTTGCAGGCTCCTCCTCCCCCTCCCATCCCCTTAATGTGGGGGCTCCCCAAGGTTCAGTGCTTGGTCCCCTTCTGTTCTCAATCTACACTCACTCCCTCGGTGACCTCATTTGCTCCCATGGCTTCAACTATCATCTCTACGCTGATGACACCCAGATCTACATCCCCGCCCCTGCTCTCTCCCCCAGCTTGCATCTCCTCCTGCCTTCAGGACATCTCCATCTGGATGTCTGCCCGCCACCTAAAACTCAACATGTCCAAGATTGAACTCCTTGTCTTCCCTCCCAAACCCTGCCCTCTCCCTGACTTTCCCATCACTGTTGACGGCACTACCAAACTTCCCATCTCACAAGCCCGCACCCTTGGTGTCATCCTCGACTCCGCTCTCTCGTTCACCCCTCACATCCAAGGCATCACTAAAACCTGCCGGTCTCAGCTCCTCAAAATTGCCAAGATCCGTCCTTTCCTCTCCATCCAAACCGCTACCCTGCTTGTTCAAGCTCTCATCCTATCCTGTCTGGACTACTGCATCAGCCTCCTCTCTGATCTCCCATCCTCGTGTCTTTCCCCACTTCAATCCATACTTCATGCCGCTGCCCGGATTGTCTTTGTCCAGAAACGCTCTGGGCATGTTACTCCCCACCTCAAAAATCTCCAGTGGCTACCAATCAATCTGCGCATCAGGCAGAAACTCCTCACCCTGGGCTTCAAGGCTGTCCATCCCCTTGCCCCCTCCTACCTCACCTCCCTTCTGTCCTTCTCCAGCCCAGCCCGCACCCTCCTCTCGTCGGCAGCTAATCTCCTCACCGTTAGGCCTCGTTCTCGCCTGTCCCGCCGTCGACCCCCGGCCCACGTCATCCCCCTGGCCTGGAATGGCCTCCCTCTGCCCATCCGCCCAGCTAGCTCTCTTCCTCCCTTCAAGGCCCTACTGAGAGCTCACCTCCTCCAGGAGGCCTTCCCACACTGAGCCCCCCTCCTTCCTCTCCCCCTCGTCCCCCTCTCCATCCCCACCGTCTTACCACCTTCCCTTCCCCACAGCACCGGTATATATGTATATACGTTTGTACATATCTATTCTATTTATTTTATTTTGTTAACATGTTTGGTTTTGTTCTCTGTCTCCCCCTTCTAGACTGTAAGCCCACTGTTGGGTGGGGACTGTCTCTATATGTTGCCAACTTGTACTTCCCAAGCGCTTAGTACAGTGCTCTGCACACAGTAAGCACTCAATAAATACGATTGATTAATTGATTGTTAAGTGCTTACTATGTGCAAAGCACTGTTCTAAGCGCTGGGGAGGTTACAAGGTGATCAGGTTGTCCCACGTGGGGCTCACAGTCTTCATCCCCATTTTACAGATGAGGTAAGTGAGGCACAGAGAAGTTAAGCGACTTGCCCAAAGTTACACAGCTGACAATTGGCAGAGCCAGGATTTGAACCCATGACCTCTGACTCCGAAGCCCGGGCTCTTTCCACTGAGCCACACTGCTTCTACTTCCCAAGCGCTTAGTCCAGTGCTCTGCCCACAGGAAGCGCTCAATAAATAAGACTGAAATAATTTAGGGGTGGAATAGTTCCATTTTATAGGTTGGGAAACTGAGGTTTGGAGGGTCCGGATGAGGTTTTTTTTTTTTGCAGGGTTCCCCGGCCTGGGCCACAGAGGCCTTCGACCAGGCTTGAAGCCGAGAGTGAGGAGTTTTTGCCTGACGCGTAGGTTGATTGGTAGCCACTGGAGATTTTTGAGGAGGGGAGTAACATGCCCAGAGCGTTTCTGCACAAAGAATGAATGAATGAAAGGGTGCCACTGGCCGGGCCTCTCTGATGACCCGATCACTGCCCAGAGAATCAACCAATCAATCAATCAATCGTATTTATTGAGCGCTTACTGTGTACAGAGCACTGTACTAAGCGCTTGGGAAGTACAAGTTGGCAACATATAGAGACAGTCCCTACCCAACAGTGGGCTCACAGTCTAAAAGAAGATACTCAGCTTTAAATGGCTTCGGTAATAGGGATTCCCACCCCTGCCAAAATGCTTGGCAGTTCAGACAAGTGAAGCACGGAGAAGGTTCATGGGTTCTAATCCCAGCTCCGCCACTTGTCTGTTGTGTGACCTTGGGCAAGTCACTTCACCAACAGTGCTTGGTACATAGCAAGCGCTTAACGAGTACCGTATTATTAACTTCTCTGTGCCTCAGATTTCTCACCTGTACAATGAGGATTCAACACCTGTTCTCCCTCTCCCACTTAGATGGTTGGACACAGTCCCACATAATGATAATAATGATGGCATTTTTTTAATGGCATTTATTAAGCACTTACTATGTGCAAAGCACTGTTCTAAGCGCTGGGGAGGTTACAAGGTCATCAGGTTCTCCCGCGGGGGGCTCACAGTCTTCATCCCCATTTTACAGATGAGGGAACTGAGGCCCAGAGAAGTGAAGTGACTTGTCCAAAGTCACATAGCTGACAATTGGCAGAGCCTACATTTGAACCCATGACCTCTGGCTCCAAAGGGTTCTTTCCACTGAGCCACGCTGCTTCTCTAAGGTGATCAGGCTGTCCCACGGGGGGCTCACAGTCTTTATCCCCATTTTACAGATGAGGAAACTGAGGCACAGAGAAGTTAAGTGACTTGCCCCAGGTTACACAGTGACTCACCCAAGGTCACACAGCAGACAAATGGCAGATCTGGGATTAGAACCCATGACTTCGGACTCCCAAGCCTGGGTTCTTGCCACTGGGCCATGTAGGACAGGCATTGTGTCTCGCCTCATTATCTTGTATTATAAAAATAATAATGGCTGGGCCATGCTGCTTCTCATATGGGACAGTCACTGTGTCTCGCCTCATTATCTTGTATAATAATAATAATAATAATGGCATTTATAAAGCGCTTACTATGTGCAAAGCACTGTTCTAAGCGCTGGGGAGGTTACAAGGTGAACAGGTTGTCCCACGGGGGGCTCACAGTCTTCATCCCCATTTTACAGATGAGGTCACTGAGGCCCAGAGAAGTGAAGTGACTTGCCCAAAGTCACACAGCTGACGAGTGGTGCAGCCGGAATTTGAACTCATGACCTCTGACTCCAAAGCCCGGGCTCTTTCCACTGAGCCATGCTGCTTCCAAATCTACCCCAGTGCTTGGCACAGAGTAAGCCCTTAACAAAGACAATCATATAAGTGCACTGCCGTATGTTGCCAACTTGTACTTCCCAAGCGCTTAGTACAGTGCTCTGCACACAGTAAGCGCTCAATAAATACGATTGATTGATTGATTGACTGGTTTGCTGACTGCTGACGAGGGAGTGGGAAAGCAAAGCTTTCTATCTGGTCGGCTGCCTAACTGCTCACCATGTCCCAGCAAACACCCCACTGACAAACTTCACTCCATACTCCCATACTTGACATCCATACTTCCCTCGGCTGCCTGGATTACCTTACTACGGAAACGCTCTGGGCATAAGAGCTCCAGCGTGGCTGGAGGAGGTGAGCTCTCAGTAGGGCCTTGAAGGGAGGAAGAGAGCTCGCTTGGCGGATGGGCAGAGGGAGGCCATTCCAGGCCCGGGGGAGGACGTGGGCCGGGGGTCGATGGCGGGAAAAGCGAGAACGAGGTACGGTGAGGAGATTAGCGGCAGAGGAGCGGAGGGTGCGGGCTGGGCTGGAGAAGGAGAGAAGGGAGGTGAGGTAGGAGGGGGCGAGGGGATGGACAGCCTTGAAGCCCAGGGTGAGGAGTTTCTGCCTGATGCGCAGATTGATTGGTAGCCACTGGAGATTTTTGAGGAGGGGAGTAACATGCCCAGAGCATTTCTGGACAGAGACAATCCGGGCAGCAGCATGAAGTATGGATTGAAGTGGGGAGAGACATGAGGATGGGAGATCAGAGAGAAGGCTGATGCAGTAGTCCAGACGGGATAGGATGAGAGCTTGAACGAGAAGGGTAGCGGTGTGGATGGAGAGGAAAGGGCGGATCTTGGCAATTTTGTGGAGCTGAGACCGGCAGGTTTTGGTGACGGCTTGGATGTGAGGGGTGAACAAGAGAGCGGAGTCGAGGATGACACCAAGGTTGCGGGCTTGGGAGACGGGAAGGATGGTAGTGCCGTCAACAGTGATGGGAAAGTCAGGGAGAGGGCAGGGTTTGGGAGGGAAGACAAGGAGTTCAGTCTGAAGGCCCATCTCCTCCAAGAGGCCTTCCCTGACTAAGCCCTCCTTTCCTCTTCTCCCACTCCCTTCTGCATCACCCTGACTTGACTCCTTTACTCAACCCCTCTTCCAGCTCTGCAGCACTTATGTACACAACTGTAATTTTTTTTTTTACATTAATGTCTTTCTCCCCCCTCTAGACTGTAAGCTCATTGTGGGCAGGGAATGCGTCTGTTATACTGTTAGATTGTGCTCTCCCATTCATTCATTCAATCGTATTTATTGAGCGCTTACTGTGTGCAGAGCACTGTACTAAGCGCTTGGGAAGTACAAGTTGGCAACATCTGGAGACGGTCCCTACCCAACAGCAGGCTCACAGTCTAGAAGGGGGAAATAGAGAACAAAACAAAACATATAAACAAAATAAAATAAATAGAATAAATATGTACAAATAAAATAGAGTAATAAATACGTACAAACATATATACACTATATATATTGTGTGTGTATATATTCATTCATTCATTCAATCGTATTTATTGAGCGCTTACTGTGTGCAGAGCACTGTACTAAGTGCTTGGGAAGTACAAGTTGGCAACATATAGAGATGGTCCCTACCCAACAGCGGGCTCACGGTCTAGAAGGGGAAAATAGAGAACAAAACAAAACATATTAACAAAATAAAATAAATATAATAAATATGTACAAATAAAATAGAGTAATAAATACGTACATATATACACTATATATATTGTGTGTGTATATATTCATTCATTCATTCAATCGTATTTATTGAGCGCTTACTGTGTGCAGAGCACTGTACTAAGCGCTTGGGAAGTACAAGTTGGCAACATGTAGAGACGGTCCCTACCCAACAGTGGGCTCACGTATATATACACATATATATGTGTACATATACATATATACACACAATATATATGTCTATATACACATATACAGTATATATGTATGTGTGTGTGTATATATAGATACAGATACATAGATAGATGAGCCCCCGTCATTCATTCATTCATTTAATCGTACTGATTGGGCATTTAGTGTGTGCAGAGCACTGGACTAAGCGCTTGGAGATATAAACGTATAGATACATATAGATAGATAGACACGCCTCCGTCATTCATTCATTCATTCACTCATTCATTCATTCATTCGTACTTACTGGGCGCTGCCAGTGTGCGGAGCCCCGGACTAAGCGGTCGGGCGAGGGAGGCCCCTGTCCTCCCGCTGTCCGGCCCGCGGGTCCCCGTCCTACTAGTACAGTGCTCTGCACACAGTTGGCGCTCAATAAATACCACTGACTAACTACAATACAAGAGAATTAGCAGACACACTTCTTGCCCACAGTGAGCTTACAGTCTACGGTGCCTGAGTTCTGGCCCGTACTACCAAGACTCTACCGACCGCACAACAGAGAAGCAGGGTGGCCTAGTGGATGCAGCACAGACCTGTGAGTCAGAAGGCCCTGGGTTCTAATCCCGGCTCCGTCACTTGTCTGTTGTGTGACCTTGAGCAAGTCATTTAGTTTCTCTATGCCTCGGTTTCCTCATCTGTAAAATGAGAACTAAGACTGTGAGCCCCATGGGGGACCGGGAGTGAGTCCAACATGCTTTGTTTGTAACCACCCCAGTGCTTAGAACAGTGCTCGGAATAGAGTAAGCGCTTAACAAATACCACAATCATTTATTATTATTATTACCGTTATTGTTATTCATAACAGCTTCAATCGACAGTACTTCCCAGGGCTGTTCAGTTCACACGACTCAGCCCTCCAGTCATCCCGGCACTCTCCATAGATCAAGGAGCAAAGGAACCACATTTCTGGCAGGTTGCTTTTGAAGTGGGAACCTGCTGTTAGGCGACAGAGCTTGCAAGTTGTTATTTCTGTTCTACAATCGTTGTCGGCATGGACCTATATCCCCACCCGCTTCACGGATCTGGGAAGTGCAAAAATACACAGGGAAATATCGATCCTTTTTGATGCTTATTCAACTGCCCAAGGTCCCACATCAGACTAGTCACTTCACTTTGTGCCTCAGTTACCTCATCTGTAAAATGAGGATTAAGACAGTGAGCCTCACGTAGGGCATACATTTTCCAATCAAATTACCTTGTATCTATCCCAGCACTTAGTACAGAGCCTGGCACATAGTAGGTAATTACATACTACTGAAAAAATATGCTTTTCAATCTGCATCTTTTGGACATTGGATATTCAGCCCAACCCCAGCCCCACAGCGCTTACATTATGGGAAGCAGTGTGGCTCAGTGGAAGGAGCCCGGGCTTGGGAGTCAGAGGTCATGGGTTCTAATCCCGGCTCTGCCGCTTGTCAGCTGTGTGACTTTGGGCAAGTCACTTAACTTCTCTGTGCCTCAGTTACCTCCTCTGTAAAATGGGGATTAAGACTGTGAGCCCCACGAGGGACAACCTGATCACCTTGTATTCTTCCCAGCGCTTAGAACAGTGCTTTGCAAATAGTAAGTGCTTAACAAACACTATTATTATTATTATTATTATTATTATGTATTTATATTAAATGCCCGTCTCCCCCTCCAAACTCTAGGCTCGCTGTGGGCATGGAATGAGTATACCAACTCTTTTGTACTGAATTCTCCCGAGAGCTCAGTTCAGTGCTTGGCACACAGTAAGTGCACAATAAATATCACCGATGGATTACAGGCCATTGATTTTAGCTAGCTGGCCCCTTCATTTGGGATTGA
The DNA here is from genome assembly GCF_015852505.1 of Tachyglossus aculeatus. Classification (NCBI taxonomy): domain Eukaryota; kingdom Metazoa; phylum Chordata; class Mammalia; order Monotremata; family Tachyglossidae; genus Tachyglossus; species Tachyglossus aculeatus. The sequence goes on from NC_052066.1 coordinate 66,469,679, forward strand.
AAATAATAATTATAATAATAATGGCATTTGTTAAGCACTTACTATGTGCCACGCACTGAACTGAGCACTGGGGTAGACACAAGGTAATCAGGTTGTCCCATATGGGGCTCACAGTCTTAACCCCCCATTTTACAGATGAGGTAACTGAGACACAGAGAAGTTAAGTGATTTGCCCAATGTCACACAGCAAACAAGTGAGGGAGCCGGGATTAGAACCCACATCCTCTGACTCAGAAGCTCGGGCTCTTTCCACTAAGCCACGAAAGACTCTCATGTGAGCCTGTTCTTGGGTAGATACCGTCTCTATATGTTGCGGATTTGTACTTCCCAAGCGCTTAGTACAGTGCTCTGCACACAGTAAGCACTCAATAAATACGACTGAATGAATGAGTCCTGTTTTAGCTCTAGCCCCTGCAAGCCACTTGCTAGTTTCTCCCTTGGTCAACTCTGAGAGACAGGTCAGTTTCCCGGAACACAGGAAATAAAAAAAAAACTGTGGCATTCGTTAAGCGCTTACTATGTGTCCGACACCGTACTAAGCGCTGGGGCAGATACTAGAGCAAATCGGGCCGGACACAGCCCCTGTTCCAGGTGGGGCCCACAGTCTCCATCCCCATTTTCCACATGAGGTCACTGAGGCCCCGAGAAGCCCCAGGAAAGCAGTGATGGGATGATACTGACACTGACGGTTGGTGGGAACCCACCCTAGTAGTAGGAGCCTATCTTGAGAATCAGAGGACGTGGGTTCTAATCCTGTCTCCACCATTTGTCTGCTGTGTGACTTTGGGCAAGTCACTTTACTCCTCTGTGCCTCTGTGACCTCATCTGTAAAATGGGGATGAAGACTGTGAGCCCCACATGGGACAACCTGATTACCTTGCTGGCACTTAGAACAGGGATTGGCACATATTAAGCACTTAACAAATACCATCATCATTATTATTATTACAACCAAGTCTGCGCCCAGGATGTTATCGTTTTGGCTCCGGTCATCACAAGCAGCTACAGGGGAAAACAAGTCGCTTGGCACGAATCACACCATGCTCCATTTGAATGTTAGGCACGGTGGCTGTCCTACCCAGAAAGGTGAACAATGGCAATCTGGGAGGTCCGTTTTCCCATTAGGATGGGAAACCAGACTCTAACATTAGCACTCCAGGAAGCGAGTGAGAGGCACGAAGTGATCTGCTCCTTCCTGCTTGGCTTTTTTTTCAATCAATCAATCGCATTTATTGAGCACTTACTGTGTGCAGAGCACACAAGCACTTGGGAAGTACAAGTTGGCAACATATAGAGACAGTTCCCACCCAACAGTGGGCTCACAGTCTAAAAGGGGGAGACGGAGAACAAAACCAAACATACTAACAAAATAAAATAAATAGAAAGGCTTAATCAGGGCGAGAGGGTGAGGGTGGCACTTAAATTACACTGGGTTCTGTTACGGCGCATGCTTTCATAATGAGTTTTGGCTAGGGCATTGTTCGCAGAATTAGGGAATGCTGAACAGGCGACGCACGCCCGTTTGGTTACAGCAGGCCGCGCTTGTAGCGGAAGGTTGGAGAGGATAATAATGATAATCATCGATCATTCTCGTTTTGGTTAAGCGTTTACTATCTGTAGAGCGCTGTTCTAAGTACTGGGGTAGATACAAGCTAATCAGGTTGGACAAAGTCCCTGTCACACATGGGGCTCACAGTTTTGTTTTGTTGTCTGTCTCCCCCTTCTAGACTGTGAGCCCGTTGTTGGGTAGGGACCATCTCTATATGTTGCCGACTTGTACTTCCCAAGCGCTTAGTACAGTGCTCTGCACATAGTAAGCGCTCAATAAATACGATTGAATGAATGAGAGCTCAACTCCTCCAAGAGGCCTTCCCAGACTGAGCCCCCTCCTCCCCCTCCCCATCCCCCCGCCTTACCTCCTTCCCCTTCCCAATAGCACCTGGATATATGTATATATGTTAGTATGTATTTATTACTCTATTTATTTTATTTGTACATATTCTATTTTATTTTGTTAATATGTTTTGTTTTGTTCTCTGTCTCCCCCTTCTAGACTGTGAGCCCGTTGTTGGGTAGGGACCGTCTCTATATGTTGCCGACTTGTACTTCCCAAGTGCTTAGTACAGTGCTCTGCACACAGTAAGCGCTCAATAAATACGATTGAATGAATGAATATGATTGAATGAATGAATGAAGGAGAACGGATATTGAATCCCTATATTACAGATAAGGAAACTGAGGTCCAGAGAAGTTAAGTGGATAAGAAGTTAAGGTGAGAAGCGGTGAGGCTTGGTGGATACGGCATGGAGCTGGGAGTCGGAAGGACCTGGGTTCTAATCCTGGCTTTGCCACGTGTCTGCTGTGTGACCTTGGGCAAGTCACTTCACTTCTCTGGCCTCAGTTACCTCATCTGTAAAATGGGGATTAAGCGCGTGAGCGTCACAGGGGACAGGGACTGTGTGCATCCTGATTACTTTGCATCTACCCCAGCGCGTGAGCCTGGGAGTCAGAAGGTCATGAATTCTTATCCCACCTCAGTCACTTGACTGCTGTGTGACCGTGGGCGTGTCACTTCACTTCTCTGTGCCTCAGTTTCCTCATCTGTAAAATGGGGATTGAGACTGTGAGCCCCACGTGGAACAGGGACCCGTCTCTTCTGCTGCTCTCTCTAGTGGAGGCCTCTTCTTCTCCCACTCCCCCAGACTCACCGGAAAAGGAGGAGGTGTCGGTTTCCTTCTCGCCCCCCAATGTCGCTTTCGCACTATCCCTCCTCCCCCTTCCCTTTCCTTCCCTTCCTTTGAAGCCCACATTATTCGCCTCTACCACCCCCTCCAGATTCTTGTAGCCGTCATCTACCGCCCTCCCGGCCCCACCTCCAACTTCTTTAACGACTTTGACCCCTTCCTCACCTTCCTTCTCCCCTTTTCCATGCCCACTCTGATCCTCGGAGACTTCCACATCCACATGGATATCCCTGGTGACTCCTCTGCAGCCCACCTTCTATCTCTCCTTGATGCTGCCAACCTCTTCCTCCACCCCACCTCGCCCACTCACCAACTTGGTCACACCCTCGACCTCATCATCTCCTACCGCTGCACTGTGTCCACCCTCACCAACTCGGAAATCCCTCTTTGAAAATAATCTTCTCACCTGCCTCCTCACTCACACTCCTTTCCCCGTAAATCTATATTACTCCCTCACAGAGATCTCTGTTCTCTTGACCCCATGCATCTTTCTGAGTGCCTCACACCCCACCTCACCTCCCTTTCTTCTCTACCAAATCTTGATGATCAGACTACTGCTCTCAACTCTACCCTTTCAATTCAGCTAGACTCGCTCGCTCCCCTTTCCCTTCGCCACTCTCGTACCACTAACCCACAGCCCTGGATCACTGCCACTGTTTGCCTCCTTCGCTCTTATGCTCGAGCTGCCGAACGCTGCTGGCGAAAGTCTAAACACCATGCCAACCTCGTTCACTTCAAGTTTATCCTTTCCTGCCGATGCAGTAGCCTTCCTCTCCATCCAAACTGCTACCCTGCTCGTTCAAGCTCTCATCCTATCTCATCTGGACTACTGTATCAGCCTCCTCTCTGATCTCCCATCCTCCTGTCTCTCTTCTCTTCAATCCATACTGCATGCCGCTGTCCGGATTGTCTTTGTCCACAAATGCTCTGGGCATGTTACTCCCCTCTCAAAAATCTCCAGTGGCTACCAATCAACCTACGCAACAGGCAGAAACTCCTCACCCTCGACTTCAAAGCTGTCCATCACCTCGCCCCGTCCTACCTCCCCTCCCTTCTCTCCTTCTCCAGCCCAGCCCGTAACCTTTGCTCCTCTGCCGCTAACCTCCTCACTGGGCCTCCTTCTCGCCCGTCCCACCGTCGACCCCCGGCCCACGTCATCCCCCTGGGCTGGAATGCCCTCCCTCCGCACATCCGCCAAGCTAGCTCTCTTCTTCCCTTCAAGGCCCTACTGAGAGCTCACCTCCTCCAGGAGGCCTTCCCACACTGAGCCCCCTCCTCCCCCTCCCCATCCCCCTGCCTTAGCTCCTTCCCTTCCCCACAGCACCTGTATATATGTTTGTACGTATTTATTACTCTATTTATTTATTTTACTTGTACATATTCTATTTATTTTATTTTGTTAATAGGTTTTGTTTTGTTCTCTGTCTCCCCCTTCTAGACTGTGAGCCCACTGTTGGGTAGGGACCGTCTCTATATGTTGCCAACTTGTACTTCCCAAGCGCTTAGTACAGTGCTCTGCACACAGTAAGCACTCAATAAATACGATTGAATGAATGAATGAATGCTTGTATCCACCCCAGAGCTTAGTACAGTGCATGGCACAAAGTGCTTAAATACCACAATTATTATTATTATTGTTATTAACAGTGCTTGGCACATAGTGCTTAACAAATATCAGTATTATTATTGATGTGCCCAAGGTCACATACCGGCCATCAATAAATCAGTCTTATTTATTTAGTGCTTACTGTGTGCAGAGCACTATACTAAGCAATCAATCGTATTTATTGAGCACTTACTGTGTGCAGAGCACTGTACTAAGCGCTTGGGAAGTACAAGTTGGCCACATATAGAGACGGTCCCTACCCAACAGTGGGCTCACAGTCTAGAACTTGAGAGAGTACACTATAACAGAATTGGCAGACATGCTCCCTGGCATAGCGAGCTTTGGCTCAGTGGAAAGAGCCCGGGCTTTGGAGTCAGAGGTCGTGGGTTCGAATCCCAGCTCCGCCACATGCCTGCTGTGTGACCTTGGGAAAGTCACTTAACTTCTCTGCACCTCAGTGACCTCATCTGTAAAATGGGGATTAAGACTGTGAGCCCGACGTGGGCCCAAATGCCATTATTATTTTATTACTATTAGAGACAGCTGACCTGGGTTTTCTACTACGCCACGTGCCTGGTTTTGGAACAGATGAGTTCTATAGCAGGAGCCTTTTGTGTAATGTGGGATTCTGCAAGAATGTATTAACCTTCGTGTTCATAGGAGGGGGAAGTGAACTTCCAAAACTCAGAAGAAGTCAGAATTGCCAGCTAATTCACTTTCTTCTCCTCAGTTGTCTGCCTGAACACGACGCACTGACTGACAGCCAGGGGCTTCTCTTCCTTCCTCGGAAATCAGCTCGCTTCCTAGCTCCTTACTAGCTGCATGTCACCAACGTGTCAGGCTGGTGAGTTTGTTGGAAATCCGGAAAGTGGTGGAAAGAGAGCGAGGGTTGGGACGGGCTCACGAGAAGTTCACATGGCCTGAACTGCGTGGATTCTGAATTATTCACTACCAAGCCTACTCAGCTCTCGGTCAACTAGACAAGGTAATATTAATAATAATAATAACAATAATAAACATATTCGTTGAGTGCTCACTGTTCTAAGCACTGGGGTAGATACAAGTTAATCAGGTTGGACACCGTCCCTGTCCCCCACAGGGCTCACACTCTTAATCCCCATTTTACAGATGAGGTAACTGAGGCCCAGAGAAATGAAGTGCCTGGCCCAAGGTCACCCAGATGACACGTGGAGGAGACAGGATTAGAATCCAGATCCTTCAGCCTCCACTAAGCCACACTGCTTCTCCATGCCTTGATGTACCTTCTAGTCTTCTAGACTGTGAGCCCACTGTTGGGTAGGGACTGTCTCTATATGTTGCCAACTTGTACTTCCCAAGCGCTTAGTACAGTGCTCTGCACACAGTAAGTGCTCAATAAATACGACTGAATGAATGAATGAATGAATGATGAGTTTATGTCTATGAAAACCCATCCTGAAACAGGGGTAGCCTGCTAGCCCATGCAATCTGGAGCAACACAGAGAAGCAGCGTGGCTCACTGGAAAGAGCACAGGCTTTGGAGTCAGAGGTCATGGGTTCAAATCCCAGCTCCGCCACTTGTCAGCTGTGTGACTTTGGGCCAGTCACTTAACTTCTCTGGGCCTCAGTTACCTCATCTGTAAAATGGGGATTAAGACTGTGAGCCCCACGTGGGACAACCTGATCACCTTGTAACCTCCCCGGTGCTTAGAACAGTGCTTTGCACAGAGTAAGTGCTTAATAAATGCCATGATTATTATACCTGGGCTTCGCTTAGTCCGGGGATGGAATGGGGCTCGGTGCAAGCCCAATGTGGCCACCACACTGCAACTGGGCTTGGCCAAGAGGCACAGTAAAACATGTAAATGGGCTGCATGGGGCATCTGTACACACACCACAGTGATCCTGGAAGTGAACTGGCATTATCCTCGGCTCAGCTTTCTCATTCAACCCACACAGTCGATCTGTCACAAAATCCTGTCAGTTGTACCTTCACAACACCGCTCCAATCCGCCCCCTCCTCTCCATCCAAACTGTCATTCCGCTGATCCAAGCGCTCATCCTATCTCGCCTTGACGACTGCCTCGGCCTTCTCGCTGACTTCCCTGCCTCCCGTCTCTCCCAACTCTGATCCTTACTCCACTTGGCTGTGTGGATCATTTTTCTTTAAAACAACAAAGAAAAAACCCTCAAACAACAACAACAAAACCCATTTGGTCCACAGTGTTACCCCAGCACATTGTTTCTGCCTGCGTGATCTCGAGGGTGAGATTGAGCCCCTTCCTTCCTCTCCCCCTCGTCCCTCTCCATCCCCCCATCTTACCTCCTTCCCTTCCCCACAGCACCTGTATATATGTATATATGTTTGTACATATTTGTTACTCTATTTATTTATTTTACTTGTACGTATCTATTCTATTTATTTTATTTTGTTAGTATGCTTGGTTTTGTTCTCTGTCTCCCCCTTTCAGACTGTGAGCCCACTGTTGGGTAGGGACAGTCTCTATATGTTGCCAACTTGTACTTCCCAAGCACTTAGTACAGTGCTCTGCACACAGTAAGCGCTCAATAAATACGATTGATGATGAGGGTGAAGGGAGCCACAGATCTGAGCTGTGTTGCACGCTCTTCTGGGAGGAAGCGAGATTCCAGCCAGGAGTGTGCCCATGGTGGTTGGGAGCAGGGGGAGGAAAGGGGCATTTCAGCTGTCCCGGGATGCGGACGAGAGATATCAAGGGACAGCGGTAGGTCCGGGATGTGGGTGGGAGAGAGGACATTCCAGGAGCTCGTGCTGCCATCCCCTCCCCTGCTCTCTTCAGAGCTCAGAGCCCTGGTTCCAACACCTTTTCACCCCCTCACCTCATGTCGTGGAGTCGAGCGGTGGGCAAAGCTTGGCCCAACCCTCTCCGGGGGCCTCCTTCCTCTGCGCTCCCTAGCACTGGGGCCCTCTAGACTGTAAGCTCGTTGCGGGCAGAGAATGGGTCTGTTTTTTGTATTGTACTCGCCCAAGTGCTTAGTACAGTGCTCTGCATTCATTCATTCAATCATATTTACTGAGCATTTATTGTGTGCACAGCACTATACTAGGCACTTGGGAAGTACAAGTCGGCAACATATAGAGATGGTCAATCAATCAATCAATCGCATTTATTGAGCGCTTACTGTGTGCAGAGCACTGTACTAAGCGCTTGGGAAGTACAAGTTGGCAACATATAGAGACAGTCCCTACCCAACAGTGGGCTCACAGTCTAAAAGGGGGAGACAGAGAACAAAACCAAACATACTAACAAAATAAAATAAATAGAATAGATATGTACAAGTAAAATGAATAAATAAATAGAGTAATAAATATGTACAAACATATATACATATATACAGGTCCTTAGGCAACAACAGGCTCACAGTCTAGAACACACACAGTCAGTACTCAGTAAATACCACTGACTGACTGACTTTGTAGCAGGGATAATAATGATAATAATGATGGTATTTGTTAAGGGCTTACTACGTGCAAAGCTCTGTTCTAAGTGCTGGGGGGGATAAAAGGTGATCAGGTTATCCCATGTGGGGCTCACAGTCTTAATCCCCATTTTATAGATGAGGGAACTGAGGCCCAGAGAAGTGAAGTGACTTGCCCAAAGTCACACAGCTACGTGGTGGAGCCAGGATTGGAACCCACAGCTTCTGACTCCCAAGCCCGGGCTCTTTCCACTGAGCCACGCTGATGACAGTCGATTCCCCGAGCTTGATTGACAGTCCAGCAACCAGTCCAAGCCCAGGAAGGATTTGTGGCAGTGAGATGGTCTAGGGGACGGATTCTTTTAATGGACAAAAGCTATCAAAACAACAGGTGCCCAGTGCCTGGGCCCACAGACAATCAATGCTGTTTATCGAGCGCTTACTGCATGCAGAGGACTGTACTACGTGCTTGGGAGAGTATAACACAATAGACTTGGTTGAGTCAGAGGTCATTGGTTCGAATCCCGACTCCGCCACGTCTGCTGTGTGATCTTGGGCAAGTCACTTAACTTCTCTGGGCCTCAGTTACCTCATCTGTAAAATGGGGATTAAGACTGTGAGCCCCACGTGGGACAACCTGATCACCCTGTATCCTCCCCAGCGCTTAGAACAGTGCTTTGCAATAGTAAGCGCTTAACAAATGCCAACAATTATTATTATTATATTTCCCTGCCCACCACAGACGTGTTCTGGGATGTCCTGGAGGAAATAGGAGTAAAGGTAATAATAATCATAATAATTATGGCATTTGTTAAGCGCTTACTATGTGCCAAGCACTGTTCTAAGCGCTGGGGTAGATACAAGGTAATCAGGTTGTCCCACATGGGGCTCACAGGCTTCATCCCCATTTTACAGATGAGGTAACTGAGGCCCAAAGAGGTGAAGTGACTTGCCCAAAGTCACACAGCTGATCAGTGGTGGAGCCGGGATAAGAACCCACAACCTCTGACTCCCAAGCCTGGGCTCTTTCCACTGAACCACGCTGCTTCTCTTGGTACTTGGGCTGGAATGAGCTGCTCGGGTGTTTTTTTCTTTTTCATAGACAATCTGACACCAAGTCCTGTCAGTTCACCCTTCACAACATCACTAAAATCTGCCCTTTCCTCTCCATCCAGACCGCTGCCATGTGAATTACTATATTACTGGTAACCGTATCAGCCTCCTTGCTGATCTCCCTGCCTCCCGTCTCTCCCCACTCCAGGCCATACTTCACTCTGCTGCCCGGATCACTTTTCTGAAAATACTGTTCAGTCCATGTCTCCCCACTGATCAAGAACCTCTAGTTATTGCCCATCCACTTCGGCAAACAGGAACTCCTTACCCTTGGCTATAAAGCCCTCAGTATCGCCTTGCCCCTCCCAACTCACCTCCCTGATTTCCTACTATAATCCAGCCTGCACACTTAAGCTCCTCTAATGCCGACCTACTGGCTATACCTCGATCTCATCTATATCGCTAATGACCCCTCGCCCACATCCTGCCTCTGGCCTGAAACGCCCTCCCTTTTCCTATCTGACAGAATATTTCTCTCCCCACCTTCAAACTTGCCAACTTGTACTTCCCAAGCGCTTAGTACAGTGCTCTGCACACAGTAAGCACTCAATAAATACGATTGATTGACTGACTGATTGATTCAAAGCCTTGTTAAAAGCACATCTCCTCCAAGAGACCTCCCCCGACTAAACCCTCCTTCCCTCTTCTCCCACTCCTTTCTGGGTTGCCCTTGCATGGGATTTGTACCCTTTATTCATTCGTCCCTCAGCCCCATGTCACTTATAAACATATCTGTAATTTATTTATTCATTCATTCAATCATATTTATTGAGCGCTTCTAGACTGTGAGCCCGCTGTTGGGTAGGGACCGTCTCTATATGTTGCCAACTTGCACTTCCCAAGCGCTTAATACAGTGCTCTGCACACAGGAAGTGCTCAATAAATACGATTGAATGAATGAATGAATGTGTGCAGAGCACTGTACTAAGCGCTTGGGAAGTACAAGTTGGCAACATGTAGAGACGGTCCCTACCCAACAACGGGCTCACAGTCTAGAAGACATTCATATTAATGTCTGTCTCCCAAACTAGACTATAAGCTCACTGTTGGAAGTGAACGTGCCTACCAAATTTTTTATAATAATAATAATAATAATAATAGTGATGGCATTTATTAAGTGCTTACTATGTGCAAAGAACTGTTCTAAGCGCTGGGAAGGTTACAAGGTGATCAGGTTGTCCCAGGGCGGGGCTCACAGTCTTAATCCCCATTTTACAGATGAGGAAATTGAGGTCCAGAGAAGTGAAGCGACTTGCCCAAAGTCACACAGCTGACAATTTGAACCCATAAACTCTGACTCCAAAGCCCATGCTCTTTCCACTGAGCCATGCTGCTTCTTCTAGACTGTGAGCCCACTGTTGGGTAGGGACCGTCTCTATATGTTGCCAACTTGTACTTCCCAAGCACTTAGTAGAGTGCTCTGCACACAACAAGCACTCAATAAATACGATTGAATGAATGAATGAATTATATATATTATTATTTTATACTGTACTCTCCCAGGCGTTCAGTGCAGTGCTCTGCTCAAAGTAAGCAAATAGGATTGATAAGCTCCTCCAGGGAGCGGTAGCACGTCTCCCCGCTCAAGAACCTCCAGTGGTTGCCCACCCACCTCCACATCAAACAGAAACTCTTCACCATTGGCTTTAGAGTACTCGATCAGCTCACCCCAACACATCCCTGCCGGTCTCAGCTAAGCGACATTGCCAAGATCTGCCCTTTCCTCTCCATCATCCAAACTGCTACCCTGCTCGTTCAAGCTCTCCTCCTATCCCGTCTGGACTACTGTATCAGACTCCTCTCCGATCTCCCATCCTCCTGTCTCTCCCCACTTCAATCCATACTTCACGCCGCTGCCCGGATTGTCTTTGTCCAGAAACGCTTTGGGCATGTTACTCCCCTCCTCAAAAATCTCCAGTGGCTACCAATCAACCTACACATCAGGCAGAAATTCCTCACCCTGGGCTTCAAGGCTGTCCATCCCCTCGCCCCCTCCTACCTCACCTCCCTTCTCTCCTTCTCCAGCCCAGCCCGCACCCTCCGCTCCTCTGCCGCTAACCTCCTCACCGTACCTCGTTCTCACCTGTCCCACCGTCGACCCTCGGCTCACATCATCCCCCTGGCCTGGAATGCCCTCCCTACTGACAAATGCCAAGCTAGCTCTCTTCCTCCCTTCAAGGCCCTACTGAGAGCTCACCTCCTCCAGGAGGCCTTCCCGCACTGAGCCCCCTCCTTCCTCTCCCCCATACCCCCCTCCATCCCCCTCGCCTTACCTCCTTCCCCTCCCCACAGCACCTGTACATATGTATATATGTTTGTATGTATTTATTACTCTATTTATTCATTTATTTTACTTGTACATATCTATTCTATTTATTTTATTTTGTTAATATGTTTTGTTTTGTTCTCTGTTTCCCCCTTCTAGACTGTGAGCCTACTGTTGCCAACTTGTATTTCCCAAGTGCTTAGTACAGTACTCTGCACACAGTAAGTGCTCAATAAATACGATTGATTGATTGATTGACACCCTTCCTCGCAGATTTCCTACTACAGCCCAGTACAACCCAGGAACTTAGCTCCCGTAACGCCAACGTATTCAATGTATCTCTATCTCATCTAGCTGGCCGCTGGCACCTTGCCTACATCCTCCCTTTGGCCTGGTACTCCCTCCCCCTTCATATAATAATGATGGCATTTGTTAAGCGCTTACTATGTGCAAAGCACTGTTCTAAGCACTGGAGCACTATTAAGCACCTTCACATTAAGCAGATCACGGCGCTCTTCCCACCTTCAAAGCTGTATTAAAATCCCATCTCCTCTAAGAGGCCTTCCCTGACTAAGCCCTCATTTCCCCTACTCCCTCTCCCTTCTGCATTGCCAATGCACTGGGATTTGCATCTTTTTTTTTGATGGCGTTTATAAAGCGCTTACTATGTGCAAAGCACTGTTCTAAGTGCTGGGGAGGATACAAGGTGATCAGGTTGTCCCACAGGGGGCTCACAGTCTTAATTCCCATTTTACAGATGAGGTAACTGAGGCGCAGAGAAGTGAAATGACTTGCCCAGAGTCACACAGCTGACAAGTGGCGGAGCCGGGATTTGAACCCATGACCTCTTTTAAGCACTTGATATTCAACCGCATCCACAGCCCCACAGCATTTATTTGTGTGCTCTATCCACCAAGCCACGCTGCTTCTCAAGTACTGGGGTAGATCCAAGAGAAGCAGCGTGGCTTAGTGGAAAGAGCCCGGGCTTGGGAGTCAGAGGTCATGGGTTCTAATCCTGGCTCTGCCACTTGTCAGCTGTGTGACTTTGGGCAAGTCACAACTTCTCTGGGCCTCCGTTCCCTCATCTGTAAAATGGGGATTAAGTCTGTGAGCCCCATGTGGGACAACCTGATCACCTTGTATCTACCCCAGTGCTTAGAACAGTGCTTGGCATATAGTAAGCGCTTAACAAATACCATCATTATTATTATCCACCTCCCATATGGGGCTCACAGTCTTAACCCTCTTCTAGACTGAGCCCACTGTTGGGTAGGGACCGTCTCTATATGATGCCAACTTGTACTTCTCAAGCGCTTAGTATAGTGCTCTGCACACAGTAAGCGCTCAATAAATACGACAATGAATGAATGAATTTTGCAAATGACTTAACTGAGGCACAGAGAAGCGAGGTGACTCATTGTCCAAAGTCACACAGCAGACGAGCTTCGCCACTCGCTTTCGCTCTTTCCTGCCGGGTCTGTTCTCAGTGGGGCTCAGCGGGCAGTGAATAAGCAGGAGGGCAGGGAAGTAGCACATCGTGAAGTGCATGGGAAACTCTTTGTGTCTTGATGTATTAGTCCATTTCAGCCAAAGTGAATCTGGCAGTGTCCACGCTGGGCCTCAGAGTCACAACCGAGCAGGCAGTTGCCCCGATAACACTATAGGCCTTTGCCACCCACAAAAACCGGCTTCTTTTTAGGATTCCTGCTGAGCCTAACCACCTCCCTGAAGTGGTCTTTGGGTCAGAAACCTACACTACTGTTGGCACACCCGGGGTGGGCACTGGCCTGGGCTAGAACTCAGGTATCAGGATTCCCAATCAATCAATCAATCGTATTTATTGAGCGCTTACTGTGTGCAGAGCACTGTACTAAGCGCTTGGGAAGTACAAGTTGGCAACAGTTCCCAGAATAGGACTCTTTTCATTTGGACTGAGCGATGGCAGAGGGGGCTCTGGAAGAGGTCAGACTATTCCCGGGCCAAGCCCAAGGTTTTGGGCCTGAATAAGGTTCCAATTTATTTACCTGCACATCTACGGACACTGTGGTTAAAGAAGTGGGCACCTGAACTGAATGTTTGTATGATTTTTTTTTCCCTCCCTCCCTCCCTCTCTCTCTCTTAAGAACTTAAAGTAGGACCTCCTTCACCAGGGCTTTAAATGAGAGAGGCTCTTTGACACACAGCCTGTAATAAAAGTATTTCATGGCGGTAATCGCCCAAAACTGACTCATCAGAGAGAAATAAACATACAAGAGGGCAACCTGGACATTTGGAAACACAATCTTTTCACTTTTTAGGGTTTGCAGGGCGACTTACCTTTTTAGCAGCTGAATCCAATCGGGGCGAATGATAAGCTGGTGACATTTTGGCCTATTTTAAAAAAAAAAAAAGAACTTTTTATTATTCCTTAATAGTGCTGCATTTGACTATTACTGCTTTAAGTCGGTGAACTAGAACCAGAAAATGAATCATGGAATTTACCTGGGCACCAAAACAGACTTTGACATTTCATGGAAAACACGTTCAGGACATTGCCTTAAAAGCATCTTCTGGTGGAGAGAAAGCTAAGATGCCTCACATCCTTTCAGGCTAGGAGAGATGGGGAGGGTTTGGAATTCTTTTCACGAATAGGAGAAGAGTAAGGAGGGGAAGCCAACTTCCCGCATGAGAATCTCTATTTTAATAATAATAATGATGGCATTTATTAAACGCTTACTATGTGCAAAGCACTGCTCTAAGCACTGGGGAGGTTACAAGGTGATCAGGTTGTCCCACGGGGGGCTCACAGTCTTAATCCCCATTTGACAGATGAGGGAACTGAGGCCCAGAGAAGTGAAGTGACTTGCCCAAAGTCACACAGCTGACAATTGGCGGAGCCAGGATTTGAACCCATGACCTCTGACTCCCAAGCCTGTGCTCTTTCCACTGAGCCATGCTGCTTCGATTTTGTAGATAGAAATCGTGGATCAGAGTCAGCCAAGAATGAAAGCCCTGGTGGCCATGGTTTTATTTCCCTGCCCATCAAATAGCTAGTGGTGGTTCAAAAATAGATCGTGCCTCCTGTTTTCCTGCTCTGATTTCTCTCATTCAGATTTTCAGTTGAAGGGAATAGAAAATGAAAACATCAGGCTCAGGGCTACAAGGATCGAAACTGCTGCTGCCCAGGTTGTCATTTTAAATCCAAAGTTCGGCAGCGTTACAAGACCGAAGCTGGAAATATTTCTTACACTCTGCTGACATTAGCACTCTTTGTCCAGATGCTTAATGGCAGTTTCTAGCACTGGTTTAAGCGCTTAGTACAGTGCTCTGCACATAGTAAGCACTCAATAAATACGATTGATGATGATGGTCCGATGCCAGCTTTTGGCACGCTAAAAAGCAGCAGCTTGGCCTAGTGGTTAGAGCCCGGGCCTGGCTTCTCATCCTGGCTCCGCCACCTGTCTGCTCTGTGACCTTGGACAAGTCACTTCACTCCTCTGGGCCTCCGTGACTTCATCTGTAAAATGGGGATTCAGACTGTAAGCCCCATGGGGGACAGGGCCTGTGCCCAACCTGATTAGCTTGTATGTACCCAGTATCTGGCACATAGTAAGTGCTTAGCAAATACCATTAAAAAAAATCATCCTTAAGTGCAGGAATACACCAGAATTATATATTTAACATCACAATATAACATCATTCTAGACTGTGAACCCACTGTTGGGTAGGGGCCGTCTCTATATGTTGCCAACTTGTACTTCCCAAGCGCTTAGTACAGTGCTCTGCACACAATAAGCACTCAATAAATACAACTGAATGAATGAATGAACAAAATCTAAGCACTTTGCCCCTAGCAAAGGCACCGGTTAACTGCCCAAAGCTTTGGATGCACACCTCGCGGAAAGCTAATCCTCTGGAGGTCGAATCAGTAAAGAGAAGCAGCGTGGCTCAGTGGAAAGAGCACAGGCTTAGGAGTCAGAGGTCGTGGGTTCTAATCCTGGCTCTGCCGTTTGTCAGCTGTGTAACTTTGGGCAA
Source organism: Tachyglossus aculeatus (assembly GCF_015852505.1). NCBI lineage: Eukaryota > Metazoa > Chordata > Mammalia > Monotremata > Tachyglossidae > Tachyglossus > Tachyglossus aculeatus. The sequence goes on from NC_052066.1 coordinate 66,484,860, forward strand.
GTCACTATTACCTCATCTGTAAAATGGGGATTCAGACTGTAAGCCCCACGTGGGGCAACCTGATCACCTTGTATCCCCCCAGTGCTTTGCACATAGTAAGCGCTTAACAAATGCCATCATTATTATTATTAAAGAGCTTCAATGGCAACAGAAATGTCTTAGGGCCACTCATGAAAAACCTCACGTACTACCTTCAGGTAACCCCCTGGGCAATTCCATTTAAAAAGCCCTGAGTGTGTCTCCATGGGGCCTGAGGTTTCTGCCAACTCACAGAGACATCATCACATCGAGAATGCCCAACTCTGGGGAAATTCTTAATGAAATGGGGCAGCAACCTGTTGAAGCCCAGTTGGACGACTGTTGACAGTGGTCTTGTGGTTGACCTCAACTTCATCATCATCATCAATCGTATTTATTGAGCGCTTACTATGTGCAGAGCACTGTACTAAGCGCTTGGGAAGTACAAATTGGCAACATATAGAGACAGTCCCTACCAACAGTGGGCTCACAGTCTCAAAGAGTGGGCTCACAGTCTAAAAGTGGGCTCACAGTCTCAACTTCCAAACATCTCGAATATGTGGAATTTCCTTTAAGTTCAATGGGAGCAGCCTGGGCCCGGAAAAAAGCACTTGGTTGACAATATCATTTCTCTGAACACCAGAGGTGACTAAGGCCCCAAGTACTTTTACCTTTCTCAGAACCACTGCGTGAACAAAATCACCAACATGATAGCTTTTGTTTTTGGGGAAAAAAAACCCAGCATCTCAAGTGTTCACCATGTGCAAGGCATTGTACTAAGCACTGGGGTAGATGAGAGATAATCAGGTTGGACACAGTCCCTACCCCACATAGGGCTCACAGTTTTAATCCCCTTTGTACAGATGAAGTAACCAATACTAGAGAAGCAGAGTGGCTCAGGGGAAAGAGCGCAAGCTTGGGAGTCAGAGGTCATGGATTCTAATCCCAGCTTTGCCACTGATCAGCTGTGTGACTTTGGGCAAGTCACTTAACTTCTCTATGCCTCAGTTACCTCATCTGTAAAATGGGGATGAAGACTGTGAGCCTCATGTGGGACAACCTGATTACCTTGTATCTCCCCCAGTGCTTGGCACATAGTAAGTGCTTAACAAATACCAAAATTATTATTATTATTATTATTGAACAATGCATTATAAATTTTTTTTACTTGAGATATGTGACTGGCCTAAGGTCACACAGCAGACAAGTGAAGTCGACATTAGAACCCAGATCCTGACTTCAGGCCTTTCGCTCCAATAAAGCGCGATCCACTTTCTATCTTGGGAAAAAACCACTAGCCTGTTGGTCCAGACTGAATTACAACACACACTCGGTGACTTGAGGAATTTACTGACAGGGCCGTGGTTATCTTATTTGACTGTTCTATGATGAAACGTACTTTGTCTAGATCATTATCAGGCCTCAGAGCATACACAGCCAGATGCTAGACAATAGATAAACAGGGTGTCCAGAAACAAATGAGGAATTAGAAGCAACTTCACTTTGACAAAAAAACACGATCTATTTGCCCTGATGTAAGAATGTTTTTTCACTCAACTCACATTGCCATATAATATTACACTTTCATTTGTACGCATTGGACAACACTCTAATCTGTAACTTGGCAGCCTATTGTCTAATAAAAAGAAAACACGGTCCAATGATACCAGATAATAATAATGATAATAGCGGTATGTAATAATAATAATGTTGGTATTTGTTAAGTGCTTACTATGTGCCAAGCACTGTTCTAAGCACAGGTAATCAGGTTGCCCCACAGTCACAGTCTTAATCCCCAGTTTACAGATGAGGTAACAGGCACAGAGAAGTGAAGTGACTTGACCAAGTTCACATAGCTGACAAATGGCAGATCCGGAATTAGAACCCATGACCTCTGATTCCCAAGCCCGGGCTCTTTCCACTAATCCATGCTGCTTCTCTATATGTATATGTGATGTACTTACTACGTGCCAGGCACTGTACTATGCGCAGGGGTGGGTACAAGATAATTTGGTTGGACACAGTCCCTGTCCCACAGGGGGCTCACAGTCTCCATCCCCATTTTACAGATGAGGGAACTGAGGCACAGAGACGTAAACTGACTTGCCCAAGGTCACGCAGAAGACAAGTGGCGGAGCTGGGGTAAGAACTCAGGTCCTTCTGACTCCAAGGCATGTGCTCTATCCACTAAGCCAAGCTGCTTCTAAAATAATCAAGTTGGACACAGTCCCTGTCCCACATGGGGCTCACGGCCCCAATTCCCAATTTACAGATGAGGTCACAGGCACAGAGAAGTGAAGTGGCTTGCCCAAGGTCACACAGCAGACAAGTGGTAGATCCAGGATTATAACCCAGGTCCTTCTGATTCCCAGGCCTATGCTCTATCTATAGGCCAGATCTCACAATCCAGGTAAATAAGATTTCTTAAATTCCTTAGAGAATTCAAAAAGAACAAACCACGGTAATTGGTTAACATATCTGTATTGGGAAATATAAAATATCACAGTGATCAAAGAGTTATTTGGAGGTATTAAACAGTAGGAGTGGCAATACAGTACTCAATACCCACTGGATGCAGTGCACTGTACTAAATGCTAAATAGTTCCATATAAATATGGCCTACATAAAGGCCTTTTCCACTTCAATAACTTTGGGAAAAAAATCCTTTCTTGGAACACCAGAAAAAAAATCTGTTGCTTTTACATTGGCTTCTCTCCTTCTGTTGCTGTTTAAAGGATTAATAAAATATGACTAAAAAGGCTGCGCTGTGCTGTTTACTCCCCATGGATTTCTTTCCTTAAAAGTTTGCCTTCAGGCGGAAATCCTATTTTTCACAGCATCTGATGGAACTTATGCTGTTAGCTATCTTTTGATCAGAGTGGATTTTCTCGAAGCAGACGAGCTATTGAACGATGCATTATAAAAAAGTTTTACTTGAGGTATTTGACTATTTTGTGTTTGAAAGTGGATACGGGTGAAGGATGAATGTCTTTCAGGTGTGCCGGTTTATTCTCTGCCCCCAGTAACATAGGCACTTAAAAGCTCTCATCCCTTAATAACACTGCTAACTAAACTCTGGGCTGAATTATTCAGAACAGATGCTCCAGGGAGTCATCAATTATTTATTTTTCTTGCATTTTACAGTAAGTAAAGATTTTATGCCAACCAATGCCAAAAGAGATGTCCACCCCAGCCAGAAAATGAGATGCAAATAATCAACCGCAGCAACTCTTTGCTGGAACAGATTATGAGACCAATTGGAGGGTTGGGTTTTTTTGGTTTCTTTTGTTGTTGTTCTTGTTTTTAATGGTATTTGTTCAGCACTTATTATGTGTCAAGCACTGTTCTAAGCGCTGGGGTTGATACAAGATAATCAGACTGGACATAGTCCCTGCCCCACATGGGGCTCAAGGTCAAAACTGGAGGGAGGAGTACCGAGTCCCCATTTTACGGATGGTGTCACTGAGGGGCTAATAAAAATAATAATAATAATGGTATTTCATTCATTTATTCAATCATATTTATTGAGCGCTTACTACGTGAAGAGCACTGTACTAAGCGCTTGGGAAGTACAATTTGGCAACATATAGAGACGGGGTCCCTACCCAACAGTGGGCTCTTTGTTAAATGCTTACTATGTGCCAAGTACTGTTCTAAGCGCTGGGGTAGATACAAGGTAATCAGGTTGTCCCATGTGGGGCTCACAGTCTTAATCCCCATTTTACAGATGAGCTAACGGAGGCCCAGAGAAGTGAAGTGACTTGCCCAAAGTCACACAGCTGATAGGTGGCGGCACCGGGATTAGAACCCACGACCTCTGACTCCCAAGCCCGGGCTCTTTCCACAAAGCCACGCTGCTTCTCTAAAGTTAAATGACTTGCCCAGGGTCACACAACCAACACGTGGTGGAGCCGGCATTAGAACTCAGGTCCTCACTCTCAGGCCCGTGCTCTTTCCGCTAGGCCACGCTGCTTCACTACGTACGGTTTCTGCCCACATAACCAGTACTGTGGTGAAACTTCCCAAACAAAAAAAAAGAGGTGAGAGAAGGCGATTTCACCAGCAAACCAAGCAATCCAGCCAGAAATTAGGGACCTTGAAAACGTTGAAACGAGTAAGCACTTACGGAGAGGAACGCTCACAAGGTTGTCAAGTTTTGCAGCGTACTAATGCACTGGGGGCTTGAGGAATTGACTTAGCGGCCCTCCGACGGGGGGGATTTGGCCGGTAGCAGCCAAGATAATGTCCGTCAGCAGAAAGAGACTCAATCTCACCGTTAGGTCACTGCTCTCTTCGCCCGGGAAAGCTCATTCATTCATTCATTCATTCAATCGTATTTATTGAGCGCTTCCTGTGTGCAGAGCACTGTACTAAGCACTTGGGAAGTACAACTAGGCGCTTGGGAAGTAGTGACAACACCCACAAGGGACTCCAAGGGAATTAGAAGAGCAGTGTGGTCTACCGGACAGAGCACAGGCCTGGTCGTCAGGAGGACTGGGTTCTGATCCCAGCTCCGAAACCCGTCTGCTGTGTGACCCTGGGCAAGTCACTTTGCTTCTCTGGGCTTCAGTTACCTCCTCTGTAAAATGGGGATGAAGACTGAGCCCCACGTGGGACATGGACTGTGCCCAAAGTGATTACCTTGTATCTAACCCAGCGCTTAGAATGGGGCCTAACACATAGTAAGTGCGTAACATATATCAACCTACAAAATGGGGATTCAAAACCTGTTCTCTCTCCTATTTTAGCCTGTGAGTCCCATGTCGGGTCTGATTATTCTGTATCTACCGCAGCACTTAGTCTACTACTTGGCACATAGTAAGCACTTAACGAAAACCAAAGTGCTCATTGTGGGCAGGGAATATGTCTGTTTATTGCTATATTGTACTCTCCCAAATGCTTTGTACAGTGCTTCGTGAACAGTAACTGCTCCATAAATACTATTGACTGACTGACTCATCAGCACTGGGCAATCAACCTCAACCCCATGGCACTTATGTATATATCTGTTATTTATTTATTCGTATTAATGTCTATCTCCCCCTCTAGATTGTAGGCTCGATGTGGGCAGGGAATATATGTTTATTGTTATATTGTACTCTCCCAAGGGCTTAGCACACAGTAAGCAGCGAACATGAGAAGCGGCGTGACTTAGTGGAAAGAGCACGGGCTTGGGAGTCAGAGGTCGTGGGTTCTAATCCCAGTAAGTCACTTAACTTCTCTATGCCTCGGTTACCTCATTTGTAAAATAGGGATTAAGACTGTGAGCCCCAAGTGGGACAATTTGATAACTTTGTACCTTTCCCAGCACTTAGAACAGGGCTTGGCACATAGTAAGTGCTTAGAAAATACCGTTATTATTATTAAGCATCCCATAAATATGACTGAATCAATACATTTTTTTTTTTAAAAAAAGCAGGGTCCCTTTCTGTGAATGGAAGCTCAGAACTGCAGTCTTGTACTGAGCTATGCATCTTCATTTGGGTCATCAATCATTCAATGGCACTGACTGAGTGCTTATTATGTGCAGAGCACTGTACTAAGTGCTTGGGAGAGTACAATACAACAGAATTAACAGACACGTTCCAATCAATCAATCAAGGGAATTTATTGAGAGCTTACTCTGTGCAGAGCACTGTACTAAGCTCTTGAGAGAGTACAATGGATTTGGTAGAAACGTTCCTGGCCCACAGTTAGCTTGCAGTTTGGAGGGAAAGCTGAAGGAACCCCACAGCTGAAATACAGACAGTCTAATAATAATAATGGTATTTGTTAAACGCTAGCTGTGTGCCAGGCACTGTTCTAAGCACTGGGGTGGATACAAGCAAATTGGTTTGGACGCAGTCCCGATCCCACAGGGGACTCACAGTCTCAATCCCCACTTTACAGATGAGGTAACAGGTACAGAGAAGTGACGTGAATTGCCCAAGGTTAGGAGAAGCAGTGTGGCTCAGTGGAAAGAGCCAGAGCTTGGGAGTCAGAGGTCATGGGTTCTAATCCTGACTCCGCCACTTGTCAGCTGTGTGACTTTGGGCAAGTCACTTAACTTCTCGGGGCCTCAGTTCCCTCATCTGTAAAATGGAGATTAAGACTGTGAGCCCCACGTGGGACAACCTGATCACCTTGTATCTCCCCCAGCACTTAGAACAGTGCTTTGCACATAGTAAGTGCTTAAGAAATACCATCATTATTATTATTTAGTGGCGGAGCTTTGATTAGCACCCATGACCTTCTGACGATATGTTGCCAACTTGTACTTCCCAAGCGCTTAGTACAGTGCTCTGCACACAGTAAGCGCTCAATAAATACGATTGAATGAATGAATGTCCATTAGTGAGCCCCCTTTTTCCTCTCCTCCTTCCCATCCCCCTGCCCTACCTCCTTCCCCTCCCCACAGCACCTGTATACATGTTTGTACAGATTTATTACTCTATTTTACTTGTACATATTTACTATTCTATTTATTTTGTTAATGATGTGCATTTAGCTTTAATTCTATTTGTTCTGATGACTTGACACCTGTCCACATGTTTTGTTTTGTTGTCTGTCTCCCCCTCCTAAACTGTGAGCCCGTTATTGGGGAGGGACCATCTCTATATGTTGCCAACTTGTACTTCCCAAGTGCTTTGTACAGTGCTCTGCACACAGTAAGCGCTCAATAAATATGATTGATTGAATGAATGAATGAATATTGGTGTATATATAGGTGTATATTAATCATTCATTCATTCATGGGACACAGCAAAAGTGCTTTCATTTGCTTTCTAGGTTCTTGAGATAATCCCATTTCTTGTACATCACAGGCAACAAAGTCAAAGAGATCCTTCAGATCTGCCGCAGGCATGTCGGAGACAGAGTATAATACTTTTCACCCAATAAGGAATCGGTTTGTGTAACATTATTAGGAAGCATCAAAGTCAAAAGCAGCTGGTTTGAAAAGGGGGCCAGGTAATTGTACTTGTATTAGCCTAAATTTAGGAAGGTAAGGCTTTTTTTTTTCCCCAATCAGAATTTAATAGGCTCAGCAACAAATATGCCTTTGATATGTAAAAGAATCTTGAAAACTGCGACCTCCTGCTGAGAAGGTGGGAGGGAAATGAAAAAGCAGACAACTGGACTAGGCAAGTGGGGGTTTTGGGCCTTCAAAGATCTCTCCCCCAGCCCCTGAGGATGAACTGAAGGAAAGTGACTTCTTAGCATATTTATGAGAGAGAGGCTGTGGTGAGCTTTAGTCATGTGCTTGCTGACTCTCTCTGGCCCAGATGGCTGGGAGATAGAGCTCAAGGGCAGAGACAACACAAGCCCACCCAACATCTTGATGATGATGATGACGGTATTTGTTAAGCGTTTACTATTTGTCCAGCACTGTTCTAAGCACTGAGGCAGACACAAGCTAATCAGGTTGAACACAATTCCAGTCCCACAAGGAGGTCACAGTCTTAATCCCCATTTTACAGATGAGGTAACTGAGGCCCAGAGAGATTTAAGGGACTCGCCCAAAGTCACACAGCAGACGAGTGGCAGAGCCAGGATTAGAACCCAAGTCTTTCTAACTCCCAAGTCCATCTCTAACCACTAAGCCACGTTGCTTCCCTCCATTTCAGGGAGGGAATTCATTGTTGCCAATTTGTACTTCCCAAGCGCTTAGTACAGTGCTCTGCGCACAGTAAGCGCTCAATAAATACGACTGATGATGATGATGATTTCAGAAGGGGGACCTCGTTTCCCTGCTCTTTCAGTGGGGCCAAGCACTGCATCTCATCCCACCTAGGATGGGGCAGCGTCCAGCCTGATTTGCTTACATCCACAAAGGCCACCAGCGCTTAGTACAGTGCCTGGCACATAGTAAGGCCTTAACAAATACCACAGTTATTACTACTACATGTAATTTCTTGGAATGACGCAGCCAGCCCACCTCCTGTACCTCCTGCCACTCAGCTAGATTCCGCAGTTTCAGTGTGCTTAGTACAGTGCCTGGCACATAGTAAGGGCTTAACAAATATCACAGTTATTATTATCATTGCCAATTATAAATTTACACAGCCTCTAAATTTTGACCCCCAGCCCCCGTACTGGCCGCCATTTCCCGTTTCTCAATAGATCCTGAAGAGTAAGAGTAAGGAAAGGGAATGTACAGACACATTCCCTGCCCACAACGAGCTCACAGTCTAGAGGGGGAGACCGACTTTAAGACTGGTCTGTAAGCTCATTGTGGGCAAAGGAATGTATCTGTTGTATTGTTATACTGTCCTCTCCCAACATAATGCTGGTGACAGATTTATTTTTTATCTTAGCTCCCAAGCGGCCCTAGCAGAGAGTGGAAGCACAGAGAAGCAACATGCTCAGGTGGCTAGAAGCGCTCCACCACTTTTCATTCATTCAATCGTATTTGTTGAGCGCTTACTGTGTGCAGAGCACTGTACTAAGCGCTTGGGAAGTACAAGTTGGCAACATATGGAGACGGTCCGTACCCAACAGCGGGCTCAATCAATCAATCAATCAATCAATCGTATTTATTGAGCGCTTACTATGTGCAGAGCACTGTACTAAGCGCTTGGGAAGTACAAATTGGCATCACATAGAGACAGTCCCTGCCCAACAGTGGGCTCACAGTCTAAAAGGGGGAGACAGAGAACAGAACCAAACATACCAACAAAATAAAATAAGTAGGCTAGAAATGTACAAGTAAAATAAATAAATAAATAAATAAATAGAGTAATAAATATGTACAACCATATATACATATATACAGGTGCTGTGGGGAAGGGAAGGAGGTAAGATGGGGGGATGGAGAGGGGGACGAGGGGGACAGGAAAGAAGGGGCTCAGTCTGGGAAGGCCTCCTGGAGGAGGTGAGCTCTCAGCAGGGCCTTGAAGGGAGGAAGAGAGCTAGCTTGGCGGATGGGCAGAGGGAGGGCATTCCAGGCCCGGGGGAGGACGGGGGCCGGGGGTTGATGGCGGGACAGGCGAGAGCGAGGTACAGTGAGGAGATTAGTGGTGGAGGAGTGGAGGGTGCGGGCTGGGCAGTAGAAGGAGAGAAGGGAGGTGAGGTAGGAGGGGGCGAGGTGATGGACAGCCTTGAAGCCCAGGGTGAGGAGTTTCTGCCTGATGCGCAGATTGATCGGTAGCCATTGGAGGTTTTTGAGGAGGGGAGTAATATGTCCAGAGCGTTTCTGGACAAAGATAATCCGGGCAGCAGCATGAAGTATGGATTGAAGTGGAGAGAGGCACGAGGATGGGAGATCAGAGAGAAGGCTGGTGCAGTAGTCCAGACGGGATAGGATGAGAGCTTGAATTAGCAGGGTAGCGGTTTGGATGGAGAGGAAAGGACGGATCTTGGCAATGTTGCGGAGCTGAGACCGGCAGGTTTTGGTGACGGCTTGGATGTGAGGGGTGAACGGGAGAGTGGAGTCGAGGATGACACCAAGGTTGCGGGCTTGTGAGACGGGAAGGATGGTAGTACCGTCAACAGAGATGGGAAAGTCAGGGAGAGGACAAGGTTTGGGAGGGAAGACAAGGAGCTCAGTCTTTGACATGTTGAGCTTTAGGTGGCGGGCGGACATCCAGATGGAGATGTCCTGAAGGCAGGAGGAGATGCGAGCCTGGAGGGAGGGGGAGAGAGCAGGGGCAGAGATGTAAATCTGGGTGTCATCAGCGTAGAGATGATAGTTGAAGCCGTGGGAGCGAATGAGGTCACCAAGGGAGTGAGTGTATATTGAGAACAGAAGGGGACCAAGCACTGAACCTTGGGGAACCCCCACAGTAAGAGGATGGGAGGGGGAGGAGGAGCCTGCAAAAGAGACTGAGAAAGAACGACCGGAGAGATAAGAAGAGAACCAGGAGAGGACGGAGTCTGTGAAGCCAAGGTCAGATAACGTGTTGAGGAGAAGGGGGTGGTCCACAGTGTCAAAGGCAGCTGAGAGGTCGAGGAGGATTAGGACAGAGTATGAGCCGTTGGATTTGGCAAGCAGGAGGTCATTGGTGACCTTTGAGAGCGCAGTTTCCGTGGAATGAAGGGGACGGAAGCCAGACTGGAGGGGGTCGAGGAGAGAGTTGTTGTTGAGGAATTCTAGGCAGCGCGTGTAGACAACTCGTTCAAGGAGTTTGGAAAGGAATGGTAGGAGGGATATGGGACGATAACTAGAAGGTGAGGTGGGGTCAAGAGAGGGTTTTTTTAGGATGGGAGAGACATGGGCATGTTTGAAGGCAGAGGGGAAGGAACCAGTGGAGAGTGAGCGGTTGAAGATGGAAGTTAAGGAGGGGAGAAGGGATGGAGCGAGAGATTTCATAAGATGAGAGGGAATGGGGTCAGAAGCACAGGTGGCCGGAGTAGCACTTGAGAGGAGGGAGGAGAGTTCCTCTGAGGATACCGCTGGGAAGGATGGGAGAGGAGCAGACAGTGTTGAGAGCCGGGGGGTTGGAGATAGGGGGGAAGAGACTTTGGGGAGGTCGGACCTGATGGATTTAATTTTGTTAATGAAGTAGGAGGCTCACAGTCTAGAAGGGGGAGACAGACAACAAAACAAAACATATTAACAAAATGAAATAAATAGAATAAATATGTACAAGTAAAATAACTGAATAGAGTAATAAATATGTACAAACATATATACATATATACAGGTGCAGTGGGGAGGGGAAGGAGGTAAGGTGGGGGAGAGGAAGGAGGGGGCTCAGTCTGGGAGGAGGGGGCTCAGTCTGGGGAGGGTGACCACTTGTCTGCTGGGTGACCTTAGGCAAGTCACTTCACTTTTCTGGGCCTAAGTTACCTCATCTGTAAAATGAGTATTGAGACCTTGAGCCCCACGTGGGGCAGGGACTGCGTCCAACCCAATTAGCTTGTACCCACCGCAGCGCTTAGTACAGTGCCTGGCTCAGAGTAAGCACTTAAACACCACAATTATTAACTCAAACCAATGAAACACTGCCAGGCAGCTGGACGGACAGTAGCTTTCTCCTTCCTTCCTCCCGCTTCCCCACCTGCGTGCGAAAAAATGAGTTTTTACCTGGGCTTGGGTTAGTCTTCCCTTTTTCATCTCCGGCACATTTTCGCTTAGCTTCCCTGCTCTGTTACGTGAATTGCATTTGTAGCAAATCCACTTTATTTGGCCCTCGGTGTTTATGCCGCACTCTTTGTTCAGCAAACAGAAGGAGTGGTACAGGTGACCACAGCTGCAAAAGGAAGGAAGGCCTTTTCTCAGTTTCTATCCGTCGATCCACCCGTCCATCGACGGCATTGACTGAACACTTACTGGGTATGGCCTCCTCCAGGAGGCCTTCCCAGACTGAGCCCCCTTTTTCCTCTCCTCCTCCCCATCCCCCCACCACCCTACCTCCTTCCCCTCCCCGCAACACTTGTATATATTTGTACAGATTTATCACTCTATTTTACTTGTCCATATTTACTATGCTATTTATTTTGTTAATGATGTGCATATAGCTATAATTCTATTTGTTCTGACGGTTTTGACACCTGTCTACATGTTCTGTTTTGTTGTCTGTCTCCCCCTTCTAGACTGTGAGCCCGTTGTTGCATAGGGACCGTCCCTATATGTTGCCGACTTGCACTTCCCAAGCACTTAGTACAGTGCTCTGCACACAGTAAGTGCTCAATAAATACGATTGAATGAATGAATGAATGAATGAGTGGCACGCTTGGGAGAGTACACTATAACAGAGCTGGTAGCCACTGCCCTCTGCCCACGAGGAGCTTACTTGGGCGAGTACCTTCACTTTCCAGGCCTGAATTCCCTCATTTGTCAAGTGGGGATCAAAACTTTGAGCCCCGTGTGGGACGTGGACCGCATCCAACCTGATTAGCTTTTATCTTTCCCAGCGCTTAGCATAATAATAATAATGACGGCATTTGTTAAGCGCTTACTATGTGCCAAGCACTGTTCTAAGCGCTGGGGGGGATACAAGGTGATCAAGTTGCCCCACGTGGGGCTCACAGTCTTAATCCCCATTTTTCAGATGAAGTAACTGAGGCTCAGAGATGTTAAGCTCCCCCTCGTCCCGCTCTCCATTCCCCCATCTTACCTCCTTCCCTTCCCCACAGCACCTGTATATATGTTTGTACATATTTATTACTCTATTTATTTATTTTCCTTGTACATATCTATTCTATTTTATTTTGTTAGTATGTTTGGTTTTGTTCTCTGTCTCCCCCTTCTAGACTGTGAGCCCACTGTTGGGTAGGGACTGTCTCTATATGTTGCCAACTTGCACTTCCCAAGCGCTTAGTACAGTGCTCTGCACACAGTAAGCGCTCAATAAATACGATTGATTGATTGATTGATAGAGGGGGAGAATGACAGTTAAATCAACCATCATTCTTCTGAGCGCTTATGGTGTGCAGAGCACTGTATTAAGCGCTTGGAAGAGCAGTGTGGGCTAGTGAATAGAGCAAGGGACTGTGGGTCAGAAGTATCTGACCTTTAATCCCGGCTCTGCCACTAGTCTGACGTGTGACCCTGGGCAAGTCACTTCACTTCTCTCTGCCTCAGTTACCTCATCTGTAAAACGGTAATTAAGAGTGTGAGCCCCATGTAGGATGGGGACTCTATCCAATCCGATTTGCTTGTATCCATCAAGCGCTTAGTACCATGCCCAACACTTAGTATGTGCTTAACACCACAATTACTATTACAACATAATTCATTCATTCATTCAATTGTATTTATTGAGCACTTACTGTGTGCACAGCACTGTACTAAGTGCTTGGGAAGTACAAGTTGGCAACATATAGAGGCGGCCCCTACCCAACAGTGGGCTCACAGTCTAGAAGGTGGGCTCACAGTCTAGGAGAGTTGGTAGCCACTGTTTCCTGCCTACGAGGCACTTAGAGTCTAGAGGGGGAGACAGACATTAAAATAAATTGCAGACCAATCATATATATTGAGCGCTTATTATGTGTAGAGCATTGTACTAAGCCCTTGGGAGAGTACAGTACAATAATAACAGACACATTCCCTGCCCACAACGAGCTCTCAGTCTAGAAGGGGAGACCGACTTTAAGATTAGCCTGTAAGCTCATTGTGGGCAAGAAATGTACCTGTTATATTGTTATACTGTACTCTCCCATGCGCTTAGTACAGTGTTCTGCCCACAGAAAGCTTTCAATACATACAATTGACTGACATTAAAATAAATTGCAGGTTAATCGTGATGCAGATGGCAGACCTGCAGGGAGACCCCACTGTTCACCGCTTCAGTGACGATGATGATGACGATGATGATGAAGGTATTTGTTAAGCGCTTACTATGTGTCAGCACTGTTCTATGTGCTGAGGTAGATACAAGCTAATCAAGTTGGACACAGTCCCTGTCCCACATGGCTTAGTGGAAAGAGCCCGGGCTTGGGAGTCAGAGGACCTGGGTTCTAATCCTGGCTCTGCCACTTGTCTGCTGTGTGCCCTTGGGCAAGTCGCTTAACTTCTCTGTGCCTCAGTTGCCTCATCTGCAAAATGGAGTTTAAAATTGTGAGCCCCCCCGTGGGACAACCTGATTACCGTATATCTACCCCAGCACTTAGAACCCCAGCACTTAGAGCAGTGCTTGGCACATAGTAAGCCCTTAACAAATACCATCATCATTATTATTATTATTATTCATCCCAATTTTACAAATGAGGGACCTGAAGCATAGAGATGTAAAGTGACTTGCCCAAGGTCACACAGCAGACAAGTGGCAGAAGTGGGATTAGAACCCAGGTCCTCCTGTCCTCTCCTCTGCTCCCTATGGGCCTTGCTTCCAGGACTTTTGTTCAAGGATATCTCAAACACGGGGTTAGTAAGCGCTCAATAAATATGATTGAATGAATGCACCCCACCCTCCACCAAAATCCAAGGGCTAGAGAATAAAACATCTCTCTTTCTCTCTCTCTTACCTAAAGACAATGATTTCATCGGCCATTTCTTGTCGTCTCTTATACTGCTGCAGACATATACAGCAGTAATCCTGTTTGGGATTTAATCCTCTAGTGATTGATGCTCTCAAATTACTGAGTGACCAGTGGAGATCACGGTTTAGGAGGCTAGTGGTGGTTTCCAGGAGTGTCTAAGAAATAAAGGGGGGGGGGGGGGGGAAGGGGTTACAAAGGTAAGAGAATGAATACAAAAGCCCTCATTTAAATTAAACTCTTTGGAAACTTGGCTAAAAAATTAATCCAACAGTGCCCCTGAATGATGAGATTATGCATTAACCTCCTCTTGTTTCACAACTGAATTGAAAAGCTGATACGGGTGAAGACTGTCCAATGGGTACGTTTTCTTTCTCTATTCTACCTAACAGAAGCCACTTTTTCCATCACTAGGCTTTTTGTATTTACTCACCTCGATGTTTATATGTACCTTCTCTCACAACTGAAAAAAAACCATACTTGTTAAGCACTGGTCTAAACTCTGGGGTAGATATAAATTAATCAGGTTTGGCACAGTTCCTCAAGGGACTCACAGTTTAAGTAGGAAGGAGTATGATTTAATCCCCATTTTACAGATGAGATAACTGAGGCCCAGAGAGGTTAAGTGACTTGCCCAAGGTCACACAGTAGACACATGGCAGAGCCAGGATTAGAACTCAGGTCTTCTGACACCCAGGGTCCATGTTCTTTCTGGTAGATTAAGCTCCTTCTTCAACTGAAGTATCCAAATCGTGTGTCTCTCCCCTGGCAGTTTGAGAACTCTAGATCTCAGGGCTCCATTCAATGAATTTGGACATCAAGTGACAAAACTTAAACAATTTTAATCCAGACTTTGACTTTCAACTCCACTTGATCCACTTGCTTTTTCCAAGTTTCCAATGACCCTTTTTCTTTGTACAAATGGCTACTATTCAATTTTCACCCACCTTAACTTTTCCATCACTTCTGACCTTGCTGAGCTCACTAATTTCTCAAACCCCTATCTGGCCTGGCTTGCCAATTAACCGTCCTTATTTACGAAGCTCAGGGCCTATTTTTCAACTGAGAAGTGAAATTTCCCCAAACCCTGAAAGCATTTCCATGTGTTTTCTTTCCATTTATCACTATGTCATGATTCTTCAATCAATCAATGGCATTTATTTTTTTTTACGGTATTTGTTAAGCACTTACTATGTGCCAGGCCTGTTCTAAGCACCGATATAAACGCAGGGTAATCAGGATGGACACAGTCCATGTCCCACATGGGGTGCTTAGTCTTAATCTCTATTTTACGGATGAAGTAACTGAGGCACAGAAAAGTTAAGTGATTCGCCCAAGGCCACACAAAAGGCATGTGGCAGAACCAGGATTGGAGCCCAGGTCCTTCTGAATCCCAGACCCATGCTCTACCCACCAGCCCATGTTGCTTTTATTATTATTATTATTATTGTATTTGTTAAGTGCTTACTATGTGCCAGGCACTGTACTAAGCACTGTGGTGGATACAAGCAAATCGTGTTGGACACAGTCCCTGTACCATATGGGGCTCACAGGCTTCATCCCCATTTTGCAGATGAGGGAACTGGGACACTGAGAAGTCAAGTGCCTTGTCCAAGGTCACACAGAGGGCAAGTGGCAGAACCGTGATTAGAACCCATGACCTGTTGATTCCCAGGCCCATGCTCTATCCACTACACCATGCTGCTTCTCATTTTCCTCTCATTGCTGTTTTTCATTGTCCTCTCACTGTACGCAGAGCACTGTACCAAGCACTTGGGAGAGTACACTATAATACAGCTGGTAAAAACTTTGGCCTCACTGCTTTTTCCTGCTGACCAATCAATAAAGGAAACAAGGCTATTTTTGCAGTAACATTCTTGCCTTTCTCTGTGTAACCAAAAATATAAGCTGTTGTTACTGGCTAAAGAAAATGTGATTTGTGATTCGATGTGGAGTTTTTACATGGCTTCCCAGTTTTGTTTCTTTGTTGCCAACTTGTACTTCCCAAACGCTTAGTACAGTGCTCTGCACACAGTAAGTGCTCAATAAATACGACTGAATGAATGAATCCCCTCCACCTCGCCTCTTCGTCCTACAGACAATTGGTCTTCTGGTATCCCTGGAGATGGCCAGACAAGTCCCAGAAATGCCTGAGTCGTGTCCTTCCCTTCCTGCTCTGAAGCTATTCTTTGGCAGGCCTAGGTGGGGGAGGAGTGTGAAAAAGTGAAAACGTCTACTCCTGGTGGGAAACCAAGGGGAACGATCATTTAAGAGAAGCAGCATGGCCTAGTGGAAAGAGCTCGGACCTGGGAGCCAAAAGGATCTGGGTTCTAATCCCAGCTCTTGAAGGTCCCAAGACCTTCAAACTTCCAGGGCTGTGCTCTATCCACTAGGCCACGCTGCTTCTCCTAGTCAAGGAAGGCCCCTTGGAGGAGGTATGCTTTTAATACTTGGACACAACTTGGACACACACTTGATCTCATCATTTCTAACCACTGCACTATCTCCACCCTCACCAACTCTGAAATCCCTCTCTCTGAACACAACTTTCTCACTCGTCCTCCCTGTAAATCTACTATTCTCCCACAGACACCTCCGCTCTCTCGACCCCATCCATCTCTCTCAGCGCATCACACCCTACCTGCTCTACCCACTCTGGATGACCAAATAGATGCTCTCAACTCCACCCTCTCTACTCAACTCACTCGCTCCCCTACACCTTCGTCACCCTTGCACCACTGGATACCTCCAATGTCCGCATCCTTCGCTCTTATGCTCGAGCTGCCGAACGCTGCTGGTGGAAATCTAAAAAACAGGCTGACCTTGTCCACTTCAAGTTTGTCCTTTCTTACCTTAACTCTGCCCTCTCTTCTGCCTGGCAAAACTATTTCTCTTCCCTTATTGACACCCATGCCCATCATCCTTGTCAGTTGTTACGGACATTTAATTCCCTCCTCAGGCCCCCTGTCCCTCCCGCTCCTGTTCCCCCACCCCTCACCCACAATGGTCTGGCCACCTACTTCATTAGGAAAATTAACACCATCAGGTCTGAGCTCCCCCAAATCAACCCTGCCCCTCCTCCATCCCCCCTCCTCTCGACCCCCTCTTCTACTTTCCCATCCTTCCCAGCAGTATCTTCGAAGGAGATCTCTTTCCTCCTCTCAGGTGCCACCTCCTCCACATGTGCTTCAGAACCCATTCCTTCTCATCTTATAAAACCTCTCGCCCCTCCATCCTCCCCTCAACTTCCGTCTTTAACGTCTCAGTCTCCAACGGCTCCTTCCTCTCTGCCTTCAAACATGCCCACATCTCCCCCATCCTAAAAAAACCCTCCCTTGACCCCACAGCCCCCTCCAGCTATCGCCCCATCCCCTTCCTACCCTCTTTTTCCAAACTCCTCAAGCAAGTAGTCTACACTTGCTGCTTCGAATTCCTCTCCTCCAACTCTCTCCCAGACCCCCTCCAATATGGCTTCCATCCCCTCCACTCCACTGACACCGCCCTCTCAAAGGTCACCACTGCCAAATCCAACGGCTCCTACTCCATCCTAATCCTCCTCGACCTCTCGGCTGCCTTTGACACTGTCAACCATCTTCTTCTCAACACGCTAGCCAACCTTGGCTTCACGGGCTCCGTCCTCTCCTGGTTCTCCTCTTATCTCTCCGGTCGTTCATTCTCAGTCTCCTTTGTGGGCTCCTCCTCCCCCTCCCATCCCCTTACTGTGGGGGTTCCCCAAGGTTCAGTTCTTGGTCCCCTTCTGTTCTCAATCTACACTCACTCCCTTGGTGACCTCATTCGCTCCCACGGCTTCAACTATCATCTCTATGCAGATGAAACCCAAATCTACATCTCCTCTCCTGTTCTCTCTCCCTCCCTCCAGGCTCCCATCTTATCCTGCCTTCAGGACATCTTTACCTGGATGTCCGCCCGCCACCTAAAACTCAACATGTACAAGACAGAGCTCCTTATCTTCCCTCCCAAACCCTGTCCTCTCCCTATCGTTCGAGTTACTGTGGATGGCACTACCATCCTTCCCATCTCACAAGCCCGCAACCTTGGTGTCATCCTGGACTCTGCTCTCTCATTCACACCACATATCCAATTTGTCATCAAAGCCTACCTTTCTCACCTTCACAACATTGCCAAGATCTGCCCTTTCCTCTCCATCCAAACCGCTGCCTCGTTAGTGCAATCACTCATCCTATTCTGACTTGATTACTGCATCAGCCTCCTTGTTGACCTCCCAACCTCCTGCTTTTCCCCACTTCAGTCCATACTTCACTCAGCTGCCCAGATTACCTTTCTACAGAAAAGTTCGGGGAATGTCACCCCTCCTCAAAAATCTCCAGTGGTTGCCTATCAACCTCTGAATCAAACAAAAGCTCCTCACTTTTGGCTTCAGAGTTCTCCATCACCTTGCCCCCTCCTACCTCACTCCCTTCTCTCCTACATCCCAGACCGTACACTCTGCTCCTCTGCCGCTAGCCTTCTCACTGGGCCTCGTTTTCACCTATCCCACCGTTGACCCCGGCCCACGTCCTACCTCTGGCCTGGAATGCCCTCCCTCCTCAAATCTGCCAATCACACTTCTCTCCAAAGCCCTCCTGAATGCTCACCTCCTCCATGAGGCCTTTCCAGACTAAGCTCCCCTTTTCCTCAGCTCCCCTCTCCCCTCCCCATCACCCCAACTCACTTGCTTTGCTCTACCCCCTCACCCCACAGCACTTGTATATATATGTACAAATCTTTAATTTTATTTATTTATATTAATACCTGTTTACTTGTTTTGA
Source organism: Tachyglossus aculeatus (assembly GCF_015852505.1). Taxonomy (NCBI): domain Eukaryota; kingdom Metazoa; phylum Chordata; class Mammalia; order Monotremata; family Tachyglossidae; genus Tachyglossus; species Tachyglossus aculeatus. The sequence continues at coordinate 66,503,567 of NC_052066.1, forward strand.
TGTGTATATATCTATAATTCTATTTATATTGATGCCTGTTTACTTGCTTTGATGTCTGTCTCCCCCTTCTAGACTGTGAGCCCGCTGTGGGCAAGGATTATCTCTATGGAGCCCACTGTTGGGTAGGGACTGTCTCTATATGTTGCCAACTTGTACTTCCCAAGTGCTTAGTACAGTGCTCTGCACACAGTAAGCGCTCAATAAATATGACTGATTGATTGATATGCTGCCAACTTGTACTTCCTAAGCACTTAGTACAGTGCTCTGCACACAGTAAGTGCTCAATAAATACAATTGAATGAATGAATGAATGAATATTGCTGAATTGTACTTTGCAAGTGCTTAGTGCAGTGCTCTGCACCCAGTAAGCGATCAATAAATACGATTTAATGAATGAATGAATGAATAATAAGCTTTATGAATAATAAAGCTACTCTACTGTACCATTCCCCCCACAGGGATACATTGCCAAGATACGCCCTTTCCTCTCCATCCAAACTGCTACCCTGCTCGTTCAAGCTCTTATCTTATCCCATCTGGACTACTGCATCAGCCTCCTCTCTGATCTCAACACGCTATCTGACCTTGGCTTCACAGACTCCGTCCTCTCCTGGTTCTCCTCTTATCTCTCCGGTAGTTCTTTCTCAGTCTCTTTTGCAGGCTCCTCCTCCCCCTCCCATCCTCTTACTGTGGGGGTTCCCCAAGGTTCAGTGCTTGGTCCCCTTCTGTTCTCGATCTACATGCACTCCCTTGGTGACCTCATTTGCTCCCACGGCTTCAACTATCATCTCTACACTGATGACACCCAGATCTACATCTCTGCCCCTGCTCTCTCCCCCTCCCTCCAGGCTCGCATCTCCTCCTGCCTTCAGGACACCTCCATCTGGATGCCTGCCCGCCACCTAAAGCTCAACATGTCGAAGACTGAACTCCTTGTCTTCCCTCCCAAACCTTGCCCTCTCCCTGACTTTCCCATCTCTGTTGACGGCACTACTATCCTTCCCGTCTCACATGCCTGCAACCTTGGTGTCATCCTCGACTCCGCTCTCTCATTCACCCCTCACATCCAAGCTGTCACCAAAACCTGCCGGTCTCAGCTCCACAACATTGCCAAGATCCGCCCTTTCCTCTCCATCCCAACCGCTACCCTGCTCATTCAAGCTCTCATCCTATCCCGTCTGGACTACTGCATCAGCCTTCTCTCTGATCTCCCATCCTCGTGTCTCTCCCCACTTCAATCCATACTTCATGCTGCTGCCCGGATTATCTTTGTCCAGAAACGCTCTGGGCATATTACTCCCCTCCTCAAAAACCTCCAATGGCTACCAATCAATCTGCGCATCAGGCAGAAACTCCTCACCCTGGGCTTCAAGGCTGTCCATCCCCTCGTCCCCTCCTACGTCACCTCCCTTCTCTCCTTCTCCAGCCCAGCCCGCACCCTCTGCTCCTCTGTCGCCAATCTCCTCACCGTACCTCGTTCTCACCTGTCCCGCCATCGACCCCTGGCACATGTCCTCCCCCGGGCCTGGAATGCCCTCCCTCTGCCCATCAACCAAGCTCGCTCTCTTCCTCCCTTCAAGGCTCTACTGAGAGCTCACCTCCAGGAGGCCTTCCCAGACTGAGCCACTTCCTTCCTCTCCCCCTCGTCCCCCTTTCCATCCCCCCCATCTTACCTCCTTCCCTTCCCCACAGCACCTGTATAGATGTACGTACATATTTATTACTCTATTTATTTATTTATTTTACTTGTACATATCTATTCTATTTATTTTATTTTGTTAGTATGTTTGGTTTTGTTCTCTGTCTCCCTCTTTTAGACTGTGAGCCCACTGTTGGGCAGGAACTGTCTCTATATGTTGCCAATTTGTACTTCCCAAGCGCTTAGTACAGTGCTCTGCACACAGTAAGCACTCAATAAATACGACTGATGATGACGATGATGATCTCCCATCCTCGTGTCTCTCCCCACTTCAATCCATACTGCATGCCACTGCCCGGATTGTCTTTGTCCAGAAATGCCCTGGGCATGTTACTCCCCTCCTCAAAAATCTCCAGTGGCTACCAATCAACCTATGCACCAGGCAGAAACTCCTCACCCTGGGCTTCAAGGCTGTCCATCACCTCACCCCCTCCTACCTCACCTCCCTTCTGTCCTTCTCCAGCCCAGCCCGCACCCTCCGCTCCTCCGCCGCTAATCTCCTCACCGTACCTCGTTCTCGCCTGTCCCGCCATCGACCCCCGGCCCACGTCATCCCCCGGGCCTGGAATGCCCTCCCTCTGCCCATCTGCCAAGCTAGCTCTCTTCCTCCCTTCAAGGCCCTACTGAGAGCTCACCTCCTCCAGGAGGCCTTCCCAGACTGAGCCCCTTCCTTCCTCTCCCCCTCATCCCCCTCTCCATCCCCCCGTCTTACCTCCTTCCTGTCCCCACAGTAACTGTATATATGTATATATGTTTGTACATATTTATTACTCTATTTATTCATTTTACTTGTACATATCTATTCTATTGATGTTATTTTGTTAATATGTTTGGTTTTGTTCTCTGTCTCCCCCTTCTAGACTGTGAGCCCACTGTTGGGTAGGGACTGTCTCTATGTGTTGCCAACTTGTACTTCCCAAGCGCTTAGTACAGTGCTCTGCACACAGTAAGCGCTCAATAAATACGATTGATTGATTGATTGATTGATTTGGCAGACATTCTAGGTAGCCCTTAGGCCCTCCTTCGGGCTTGTTGGAACAGGGATCACATGATCCTCAAAGGCTTTGCATTGCTTTACAGGCCTTAAACCCTAAAGGAAATATAAAAGTGGGAACTCATCTCTAAATTCCACACCCCTCCATTCTCTTTTCCCCTGAAGATTTTGGAGCAAGGCGTTCAGAACCGGTTGTTCTTCCTCTATTAAGCAAGCTGTAATCACGCTCTTCTCTGGCAGAGGCAAGGCCAGCAGTGATAATCCGGAAACACCAAGGGAGACGGTTGTGTTGAGTTGGGTGGGGCGGTGTCATACCTTGTGATGGCAGATTTTCAAGGGCTTCACAGGGGCATTAAGGACTATCAATAGCTTCTCTCCTCCAGACGGACTGTTAATTAGAGCACTGCCTAATACTCAGAAGGTGACCAAATTAGCCATCTTTCTTATATGCTGCTATGAGTCACTCTGGAACACATCAGCAAAGAGTGCTGGAGAGAGCCACCTTCTTGGAGAAAATTCTCCCCCTCGCCCCCAATTACTGAGTTTAAGATTCACTGAGAATTAAAACTTGGGGATGAATCCGGGGCAAGGGATGTCAAAAACTGATTTAGATTCACCAGAGCGTTTCAACTGAACATTCTATTTTCCATTTTGCACTCAAAAATCCCACATTAACTGACCTCCCTGAGGGCAAGGATATGCCAAGCATTCAAGGCTCTCTGATCAATTGTGAGGAGAGGGACTCTTAAACCTGAATAGAAAATGCATATTTTCCCCCCTCAACTATAAAAAAAAGTCAAGTGGATTTTGTTCAGGCTTATAAAAAACGCTCCTGAAAAGATGATATCAGAAATTTTCCTGCTGAGGGATAAAAAAAAATGATCACAGGAGTTAAAAAAAAGTCAGTTATACTGGGTCTTCCTTCACAAATAAATTCAAAACCAGTGCTGCGGATAATGACAGCAACCTGGCTAATGGCAGGGGCCGACTGTTCGTTGAGTCCGGGCAGTCAGAGAAAACAATTGGTGTAGGAGAAAAACAAACACACCACTGATTATCCAAGATACGTTTTTTTTTTTTCATTTCCATTCCAGTTGGTCAATTCTTGTCAGCAAACCCATGAAAAAAAAACAGATTAGATTTATTTCTCACAGTGAAAGACTTGGGAAAAACAAATACTTACCTGTTCATAGTTAAAGGTGTCCAGCATTCCCAGAATAAGACCCTGGATTTCTCCAAGTTTTCCTTTTCCATATATTGGATCCTACGCTCAAAAAAGAATAAACAAAAGAACAAAAAAAAATCCGGATTATCATCTTCAATGTTTCTCAGTGGTTAGGAACCCTGGGTTTTTTTTTTTCAAGTTATAGAACAGACCATATTGCTCTGACCTTTTTACACAGTAAAAATATTTCATTATTTTGTCAGCGACTATTAACACAGGCTGCACATTACCCTCGGGCGAGGGTCAGCATGTTCAAATCTGTCACATATTCAATATTTCCTTCCTCCTCCCTCTAGCCTTTCATTGAGCAGTCCAACCCCCTCGCCCCACTTCCACTGTGCACATACATTTTCCTTTCAATCGCCCCCTGACTCCTTCCCAATAGTTGCAGGATCCAAAACAATTCCAACCTTCTGGCCTTGATGCTGTTACAAATCTCTCCCTACTTTCTGCTTGCCACTTGTCTTTTCCAAATGAAATGTCTTTTCTTCACTGAAGGATCCCACCACTCCTGTCCTTTCTGTGCCTCCTGGATATAATTTCACCCTCTTCCAACTCCCAGTCTCCACTTCCATTTATCCCACTGGCTGGCTGCCCCCCGCCGGAACTCTGGCTGCTGCTTGCTAAAACAAATTCCAGTCAAAAACTGGATGAATCCAAGAAAATGGAGAAGCAGCATGACCAAGTGGAAAGAGCACAGGCCTGGGAATCAGAGGACCTGGGTTCTAATCCCAGCTCTGCCACTTGTTTGTTTTGTGGTACTCGCTAAGCACTTACTATGTGTCCAAAACTGTTCTAAGTGCTGGGGTAGGGACCCAGTCCCTGTCCCGCATGGGGCTCATGGTCTTAAGTAGGAGGGAGAAGGGGTACTAAATCCCCATTTTACAGTTGAGGAAACTGAGGCAAGGAGACGTTAAGTGACTTGCTCAAAGTTACACAGCAAGCAATTGGCAGACTTGTCTGCTTTGTGACCTTGGAAAAGTCACTTAATATCTGCAATTTTATTTATTTGTATTGATATCTGTCTCCCCCATGCCACCCCAGATTGTGAGCTCATTCTGGGCAGGGATTGTCACTGTTTATTGTTGTATTGTTATTTCTCAAGTGCTTAATACAGTGCTCTGCATACGGTAAGCACCTAATGAATACGATTGATTGAATAAATGAATGAATGAAGTTTTCTGTGCCCCGGTTACCTCACCTGAGAAATGGGGATTAAGACTGTGAGCCCCATGTGGGACATGGACTATGCCCAAACTGATTATCTTGTATCTACCCCAGCACTAAGAACACTTACTTCCCCGGCTTAGAACAGTGCTTTGCACATATTAAGCACTTAACAAATACCATCATTATTATTATTATTATTATTCCCCCATTCCCTTCTGCGCCACTCACACTTGCTCCTTCATTCATCCTCTCTTCCTCCCCACGGCACACACACACATATATATATATATCTGTAACTTATTTATTTATGCATTTATATTAATGTCTTTCTCCCCCTCTAGACTGCGAGCTTGCTGTGAGCAGGGAATGTGTTTGATGTTATATTGTAATCTCCCAAGCATTTAACATAGTGCTTTGCACACAAGCACTCAATAAATATGATTATTATTAATAAAATATAATAAAAATTGCCCTCTGTGATTTAATGTTTTTTTCGACACAGACACATGGATACACACACACAAGCTTGTAAAAATCTCCTTTTTTTCATCCATTTCTCCTAATTCCAACCTCTGGGGTTATCTATGGTACTGTCACCAATGGCCCTGGAAGCGGAGTGGAAGGAGAAGGAAGCAAATGGCTCCCGCCAGGTCTCGACTATGAAAATCAGAGTATGGATGAGCAATGGGTTCCTTTTTGCCACTGGTTCCCCACCCAGCTGGGCTCTAGGTATTCTGGAGTTGATAACGTTCGGGTTGTCAGTTACTGAATTTACTAGCATGACTGGTCCTCTGTCAAAATGCCAACACCTGGCACCATTTCCGATACCGCCCCACCACGTCATTATCAGGATGAAAAAGCACAGCGGCGTGTTTAGGACTCAAATTGTTTGGAAAAGGCATCAAGATGAGGTCCCGGAGAGGTTAATTTGGAAAGGGGAGGGGTCTTTCCAGGCTACTTTGTGTTTCTAGATGCACATTTTGCTTGAACGTACATAATTTAAAAGCGATGGCATGAAAAGCACATCACACGGGCACAACATATAAATTATAGAAAGCAGTAGGTTAGCTCAAGGCTTCCAGCACAACATACACATCATCCACTAGCTACATCAAGCTCTTTGGCAAAGATGCCACAGCAAATCCTCAACAGTGAGGCGATGGCTCTTGACCTCAATAATGGAGATGATTTTAAATATACATGCGAACCCCGTAATAAAATAACGTTTCCACCCCCATGCTGATTAGTGTTTTATGGAGCAGAATGTAGAAAGAGATGGAAGCCATTTTCCTGTGACTCTGCGTTTGTACAGATTTATTACTCTATTTATTTTACTTGTACATATTTACTATTCTATTTATTTTGTCAATGATGTGCATCTAGCTTTACTTCTATTTATTCTGATGACTTGACACCTGACCACATGTTTTGTTTTGTTGTCTGTCTCCCCCTTCTAGACTGTGAGCCCATTGTTGTGTAGGGATGGTCTCTATATGTTGCCAGCTTGTACTTCCCAAGTGCTTATTACAGTGCTCTGCACACAGTAAGCACTCAATAAATATGAATGAAATGACTTGCCCAAGGCCATGTAGCAGACAAGTGGCAGAGCCAGGATAAGACCCCTTGATCTTCTGGTTCCAAGGCCCATGTTCTAGGCACTATGCCATGCATGATTAGCTTGTATTTACCCAGTATTTAGAACAGTTTTTGATATGTATATGTTTTTTGATATGACTGAACTCCTTGTCTTCCCTCCCAAACCCTGCCCTCTCCTTGACTTTCCCATCTCTGTTGACAGCAATACCATCCTTCCCATCTCACAAGCCCGCAAACTTGGTGTCATCCTCGACTCCACTCTCTCGTTCACCCCTCACATCCAAGCCGTCACCAAAACCTGCCGGTCTCAGCTCCGCAACATTGCCAAGATCCGCCCTTTCCTCTCCATCCACACCGCTACCCTTCTCGTTCAAGTTCTCATCCTATCCCGTCTGGACTAGTGTATCAGCCTTCTCTCTGATCTCCCATCCTCGTGTCTCTCTCCACTTCAATCCATACTTCATTCTGCTGCCCGGATTGTCTTTGTCCAGAAACGCTCTGGGCATGTTACGCCCCTCCTCAAAAATCTCCAGTGGCTTCCAATCAATCTGCGCATCAGGCAGAAACTCCTCACCCTGGGCTTCAAGGCTGTCCATCCCCTCGCCCCCTCCTACCTCACCTCCCTTCTCTCCTTCTCTAGCCCAGCCCGCACCCTCCGCTCCTCCGCCGCTAATCTCCCCACCGTACCTCGTTCTCGCCTGTCCCGCCGTCGACCCCCGGCCCACGTCATCCCCCGGGCCTGGAATGCCCTCCCTCTGCCCATCCGCCAAGCTAGCTCTCTTCCTCCCTTCAAGGCCCTACTGAGAGCTCACCTACTCCAGGAGGCCTTCCCAGACTGAGCCCCTTCCTTCCTCTCCCCCTCGTCCCCCTCTCCATCCCCCCATCTTACCTCCTTCCCTTCCCCACTGCACCTGTATATATGTATATATGTTTGTACATATTTGTTACTCTATTTATTTATTTTACTTGTACATATCTATTCTATTTATTTTATTTTGTTAGTATGTTTGGTTCCGTTCTCTGTCTCCCCCTTTTAGACTGTGAGCCCACTGTTGGGTAGGGACTGTCTCTATATGTTGCCAACTTGTATTTCCCAAGAGCTTAGTACAGTGCTCTGCACACAGTAAGTGCTCAATAAATACGATTGATGATTATGATGATGATATGTAGTAAAATGCTTAACAAATATCATTTAAAAAAAACCTCTTTCCAGGAGAAAGGTTTCTTAAGAAGAGTGTCTCTGCCATTCCCTTTTCTGTTATTTTCTTGATGAAGGGGGGGTTAGGTGGGACAGAGGTGCTGCATACCAAGGGTATTAATAATAATAATAATAATAATAATAATAATAATGCTATTTTTTAAGTGCTTACTATTTGCCAAGCACTGTTCTAAGAATTGGAGTAGACATAAGCTACTCAAGGTGGACACAGTCCCTATACCACAAGAGGCTCAGAGTCTTAATCCCTCTTTTACAGATGAGGTAATCTGGGCCCAGAGAAGTTAAGCCACTTGCCCAAGGTCACACAGCAGACAAGTGCAGGAGCCGGAATTAGAACCCAGGTCCATGTTCTATCCACTAGGCCACTCTGCTTCCCTGTATAATTATTAGTGTACTATTCATTCATTCAATCATATCTATTGAGAGTTTACTATGTGCAAAGCACCATAAGTGCCTGAGAGGGTACAATAAATAATAAATGAATATTATTTCCTAAGAAAATCAGTGTTGATGGGAGTTGAGGATTGGCTTGTTGGTGGCAGCCACAAATGCTACTGGAATGTGGGGAACAGATCGCTTCTTGGCCTTTTGGCTAAGATCAAGTGTAATACCTACACTGTGAGCCCGTTGTTGGGTAGTGACCATCTCTATATGTTGCCTATTTGTACTTCCCAAGCGCTTAGTACAGTGCTCTGCACACAGTAAGTGCTCAATAAATACGATTGAATGAATGAATGAATGGCAGGGACACCAGATATCTGGACTAAGGGCTTAATCATCACCAAGCCACAGCTACTAACACCTAGGTGCTCATCAACAGGAAAAGGGATTAAAAAGTACTAGCAGCCTACAGCACTTCTTTATTTAGGGCCCTCTGTTACACACCCAAAATAATCACCTCTGCCCTGGCCACCTGAAAAGCTCGTTCTGGTCAACCACTGGCTCAGTGGAAAGAGCACAGGCTTTGGAGTCAGAAGTCATAGGTTCAAATCCCAGCTCTGCCAAATGTCACCTGTGTGACTTTGGGCAAGTCACTTCACTTCTCTATGCCTCAGTTACCTCATTGATAAAATGGGGATTAAGACTGTGAGCCCCCCGTGGGACAACCTGATCCCCAGCGCTTAGAACAGAGCTTTGCACATAGTAAGCGCTTAATAAATGCCATTAAAAAAACCAAAACAAAACACTGCTCTTGAGAAGAAACTAGCCCCTCTAGATGAAAGCCTGGCTTGCCATTTCAGAAGGTAACTAGCTGGTTTTTAATTTCTTTTCTGTCCTCGTCTAGAGGAGGAGGGAAGTGGAGGGTGGATGAGGATGTGTGTGTGTGTCTATGTATGTGTTGTGGGTTTGTTTGTGACCACATTTTGGAGAAGAACAGCACTCTCTAGAGAGAGCCAGAAATCAGCAGGGAACCATGGAAGATTACGGCAACAAGAGGTTTTTGCTGAAAAACTGAAAATATGAGAGGTGGCCCAGGAGAGGCTGAGTAAGAGCTATTGCACTCCTGTTCCTCTTCAGCTCTTGTGAAAAGACCAGGTTGTCTGTATCTAAAGCAGAGCTACGCTACTCTCTTGAGCATGAGTGGGTTATTAAAATTAAAGTTACAGTCATTCTTGAGGCCTATAATGCTTCTCCCCTAAAGCCATACGGTCCTCTTTTTGAATGGAGTGGTTGGGAAACTAGGAACAGTTACAAAATCTGGCTGTGTGGGACGGAAGGGTAACTGTTGAAATAACCTTCCTGTCCACTGGAACATAATGATAGCATTTATTAAGCACTTACTATGTGCAAAGCACTGTTCTAAGTGCCGGGGAGGTAAGGTGATCAGGTTGTCTCACGGGGGGCTCACAATCTTAATCCCCATTTTACAGATGAGGTAACTGAGGCCCAGAGAAGTGAAGTGCCTTGCCCAAAGTCACACAGCTGACAATTGGCAGAGCCAACTGTCAGACAACCAATAGACAGCCAATATCCAACAGACAATTACTCTCCCTCCCTTCAAAGCCTATTTGAAAGCACATCTCCTCCAAAAGGAGGACTGAGCCCTCTTTCCTTTTTACCGACTCCCTTTTGCATCGCCATGACTTGCTCCCTTTATTCATCCTCCCTCCCAGCCACACAGCACTTATGTACAGATCTGCAATTTCTTTATATTAATGTTTGTCTCCCCAAATAGGCAGTAAGCTCATTGTGGACAGGGAATGTGTCTGCTTATTGTTCTCTTGTACTCTCTCAAGTGCTTAGTACAGTGCTCTACACACAGTAAGGACTTAATAAATATGAATGACTGACTCAATGACTGAGGGGAATGCTGGCACTGAGGAGAGCCAGGTGACCTCCTACTCCAAAACAGGATGGATCCAGCTATACTGCTCGGCTAAAAACCACACATCTACTAGATCACTGGGGGACAGGAATAATGAAAATATCTGAAGGGAGAGCTGAAGCATGAGCTCTGTGGATTAGAGCCACCGGGGCAGGGGAAGTGAGTGCATTGCAAGCCTGGGAGGATGGAATCTCGATGACAGGATCAAAGCAACGTGGCTTAATGGATAGAAAACGGGCCCGGGAATCAGAAGGACCTGGGCTCTGATCCCAGCTCTGCCACATTTCTTCTGTGGGACCTTGGATAATTCACTTCACTTCTCTGGGCCTCAGTTCCCTTATCTGGAAAATGGGGCTTAAGGGTGTGGGACAGGGACTGTGTCCAATCTGGCTAACTTGTATCTATCCCAGTGCTGCTTAGAACAGTGCTTGGTACAAAGTAATTGCTTAACAAGTACCAATATTATTATTATCAGGGAGACGAGGCCCGCCGGTGAGCGGACGCCTGGGCTTGGTCCTCTCTTGCCTGATGAGCTGCTCTGTAATTTCTTTCTTTATATTAATGTCTATCTCCCCCCTTTAGACTGTAAGATTGTTGTGGGCAAGGAATGTGTCTGTTCTATTGTACTATTCCAAGCACTTAGCAAAGTGCTCTGCACACAGTAATCGCTCAGTAAATAAAAACAAAAAATGATGGCATTTATTAAGTGCTTACTATGTGCAAAGCACTGTTCTAAGTGCTAGGGAGTTTACAAGGTGATCAGGTTGTCCCACGTGGGGCTCACAGTCTTAATCCTCATTTTACAGATGAGGTAACTGAGGCGCAGAGAAGTTAAGTGACTTGCCCAAAGTCACACAGCTCATAAGTGGCGGAGCCGGAATTTGAACCCATGACCTCTGACTCCAGAGCCTGTGCTCTTTCCACTGAGCCATGCTGCTTCTCTAACAACTGGCTCCGTCCACTGGTGACCCGACCAAGCCACTGACCCTCCAGGGCTCACTGCATTGCCCCTCCAGATAGCTGTTCCCTTTCTCGCTCGATCAGATGCTCTGTAATTTATTAATATTAATGCCTGTCTCCCCCCTTTATTCGTTCATTCATTCAGTCGTATTTATTGAGAGCATACGGTGAGCAAAGCACTGTATTAAGTGCTTGGGAGAGTACAATATAACAACAAACAGACACATTCCTGCCCACAACAAGTTCACAGTCTAGAGGGGGACAGACATTACTATAAATAAATAACAGATATATACATATGTGTTGTGAGGATGCGGGGGAGGATGAATGAAGGAGCAAGTAAGAGCAGCGCAGAAGGAAGTGGGAGGAGAGGAGGGCTGAGTCAGGGAAGGCTTCTTGGAAGAGATGTGCCTTCAATAAGGATTTGAAGTGGGGGAGAGCAATTATCTGTCTGATGCGCCTCCTTCGCCCTTATGCTCAAGCTGTTGAACGCTGCTGGCGAAAGTCTAAATACCAAGCCAACCTTGTTCACTTCAAGTTTATCCCTTCCTGCCTTAACTCTGCCCTCTCCTCTGCCAGACAAAACTATTTCTCCTCGCTAATTGACACCCATGCCCATCATCCCCGTCTACTCTTCCATACATTTAACTCCCTTCTCAGGCCCCCTGTTCCTCCCCCTCCTCCTTCCCTCACCCCCAACGACCTGGCCTCCTACTTCATTAGTAAAATTAACTCCATCAGGTCTGAGCTTCCCAAAGTCACTCCTCCCCTCTCTCCAACCCCCCTGCTCTCAACCCTCCCCGCTACTCTCCCGTCCTTCCCAGCAGTATCCTTAGAGTAGATCTCCTCCCTCCTCTCAAGTGCTACTCCATCTACCCGTGCTTCAGACGCCATTCCCTCTCATCTTATGAAATCTCTCACCCCTTCCCTCCTCCCCTCCTTAACTTCCAACTTCAACCACTCACTCTCCACTGGTTCCCTTCCCTCTGCTTTCGAACATGCCCACGTCTCCCCCATCCTAAAAAAACCCTCTCTTGACCCCACCTCACCTTCTAGTTATCACCCTATCTCCCTCCTACCATTCCTTTCCAAACTCCTTGAATGAGTCATCTACACGCGCTGCCTCTAATTCCTCAACGCCAACTCTCTCCTTGACCCCCTCCAATATGGCTTCCGTCCCCTACATTCCACGGAAACTAACCTCTCAAAGGTCACCAATGACCTCCTTCTTGCCAAATCCAATGGCTCCTACTCTATCCTAATCCTCCTCGACCTCTCAGCTGCCTTCGACACTGTGGACCACCCCCTTCTCCTCAACATGCTATCCAACCTTGGCTTCACAGACTCCGTCTTCTCCTGGTTCTCCTCTTATATCTCCGGCCATTCATTCTCAGTCTCCTTTGCGGGCTCCTCCTCCCCCTCCCATCCCCTTACTGTAGGGGTTCCTCAAGGGTCTGTTCTTGGTCCCCTTCTGTTCTTGATCTACACTCACTCCCTTGGTGAACTCATTCGTTTCCATGGCTTCAACTATCACCCCTACGCTGATGACACCCAGATCTACATCTCCGCCCCTGCTCTCTCTCCCTCCCTTCAGGCTCGTATCTCCTCCTGCCTTCAGGACATCTCCATCTGGATGTCTGCCCACCATCTAAAACTCAATATGTCCAAGACTGAACTCCTTATCTTCCCTCCCAAACCCTGCCCTCTCCCTGACTTTCCCGTCACTGTAGATGGCACTACCATCCTTCCCATCTCACAAGCCCTTCAGTCTATACTTCACGCTGCTGCCTGGATCATCTTTGTGCAGAAACACTCTGGGCATGTTACTCCCCTCCTCAAAAATCTCCAGTGGCTACCAGTCAACCTAGGCATCAAGCAAAAACTCCTCACTCTTGGCTTCAAGGCTGTCCATCCCCTGGCCCCCTCCTACCTCACCTCCCTTCTGTCCTTCTCCAGCCCAGCCCGCACCCTCTGCTCCTCTGCTGCTGCTAACCTCCTCACTGGGCCTCGTTCTCACCTGTTCCGCCGTCGACCGGCCCACGTCCTCCCCTTGGCCTGGAATGCCCTCCCTCCGCACATCCGCCAAGCTAGCTCTCTTCCTCCCTTCAAAGCCTTACTGAGAGCTCACCTCCTCCAGGAAGCCTTCCCAGACTGAGCCCCCTTTTTCCTCACCCCCTCCCCATCCCCCTGCCCTACCTCCTTCCCCTCCCCACAGCACCTGTATATATATTTGTACGGATCTATTACTCCATTTATTTTACTTGTACATATTTACTATTGTATTTATTTTGTTATGTCCATCTAGCTTTACTTTTATTTATTCTGATGACTTGACATCTGTCTACATGTTTAGTTTTCTTGTCTCCCCCTTCTAGACTGTGAGCCCGTTGTTGGGTAGGGACCATCTCTATTGTTGCTAACTTGTACTTCCCAAGCGCTTAGTACAGTGCTCTGCACACAGTAAGCGCTCAATAAATACGACTGAATGAATGAATGAATGAATATGAGGAGGGAGGGTGTTCCAGGCCAGAGGCAGGAACTGGGCAAGAGGTCGACAGCGAGATAGACGAGACTGAGGTACAGTGAGAAAATTATCATCTATCACCCCCACAGTCTAGTACAGTGGTTGGCACATGACAAGCACTCAGCAAATGCCACAATTATTGTTATTATCATTATCATTACCTAGTCACTGCAGCTGTTCAGAGAGAGGGAGGCAACATAATTGTCTGAAAATTTTATCATCTTGGATCATAAGAATGGCAGAAAGGACAAATTCTAAACAGCAAAGAAGCACTAGTATGTGATGCAGGATTTAGAAACTTAGGTTTCTAGGAGGATAGTGAAGTTGGAGGAGAGAATGGATTGGTAGCAGGGCAGGAAAGCGGTAATTACGAACTCACAAGCACAGAGACGGAGATGTGATACCCATTAGTGGGAGTTAAACAGACCTCGTGACAGTAGACGATGCGTTGGAGCTAGTTCTACGTGAAGGGATTGAAAAAAAAAAAGGAAAACTTTCCAGTTTCCCTGGACCCAAGAGACTGAAGTATGGCATTCAGCAATTTTCAGAGTGTGCTCCTCTAGAGAGGGAGAAAACTCTAGCCTAGTCTTATGTTGTCTTATGCTGTCGAGTCGTCTCCGACCCGTAGCGACTCCATGGACACATCTCTCCCAGAACACTCCACCTCCATCTGCAATCATCCTCGTAGTGGATCCACAGAGCTTTCTCGGAAGTGGTTGACCACTGCTTTCTTTTGCATGGTAAACTAAAGTCTCCACCCTCGACTCTCTTCCATGCCACAGCTGCCCAGCACAGAGGAGTTTTGACTTGTAGCCGATTGCCTGCCACTCGCTAGCCACTGGCCAAGCTAGGAATGGAATGGGTAGGCCTCTGCTTGACTCTCCCTCCCACTGTGGAGACTGGTAGAGGACTGGAAACTCTCCAGGTGCCATCCTGAGAGGGGTCCTGGCCTAATGCCTTGCACAAAGTAACCTCCTGTAGACACAACAGTTGAGAAGCAGCGTGGCTCAGTGGAAAGAGCCCGGGCTTTGGAGTCAGAGGTCATGGGTTCGAATCCCGGCCCCGCCCCTTGTCAGCTGTGTGATTTTGGGCAAGTCACTTAACTTCTTTGTGCCTCAGTTACCTCATCTGGAAAATGGGGATTAAGACTTTGAGCCCACCCGTGGGACAACCTGATCACCTTGTAACCTCCTCAGCGCTTAGAACAGTGCTTTGCACATAGTAAGTGCTTAATAAATGCCGTTATTATTATTATGATACCGCTTTGTACTCACCTGAAGGATCCTTTGTAAGATGGATGGCAGGGCAATAAACGCCGCCATGCTATGCAGAACCTGCATCGTCAGACGCTTCAGAGCTGGAACATTGAAAACATCCTGATTAAGGGGACTGGGGGAAACATTTACCAATGCTTTTTATACCAAACTTTATATCCTGAAAAGGCATCTCAGTGTGAGGAAACTGGCTCCACCCAACAATTTGCAAATAGAGCTCCCCAAACTTCAATTTTTTTATCAATGACATTTGTTAAGTGCTTACTATGTGCCAGACACTGTACTAAACACTGGGGTAGATACAAGCTAATCAGGTTGGATACAGTCCATACTCCACATGGGGCTCACAGTCTTAATCTCCATTTTACGGATGACTGTAAGAGTTTAAGCTTGCTCTGGGCAAGGAATTTAACTGCTAATTCTGTTCTATTACACTCTACGAAGTGTTTAGTACAGTGCTTTGCACATAATATGTGTTCAATAAATACCATTGATTGATTAGGTAACCGAGGCACAGAGAGGCAGTGTGGCACAGTGGAAAGAGCACAGGCTTGGGAATCAGAGGTCATGGGTTCTAATCCCAGCTCCGCCACTTGTCAGCTGTGTGACTTTGGGCAAGTCACTTCACTTCTCTGTACCTCAGTTACCTCATCTGTAAAATGGGGATTAAGACTGTGAGCCTCATGTGGGACAACCTGACTACCTTGTATTCCCCTCAGTGCTTAGAACAGTGCTTGGCACATAGTAAGCACTTAACAAATTCTAGACTGTGAGCCCACTGTTGGGTAGGGACCATCTCTATATGTTGCCAACTTGTACTTCCCAAGCACTTAATACAGTGCTCTGCACACAGTAAGCGCTCAATAAATACGATTGAATGAATGAATCATTACTATGCCATAGGTCATGTAGCAGACAAGCAGAAAAGCCAGGATTAGAACCCAAGTCCTCTGACTCCCAAGCCTATGCTCAGGCTATGCTGTTTATGTTCAAAACCATTCAGTTCTGTATTGATTTTCAAACACTTTCTGATCATTCATTCATTCATTCAGTGTATCGTATTAATTGAGCGCTTACTGTGTGCACAGCACTGTACTAAGTGCTTGGGAGAGTACAATACAATAATAAACAGATACATTCCCTGCATACAATGAGCGTACAGTCTACAGGGGACTAATTCAATGCCAACAGTGTTGCAGGAAAAAGGAGAACAGGGAAGAAATAGGAGGTGGATTCTGGAAAATTTGGCAGGTGCTCCAAAAGCTCACAGAAGCTATAATGATAATAATAATAATAATGGTATTTGTTAAGCTCTTACTATGTGCCAGGCACTGGGGTGGATACAAATTAGGTTGGACACAGTTTCTGTCTCACGTGGGGCTCACTGCCTTAATCCCAATTTTCCAGATGAGGTAACTGAGGCCCAGAGAAGTGACTGGCCCAAGGTCACACAGCAGACAAGTGGCAGGGCTGGGATTAGAACCCATGACCTTCTGACTCCGAGACTTGTGCTTTAACCACTATGCCATGCTGCTCCCCACGCTTTCCACCAAGTCCAGAGTGGGGAGGATGTCCAGGGTTAGGGGGTGGGGGTGGGGAGGGTTTCCCCTCACCAAGGATCATCCGATCAGAAATTTCCGAAGAGGAAATTTGGGCTGGGAAGGGGAAGTTGAGGGTAAGGGGATTCAGAACCTCCAAAATTAATTAATTAATTAATTCCCCCCATCTTACCTCCTTCCCTTCCCCACAGCACCTGTATATATGTATATATGTTTGTACAGATTTATTACTCTATTTATTTTATTTGTACATATCTATTCTATTTATTTTATTTTGTTAGTATGTTTGGTTTTGTTCTCCGTCTCCCCCTTTTAGACTGTGAGCCCACTGTTGGGTAGGGATTGTATATGTTGCCAACTTGTACTTCCCAAGCGCTTAGTACAGTGCTCTGCACACAGTAAGTGCTCAATAAATATGATCGACTGATTGATTGATTCAATGGTATTTATTGGGTGCTTACTGTGTGCAGGGCACTGTACTAAGCGCTTGTGAGAGTTGTGACAGTACAATGCAACAATAAACAGTCACATTCCCTTCCCACAACAAGATTACAGTCTAGAGGAGGGGGAGACAGACATCAATATAAAATAAATAAAATTACAGATATGCACATAAGTGCTGTGGGGCTGGGGCGAGAGGGGGGAAGAGAAAGGGGAGCAAGTCAGGGCGATGCAGAAGGGGGAGGGAGATGAGGAAAAGGGGCAGCCTTCTTACATTCAGTCTGTGGGTGTGGTGCTCCGGAATCGGACAGCTTCTGAGGGGCCATCATGGCCTCCAACAGCGGAAACCACAAGGCCTGAAACAAAACCACACAACAGGAATCAAACCAAAACCATCCGCAACTTACAAAGCCCACTCACAGGCCCTCTGACCATCAGAAGCCACTCCTTCTCAACGTAATGAAAACACATTCAAATCTGCTTCAGAATGGCTCTTCTATTTATGTTTTTTTTCTTTTCTAAAAGCCCAAGTCAAGGTTCCTACAGACAGAAGATCAAAGATCAATTTTGAAGGGAAAACAAGATTTCTCTAGCCAAAGCCCTTAATAGGCCGAACGAAAATCTTTAGAAAACAACTTTAAATGTCGGTGTTTTTGAAAGTCCATCTGAAGCAGCCTGGCTCACTGGAAGGAGCCCGGGCTTTGGAGTCAGAGGGCGTGGGTTCAAATCCCGCTCGGCCAATTGTCAGCTGTGTGATTTTGGGCAAGTCACTTCACTTCTCTGGGCCTCAGTTATCTCATCTGTAAAATGGGGATGAAGACTGTGAGCCCCCCGTGGGACAACCTGATCACCTTGTAACCTCCCGAGCGCTTAGAACAGTGCTTTGCACATAGTAAGTGCTTAATAAATGCCATTATTATTATTATTATAAAGATGAAGGGGAGAAATTGGTGGTCATTTCTCTATGCCACTAAACCAAATATACTCAAAAATTCCAGGTCTACACTTTTTCCCTTCAACTTCGAGTTACCTAAATTGTTCAAATTTGCCAACCAGGGCAACGGGGGCGGGGGGCCCGCTTGGAACTGTGGCACAGTTCAAGGATTCCGAACGAACCCACTGGTACCAGACACTGAGTCTCATGAGCTACATCTGGTTAGGTCAATATTTATTGAGCGCTTACCGTGCACAAAGCACCATGCTAAGTGCTTTGGAGAGTTGGTGGGCATGATCCCTGCCCTCGCAGAGTTAACAATTAAGTGGGATCCCTCAGCATGTTGCCACAGTATTTGGGAAATAGAAAAGAAAGGGGTGGGGGAAGAGGGCCCCAACCCCTGGGGGCAGGGGGAGAGAGGGAAGAGGGAAAGAGAAAGAGAGAGAGAGAAAAAAGAGAAATTGGGAAAGGGGAGATCATCATCATCATCAATCGTATTTATTGAGCGCTTACTGTGTGCAGAGCACTGTACTAAGCGCTTGGGAAGTACAAATTGGCAACATATAGAGACAGTCCCTACCCAACAGTGGGCTCACAGTCTAAAAGGGGGAGACGGAGAACAAAACCAAACATACTAACAAAATAAAATAAATAGAATAGATATGTATAAGTAAAATAAATAGAGTAATAAATATGTACAAACATATATACATATATACAGGTGCTGTGGGGAAGGGAAGGAGGTAAGATGGGGGGATGGAGAGGGGGAGAGGGGGATATAGGGGGGAGGAGAGAGAAAGGGAGGGAGAGAGGGTGAGGGGAAGAGGAAGAGAGGGAGAGAGGGAGGTAGAGGGAGAGGAAAAGGGAGAGAGGGACAGGGAGAGGGAGAGGGAGGGAGGGAGAGAGAGAGTGTGTGTGTGCATGGCACATGGCATAGTGAATAGAGCACATGCTAGGGAGTCACAAGTCATGGGTTCTAATCCCAGCTCCGCCACTTGTCTGCTGTGCGACCTTGGGCAAGTCACTTCACTTCTCTGGGCCTCAGTTACCTCATGTGTAAAATGGGCATTGAGACTGTAAGCCCCATGCGGGAAAGGGACTGTGTCCAACCTGTGATGGTATTTGTTAAGCGCTTACTATGTGCGAAGCACTGTTCTAAGCGCTGGGGGGGATACAAGGTGATCAGGTTGTCCCACGTGGGGCTCACAGTCTTAATCCCCATTTTACAGATGAGGTAACTAAGGCACAGAGAAGTTAAGTGACTGGCCCAAAGTCACACAGCTGACAAGTGGCGGAGCCGGAATTTAAACCCATGACCTCTGACTCCCAAACCCATGCTCTTTCCACTGAGCCACGCTGCTTCTCACCCTACCCCAGGGCCTAGTAAAGTGCCTGGCACATAGTAAGGGCCTAACAAATACAACAATTTTTATTATTATTATTGTTATCATCATTAAGGGCCAGGGAAAGGTGCTACTGGACTCCTGAGGCTACAGTCTGGGGGAAGGATTTGCTACTCTGGAGAAGAGGGACAAAGGAATAGGCCTGTGTTCCAGGAATAGATTTAGATGTCTCAGTTCAGCCCAGGGGCCTCCATAATTGCTGCTGTCCAAAGGATGGCAGGGACACATAGGCAGGAAAACGATTTTCCCAGGTCGTTTTCAGCAGGGCATCTGAGAAAGGGACACTTTTCACTCGGTCCTGTTAGCCCCGAGTCGAGAGACTTCTTCCTCATCGCACACACAAAAAGTCACCATTGCCAAAGCTATTTTGGAGCAACTGAATAAAAATGACATAACAGGAATGGATATAGAGAAATAACACTAGTTAAATATCTAGGATCCCATCTCCCAGATCTTCCTCGCCTATAAGCTATGCCTTTTCCCTTCAAAGTCCTACTGAGAGCTCACCTCCTCCAGGAGGTCTTCCCAGACTGAGCCCCCTCCTTCCTCTCCCCCTCGTCCCCCTCCTTACCTCCTTCCCCTCCCCACAGCACCTGTATATATGTATATATGTTTGTATATATTTATTACTCTATTTTATTTGTACATATTTATTCTATTTAGTTAATATGTTTTGTTTTGTTCTCTGTCTCCCCATTCTAGACTGTGAGCCCGCTGTTGGGTAGGGACCGTCTCTAGATGTTGCCAACTTGTACTTCCCAAGCGCTTAGTACAGTGCTCTGCACACAGTAAGCGCTCAATAAATACGATTGAATGAATGAATGAAACGAACAGAAGGCCCATTCCCAACCTGTCAACCGTGGACAACCTCCTGGCTAAAAGTAATCTGTGAAGTGTGGTTTTAGGAAAAAAGTTTGGTCGAAGGTTTGCGTGAATAAAGTGGGATCTGTTGTGTTTCTGGCCCTGAGGAGAGATATCACGTTACCCACTCTTACCAAGTATATAAAGTGATTCTAAATTGGCCACACAAGCTGCCTTAACTGAAAAACTCATCCTCACTAGCTTCCTCTGAGCAGGAGTGGAAGGAACAGAGGGATGTGGGGAGGGGGCTGGGGGAAACAAAGGCCTGCCACCTCCAGCTGTTAAGCCTCCTCCCACCTCTCCTCCGGCTCCAACTCTGGTCTTGCTCCTCTTCATCTTCACCACGTCGAGAAACAGCAAGTTTTAATGAAAAAAACACAGGCCTGGGAGTCTGAAGGACCTGGGTTCTAATCCTGACTCTGCCACTTGTCTGCTGTGTGACCCTGGGCAAGTCGCTTCACTGCTCTATGCCTCAGTGACCTCATCTGCAAACTGGGAATTTAGACTGAGTCCCATGTTGGGCAGGGTCTGTGTCCAACCCAATTTGCTTGTATCCTCCCCAGTGCTTAGTACAATGTCTGGCACATCGTAAGCACTTAAGAAATACCATAATTATTATTATTAGCTTTTATCTACCCCAGAGCTTAGTACGGTGCCTGGCACATAATCAGTGCTTAACAACACAAAACAAAAAAAAGGTGCCCATATGCTTCCCCTCATTCATTCAATCGTATTTATTGAGCGCTTACTGTGTGCAGAGCACTGTACTAAGCGCTTGGGAAGTACAATCAATCAATGGTATTTATTGAGCGCTTACTGTGTGCAGAGCACTGTAATATGCGCTTGGGAAGTACAAGTTGGCAACATATAGAGGCAGTCCCTACCCAACAGTGGGCTCACAGTCTAGAAGGGGGAGACAGACAGAAAACAAAACAAAACATATTAACAAAATGAAATAAATAGAATAAACATGTACAAGTAAAATAGAGTAACAAATATGTACAAACATACATATATATAGGTGCTGTATATATATATATATATGTATATATATATATATATATATATATATATATATATACAGGTGCTGTGGGGAGGGGAAGGAGGTAAGGCGGGGGGATGGGAAGGGGGAGGAGGGGGAGAGAAAGGAGGGGGCTCAGTCTGGGAAGGCCTCCTAACTCAATTCCTGTTCCCTCTCCCCTGCTAACACTCACCTAATAATAACAATAATAGTAAAAATAATGATACTGATGGTATGTTATGTGCTCATTATGTGCCAGGCACTGTACTAAGCACTGGGGTGGATGCAAGCAGATCGGGTTGGACACAGTCCCTGTCCCAGCTGGGGCTCACAGTCTCAATCCCCCTATTACAGATGAGGCAACTGAGGCCCAGAGAAGTGAAGTGACTTGCCCACGGTCATACAGCAGGCCAGTGGCTGAGCCAGGATTAGAACCCATGACCTTCTGAATCCCCGGTCCGTGCTCTAGTCACTACACCTCGCTGCTTCTCCACCTCTCTTTGGATACTTGCAAATACCCTGGGATGTCACCCCATCTCCACGTCTTCTTCGATTTCACCCTCACGCTGGTTGGAATAGACAGTGACCGCTGACCTTTCCAAATCTTTCTGAATTGAATGCATCAGGAGAACAAGGATGAGGTGGGCAGATTGTGGGGGTGCTCAACTCTAAGAACAGAAACTCTTTTGAAGGGAAAAGAGGCCACACATTCTTAATTTTAGTAGGAGCCCCTTGTACTCCTGGGGAATGGTAAAAGGCGATTAAAATCCAGTTTAATTAGACGCAGGGGGCTGAAAGAGCAATGGAAACAAAATGAATTCCTCTTTCGAAAACTGTACAGCAGGTTTAAATCTAATAGTATGGCCAGTCAACTTTTTACCTCTCGCTGCTGCTGGTTTAAACTATGTGAATTTCTCTGGCAAAGGGCAATCGCTTCTCCCAAGACATCTTCAACATCTTTTAGGGACGGGTCCGCTTTGAGAAGTAGGGTAAAAAAAAAAAAAAAGAAATAGATTATTAAACATCTCCCCGGTTTGTAACACACGATCAGTTTAACATCACTGGGGAAAGTTACCCCGGTGTTATGATGGTATTTGTTAAGCGCTTACTTGTTCTAAGGGGCGGGGGGGGGGGGGGTACAAGCTGATCAGGTTGTCCCATGTGGGGCTCACAGTCTTAATCCCCATTTTACAGATGAGGTAACTGAGGCACAAAGCAGTTAAGTGGCTTGCCCAAGGTCACACAGCTGACAAGTGGCTGAGCCGGGATTCGAACCCATGACCTCTGACTCCCAAGCATGCGCTCTTTCCACTGAGCCACGCTGCTGGTTAGTTCTTTAAGCTTAGTTCTTTATTATACAACCCTCTCTGACCTATGTGCTCTGCACACAGTAAGCACTCAGTAAATATGATTGAATGAACCTATGTACTTATGCATAGATCATCATCATCATCATCATCAATCGTATTTATTGAGCGCTTACTATGTGCAGAGCACTGTACTAAGCGCTTGGGAAGTACAAATTGATAATAAATCATAGAAAATGCTGTTTAATAGAACGCAAAGTCTCTCAATGCTCTTTGAAAAACAGGCTGTATACTTCAGCAGGCAGCCATCAGTATCTGTCACTGGCTACGGGGTAGTGGATAAAGCCTAGGCCTGGGGGTCTGAGGGGTCATGGGTTCTAATCCCAGCTCCGCTACTTTCATTCAATCGTATTTATTGAGCGCTTACTGTGTGCACAGCACTGTACTAAGCGCTTGGGAAGTCCAAGTTGGCAACATATAGAGACGGTCCCTACCCAACAGCGGGCTCACAGTCTAGAAGGGGGAGACAGACAACAATACAAAACATGTAGACAGGTGTCAAAAGCATCAGAACAAATAGAATTATTCATTCATTCATTCAATCGTATTTATTAAGCGCTTACTGTGTGCAGAGCACTGTACTAAGCGCTTGGGAAGTCCAAGTTGGCAACATATAGAGACGGTCCCTACCCAACAGCGGGCTCACAGTCTAGAAGGGGGAGACAGACAACAAAACAAAACACGTAGACAGGTGTCAAAAGCGTCAGAACAAATAGAATTATGACTGCTGTGTCACCTTGGGCAAGTCACTTCACTTCTCTGGGCCTCCGTTCCCTCATCTGTAAAATGGGGATTGAGAACGGTGAGCCCCATGTGGGGCGAGAACTGCGTCCAACCCGATTTGCTTGTATCCACCCCGGTGAATAGTACAGTGCCTGGCACTTGGTAAGTGCTTAACAAATGCCATTATTATTATTACTATTATTATTATTATTATTATTATCATCACTGTTCTACCATAAATTACTGGAGGGGGCTACTTTTGCCTCCCTTAAGGGTTTCCGGGGGTCCAGACCTACACATCCTCAACTGACCCAAAGTGACCCACTGGTATCCGCGGCAACGTTGCAGATCCCGACTCTGCCACTTGTCTGCTGTGTGACCTTGGGCAAGTCACTTAACTTCTCTATGCCTCAGTTACCTCATCTGTAAAATGGGGATGAAGACTGTGAGGCCCACGTGGGACCACCTGATGACCTTGTATCTACTTCAGCGCTTAGAACAGTGCCTGGCACATAGTAAGCGCTTAACAAATACCTACCTTATCATTATTAGATCGGGCCGTCGGTGTCCGGGTTCGGGTCGGATCGGGTCAAGTGTGAGTATCTCTCACCACGGAACGGGCCGGTTATCGCCGTTCGCTCTGCCCGGATGGCATCACTGTCCATGCCGAGGCCAACTCACCCCTCTCCTTAAAGCTTTTCCCATTCCAGTCCACTCTCTCCCGCCTCAGCAGGCCTGCTCTGCCCTGAAAACTCACCGTGCCAACAATTTACCCAACCCTCGGGTACCCACAGGAACACCGTGGGTCAGAGCGGGTAAGTAGACTTTCTCTGCAGATACTAATCTAGCATCCGGGCTACAGAAACAGAGAAGCAGCATGGCCTAGTGGGAAGAGCAAGGGATTGGGAGTCGAAGGACCTGGGTTCTGATCCTGGCTCCGCCACGAACCTGCTGTGTGACCTTGGCAAATCACTTCACGTCCCTGTGCCTCGGTTCCCTCATCTGCGAGATGGGGATTCAATATCTGCTCTCCCTCCTAGGGCCTAGTGGCAAGAGAACAGGCTTGCGAGTCAGAGGACATGGGTTCCAATCCCGGCTCGACCGCTTGCCTGCTCTGTGACCTTGGGCAAGTCACTTCATTTCTCTGGGCTTCAATTACCTCATCTGTAAAATGGGAATTAAGAGTGTGAACCTCACGTAGTCAGAGGACATGGGTTCCAATCCCGGGCTCGACCGCTTGCCTGCTCTGTGACCTTGGGCAAGTCACTTCATTTCTCTGGGCTTCAGTTACCTCATCTGTAAAATGGGAATTAAGAGTGTGAACCTCATGCAGGACAGGGACTGTGTCCAACCTGATTACCTCATTTCGACACCAGTGCTGAGAACAGTGCTTGGCACATAGTAAGTGCTTAAATACCATCATTATTATTATCATTATTATTATTACTTGACTGTGAGCCCCATGTGGGACCCGATGATCTTGCTCCTACTCCGGTGCTTAGTACACTGATGCATAGTAAATGCTTAACAACTACCACAATTATTAATATCATCCAGGCAAGTCACTGGTTTGGGGGTCTCATACAAACAAGTGCTTAGTACAGTGCTTTGCACACGGTAAGTGCTCAATAAATACGATTGAATGAATTGAATCAATCAAATTTATTGAGCGCTTACTGTGTGCAGAGCACTGTACTAAGCGCTTGAATTGAATGAATTTCAATTGAATGAAATCATAAATGAATCAACATCAAAACTCTGTAATGCCTACATGGTTATGCAGTTTAACACGGCAAAACATATTCACTTTGCCTTTTTTTAAAAAAATAGGATCCGTTAAGCTCTTACTATGTGCCAAGCACTACTCTAAGTGCTGGGGTGGATACAAATTTAACAGTTTGGACACAGTCCCTGTCCCACATGGGGCTCACAGTCTAAGTAGGTGAGAGTAGATTTAATCCCCATTTTACAGTTGAGGAAAATGAGGCCCAGAGAAGTGAAGTGATTTCCCCAAGGTCACACAGCAAGCAATTGGCAGAGCCAGAATTAGGAGCCAGGTCCTCCAACTCCTAGGCCCAGGCTCTTTCCACAAGGCCATGCTGCTTCTCCTTTGGAGACCCTTCATCCACGATTTATTTTCACCTTATCTCCTTAAAGTCTGATTTCAGGAGGAGTTTGAACCCGATGTGCTAAATGGCAAAGAAAGCCTTTATCCTAAAGAACGAACCCAACACCCTCAGAAAACTAACATTTCCAGCGTCGTCGGGTACAGCTGACAGTAGCAAATTCACGGCAGGAAGGACGAGCAATTGTGAAAGTCATTTATACATTTTAGCCACTTAGCAAGAGCTTCCACTGCAGAGAATATCAGACAGTAAATGCACAAAAGAATAGATCTATTTCAAAAACTTACTCTCATTTTCATGTGTGAGCTCCAACAGTTTGCTCTGTAGTCTCTGCGACATAAAAGAAACAATTCATGGTGTCGGATCTGTGTGAACTAGCTTTTCAAGTCCTTAGGTTCCCACAAAGGAAATCCTCTCAGTGACTTTTTGAGGTCTGATTGTATCTAGGAAATGGGTTTTCCTGGAATCTGTGAAAAGTTCACCTGGTGGTCACAAAACCTTGGAAAAGTGAGGTCCCGGGAACTAGCTGAATTTTGACCTCAGAGTATACATTTGCTTACAAGTGGGAAGCAGGAAAGAGCATGGGTCTGGAAGTTGGAAGACCCGGGTTCTAATCCCGGCTCTGTCAACTGCTTGCCGTGTGACCTCGGGCAAGGCACTTTCCTGTGCCTCAGTTGCCGGAGAGGCAGCGTGGCTCAGTGGAAAGAGCCCGGGCTTTGGAGTCAAAGGTCATGGGTTCAAATCCCGACTCCGCCAACTGTCAGCTGTGTGACTCTGGGCAAGTCACTTCACTTCTCTGGGCCTCAGTGACCTCATCTGGAAAATGGGGATTAAGACTGTGAGCCCCCCGTGAGACAACCTGATCACCTTGTAACCTCCCCAGTGCTTAGAACAGTGCTTTGCACATAGTAAGCACTTAATAAATGCCATTATTATTATTATTATTAAATACATCTTCTCCCTCCTAGACTGGGAGACCCATGTAGGACAGGGACCGTGTCCGACCTAATCAACTTGTACCTCCCCCAGTGCTTAGAACAGTGTTTCATTCATTCAATCGTATTTATTGAGTGCTTACTGTGCGCAGAGCACTGTATCAAGCGCTTGGGAAGTACAAGTTGGCAACATATAAAGACGGTCCCTACCCAACAGTGGGCTCACAGTCTAGAAGTTGACACACAGTACGTGCTCAACAACTACCACAAAATAAAAAAAGAAATTAAAGTCCATGACCTTTCTCAGGGCTCCAGCCTACCTCAAGCATTACTAAGAAAGCACCATGCACGTCTCCTTTCTTCTCCAGGAGGTAGGCAGAGACTTCAAGGAGCTGATACTTCTGAGTAATCTATAGAAGGAAAGAACATCACAAAACAGTATTTGAGTGGCTGCTAAGAGCAATATCACTGTCTGTGCAGTTTATTGTAAATTTAATAAATTATTTTACTTAATTTTAACGTCCTGCAGACCGTCGGCTCTCTTTGGGCAAGGATTCTGTCTACAAATTCTATCATCCTCTCCCAAGGAGTCAGTATACTGCTCTTCACACAGTAAGCACTCAATAAATACCACTGCTTGATTGGCACACATCTTGTTTGGCTGGGAGGGTGGTTGGGGTTATTCATTC
The DNA here is from genome assembly GCF_015852505.1 of Tachyglossus aculeatus. Taxonomy (NCBI): domain Eukaryota; kingdom Metazoa; phylum Chordata; class Mammalia; order Monotremata; family Tachyglossidae; genus Tachyglossus; species Tachyglossus aculeatus. Next base: position 66,530,613 of record NC_052066.1, read on the forward strand.
ATTCATTCAATCATATTTATTGAGCGCTTACTGTGTGCACAGCACTGTAATAAGTGCTTGGGAAGTACAAGTCGGCAACATATAGGAACTCTTCACACAGTAAGCACTCAATAAATACCACTGCTTGATTGGCACACATCTTGTTTGGCTGGGAGGGTGGTTGGGGTTATTCATTCATTCATTCAATCATATTTATTGAGCGCTTACTGTGTGCAGAGCACTGGACTAAGCGCTTGGGAAGTACAAGTTGGCAACATATAGAGACTCTTCACACAGCAAGCACTCAATAAATACCACTGCTTGATTGGCACACATCTTCTTTGGCTGGGAAGGTGGTTGGGGTTATTCATTCACTCACTCAATCATATTTATTGAGCGCTTACTGTGTGCAGAGCACTGTACTAAGCGCTTGGGAAGTACAAGTCAGCAACATATAGAGACGGTCCCTACCCAACAATGGGCTCACAGTCTAGAAGGGAGAGACAGACAACAAAACAAAAAAGTAGACAGGTGTCAAAACCGTCAGAATAAATAGAATTATAGCTATATGCACAGCATTAATAAAATAGAGTAGTAAATATGTACAAGTAGAATAAATAAAGTAATAAATATATACAAATATATACAAGTGCTGTGGGGAGGGGAAGTGGGGAGGGTGGAGGGTGGTGGGACAGTTATGATCAACCACGTTCAGCCACCCTGGGCGTGATTTGGTGTTGACCTGCAAGCCTCTCTGTAGTTTTATTCAATTTTATTTAATATTAATATTCAATTAATAATATTCAATTAATATTAATTTTAGAAGCAGCATGGCTCAGTGGAAGGAGCACGGGCTTGGGAGTCAGAGGTCATGGGTTCAAATCCCAGCTCCGCCACTTGCCAGCTGTGTGACTTTGGGCAAGTCACTTCACTTCTGTGGGCCTCAGTTCCCTCATCTGTAAAATGGGGATTAAGACTGTGAGCCCCACGTGGGACATCCTGATCACCTTGCACCCTCCCCAGCACTTAGAACAGTGTTTTGCACATAGTAAGTGCTAAATAAATGCTATTATTATTATTATTTTATTCCATATTCCATATTTTATGTCCATATCTGTAATTTACATTGGTCAGTCAGTCCAGTCAACTGTCTTTACTAAACGCTCACTGTCTGCAGAGCACTGTAGCGCTCGGGGGAGTACAATATAACAACGTTACAGACACATTCCCTGCCCCAAATGAGCTTATAGTCTAGACATTAATAATGATAATTATTATGGTGTTTGCTAAGCACTTTGTATTTATTTGTATTCGTATTTATTTGTATTCGTATTTATTTGTATAATTTGTATTTATTAAGCACTTACTATGTGCCGAACACAGTTCTAAGCACTGGGGTGGATACAAGGTAATCAGGTTGTCCCACGTGGGCCTCGTAGTTTTAATCCCAATTTTACAGATGAGGTAGCTGAGGCACAGAAAAGTGAAGTGGCTTGACCAAGGTCTCACAGGAGACAGGTGGCAGAGCCGGCATTAGAACCCATGTCCTCTGACATGCTTTTTCCACTGAGCCATGCTGCTTTTTATTTCTATTTATTCTGATGACTTCACACCTGTCCACATGTTTTGTTTTGTTGTCTGTCTACCCCTTCTAGACTGTGAGCCCGTTGTTGGATAGGGATCGTCTCTATATGTTGCCAACTTGTACTTCCCAAGCGCTTAGTATAGTGCTCTGCACACAGCAAGCGCTCAATAAATATGACTGAATGAATGAATGAAATAATGCCCCTGCTAGACTGCAAGCTCCTTGTGGGCAGGGAAGGTGCCTTCCAAATCTTCAGTAAATACCACTGATGGATTGAGCTTGATGAGTGGAATCTATATGTTCCTGAAAAGCTGTGAGCAGGGAAATGTCTACCACTTCATTCATTCGTATTTATTGAGTGCTTACTGTGTGCAGAGCACTGTACTAAGCGCTTGGGAAGTACAAGTCGGCAACATATAGAGATGGTTGCTACCCAGCAACTGGCTCACGGTCTAGAATGGGGAGACAGACAACATCCAAGCGTTCAGTACAGTGCTCGGCACTAAGTAAGCACTCAATATGTACCACTGTTTGGCTTGTGCTTCTCTGAGCATCCAGCAGCACGATTATCTACTATTAGGAACCAAAAGTTCTGTGATAATCTCCATCGTCTGAACCCCTGAGCCCACTGTTGGGTAGGGACTGTCTCTATATGTTGCCAACTTGTACTTCCCAAGCGCTTAGTACAGTGCTCTGCACACAGTGAGCGCTCAATACATACAATTGATTGATTTAACCCTGTGGTTCCCATTGCCCATTAGCAAAACACTAAAGCAGTGGAAAACACCACTAGGAAGTCAACTAATAGTGGTTATGGTTTATGTGAATTAATTTCCAAGGGATTTGGATTACTGCAGTCTTTTCCTCCAGCAGATCTGAGCCATTTGTTGCTCAAGAATGGGGCCATACATTCATACTCCTAATCCAAACTTCTGTGCCACAGAGACGACGACTCCCTGCCCGGTTATTCCTTCGGGAGACTCCTGAAAGGTTTGTTGTTAGGGTTGAGACAGCTGTCTGCTGTGTGACCCTGGGCAAGTCACTTAACTTCTCTGTGCCTCAGTTACCCCGTCTGTCAAATTGGGATCAAGACCGTGAGCTCCATGAGGTAAATGAACTGCGTCCCACCTGATTACCTTGTAGCTACCCCAGAGCTTAGAACGGCGCTCGGCACATAGAAAGCAGTAACAAATACCACAATTATTATTAGTATTGTGCTTTAACCGGCCTTACCTGAATGGTTTCCTCTAGTCTGTAGCATTCCAGCACCTGCAGGGTCTCTCTAACCTGGTTAGGGCTGTATTGACACAGCAGCTCAATGAACTGTTCACTGATAAATGGAGAAACCTGCAGCAGTTCCTGATTCACCTGATTACCTTCCCTGAAAACAAAATGGGAATGAATTAATTCAGCTGCTGTAGTAATCTTAATAACTTTAAAAACAGAAAACAGTGAGCAGAGGTTGTGGGCATCTAGCATGCTATAAAGCCTTAAAAAATACATAATCCACCAACCTATTTTTCCAAATGCCGTATTTGAATCCTTGTCGACCCCCGGCCCACGTCCTCCCCCTGGCCTGGAATGCCCTCCCTCCGCACATCCGCCAAGCTCGCTCTCTTCCTCCCTTCAAAGCCTTACTGAGAGCTCACCTCCTCCAGGAGGCCTTCCCACACTGAACCCCCTTTTTCTTCTCCTCCTCCCCATCCCCTTCTGCCCTACCTCCTTCTCCTCCCCACAGCACCTGTATATATGTATGTACTGATTTATTACTCTATTTATTTTACTTGAACATATTTACTATTCTATTTATTTTGTTAATGATGTGCATTTAGCTTTAATTCCATTTGTTCTGATGACTTGACACCTGCCCACGTTTTGTTTTGTTGTCTGTCCCCCCCTTCTAGACTGTGAGCCCGTTGTGGGGTAGGGACCATCTCTATATGTCACCAACTTGTACTTCCCAAGCGCTTAGTACAATGCTCTGCACACAGTAAGCACTCAATAAATACGATTGAATGAATGAATGAATGTTGCCCACATTATCCTCTTGGCTTCGTGGAAGGGGGGCTCTGAACACAGTCAGTCAATCGTATTTATTGAGCACTCTCAGTGTGCAGGGCAGCAAAAGAGCTGTGAGATACAGCATGGACAGAGCACAGATCTGGGAGCCAGAAGGACCTGGGTTCTAGTCCTTGCTCCGCCACTTTTCTGCTGTGTGACCTTGGGCAAGTCACTTTGCTTCTCTGGGCCTCAGCTGCCTCACCTGTACACTGTGAGCCCTACTGTGGAGCAGGGAATGTATTCAACCCAATTATCTTGCCTCTACCGCAGCATTTAGAAGAATCCCTGGCTCATAATAATAATAATTATTATTATAATAATAGAATTCATTAAGCACTGACTATGTGCAAAGCACTGTTCTAAGCACTGGGGAGGTTACAAGGTGATCAGGTTGTCCCATGTGGGGCTCACAGTCTTCATCCCCATTTTACAGATGAGGGAACTGAGGCTCAGAGAAGTGAAGTGACTTGCCCAGAGTCACACAGCTGAGAATTGGCAGAGCCGGGATTTGAACCCATGACCTCTGACTCCAAAGCCCAGGCTCTTTCCATTGAGCCACGCTGTCTCTCTAGCCACACTGCTTCTCATAGTAAGCGCTTAACAAATACTATTATTATTGTTATTATTATAATAATAACAATATGACAATATATTATTATATATTATGTGTCATATATTATTACATACAATATATTATATAATATAATAATATTGTTGTTATTATTATTAATAATAAGCATTTGGAGAGTGCAATATAACAATGACTAGGCACATTCCCTGCCCACAGTGACCTTACAGTTAAGTAGGGGAGACAGACATTAATATACATAAATGACAGATATGTACACAAGTGCTGGGGGGATGGGAGGGGGATTCATTCAATCGTATTTATTGAGCACTTACTGTGCGCAGAGCACTGTACTAAGCGCTTGGGAAGTACAAGTTGGCAACATGTAGAGACGGTCCCTACCCAACAACGGGGTCACAGTCTAGAAGATAATAATAATGGCATTTGTTAAGCGCTTACTATGTGCAAAGCACTGTTCTAAGTGCTGGGGGGGATACAAGGTTATCAGGTTGTCCCACGTGGGGCTTACAGTCATCATCCCCATTTTACAGATGAGGTCACTGAGGCTCCGAGAAGTTAAGTGACTTGCCCAAGGTCATACAGACAGACAGCAGACAGCAGACATGTGGTAGAGCCGGGACTCGAACCCATGACCTCTGACATCCAAAGGGGGATGAATAAAGGGAGCAAGTCAGGGCAACTGTAGAAGAGGAAAATGGGGCTTAGTCAGGGAAGGACTTTTGGAGGGGATGTGGGGAGAATAATAATAATAATAATGATGATGGCATTTGTTAAGCGCTTACTATGTGCACAGCACTGTTCTAAGCGCTGGGGAGGCTACAAGGTGATCAGGTTGTCCCACGGGGGGCTCACAGTCTTAATCCCCATTTTACAGATGAGGGACCAGAGGCCCAGAGAAGTGAAGTGACTTGCCCAAAGTCTCACAGCTGACAAGTGGTGGAGTAGGGATTAGAACCCATGACCTCGGACTCCCAAGCCTGGGCTCTTTCCGCTGAGCCACACTGCTTCTCTAAGAAGGTCACCCCTCTGCCCCTGGCACCCTCTTGACAGGCGACTGAGTTCTTAGCAGCCTCACGGCTCCGCACCTGATGCCAGCCTTGCTCGTGAACCCTTGAGAATTACCAGTTGCCCAGTCCGGCCCCGGCTCGTGAGGCCAAAAGCAGCATTCCAGTCAATGCATTCATTCATTCATTCAATCGTATTTATTGAGCGCTTACTGTGTGCAGAGCACTGTACTAAGCGCTTGGGAGGTACAAGTTAAGGTTAAGGTTGTAGAGTGATTGCCTGTCACATTCTGAAGACTTTGACGAGACAAGGTGGGCTATCCAAGGGAACTCCCTGGCCCTTGTTAGAAGACTGTAAGCTTGTTTGTTGTGGCAGGGGATGTGTCTGTTTATAATAGTAATAATAATAATAATGGCATTTATTAAGCGCTTACTATGTGCAAAGCACTGTTCTGTACTCTCCCAAGCGCTTAGTAAAATGTTTTCCACAAAGTAATGCACATTTAAACGGACGGTCCAAATCAAACAAAACATCGGGGTACACATTTGGGCCCCTTCACCGTCTGAGCAGTCGGGCAGAGGCTGACCTAGACCCGACAGGCCTCGGATCGATGGCGGTGGGAAGGGTCGGAACCCAAATCTTGAATCCCATTAGGCCTTCCCAGACTGAGCCCCTTCCTTCCTCTCCCCCTCGTCTCCCTCTCCATCCCCCCCATCTTACCTCCTTCCCTTCCCCACAGCACCTGTATATATGTTTGTACATATTTATTACTCTATTTATTTATTCATTTATTTTACTTGTACATATCTATCCTATTTATTTTATTTTGTTAGTATGTTTGGTTTTATTCTCTGTCTCCCCCTTTTAGACTGTGAGCCCACTGTTGGGTAGGGACCATCTCTATATGTTGCCAATTTGTACTTCCCAAGTGCTTAGTACAGTGCTCTGCACATAGTAAGCGCTCAATAAATACGATGGATGATGATGATGATGATGATTGATGGAGACTGGGCTCCGCTGCCTCACAAGGTCCTCTCGCGTCCACTGGGGAAATCAGAGCCTCCAAACCCTGCCTGACTCCTCCCTGTAGCTGAGAGCTCCCGCTGTTGGGTAGGGACCGTCTCAATATGTTGCCAACTTGCACTTCCCAAGCGCTTAGTACAGTGCTCTGCATACAGTAAGAGCTCAATAAATATGACTGACTGACAATGAATGAATGAGAGCGGCGCACGCTCAGGCAAACCGTGTGGGAGATGGTTTCTCTCCGCTGGCCACAAAGAATCTGGAGCTGAGGCCCCTCCAAATGCAACTCTGGCCTATCTTTATATGTATATATGTTTGTACATATTTATTACTCTAGTTATTTATTTATTTATTTTACTTGTACATACCTATTCTATTTATTTTATTTTGTTAGTATGTTTGGTTTTGTTCTCTGTCTCCCCCTTTTAGACTGTGAGCCCACTGTTGGGTAGGGACTGTCTCTGTATGTTGCCAACTTGTACTTCCCAAGCGCTTAGTACAGTGCTCTGCACACAGTAAGCACTCAATAAATACGATTGATTGATTGATTAAAAAAAATCAACAGGGTCATTGGAAAGGTGTCTTAATTGAAGCCTAATAGCCACAACTTGGAGAGAGAGAACTACCCATATCAGAGAAGCAGCATGGCTCAGCGGAAAGAGCACGGGCTTTGGAGTCAGAGGTCATGGGTTCAAATCCTGGCTCCGCCACTTGTCACCTGTGTGACTGGGCAAGTCACTTCACTTCTCTGTGTCTCAGTTACCTGATCTGTAAAATAGGAATTAAGCTTGTGAGCCCCACATGGGACAACCTGATCACCTTGTACCCTCCCCAGTGCTTAGAACAGTGCTTTGCACATAGTAAGCACTTAACAAATGCCATTATCATTATTATTACTATTATTATTATTTCATCATTTGGATGCTGCTCCTTTGAGGAAAATTATGATGCTGCTCTTTTGAGGAAAATTTAAAGCAACTGGGTTTACTTAGCCTAGAGAAGACGTTCAGGCCTAGTCTCCTCTGCTCCCTTCTCTTCCCCTCCTATCAGTAGACTCCCTCCCATCTTCCTCTCCCTTCCCCCTCCTCACTTCCTTTCCAGAACCCAGAAGTCTCAGGGTTTTCCTCGGCGTATGCCTCTCACCTCGCAGCTCCTGCTTCTCCCTCTTTGACCTGCCCACTACCATCGACTACTACCAGTTCATTCACTCAATCAATCGTATTTATTGAGCGCTTACTGTGTGCAGGGCACTGTACCAAGCGCTTGGGAAGTACAAGTTGGGAACATATAGAGACGGTCCCTACCCAACAGCAGGCTCACAGTCTCGCTCCTCTGCCGCTAATCTCGCTCCTCTGCCGCTAATCTCGCTCCTCTGCCGCTAATCTCGCTCCTCTGCCGCTAATCTCCTCACCGTACCTCTTTCTCGCCTGTCCCGCCATCGACCCCCGGCCCACGTCATCCCCCGGGCCTGGAATGCCCTCCCTCTGCCCATCCGCCAAGCTAGCTCTCTTCCTCCCTTCAAGGCCCTACTGAGCGCTCACCTCCTCCTGGAGGCCTTCCCAGACTGAGCCCCTTCCTTCCTCTCCCTCTCGTCCCCCTCTTCATCCCCCCATTTTACCTCTTTCCCTTCCCCACAGCACCTGTATATATGTATATATGTTTGTACATATTTATTACTCTATTTATTTATTTTACTTGTACATATCTATTCTATTTATTTTATTTTGTTAGTATGTTTGGTTTTGTTCTCTGTCTCCCCCTTTTAGACTGTGAGCCCACTGTTGGGTAGGGACTGTCTCTATATGTTGCCAACTTGGACTTCCCAAGTGCTTAGTACAGTGCTCTGCACACAGTAAGCGCTCAATAAATACGATTGAATACGACTGATAGAAGGGCCAACTTGGTTAGATGCCACGAAGTAGGCGTTAGTGCCTTAACCATATATGTGTTGTAGAGGCCACTAGGACCTCTTCCATCCTTCTCAAGGGGAGTGCTAACCTTCTCTCCTTTCATACAACACCAGTTCCTTACCAGGCACAGCGAGGTTAAGTGACTTGCCCAAAGTCACACAGCTGATTAGTGCTCTCCTCGTATCTTACCTCATGGATCTCTTCCTACAAACCAACTCACAGACTCGACTCCTCTAAAACCAACTTACTCCCTGTACCGCGATGTCATCTAACTCATCATCATCATCATCAATCGTATTTATTGAGTGCTTACTTGTGCAGAGCACTGTACTAAGTGCTTGGGAAGTACAAGTTGGCAACACATAGAGACAGTCCCTACCTGACCCCTTCCCCGCAAAGCAACATGGCATAGTGGATAGAGCACGAGCCTGGTTCTAATCCCGGCTCTGTCACTCGTCTGCTGTGTGACCTTGGGCAGGTCACTTCACTTCTCTGGGCCTCAGTTACCTCATCGGTAAAATGGGGACTGAGACTGCACCCCACGTGTGACAGGGGCTGTGTCCAACCTGATTACCTTGTATCTACCCCAGCGCTTAGAACAGTGCTTGGCACAGAGTAAGTGCTTAATAAATACCATTATAATTAAGCAGCCTGGCTTAGTAGAAAGAGCATGGGGTTGGGAGCCAGAGGTCATGGGTTTCAATCCCAGCTCCGCCACTTATCTGCCGTGTGACTTTGAGCAACTCACTGAACTTCTCTGTGCCACAGTTACCTCATCTGTAAAATGGGGTTTAAGACTGTGAGCCCCAAGTGGGACAACCCTTGTATCTACCCCAGAGCTTAAAACAGTGCTTGGCACAGAGCAAGCACATATAACACAGTAAGTAATAAATATCATCATCATTATTATTATCATCATTATTATTATCCTTCCTCTGGTCTTCTTCTCTTCTTCCTCTTCTCCCACTCCCTTCTGTCACCCTTACTTGCTCCCTTTATTTAGAGAAGCAGCGTGGCTCAGTGGAAAGAGCCCAGGCTTTGGAGTCAGAGGTCACGGGTTCAAATCCTGGCTCCGCCAATTGTCAGCTGCGTGACTTTGAGCCCACTGTTGGGTAGGGACTGTCTCTATATGTTGCCAACTTGTACTTCCCAAGTGCTTAGTACAGTGCTCTGCACACAGTACGCGCTCAATAAATACGATCGATCGATTGATTGATTGATTGGTCTTGAACTCCCTCCCCCAACATATACAACAGCCCTCAAAGCCCTCCTTAAATCACATTTCCTCCAAGAGGCCTTTCCTGTGCCTCCGGTATACTTGGGTATACACCTTAAGCCCTTGATATTCTCCCCCTGACCCCCACAGCACGTAGGTACATATCTTCGTAGGTACGTCTTTCCTCTGGCCCGGAATGCCCTCCCTCCCCACATCCACCAAGCTAGCTCTCTTCCTCCCTTCAAAGCCCTACTGAGAGCTCACCTCTTCCAAGAGGCCTTCCCAGACTGAGTCCCCTTTTTCCTCTCCTCCTCCCCATCCCCCCCACCCTACCTCCTTCCCCTCCACAGCACCTGTACATATGTTTGTACAGATTTATCACTCTGTTTATTTTACTTGTACATATTTACTATTCTATTTATTTTGTTAATGATGTGCATCTAGCTTTATTTTTATTTCTTCTGGTGACTTGGCACCTGTCCACATGTTTTGTTTTGGCGTCTGTCTCCCTCTTCTAGACTGTGAGCCCGTTGTTGGGTAGGGACCGTCTCTGTATGTTGCCGACCTGTACTTTCCAAGTGCTTAGTACAGTGCTCTGCACACAGTAAGTGCTCAATAAATACGGTTGAATGACTGAATGAATGAATCTTTAGTTCTCATTTCCACTCCTTGTATTTCTCTTCTCCCATTTCCCTATCAGGCTATGCTTCCCCACTCCTCAAGAAACTCCAGTGTTTGCCCATCCACCTCCACATCAAACAAAAACTCCTCATCATTGGCTTTAAAGCACTCCATCACCTTGCCCTCTCCTACCTCATCTTGCTGCTTTCCTACTACAACTCAGCCCTCACACTTCGCTCCTCCGATGTTGATCATCTCACTGTACCTCGATCTCACCTATCTTGCCGCCGACCCCTCGTCCACGTCCTCCCTCTGTCATGTAACACCTTCCCACCTAATGTCTGACAGACAATGACTCTCCCCCACTTCAAAGCCTTGTAGAAGGGACATTGCTTCAAAATACCTTTGCTAAGTAAGCCCTCTTTTCCTCTTCTCCCACTCCCTTCTGTCACCCTTACTTGCTCCCTTTATTTAGAGAAGCAGCGTGGCTCAGTGGAAAGAGCCCGGGCTTTGGAGTCAGAGATCACGGATTCAAATCCTGGCTCTGCCAATTGTCAGCTGCGTGACTTTGGGCAAGTCACTTAATTTCTCTGTGACTCAGTTACCTCATCTGTAAAATGGGGATGAAGACTGTGAGCCCCCCATGGGACAACCTGATCACCTTGTAACCTCCCCAGTGCTTAGAACAGTGCTTTGCACATAGTATGTGCTTAATAAATGCCATCACATCCTCCCTCTATACATCCGCCAAGTTAGCTCTCTTCCTCCCTTCAAAGCCCTACTGAGAGCTCACCTCCTCCAGGAGGCCTTCCCACACTGAGCCCCCTTTCACCTTTCCTCCTCCCCACCCCCGCTCTACCTCCTTCCCTGCCCCACAGCACCTGTATATATGTTTGTACAGATTTATTACTCTATTTTACTTGTACATATTTACTATTCTACTTTTTCTGTTAATGATGTGCAACTAGCTTTATTCTATTTATTCTGATGACTTGATACCTGTCCACATGTTTTGTTTTGTTGTCTGTCTCCCCCTTCTAGACTGTGAGCCCATTGTTGGGTAGGGACCGTCTCTATATGGTGCCAACTTGTACTTCCCAAGCGCTTAGTACAGTCCTCTGCACACAGTAAGCGCTCAATAAATACGATTGAATGAATCAATCGCAGCCCCACAGCACTTATGTACAGATCTGTAATTTATCTATTTATATTAATGTCTGTCTCCCCCTTGAGACTGTAAGCTCACTGTAGGCAGGGAACGCATCTGTTTATTGTTATATTGTACTCTCCCAAGTGCTCTCTACAGTGCTCTGCACATAGTAAGTGCTCAATAAATGCGCTCAATAAATAAAAGTAATGAATGAATGAATCTGTAATTTATTTCAATCAATCAGTGGCATTTATTGCATGCTTACTGTGTGCAGAGTATGGTACTAAGTGCTTGGGAGAGTACAATATAACAGAGTTAGTAGATATGCTCCCTGCTCACAATGTGTTCAATGTTCATCTCCCTCTCTAGACTGTAAGTTCCTTGTGAGAAAGGATTGTATTTACCCTCTCTATTTTATTATGATCTCCCAAACACTTAGAATACCCCCTTCTCCTCATTCTAAGGTGGCCGCTCATTCTCAGTCTCTTTTGTGGGCTCCTCCTCTGTCTCCCATCCCCTAACTGTGCGGGGTCCCTCAAGGTTCAGTTCTGGGTCCCCTTCTATTCTCCTTCATTCATTCAATCGTATTTATTGAGCTCTTACTGTGTAGAGAGCACTGTCCTAAGAGCTTGGGAAGTACAAGTCGGCAACAGAGACGGTCCCTACCCAACAATCGGCTCACAGTCTAGAAGGGGGAGGCAGACAACAAAACAGAACATGTAGACAGGTGTCAAAATCGTCAGAACAAATAGAATTAAAGCTATATGCACATTGTTAACAAAATAAATAGAATAGTAAATATGTACAAGTAAAATCAATAGAGTAATAAATCTGGACAAATATATATACAAGTGCTGTGGAGAGGGGAAGGAGGTAGGGTGGGGGGGATGGGGAGGAAGGGGCTCAGTCTGGGAAGGCCTCCTGGAGGAGGTGGGCTCTCAGTAGGGCTTTGAAGGGAGGAAGAGAGCTAGCTTGGCGGATGTGCGGAGGGAAGGCATTCCAGGCCAGGGGGAGGATGTGGGCCGGGGGTCGACGGTGGGACAGGTGAGAACGATGTATGGTGAGGAGGTTAGCGGCAGAGGAGCGGAGGGTGCGGACTGGGCTGGAGAAGGAGAGAAGGGAGGTGAGGTAGGAGGGGGTGAGGAGATGGACAGCCTTGAAGACAAGAGTGAGGAGTTTTTGCTTGATTCTTAGGTTGACAGGCAGCCACTGGAGATTTTTGAGGAGGGGAGTAACATGCCCAGAGCGTTTCTGCACAAAGATGATTCTCCATCTATACCCACTCCCTTGGAGAACTCACTCATTCACATGGCTTCAACTAACACCTCTATGAGGATGACACCCAAATCTACAACTCCTCCCCGATCTCTCTCCCTCTCAAGTCTCGCATGTCTTCCCTCCTTCAAGACTTCTCTACTTGGATGCCCTTCCGTCACCTCGAACTATTCGGCTGACACTGAGAACTTAGCTTCCCACCCAAACCCTGTCCTCCCACTTACCTTCCCATCACTGAAGATGGCACCACCATCCTTCCTGTCTCACAAGCCCACAACCTTGGCATTACCCTTGACTCCTCTCTCTCATTCAACCTTCATATTCAAGCCATCACTAAATCCTGTCAGTTCTACCTTCACAACATCACCAAAATCCGCCCCTTTCTCTCCATCCAAACTGCTACCTCGTTAATACAACCACTTATCTTAGCCCGCCTTGACTACTGTATCAGCCTCCTTGCTGACCTCCTCCCTGCCTCCTGGTTTCTCCTGACTCCAGTCCATACTCCATTCTGCTGCCCGGGTCATTTTCCTTCAAAATCATTCAGACTATGTTTCGCCACTCCTCAAGAAACTCCAGTGGTTGCCCAACCACCTCCGTATCAAACAAAAACTCCTCACCACTGGCTTTAAAGTGCTCAATCACCTTGCCCCCTCCTACCTCGCCTTGCTACTCTTCTTCTACAACCCAGGCAACACACTTTATTCCTCTACTGCCAACCTTCTCCCTGAACCTTGATATTGTCTATCTCACCAACAAATTATTGCCCACATCCTGCCTCTGGCCTGAAATGCCCTCCCTCCTCATATCAGACAATTACTCTCCCTCGCTTCAAAGTCTTATCATCATCATCATCAATTGTATTTATTGAGCACTTACTATGTGCAGAGCACTGTACTAAGCACTTGGGAAGTACAAATTGGCAACATATAGAGACAGTCCCTACCCAACAGTGGGCTCACAGTCTAAAAGGGGAAGACAGAGAACAAAACCAAACACACTAACAAAATAAAATAAATAGAATAGATATGTACAAGTAAAATAAATAGAGTAAGAAATATGTACAAACATATATACATATATACAGGTGCTGCAGAGAAGGGAAGGAGGTAAGAAGGGGGGGATGGAGGGGATGGAGAAGGCCCATCTCCTCCAAGAGGCTTTCCCTGACTAAGCCCCTCTTCTCCCTCTGCCTTCTGAGTCTCCCTGACTTGCTCCCTTCATTCATCCTCCCTCCCGGCCATACAACACATATGCACACATCTGTAATTTATTCATTTATAATAATAATAATAATAATATAATGATGGCATTTATTAAGCACTTACTATGTGCAAAGCACTGTTCTAAGCACTGGGGAGGTTACAAGGTGATCAGGTTGTCCCACGGGGGGCTCACAGTCTTAATCCCCATTTGACAGATGAGGGAACTGAGGCACAGAGAAGTTAAGTGGCTGGCCTAAAGTCACACAGCTGACAATTGGCAGAGCCGGGATTTGAACCCATGCATGACCTCTGACTCCAAAGCATGGGCTCTTTCTACTGAACCACACTGCTTCTCTATTAATGTCTGTCTCCCCGCTCTAGACTGTGAGCTCACTGTGGGCAGCGAATGTGTTTGTTGTATTCTCCCAAGCGCTCAGTACACTGCTTTGTATGCAGTAAGCGCTCAATAAATACGACTGAATGAATGAATATTGGCAGGGACTGTATCCAGCCCGATTTGCTTGTGTCCACTCCAGCACTTAGTATAGTGCCTGGCACATAGCAAGCGCTTAACAAATACCACTATTATTATTGTTGGCATTTTCCATCACCGTCAAACCGCCGTTAACACGGCCTGCTGACGCGAGACTGTGCGATAAATTAAGATGGACATCTGCTGATGAATCCTAACACCTAATTCTTTTCAAAACCTTAGTGACAAAAACATCTAGAAGTGCAGGAGGTGTGAATTTGCACCAAACCAACCAAATCCCCCAAATGAATGGATTTCGATGCCATCATCTCTAAGGAAAATAACATGCCTGATGGGAAATGATCAGGCAGATCATAGCACTTAATTCTTTGCAAAACCAGAGCGACAAAAACATTTTCAAGTACAGAAGGTGTGAATTTATACCAAACCAACCAGATCACCCAAATGAATGGGTTACAACGCCATCATCTCTAAGGAAAATAATATGCCTGATGGGAAACGATCAGGCAAATCATAGCACTTAATTCTTTGTAAAACCATAGCGACAAAAACATTTTCATGTACAGAAGGTGTGAATTTGCACCAAACCACCTGAATCACCCAAATGAATGGGTCTTGATGCAATCACTTGTAAGGAAAATAATGTGTCTGATGGGAAATGATCAGGCAATGAAAACCTAATGAATATTTTAATAAATGAACTGCCAAATTACTGAATTTACACCCGCTTCCTAGTCTTGCTTATCACCCTTGGACACAAGTGCACTTGGCTGAATTAATTTCCCAGAGCAATTTCTATTAACCCATCACTACCCAACTCCTTTCGCGTAAACCCCTGGCCGGCTTTAATACGCTATCAGACATCACTTTGTATTTGAGAGGTAAATCTCGTCCGCTCCTCCGGGAATCTCCATTTTAATAACACCACTGTCTGCAAGTAAGGTGATAAACGTTTCACCAGACAGATGAGAGAAACAATTTCATAAGGCTCTCAACCATGACTTACTTCTGACATGCTCTAAAGCCGCCTTTGAAAGCCCTCTCGCTGGGCTGCTGGGGGCATTTCCACTTCTGCAAGCTGAGATAACCGTTACGAATTCTAACTCTTCTAAACGGTGCCCTTTGTGGATAAGGCTGGAGCCACACAGCCTCTTGGGAAAACAAAACAAAACGCTCCCTAAAATACACGAGCAAGATTTTTTCAATGAGGAATTTTACTTGAACCTAATTTGGAGATCAGCCTACTGGAATCAAGAGACTCATAGGAATCATCTGGTCCTCCCTTCTGGCTCCTGAACCACAGTTTAGTGACAAGAGCACAAGAGGACATGGGTTCGAATCCCTGCTCCACCATTTAAAATAAAATAATAATAATGGCGTTTGCTATAATAATAATGATGATGGTATTTGTTAAGTGCTTACTATGTGCAAAGCACTGTTCTAAGCGCTGTTATGCACTTACTATGTGCCACTGCTCTAAGTGTTGGGGTAGATACAATTTAATCGGGTTGGACAAAATCCTTGTCCCACATGGGGCTCACACTCAATCCCCATTTTACAGATGAGATAACTGAGGCCCAGAGAAGTGAAGTGACCTGCCCAAGGACACACAGTAGACAAGTGGCAGAGCCAGGATTAGAACCCATTACCTTCTGACTGCCAGGCCCCTGCTCTAACCACTAAGCCATTCTGTCTGTTGTGTGACCTTGGGCAAGTCACTTAAGTTATCATCATCATCAATCGTATTTATTGAGTGCTTACTGTGTGCAGAGCACTGTACTAAGTGCTTGGGAAGTACAACTTGGCAACATACAGAGACAGTCCCTACCCAGCAGTGGGCTCACAGTCTAAAAGGGGGAGACAGAGAACAAAACCAAACATACCAACAAAATAAAATAAATAGACTAGATATGTACAAGTAAAATAAATAAATTAATTAATAGAGTAATAAATATGTACAAACATATATACATATATACAGGTGCTGTGGGGAAGGGAAGGAGGTAAGATGGGAGGGATGGAGAGGGGGACGAGGGGGAGAGGAAGGAAGGGGCTGAGTGTGGGAAGGCCTCCTGGAGGAGGTGAGCTCTCAGTAGGGCCTTGAAGGGAGGAAGAGAGCTAGCTTGGCGGATGGGCAGAGGGAGGCCATTCCAGGCCCGGGGGATGACGTGGGCCGGGGGTCGATGGCGGGACAGGCGAGAGCGAGGCCTAACGGTGAAGAGATTAGCGGCGGAGGAGCGGAGGGTGCGGGCTGGGCTGGAGAAGGAGAGAAGGGAGGGGAGGGAGGAGGGGGCGAGGGGATGGACAGCCTTGAAGCCCAGGGGGAGGAGTTTCTGCCTGATGCGCAGATTGATTGGTAGCCACTGGAGATTTTTGAGGAGGGGAGTAATATGCCCTGAGTATTTCTGGACAAAGATAATCCGGGCAGCAGCATGAAGTATGGATTGAAGTGGACAGAAACACGAGGATGGGATATCAGAGAGAAGGCTGATGCAGTAGTCCAGATGGGATAGGATGAGAGCTTGAATGAGCAGGATAGCGGTATGGATGGAGAGGAAAGGGCGGATCTCTGTGCCTCTGTTCTCTGTGCCTCATCTGTAAAATGGGGATTAAGACTGTGAGCCCCATGTGGGACACGGACTGTGTCCAACCTGATTACCTTGCTTCTATTCCAATGTTTGGCACAAAGTAAGCACTTAACAAATAACATAATTATTATTATTATCCTGACAGCTCGGTGATTAGCCTGGTCTCAGAGATCTCCAGGACAACCTCCCCGGGTTGCCTTTTCAACACTTCCTGATTCTGTTTCGCCTAAATCCCTATGACAAGAAGAAAAGCAGCGTGGTCTAGGGGAACGAGCCCGGACCTGGGAATCAGATGTCCTGGGCTCTAATCCTGGCTCTGCCACTGTGTGTGGCCTTGGGCAAGTTGCTTCACTTCCCTGTGCCTCAGTTCCCTCATCTGCAAAATGGGGATTAAGACTGTGAACCCCATGTGGGACATGGACTGTGTCCAACCCGATTATCTTGTATCTACCCCACTGCTTAGACTGTGTACAACCCGATTATCTTGTATCTACCCCACTGCTTAGTACAGTGCCTGGCACATAGTAAATGCTTAAAAAATGCCATTAAAAAAATAAAAATAACCTTTTGCTCATTTTCTTAAGGCTAGGTTCTTGGAAGAGAAGGTGGCTAGATTGTTATCCGTAGAAGAATAGCTCTTTGGAAGTCACTCTCAACTGCGCCATGAGCCAGAATGAAGGCTTGCCTCAGAATTTTCACCATAATATTCTTTCAGGGCTACCCAACTGTTGCAGTGGAAAAATCCAAGTGGCGAACAACTGGAGCCTACAGGAGTTTCAGGAAAGCTGATCTTCCTGCCTTTCATGTTTAGTCCACGTTACCCAGCCTCTGGGCATTTCTGTGACCTTGTGATCATTTCTGAGGCTATCCCACCAAAGCAAAAGCTGCGTGGGTTCCCCTCTTTTAAAATCCTAGAACTCTGTCAGTCAGCAGGGACTGCAGAAATGACACTGGTTTATTTCAAAGAGCAACTTCTTGCGTACAATTAATGAACGTATCTCAGAATCTGATGGTGGAATTGCCATCTAACTGACCTTGCAACAAAATCCACCCCTCTACCCCAACTCACCAAAGATGGATTTTTTTTAAACGAAGAACAAGGCAGAATCAAAGCGGGATTACCTCAACCCGCAACCAACCGCAACCCACTCCACTCTTCTCCAACAACGATTCAATCTCCGTATCAAGCAAGAACTCCTCACTATGGGCTCAAAGCTGTCCATCACCTTGCCCCCTCCTACCTCACCTTCCTTCTCTCCTCCTACAGCCCAGCCCGCACACTCCGCTCCTCTGGTGCTAACCTCACTGTACCTCATTTTCGCCTATCCCGCCGTCGACCCCTGACCCAAGTCCCACCTCTGGCCTGGAATGCCCTCCCTCCACAAATCTGCCAAACTGGCTCTCTTCCTCCCTTCAAAACCCTACTGAGAGCTCACCTCCTCCAGGAGGCCATCCCAGACTGAGCCCCCACCTCATCCTCTGCTCCCCTTCCCCTCCCCATCACCCCCACTCGCTCCCTCTGCTCTACCCCCCTCCCCGCCCCACAGCACTTGTGTGTATATATACGTATGCACACATAAATATATAATATACATTTATAATTCTATTTATCAATGATGTGTATATATCTAAAAATTCTATTTATCTATAATGATGCCACTGATGCCTGTTTACTTTTTTTGATGTCTGTCTCCCCCTTCTAGACTGTGAGGCCGTTGTGGGCAGGGATTGTCTCTACTTGTTGCTGAATTGTTCTTTCCAAGCGCTTAGTACAGTGCACTGCACACCGTAAGTACTCAATAAATACGACTGAATGAATAAGTGTCTCTCACAAATGCTAAAACTAAACCAGAGCCTCACAAGTCACTTCAGTGGCCCAGAAATGAATCACTAGCCTAGTAGAGATTCCTATTAGTGAATAAATCAGGGTTTCTAGAGGCATATCCAAAATGTCATTCCAGCATTCAACAAAACATGTATATAATGATTTTGAATCTCTAGTATCTAAATGCTGTGAAGGAACTGGATGGGCATTCCCATGTCTTATACTCCACTTCCACCATCTGGAATGATTTTCTGAGACGGAACTATATCAGGGTATCTGGTAGTTGTGGGTTTTTGAGCCTCTCGTGGAAGGGTGCCGATTCTCAGTTCTTTTGGGTCCTCCATTCCCCCGCCCTTCCCCACACACATTGTTTGGGATCAAATAGAGAAGCAGCATGGCTCAGTGGAAACAGCCCAGGCTTTGGAGTCAGAAGTCATGAGTTCGAATCCCGACTCCACCACATGTCTGCTGTGTGATCTTGGGCAAGTCACTTAACTTCTCTGGGCCTCAGTTACCTCATCTGTAAAATGGGGATTAAGACTGTGAGCCCCACATGGGACAACCTGATCACCCTGTATCCTCCCCAGCGCTTAGAACAGTGCTTTGCACATGGTAAGCACTTAACACATGCCAATTATTATTATTATTATTATTAAATAGCTCCCAAATGCACACATTTCCAATAGCCTATGAACCGTAAGTTCACTGTGGGCAGGGAATGTGTTTACCAACTCTGTTATATCGTATTCCCCTAAGCACACAGTAAGCACTCAGTAAATATGATTGATAGAGGATAGACTTTAGACTGTAAACTCACTGTGGGCAAGGAACGTGTCTTCCAACTCCATTATACTGTACTCTCCCAAATGCTTAGCACAGTGCCCTGCACTCAGTAAGCACTCAGTAAATACGACTGGTTGGTTGATTGGTGCTCTTGTCTTGTCCTATGCCATCGGGTTGTGTCCGACCCATTGTAACGCCATGGACACATCTCTCCCAGAACACCCCACCTCCATCTGCCATTGTTCTGGTAGTGGATCCATAGAGTTTTCTTGGTAAAAATCCGAAAGCGGTTGACCATTGCCTCCTTCCACGCAGTCAACTTGAGTCTCCGCCCTCGACTCTCTCCTGTGCCGCTGCTGCCCAGTATGGGTAAGTTTTGACATGCAGCAGATTGTCTTCCACTCGCTAGCTGCTGCCCAAGCTAGGAATATAATGGGTAGGCCTCTGCTCGACTCTCCCTCCCGTAGTTGAGACTGGTAGAGGACTGGAAACTCTCCAGGTGTGATCCTGAGACGATTGATAGGTGGACAAGCTCTAAATACCTGCTACCAACTCTACTTGTGAAGATGCTCCCAGACTAAGGCCCTCCTTTCCTCTTCTCAAACTCCCTTCATCATCATCAATCGTATCATCAATCGTATTTATTGAGCACTTACTATGTGCAGAGCACTGTACTAAGCGCTTGGGAAGTACAAATTGGCAACATATAGAGACAGTCCCTACCCAACAGTGGGCTCACAGTCTAAAAGACTTCCCTTCTGCATCAGTCTTACTCCCTTTGTTCTTCCTGCCCCAGCCCCACAGCTCTTGTGTACCTATCTATCATTTATTTACTTGTATTGATGTTTGTCTCCCCCACTCTAGCCTGTAAGCTCCTTGTGGGCAGGGATTGTGTCTGTTTATTGTTGTATTGTAATCTCCCAAGCGCTTAGTACAGTATGTGCTTAACAAAAAGCAGAATAATAATAATAATAATCCCAGCATTCAGGCAGTGCTTAACACATAGTAACCACTTAAATACCATGATGCTGCTGCTGATGATAACTGTACAGACCTTCTGACAATACCAACTGGAGAACATCACTCTCCTCCAAAATCTCCAACGGCTCTCTCCCTCTCCACTGATTCTCATCTGAAACAAAGCCTTTCGACCACCAGCTTCTGGGTCCAACTTGTACTTCCCAAGCGCTTAGTACAGTGCTCTGCACACAGTAAGCGCTCAATAAATACGATTGATTGATTGATTGATTGATTGATTGGGCTCTCCACAACGGCATCCTCTTAGCTATTATCTCTTGCCACATCCTAGCTCAAACTCTTCACTCCGCTCAGGCAAGCCTCAGACCTGTACCTTATTTGTAACTCTTCCCCTTTTGATCCGCTGCTCATGTCCATCTAATAATAACAATCATGGTACTTGTTAAGCATTTACTATGTGCCAAGCACTGTTCTAAGCGCTGGGGTAGGTGCAAGTTAATCAGGTTGGACACAATCCCTGTTCCACATCGGGCCCACACTCTTAATCCCCATTTTTTTACAGTTGAGGTAACTGAGGCACAGAGAAGAGCCTTGTCCAAGGTGACACAGTAAGCTCGTTGTGGGGGGGGGCATGTGTCTGTTTATTGTAATATTGTATTCATTCATTAAATCATATTTATTGAGCGCTTAGCGTGTGCAGAGCACTGTACTGAGCGCTTGGAATGTACAATTCAGCAATAAAGAGAGACAATCTCTGCCCACACCGGGCTTATAATAATAATAATGTTGGTATTTGTTAAGTGCTTACTATGTGCCAAGCACTGTTCTAAGCACTGGGGTAGATACAAGGTAATCAAATTGTCCCACATGGGGCTTACAGTCTTCATCCCCATTTTCCAGATGAGGGAACTGCCTAGAAGGGGGAAAAACTGTACTCTCCCAAGTGCTTAGTACGATTCTCTGCACACGGTAAACACTCAATAAATACAATTGAATAAATAAATAAGATTCCTCCCTTCCTGGGAAGCCAGGCCCCATTAGCTTCATCAAACCTCATACTTTCCCAGTCCTCCGAGAAACAAGCGTCTCCTCTAGGAAACACTCCCTTGATTTCCTGGCCGAGCCATCCCAGCCACCCCCTCAGCAGTCATCAATGGGATTTACTGAGTGCTTACCGTATGCAGAACACTGTACTAAGCGCTTGGGAAAGTACAATACCTCAGAGTATTAAGAAGCAGCGTGGTCTAGTGAATATAGCATGGGCTTGGGAGTAAGAATTATGAATTCTACCTCCGCCATTTATCTGCTGTGCGACCTGGGGCAGGTCACTTTAATTCTCTGTGCCTCATGGGGGACAGGGACTGTGTCCCCCCAATTAGCTTGAATTTACCCCAGCGCTTATTACAGTGCCTGCCTCATAATAAGTACTTAACAAATGCCATTAAAAATACTAAAAAATGTTGATCTCTAGAGTTTTAGTGGGTGTGGTTATCTACTCCTTCGCTTATGTTTGTCTATGGTATTTAAGCACTAACTATGTGCCAGGCACTGTGCTAAGGGGCTCAGGAGACTTTTATATACCTCACCTGAAAACTCGGTGACCAGTTCTGAGTAGCTGCTGTGCTCGTCCGACTTTAAACAAGCAGTGAGGCCTAGTGGAAAGAGCATGGGCCTGGGAATCAGAGGTCCTGGGTTCTAATCCCGGCTCTGCCAACTGCTCACTTTGTGACTTTGGGCAAGTCACTTAACTTCTCTGTGCCTCAGCCCTCCTGTTCTCCCTTCTGCTTAGACTATGAGCCCCATGTGAGCCATAGACCGTGTCCAACCTAATTTACTTGTATCTACCCCAGCACTTACAACAGTGTCTGACGCCTACTAAGCGCTTAACAGATACTAAAAAAAAAACAAAATGAACAGACCAAAAAACTTTTAAGTTCAGTGGGGGCAGCCAAACACGAGCAGAGCACTAGATACAACTGGCAAACCTGCCACAGCTAAAACCGAGGTAGGTTTCCCATGGAGAGCCTATATCTTTGCATTTCTGTGGAGCTGCGTGACATTTCTTTCATAGTTGTGAGGCTTTTCCCAGGTTTTCATTTCAAAGCTCTTTAATGTTCTTTGTGGGCTCACCACTTTCCCCTCAACCAGCGAAAAAAAAGGAGAAACTAGTGTAGGATGACCGCACGTGGGACAACCTGATCACCTTGTATCCCCCCCAGCGCTTAGAACAGTGCTTTGCACATAGTAAGTGCTTAACAAATACCACCATTATTATTATTATTACCTTTGAGCTTTATAACAAAAAAAAAATAATGATGGTATTTGTTAAGCACTTACTAAGCGCTGGGGTGGATACAAGCAAAGCGGGCTGGACACAGTCCCTGTCCCAAATGGGGCTCACAGTCTCAATCCCCATTTTCCAGATGAGGTAACGGAGGCCCAGGGAAGTGAAATGACTTGCCCAAGGTCACACGGCAGACAGGTGGGAGAGCCAGGATTAGAACCCATGACCTTCTGACTCCTTGGCCCGTGGTCTATCCACTAGGTTTATGGAACGACGCTACTGGAAGCCAAGGGAGGGCTAAGTCAGGCTGCCTCCACGTTTCAATCAATCGTATTTATTGAGTGCTTACTGTGTGCAGAGCACTGTACTAAGCACTTGGGAAGTACAAGTTGGAAACATATAGAGACAGTCCCTACCCAACAGTGGGCTCACAGTCTCACGTTTCTTATTCATTCATTCATTCTTATTTATGAGGGCTTCCTGCACGCAAAGCACTGTACTAACTGCTTTGGAGAGTACAATACAACAATAAACAGACATATGCCCTGCCCACAGTGACCTTACTACTTATCTAGGGCCAATCTATGTGCTTTTTTTATAGTATTTGTTAAGCACTTACTATGTCCCAAGCACTGTACTAAGCGCTGGGGTAGATACGATTAATCAGGCTGGACACAGTCCCTTGTCCCACAGGGGGCTCCAAGTCTTAATCCCCATATTACAGATGAGGTAATTTTCTTTTCTTTTCTTTCTTTCAATCGTATTTATTGAGCACTTACTGTGTGCAGAGCACTGTACTAAGCGCTTGGGAAGTACAGGTTGGCAACATATAGAGATGGTCCCTACCCAACAGTGGGCTCATTGAGGCCCAGAGAAGTGAAGTGCTTCCCAGACTGAGCCCCCTCCTTCCTCTCCCCATCCTTATCCCCCCCCGCCTTACCTCCTTCCCCTCCCCACAGCACCTGTATATACGTATATATGTTTGTACATATTTATTACTCTATTTATTTGTTTATTTTACTTGTACACATTTATTCTATTTATTTTATTTTGTTAGTATGTTTAGTTTTGTTCTCTGTCTCCCCCTTTTAGACTGTGAGCCCGCTGTTGGGTAGGGGCCGTCTCTATATGTTGCCAACTTGTACTTCCCAAGCGCTTAGTACAGTGCTCTGCACACAGTAAGCGCTCAATAAATACAATTGAATGAATGAACGAATGTATAGATGTATATATGATTGTACATATTTATTTATTTTTTATTTTACTTGTACATATTTATTCCATTTATTTTGTTTATATGTTTTGTTTTGCTGTCTGTCTCCCCCTTCTAGACTGTGAGCCCACTATTGGGTAGGGACTGTCTCTATATGTTGCCAACTTGGACTTCCCAAGTGCTTAGTACAGTGCTCTGCACACGTAAGCGCTCAATAAATACGACTGAATGAATTAATGAATGAACGAAGTGACTCTCCCAAGGCCACATCCCTTCTGCATCATCGCCCTGACTCACTCCTTTAGTTCTTCCCCCTTCCCAACCCCCCAGCACTTATGTAGATACCTGTCACATTTATAATAATAATAATAATGATGGCATTTATTAAGTGCTTACTATGTGCAAAGCACTGTTCTAAGCGCTGGGGAGATTACAAGGTGATCAGGTTGTTCCATGTGGGGCTCACAGTCTTAATCCTCATTTTACAGATGAGGAAACTGAGGTCCAGAGAAGTTAAGTGACATGCCCAAAGTCACACAGCTGACAACTGGCAGAGCTGGGATTTGAACCCATGACCTCTGACTCCAAATCCCGTGCTCTTCCCACTGAGCCACACTGCTTCTTAATGTCTGTCTCCCCACCTAGACTGTAAGCTCGTTGTGGGCAGGGAATGTATCTGTTTATTCTTGCACTATACTCTCCCAAGCACTTAGTACAGTCCTCTGCACGCAGTAAGCTTAGAACGGTGCCTGGCACAAAGTAAGGGCTTAACAAATACCATAATTATTCTTGATGGGAAGCAGCATGTCTCAGTGGAAAGAGCCCGGGCTTTGGAGTCGGAGGTCACGGATTCAAATCCCAGCTCCGCCACTTGTCAGCTGTGTGACTTTGGGCAAGTCACTTCACTTCTCTGGGCCTCAGTTACCTCATCTGGAAAATGGGGGTGAAGGCTGCGAGCCCCCCGTGGGACAACCTGATCACCTTATAACCTCCCCAGCGCTTAGAACAGTGCTTTGCACATAGTAAGCGCTTAACAAATTACATTATTATTATTATTGTTATTAGTGAGCCCTCAATAAATATGATTGAATGAATGAAGTGGCAGAGCCAGGATTAGAACCCATGAGTCCCAGGCCCATGCTTTCTCCACTCCACCGTGCTGCTTCCATTCATTCATTCAATCGTATTTATTGAGCGCTTACTGTGTGCAGAGCACTGCACTTCCAGCGTTCCGGATCGGCGGCTCTATGCCTAGGGGCTCTTGGGGCTTTATACAAATTTCAATTTCTCTCATCTTTACTAAACAGCGCTGTTGTAGAGCCAACGATATCCCACCTAGTGCTCTCTGAATGGACACTGGCAAAACTAATAGCAGAAGAACCTGTACCCCACAGTCAGTGTTGTTCAATGTGGGTCAAATTGACCCTTTTCGGCTGACTGCCAGTCAGCCGGTCAATCGTACGTACTGAGAGCTTACTGTGTGCAGAGCACTGAACTAAGCGCTTGGGAGAGTACAGTACAACAAAAAACATAGTCAATCAATCAATCAGTCATATTTATTGAGCGCTTACTGTGTGCAGGGCACTGTACTAAGCGCTTGGGAAGTACAAGTTGGCAACATAAAGAGACAGTCCCTAACCCATCAGTGGGCTCACAGTCTAGTCCCTGCCCATGATGAGCTTACAGTCCAGAAGGGGAGACACACGTTAATATTAATAAATTACAGATATGTGCCTAAGTGTGGTGGGGCTGGGAGAGGGGGATGAATAAAGGGAGCAAGTCATTCATTCATTCATTCATTCAATCGCATTTATTGAGCGCTTACTGTGTGCAGAGCACTGTACTAAGCGCTTGGGAAGTAGACTGTGAGCCCCTTTTAGATTGTGAGCCCACTGTTGGGTAGGGACTGCCTCTATATGTTGCCAACTTGTACTTCCCAAGTGCTTAGTACAGTGCTCTGCACACAGTAAGTGCTCAATAAATATGATTGATTGATTGATTGATACAAGTTGCCAACAGAGAGACGGTCCCTACCCAACAGCAGGCTCGCAGTCTAGAAGGGGGAAAATTTATTAACAAAATAAAATAAGTAGAGTAGTAAATATGTACAAGTAAAATCAGGGGAATGCAGAAGAGAGTAGGTGAAAGAAAAGGAGGGCTCAGTCAGGGAAGGACACAGTACTGGACACAATGAATGCTCAATAAATACCACTGATTGATTGTATCAGAGGATCACTTTGACATTACGGGTTGAAGGTGATAGAGCCAACAACCTTCAGGCAAAACTCTTTAACCATTCTGAGACCTCTGGGGCTCCCAAGTTTTCAAAGTCTTTCACCCGTGCTCAGGAAAGCCAGAGAAGCAGCGTGGCTCAGTGGAAAGAGCCCGGGCTTGGGAGCCAGAGGTCATGGGTTCTAATCCTGGCCGCGCCACTTCTCAGCCGTGTGACTTTGGGCAAGTCACTCAATTTCTCTGGGCCTCAGTTACCTCATCTGTAAAATGAGGATTAAAACTGTGAGCCCCACATTCATTCATTCAATCGTATTTATCGAGCGCTTACTGTGTGCAGAGCACTGTACTAGGCGCTTGGGAAGTACAAGTTGGCAACATATAGAGATGGTCCCTACCCAACAGTGGGCTCACAGTCCACTGATCACCTGATCAGGGACAACCTGATCACCTTGTATCCCCCCCAGCGCTCAGAACAGTGCTTTGCACACAGTAAGCGCTTAACAAATGCCATCATTATTATTATTATTAATAAGGAGGCTTGGTTGACAAACACAATTGGTTCGTCTCTTGTTTCCGTCCAGCTGTTAAGGCGTAGCGAGCCTCTGTAGTTCCTGAGTCACTGAACCACCCTAACTGACCCACATCAACAGGTTCAGTGGTGCCCTCCGAACACCACCGCCATTCTGCAACTCATGGACCAGAGGCTAACTGCAAATTTGAAGGCTTATTCTATCCACTGAATTTCTGGATCAAGCTGTCAAGGCAGCCATCAGAGAGAAGGCTCTGACCTAGGCTGTTTTGTTTTTGGTTTTTTTTTTTGTGAAAGGGATAAAATACCAGGGATGCTACAGAGAAGACTGCAAGCTTCTGAGTGGAAGTTACCTCCAGAGCTTCGAATGAGGCACGGGGAAGGTTCAATTCATTCAATCGTATTTATTGAGCACTTACTGTGTGCAGAGCACTGTACTAAGCGCTTGGGAGGTACAAGTTAAGGTTAAGTTAAGGTTGTAGAGTGATTGCCTGTCACATTCTGAGGACTTTGACAAGACAAGGTGGGCTATCCAAGGGAACTCCCTGGCCCTTGTTAGAAGACTGTAAGCTTGTTTGTTGTGGCAGGGGATGTGTCTGTTTATAATAATAATAATAATAATGGCATTTATTAAGTGCTTACTATGTGCAAAGCACTGTTCTGTACTCTTCCAAGCACTTAGTAAAATGTTTTCCACAAAGTAAGCACTCAATAAATACAATCGAATGAATGAATGCAGATTTAGGACCTCTGACATTGATGAATTGATTGGCCCTCTCCAGAAAGCTCTGTTGCATGAGGATCTGATTAGAATAGATCCCGAGCGCTTTGGCAGAAGACCACGCCGATAACTGTGATAAAGATATCAGTCAGTCAGTCAACTGCATTTTTTGAGCGCTTACTGTGTGCAGAGCCTGTACTAAGCACTTGGGAGAATACAATAAAACAATAAATAGACACATTCCCTGCCCATAATGTGCCAGGCCAGGATCTTAGCTATGGCACCCCTGAGAAGTGCCTGGTTTTTTATGGTACTTGTAAAGCAATTTCTATGTGCCAGGCACTGTACTAAGGGCTGGCCCATGGCTCCCTCCAGTTATCGCCCCATCTCCCGCCTACCATTCCTTGCCCAACTCCTTAAGCGAGTTGTCGACACCTGCTGCCTCCATTTCCTCTCCTCCAATTCTCTCCTTGACCCCCCTCCGATCTGGCTTCCGTCCCTTCAGTCCACAGAAACCACCCTCTCAAAGGTCACCAATGATCTCTTTGCCAAATCCAATGACCTCTACTCCATCCTAATCCTTCTCGACCTCTCACTGCCTTTGACACTGTGGACCACCCGCATCTCTTGGAAACATTATCCAACCTCGGCTTCACTGATTCCATCCTCTCCTGGTTCTCCTCTTATCTTTCTGGCCGTTCACCCTCAGTCTCCATGGGCTCCTCATTTGCCTTCCACCCACTAACTGTGGGGGTCCCCCAAGGTTCAGTTCTGGGTCCCCTTCTATTCTCCATCTATATCCACTCCTTTGGAGAACTCATTCGCTTCCATGTCTTCAACCACCACCTCTATACAGATGATACCCAAATCTACATCTCTAGCCTTGATCTCTCTCCCTTTCTGCAGTCTCTCATCTCCTCCTGCCTTGAAAGCAGGCATCTCAAAGGCATCTCTACTTGGCTGTCTACTCATTCATTCAATCGTATTTATTGAGCACTTACTGTGTGCAGAGCACTGTACTAAGCACTTGAGCACTGTACTAAGTGCTTGTCTTCTCGTCACCTCCAACGTAACACATCCAAAAACAGAGCTCCTTATTTTCCCACACAAACCCAGTCCTCCCCCGACTTTCCCACCACTGTCGATGGCACCACCATCCTTCCTGTCTCGCAAGCCCGTAACCTTGGCGTTATCCTTGACTCCTCTCTCTCAATCAACCCACATGGTCAATCCGTCACTAAATCCTTTCGATCCCACCTTCACCACATCGCTAAAATCCACCTTTTCCTCTCCATCCAAACTGCTACCAGGTTAATACATTCACTTATCCTATCCTGTTTGGATTACTGCATCGACCTCCTTGCTGACCTCCCGGCCTCCAGTCTCTCCCCACTCCAGTTCATACTTCACTCTGCTGCCTGGATCTTTTTTCTATGGAAACGTTCAGGACATCACCCAGCTTCTCCAAAACCTCCAGTGGTTTCCCATTCACCTCCACAAACAAAAACTCCTCACCATTGGCTTTAAAGCAGTCCACTACCTCGCCCCCTTCTGCCTCATCTCGCTTCTCTGTATATATGTATATATGTTTGTACATATTTATTACTCTATTTATTTATTTTACTTGTACATATCTATTCTATTTATTTTATTTTGTTAACATGTTTGGTTTTGTTCTCTGTCTCCCCTTTCTAGACTGTGAGCCCACTGTTGGGTAGGGACTGTCTCTATATGTTGCCAACTTGGACTTCCCAAGCGCTTAGTACAGTGCTCTGCACACAGTAAGCGCTCAATAAATATGATTGATTGATGGATTCTCATCTTTTACAACCCAGCACACACAATTCATTCCTCTAGTGCTAACTTCTTGCCGAGCCTCCATCTCACCTAACTTGCTGCCAACCCCTAGCCCACGTCCTGCCTCTGGCCTGGAACACTCTCCCTCCCCAAATCCCCCTTCTCCTGGAAACATTATCCAACCTTGGCTTCATGGACACTGTCCTTTTCTGGTTCTTCTCCTATCTCTCCAGCCGTTCATTCTCCATCTCTTTCACAGGCCCCTCCTCTGCCTCACTTTGTGGGGGTCTCTCAGGACTCAGTTCTGGCTCCCCTTCTATTCTCCATCAACACCCACTCCCTTGTTGAACTCACTTGCTCATACAGCTTCAACTACCATCTCTATAATAATAATGGCCTTTGTTACGCGTTTACTATGTGCAAAGCACTGTCCTAAGCGCTGGGGAAGTTATAAGGTGATCAGGTTGTCCCACGTGGGGCAATCCCTATTTTACAGAAGAGGTCACTGAGGCACAGAGAAGTTAAGTGACTTGCCCAAAGTCTGGCAGAGCTGGAATTTGAACCCATGAGCTCTGACTCCCAAGCCCGTGCTCTTTCCGCAGAGCCACACTGCTTCCAATGAGGATGATAATCAAATATATTTATTTATCATCAATCATATTTATTGAGCACTTACTATGTGCAGAGCACTGTACTAAGCGCTTGGGAAGTACAAATTGGCAACATATAGAGACAGTCCCTACCCAACAGTGGCCTATATTAATGTCTGTCTCCCTCTTTAGACTGTAAGGTCATTATGGGCAGAGTCTACCAACTCTGTTCTCTCGTTCACCCCTCACATCCAATCCGTCACCAAAACCTGCCGGTCTCACCTCTGCAACATCGCCAAAATCGGCCCTTTCCTCTCCATCCATATCGCTACCCTGCTCGTTCAATCTCTCATCCTATCCCGACTGGATTACTGCATCAGCCTCCTCTCTGATCTCCCATCCTCCTGTCTCTCCCCACTTCAATCCATACTTCATGCTGCTGCCCGGATTGTCTTTGTCCAGAAACGCTCTGGGCATGTTACGCCCCTCCTCAAAAATCTCCAGTGGCTACCAATCAATCTGCGCATCAGGCAGAAACTCCTCACCCTGGGCTTCCAGGCTGTCCATCCCCCTTGCCCCCTCCTACCTCACCTCCCTTCTCTCCTTCTCCAGCCCAGCCCGCACCCTCCGCTCCTCCACCGCTGATCTCCTCACCGGGCCTCGTTCTCGCCTGTCCCGCCATCGACCCCCGGCCCACGTCCTCCCCCGGGCCTGGAATGGCCTCCCTCTGCCCATCCGCCAAGCTAGCTCTCTTCCTCCCTTCAAAGCCCTACTGAGAGCTCACCTCCTCCAGGAGGCCTTCCCACACTCAGCCCCCACCTTCCTCTCCCCCTCCCCATCCCCCTGCCCTACCTCCTTCCCCTCATCACAGCATCGGTATATATGTTTGTACAGATTTATTACTCTATTTTACTTGTACATATTTACTATTCTATTTATTTTATTTTGTTAATATGTTTTGTTTTGTTGTCCGTCTCCCCCTTCTAGACTGTGAGCCCACTGTTGGGTAGGGAACGTCTCTATATGTTGCCAAGTTGTACTTCCCAAGCACTTAGTACAGTGCTCTGTACACAGTAAGCACTCAATAAATACAACTGAATGAATGAACTCTGTTATCTTGTACTCTCCCAAGTGCTTAGTACAGTGCACTGCCCGCTGTAAGCGCTCAATAAATACGATTGAATGATCTACATCTCCAGTTCCCTGAATTTTCTCCTTCTCTGCATGTCGCATTTCCTCCTGCCTCCAGGACTTCTCTACTTGGATGTTCCTCTGACACCTCCAATTTAACAGGTTCAAAAGACAACCCCTCATCTTCCCACCCAAACCGTGTCCTCTCCGTGTCTTTCCTGTCACTATAGCAGCATCACTATCCTCCCTGTCTCAAGGCAGCACGGCCTAGTGGACAGAGCACAGACCTGGGAATAAGAAGGTCCTGGGTTCTAATCCCGGCTCCCCCACTTGTCTGTTGTGTTACCTTGGGCAAGTCACTTTGCTCCACTGTATCTCAGTTCCCTCCCCTGTAAAACGGGGATTAAGACTGTGAGCCCTATGTGGGACAGGGACTGTGTTCAACCCGACTATCTTGCATCTACCCCAGTGCTTAGAACAGTGCCTGGCACATAGTAAGCGCTTCAGCACTTAGAACAGTGGTTTGCACACAGTAAGTGCTTAACAAATGCCATCATTATTCTTATTAACAAATACCATCATTATTAGTAGTAGTAGTAGTACTATCCCCGACTCATCTCTCTCATTTATCCCACATATTCCATCCATCACCAAATCCTGTCAGTTCAACCTCCCCAACATCGCTAAAATCTGCCCTTTCTTCTTCATCCAAACTGTTATTAAGCTGCTCCAAGCACTTATCTTACCCCACCATGACTACAGAGAAGCAGCGTGGCTCAATGGAAAGAGCCCGGGCTTTGGAGTCAGAGGTCATGGGTTCAAATCCCGGCTCTGCCAACTGTCCGCTGTGTGACTTTGGGCAAGTCACTTCACTTCTCTGGGCCTCAGTTACCTCTTCTGTAAAATGAGGATTAAAACTGTGAGTCCCCTGTGGGGCAACCTGATCACCTGTTCTAACCAGTGCTTAGAACAGTGCTTTGCATATAGTATGCGCTTAACAAATGCAATCATTATTATTATTATTACTACATCAGCCTCCTTCCTGACCTTCCTGGCTCCTGTCTCTCAATCAATCAATCATTCCCTCTGCTGCCCAGATCGCTTTTCTTAAAAACTGTTCGGTCCATGTTTTCCCCACACCTCAAGAACCTCCGGTGGTTGCCCATCCATCTCTGGATCAAATGGAAACTCTTTACTATTGGCTTTAAAGCGTTCACTCAGCTCGCCCCCTCCTATCTTACCTTGCTGATTTCCTATTATAATCCAGCCCGCATCCTTTGCTTCCCTAAAAGCAACCTACTCACAGTACCTCCATTTTGTCTATTTCACCCCGCTGCCCACACCCTGTAAGTCATTCCCCACTTCCTATCCATCCTCCTCCTCAACTTAAAATCACATCTCCCGGAGGCTTTCACCGATTAAGACCTCATTTCCCCTATTCCCTCTCCTTTCTGCTTCACACTTGCATTTGGATTTGTGTCTTTTAAGCACTTAATAGTTACCTTTCCCTCAGCCCCACAGCACTTACATAAATATTTCTGTTATTCATTCATTCATTCAATCATATTTATTGAGCACTTACTGTGTGCAGAGAACTGTACTAAGCGCTTGGGAAGTACAAATCGGCAACACATAGAGATGGTCCCTACCCAACAATGGGCTCACAGTCTAGAAGGGGGAGACAGACAACAAAACAAAACAAGTAAACAAGTAAACAGGTGTCAATACCATCACAGTAAACAGAATCATAGCTATATACACATCATTAATCAAGGCCAGGCTCCTGTGGCCTGAATCAAGTGATTATGTCAGCAGAATATTTGTGGGAATGGCCATTTAGATGATGAATTACCTGTAATTGAGAACATCTCTGTCTCCCCAGCTAGCCCGCAAGATCCTTGAGGGCAGAGATGGGGTCTACTTATTCTACCGTTCTCCCCCAAGCGCTCAGTACAGTGCTCTCCACACAGTAAATGCTCAAGACACACCGGCTGATGGGTTGACGTACTGACTGATGATCTGACCTGAAGCCAGACAACCATATGGTAGCAACACTCAGCGCTAACAGGTTAGCTCGCCTAGTGCAGCGAAAGCGGTCCCCCTCAGCATGCAGGGTAGCTTGGTGTTATAACTTTTATATTGCTAGAGTACACTCTCCCGAGCATTCAGCACCGTGCTCTGCACACAGCAAAGTACTCAATAAGTGATTGATTGCTATCTGTAATTTATTTTAATAATAATAATAATGATGGCATTTATTAAGCGCTTACTATGTGCAAAGCACTGTTCTAAGCGCTGGGGAGGTTACAAGGTGATCAGGTTGTCCCACGGGAGACTCACAGTCTTAATCCCCATTTTACACATGAGGTAACTGAGGCTCAGAAAAATTAAGTGACTTGCCCAAAGTCACCCAGCTGACCAGTGGCGGAGCCTGGATTTGAACCCATGACCTCTGACTCCAAAGCCTGGGCTCTTTCCACTGAGCCACGCTGCTTCTGTCTGTCTGCCTGTCCCCCCTCTAGTCTGTAAATTCCTTGTTGACAGGGAACATACCCACAAACTCTGCTACAGTGTACTCTCCCAAGCGCTTAGTACAATGATCTAGCTGGACCTCATATCATCATATACTGGATACTGTTAGTTATAACTATCAATCAATCAATCGTGTTTATTGAGCGCTTACTGTGTGCACAGCACTGTACTAAGCGCTTGGGAAGTACAAGTTGGCAACATATAGAGACAGTCCCTACCCAACAGTGGGCTCACAGTCTAAAATAACTAGACAAAAAGAGTTCTGGCAACAACTTGGAGGGAGAATGAACCCCATGGCCTAACGGCAGTGGACTGAGAGAAGGGTGGGTTTATGCCGAGCCAGGTGATGTCTGGGCCAGGTGATTGTTCTTCTAGACTGTGAGCCCGCTGTTGGGTAGGGACCGTCTCTATATGTTGCCAACTTGTACTTCCCAAGCGCTTAGTACAGTGCTCTGCACACAGTAAGCGCTCAATAAATACGACTGAATGAATACTGCAGATCTGGGTTGGCCGCGGCCCGTTTGAGAGACCGTGGATTGACGTCGCCAAAAGAGGATGAGCTCGACCTGCGCCTGAGGACGCTGGTTGAAAGACACACCTTGCACTCCAAAGCTAGACTGTGAGCCCACTGTTGGGTAGGGCCCGTCTGTATATGTTGCCAACTTGTACTTCCCAAGCGCTTAGACAGTGCTCTGCACACAGTAAGCGCTCAATAAATACGATTGAATGAATGAAAGCGCGTGAACTTGCCTAATTCGAAGCGAGTATTTCTCCTAGAAACTTATTTTTCCCCAGAGGAAGGTTTATGTACCAATATTCAATACCAATTTTCCACAGAAACACTGAAAATATGGGCTCGGCTTGAAACAAAAGCATCATCATCCAGACCGTGTAAGTTTTGCCCCTTGGCAAAATAAGCCGCTCTTCTGCATTGTTCAATTTAACTATTGTGATGAAAAACTTTGAATGTTATGTGGCCCCATCTCTTATTAAGCCTTTTCTTTTTCCCCAGAAGAAAAATCAAACCCTGCACTTCAGGAGTCCCCAGGGGATTGTTAACAAAGATTGCATCGACATTACCAAGCAACCTCTCTGTGGGGGAGGGAGGGAACCCGGATGGAAACTGACTTGAATGGACCATGTTTTAACTATCGCAGCGTTTGGTCTCCCCAAAAGTTGGTTTGTTTTAGAGGACGGAGTCATCGCTCTACACCTCGGCACGGTGCCCAGCTGGATGCAAATGCAAACAGGGAGGGGAGTCCTGGAAGGATACTGGGGTGGGAGGAGCAGTGTGGCTCAGTGGAAAGAACAGTGGGAGTCAGAAAGACCCGAGTTCTGATTCCGACTCCACTGCTGTGTGACCTCGGGCAAATTAATTCACTCCCCTGGGCCTCCGTTACCTCCTCTGCCAAATGGAGATTAAGACTGTGAGCCCCATGTGGGACTTGGACTGTGTCCAACCTGATTAGCTGTTATCTACCCCAGCGCTTAATACGGTGCTCGGCCCATAGTAAGTGCCTAACAGATACCATAAATAAACAAAAAAGATGAAAACATTCTGAAAAGTGGAATGGCCACTGCTCCATTAGCGCCACTGGAAGCAGTATGGCTCAATGGAAAGAGCACGGGCTTTGGAGTCGGAGGTCATGGGTTCAAATCCCAGCTCTGCCAATTGTCAGTTGTGTGACTTTGGGCAAGTCGCTTAACATCTCTGGGCCTCAGTTCCCTCATCTGTAAAATGGGGATGAAGACTGTGAGCCCCACATGGGACAACCTGATCACCTTGTATCCTCCCCAGTGCTTAGAACAGTGCTTGGCACATAGTAAGCACTTAATAAATGCCATTATTATTATTATTATTATTGGAAATAAGTAATAATAATAACTACTAATTATGGTATTTGTTACGTGCTCACTGTGTGCCAGGCACTGTTCTAAACGCTGGGGTAGATACAAGCTGAACAGGTTGGACACAGTCCCTGTCCCACATGGGGCTCACAGTCGCAATCCCCATTTTACAGATGAGGTAACTGAGGCACCGAGAAGTGAAGTGACTTGCCCAAGGTCACAAAGCAGACAAGTGGCGGAGCTGGGATTAGAACCCATGACCTTGGGACTCTCAGGCCCGTGCTCTAGCCACTATGCCCAGCTGTTTCTGTCCCTCTGTCCATCCTCCCTGGCAGGTAATTACCACCTGGATGTTTTGCCACTTGAAATGGACTAATACTGCTGTGTCCAGATGCCACCAGAATCTCTGTAAGGTCAATCAATAAGTTCCCTGGAGTGCAAAGACTAGGCCAATTTAACTGTACAAAAAGCTGAGATGTGAGGATAATGTGGTAATGTAGGTGCAGCACAGGAAAAACCTACAGAAGGGCTTAATTATGGATTCCGTGTTTTTTTTTTTTAATCATCTGCCACAGATGAACCAATATGGGATAAAAAAGGGAACTAGAAGCTTACATATGCCTGTGGATTCATTCATTCATTCATTTAATCGTATTTATTGAGCGCTTACCGTGTGCAGAGCACTGTACTAAGCGCTTGGGAAGTACCAGTTGGTAACCTATAGAGACGGTCCCTACCCAATAGCGGGCTCACAGTCTAGAAGGGGGAGACGGACAGCAAAACAACACAGATTAACAAAATAAAATAAAATAAATTTACCTGCTGTGTGACCCTGTGCAGGTCACTTCACTTCTCTGGGCCTTGGTTCCCTGACCTCATTCATTCATTCATTCAATCGTATTTATTGAGCGCTTATTGTGCGCAGAGCACTGCACTAAGCGCTTGGATTCCCGCCAGCTCTTGCTCACGTCCTCCCCCTGCCTGGCCTTCCTATCTGACACCTCCAAAGCCCTGCTAAAATCACATCTCCTCCAAGGGGCCTTCCCCAACTAAAGTCACATTTCATTCATTCGATCAATCGTGTTTATTGAGCGCTTACTGTGTGCAGAGTTTAGTGTGTAAGCGCTTAGTCCAGTGCTCTGCATACAGTAAGCGTTCAATAAGCAGGAATGAATGAATGAATGAATCAATCAATCGTATTTATTGAGCACTTACTGTGTGGAGGGCATTGTACTAAGCGCTTGGGAAGTACAAGTTGGCAACATATAGAGACGGTCCCTACCCGACAGTGGGCTCACAGTCTAAAAGGGGGAGACAGAGAACAAAACC
This sequence comes from Tachyglossus aculeatus, assembly GCF_015852505.1. Classification (NCBI taxonomy): domain Eukaryota; kingdom Metazoa; phylum Chordata; class Mammalia; order Monotremata; family Tachyglossidae; genus Tachyglossus; species Tachyglossus aculeatus. The sequence goes on from NC_052066.1 coordinate 66,567,105, forward strand.
AAACATACTAACAAAATAAAATCAATAGAATAGATATGTACAAGTAAAATAAATAAATGAATAAATAGAGTAATGAATGAATGCAGAGCACTGTACTAAGGGCTTGGGAAGGTACAATAAAACAATTAACAGAAACATTCCCTGCCCACAGCGAGTTTACAGTCTGTCTTCGGTGTCACACGTGATAGCCATCCCAACTGCAGCCCCACAGCATTTAGGAACATATCCATTATTTATTTTAAGGTCTGTCTCTCCTTTTAGAAATAATAACTAAATATTAGAGAATATTAGAGAACTAAAATAATAGAGAAGCAGCGTGGCTCAGTGGAAAGAGCCCGGGCTTGGGAGTCAGAGGTCATAGGTTCTAATCCCGGCTCCGCCACTTGTCTGCTGTGTGACTTTGGGCAAGTCACTTCACTTGTCTGAGCCTCAGTGACCTCATCTGTAAAATGGGGATGAAGACTGTGAGCCGCCCCCGTGGGACAACCTGATCACCTTCTAACCTCCCCAGTGCTTAGTACAGTGCTTTGCACATAGTAAGCGCTTAATAAATGCCATTATTATTATTCTCTGGGCCTCACTTACCTCATCTGTAAAATGGGGATTAAGACTGTGATCCCCATTTGCGACAACCTGATCACCTTGTATCCTCCCCAGCGCTTAGAACAGTGCTTTGCACATAGTAAGTGCTTAACAAAATGCCATTGTTATCATTATTATTATTATTAATAATAGTATTTGTTAAGCGCTTACTATGTGCCAAGCACTATACTAAGTGCTAGAGGCATTATAGACTAAAAATTACTTGTGGGATTGGGAGTTAGAGGTCACGGGTTCTAATCCTGGCTCCACCACCAGCTGTGGTGTCAGCTGTGTCAGCTGTGTGACTTTAGGCAAGTCACTTCACTTCTCTGGGCCTCAGTTACAGCCATCTGTAAAATGGGGATTACGATTGTGAGCTCCACGTGGGACAACCTGATTACCCTGTATCTACTCCAGCATTTAGAACAGTGCTTGGCACATAGTAAGCACTCGCTTAACAAATTCAGTCATTCAATCGTATTTATTGAGCGCTTACTGTGTGCAGAGCACCGTACTAAGCGCTTGGAAAGTACAATTCGGCAACAGATAGAGACGATCCCTACCCAACAGTGGGCTCACGGTCTAGAAGATACCATCATTATTATTACTATTATTATTATTGTCGTGGGCAGGGAAAACGTCTCAATCAATCGTATTTATTGAGCGCTTACTGTGTGCAGAGCACTGTACTAAGTGCTCCCATCTCTGTTGTGTTACACTCTCCCAAACGTTTAGTTTAGTGCTCTGCACACTGTAAATACGACTGATTGATGGATTGATTGACTATGGACATGGTGTTTTTAGTCAGCTCCTAAAAGTAGAAGACATGTTAGGAGAATATTTGGTTAGCTATGTAACCTGTTGTGGGAATGAGAAAAATAGTCAATTAAGGGCAGCAGCAGCATATTAAGAACTCCTGCTGTGTGCAGAATAATAATAATAATAATGATGGCATTTATTAAGCGCTTACTATCTGCAAAGCACTGTTCTAAGTGCTGGGGAGGATACAAGGTGATCAGGTTGTCCCACGTGGGGCTCACAGTCTTCATCCCCATTTTCCAGATGAGGTAACTGAGGCACAGAGAAGTTAAGTGACTTGCCCAAAGTCACACAGCTAACAATTGGCAGAGCCGGGATTTGAACCCATGACCTCTGACTCCAAAGCCCGTGCTCTTTTCCACTGAGCCACGCTGCTTCTCTGTATGATGAATATTGTATGATGCACTTGGGATTAGTCAATGTGAGGGAGTTGCACGTAGGAAAGAGGCTGTGAGGGACAATGCCTGGAGTCCGGAGTGACCTTGTTAGGTTGGCTAAAAATAATAATAATAATAATAATAATAATAATTACAATAATAATGAAGGCATTTATTAAGCGCTTACTATGTACAAAGCACTGTTCTAAGCGCTGGGGAGGTTACAAGGTGATCAGGTTGTCCCACGGCGGGGGCTAACAGTCTTAATCCCCATTTTACAGATGAGGTAACTGAGGCCCAGAGAAGTGAAGTGACTTGCCCAAAGTCACACAGCTGATAATTGGCGGAGCTGGGATTTGAACTCCTGACCTCTGACTCCAAAGCCCGTGCTCTTTCCACTGAGCCATGCTGCTTCCCCAGCCACACTGCTTTCCCGTTCCATTCAGAAGGAACGGAGGGGGAGTTGGGGTGTGGCAGTATCAATCCATCAGTCAATCAGTGGTATTTATTGAGCGCTGACTCTGTGCAGAGCACTGTACTAAGTGCTTGGAAGAGTACATTATGACAGAATTAGCAGACACGTTCCCTGCCCATAACGCGCTTACAGTCTAGACAGGGAGACTAGTCTAGAGCAATAGAATAATAATAATAATGATGATGGCATTTATTAAGCACTTACTATGTGCAAAGCACTGTTCTAAGCGCTGGGGAGGTTACAAGGTGATCAGGTTGTCCCACGGGGGCCCACAGTCTTAACCCCCATTTTACAGATGAGGGAACTGAGGCACAGAGGAGTTAAGTGACTTGCCCAAAGTCACCCAGCTGACACTTGGCGGAGCCGGGATTTGAACCCACGACCTCTGACTCCAGAGCCCGGGCTTTTTCCACTGAGCCACGCTGAAGATAGGCAGCAGCACGGCATGGGTCCGGGAGTCGGAAGGGCAAGGGTTCTAATCCTGGCTCCGCCACTTGTCTGCCGTGTGGCCTTGGGCAAGTCACCTCATTCCTCTGAGCCTCAGTTATCTCATCTGTAAAATGGGGACTAAGACTGGGCGGGACAGGGACTGTGTCCAACCTGATTTGCTTGCATCCACCCCAGCGTTTAGTATAGTGCCTGGCACATAGTAAGCACTTAACGAATACCATAATTATTATCGTTATTATCTCCCCTCGACCTGTGCCCCTTCCTCTTGAAAAATCACATGGCTAGCATGTTCCTGAACCCCCAAAATCCCAGCTCTTGGGAGTTCTGCTGTCTCTATATGTTGCCAACTTGTACTTCCCAAGCGCTTAGTACAGTGCTCTGCACACAGTAAGTGCTCAATAAATACGATTGAATGAATGAATGAATAAATGATTGATTGATTCTGCTGAGCATTATGGGAACAGGCCCAGCCTCCTCGAAGGGCCTGAAAATTTCCAAAAACTCAGTGGTAAGAGGCTGTGGGACAAATATTCAGTTGAATTTACTGTCCAGGGTCATCTCTGACTGAGGAAGGGTCAGAGGTGCCCACTTCATGGGGGCGATGGACTTCACAGCTTCTGAGGCTGGACATTCGCTCAAAACGGAGGCTTTCTGGCCTGTTGGTCTCTCTAAAACCTTCCCCTCCTACCCTGCCCTTGCGCTCACAACGAAAAGCCGGTATCTCTAAAACGAACTGGCGTGACTTAGTGCCAAGACCAATCAATCAATCAATCGATCGTATTTATTGAGTGCTTACTGTGTGCAGAGCACTGTACTAAGCGCTTGGGAAGTACAAGCTGGCAACATATAGAGACAGTCCCTACCCAACAGTGGGCTCACAGTCTAAAAGGGGGAGACAGAGAACAAAACCAAACGTACTAACAAAATAAAATCAATAGAATAGATATGTACAAGTAAAATAAATAGAGTAATAAATATGTCCAAACATATATACATATATACAGGTGTTGTGGGGAAGGGAAGGAGGTAAGATGTGGGGGGTGGAGGGGGGACGAGGGGGAGAGGGAGACCATGGAGACGTGGGTTCTAATCCCAGCTCTGCCACTTGTCTGTTGTGTGACCTTGGGCAAATCACTTTACTTCTCTGGGCCTCAGTGACCTCATTTGTAAAATGGGGATTAAGACTGTGAGCCCCACGTGGGTCAACCTGACCACCCTGTATCTCTCCCAGTGCTTAGAACAGTGCTTGGCACAGAGTAAGTGCTTAACAAATCCCATTGTTATTATCCAGTGCTTTTAGAACAGTGCTTGGCACATAGTAAGTGCTTAACAAATGCCATCATTATTACTATTATCATTATTAGTACCTTAATGTCTGGTAGAGGAATAATAATTTTTTTTTTGGTAAATGGTACTTCTTATGTGCTTACTGTGCCCAGACTCTGCACGAAGCCTTGGGGAAGATACGAGATTGTCAGGCTGGACATAGTCCCTGTCCTGCATGGGGCTCACAGTCTTAATCCTCATTTTACAGATGAGGTCACTGAGGCCCGGAGAAGTGAAGTGACTTGCCTGGGGTCACACAGCAGACAAGTGGTCGGGATAAGAACTCAAAACCTTCTGATGCCGAGGCCTGGGCTCTATCCACTAGGCCACGCTGCTTTTCAATAATTGACAATATTAATCTGGTGAAGTTATTCAATGGCTAGTAAACTCCTGTTCATGTATCAGGTGCATCCAACTCCCAGAGGGCCTTAGATGGAACTTCAGGGAGGAGACCCAGGGAGGGCCGAGAGGGAGATGCTAAAGAGGAATTAGGCAGGCCCCTCTTCCAACATGATTGCAATAACTGCCATTTTGAAAGCTTTACAACCTAGTTAGACTTTCACTTGAAGAAACTGCTGTTAAGATCCTCTGAATGTTCTTCCAAGCCTTCAGAAGCCCAGTGCACGTATTTTCAGTCAGCCAAGCACACCACGCCTTCCCCTCGGTTCTTAAGAGATGGTAACTATGATTAGTACTGGAAAACTCGTGGGGCAAACCATTCAGCCTCAGTTAACATCCCGATTTCTCCTCAACTTCTCAGGAATAACTGAACTGCAGTGACATACCTTGGGTCAAGAAGACTCCTCAGAAACTGGAAAAGCAAAAACTGGTTCTGAGTAGGAAAAAAAACAACAAAATATTAAAACATATTTTAAACGTCATATTATAGGAGAGTTCCTTCCTAAGTATAGCCATCTGGGAGTAGTTGGGCACCTGGACTGTAAGCTCACTATGGGCAGGGAATGTGTCTGCTAATTCTGTTGTACGGCATTCGCCCAAGGGCTTAGTAGAGTGCTCTGCACATAGTAAATGCTCAATAAATACCATTAATTGATATTAAGTTCAGCATAGTTACTTACTGGAAAGACCACAGGCCTGGGAGTTGGAAGACCTGGATTCTAATTCCAGCTCTGCCACTCCATTACTTGCCCTTGGGCAAGTCACTCAACCTCTCAGTATCTGTTTCCTCATCTGTAAAATGAGGGTTAAATACCTGTTCTACCTCCCTCTTAGAGAATGTGTCTGACCTGATTATCTAGTATCTTACCCCAGTGCTTGGTATAGTGTTTGACACAAACTACTTTTTTATTTAAAAATATGGTATTTGTTAAGCACTTACTATGTGCCAGGCACTGTGCTAAGCATTGGGGTACATAAAAGTTGATCAGGTTGGACGCATTCCATATCCCTCAAGGGACTCACAGTTTTAGTCCCCATTTTACAGATGAAGTGACTGAGACCCAGTGAAGTGAAGTGCCTTGCCCAAGGTAACAGAGCAGACCTGTGGCAGAGCCAGGATTAGAACCATCTACTCTCACTCCCTTGATGAACTCATTTGCTCCCACAGCTTCAACTATCATCTCTACGCTGATGACACCCAAATCTACATCTCCCCTGCTCTCTCTCTCTCCCTCCAGGCTCATGTCTCCTCCTGCCTTCAGGACATCTCCATCTAGATGTCTGCCTGCCATCTAAAACTCAATACATCCAAGACTGAGCTCCTTATCTTCCCTCCCAAACCCTGTCCTCTCCCTGACTTTCCCGTCACTGTAGATGGCACTACCATCCTTCCCGTCTCACAAGCCTGCAACCTTAGTGTCATCCTTGACCCCGCTCTCTCGTTCACCCCTCACATCCAATCTGTCACCAAAACCTGCTGGTCTCACCTCCACAACATCACCAAGATCCACCCTTTCCTCTCCATCCAAACCGCTACCTTGCTGGTTCAATCTCTCATCCTATCCCGACTGGATTACTGCATCAGCCTCCTCCCTGATCTCCCATCCTCCTATCTCTCCATGCTTCAGTCTACACTTCACACTGCTTCCCAAATTATCTTTGTACAGAAACGCTGTGGGCATGTCCCTCCCCTCCTCAAAAATCTCCAGTGGTTGCCTGTCAACCTACCAATCAACCAAAAACTCCTCACCCTCGGCTTCAAGGCTGTCCATCCCCTCACCCCCCCACCTCACCTGCCTTCTCTCCTTCTCCAGCCCAGCCTGAACCCTCCGTTCCTCTGCCACTAACCTCCTCACTGGGCCTTATTCTTGCCTGTCCCGCCGTCGACCCCCAGCCCACGTCCTCCCCCTGGCCTGGAATGCCCTCCCTCCGCACATCCGCCAAGCTAGCTCTTTTCCTCCCTTCAAAGCCCTCCCGAGAGCTCACCTCCTCCAGGAGGCCTTCCCAGACTGAGCCCCCTTTTTCCTCTGCTCCTCCCCATCCCCCTGCCCTACCTCCTTCCCCTCCCCACAGCACCTGTATATATGTTTGTACAGATTTATTACTCTATTTTACTTGTACATATTTACTATTCTATTTATTTTGTTAATAATGTGCATCTAGCTTTATTTCTATTTGTTCTGACAACTTGACATCTGTCCACAAGTTTTGTTTTGTTGTCTGTCTCCCCCTTCTAGACTGTAAGCCCGTTGTTGGGTAGGGACCATCTCTATATGTTGCCAACTTTTACTTCCCAAGGGCTCTGCACACAATAAGCACTCAATAAATATGATTGAATGAAAGAAAAGTGAAGTGATAATAATGATAATGATGGCATTTGTTAAGCGCTTACTCTGTGCAAAGCACTGTTCTAAGTGCTGGGGAGGATACAAGGTGATCAGGTGGTCCCACAGGGGGCTCACAGTCTTAATCCCCATTTTACAGATGAGGTAACCGAGGCCCAGAAAAGCGAAGTGACTTGCCCAAAGACACACAGCTGACAAGCGGCAGACCCATGACCTCTGACTCCCAAGCTCAGGCTCTTTCCACTGAGCCACGCTGCTTCCCATCGGTGACTTTCCCAAGGTCACACGGCAGACAAGTGGCGAAGCCGGGATTATAACCCATGACCTTTGGTCTCCCAGGCTTGGGTTCTACCCACTTTAATGCCACTTCTCTAATAGCAAGGAATAGAAAATCTCTGCAACAGAAAACGAAGAGTCCTGTATCTCCAAAGGGAAGAAAGGTATTGAATGCTGACGAATGAAGAGAAAAGCAATTGTAGACTGCCTGCCCATTTCCCTGTGATCCTGACCAAGACTAAGGAGGAATGCTGCTGTTTTAAACTACAGGCCGAGCCGATTAGAACGCTCCCCTCCTCAGACATCAACCTCGTTCCAGCATCACATATCACCTGGGCATCTCAAATCAGTACCAGAACGGGCTATTTTTCTCACCACCTCTGATTCAGGGTCCCTTACTTGAGGTAACCCCAATTATAACCTCCTGGGGAAACCGGCTGAGAACAAGTAGCATGTGTAATTACAGCCGGTGATTGTATGATCACCTGATCACCTTGTATCCGCCACATGTCTGCTGTGTGACCTTGGGCAAGTCACCTAACTTCTCTGAGCCTCAGTTACCTCATCTTTCAAATAGGGATTAAGACTGTGAGCCCCACGTGGGACAACATGATCACCTTGTATCACCCCCCAGCGCACATAGTAAGCGCTTAACAAATACCACCATTATTATTATTATTATTGTTGAAACTGGAAGCTTGCATCCCACGGGCTTAGTCCAGTGCTCTGCACACAGTAAGCGCTCAATAAATATGACTGAATGAACAAATGGGATTTCCAGCTAATATGTAAGAGACAGGCAGCGTGGGTCAGTAGAAAGAGCCCGGGCTTTGGAGTCAGAGGTCATGTGTTCAAATCCCAGCTCTGCCAATTGTCAGCTGTGTGACTTTGGGCAAGTCATTTCACTTCTCTGGGCCTCAGTTACCTCATCTGTAAAAATGGGGATTAAGACTGTGAGCCCCGCCATGGGACAACCTGATCACCTTGTAACCTCCCCAGTGCTTAGAACAGTGCTTTGCACATAGTAAGTGCTTAATAAATGTCATTATTATTATTATTATTATCTACAGCAGCTGCTGCAACGGAGGGTGCTCACCTGAACCTCTCTACTCCAAATAAGTGGGGCCTCATTCATTCATTCAATTGTATTTATTCATTCATTCATTCATTCAATCGTATTTATTGAGCGCTTACTGTGTGCAGAGCACTGTACTAAGCGCTTGGGAAGTACAAGTTGGCAACATATAGAGACGGTCCCTTCCCAACAGCGGGCTCACAGTCTAGAAGCTCAGAGAGCCGGGAGAAACCTCAGGCTCCTAACAGATGAGCTGACAAACCTGAAAACCCACCCCTGAGAATCCTTCACCACACATCCGCTGCAAGGGTGATGGTCGATCGATGGCATTTATTGAGCGCTTACTACGCTCAGAACACTGTACTGAGCGTTTGGGAGAGTGATGGTGTTGAAAGGGGGAGTTTTTTCCAATAAGGGAATGAGAGGAAGGCTGAAATGCAGAGTCGTTACTGAGGAATAATAATAATAATAAAGGCATTTATTAAGCGCTTACTATGTACAAAGCACCGTTCTAAGCGCTAGGCGGATGGATGTAAGAAGCAGCAGGGCCTAGTGTGGAAAGAGCAAACGACTGGGAGTCGGAGGACCTGGGTTCTAATCCCAGCTCTGCCAATTGCCTGATGTGTGACCTTGGGCAAGTCACTTAATAGCTCGGTGTTTTCTCATCTGTAAAACAGGGATTCAATACGTCATCCTTCCCGTTCAAACTGTGAGTCCCATGTGGGGCTGCAACTGTGTCTGACCTGATTTTCCTGTGTAATGATAATAACAACTGTGGTATTTGTTAAGCACTTACTCTGTGACAGGCACTGTACTAAGCACTGAGATAGATACAAGATACTTGGGTTGAACACACTCCCTATCCCACAGAGTGCTCACGATCTCAATTCCCATTTTACAACTGAGGTAACCGAGGCACAGAGAATAATAATAATAATAATGATGATGGCATTTATTAAGCATTTACTATTGCAAAGCACTGTTCTAAGCGCTGGGGAGGATACAAGGCAATCAGGCTAACCCACGGGGGGCTCACAGTTTTAACCCCATTTTCCAGAGGAGGTAACTGAGGCCCAAAGAAGTGAAGTGATGTGCCCAAAGTCACACAGCTGACAATTGGCAGAGCTGGTATTTGAACCCTCCCCCTCCCCATCCCCCCCCGCCTTACCTCCTTCCCCTCCCCACAGCACCTGTATATATGTATGTACAGATTTATTTTATTTGTACATATTTATTCTATTTATTTTATTTTGTTAATATGTTTTGTTTTGTTCTCTGTCTCCCCCTCCTAGGCTGTGAGCCCGCTGTTGGGTACGGACCGTCTCTATATGTTGCCAACGTGGACTTCCTAAGTGCTTAGTACAGTGCTCTGCACACAGTAAGCGCTCAATATATATGATTGAATGAATATGTTGCCAACTTGGACTTCCCAAGCGCTTAGTACAGTGCTCTGCACACAGTAAGCGCTCAATAAATACGATTGAATTGAATGAATGAATGAATGAATGAATGAATGAACTCATTCATTCTCCAGTGCTTCTCAGAGAGGTTGAATCAATCAATCGCATTTATTGAGCGCTTACTGTGTGCAGAGCACTGTACTAAGCCCTTGGGAAGTACAAGTTGGCAACATATAAAGACGGTCCCGACCCAACAGTGGGCTCACAGTCTAAAAGATGTGCCCCAGCGGTCCCCGCAGCCTCGGGGCCTCCGGCTCTCAGCTGCGCTCCGGACAACTGTCCGCCCCCGTGAATGACTTGTCCATGGTCACACAACAGACAAGTGGTGGAAGCAGGATTAGAACCCAAGTCCTTCCGACTCCCAAGCCTGCCGGTTCATGCTGACTGTTGGCACTTTTGCCACTTTTGCTCCCCATCTGTCTCTGGCTGGCGTCGTCATCTGAGGCGGAGCTAACTGAAGGGGCACGCAGCTGGGCCAGCAGAGCAAAGCCTCCCCTACCCCAGGCACCGGGCCAGCACATCCACACAGTCAGTTTCAGGGGAGAAATTTCGGGGGGAAGGGAGACAGTACTGGACTACCCTAGCGCGGAGGATGAGCTGTGGGCAACAGGGGAAACGGGTCGCAGCAGCGGAAGAATTTGTTTCCTCTCAGGGACTGGTGAAAAAGTTGCAGGGGGGATGATTCAGGGTCCCCTCCTTGAGGTAACCCCAACTATCTTCTAGACTGTGAGCCCTCTGTTGGGTAGGGACTGTCTCATTATGTTGCCAACTTGTACTTCCCAAGCGCTTAGTACAGTGCTCTGCACACAGTAAGCGCTCAATAAATATGATTGAATGAATGAATGAATGAATGAACCTCCTGGGGAAACTGACTGAGAACAGGTAGCATGTGTAGTTACAGCCGGTGATTGTATGATCACCTGATCACCTTGCATCCGCCACATGTCTGCTGTGTGACCTTGGGAAAGTCACTTAACTTCTCTGTGCCTGTTACCTCATCCTTCCCCTGGCCTGGAATGCCCTCCCTCCACACATCTTCCAAACAAGCTTTCTTCTTCCCTTCAAAGCCCTACTGAGAGCTCACTTCCTCCAGGAAGCCTCCCCAGACTGAGCCCCGTTTTTCCTCTCCTCCTCCCCATCCCCCCCACCCTACTTCCATCCCCTCCCCACAGCACTTGTATATATTTGTACAGATGTATTACTCTATTTTATTTTACTTGTACATATTTACTACTCTATTTTATTAATGATGTGCATATAGGTCTAATTCTGTTTTATTCTGACGGTTTTGACACCTGTCTACATGTTTTGTTGTCTGTCTCCCCCTTCTAGACTGTGAGCCTGCTGTTGGGTAGGGACCTTCTCTATATGTTGCTGATTTGTACTTCCCAAGCGCTTATTACAGTGCTCTGCACACAGTAAGTACTCAATAAATACGATTGAATGAATGAATGAATCTGCCAAATGGGGATTAAGACTGTGAGTCCCCTATGGGACAACCTGATCACCTGTTATCCCCCCCAGCGCTTAGAACAGTGCTTTGCACATGGTGCTTAACAAATGAGGAGAAGGAGAAAAAGGAGGAAGAGGAAGAGGAAGAGAAGGAGGCCAATGAAGGCAAGAAGGAAGTGAGCAACAACACTTCCTTCTCAGCCTTATTGAAGGCACACCTCCTCCAAGAGGCCTTCCTGGACTAAGGCCTCTTTTCCTCTTCTCCCTCCCCACTCTGTGTCTCTCTTGCACCTGGAGTTTCTCCATTTATTCACCCCTCCCTCAGCCCCACAGCACTCGTGTACATAGTCATTCATTCATTTAATCGTATTTATTGAGCGCTTACTGTGTGCAGAGCACTGCACTAAGCACTTGGGAAGTACAAGTCGGCACATATAGAGACAGTCCCTACCCAACAACGGGCTCACAGTCTAGAATGGGGAAACAGGCAACAAAACTAAACATGTAGACAGGTGACAAAACAATACTTTATTTACATTAATGTCTGTCTCCCCCTCTGCTGCTTAGCATGGGCAAGGAACATGGCTACAAATTCTGTTACACTGTACTCTTCTAAGCACTTGGTACAGTGCTCTGCACACAGTAAGTGCTCAGTAAATACCACTGATGACTCCTAAAGTGGGAACAACACTTTCTTTCTCCCCCAAAACGTCCTCCCCTAAATCTTCGCTCCAAGTTGTTCATTTCTCCCTCCCCAAAGCACTTGGATATATATGTACATACTTATTATTCTGTTTTTATTAATGATGTGTGTGTATATATCTATAATTCTATTTACTTATACTGATGCCTGTCTACTTGTTTTGTTTTGCTTTGTTGTCCGTCTTCCCCCTTCTAGACTGTGAGCCTGTTGTTGGGCAGGTATTATCCCTATTTGTTGCCAAACTGTACTTTCCAAGCGCTCAGTACAGGGCTCTGCACACAGTAAGTGCTCAATAAATATAACTGAATGAATGAATTTCCACTTTACCTGGAGTTTTTGGATAACTGTTTCGATTTGTTCCATGAAGTGGGTGGCAACCAACTCTGCAGCCTTAGAGGGATTCAGCGACACCAGTTCCTACAAGAGGGAAAACCACACCTTTAGTTTAAATGTAAGGGCTGACGAGAGCATTCAGTCATTCATCCTGTCAATCGTATTTATTGAGCACTTACCGTGGGGAGAGCACTGGAGAGTACATTAGAACAATAAACAGACACATTCCCTGCCCACAATGGGTTTACAGTCTAGAGGGCACGTTTATAGCCTAGAGCACCCTTGGGTGGGAGATCTGACCATACCGCTGATACTCTCCGTCCTTCTAGAGGGAGGAAGTATGGTTGAGTGGAAAGAGCATGGTGGTGGAAGTCGGAGGACTGGGTTCAAATCCCATTTCTGCCACTGAACTGCTGTGTGACCATAATCAAGTCCCTTAACATTTCAAGATCTTAGTTTCCTCACCTGTAAAATGGGGATTTAATACCTGTTCTCCCGCTGACATAGACTGTGAGCCCCATTTGGGACAGGGACCGCGTCCAACCTGATTATTCTATATCTACCCTAGTGCGTGGCACACAGTAAGAACTTAAATATCATCATCAGCACCAAGAGGAAAATTTTAAAAGCTGAGAACAGATTCTGCAAAAGGGAAAGTCAGAAATCCCCCAAGTGGCAAAATCCTTAATTTGTCAAACAAAAGACATGCAAAAATTTTCCACCCTTCCAGGGAATGTGCTGAAACCATTGGGTAGGGACCATCTTTATATGTTGCCAACTTGTACTTCCCAAGCGCTTAGTACAGTGCTCTGCACACAGTAAGCGCTCAATAAATACGATTGAATGAATGAATGAATATCCTTGAAACCATTTTTCATTCAGTCATTCAGTCATATTTATTGAGTGCTTACTGTGTGCAAAGCGCTTGGGAGAGTACAATATAACTACAAACAGACACATTCCTGCCCACAATGAGCTTTTGGTCTCAGTTTACAAATGGCAATCATTTCCACCCTAGAAACCAGCTGCCAAATTGTTAAAAAGGTTCACTGTTACTGAATTGAGCTGCATTGCCACTCTTATACACCTACAGAGAAGCAGCATGGCCTCAAGCGCTTAGTACAGTGCTCTGCACACAGTAAGCGCTCAATAAATAAGATTGAATTAATAATAGAGCCTGGGAGTCAGTTCCACCACTTATCCCAGCTCCACCACTAAACAATAATAATAATAATAATAATAATAATAATAACAATAACAATAATAACAATGGTATTTATTAAGTGCTTACTATGTACAACACACTGTACTAAGCGCTGGGGAGGATACAAGAAAACTGGATGGGACACAGTCCTTGTCCCACGTGGGGCTCACAATTTCAATCCCCATTTTACGGATGGGGTAACTGAGCCCCAGAGAATCAATCAATCAATCAATCGTATTTATTGAGCGCTTACTGTGTGCAGAGCACTGTACTAAGCACTTGGGAAGTACAAGTTGGCAACATATAGAGACAGTCCCTACCCAACAGTGGGCTCACAGTCTAAAAGAGAAGTGAAGTGACTTGCCCAAGGTCACAGAGCAGATAAGTGGCAAAGCTGGGATTAGAACCCATGACCTTCTGACTCCCAGCATGTGCTCTAACCACTACGCTATGCTGCTTCTCACTTGTCTGCTGTGTGACCCTGGACAAGTCACTTAATTTCTCCGCGCTTCAGTTTCCTCATCTGTAAAATGAGGATTAAATCCTACTTCCTCCTACGTGTGGACAAGGATCTGATTAGCTTGTATCTACCCCAGCGCTTAGTGCAGTGCTTGGCACACAGTAAGCGTTCAGCACATTCCACCATTATTAAAGAGGGATACTGAAATGTTTAAAGATGTATTCATTTTGCAGATAATAGTAAAAATAAATGGAGTAGAATGGACTGCGAGAAGGAATTTGCTAGAAGGCTTAAAGTTGCACATAGGAATGTGGATGAACTGCTCTTCAAAAAGAAAATACAACGCAAAAACTGTCTGCCAAGACTACCTAAGACTACAAATCCAAAGGCCCTGCATGTTCTAGACTGGGTTGAGTCACAGTTTCCCCACTTTTATTTCTAGTCACACTACCTATTACCCAACAAAAATGCAAATTGGCAGGAGGGTCTTCCTTGATTCACTCACCAATTATCCCAGCTATTGGTTTTGGCTAAATAAGAGCTTTAAATTGTAGCTTTCACTTCCAAAACAAAAGCCCTCGAACAACAACAAACATGTGGTAAACAGTAACATGTGCTACTAATAAGTTGCAAGGTGACAAAAATGAAAAAAATCGGCCCAATTGACAAAACGGTGTTAGCAGAAATAATTGGAGTGTGGCAGAAATTGAGCTCCTCCGGCAAAACAGTATTTTGCTGAGGAATTGGTTTATTCATTCAATCGTATTTATTGAGGGCTTACTGTGTGCAGAGCATTCATTTCATTCATTCATTCATTCAATCATATTTATTGAGTGCTTACTGTGTGCAGAGCACTGTACTAAGCGCCTGGGAAGTACAAGTCGGTAATATACAGAGACGGTCCCTACCCAACAACGGGCTCACAGTCTAGAAGGGGGAGACAGACAACAAAACAAAACAAGTAGACGGGTGTCAAAACCATCAGAATAAATAGAATTATAGGTATATGCACATCATTAATAAAATAAATAGAATAGTAAATATGTACATGTAAAATAAAAAGTAATAAGTAAAAAGAGCACTGCACTAAAAGCTTGGAAAGTACAATTCGGCAACAAAATCAATCTCTTGATTGAGGTCATTGTGGCAGGGAATGAAGCAGCGTGGCTCAGTGGAAAGAGCATGGGCTTTGGAGTCAGAGGTCATGGGTTCAAATCCTGGTTCTGTAAATTATCAGCTGTGTGACTTTGGCCAAGTCACTTAACTTCTCTGTGCCTCAGTTATGTCATCTGTAAAATGGGGATTAAAACTGTGAGCCCCATGTGGGACAACCTGATCACCTTGTAACCTCCCCAGCGCTTAGAATAGAGCTTTGCACATAGTAAGTGCTTAATAAATGCCATCATTATTATTATCTGCTAACTGTTGTACTGTACTCTCCTAAGCACTTAGTACAATGCTTTGTACATAGTAAGCGCTCACTAAATAGCATTGATTGATTCATCACCCATCCATGAAAAATAGGCAAACAGCTCTGCTACTGGAAATGGAGTCCATGTGAACAAGCAGGTCGGGTGGCCTGAGGACAAAGGTCTCAGAGGAAATGAAGTATAAAGAAAATAAAAATGGAGAAGTCTCGTTGGGTGCTTTAACCAAACTCTTTTGACATTATAGCAGGAAATTGCCTCAAAAAAACCCCACAGCCAATAATAATAATGATGATGATGGCATTTATTGATGATCTCATCCTATCCCGTCTGGACTACTGCACCAGCCTTCTCTCTGATCTCCCATCCTCGTGTCTCTCTCCACTTCAATCCATACTTCATGCTGCTGCCCGGATTATCTTTGTCCAGAAATGCTCTGGGCATATTACTCCCCTCCTCAAAAATCTCCAGTGGCTACCAATCAATCTGCGCATCAGGCAGAAACTCCTCACCCTGGGCTTCAAGGCTGTCCATCCCCTCGCCCCCTCCTACCTCACCTCCCTTCTGTCCTTCTCCAGCCCAGCCCGCACCCTCCTCTCGTCGGCAGCTAATCTCCTCACCGTTAGGCCTCGTTCTCGCCTGTCCCGCCATCGACCCCCGGCCCACGTCCTCCCCCTGGCCTGGAATGCCCTCCCTCTGCCCATCCGCCAAGCTAGCTCTCTTCCTCCCTTCAAGGCCCTGCTGAGAGCTCACCTCCTCCAGGAGGCCTTCCTAGACTGAGCCCCTTCCTTCCTCTCCCCCTCATCCCCCTCTCCATCCCCCCCATCTTACCTCCTTCCCTTCCCCACAGCACCTGTATATATGTATATATGTTTGTACGTATTTATTACTCTATTTATTTATTTATTTTACTTGTACATATCTATTCTATTTATTTTATTTTGTTAGTATGTTTGGTTTTGTTCTCTGTCTCCCCCCTTTTAGACTGTGAGCCCAATGTTGGGTAGGGACTGTCTCTATATGTTGCCAATTTGTATTTCCCAAGCGCTTAGTACAGTGCTCTGTACATAGTAAGCACTCAAATAAATACGATTGATGATTTATTAAGCACTTACTATGTGCCAAGCACTGTTCTAAGCGCTGGGGAGCTTACAATGTGATCAAGTTGTCCCAAAGGGGGCTCACAGTCTTAATCCTCATGTTATAGATGAGATAACTGAGGCACAGAAAAGTTAAGTGACTTGCCCAAAGTCACACAGCTGACAATTGGCGGAGCCAGGATTTGAACCCACGACGTCTGACTCCAGAGCCCGGGCTCTTTCCACTTAGCCACGCTGCTTCATAATAAAAGAGGTTGATGGGAGCATGGGAAACTCAATTCCCCCCCCCCCCCCCCACATTTTTATACAGTATTTGTTAAGTGCTTACCACATATCAAAAACTGTTGGGTAGGGACTGTCTCTATATGTTGCCAATTTGTACTTCCCAAGTGCTTAGTACAGTGCTCTGCACATAGTAAGCGCTCAATAAATACGATTGATGATTGATGATGTTCTAATCACTAGGGTAGGCTCAAGTTAATTAAGTTGGACACGGACTCTATCCCACGTGGGGCTCACAGTTTCAAGTGGGAGGAAGAACAGGTATTTAATCCCCATTTTAGAGTTGAAGAAACTGAGGTGCAGAGAAGTGAAATGACTTCCCTAAGGTTGTGGAGGAGGCAAGTGGCAGAGTGGAATTAGAACCCAGGTCATCTAACTCCCAGATCTGGGTTCTTTCCACTAGGCCACGTTGCTTCCACGATTTCTGCTGAGTTCACCACCTGTCCCACCAGATGCTTCCACATCCAATCCTTCCCTATTTTCCATCCTTTGGCACTAAAACAAAAGTACTGGCATCACACGCAATGCGCTCTCCTGATGCTACGAGCTTATTGTTCTTTGCCGCTTGGGATGATGCAGTGCGACCAGAAGCCCGGCAACAGACGTGGCCCCAACGCTTCACCTGAGCTGAGACCCAACACAACGGATGGTGCCTCCGCAAACAGAAATGAAGCCGGGAGCACACCAATGTCATTCCCTACGGCCACAACCCAGCAGAATAAGGAGTCCAGCTTCCAATAAAACTAGAAAAGTAGCTGGGTCTTCCACGACATCCAGCCAGATGCTGCCCACTGAAACCCGGGAAATGACAAGCAAATTTTGCATCTGATGGGAGACGGACCTGGGGTCGGGGGCCTTCTTTCCCAAGTCTGGGTTTCGAGATGTAACACAGATTATCTTGGAGGAGAGTTAGACCTCTAGACTAAATGATCCACCCTTGGGGCACAGCCCAGGATGGACCTGTCGGACTCAGAGCCTGTTCTTTCTGGAACTACAACCCCCTTCAATCTCCCATCGCGTCGTTTAGGCGGAGAGGTTTTCTAGCTTGAGTGGAGTGCAATTGGAAGTTCATTCATTCATTCAATCGTATTTATTGAGCGCTTACTGTGCGCAGAGCACTGTACTAAGCGCTTGGGAAGTACAAGTTGGCAACAGATAGGGACGGTCCCTACCCAACAGCGGGCTCACAGTCTAGAAGGGGGAGACAGATGACAGATGACAAAACAAGCCATATTAACAAAATAAAATAAAAAGAATTCATTCATTCTGCTGCTGCTACGGCTGTCATTATGCCCTTTTGAGTTCTGTTCTTACTGTTCCAATAATGGATGCTTCTGCAGTTTTTCTTCATTAGAGAATTTTATAGGTCGGTCTTTTCAAGAATGTCTTGTGAATTGGGGGGTTTTTACTCCGATGAGTAACGCGAAAGATTATCTGGGGTTTCAGAGTGCTTGTGCTCCTCCCCCTCCCCCCCCCCCCTTTACCTCCTTCCCCTCCCCACAGCACCTGTATATATATATATATATATATATATATATATATATATATATATATATATATATATATATAAATAAAATAAATAGAATAAATATATATATATATATATTTATTCTATTTATTTTATTTTGTTAATATGTTTTGTTTTGTTGTCTGTCTCCCCCTTCTAGACTGTGAGCCTGCTGCTGGGTAGGGACCATCTCTGTATGTTGCCAACTTGTACTTCCCAAGCACTTAGTACAGTGCTCTACACACAGTAAGTGCTCAATAAATACGATTGAATGAATGAATGAATATATATTATATATATGTTTGTACATATTTATTACTCTATTTATTTTACTTGTACATATCTATTCTATTTATTTTATTTTGTTAATATGTTTGGTTTTATTCTCTGTCTCCCCCTTCTAGACTGTGAGCCCACTGTTGGGTAGGGACCGTCTCTATATGTTGCCAACTTGTACTTCCCAAGCGCTTAGTACAGTGCTCTGCACACAGTAAGCACTCAATAAATACAATTGAATGAATGAATGAATGTATATATATATATATATATGTTTGTACATATTTATTACTCTATTTTACTTGTACCTATTCTATTTATTTTATTTTGTTAATATGTTTTGTTTTGTTGTCTGTCTTCCCCTTCTAGACTGTGAGCCCGCTGTTGGGTAGGGACCATCTCTATACGTTGCCAACTTGTACTTCCCAAGTACTTAGTACAGTGCTCTGCACACAGTAAGCGCTAAATAAATATGGTTGAATGAATGAATATATATATGTTTGTACATATTTATTACAATATTTATTTATTTTACTTGTACATATTCTATTTATTTTATTTTGTTAATATGTTTGGTTTTGTTCTCTGTCTCCCCCTTCTAGACTGTGAGCCCGCTGTTGGGTAGGGACCGTCTCTATATGTTGCCAACTTGTACTTCCCAAGCGCTTAGTACAGTGCTCTGCACACAGTAAGCGCTCAATAAATACGATTGAATGAATGAAAAGGTAGAAAACTGGCAGGAGTAGGACCGGCATTGGTTAGACACAAAAGGGGGCCAAGAGAGAGCAAGAGTAAAGCCATTCAGAGAGGGTATTTGTATTTGCTAAGTGCTTACTATGTGCCAGGCACTGTATTAAGCGCTGGGGTAGATGCAGGCAAATCAGGTTGGACACAGCCCCTGTTCTGAACAGGGCTCACAATCTTCATCCCCATTTTGCAGATGAGGTAACAGGCACAGAGAAGTGAAGTGACTTGCCTAAGGTCATGCAGCGTGGCTCAGTGGAAAGAGCCCGAGCTTCGGAGTCAGAGGCCATGGGTTCAAATCCTAGCTCTGCCAATTGTCAGCTGTGTGACTTTGGGCAAGTCATTTAACTTCTCAGGGCCTCAGTTACCTCATCTGGAATATGGGGATTAAGACCGTGAGCCCCCAGTGGGACAAACTGATCACCTTGTAACCTCCCCAGTGTTTAGAACAGTGCTTTGCACACAGTGGGTGCTTAATGCCATGATTATTATTATTATTATTATTATGAAGCAGACAAGTGGTGGAGCAGGGATTATAACCCTATTTATTTGAACATATTTATTATTCTACTTATTTTGTTAATGATGTGCGTATAGCTTTAATTCTATTTGTTCTGACAATTTTGACATCTGTCTACGTTTTGTTTCTCTACTGAGAGCCCACCTCCTCCAGGAGGCCTTCCCAGACTGAGCCCCCTTTTTTCCTCTCCTCCTCCCCATCCCCCTGGCCCTACCTCCTTCCACTCCCCACAGCATTTGTATATATTTGTACAGATTTATTACTCTATTTTACTTGTTCTTATTTATTATTCTATTTATTTTGTTAATGATGTGCATCTAGCTTTACTTCTGTTTGTTCTGACGACTTGACACCTGTCCTCGTGTTTTGTTTTGTTGTCCGTCTCCCCCTTCTAGACTGTGAGCCCCTTGTTGGGTAGGGACTGTATATGTTGCCAATTTGTACTTCCCAAGTGCTTAGTACAGTGCTCTGTACACAGTAGGTGCTCAATAAATACGACTGAATGAATGAATGGATGAATTAGAACCCACAATCAATCAATCAATCATATTTATTAAGCACTTACTGTGTGCAGAGCACTGTACTAAGCGCTTGGGAAGTACAAGTTGGCAACATGTAGAGACAGTCCCTACCCAACAGTGGGTTCACAGTTTAAAAGGGGGAGACAGAGAACAAAACCAAACATACTAACAAAATAAAATAAATAGAATAGATATGTACAAGTAAAATAAATAAATAAATAAATAGAGTAATAAGTATGTACAAACTTGGGATTCACAACCTCTGAATTCCAAGCCCTCGCTCTTGCCACTAGCCCAGGCTGCTTCTTATAGAGAGGGGAGATTTGCCACTTAATAATAATAATAATAAACGCATTTATTAAGCGCTTACTATGTGCAAAGAACTGTTCTAAATGCTGGGGAGGTTACAAGGTGATCAGGTTGTCCCACGGGGGGCTCACAGTCTTAATCCCCATTTCACAGATGAGGGAACTGAGGCCCAGAGAAGTGAAGTGACTTGCCCAAAGTCACACAGCTGACAAGTGGCGGAGCTGGGATTTGAACGCACGACCTCAGACTCCAAAGCCCGGGCTCCTTCCATTGAGCCACGCTGCTTCTCCAAAGGAAGCAGGAAACTCTGTTTCCTGTCTTGAGCGCCTCCGGGGCAGGAAAAGAATTCTGGTCAGCTGGGAGTTATTTGGCTGCGGGCTACCCGGGGCCCAGAGAGGGCTATCAGGGAATCTCCGTGTGTGCACAGTGAGGCGTCCCGTGTCTGGGACTGTTCCCCGTTGTTCATGGCGAGGTCGGGGGTTGGGGAGGGGGAAGAGGCAGACCAAATCATGGAGGGAAAACCAGGATGAGCTCTTAGGGTTGCCGGGCTGCTTTGAAGAACTTTGAGAATTGGACAAGTAGCATGGCCAAAGGCCTAAGAGTTAGAGGACCTGAGTTCTCATCCTGGCTCTGCTGCTGTGTGACCTTGGGCAGATCACTTCACTTCTCTGTGCCTCAGTTTCCTCAACTGTAAAATGGGGATTCGGTACCTGCTCTCCCTCCTCCTCAGACTGTGAGCCCCAGGTGGGACAGGAACTGTATCCAGCCTGATTAACTTGTATCTACTCTGGTCCTTGGAGCAGTGTTTGACACGCTTCTAGACTGTGAGCCCGCTGCTGGGTAGGGACCGTCTCTATATGTTGCCAACTTGTACTTCCTAAGCGCTTAGTACAGTGCTTTGCACACAGTAAGCGCTCAATAAATGTATATATTGTGTATATATATGTATATATGTTTGTACATATTACCCTATTTATTTATTTTACTTGTACATATCTATTCTATTTATTTTATTTTGTTAGTATGTTTGGTTTTGTTCTCTGTCTTCCCCTTTTAGACTGTGAGCCCACTGTTGGGTAGGGACTGTGTCTATATGTTGCCAATTTGTACTTCCCAAGCGCTTAGTACAGTGCTCTGCACATAGTAAGCGCTCAATAAATACGATTGATGATGATGATGATGATGATGATGATAATAAATACGATTGAATGAATGAATAATAAGTGCTGAACAGATCCAATACTACTAATGATCATACTAATAATCTTTGAGGATCAATGCAATTTAAATGAGAGTGAAGGTGGTCAAGAGAATGGGAGTCTTTGCAAATGCCAGGAATTTCCAGTAAAGAAACATATTTGTGTCACCCGGTGATAACTGGACCCAATGGCTATTTAGAAGACTTTCTTGGAAGCAACCAACTTATCTTTGATTGGAACAAATTGTGTGGGACACATTCAATCTGTTCTATCTCAACAATAGATTACATATACCAGGAAGAAGCAGTAATGATAACAATAATAATAATAACGATGGTATTTGTTAAGTGCTTACTATGTGCGAAGCACTGTTCTAAGCACTGGGGGGGGGATACAAAGTGATCAGATTGTCCCACGTGGGGCTCACAGTCTTCATCCTCATTTTACAGATAAGATAATCAATCAATCAATCAATCATATTTATTGAGCGCTTACTGTGTGCAGAGCACTGTACTAAGCGCTTGGGAAGTACAACCTGGCAACATATAGAGACAGTCCCTACCCAACAGTGGGCCCACAGTCTAGAAGGGGGAGACAGAGAACAAAACCAAACATACTAACTAAAATAAAATAAATAGAATAGATAAGTACTAGTAAAATAAATAGAGTAATAAACATGTACAAACATATATACATATATACAAGTGCTGTGGGGAAGGGAAGGAGGTAAGATGTGGGGGATGGAGAACTGAGGCCCAGAGAAGTTAAGTGGCTTGCCCAAGGTCATACAGCTGACAAGTGGCGGAGCCAGAATTGGAACCCACAACCTCTGACTCTCAAGCCCGGGCTCTTTCCACTAAGCCACAGTAAGCCCCACGTGGGACAACCTGATTATGCTGTATCTACCCCAGTGCTTAGAACAGTGTTTGGTGAATAGTAAGCGCTTAAAAATTCCATTATTATTATTATCAGTAATAATAATGATGTCTGTTCCCCCCCCCTAGATTGTAAGCATTTTGTAGGTAGGGAATACGTCTGTACTCTCCAAAGTGTTTAGTACTCTTAGTACAATACTTTACACACAGCAAGCGCTCAATAAATACTATTGACTGATTGATTGGATAAAAAAGGAACCTTAATTACAGGATGGGGCAAGGCTGAGATGGCAGAAATGCAATGGAAAATGTCTTGACAGTAATAGATGTCCCCCAAACTGACTAGGAGACAGTTTAGCCCAAGACCAAGAGCTTAACATTCATAAAAGGTGAACTAGAGAAAGATCTATTTAAGGCAGGACACTTCAATTTGAGTACTCTGTACCTCCATACGGTCCATAGCTTTTTGCCACACAGACTGTTTCTCCTCGACGCTGTACCCAGGGATCGACAGAATGTTGTGAATATAATTAAAAACTTCTTCCTGCAAGGCACAAAAGCAACAGAATATACACAGGAACATGAAAGATCCATTCTTCCAAATTCGCGGTTTTTTTCCGAGATAGTAAGTGACATTTCAAATAGTTAATGGCCCTTTGAAGGTGATTAAAAAATGGGTTAAAGGGAGTAAAATAACCTACTAGGCAAAAGTAAAAGTAAAAAGTAAAAGTAAAAAGTAAAAGTAAAAAAACCTACCAGGCAAAAAACAAATCTGACCTGCCCCAAGCTGGGTCACATGAATAGTTGTTG
The DNA here is from genome assembly GCF_015852505.1 of Tachyglossus aculeatus. NCBI lineage: Eukaryota > Metazoa > Chordata > Mammalia > Monotremata > Tachyglossidae > Tachyglossus > Tachyglossus aculeatus. Next base: position 66,590,411 of record NC_052066.1, read on the forward strand.
ATGGAGGAGAAATCTAGATTCATCCATCGCATAGCCAAATATCTCCAAGTACATATGTCAATCTGACCAAATGTGAATTAAAGCCCTTCCCATTCTAGTGTTGTCCTTTTAGGGCTCTTTCATAATAAGGCTATTAACTTTTCATGCCTCTACTTCTTTCGGGGTTTTCCCACTTTATGGTAAAGTTTACATGGACTTAAGAGTCTATTTTCCCTCTCCTTTATAGTATTTAGACTATCTTTAGTAGTGTTTCGTGGCTCTGTGGAAAGAGCACGGGCTTTAGAGACAGAGGTCATGGGTTCAAATCCAGGCTCCGCCAATTGTCAGCTGTGTGACTTTCGGGCAAGTCACTTAACTTCTCTGTGCCTCAGTTACCTCATCTGGGAAATGGGGATTGAGACTGTGAGCCCACCGTGGGACAACCTGATCACCTTGTAACCTCCCCAGCGCTTAGAACAGTGCTTTGCACATAGTAAGCGCTTAGAGAAGCAGCGCGGCTCAGTGGAAAGAGCCCGGGCTTGGGAGTCTGAGGTCATGGGTTCTAATCCCGACTCTGCCACTTGTCAGCTGTGTGACTTTGGGCAAGTCACTTCACTTCTTTGGGCCTCAGTTACCTCATCTGTAAAATGGGGATGAAGGCTGTGAGCCCCATGTGGAATAACCTAATCACCTTGTATCCGCCCCAGCGCTTAGAACAGTGCTTTGCACATAGTAAGCACTTAATAAATGCCATTATTATTATTATTATTATTATTATTATTATTATTATTCTCTGGGCCTCAGTTACCTCATCTGTAAAATGGGGATTAAGAATGTGAGCCCCACGTGGGACAACCTGATCACCTTGTATCCCCCCAGTGCTTAGAACAGTGCTTTACACACAGTAAGCACTTAACAAATACCATTATTATTATTATTATTAATAATAAATGCCATCATTATTATTATTATTACTAACAGTGATTAGTGCCCATTGCAATTTAGCAGCAGAACAGAACACCTATTTAACTGAGCACACGAATGACTGACCCCTGGTCTGTTTCCACAAGGGATCATTCTGCAGAAAGGGATGTGAAAGGTAATGCTTTGAAAATAAAAGCCCTGCATTTATTTCTGTATACAAAAAAAGTCCCAAAATATATCTCATCCAAAAATATTTACATTTCTATTTGACTACGTAATATATTGTGCTTTTAATGACTATTTTCACATGTATATTATTTCAGACACTGTTTTCTGGATGATGGGAATACATTAATACCTTTTACATTAATTCCTGGGAAAAACTACATTTTGTTTAGGCTCATTCACTTAACACTATTTTCATGGAACCAAATTAGATTGATAACTGGGGGGTAGTAAAAAACTAAAATACTCCGGGCTAGGAAAAGAAAACCTTCTCTGCTTACCTCTCTCAGTGGATCACGTAAGTAGCAGCTGATAATTTTTTCATACTGGTGTTCCCGTTCGTACATGAATTCACAAATTTGATAGCTGAAATGTACAAAAATTTCCAGGGATTGAAATGGGCAAGAGGCTAGGGACACATTGCCTTACGGGGCGTGTTGAGGTGGTGTGAAGCTCGGGAAAGCAACAAGGTACATGGAGAGTAACTTTCTCATTCATGAAGGAGCAGCTTGGAGACAAAGCTCTCAGAAGGTGTTTGAAACTAAACATTCATTCATTCATTCATTCAATCATATTTATTGAGCGCTTACTGTGTGCAGAGCACTGTACTAAGCGCTTGGGAAGTACAAGTTGGCAACATATAGAGACAGTCCCTACCCAACAGTGGCTCACAGTCTAGAAAAACATGGAAGCACATGGAACATAGAAGAACATGGAAGTGAGCAAAAGAGGCACAAATAGTGTGGCCCAGTGGAAGGAGCACAGGCCTGGGAATCAAAGGACCTGGGTTCGAATCCCAGTTCCAACAACTGCCAGCTGTGGGACCTTGGGCTTCGGTTATCTCATCTGTAAAATGGGGATTAAGATTGTGGGCCCCATGTGGGACATGGACTGTGTCCAATCTGATTGTCTTTTATCTACCCCAGAGCTTAATAGAGTGTCTGGCGTTTCCAGAGTTCATAGAGTTCTAGAATTAATAAAGTTTATAGATTGTGAGCTTGTTGTGGGCAGGAATGTGTCCGTTTGTTGCTATCAGGTACTCTCCCAAGTGCTTAGTATAGTGATTTGCTCACAGTAAGCGCTCAATAGATACGACTGAATGAGTGAATGGCACACAGTAAGTGCTTAATACCATAAATACCACAGTTTAGACTGTGAGCCCACTGTTGGGTAGGGACTGTCTCTATATGTTGCCAATTTGTACTTCCCAAGCGCTTAGTACAGTGCTCTGCACATAGTAAGCACTCAATACGATTGATGATGATGATAAAAAAATAGCATTTAAGCTGGACACTTATGGGTGTACATTTAAAGACCATTTCTTTGTTTCAACTGGTATTTGGTAAGCGCTTACTATAAGTCAAGCACTGTTCTAAGTGCTGGTGTAGATACACGTTTATTAGGTTGGACACAGTCCCTGACTCACATGGGGCTCACAGTCTACGTAGGAGGGAGTCGGATTTAATCCCTGTTTTACAGTTAGGAAAGGGAGGAACAGAGCGGTTAAGATGACTTGCCCAAGGTCACTCAGCTGACAAGTGGCAGCTGACGGAGAAGCAGCGTGGCTCACTGGAAAGAGCCCGGGCTTTGGAGTCAGGGGTCATGGGTTCAAATCCCAGCTCTGCCAATTGTCAATCAATCAGTCGTATTTATTGAGCGCTTACTGTGTGCAGAGCACTGTACTAAGCACTTGGGAAGTACAAGTTGGCAACACATAGAGACAGTCCCTACCCAACAGTGGGCTCACAGTCTAGAAGGGGGAGACAGAGAACAAAACCAAGCATATTAACAAAATAAATAAAATAAAGTGTGACTTTGGGCAAGTCACTTAACTTCTCTGGGCCTCAGTTCCCTCATCTGTAAAATGGTGATTAAGACTGTGAGCCCCCCATGAGACAACCTGATCTCCTTGTAATCTCCTCAGTGCTTAGTACAGTGCTTTGCACATAGTAAGCGCTTAATAAATGCCATTATAAAAAGTGGCAGAGCCGGAATTAGAACCCAGGTCCTCTGACTCACAGACCCATGCTCTTTCCTCTATAATAATAATAATACTGAGAGCATTTATTAAGTGCTTATTATGTGCAAAGCACTTTTCTAAGCGCTGGGGAGGTTACAAGTGATCAGGTTGTCCCACAGGGGGGCTCATGGTCTTAATCCCCATTTTGCAGATGAGGTAACTGAGGATCAGAGAAGTTAAGTGACTTGCCAAAGTCACAGAGCTGACAAGTGGCGGAGCTGGGATTTGAACCCATGACCTCTGACTCCAAAGCCCGGGCTCTTTCCACTGAGCCACTCTGCTTCTCCTGCCACGACGCTGCTTCTCCTCTAGGCCATGGCAGTGCTCAGTGCTTAGAACCATGCTTGGTATATAGTAAGCGCTTAACAAATATCATCATTATTATTCTCTTAAATGAAACTATCGACATTCAAACAACAAACTATACAGTGATGTCACACTTAGCAGCGCACTGTGTCTACAGGACTACATTTTGCAAGGTGTTTTCTTAGGAAGTTTGTGGAATAAGCTCTACTATAAGCATTTTCCCATTTTAAGATGATCGGAAACCTTTACTACCTTCCCAGAACAATATAAACCTGCTGGGATATTTTTAAATATTATCAAAATTAAAAATCGATTTTTGGTCACCTCCAGCCAGGTGCCCACAGTTCATTCATTCACTTATTCATTCAATCATATTTGTTGAGCGCTTACCGTGTGCAGAGCCCTGTATTAAGCACTTGGAAAGTTCATCTGTAAAATGGGGAGCCCCATGTGGGACAACCTGATAATCTTGTATCTTCCCCAGCTCTTAGAACAGTGATGGGCACATAGTAAGCGCTTAACAAATACCATTATTATTACTATTACAATTCAGCAACAAGGAGAAATAATCCCTACCCACAAAGGGCGTACAGGATAGATTTACCAACTTGCCCAAGGTTTCCAAGTACCGAACTGCCGATTCTGGCTTACTGTGAATATTTTAATCACATCTTCGAGATTTCTTTTGAAAAGATGAAAACAGTCCAAGTGCAAGCTTAAGTATTTGGAGATAATAAATATGAAGCCGAGGAACAATGCGGAGGAGGGCAATGAGCCAACTCATCTTGGGTTGGTAAAGACAGAAATGAGGAGATGGATGAGGAAAACATCAAAAGGAAGTACTTACAATTCTGCCTTTTCCGCCATTCGGATAAGCCGATTCTCTTCGAACTGTACTATGCCTCCGGCCTGCAACAGTTCTAAAAGGACCTGAAAAGATTTAAGATGATCGACCATCTTTTCTCTTTGATATTTCCTTTTACCTCCATTTCCTCTTGAGAAGATAAAATTGGCTCTTTAAACTCTAATTTTCCCTTTTAAATGTAAGCATTCCTGTTTTGCTGCTTTTGCCTTCGTTTCTAGCCTCATTTCCATACGTGCATCGAAATAGAAGGTCTGAAATTGTACCTTTGATACTTATGTATCTGCTTTTTTCCAAAAAAGATAGGCTAGGAAAAGATTTCACACTTGGAGGATCATAATGGCTGCAAATAAGGACTGTCACAGCTTGTGGGAGTTCCAATTAGAACAACATTTAACCTGACCGACCTCCGATCCAGTTAAAAATACCGCTTTATCATCCTTCCGAACGGCAAATTCTGATACGTGTTTTGCTACCTTCTGTTGCCCTGATTGTTTTTTTTTCCCCCGTCTGAGTTAGCTTTGGGCTTTTGAAAAATATTTCTCTGTGTTTTGAAAAACAGTTTTAAGCCCAGTATCCTTCAGCGCTTAGAACAGTGCTTTGCACATAGTAAGTGCTTAACAAATACCATCATTATTATTATTATTCCAGCTGCATAACCTCGGCTCTGCCACTTGTCTGCTGTGTGACCTTGGGCAAGTCACTTTGCTTCAGTAACCTCATCTGTAAAATAGGAATTGAGACAGTGAGCCCCACGTGGGACAGGGACGGTGTCCCACCCTATTTGCTTGTATCCACCCCAGAGGTTAATACCACAATTATTATTTTAAAAAACAGAGGAAAACAAGCAATATCTTCTCCCATTCCCTTCGGCATCACCCTTGCACATGCTCCTTTTACTCACCCCTCCCTCAGCCCCACAGCACTTACGTACAAATCCGTAATTCATTATTTATATTAACGTCTGTCTCCCCCTCTAAACTGTAAGCTCATTATGGGCAAGGGAATGTATCTACCAACTTTATATTATATAATTATATTATATTTATTATATTATATTATTATCAGAGAAGCAGCGTGGCTCAATGGAAAGAGCATGGGCTTTGAGTCAGAGGTCATGGGTTCAAATCTCTGCTCCACCAATTGTCAGCTGTGTGACTTTGGGCAAGTCACTTAACTTCTCTGTGCCTCAGTTCCCTCATCTGTAAAATGGGGATGAAGACCGTGAGCCCCACGTGGGACAGCCCGATCACCTTGTAACCTCCCCAGTGCTTAGAACAGTGCTTTGCACATAGTAAGTGCTTAATAAATGCCATTATTATTATTATACTATATTATATGGTGCTCTGTACATAGTAAGTGCTCAATAAATATGATTGACTAACATCCTGGATCATTCAGTTGCATTTATCGAGCACTTACTGTGTGCACAACATTATATTAAGTGCTTGGGAGAGTAGACTCTAACAAAATCACAGACACATTCCCGGCCCACAACGAGCTGGAGAAGGGAAAGGGAGAAGGGGAAACCGAGGGGGCCGTCAATCCCCCCAACCAGGATTCCTGATGATGATACATCTCATTACATCATTTTCTATTACTAGGAGAGTTGGAGGTGATTAGCTTACATCTTCTATAGAGCAGCCCCTTTCAAGGCAATTATAGCTTTCTCTACTCCTTGTGAGGCCATCCTGATTCACAGGTCCTATCTTCCGAACAATTACATCATTTTTGTTACTTAGATGGGTGCCCTACTGAAGTCTGCCACAGCACCCTTTAATTGCGGCAATTTAATGTCCCTCTAGACCGTAAACTCGGTGTGGGCAGGGAATGTGTCTGTTTAGTGCTATATTGTTCTCTTCCAAAAGCTTAGTACAGTGCTCTGCACACAGTAAGCGCTCAAAAAATATGACAATGAATGAAAAATCCACTCCTTGACTGGCGGCCAGCCCCAAGTTGATCCTGGAGGATTATCTCACAGGATCTTTAAGTTACAATACGTGATTTGTACTTGTATAACAGACTGTATAAGAAGAAGTTGTTCACCCCACTCTCTGCCTCACAAGCACTCAGGCACATATCTACTTCCCCTTCAAGACTGTAAGCTCCCTGTGGGCCAGAAACGTGTCTACCACCAATTCTGTTGTATTGTCCTCTCCCAAGGGCTTAGTTCAGTGCCCTGCACACGTTAAGTGCTCAGAAAATACCACTGTATAATAATAATAATGGTATTTATTAAGCGCTTACTATGTGCAAAGCACTGTTCTAAGCGCTGGGGAGGTTACAAGGAAAAGCAGCGTGGCTCAGTGGAAAGAGCCCGGGCTTTGGAGTCAGAGGTCATGGGTTCAAATCCCGGCTCTGCCAACTGTCAGCTGTGTGACTTTGGGGAAGTCACTTCACTTCACTGTGCCTCAGTTACCTCATCTGCAAAATGGGGATGAAGAGTGTGAGTCTCCCGTGGGACAACCTGATCAATTTGAAACCTCCCCAGTGCTTAGAACAGTGCTTTGTTACATAGTAAGTGCTTAACAAATACCAACATTATTATTATTATTATTATTAAGGCGATCAGGTTGTCCCATGGGGGGCTCACAGTCTTAATCCCCATTTTACAGATAAGGAAACTGAGGCACAGAGAAGTGAAGTGACTTGCCCAAAGTCACATAGCCAATAAGTGGCAGAGCCGGGATTCGAACCCATAACCCCTAACTCCAAAGCCCGGGCTCTTTCCACTGAGCCACGCACCTGATTAGCGTCAACCAGGATTTTAACCCCAGCACCACCCTGCTCACTCTTGTTCAGTTCTGCCCCCAATTTAAGAAGAGAAGAATGCTGTCTGGCCTAGTGGAAAAAGCCCGGGCCTGGGTGTCAGAGGACCTGGGTTCTAATCCTGCTCTGCCACTTACCTGCCGTGTGACCTTGGGCAAAACACTTCATTTCTCTGTGTTGCAGTTACCTCATCTGTAAAGTGGGGATTCAATGCCCGCTTTCCCGCCTAGTTCATCAACTGATCGCTTATATATATTTTTTTTAATGGCATTTATTAAGTGCTTACTATGTGCAAAACACTGTTCTAAGCGCTGAGCCCTGGGTAGGACAGTGACTGTGTCAAACTTGATTACCTCGTATCTTTTCCAGTGCTTAGAACAGTGTTTGACACACAGAAGCACTTAACAAATGCCACCACAATAAGGGTCTGAGAAAACCCATCTTCTCCAGTGCTTAGAACAGTGCTTGACACGTAGAAGCGCTTAACAAATGCCACCACAAGAATGGTCTGAGAAAACCCATCCTGAAGAGGAAATGGACACTTCTGGGGAGTGGCCAAGATCAGCAGTATGGCCTAGTGGATAGAGTACGTTAGAAGGCAATGGGTTCTAATCCCGAACTGCCACTTGTCTGCTGTTGACCTTAGGCAAGTCACTTCAATTCCCTGTACCTCAGTTACCTCATCTGTAAAATGGAGATTAAGACTGTGAGCCCCACATGATCACCTGGTATCCTCCCCAGTGCTTAGAACAGTGGCTGTGGGGCTCACAGTCTTAATCCCAATTTGACAGAGGAGGTAACCGAGGCACAGAGAAGTTAAATGACTTGCCCAAAGTCACACAGCTGACAAGTGACGGAGCAGGGATTAGAACCCATGACCTCTGACTCCAATGCCCGGGCTCTTTCCACTGAGCCACGCTGCTTCTCTGGCATTAATGTCAACAAGAATCATCCCTCCCAACAACTAATAGAAGCCAACACAGACAGTTTCCCTTCCTACTCAGTTTGACGTTCTCCCACTTGGTAAATTCTCATTCCGGGAATTCATACCTGCTGTCTTTCAGAGTGCCGTGAGTCATCATCAGGGCTACAGAGAAATTCGAGGACCTGGACAGAGACAATATTTTCATTCATTATCAGCTTTTTAAAAAAAAATCACTCTCCAAGACTAAGAACAACAAGTAATTCCTTTTCAACTGACTTCAATTTCTGGACACCACCCCAAACGCCAAGTTCCCGGGGAAGTGGCCCGATTCTCCATTTAAATCCTTAAGCACAATGACGGGTTGGACTATTCCCCATTTACACTGACACTTTAATCTGCACCACAGTCAGGCTTTATCAGTGATTTGAAAACATATCTTACCAAGAGATCACTGCCTAATTTTAAAGCACTTTACTACGTAATGGCTTGTCTGATGTTATTACCCAGGAAAAGGATTCTTCTCCTGGTCTCCTCAAGCGTTGGACTCTCATCAACTCCTTTTTGAAGCGATGGGACCATTAATGGTCTGTTTAATATTATGTCAGACATGTGTATAAAACGGGCAATGTGCAATAACAGCCAAATAAAAGCATGCAAATCTGGTTTGTGTATGCGTGCACATGTGTGGCTAACAAATGGGAGCTCATGCCCAGAAATCTTGCTCTTCCCTGCATAGCAAATCCATGACCCAGGTTCTTTCCAAAATCCCTGATGATTCCAAACTAGGAGCTCATTAGAAGAGGCACACCTTCTAGAATTCTTCGGTCCCTCCCCTCGACTCCGGACAGTGAGCTCGTTGAGAGGAAGGGAATGTGTCTGTTATTGTACTGCACTCCCTCAAGCGCTCAATAAATATAACTGAATGATCCCCACAGCACCTTTATATATGTATATATGTTTGTACATATTTATTACTCTATTTATTTATTTATTTTACTTGTACATATCTATTCTATTTATTTTATTTTGTTAATATGTTTGGTTTTGTTCTCTGTTTCCCGCTTTTAGACTGTGAGCCCACTGCTGGGTAGGGACTGTCTCTAAAGGTTGCCAACTTGTACTTCTCAAGCACTCAGTACAGTGCTCTGCACACAGTAAGCGCTCAATAAATACGATTGATTGATTGATTGATTGATTGACTGATAAGGGCCATCTCACCTTATCCCCTCCTACCTTATCTCACTGCTTTCCTCCTACAAGCCAGTCCTCACACTTCACTCCTCACTGCACTTCAATCTCGTCTAGATCACCGCAGAACTCACCCCCATGTCCTGCAAAGCCCTCCCTCTTCAAACCCAATAGACAATCACTCTCCCCTCTTTCAAAGCTTTACTGAAGGCACATCTCCTCCGAGAAGCCTTCCCTGACTGAGCCCTCATTTTCTCCTCTCCCAAGCCCTTCTGTATCACTTGGACTTGCTCCCTTTATTCTTCCCACCCTCAGCCCCACAGCACTTATCCATAATTTTATTTATAGATATTTTATTTATACATGTCCATAATTTATTTACGTTAAAGTCTGTCTCCTCCTCTTGACTGTAAGCTCGTTGTGGGCAGGGACTGTGCCTGCCAACTGCCAACTCTCCCAAGTGCCTAGTACAGTCCTCTGCACACGTTAAGTGCTCAATAAATATGACTGACTGATTGACCTCTTTACAGGGAAGGAAGAACCAAAAAGAGGTGAAATCTCAACAAATAAGTTTGGCTGTGGTGATAGTGAGGGGCAGGAGGAAAGAGTAACTATTAAACTATATGGCCAATCATTTCTGGAGAGAATATCTTTTAGACTGTGAGCCCATTATTGGGTAGGGACTGTCTCTATACGTTGCCATCTTGTACTTCCCAAGCGCTTGGTACAGTGCTCTGCACACAGTAAGCGCTCAATAAATACAATTGATGATGATGATGATAAGCAGTCCTAACTTCTCTGTGCCTCTGTTACCTCATCTGTAAAATGGGGATTAAAAGTGTGAGCCCCACGTGGGACAACCTGATTACCCTGTATCTACCCCATAACTTAGTAAAGTGCTTAGCACATGGTAAGCGCTTAACAAATACCATTATTATTATTATGGATCTTTTGGGAATTTTATAAAACTCTAATTAAACTCCAGAACAAACAGAGGGACAACCTCTTGAAGGAAAATAAATTACCAGGCAATGTTTCACTCAGGCACTCAGTAAGAAGATGAAAAAACAGCCATCGGGGTGGGGGTGGTATGGGGAAGAGTAGAAGCATAGAACACCTCTCAGTCAGATCATCCTTAATTTTTATTAAGGAACAGAGTCAATCAATCAGTGGTATTTATGGAGAGCTTACCGTGTGCAGCGCATGGTACTAAGCGTCAGGGAGAATACAAGGGAGTTGGTATATTTATTTAGATTAATTTCTGTCTCCTCCTTTAGACTGTAAACTCGCTTTGGGCAGGGAATGTGTCTGTTTAATATTATTTTGTACTCTGCATACAGTAAGCACTCAATAAATATCATTGACTTTGATTCCTTGCCCGTAACAAGTTTACAGCTGAATTTTGCAAATCTCTTGACAAATTTTGCTGAGGTTAGCAGTGGTAACCTCTCGGCTTTTTGGAGGATTCTCAAACGGGTGATTTTCCCTCAAGAAAGCCACATGGAAGCAATGAGAAGATCAGGGGAAGCAGCGTGGCTCAGTGGAAAGAGCCCGGGCTTTGGAGTCAGAGGTCATCGGTTCAAATCCCGGCTCTTCCACTTGTCTGCTGTGTGACCTTGGGCAACTCACTTAACTTCTCTGAGCCTCAGTTACCCCATCTGTTAAATGGGGATTAAGGCTGTGAGCCTCACGTGGGACAGGGACTGTGTCCATTCCAATTTGCTTGTATCCACCCCAATGCTTAGCACAGTGCCTGGCACATAGAAAGCGCTTAACAAATACCACAATTATTACTATTATTATGAGGTTATCGCTGTTTATTGTTGCATTGTACTTTCCTAAGCACTCTGCACATAGTAAGTGCTTAACAAATACCACAGTTAACATTATTATACTATGAGATTGTCGCTGTTTATTGTTGTTTTGTACTTTCCTAAGCACTCTGGACGTAGTAAGCGCTTAAGAAATATGATTAAATGAATGAATGGGGCTCGACAAAAGCAGAGTGGGAGCCTTTCTCTGGGTTAAAATCCGTAGACTCAAAAGTGAAACTGACCAAAGATCCGTGGTCTCATCTACATTTAAAAGCCATTAATGCAGCTCTCTATCCCCTGAAGATGGTTACACTCTCTTTCCCTGACCTCTGTGTAAATATTTATTTACATATTTGCAAAATTCACTCATTCATTCACTTGTATTTATTGAGCACTGACCATTTGCAAAGCACTGCACTAAGAGCTCGGAAGAGTACAATATAACAATAAACAGACACAGCAAAATGCTTGTTCAACCGATTACATGAATTTCACGACCACGCCTGCATCTGTGTTGCCTTACATTCTAGCTCAGCTCAGGGAAGTACAGGGACCATGGCTAATTCACTTAGCTCGTACTGGAATACCATCTCTCTTAATAGATGCTTTTGTTAATGTTGTGGACTGGCTTCAGCGCTCAGGGGTCTTAGATCGATTACGAGTTGGGTAGAGCTGTGGCCTTGACCCAACTTGAGGACTTCAAACTATGGAATTACACTGCCATTTCAGGGGGGAAACAGCCTTTTGAAGCCCCAGGCAACAGAAATGTAGGCTAGAGAAATAGGTCACTCAATTCTAAGTCACAACGCTTCACTCCGGTCAAATGTCCAGCCGAGTCAGAGAGGCCTCACTGATGCGCTAGGAACGTGCTTGGCGAGCATGGCTCAGTGGAAAGAGCCCGGGCTTTGGAGTTAGAGGTCAAGGGTTCAAATCCCGGCTTCTCCAATTGTCAGCTGTGTGACTTTGGGCAAGTCACTTCACTTCTCTGTGCCTCAGTTACCTCATCTGGAAAATGGGGATGAAGACTGTGAGCCCCACGTGGGACAACCTGATCACCTTGTAAACTCCCCCGCGCTTAGAACAGTGCTTTGCACATAGTAAGCGCTTAATAAATGCCATTATTATTATTATTAACTCCAAATCAACCCTTCACTGAATCGTGCTGCGGGCACCAAACCTTCCCCACAACGACACCAGGTCTAGATCGATCTCAGTGAGAAAGACAGAAAAGGTGGAAAATAGTTCTTTCGGCCACATATCCTGTGAGGTGCTCTTTAGTTTCTTATGAACAAAATTCAGGAATCGAGGTGAAAATTGCTATTATAAACGTTCAGAGTTGAATTTCCCAGCCCAAAGAAAAATATTCCTTTAGGCCAGGTTATTGTTGTGGTTCTGCTTGAACACTCTCCAGGGTAAAAAGCCATTCGGCTGATCTACCGTAAAAGACAAATACTTTCATTAAAGAAACAAACACACAGAAAACCAACACATTCCCATGCAGGGAAAGAATTAATCTCTCTTGCTCTTTCTTAATGACAGGAAATATTTTCCCCTCTGGAGGGGGAAGAGAATAATTCCACTATCTGGGAGCTGACAGGAAAACTTTCCCTCAGAAAATTTTCTAAAGTCTCTATTAAATGTCATGTTTTTCTTTCCCACGGTTTGGATCTTCTGAAGATTAATAAAAAAGCTGCTCTTACCCAGAGGAGAGGGAGAAAATGACAAAGGGTAAAAGGAAAGAGAATAACTAAAGGAGAGTGGAGGAAAGGACAATGCTAGCGACAGAGAGACAGAGAAAGCGGCAAAGAAAAGGTCTACAAAATTAACACAGTAAAACCTCCCCTCTCCTTCAGTCGCATAAAGGAATGGAGACAATCTGTTACAGGGTGAGGCCTTAAAATTCTAGAGAAGCAGTGTGGCCTAGTGGATAGAGCATAGGCTCGGAAATCAGAACGACCTAAATTTTAATTCCAGCTCTGCTACTTGCCAGCAGTCACTTCACATCTCTGTGCCTCAGTTATCTCACCTGTAAAATGGGGATTAAGACTGTGAACCCCATGTGGGATATGGACTGTGTCCAACTTAACTTGTCTCTACCCCAGTGCTCAGCACAGTGCTTGATACATAGTAAGCGCTTAACAAATGCTGTTTAAAAAAAAAAAATCCAATCAACGGATCCAAATCGATACAGTGGAAAGACCCGATCCTGAGGAAACCAACTCATCTACGTCATACTGAAAATCAATCAATCAATCGTATTTACTGAGCGCTTACTGTGTGCAGAGCACTGTACTAAGCGCTTGGGAAGTACAAGTTGGCAACATATAGAGACAGTCCCTACCCAAGAGTGGGCTCAGCGTGGCTCAGTGGAAAGAGCACGGGCTTTGGAGTCAGAGGTCATGGGTTCAAATCCCGATTCTGCCAACTGTCAGCTGTGTGACTTTGGGCAAGTCACAACTTCTCTGTGCCTCAGTTACCTCATCTGTCAAATGGGGATTAAAACTGTGAGCCCCCCTGTGGGACAACCTGATCACCTTGCAACCTCCGCAGCGCTTAGAAGAGTGCTTTGCACATAGTAAGCGCTTAACAAATACCATCATTATTATTATACTGTTCCATGAGAACCAAGTACAGCCCTTTGCTCTGTGCCCTAACAAGTGGAAAAAAAAAATAAGCAGTATGTGCCCTACCCATGGAGTGACTCACCTGATCGAAAAGGGTCCTGTTCACAAACAGGGTGTTGTCGGGCTTTGCAAGCTGCCGGGCGAGAAAAGTAAAAAGGCATCCAACTTGCGAAGGGGTAAAGTCTGAGTTCTCCACCATTACCTGTTACGACAAAGAAACCATATGTATTCAACATGCCGCATGTTCGGCTGCAGACTGTAAAACCAGAAGTGAGGGTACCTTGTGGCCTTAGCGTTTTATGAACTGTGCAACTAACGGAAAGGACCAGCGTTCGGAAAAACTGAAGCAGCGGGGTTTTGGTGAGCTCTTTAGGACGCTTCAAGGAACATCAAGGAGGGAGAGGAAATTACTGGCGAGAGATAAAGCTTTCTGCATCGACGGAGGAAGGGGGGCTGTGAACTAGGACCTCCAGACCAGCCAGAGATGGGTTTATCGGTGTTTATTCGAGGCGGCCAGAAAGAGCGGAGTCGTAATTGGTTCTGGGGCTGAGGAATGAAACTGCGGTGCCCTTGGTGAAGGGATTCCTGAAATGAAATGAGCCAGATTACGGCGCCATTATTTGGAAGGGACAGCTGAAGGGTGGGAGCAATCTCTGTCCAAATGCAGTTACTCGAACAGATGGTTTCCATAATGGGGTCTTTACGAACGTACCCAATTATGGAGCCACTGAATCATAGGGGCTGGCAGGGACTTCACAATGACATATTCTAGCCTCTCCCTCTGACTCCAGCTAGTCTACACCTAAATCTTGCCAGAGAGATGAATGTCTATCCAATTCAAAGAACTCCAGGGAAGCGGATTCAATAATCTCCCTTGGTAAACCATTCCAGAATCTGAAAACCTAGCAGGTTTTTCCTTGATGAACTTACACGTCTCCTGCTGCATTTCCAGCCCATTTCCTCCTTGGCTATCCTTGGAGAAAATGGAGAAAAGGTCATCGTGTTTAAATTTGGGGGGATTACTGAATTTAAGGCCGGCGTACGCTGAAATAATGCGCATCCTGATCTGTGCTTCTCCATGAGAAAAATCAATCGACTGTATTTATTGAGAGATGACTAGGTGCAGAGCGATGTTTTAAGTGCTTGGGAGAGTTCAACATAACGGAGTTGGCAGACGTGTTCCCTGCTCACAAGTAACTTACAGTCTAGGAGGGGAGACAGATATGACTAGCCTCGGAGGGTGGGGGTGAATAAAGGGCATTTCATTCATTCATTCATTCAATCGTATTTATTGAGCACTTACTGTGTGCAGAGCACTGTACTAAGCACTTGGGAAGTACAAGTTGGCAACATATAGAGACGGTCCCTACCCAATCAATCAATCAATCAATCGTATTTATTGAGCACTTACTGTGTGCAGAGCACTGTACTATGCGCTTGGGAAGTCCAAGTTGGCAACATATAGAGACGGTCCCTACCCAACAGCGGGCTCACAGTCTAGAGGGGGAGACAGACAACAAAACAAAACACTAATCCAAGTGGAAGGGTGACGCAGAAGTGAGTGGGAGAAAAGGAAACAGTGTGGCCTAATGGTTTAAGCATGGCCTGAGAGTCAGAAGAACCTGAGCTCTAATCCCAGCTCTGCCACTTTTCTGCTGTGTGACCTTGGGCAAGTCACTTCACTTCTGAGAAGCAGCGTGGCTTAGTGGAAAGAGCACGGGCTTTGGAGTCAGAGGTCATGGGTTCAAATCCCAGCTCCGCCAACTGTCAGCTGTGTGACTTTGGACAAGTCGCAACTTCTCTGTGCCTAAATTACCTCATCTGTAAAATGGGGATTAAAACTGTGAGCCCCCCGTGGGACAACCTGATCACCTTGTAACCTCCCCAGTGCTTAGAACAGTGCTTTGCACATAGTAAGTGCTTAACAAATACCATTATTATTATTATTCTCTGTGACTCAGTTCCTCAACTGCAAAATGGGGATTACGAATGTGAGCCCCATGTGGGACAGGGACTGTGTCCAACCGAACTACCTTGTAACTACAGTATTGCTTAGAACAGTGCTTGGTGCATGGTAAGCACTTAAAAAAAATGTTAAAAAAGGAGGGCTTAGTTGGGGAAGGCCTCTTGGAGGAGATGTGCTTTTAGTAAGGCTTTGAAAGAAAAATGATAAGAACATAATAATAATAATGATGGTGATGGTATTTGTTAAGCACTTACTATGTGTCAAGCACTGTTCTAAGCCCCAGGATAGACACAAGATAATCAGGTTGGACACAGTCCCTGTCCCACCTGGGGCTCAGATCTTAATCCCCATTTTACAGGTGAGGTCACTGTGGCCCAGAGAAGTGAAGGGACTTGCCCAAGGTCAAACAGCAGACACCTGTATATATGTATATCACCTGTATATATGTATATATGTTTGTACGTATTTATTACTCTATTTATTTTATTTGTATATATTCTATTTATTTTATTTTGTTAATATGTTTTGTTCTGTTGTCTGTCTCCCCCTTCTAGACTGTGAGCCCGCTGTTGGGTAGGGACCGTCTCTATACGTTGCCAACTTGTACTTCCCAAGCGCTTAGTACAGCGCTCTGCACACAGTAAGCGCTCAATAAATACGATTGAATGAATGAAAAGTGGCAGGGCCGGCATGCGAACCCAGGTCCTTTAGACTCCCAAGCCCACGCTCTATCCACCACACCAAGCGTACCATAAAAAAAGGGAGGAAAACCGTCAGGTATCCCTTTTTTCAGGAAATCCCTCGATGCTGTTCTAGGGAAAGCTCCGTGGAGCCTCCCTAGGACCAAATATGGGATCCAGATGGATGCTGGTTTACCCTTAGGCCCAGACTGTCAACGAGAGACGGGCTAATTGCCGGGTGCCCCTCCTGACCCACATCCCTGCACGTATGGGTCAGTTCCCCGTCGGCTGGGTCCCCTTCGCCAAGCCTCCATACATCCATTCCTAAACTGACTTCATTCCACTTATTCCGTCTATTTATCCCACTTGTCACGGTGGCTTAATTAGACCAGAAGTTCCCGTTCCGTCCCCCGCCCGCATGTCGGCTATTCCCCTCCAACCTGGGGACGGCTGGAAAACTAAACGAGCCTGCTCTCCATTTCACCCTTCAAGTCCCGCTGCCGACACTGGCCCGGAATCAACCCGTGTGAATAGCATTTGATACATCCCTAGGGAGAGGGGAGGAGAGAATTGAAACAGAGTCCCTGAATTGACCAGATTCACTGCCTTCCTTTAAAAAAAAGATGATTCGTTCACTCTGTTGGGCCCAAGCCGGTCGAGCTCCTCCTGGACAGACCTTCGGAGCGGAGGAAAAAGAAAGAATCACAGCAGAGGCATTCAGTAAGGGTACGCACGCCATGTAGAAGCAGCGTAGCCTAGTGGATACAGCACGGACCCAGGAGTCAGAAGGATCTGCGTTCTAATCCCGGCTCTGCCACTTGTCTGCTGTGTGACCGTGGACAAGTCACTTCACTTCCCTGTGAATCAGTTCCCTCCTGAGTAAAACGGGGATTGAGACTGTGAGCCCCACGTGGGGCGGGGACTGTATCCAACCTGATCAGCTCGTACCTACTCCAATGTTTAATACAGTGCCTGGCACATAGTAAGTGCCTGACAAAAGCTACAAAAAAAAAGTTTCACATGACAGAGCAGAAATCTTCAACTGTAGCAATAATATTATCCGATAAAATTCTCCACTGGCCTTGTTACAACATGGACTCATTCTGCTTGCTTTCGGTCAGCAAGGGCAACCAGGCAAGTGGGCCACACTACACATGCTCAACATCCTTGGCCGACAGACCCAAAACTTTCTTGGTTTTTGTGTGACTTCAAAGCCAAGACCTTAGCGATACGGGAAGCGTTCCATATTTTTCTGCCACACAATCACTCTCCCGGCCTTCAAAGCCCTGTTGAAGGCGCATCTCCTCCAAAAGGCCTTCCCAGACCAAGCCCCACTTTTCCTCATCTCCCACTCCCTTGGGTGCCACTCTTGACTCGCTCTCTCTGTTCTTCCCCCTCTCCCCGACTCACAGCACTTATGTATAGTTCTGTCCTTTTATTTATTTATATTGAAGCCTGTTTACTTGCATTGATCTCCTGATGCCTGTTTATTGTGCTGATATCTGTCTTCCCCCTTCTAGATGGTGAGCTTGTTGCGAGCAGGGATTGTCTCTCTTTATTGCTGTATTGTACTTACCCAAGCGCTTAGTACAGTGCTCCACCCACTGAATGAATACAACTGAATGAATGAATGAATGAATACAACAGTTCAAGTCCTGCACTGCTAAACTGGGCAGATGGAACGGGGAAACAGGGCTGCAGTAGGATTGATGCCTGAGGGCAGGGGAGGAGGGTGAAAAAAGAAGCCGCGGGGCTCAGTGGAAAGAGCCCAGGCTTGGGAGTCAGAGATCATGGGTTCTAATCCTGGCTCCGCCACTTGTCAGCTGTGTGACTTTGGGCAAGTCACTTCACTTCTCTGGGACTCTGTAAAATGGAGATTAAGACTATGAGCCCCCCGTGGGACAATCTGATCACCTTGTATCCCCCCCGCAGTGCTTAAAACAGTACATGGCACATAGTAAGCCCTTAACAAATACCATTATTATTATTATTAGAAAGGCAAGTGGAGCAATAGGGAAGATTAATAGGGAAAACAAGCCACCAAGGGCAGTACAGTGCTCTGTACACAGTAAGCACTCAATAAATACGACTGAATGAATGAATGAATGAGCTCCCATTACTTTAAGATTAACAAAGATGATGGCTGATGTCTGGGTCTCATTTCAAGTATGTTTGGTTTTGTTCTCTGTCTCCCCCTTTTAGACTGTGAGCCCACTGTTGGGTAGGGACTGTCTCTATATGTTGACAACTTGTACTTCCCAGGAGCTTAGTACAGTGCTCTGCACACAGTAAGCGCTCAATAAATATGATTGATTGATTGATTGATTGATTGGTACTAGAGAAAAAGCTGAGGAAAAGTCCTTTTTCTGACGTCTGAGACTTTACAGTGCATTACGTGAGTCTGTCTCTGCCTCACAGGTTCATCCCAGCTCGTATTATTCTTTCACCCCTGACCAGATCCTTCAGAGACTGTGCAGTTTCTGGCCCCCCCGCAGAGCAGCTGTTTTCTGAGCATGGTCAATCCAGACTAGAATGTGTCTGTCTTTTCCAGAAAATCAACTGAAAACTCCTCAAGAGGGAGAAATCATCCCCACTAAGGCCAAGTGGGTAGAGCTGCAGCTCAGAAAGAATGCCGCGAGTGAAACGGTGTACATGTCAAGGAGAAAGAAATGAAAATTCTCTTTCACCGCAGCCACAGCCCAGATCGTGAATTCATTTTCTGCCCAAATCAGCCCGGATCATGTTTGGGATACTTGCCGGTTGTGTCATTTCCTTCCTAATCAAGTTGTCTCATGTCATCCGGATGCCATGGAGAACTGAGATTATAATGTCACTGTTAGAATTCATTCACTCATTCAATCGCACTTATTGAGCACTTAGTGTGTGCAGAGCACCGTACTAAGTGCTTGGAAAGTACAACACAGTGATAAAGAGATACAGTCCCTGTCCATCATCATCAATCGTATTTATTGAGCGCTTACTATGTGCAGAGCACATATGTGCAGAGCACTGTACTAAGCGCTTGGGAAGTACAAATTGGCAACATATAGAGACAGTCCCTACCCAACAGTGGGCTCACAGTCCATGATGGGCTTACAGTATAAAGGGGGGGAGGGGGGAAAAGACGGACATACAATTAAGTTAATATCAATTAATAATATTGATTAATTTAATTAACCTCAACTGACAACATTTATTATTAATTCAATATTATTTAGTAATCAATATTTTAATTATGGTGATAACACCTGGAATGTAGGTCTGGGGTAGAAGGTGGTTCTATTACTGTCATTATTAGTATTATTATTATTATTTTTGTAAAGTGTTTACTATGTCAACCACTCTTCTAAGCATACAAGTTAATCATTCAATTGTATTTACTGCGTGTTTACTGCATGCAAAGCACTGTACTAAGCGCTTGGGAGAGCACAATATACCAAGTTAATCAGGTTAGACAAAGTTCCTGTCCTGCACATGGCCCTCAGTCTAAGTATTAATCATGTTTGAGCACTTATTATTTGCAGAGCACTGTACTAAGTGCTTGGGAAAGTAAAATACAATAGAATTAGCAGACCCATTCCCTGCCCATGAATAGCTTACATTCTTGAACAGGAGAGACGGACTTTGATATTTAATATAAAAATATAAGTAGGAGGAGGAACAGGCCTGAAGCACAGAAAAGTGAAATGACTTGCCCCACAGGTCACAGCAGACAAGTGGCAGAGGTGGGATTAGAACCCACGTCCTCAGAATCCCAGGCCCGTGTTCTTTCCACTAGGACATGCTACTTCTCTATAAACAGATATAATAATAATAATAATAATGGCATTTATTAAGCGCTTACTATGTGCAAAGCACTGTTCTAAGCGCTGGGGAGGTTACAAGGTGATCAGGTTGTCCCACGGGGGGCTCACAGTCTTAATCCCCATTTTACAGATGAGGTAACTGAGGCCCAGAGAAGTTAAGTGACTCGCCCAAAGTCACACAGCTGACAATTGGCGGAGACGGGATTTGAACCCATGACCTCTGACTCCAAAGCCCGTGCTCATTCCATTGAGCCATGCTAGAGAGGCCTCTAACTGAGGTCTTTGATGATACAATTTTTCTGGCTTAGTGGAAAGAGCACAGGCTGGGAGCCAGAGATCATGGGTTCAAATCCCGACTCTGCCGCTTGTCAGCTGTGTGACTTTGGGCAAGTCACTCAACTTCTCTGTGCCCCAGTTACCTCATCTGTAAAATGGGGTTGAAGACTGTGAACGTGGGACAACCTGATCACCTTGTATCCTCCCCAGCACTTAGAACAGTGTTTAGCACATAGTACACACTTAACAAATGCCATTATTAATTATTATTATTATTATTAATCAAACAAATCAGTAAAAGGATCCCCAATCTTCTATTTTGTCCTCTAGGCATTCTAACTTTAAAACTTATTAGGAACAGATTCTACGATTATAGTTTCTTGAAATAGCACTCCCAACATGTACTTACCTTCAGCAAGATATCCACAATTCGTTGCTGATACTCCACAGCTTGTTTATCATTTTTAAAATCTTCAAAAGTCTAAAACAGGAAAGAAATGTGTGGGGTTTTTTTTCTTTTCGGATTTACGAAAAACACAGAATTATTACATTGAAAAGCTACAAATAAAATGCAGATAAATTCATGGATTAATCAAATCTACCATAGTTATTGAGTGCGTACTGTGCAGAGCACTGCACTAAGCACTTGGAAGAGTATAACACAACAGATTTGGAAGATACCATCCCTGCCCTCAAGGAGCTGCCAGTTTAGAGAGACAAGACAATGATCTCTTTTAGAGCCTTTTCTTTATGAATGTCTTTAATGACTAACTCTCAATTTTTATTTGGCATTTTGGCCAAAACATGGTGGCAGAATTAGGAACCGGTTACTTGACAACAAATGTCTCAACAGATTCAGCGTGAAAGACAGACAGAAGAAATGACTGCACACACAGCAACAAACATGGAATGAACAGAAAAACCATTCATGCCGGCTTCTGTAGGAACAGAAGTCCCGTTTCTGGAGAATTGGGTGATTTCGATTGCAACAAATGTTAAAGCCTTTTTACAATAATCGTCAGCCCACTGGGCAACTAACCCAGCAACCAAAGCTACTAAGGCCGAGTTACGTGAGCGAACTGTAGAACTCCCCCTTCTAGACTGTGAGCCCACTGATGGATAGGGACTGTCTCTATATGTTGCCAACTTGGACTTCCCAAGCGCTTACTACAGTGCTCTGCACCCAGTAAGCGTTCAATAAATACGACTGAATGAATGAATGAATGAACTGTAGGATAACCTCAGACAGCCTTGGATTATGAGAGCTAAAATAAGTAAACTAATACCTGCCTCTTCTCAAATATCGATACGCCAAGGACTACCAAGTAGGTAGATGGTAGAGCTAAAATTACTCCGTGTTACACCACAGACAGATTTTACTTAATAAGAGCAAACGAGGGCATGAGCCCTCTGGGCCTCAGTTCCCTCATCTGGAAAATGGGGATTGAGTCTGTGAGCCCCACGTGGGACAACTTGATTACCTTGTATCTACCCCAGTGCTTAGAACAGTGCTTTGCACATAGTAAGCGCTTAATAAATGCTATTATTATTATTATTATTATTATTATTATTATTATTATTATTATTTACTCGGAATTTTGATGTTGGAGGTGCTTAGTTGATTCCTGGTGGCGAGCATTGGTGGTTCAGTGGTAGAATTCTCACCTGCCACGCGGGAGGCGTGGGTTCAAATTCCAGCCAATGCAACAGTTGTCTGAGAAGCAGCATGGCTCCGTGGAAAGAGCACGGGCTTTGAAGTCAGAGGTCATGGGTTCAAATCCCGGCTCTGCCAATTGTCAGCTATGTGACTTTGGGCAAGTCACTTACCTTCTCTGGGCCTCAGTTACCTCATCTGGAAAATGGGGATTAAGGTTGTGAGCCCCCCCCCGTGGGACAACCTGATCACCTTGTAACCTCCCCAGCGCTTAGAACAATGCTTTGCAAATAGTAAGTGCTTAATAAATGCCATTATCATTATTATTATTATTATTATTAAACCGATGTATTATCTGAAAGGGGAAGATGGCCATTGGAAACCATTTAGCACATATTTACTATTCTTTTTATTTTGTTAATGATGTGCATCGAGCTTTATTTCTATTTATTCTGATGACTTGACATCTGTCCACATATTTTGTTTTGTTGTCTGTCTCCCCCTTCTAGACTGTGCGCCCATTGTCGGGTGGGAACCGTCTCTATATGTTGCCGACTTGTACTTCCCAAGTGCTTAGTACAGTGCTCTGCACACAGTAAGTGCTCAATAAATACGATTGAATTAATGAATGAATGACAGCCTTTTTTTATGGTACTTGTTAAACGCTTACTATGTGTCAGACACTATATTAAGCGCTGGGGTATATTCGAGCAAATTAGGTTGGCCACAGTCCATGTTCTACAGGGGGCTCACAGTCAATCTCCATTTTACTGATGAGGTAGAAGACACAGAGGAGTGAAGTGATTTGCCCATGGTCAATCGGCAGACAAGCGGCGGAAGTGAGATTAAAACCCAGATCCTTCTGACTCCCAAGCCCGTGCTCTATGCACTAGGCCGCACTGCTTTTCTTTCCAAAGAACCCTGGAATAAGTTGTGATAACATCCCTGTTGATAACTTCTTTACAGTCTTCTAGACTGTAAGCTCGTTGTGGGCAGGGAATGTGTCTGCTACATAGTTATACTGTACTCTCACAAGCGCTTAGTACAGTGCTCTTAGTACAGTGCTCTGCACACAGACTGAGCCCCCTCCTTCCTCTCCCCCCCATCCCCTCCGCCTTACCTCCTTCCCCTCCCCACAGGACCTGTATATATGTATATATGTTTGTACGTATTTATTACTCTATTTTATTTGTACATATTCTATTTATTTTATTTTGTTAATATGTTGTGTTTTGTTCTCTGTCTCCCCCTTCTAGACTGTGAGGCCACTGTTGTGTAGGGACCGTCTCTCTATGTTGCCAACTTGTACATCCCAAGCACTTAGTACAGTGCTCTGCACACAGTAAGCGCTCAATAAATGCGATTGAATGAATGAGTGAATGCTCTGCACAAGTAAGCATTCAAATATGACTGACTGGACTTCAAACAACAGGCGCAGTTTAGAGAAGGCCCGCTTGAAAGAAGGAGGATGGGCGAGAACAATGTTTTCAGCCAGATGTACTCCACAGTGCATCAGATGGTATTCATTCATTCATTTAATTGTATTTATTGAGCGCTTACTGTGTGCAAAGCACTGTACTAAGCGCTTGGGAAGTCCAAGTTGGCAACACATAGGGATAGTCCCTACCCAACAGCGGGCTCACAGTCTAGAAGGGGGAGACAGAGAACAAAACATATTAACAAAATAGAATAAATATGTACAAATAAAATAAATAGTACAAATAAAATAAATAACCCATATATCTGACCCATATCTATAAAGCTAATCACTGAAGTGCATATTTTCCTGATGGAGGTTGAAGGCAACCTCTCATCACAATCAACGACACTTCTTAATAATAATAATGATGATGGCATTTATTAAGCGCTTACTACGTGCAAAGTATTGTTCTAAGCACTGGGGAGGTTACAACATGGTCAGGTTGTCCCATGGGGGGCTCACAGTTTTAATTCCCATTTTACAGATGAGGGAACTGAGGCACAGAGAAGTTAAGTGACTGGCCCAAAGTCACACAGCTGACAATTGGCAGAGCCGGGATTTCTTGAGTGCCTACTGTGCGCACAGCATCATCATCATCATCACCATCATCAATCGTATTTATTGAGCGCTTACTGTGTGCAGAGCACTGTACTAAGCGCTTGGGAAGTACAAGTTGGCAACATATAGAGACAGTCCCTACCCAACAGTGGGCTCACAGTCTAAAAGGGGGAGACAGAGAACAAAACCAAACATACTAACAAAATAAAATAAATAGAATAGATATGTACAAGTAAAATAAATAAATACATAAATAGAGTAATAAATATGTACAAACATATATACATATATACAGGTGCTGTGGGGAAGGGAAGGAGGTAAGATCGGGGGGATGGAGAGGGGGACAAGGGGGAGAGAAAGGAAGGGGCTCAGCACTGTACAAAACACTTGGGAGAGTATAATAATAATAATGATGGCATTTGTTTAGCGCTTACTATGTGCAAAGCACTGTTCTAAGTGCTGGGGGGGATACAAGATGATCAGGTTGTCCCACGTGGGGCTCACAGTCTTAATCCCCATTTTACAGATGAGGTAACTGAGGCTCAGAAAAGTTAAGTGACTTGCCCAAGGTCACACAGCAGACATGTGGCGGAGCTGGGATTACAACCCATGACCTCTGACTCCCAAGCCCGGGCTCTTTCCACCGAGCCACGCTGCTTCCCTTGATACAACAGATAATACAACAGATGACCTAACAGAGTTGGTAGAGACGCTCCCCGCCTGCAACGGGTTTACAGTCAAGATCAATCAATCAATCAATCAATCAATCGTATTTATTGAGCGCTTACTATGTGCAGAGCACTGTACTAAGCGCTTGCGAAGTACAAATTGGCATCACATAGAGACAGTCCCTACCCAACAGTGGGCTCACAGTCTAAAAGGGGGAGACAGAGAACAGAACCAAACATACCAACAAAATAAAATAAGTAGGATAGAAATGTACAAGTAAAATAAATAAATAAATAAATAAATAGAGTAATAAATATGTACAACCATATATACATATATACAGGTGCTGTGGGGAAGGGAAGGAGGTAAGACGGGGGGATGGAGAGGGGGACGAGGGGGAGAGGAAAGATGGGGGAGACAGACGTTATGCTTGAGGTAGTTTCTGTGTACCCTCTCAGGATGATTCCTGGAGAGTTTCCAGTACTCTACCAGTCTCAGCAATAGGAGGGGGGCGTCCAGCGGACTCTTGTTTTGTTTTGCTGTCTGTCTCCCCTCTCCTAGACCGTGAGCCCATTGTTGGGTAGGGATTGTCACTATTTGTTGCCAAATTGTACTTTCCAAGCCCTTAGTACAGTGCTCCGCACACAGTAAGCGCTCCATAAATACGATCGAATGAATGAGTCCCGCTGTTGGGTAGGGACTGTCTCTACGTGTTGCCGACTTGTACTTCCCAAGTGCTTAGTACAGTGCTCTGCACACAGTAAGCGCTCAATATATACGATTGATTGATTGATTGATTGAAAGCAGAGGCCTACCCATTCCCTTTGTCGCGTGGCCAGTGGCTAGGGAGTGGAAGGCATTCTGCTACAAGTCAAAACTCACCCGTGCTGGGCGGCAGCCGCACGGGACAGAGTCGAGGGCGGAGACTCAAGTTTACCTCACGGAAGGAGGCAATGGTCAACCGCTTCCATATTTTGACCAAGAAAACTCTATGGATCCACTACCAAAATGACTGCAGATGGAGGTGGGGCGTTCTGGGAGAGATCCGTCTATGGAGTCGTTAGGGGTCAGAGCCGACTCGACGGCACAAGAAAAGACAAGCCATCTGTGTCTTCTAAAGTAAGGAGTTCGATCGCTAAAGAAATTTTCTTCGCTTGTGCTGTTTTAATACTCCACCCTGGGGCTCCAGCTGTTCCACTGGTGGGGTTCTCGGGTGAAAAGATGGAGAGCGCCAACAGGGAAGGTGCTGTAAAGCAGCATGGCCTAGTGGGCCTGGGAGTCTGAAGGTCATGGGTTCTAATCCAGGCTCCACCACTTGTCTGCTGCGTGACCTTGGGCAAGTCGTTTCACTTCTCTGGGCCTCAGTTTCCTCATCTGTAAAATGGGGAATGAGACTGTGAGCCCCATGGGGGACAGGGACTATAACCGATTTGCTTGTATCAACCTCAGCGCTTAGTACAGTGCTTGGTAACGAGTATTAGTAATGAGCATTAGTAACGAGCATTAGTAACGAGCATTAGTAATAATACTAATTAATGTATTTAAGTGCTTACTATGTGTAGTAAGCATTTAAATACATTAATTAGTATTATTACTATTATTATATTTGCGGTCCCTTCTCACTCCAGGATCCTGCAGCATTCTGCCCTTTCCATTTAATACAATGGAAATCCCAAGCTCCATCCCAAACATGTCACTTTTAACAAATACATTAATTATTATTATTATCTTTGTGATCTCTTCTCACTCCAGGATCCTGCAATGTTCTGCCCTTTCCATTGAATACAACGGAAATTCCAAGCTCCAGCCCAAACATGTCACTTTCTAAGTTCAAGTACGAGTTATAAAATACGCATACAACCTGCAGACAAATTCTTTCTGCATTAACACCTAATAATGGGGAATTTAAGTAGCTGACAGAAAACAGTTACACAGAGGGGCGGGTCTTTTTTTACCCATTCTTCTTTTTGGCAGCAGTATTCCTGGCTTTGTACAGGCACCAAAAGCTTATTTTAGTCATCATATTGAAGAGGTAATATACTACAAGCATGACTACTGAGATATAAATGATGACATACTTTGGTGGTAGTTAACCTCCACCAAAATAACGTGTCATTACTAGAACGAGCAATCTGCCGTACTTTTTCTAATTATAAAATATTTTTAGCGAAAGGAATAATGTGCAAAAATCTCTGCGCGGTAATAAAGACCCAGGTGGCGGTGGAAGAACAAATAAACACATGGCTGAGAATCAATCTGTGGTAAACCAGGAATCTGGCCTGGGGGGCTGTGGAGGTTGTATGAGCTAGCCCTCCCATTCCTTTCATTTAGCGGCAGCAAACATAGACGATTATAGCTGTCTTGGTGCCGTGGCTTTGCTGACGCTGTCTTCTCCTGGTTCTCTTCCTATCTCTCTGGCCGCTCACTTTCAGCCTCTTTCGTGCCTCCCGTCCGGGGTCCCTCAA
This sequence comes from Tachyglossus aculeatus, assembly GCF_015852505.1. Classification (NCBI taxonomy): domain Eukaryota; kingdom Metazoa; phylum Chordata; class Mammalia; order Monotremata; family Tachyglossidae; genus Tachyglossus; species Tachyglossus aculeatus. The sequence continues at coordinate 66,617,601 of NC_052066.1, forward strand.
GGTTCAGTTCTCGGTCCCCTTCTATTCTCCATCTCCATCCAGTCCCTAGAGAACTCATTCATTCCCATGGCTTCAACTACCACCTCTATGCGAATGATTGCCAAATCTTTATCTCCAGCCCAGATGTCGCTCTCTCTCTGCAGTCTTGGATTTCCTTCTGCTTTCAAGACACCTCTACTTGAATGTCCTGCCGTCACCTCAAACTTAACATGTCCAAAACAGAGCTCCTCATCTTCCCACCCAAACCCTGTCCACCCCCCGACCTCCCCATCATTGAAAACAGCACCACAATTCTTTATGCCTCACAAGCCCATAACCTTGGCATTATCCTTGACACAGCTCTGTCATTCAATCCACATATTCAATCAATCGCTAAATCCTGTGGGTTCAATCTTCACAACATCGCTAAAATCCACCTTTTCCTCTCCATCATGTTAATTCAAGCAATTATCCTCTCCTTTCTCGATTACTGTACCAGCCTCCTTGCTGACCTCAATCTCACCTATCTCGCCGCTGATCTCTCACCCATGTCCTGCCTCTGGCCTGGAATGCTTTCCCTCTTCATATCCGACACACAATTATTCTCCCCACTTTTAAAGCTTTATTGAAGGCCCATCTCCTCCAAGAGGCCTTCCCTGACTAAGTCCTCATTTCCTCTTCTCCCATTCCCTTCTGCATCGCCCTGATTTGCTCCCTTTATTCACCTTCCCCTCCCTCAGCCTCACAGCTCTTATATACATACCTGTAATTTATTTATATTAATATCTGTCTCCATCTACACTGTAAGCTCCACATTTTCTGCCAATTCCAACGTGTCAAATTCTGTTATACTGATCTCACCCAGGCATTTGTTTTGTTTTATTCTTTGTCTCCCCCTTCTAGACTGTGAGCCCACTGTTGGTTAGGGACCATCTCTATATGTTGCCAACTTGTACTTCCCAAGCACTTAGTACAGTGCTCTGCACACAGTAAGTGCTCAATAAATATGACTGAATGAATGAATGAATGAATTTAGTGCAATGCTCTGCACACAGTAAGGGTTCAAAGCAGCTTGGCTTAGGGGAAAGAGCATGGGCTTGGGAGTCAGAGGTCATGGGTTCTAATCCTGGCTCCGCCACTTACCAGCTGTGTGACTTTGGGCAAGTCACTTCACTTCTCTGGGCCTCAGTTACCTCATCTGTAAAATGGGGATTAAGCCTGTGAGCCCCACGTGGGGCAACCTGATCACCTTTTATCTACTCCAGCGCTTAGAACAGTGCTTTGCACATAGTAAGCGCTTAACAAATACCATTATCATATAATTACTGATTGATTGATTGAGAAGTCTACACAGTAATTAACTTTTTTCAGAGATTCATGGGTCTCCTCTTGGAACCAGAGGAGCAGCGAAGCAGAGTCGCCCACAAAGAGTTTACAGTCTAGGTCCTAGCACTGGCCTGGGGGTTAGAGGGTCTAACCTTAGCTCTGTCACTTACCTACTGTGTGATCTTGGGCCAGTCACTTAATCTCTCTATGCCTCAGTTCCCTCATCTGCAAAAGGGGAAGGTAATTTGGATATGGAGGCTGAAAGGGATACGACGACTTGAGAAAACTGGATGGGGTCAAAGGATCAGGGGTCTCTGTGGGGGAACAGGACAGATTTGCGGGAAGGAGGTGTGCGGGAGAGAAGCCAGGTGAGGAGGTGGTAGTCAGATTTCAGAGTTGGTGAAAGCAGAGATTGTACAGTTACTAGAGATGATGATATCGAGTGTGCCCAAGTTGGAGAGCGAATAAGCTGGGATGGAGTAGGAGGTCAGCAGAGTTGAAGAGTGATAGAAAGCGGCCCGTGGAAGGCTCTTTGGGAACATCTCTGTGGATATCGAAGGCCCCAAGGATCAATGTAGTGATGGAGAAAGAGAGAAGGAATAATAATAATAATAATAATAATAATAATAATAATAATGGCCCTTGTTAAGCACTTACTATGTGCCAAGCACTGTTCCAAGCACTGGGAGGATACAAGGTAATCAAGTTGTCCCACTTGGGGCTCACACTTTTAATCCCCATTTTACAGATGAGGTAACTGAGGCCCAGAGAAGTGAAGTGACTTGCCCAAAGTCACACAGCTGATAAGTGGCGGAGACAGGATTAGAATGTGACTTCTCCTTCAGGTTGAACGGGCCTCTGATATGCACCACTCACGTGAAAGCACTTAAAATGGAACTTGACTGTGTTTTCAGAAAAAAACACAGGCACATACTACAACAGTTTAAAAATACAGTTTAAACCATTAACTGTTTTCATAGTTTAACAGTAAAAATCAATCATCCGAAAACTTGAACGTACTCAAGCTAAAGTAGAATTTTACATCAAGTCAAGGTATGCAAGAACAATGGCTAACACAGTGGGGCAGTGAAATGAAAAAGAAAAAAAGCTCTGGAGAAAAAAATCCCAGAAATGGAGAGCGAAAAGGAGAAAAACTTCTGTTAGTCATGAGAGAGGAGTGCAAGTGGGAACTGTATTTTTTTTAAATGAAGTCTTTTGCGACATCTTAGTGAACTGGTTTCCGTGCAAGTTGAGCGCAGTCTGAAAAGGTGTCAATCAGTCAATCAATCGTATTTATTGAGCGCTTACTGTGTGCAGAGCACTGTACTAAGCACTTGGGAAGTACAAGTTGGCAACATATAGAGACAGTCCCTACCCAACATGGGGAAAACAAATTCCAAGAAGGCTCTAACTGCAGATCATACTTGCAACAGTCCATCAGTTCCCATGTCAAATAAGGTTCACCGGAGTATCTCACTGCAGGGCTTGGTGGAAAGAGCCAAGGTCTGGGAATCAGAAGACCTGAGTTCTAATCTCAGCTCTGCCACTCACCTACTGTGGGACCTTGAGAAAATCCCTTAACTTCTCTGTGCTTCGGATTCTTCGTCTGCAAAATGGGGATTATAGTGCTTGTTCTCCCTCCTTCTTAGATTGTGACTGTGGGACCTTGAGAAAATCCCTTAACTTCTCTGTGCTTCAGATTCTCCGTCTGCAAAATGGGGATTATAGTGCTTGTTCTCCCTCCTCCTTAGATGGCGAGCCCCATGTGGGATTTGGTTATCTTGTATCTACTCTGGTGCTTGACATATAGTAAGCTCTTAAATACCACATTATTACCATTTTAATAATATTTTCACATTTTTAGAGTTTTGCCATTTTAATTTTAAATCTGTAACTAAGTAGGTAAACCTATTAATCCAGAATTCATCCTTTAAAATCTATAAGTGGGCATTTGGAGTGGCCATTCATTCGTTCGTTCATTCAATCGTATTTATTGAGTGCTTACTGTGTGCAGAGCACTGTACTAAGCGCTTGGGAAGTACAAGTTGGCAACATATAGAGATGGTCCCTACCCAACAGCGGGCTCACAGTCTAGAAGGGGGAGAGAGACAACCAAACCAAACATATTAACAAAATAAAATACATAGAATAAATATGTACAAGTAAAATAAATAAATAGAGTAATAAATACGTACAAACATATATACATATATATAGGTGCTGTAGGGAGGGGAAGGAGGTAAGGCAGGGGGGATGGGGAGGAGGGGGAGAGGAAGGAGGGAGCTCAGTCTGGGAAGGCCTCCTGGAGGAGGTGAGCTCTCAGTAGGGCTTTGAAGGTCCCCACTTCAATTCTTCCAGCACACTTAGCTTTACAGGAAAAATGGTGCACTATGATAATAATAATTATGGCATTTGTTAAGCACTTACCAAGTGCGAAGCACTGTTCTAAGTGCTGGGGTAGACAGAAGATAATTGTGTTGGATACCATCTAATTGTACACAATTGATGCACAATCCAAACAGCAAACTACCACCAAATATTTATACTGGGTCTTGTGTCTTTGCTTGTAGGGGCAAACGGCTGGGATTTCTAAGTGAGAAGCATATCTAACAGCAATTGTAATAAAGATAATGATAATAATGGCACTTGTTAGTCATTCATTCAATTGTATTTACTGAGCGCTTACTGTGTGCAGAGCACTGTACTAAGCGCTTGGAAAGTACAATTCAGCAACAGAGACAATCTCTGCCCACAACGGGCATTCAGTCTAGAAGGGGGGAGACAGGCATCAAAACAAGAAAGCAGGCATCAATAGCATCAATATAAATAAATAGAATTATAGATATATAAACATCAAAACAAGTAAACAGGCACTAATATAAACTTACTATGTGCCCACCTCTGTATTAAACACTGAGGTAGATACAAGATAATCAGGTCAGATATAGTCCCTGACACACATGGGGCTAAAACTCTAAGTAAGACACAATAGGTATTTGCATATCTATTTTACAGAAGAGGAAAGTGGCATGGAGAAGTTAAGTGACTTGCCCATGGTCACAACAAGCGAGTGGTGGAGCCAGGATTACAACTCAGGTCCTCTGACCCACAGATAAGGATGGCTTTTAATAATGATGGCTTTTATTGAGCGCTTACTATGTGCAAAGCACTGTTCTAAGCGCTGGGGGGGTTACAAGGTGATCAAGTTGTCCCATGGGGGGCTCACAGTCTTAATCCCGATTTTACAGATGAGGTAACTGAGGCACAGAGAAGTTAAGTGACTTGCCCAAAGTCACACAGCTGACAATTGGTGGAACCAGGATTTGAACCCATGACCTCTGACTCCAAAGCCCGGGCTCTTTCCACTGAGCCTCGCTCAGTGGAAATCTGGAAGATCTGAAGGATCTGGAATCTTTCCATTAGGTCACGTTGCTCCATTTTCCAGCAATCTGCCAATGGCACCCCGCTGCAATTTACCATTTAGGAACTACAAGGATAAAGATTTTCACTTTCCTTCATCTCTGTAAGATATCTTAAGATTGGAATGCTTCTTACCAGAGCAAGCACATTGAGGAATTCCCTGGTATCGAAGTGCAGGAGTGTGCGGACATAAGGGTAGATTTCTTCCTCAGGGGAAGCCTCAGCTGAGTGGAGGCGGATGAGAAACTCGAAGACCTGCAAATTAAGAAAATGGTTATTTTTCTCTCCTTTGGTCCAACCACAAACAGTTCTCACCCAGATTGAGAGGATTCCAAAGTAGTCTGATGGGTTTACATGTGCCCTATGTCCTCTCTCAGTTGTAGGGGCTGATTGTAATCAAATTGATCAATCAATAAAATTTATTGACTGCAGGGCGTGTACTAAGCACTTGGGAGAGTACAACACAACACATCCCTAATAATAATGGTATTTGTTAAGTGCTTACTATGTGCCAAACACTGTTATAAGCACAGGGGTAGATATGGTAATTAGATTGGACACAGTATCTGTCCAACATAATAATAATAATGATAATGGCATTTATTAAGGGCTTACTATGTGCAAAGCACTGTTCTAAGCGCTGGGGTAGATATAAGGTAATCAAGTTGTCCCACGGGGGGCTAACAGACTTAATCCCCATTTTCCAGATGAGGTAACTGAGGCACAGAGAAGTTAAGGACTTGCCCAGCGTCACACAGCTGACAAGTGGTGGAGCTGCGATGGGGCTCACAATCTTCACCTCCATTTCACAGATCAGGTAACTGAGGTCCACAGTGAAATGATGTGTCTGCTAATTCTGTCGTACTGTACTCTTCCAAGCGCTTAGTAGAGGAAAAGGGGGACTTAATCTGGGAAGGCGTCCTGGAGGAGTCATTTCTTCTGTGCAGGCTCTCAATCCTGAACTCTCCAGAAAGGCTCATCCATCATTCCTTGTGGGAAGCTCCATCATCAACATTTTTGACCCAATTCCCCTAAGGGCTTTCCTACGTATAACTAGTCAACTGTAGAGTTTTCTCTGTCTCTCTGATCTGGGTTACCAGGACGGTGGATGGGCAAGACCACAGAAAAGAAGAGATTTGATAAACAGGAAGCTATTGCTGACCTTGGAGAAAACAGCTTCAGTGGAAGAGAATGGGAGTTCCTTATTTATTTATTTATATTAATGCCTGGTTCCCACTCTAAACCGTAAGCTTGTTATGGGCAGGAAACGTGTCTAAAACTCTGCTTTACTGTACTCTCCCAACCATTTAGTGCAGTGCTCGGTACCCAGTAAGAGCTCAGTAAATATGATTGATTGATTGTGCGCAGGGAACGTGTCTATCAACCTTGCTGTATTATACTCTCCCAAGAGCTCGGTACAGTGATCTGCACACAGAAAGCACTCAATAAACTCCATTGATTGATAGGGAGGAAGCCAGATTGTAGGAGGCCAAGAAGGGAATTGGTGGAGAGGAAGTGAAGGCCGTGGGTATAATCAGCCCATTCTAAGAGTTTGGGAAGGAGGGAGATGAGATGATATTTCACGCTGCTGCCTGGATCATCTTTGTGCAGAAATGCTCTGGGCATGTTACTCCCCTCCTCAAAAATCTCCAGTGGCTGCATCAAGCAAAAGCTCCTCACTCTCAACTTCAAGGCTGTCCATTCCCTCGCCCCCTCCTACCTCACCTCCCTTCTCTCCTTCTCCGGCCCAGCCCGCACCCTCTGCTCCTCTGCCACGGCTAACTTCCTCACCTGGCCTCGTTCTCGCCTGTCCCGCCGTCGACCCCCGGGCCCCCGTCCTCCCCCTGGCCTGGAATGCCCTCCCTCCACACATCCACCAAGTTAGCTCTCTTCCTCCCTTCAAAGCCCTACTGAGAGCTCACCTCCTCCAAGAGGCCTTCCCAGACTGAGTCCCCTTTTTCCTCTCCTCCTCCCCATCCCCCCGCCCTACCTCCTTCCCCTCCCCACAGCACCTGGATATATGTTTGTACAGATTTATTACTATATTTTACTTGTACATATTTACTATTCTATTTATTGTGTTAATGAAGTGCATCCAGCTTTATTTCTATTTATTCTGATGACTTGACACCTGTCCACATGTTTTGTCTTGTTGCCTGTCTCCCCCATCTAGACTGTGAGCCCGTTGTTGGGTAGGGACTGTCTCTAGATGTTGCCAACTTGTACTTCCCAAGTGCTTAGTACAGTGCTCTGCACTCAGTGAATACGATTGAATGAATGATAGTGAGAAGACGCAATGGGGATGAGGCTGAAAGACGCAGTGGGGTCAAAAGGGGAATTTTTTTTTTTTTGCAGAGGGGACACATGGGCATGTTTGAAAGCAGAGAGAAAGGAGCCATCAGAGAGTCAGCAGTTGAAGATAGAGATCAGAGAGGGAAGAAGAGTGGGCCCAAGTGATCATCATCAAGGTATTTATTGAGTAAAGGGCTTTGTGCAAAAGACTGTACTGTCCGTTCGGCAGGCCTATGGAAGAAGATAAATGTTTTGAGCCCCACCTAATGAGCCACTAATGTGGATGTGAAAATGACTGAATTTTAGAAAGACACAGCCATGACTTGGTTACTGACTGATTCACACAATTCAATGCAGCCTTTCGACATTTCTTATAGGCATTGTGTCTACAGTAATCGACTCAAGGCAGAAGAATGGCTATAAGAATAATGGTATCTGCTAAGTGCTTACTATGTGCCAAGCACTAAGCACTGGAGTGGATACAAGGTAATCGGGTTGGAGACAGTCCCCGTCCCACATGGGGCTCACAGTCTTAATCCTCATTTTACAGTTGAGGTAACTGAGGCCCAGAGAGGTGACGTGACTTGCTCGAGGTCACAGAGCAGACACGTCCTTCTGACTCCCAGTCCTGTGTTCTATCCACTATGACAAGCTGCTTCTCTGCATTTAAGAGAATCTTAAAAGTTAAAATTGCCAGAAGCACTTTTCCCCGCCACCTACCATACACATCTCCATGATTTAACAGGAAAGGGCAGGGCTCCCACAGCCTTGTCAAGAGTCACTTGTTAGAAACAGAAAGCATACAGGTGCAGTTCACTCAATCCCGTCTACTACTGAGAGCCAGACTCCTTTTCGATCTTCCTTAAGGGGCTGGAGACCCAATTATTCCAGCCAGAGAGGTCTGAAGCGGGGCCTGCTGACCCAATTCAGCCTCTGGGCTGTTGGAATCGAGTCAGCTCCTTTCAGAAAGCCATCCCATCTATTTCTGTCTCAAGGTACAGCAAATCTCAAATGGCAGCCACTCTATTTCTTTGCTGAGTCAGAAGCACTTAGTTCACGGTTGGAGAGAGAGAAGCAGGGGTGGCCTAGTGATGATGATGACGATGATGGCATTTATTAAGCGCTTACTATGTGCAAAGCACTGTTCTAAGTGCTGGGGAGGTTACAAGGTGATCAGGTTGGGCGGCAGAGGGGCCCCCCGGTACATCTGTGTGGATGTTGAAGTCTCCAAGGGCAGTCCCTGTCCCACATGGAGCTCACAGTCTTAATCCCCATTTTCCAGATGAGGTAACCAAGGCCCAGAGAAGTGAAGTGACCTACCCAAAGTCACACAGCTGACAGTTGGCAGAGCCGAGATTTGAACCCATGACCTCTGACTCCAAAGCCCGGGCTCTTCCCACTGAGCCACGCTGCTTCTTGGATAGCAGATGGAGCATAGGCTTGGGAGTCAGAAAGACCTGGGTTCTAATCCTGGCTCTGCCTCTTGTCTGCTGGGTGACCTTGGGCAAGTCACTTCACTTCTCTAGGCCTCGGTTACCTCATCTGTAAAATGAGGATTAAGACTGTGAGCTCCATGTGGGACAGGGACTGCCCTTGGAGACTTCAATATCCACACAGATGTACCCGGTGACCCCTCTGCCGCCCGCCTTCTATCCCTCCTCAGCCCCGCCGACCTCCTGCTCCACCCCACTTCCCCCACCCACCAATATGGGCACACACTCCATCTCATCATCTCTAACTGCTGCACAATCTCTACCCTTCCCAACTCTGAAATCCCTCTCTCTGACCACAACCTCCTCACTTATCTCCTCTCCCACACTCCTCCTCCCCACAAATCTGTACTATTCCCTCACAGTGACCTCTGCTCTCTCGACCCCATCCATCTCTCTTGGCGCATCACACCCCACCTAGCCTCCATACCCATCCTACCTGCTCTTGATGACCAAAAAGATGCTCTCAACTCCACCCTCTCTACTCAACCCAACTCACTCGCTCCCCTATCCCTTCATCGCTCTCACCTCATTCATTCATTCATTCAATCGTATTTATTGAGCGCTTACTGTGTGCAGAGCACTGTACTAAGCGCTTGGGAAGTTCAGCAACCACTAACCCACCGCCCTGGATAATAACAATAATAAAAATAATGGTATTTATTAAGCGCTTACTATGTGCCAAGCACTGTTCTAAGCATGGGAGGTTACAAGGTAATCAGGTTGTCCCACGTGGGGCTCACGGTCTTCATCTCCATTTCACAGATGAGGTAACTGAGGCACAGAGAAGTGAAGTGACTTGCCGAAAGCCACCCAGCCGACAACTGGCAGGGCTGGGATTTGAACCCATGACCTCTGACTCCAAAGCCCGGGCTCTTTCCACTAAGCCACGCTCCTTCTCAATGGATACATCCATTGTCCACCACCTTCACTCTTTTGCTGAAGCCGTAGAACACTGCTGGTGGAAATCTAAACATCAGGCCAACCTTGTCCACTTCACATTTGTACTTCCTTGCCTTAACTCTGCCCTTTCCTCTGCCCGGCAAAACTATTTCTCTTTCCTTATTTACACCCATGCCCATCACCCTCGTCAGCTGTTCTGGACATTTAACTCCCTCCTCAGGTTCCCTGTTGCTCCCTGCCCCCCATCCCACACCTCCAACGAGCTAGCCACCTACTTAATAATAATAATAATGATAATAATTTTGGTATTTGTTAAGCACTTACTATGTGCAAAGCACTGTTCTAAGTGCTGGGGAGGATACACGGTGATCAGGTTGTCCCAATTGGGGCTCACAATCTTAATCCCCATTTTACAGATGAGGTAACTGAGGCACAGAGAAGTTAAGTGACTTGCCCAAAGTCACACAGCTGACAAGTGGTGGAGCTGGGATTTGAACCCATGACCTCCGACTCCCAAGCCCATGCTCTTTCCACTGAGCCATGCTACTTCATTAGGAAAATTAACACCATCAGGTCTGAGCTCCCCCAAATCACCCCTTTTCCTCCTCATCCCCTCTCCTCTCGCCCCACTATTCAGCAGTATCTTCAGAGGAGAACACCTACCACCTCGCAGGTGCCACCCCCTTCACATGTGCATTGGACCTCATTTCTCTGCACCTTATAAAAACTCTTGCCCCTTCCCTCCTTCCCTCCTTGACTATCATCTTCAACGGCTCACTCTCCAATGGCTTCTTCCCCATAGCCTTCAGACCTACCCTCGTCTCCCCCATCCTAAAAAAGAAACCCTCATTTGACCCCACAGCCTCCTCCAGTTATCGCCCCATCTCCCTCCTACCCTACCTCTCCAAACTCCTGGATCGAGTCGTCTACACTGGCTGCCTCGAATTCTTCTCCTCCAACTCTCTCCTGGACCCTCTCCAACCTGGCTTCCGCCCTCTTTACTCCACTGAAACTGCCCCCTCAGAGGTCACCAATGAGCTCCTTCTTGCCAAATCCAACGGCTCCTGCTCCATCATAATCCTCCTTGACCTCTCAGCTGCCTTTGACACTGTCGACCATCCTCTTCTCAACACATTTTCCAACCTTGGCTTCACTGACTCCATCCTCACCTGGCTCTCCTCTTTTCTCTCTGGCTGTACATTCTCAGTCTCCTTCATGCGCTCCTCCTCCTTCTCCCATCCCCTAACTGTAAGGGTTCCTCAAAGTTCAGTTCTTGGTCCCCTTTTATTCTCCATCTTTACTTACTCACTTGGAGAACTCATTCACTCCCACGGTTTCAACTATCATCTCTATGAGGATGACACCTAATCTATATCTCCTCCCCTGTTCTCTCTCCCCTCCTCCAGGCTCGCATCTCCTCCTGCCTTCAGGACATCTCCATCTGGATGTCCTCCTGTCACCTAAAACTCAACATGTCCAAGACAGAGCTCCATACCTTCACTCCCAAACCCTGTCCTCTCCTGAACTTTCCTGTCACTGTGGACGGCACAGTCATCCTTCCTATCTCACAAGTCCGCAACCTTGGTGTCATCCTTGACTCCGCTCTCTCATTCACCCCACATATCCAATCTGTCACCAAATCCTGCCAGTCTCACCTTCACAACATCACCAAGATTCGCCTTTTCCTCTCCATCCAAACAGCTACCACATTAGTACAATCGCTCATCCTGTCTCTACTGGATTACTGCATCAACCTCCTTTCTGACCTCCCATCCTCGGGCCTCTCCCCACTTCAATCCATACTTCACTCTGCTGCCCGGATTATCTTTCTACAGAAACGTTCAGGGCATGTCACCACCCCTCCTCAAAAATCTCTAGTGGTTGCCTATAAACCTCCACATCAAACAAGAACTCCTCACTATTGGCTTCAAAGTTTTCTGTCACCCTGCCCCTGCTTTCCTCACCTCCCTTCTCTCCTTCTACATCCCAGCCTGCACCCTCCGCTCCTCTGGTGCTAACCTTCCCACTGTGCCTCCACCTCACCTGTCCCGCCGTCGACCCCGGCCCACGTCCTACCTCTGGCCTGGAACGCCCTGCCTCCTCAAATCCACCAAACAATCACTCTCCCCGCCTTCAAAACCCTACTGAAGACTCACCTCCTCCAAGAGGCCTTCCCAGACTAAACCCCCTTTTCCTCAGCTTCCCCTCCCTTCCACAACATCTCGACTTGCTCCCTTTGCTCTTCCCCCCTTCCCTGCCCCACAGCACATATGCATATATCTATAATTCTATTTATTTATATTGATGCCCATTTACTTGTTTTGATGTGCATATATATCTATAATTATATTTATATTGATGCCTGTATTCTTGTTTTGACATCTGTCTCCCCCCTTCTAGACTGTAAGCCCGCTGTGGGCAGGGATTGCCTCTGTTGCTGAATTGTACTTTCCCAAGCACTTAGCACAGTGTAAGCTCTCAATAAATATGATTGAATGAATGAATACAACAGAATTAGGAGACACATTCCCTGCTCGTAATGAGCTTCCATTTTTCTGAAGGAATCTAAACCATTACCAAACTGCAGAATCTGGACTATGTGTAGAAATTCCAGAAGCAAGGAGAGGACACTGATATACATTATGGCTATAATAATCATCATCATCATCATAATAATGGCATTTATTAAGCGCTTACCATGTGCCAAGCACTGTTCTAAGCACTGAGGAGGTTACAAGGTGATCAGGTTGTCCCACGTGGGGCTCACAGTCTTAATCCCCATTTTACAGATGAGGTCATTGAGGCACAGAGAAGTTAAGTGACATAATAATAATAATAATGATGGCATTTATTAAGCACTTACTATGTGCAAAGCACTGTTCTAAGCACTTGGGAGGTTACAAGGTGATCAGGTTGTCCCACAGGGAGCTCACAGTCTTAATCTCCATTTTACAGATGAGGGAACTGAGGCCCAGAGAAGTGAAGTGACTTGCCCAAAGTCACACAGCTGACAATTGGCAGAGCTGGGATTTGAACCCATGACCTTTGACTCCAAAGCCCGGGCTCTTTCCACTGAGCCACGCTGCTTCTCTATCTTCAGGGGACTCAAAGGTATTCATAATAAAATGATAATAATAATGATAATGGTATTTGTTAAGTGCTTACTATGTGGCAGGCACTGTACTAAGCGCTGGGGTAGATACAAAGTAATTGGGTTGGACATAGATGAGATAACTGGGGCCCAGAGAAGTGAAGTGACTTTCCCAAGGTCACGCAGCAGACAAGTGGCAGAGTGGAATTGGCACCCAGGTCCTTCTCACTCCCAGGACCGTGCGCTATTCACTAAGCCATGTTGCTTTTCGAGTGGTACCGGTTGCTCCTGCTCTGTTCGTTTGGGGAGGTGACCCTTCTACTGATTCCCGGAAACTAGGGTTTCTTGGAGAGAAATGAAAAGCTCCCACTAATGCCCAGACAGAATACAATTAATGCCGTGATTTGAACAAAAAGGTCTTAAATGCAATGGCCGCATATTTCAGAAACTCCAGTATGGAGCAGGTGCATTCATTCATTCATTGAATCATATTAATTGAGTGCTTACTGTGTACAGAGCACTGTACTGAGTGCTTGGAAAGGACAAGCCCCTTCCTCTCCCCCTCGTCCCCCTCTCAATTCCCCCCATCTTACCTCCTTCCCTTCCCCACAGCACCTGTATATATGTATATATGTTTGTACATATTTATTACTCTATTTATTTATTTATTTTACTTGTACCTATCTATTCTATTTATTTTGTTAGTATGTTTGGTTTTGTTCTCTGTCTCCCCCTTCTAGACTGTGAGCCCACTGTTGGGTAGGGACTGTCTCTATATGTTGCCAGCTTGTACTTAGTACAGTACAGTGCTCTGCACACAGTAAGCGCTCAATAAATACGATTGATTGATTGATTGACAATTCGGCAACAGAGACAATCCCTACCCAACAATGGGCTCACAGTCTAGAAGGGGGAGGCAGACAACGAAACTAGTCGACAGGCATCCATAGCATCAAAATAAATAGAATTATAGATATATACACATCATTAATAAAATAGAGTAATAAAGCTGTACAAATATACACAAGTGCTGTGGGGCAGAGGGAGAAAGTAGGGGCAATGGGGAAGGGAGGAGGAGCAGAGAAAAAGGGGGAAAAGGTGTACTAAAGAGAAATATCACTGGTGAGAAACCAAGTAGAATTAAATTTTCTCAACCAAAATTGGATTTGCCTCGCCTGATGAGGTTACTCGAGCATTGCTCAAAATATGTCTCTATGGCTTAATAGAGATTGGAGCCAAACAAGCTATTTGAGGGGCCCGGAATTGAATTATTAGCCTTGTCCAGACCCACCCTAAAGCCATTTTATGAGCAGCTGCCAAATTCCAGTAAGGTACTTCATTGTTTTTCTCAGATTCTCATAGGAAGCTCCCTTACAATATGATAAAGCATGACCTTTCAAAAATGCTTAAAAAAAAATATTACAAAACCCCAAAACATCCCAGACAGGAAGTTATCTCCTGGCTGTTATCTTGATCTCAGAGATAACAGAGGAAAGCAATGATAATGTTCTGGAACAGTAACACACTTTATGGTCGGGAGTACCTGACTCAGGATTGTAACTCTCCTGTGATTAACTGCATGATTCGGTACATGAATATTTTAATCCACTTGCTTTTCAAGGAGGGGAGATGCTTGAAGTGATGAAGGACTCTCACACTATTATAAGCATTCCAAGCGTAATTGGAAAGCATAGCATCCTTGCACTCAGCCTCATTTGGGTACATTAGCCAGTCACAAGCTTCGGCGGAAGGCCAGTGGCCTAGCCCTTGCATTTCAGGTCCGACCTCCCCAAAGTCTCTTCCCCCCTTTCTCCATCCCCCCGGCTCTCAACACTCTCTGCTACTCTCCCATCCTTCCCAGCGGTATCCTCAGAGGAGCTCTCCTCCCTCCTCTCAAGTGCTACTCCGGCCACCTGTGCTTCTGACCCCATTCCCTCTCATCTCATTAAATCTCTCGCTCCATCCCTTCTCCCCACCTTAACTTCCATCTTCAACCGCTCACTCTCCACTGGTTCCTTTCCCTCTGCCTTCAGACATGCCCATGTCTCTCCCATCCTAAAAAAACCCTCTCTTGACCCCACCTCGCCTTCTAGTTATCGTCCCATATCCCTCCTACCATTCCTTTCCAAACTCCTTGAACGAGTTGTCTACACTCACTGCCTAGAATTCCTCAATAACAACTCTCTCCTCGACCCCCTCCGGTCTGGCTTCCGTCCCCTACATTCCACGGAAACTGCCCTCTCAAAGGTCACCAATGACCTCCTGCCTGCCAAATCCAACGGCTCCTACTCTGTCCTAATCCTCCTCGACCTCTCAGCTGCCTTTGACACTGTGGACCACCCCCTTCTTCTCAACACGCTATCTGACCTTGGCTTCACAGACTCCGTCTTCTCCTGGTTCTCCTCTTATCTCTCCGGTCGTTCTCTCTCAGTCTCTTTTGCAGGCTCCTCCTCCCCCTCCCATTCTCTCACTGTGGGGGTTCCTCAAGGTTCAGTGCTTGGTCCCCTTCTGTTCTCGATCTACACGCACTCCCTTGGTGACCTCATTCGCTCCCACGGCTTCAACTATCATTTCTACGCTGATGACACCCAGATCTACATCTCTGCCCCTGCTCTCTCCCCCTCTCTCCAGGCTCGCATCTCCTCCTGCCTTCAGGACATCTCCATTTGGATGTCTGCCCGCCACCTAAAGCTCAACATGTCCAAGACTGAACTCCTTGTCTTCCCTCCCAAACCCTGCCCTCTCCCTGACTTTCCCATCTCTGTTGATGGCACTACCATCCTTCCCGTCTCACAAGCCCGCAACCTTGGTGTCATCCTCGACTCCGCTCTCTCATTCACCCCTCACATCCATGCCGTGACCAAAACCTGCCGGTCTCAGCTCCACAACATTGCCAAGATCCGCCCTTTCCTCTCCATCCCAACCGCTACCCTGCTCATTCAAGCTCTCATCTTATCCCGTCTGGACTACTGCATCAGCCTTCTCTCTGATCTCCCATCCTCGTGTCTCTCTCCACTTCAATCCATACTTCATGCTGCTGCCCGGATTATCTTTGTCCAGAAACGCTCTGGGCATATCACTCCCCTCCTCAAAAATCTCCAGTGGCTACCAATCAATCTGCGCATCAGGCAGAAACTCCTCACCCTGGGCTTCAAGGCTGTCCATCCCCTCGCCCCCTCCTACCTCACCTCCCTTCTCTCCTTCTACAGCCCAGTCCACACCCTCCGCTCCTCCGCCGCTGATCTCCTCACCGTACCTCGCTCTCGCCTGTCCCGCCATCGACCCCCGGCCCACGTCCTCCCCCGGGCCTGGAATGGCCTCCCTCTGCCCATCCGCCAAGCTAGCTCTCTTCCTCCCTTCAAGGCCCTGCTGAGAGCTCACCTCCTCCAGGAGGCCTTCCCAGACTGAGCCCCTTCCTTCCTCTCCCCCTCGTCCCCCTCTCCATCCCCCCATCTTACCTCCCTCCCTTCCCCACAGCACCTGTATATATGTATATATGTTTGTACATATTTTTTTACTCTATTTATTTATTTATTTAATTTATTTGTACATATCTATTCTATTTATTTTATTTTGTTAGTATGTTTGGTCTCTGTCTCCCCCTTTTAGACTGTGAGCCCACTGTTGGGTAGGGACTGTCTCTATATGTTGCCAATTTGTACTTCCCAAGCGCTTAGTACAGTGCTCTGCACATAGTAAGCGCTCAATAAATACGATTGATGATGATGATGATGATGATGATTTGTCCCTTCCTCTCTCTTCAGACCGTCCCTTCTGAGATGGTTTGTCTCTAAGCCAACTTGATCGTCTCCTAATTTAACCAAGAGTAACTCGGGTGACTAGAGTGTCTAGGGGTGGTAGAATACCAAGGGATGGAACATGCAGGGCCTTTAAGCCTGGACTCCATTTCGTCTGGCCAAACCACCATTTACTCAAAGCGGGCACATCACATACCCTTCCCTCCTTTGTTTCATCCAGCCCGGGTGTCTGTCTTATTGGGAATCTTGGTATGCCAAGGTCTTGAGACAGGATGGAGCTTAGCAAGGTATCAGACTGAGAGTATACCGTCTGCCCACCAGATTTCTAAAATGAGGAGTATCACGCAGGGCTGAGCAATTAGGGTGAGCAGACTTTTACTGCTATTTGACTGAAGGTATATATTACGTGCTGTTTGATCACGTGGGAAGCTCGGAAGCCGTACCAACTGCACATAAAGAAACTCCGTATGGCTTGAAGTTGAGTTGGCCTTGACTAGGAGAGGAAAATCTCCCTGTCAGCCACCGCTACCTACTAGCGACAGTAGAAATAATAATGATGAGAAGCAGTGTGGTTCAGTGGAAAGAGCGCTGGCTTTGGAGTCAGAGGTCATGGGTTCAAATCCCGGCTCCGCCAATTGTCAGTTGTGTGACTTTGGGCAAGTCAGCGCTTAGAACAGTGCTTTGCACATAGTAAGCGCTTAACAAATACCATTATTATTATTATTAAGTCACTTAACTTCTCTGTGCCTCAGTTCCCTCATCTGAAAAATGGGGATTAAGACTGTGAGCCCCCCGTGGGACAATGTGATCACCTTGTACCCTCCCCAGTGCATAGAACAGTGCTTGGCACATAGTAAGCACTTAATAAATGCCATGATTATTATTATTATTTGTTAGGCACATACTCTGTGCCAAGCACTGTTCTAAGTGCTGGGGTTGATCCAAGGTAATGAGGTTATCTCCCGTGGGGCTCACAGTCTTAATCCCCATTTTACAGATGAGGGAACTGAGGCAGAGAGAAGTGGAGTGACTTGCCCTAAGTTAAACAGCTGATAAGTGGTGGAGCCAGGATTAGAACCCAAGATCTCTGACTCCCAAGCCTGTGCTCTTTCCGCTAAGCCATGCTGCTTCTCTAAATAAACTTGTCTCTGACATGCCCGCTTAAAACACAGCACAGAGTCCGTGAAGTTTTCTATGGCACGTCTCTGCACGACTCTTTGCCCAGGAAATGGCAATCAAATGGCTACCAACCTGGTTTTTAACCAAGGGGACAAGATCTTCTGGGATGTCGCCGAGGGGATAGGCTCGACCTGCCAGGCAGCAGCTGTGGGGGGGAAAAAGACACAGTTCGGATGAAATTTCCTTCCCGTAAGCTTGGGGTTGGACAGTGGAAAGAAAGCCAAAGGGCTCACACCCAAATTCATTTATTCAGTCATTCAATCATCATCATCATCATCAATCGTATTTATTGAGCGCTTACTATGTGCAGAGCACTGTACTAAGTGCTTGGGAAGTACAAATTGGCAACATATAGAGACAGTCCCTACCCAACAGTGGGCTCACAGTCTAAAAGGGGGAGACAGAGAACAAAACCAAACATACTAACAAAATAAAATAAGTAGAATAGATATAAATAAATAAATAAATAAATAAATAGAGTAATAAATAGGTACAAACATATATACATATATACAGGTGCTGTGGGGAAGGGAAGGAGGTAAGATGGGGGGATGGAGAGGGGGACGAGGGGGAGAGGAAGGAAGGGGCTCAGTCTGGGAAGGCCTCCTGGAGGAGGTGAGCTCTCAGCAGGGCCTTGAAGGGAGGAAGAGAGCTAGCTTGGCAGATGGGCAGAGGGAGGCCATTCCAGGCCCGGGGGATGACGTGGGCCGGGGGTCGATGGCGGGACAGGCGAGAGCGAGGTACGGTGAGGAGATTAGCGGCGGAGGAGTGGAGGGTGTGGGCTGGGCAGTAGAAGGAGAGAAGGGAGGTGAGGTAGGAGGGGGCCAGGGGATGGACAGCCTTGAAGCCCAGGGTGAGGAGTTTCTGCCTGATGCGCAGATTGATTGGCAGCCACTGGAGATTTTTGAGGAGGAGAGTAACATGCCCAGAGCGTTTCTGGACAAAGATAATCCGGGCAGCAGCGTGAAGTATGGATTGAAGTGGGGAGAGACACGAGGATGGGAGATCAGAGAGAAGGCTGATGCAGTAGTCCAGACGGGATAGGATGAGAGCTTGAATGAGCAGGGTAGCGGTTGGGATGGAGAGGAAAGGGCGGATCTCGGCAATGTTGCGGAGCTGACACCGGCAGGTTTTGGTGACGGCTTGGATGTGAGGGGTGAATGAGAGAGCGGAGTCGAGGATGACACCAAGGTTGCGGGCTTGTGAGATGGGAAGGATGGTAGAGCCGTCAACAGAGATGGGAAAGTCAGGGAGAGGGCAGGGTTTGGGAGGGAAGACAAGGAGTTCTTGTCTTCAATCATATTTATTGAGCACTTACTGTGTGCAGAGCACTGTACTAAGCGCTTGGGAAGTACAAATCGGCAACAAACAGAGATAGTCCCTACCCAACAACGGGCTCACAGGCTAGAAGGGGGAGACAGACAACAAAACAAAACATGTGGACAGGTGTCAAGGCGTCAGAATAAATAGAAATAAAGCTAGATGCACATCATAATTATTCTACTTATTTTATTTTGTTAATATGTTTTGTTTTGTTGTCTGTCTCCCCCTTCTAGACTGTGAGCCCACTGTTGGGTAGGGACCGTCTCTATATGTTGCCAACTTGTACTTCCCAAGTGCTTAGTACAGTGCTCTGAACACAGTAAGTGCTCAATAAATACGATTGATTGATTGATTGATCATTAACAAAATAAACAGAATGGTAAATATGTACAAGTAAACTAGAGTAATAAATTTGTACAAACATATTTAGTGTACAGCTATATATACAGCTGAAAGATCAATCGATCAATCAATCAATCAATCGTATTTATTGAGCGCTTACTGTGCGCAGAGCACTGTACTAAGCGCTTGGGAAGTACAAGTTGGCAATATATAGAGACAGTCCCTACCCAACAGTGGGCTCACAGTCTAAAAGGGGGAGACAGAGAACAAAACCAAACATACTAACAAAATAAAATAAATAGAATAAATATGAAAGATGCAGTGCAAGCTCACTGTGGGCAGGGAACGTGTCTATCAATTCTGTTGCATTGTACTCTTCCAAGCACTTAATACAGTGCTCTGCACAGAGAAAGCGCTCAATAAATACCGTTGATTGGTTTGGGGGGGGGGCTTTTTAGGACACAAGATACGTGGCGTGTTTGAAAAGCCGAGGGGAAGGAGCTGTTGGAAAGTGAGCGGTTGAAGATGGCGGTCAGAGAGAGAAGAAAGGCAGGTAGCAGTATTTTAACAAGGGATGGGGTCAGAGGGAGGGGGAGAGTAGATTTCAAAAGGAGGCATGACTCTCTTTTCTTCCCCCACCCACCCCATGCCCACATCCTTCCCCCTGCAAATCCAACAGACTTCAGCTCTCCCTAACTCCAAAGACTTCCTGAAATCAAATCTTCCTCAAATAATTTCTACCCTTTCTAGGTTGCATCCCCCACCAATCCCCACTTTGACCTCACAAACTCCCACAGAACTTGTGCAGCTTACATGTGAGCCCGCTGTTGGGTGGGGACCGCCTCTATGTGTTGCCAACTTGTACTTCCCAAGCGCTTAGTCCAGTGCTCTGCACACAGTAAGCGCTCAATAAATACGATTGAATGAATAAATCCTATTAAGCACTGGCTCCCGTACATATATATCCTTTCTCTTCAGTGTCTGTCATCACCCCTACTGGAATGATATCAGCTCCTTTCGGGGAAGGGGGAGGCATATCTACTAACTCTATTGCCTTGCCACAAGGTTTAGCACTTTAAGTGCTCCAAAATACAATTGATGGATTTGATTGCTCTTAGCTGCGGGAGGCTTATCAATCAGCAGCCTCCAAACTTCAAAGCGGCTCCCAAGGGATGGAATAAAACCACATCCACTCTGAGATGAATCAAGCAGCATGGCATAGTGGAGAGCGCACTAGCCTGTGAGTCAGAAGGTCATGGGTTCTAATCCCGGCCCCGCCACTTGTCTTCTGTGTGGCCTTGGGCAAGTCCCTTCACTTCTCTGTGCCTCAGTTACCATATCTGTTGAGACTGGGAACCCCATGTGGGACAGGGACTGTGCCCAACCTGATATGCTTGTATCCACCCCAGTGCTTAGTACAGTGCCTAGCACAGAGTAAGTGCTTAATATCAGAATTATTTTATTATTATTATTGAGTGTAGAGCACTGTACTAAGTGTTTTTGGTGTACATGAACCCTGCCC
Organism: Tachyglossus aculeatus; assembly: GCF_015852505.1. Lineage (NCBI taxonomy): Eukaryota > Metazoa > Chordata > Mammalia > Monotremata > Tachyglossidae > Tachyglossus > Tachyglossus aculeatus. The sequence continues at coordinate 66,638,226 of NC_052066.1, forward strand.
TCAAGGATCATTCAATCCAGGGGGGAAGACAGACATTAAAATAAATTACAGAGAGGGGAAGCAGCAGTGTATAACCCCCCGGCTCTCAACACTCTCTGCTACTCTCCCATCCTTCCCAGCAGTATCCTCAGCGGAGCTCTCCTCCCTCCTCTCAAGTGCTACTCCGGCCACCTGTGCTTCTGACCCCATTCCCTCTCATCTCATGAAATCTCTCACTCCGTCCCTTCTCCCCTCCTTAACTTCCATCTTCAACCGCTCACTCTCCACTGGTTCCTTCCCCTCTGCCTTCAAACATGCCCATGTCTCTCCCATCCTAAAAAAACCCAACCTCACCTTCTAGCTATCGCGCCATATCCCTCCTACCATTCCTTTCCAAACTCCTTGAACGAGTTGTCTACACGCGCTGCCTCGAATTCCTCAACATCAACTCTCTCCTCGACCCCCTCCAGTCTGGCTTCCGTTCCCTACATTCCACGGAAACTGCCCTCTCAAAGGTCACCAATGACCTCCTGCTTGCCAAATCCAATGGCTCATACTCTGTCCTAATCCTCCTCGACCTCTCAGCTGCCTTCGACACTGTGGACCACCCCCTTCTCCTCAACACGCTATCCGACCTTGGCTTCACAGACACCGTCCTCTCCTGGTTCTCCTCTTATCTCTTCGGTCATTCATTCTCCGTCTCTTTTGCAGGCTCCTCCTTCTCCTCCCATCCCCTTACTGTGGGGGTTCCCCAAGGTTCAGTTCTTGGTCCCCTTCTGTTCTCAATCTACACTCATTCCCTTGGTAACCTCATTCGCTCCCACGGCTTCAACTATCATCTCTACGCTGATGACACCCAGATCTCCATCTCTGCCCCTGCTCTCTCCCCCTCTCTCCAGGCTCGCATTTCCTCCTGCCTTCAGGACAGCTCCATCTGGATGTCTACCCACCACCTAAAACTCAACATGTCCGAGACTGAACTCCTTGTCTTCCCTCCCAAACCCTGCCCTCTCTCTGACTTTCCCATCACTGTTGACGGCACTACCATCCTTCCCGTATCACAAGCCCGCAACCTTGGTGTCATCCTCGACTCCGCTCTCTCGTTCACCCCTCACATCCAAGCCGTCACCAAAACCTGCCGGTCTCAGCTCTGCAACATTGCCAAGATCCGCCCTTTCCTCTCCATCCATACCACTACCCTGCTCGTTCAAGCTCTCATCCTATCCAGTCTGGACTACTGCATCAGCCTTCTCTCTGATCTCCCATCCTCGTGTCTCTCCCCACTTCAATCCATACTTCATGCTGCTGCCCGGATTGTCTTTGTCCAGAAACGCTCTGGGCATGTTACTCCCCTCCTCAAAAATCTCCAGTGGCTACCAATCAATCTGCGCATCAGGCAGAAACTCCTCACACTGGGCTTCAAGGTTGTCCATCCCCTCGCCCCCTCCTCCCTCACCTCCCTTCTCTCCTCCGACAGCCCAGCCCGCACCCTCCGCTCCTCTGCCGCTAATCTCCTCACCGTGCCTCATTCTCGCCTGTCCCGCCATCGACCCCCAGCCCACGTCATCCCCCGGGCCTGGAATGGCCTCCCTCTGCCCATCCGCCAAGCTAGCTCTCTTCCTCCCTTCAAGGCCCTACTGAGAGCTCACCTCCTCCAGGAGGCCTTCCCAGACTGAGCCCCTTCCTTCCTTTCCCCCTCGTCCCCCTCTCCATCCCCCTCATCTTACCTCCTTCCCTTCCCCACAGCACCTGTATATATGTATATATGTTTGTACATATTTATTACTCTATTTATTTATTTATTTATTTTACTTGTACATATCCATTCTATTTATTTTATTTTGTTAGTATGTTTGGTTTTGTTCTCTGACTCCCCCTTCTAGACTGCGAGCCCACTGTTGGGTAGGGACTGTCTCTATATGTTGCCAACTTGTACTTCCCAAGCGTTTAGTACAGTGCTTTGCACACAGTAAGCGCTCAATAAATACGATTGATTGATTGATTGTTAGAGAAGCAGCGTGGCTCAATAGAAAGAGCCCGGGCTTTGGAGTCAGAGGTCATGGGTTCAAATCCCAGCTCCGCCAACTGTCAGCTGTGTGACTTTGGGCAAGTCACTTAACTTCTCTGGGCCTCAGTTACCTCATCTGCAAAATGGGGATTAAGACTGTCAGCCCCCCGTGGGACAACCTGATCACCTTGTAACCTCCCCAGCGCTTAGAACTGTGTTTTGCACATAGTAAGCGCTTAACAAATGCCATCATTATTATTACTATTATTTTATTACTATGTTCAAAAGTGCCATAGGGCTGGAGTGAGAATCAAATTGCTTAGGGAGTTCAAACCCAAATGCGTAGGTGATGGAGGTGGGGAAGAATAAGGTGGGGAGATGAGAGGTTATTCAGGGAAAGCTTTCTGAAGAGATATCATTTTAGGAGGTCTTTGAACACGGGGAGAGTTGTGGTCTATCAGAAAGGGAGAATTTATTTACTGATTTAATCTATGAATTCATTTATATTAACATCTGAATCCCTCTCTAGACTGTAAAGTCATTGTGGGCAGGAATGTGACTGTTTGTTGTAATAGTGTACTAGTCCAAGCGCTTAGTACAGTGCTTTGGACACAGTAAGTGCTCAATAACTACGATTGAAAGAAAGAAAAGAGAAAGGTAGGAGTGAGTGTATGAGCAAGGATAGACAGCAAGAGAGAGGAGAAAGTGGCACAGCGAGTAGGTTGGTGTAAGGAGACTAAAGTGTGTGGAAAGGTTACACATATATATGTATTATATTTCACCCATCTCTGCTCTCCTGCCAAACAGCTTAGGAGTCAATCAAATGACTCTGTGATTGAACTAATCTCCTCAGATGTGTGTTGCTGCCCTTGGCTTCTGGGAAAAGTTCACCCGTGACTCAATACTGGTGACCCTAAAAGTTCAATATGACCTCCAAAAAGCTGGTATACCTACAGGCGAGGCACAGAATACAAGACTGAACACACTCAGTTACATATGCATCACAATCCATTTTAGCTCGAATACAAACTCACCTTATATATACAAGAAGCTTGTTGCCCATGATAACCTGTTCATCTAAAAGAGAAGAGTCCCATTAGTGTCCTTCACTTAGAAATCACATCTAACAAGTTTCCAAATGCTAAATTTCTCTTATCACCATAAATAACACACACCTAAAATTTTGTACCACCTATACAGATAAGGTGATGTTTCACTATAGTGCTAGATAAGGAAGCAGCATGGCTCTGTGGAAAGAGCCCGGGCTTTGGAGTCAGAGGTCATGGGTTCAAATGCCGGCTCCGTCAATTGTCAGCTGTGTGACCTTGGGCAAGTCACTTAACTTCTCTGGGCCTCAGTTAACTCACCTATAAAATGGGGATTAAGATTGTGAGCCTCACGTGGGATAATCTGATCACTTTGTAACCTCCCCAGCGCTTAGAACCAAGTAAGCGCTTAATAAATGCTATCATTATTATACCAGCGCTTAGTACAGTGCTCTGCATATAGTAAGTGCTCAATAAATATGATTGATGATTGATGATAAGGAAGGGGAGAGCAATTAGTAGCTACTGAGGGACCGAAAACTCGAGACCATACAGGCTGTGTGCTGAGAGCTAATAATAATGGCATTTATTAAGCGCTTACTATGTGCAAAGCACTGTTCTAAGCACTGGGGAGGTTACAAGGTGATCAGGTTGTCCCACGGGGGGCTCACAGTCTTCATCCCCATTTTACAGATGAGGTAACTGAGGCACAGAGAAGTGAAGTGACTTGCCCAAAGTCACACAGCTGACAATTCGCGGAGCTGGGATTTGAACCCATGACCTCTGACTCCAAAGCCCGGGCTCTTGATCCCTGACCTCAAGGAGTTGCAATCAAATGAGAAAAACAGTTAAAATAAATTCCATCTCGAGGAGGTAACAGAGTATGCGCAAGTGCAATATTTCCATAAATTCATTCAGTGGTATTTATTGAGCGCTAATGCTGAGTGCTAATAGAGGCTAAGCGCTATGTGTCAAACACAGTGGTAGATAACACTTCTACCATATCAAGCACGGTTCCTGTTGCACATGGAACTCACACTAAGCGGGTAGCCTAGTGAAAAGAGCATAGGCGTAGGAGTCAAAGGATCTGGGTTCTAATCTCCACTCTGCCACTTGTCTGCTGTGTGACCTTGGGGAAGTCACTTCACTTCTCTGTGCCTCAGTTACCTCATCTGGAAAATGGGGGTTAACGTGTGAGCCCCATGTAGGACAACCTGATTACCCAGTATCCACCCTATTCATTCATTCTTGGACTGTTAGCCAATGTGGGATAGGGACTGTGTCCAACCTGATTATCTTTTATCTACCCCAGCACTTAGAACAGTGCCTGGAACATAGTAAGTGCTTAACAAATACCATAAAAAAATGCATTAATTTATGTTCATTTGGAATCCTCTGAAGCCTAACCTAAAGAAGATCAGGCCTTTTTTTATTTCCCATTTTTTATTTGAATGAGTGTCTTCTTTCTTTAGCCTGCAGTCTCCTTCTGGGCATGGACCGTGTCTACCAACTCTGTTGTACGGTAGTATTCTCCCAAGTGCTTAATACAGTGCTCTGCATACAGTAAGCGCGCAATATACACCACCGATTGATCGAAAGAGATGAATTTCTTAAGTCACCGAGAGACCAAATCATCTAGTCAGGGAGAAAAAGAGTTTAGGTTCTAAACTGCCCCCCCGCCAAGTACATTAAAAACTTTCCATATCAGAAACTAAAGAGAAAGAGATTTCATAGCCCAAAGGGCCTGAGAAAAACCAGGAGGTGCAGGTGAATCTATGATATTCCACACCTCCTTCGCCCCCTTGGAAATGTTTTACTTGGGTGAAGACAACATCACATCCTCTTATCCTCCCGTTCGTTCCTCCCGTTCACTTCCAAGGACCCGGTGAAAGGCCCCAAGTAAATATTTAGGTAGACACGTCAAAGATAATACTCATGATTTTACAAGAGCATGGCCCGGCAAATCATTCCCAGATAGTTACTAATCATACACATACCAATTTCATTTCCCTTGGGTGGTTCTTCTGCAGCCCATTTCTTTCCCAACCCTCACTTACATTTCCAGGCAACCCTCCTGATTCCTCCCGGCCATTATCACCCTCACTCCCACTTTCTCGAGGAAAATCGATTTTCTTCTCCAAAAGGTGATGGATTTTTTTTTTTCCGAATTTTAGTTTCTTCTGCTTCCATTTTGGTTTCCCCCCTAAGCCCGGTCACCTTAGAAAATGGCAATTTCCTAATGAATAAGGTATAGAATGTGGTTTATACCTGTCAATGACTTTCCCGCAGCGAGGGGAGGAGCAATAACTTTGAAGAGTTTCTGCAATAAAAGGAACAAAAGAGCCATTAATCTCAGGATGCATTAAAAAAAGGAAAGCAATAAGAGAGATCAAATGTTCGTATCTCATTATTGCTATTCCTTGACACCCCTATAGATCAAAACCACTCTTTCCTTGGGCTGTACGACAAAAGGCAGCATGTCCTAATGGAGAGAGCAAAGACCTGGGCATCAGAAGAGCCTGGGTTCTAATCCTGCTTCTGCCACTTGCTGTGTGACCCTGGGCAAGTCACTTCACTTCTCTAGACCTCAGTTCTCTCCTCTGTTAAATGGGGATGAAGACTGTGAGCCCCATGTGGGACGTGGACTGTGTCCAACCTGATTAGCTTATACCTACCCCAGCGCTTAGAACAGTGCTTGACATAATAGTAAGCATTTAATATCATCAAAGCAGCGTGGCTCAGTGGAAAGAACCCGGGCTTTGGAGTCAGAGGTCATGGGTTCAAATCCCAGCTACGCCGCTTGTCAGCTATGTGACTTTGGGCAAGTCACTTAACTTCTCTGGGCCTCAGTTACCTCATCTGTAAAATGGGGATTAAGATTGTGAGATTCTCCCCCTTTTAGACTGTGAGCCCACTGTTGGGTAGGGACTGCGCATCAATCTGCGCATCAATCTGCTCATCAAGCAGAAACTCCTCACCCTGGGCTTCAAGGCTGTCCACCACCTCGCCCCCTCCTACCTCACCTCCCTTCTCTCCTTCTACTGCCCAGCCCGCACCCTCCGCTCCTCCACCACTAATCTCCTCACTGTACCTCGCTCTCGCCTGTCCCGCCATCGACCCCCGGCCCACGTCATCCCCCGGGCCTGGAATGCCCTCCCTCTGCCCATCCGCCAAGCTAGCTCTCTTCCTCCCTTCAAGGCCCTGCTGAGAGCTCACCTCCTCCAGGAGGCCTTCCCACACTCAGCCCCTTCCTTCCTCTCCCCCTCATCCCCCTCTCCATCCCCCCATCTTACCTCCTTCCCTTCCCCACAGCACCTGTATATATGTATATATGGTTGTACATATTTATTACTCTATTTATTTATTTATTTATTTATTTATTTTACTTGTACATTTCTATCCTACTTATTTTATTTTGTTGGTATGTTTGGTTCTGTTCTCTGTCTCCCCCTTTTAGACTGTGAGCCCACTGTTGGGTAGGGACTGTCTCTATGTGATGCCAATCTGTACTTCCCAAGCGCTTAGTACAGTGCTCTGCACATAGTAAGCGCTCAATAAATATGATTGATTGATTGATTGATTGATTGACTGTCTCTATATGTTGCCAATTTGTACTTCCCAAGCGCTTAGTACAGTGCTCTGCACATAGCAAGCGCTCAATAAATACGATTGATGATGATGATGATGAGCCCCACATGGGACAATCTGATCACTCTGTATCCTCCCCAGCACTTAGAACAGTGCTTTGCATGTAGTAAGTGCTTAACATATGCCATTATTATTATTATTATTATTATTAAAACAATCTTTTTAAAGACTCCACACACTACTCTTTCATTACACCAGATGAGGCTCAGTTACTAAGAAAATAAAACTGCCTTCACATAACTGTCATTTTTGGCAATGAATCTCATCAGTTTCCAATGTTATTGGTAGCCTGCATTGGGCTGAATTCACTTTGGCAAGAAAAGGCTTAGTTTTGGGGGAAACCCAAATAATATCTACATCTTGCTGAACACAGGGCCCCAGTGAAGGTCAACCTCCGCAACTGAGGGGGGAAAAAAATGTGAAAAATGGCTTTGCCATTTTTTAATTTTTTTAACAAATGGTATTTGTTAAGAGGTTACTATCTGCCATGCACTGTTCTAAGTAGATGCGAAGTAATCACAGTCCATATTCTACATGGGGTTCACAGACTTAACCTGTGAGAAACAGCTCGGCTTAGTGGATACTTGTACATATCTATTTACTTGTACATATCTATTCTATTTATTTTATTTTGTTAGTGTGTTTGGTTTTGTTCTCTGTCTCCCCCTTCTAGACTGTGAGCCCACTGTTGGGTAGAGACTGTCTCTATATGTTGCCAACTTGTACTTCCCGAGTGCTTAGTACAGTGCTCTGCACACAGTAAGCGCTCAATAAATATGATTGATTGATTGATTGATTAAGCACAGGCCTGAGTCACAAGGACCTGGATTCTAATCCCAGCTCCTCCAACTGTCTGCTGTGTGACCTTGGGCAAATCACTTCTCTGTGCCTCAGTTCCCTCATCTGTAAAATGGGAACTGTGAACCCCATGTGGGACAGGGACTGTGTCCAGCCTGATTAGTTCGCATCTACCCCAGCGCTTACAACAGTGCTTGACACGTAGTAAGCACTTAAACACCATCATTATTATCATCAAGAGAAGCGGCGTGGCTCAGTGGAAAGAGCATGGGTTTTGGAGTCAGAGGTCATGGGTTCAAATCCCAGCTCTGCCAATTGCCAGCTGTGTGACTTTGGGCAAGTCACTTCACTTCTCTGGGCCTCAGCTACCTCATCAGTAAAATAGGGATGAAGACTGTGAGCCCCCCGTGGGACAACCTGATCATCTTGTAACCTCCCCAGTGCTTAGAACAGTGCTTTGCACATAAGCGCTTAATAAATGCTATCATTATTATTAGTAGTAGTATCATCATCATTATTAATCCCCATTTTACGGATTAAGTAACAGGCCCAGAGAAGTGAAGTGACTTGCCTTAGGTCACACAGCAGACGAGTGGTAGAGTCGGGACTAAAACCCAGAATCCTTCTGATTCCCAGGCCCGTGGGAATATATATATATCCATATATTCTATGGAATATATCTCATAGCTATAATGAGATACGAACATCTAATTAACAACATTAATCCACTTGGCTACGCTGCTTCTCTACAGTGAGGGAGTCAAGCAGAAGGCACAAAAGGGGATTTCTGGGGCTGTGGCAAAGAAGTTCCCAACGCTTCGGTGCTCACACTGTCATTCACCCTGGGTGGTTGCACAGAGCAGGAAGCCGACTGGCAACTTGGATATTCTTCCCTGCTAGCAGAATTGGAACTTGGAAAAAAAAATATATAAAAATAGGAACCATCAGCTGTGCCATTGACCCACTGGCAAAATGCTTCCAATGTGTCTCGAGCGACGATAAACACCAAACTCAAGGTCAAAGTGAAAGCTGCTACATCTTAGAAAAACCTGTTTCCAACTATATAAATGTCACCTCAAAACAAAACAACTTCATCAGCCTGATGATGCTTAAGCACTTGTTTTGCAAGCGGAGAAAAGCCGTTTGCATTACACATTAAACACTCAGTGTTTCTATCTGAGCAGAAGGTGTCAGCATGGCTCAGTGGAAAGAGCCCGGGCTTGGGAGTCAGAGGTCACGGGTTCTAATCCCAGCCCCGCCAATTGTCAGCTGTGTGACTTTGGGCAAGTCACTTCACTTCTCTAGGCCTCAGTTCCCTCATCTGTAAAATAGGGATTAAGACTGTGAGCCCCACATGAGACAACCCGATCACCTTGTATCCTCCCCAGCGCTTAGAACAGAGCTTTGCACACAGTAAGTGCTTAGCAAATAAAAAATAAAAAAATTTAACGTATAATTTTAGGAATCATTTCCAAAGGAATTATAAAACACATTAAACTTTTCCTAACAGTAAAGGAGCCCAAGTACTCTTTTAGGACTCTTCCAAATGTGAGGTGAGCAAGAGTTTTAGAAATGGAATGTGGTTATCGTTAGTCCTGAAGGGAGAAAAAGCAAGACTTTTAAACATTTTTCCACCTCAAATATCTAAGAATGACATTCTTTAGCAAGTTCTCTGGCTTAATATATAAAGCAATGTCGGTGATATCAAATACAGTACTGAACTTAGATTTAGAAAAGGCAGTTGATAGACTCGCAAGGTGATTAGAAAATAGAACAAAAAAAAATTTAGAAGCCACTCATAATTATCTTAATTCTACTGACTATTCAGTGAAACCAAATGAAAAGGTGGTTGAATTGGCAGAAGACATTGAATTAAAGAATAAACAAGAAGTCCTTGCTTGAAAACAAGGTTAACTGATGAGTTCATTCATTCATTCAATCATATTTATTGAGCGCTTGCTGTGTGCAGAGCACTGTACTAAACGCTTGGGAAGTACAAGTTGGCAACATACGAATTCATGACTTCAAACCTCCCAGCAATGGAGAAACATGTGGATGAAACCGAAGAGAAGCAGTGTTGTCTAGTGGGTAGAGCACGGTCCTGGGAGTCAGAAGCACCTGGCTCTAATCCTTGTTCCACCACTTGTCTGCTGTGTGACCTTGGGGAAGTCACTTCACTTCTCTGTGCCTCAGTTACCTCATCTTAAAATGGGGATTAAGGCTGTGAGCCCCAGGTGGGATAACTTCATTAGCCTGTCTCTACTCCAGCACTTAGTACAATGCCTGGCACATAAAAAGTGTTTAACAAATACCATAGAAAAAGTTCCAACTGCTGTGGACAAGGGGAAAGGATCTGAAAACGGAAAAAAACAGGGAATAAGGAATACAGGAATCACAGGTCCTAATCCCAGCTCTGCCACTTGTCTGCTGTGTGACCTTGGGTAAGTCACTTCACTTCTCTGAGCCTCAGTTCTCTCATTTGTCAAATGGAGGCTGAGACTGTGAGCCCCATGTGGGACACGGACTGTGTCCAACCCGATTTGCTTGTATCCACCCCAGCGCTTAGTACGGTGCCTGGCACACAGTAAAGCCTTAACAAATACCACAATTATTATATATGTTTTCCTACCTCCATAGGACTAATGAATTCATTCATGCCTCTGTTGTAGACATAGATCATGGCATCGTACAGGTGATTTTCCCAGCACATGAGAACTACCTGCCGAAGACAAAATCACCAACATTACAGCCCAACATTTGCTGAGTGCCTACTAGAATAGTCAGCTGTGTGACTTTGGGCAAGTCACTTCACTTCTCTGTGCCTCAGTTACCTTATCTGTAAAATGGGGATGAAGACTGTGAGCCCCCCGTGGGATAACATGATCACCTTGTAACCTCCCCAGTGCTTAGAACAGTGCTTTGCACAGAGTAAGCACTTAATAAATGCCATTATTATTATTATTACATATAGAGCACTGTACTAGGCACTTAGTTTACAACAATCAATCAACAGCATTCATTGAAAGCTTACCGTGGACTGTCCGAAAAACAAACAAATGGATTTTGGAGGAAATTAAGCCAAAGTGGTCTTTGGAAGGCCAAATGACTCGACTTTGATTAGCATGTTTTGGACACATCATCAGGAGGACTAATTATCTGGAGAAGACACTAATGCTAGAAACAGTCCAGGGAAATCGTGGAAGAGGCAGACTGACAGCTGGATTCACTCATTCATTCAATTCAATCGTATTTATTGATCGCTTACTGTGTGCAGAGCACTGTACTAAGCACTTGGGAAGTACAAGTTGGCAACATATAGAGACGATCCCTACCCAACCGCGGACTCACAGTCTAGAAGGGGGTAGACAGGCATCAAAACAAGTAAACTGGCATAATCACTCAGCCATTCACTGAGGTACTAATTAATAAGTTATTAACATTAATTATCAATAATAAACATAATATAATAAATTAATAAGCAATAATTAGTCTAGATGGAGGGAGACCAGAACAACGATAACAGAAGAGCCATTAGAAAGGTTACAGATCATTGCGGAAGACTGGATGTTCTGGAGAAAATATATCCATACAGTCGCCAATGAATCGGAAACAAATTGATGCCACTTGATAATCAATAAATAATAATACCATGAGCAGAGCCCTACACTAAGAGCTTGACAAAGTACAATACGATAGAGTAATTTGTCATGATTCCCCTCTAGACTGTCAGCTTATTATGGGCAGGGAACGTGTTGGCTAATTCTGCTGTACTGTACTCTCCCAAGCGCCTGGTACAGTGTTGGGTAGAGACCGTCTCTATGTGTTACCGATTTGTACTTCCCAAGCGCTTAGTACAGTGCTCTACACACAGTAAGCGCTCAATAAATATGATGGAATGAATGAATGAATGCTCCACACATAGGAAGTGCTCAATAAATACCGATGATTGAGTAATTCATTCATTCAATTGTATTTATTGAGCGCTCACTGTGTGCAGAGCACTGTATAGTGCTCCACACACAGGAAGTGCTCAATAAATACCAATGATTGAGTAATTCATTCATTTATTCATTCAATCATATTTATTGAGTGCTTACTGTGTGCAGAGCACTGTACTAAGCACTTGGGAAGTACAAGTCGGCAACACATAGAGACGGTCCCTACCCAACCACAGGCTCACAGTCTGGAAGGGGGAGACAGACAACAAAACAAAACATGTGGATAGGTGTCAAGTCATCAGAATAGAATTAAAGCTAAATACACATCATTAACAAAATAAATACAATAGTAAATATGTACAAGAGTAAATATGTACAAGTAATTGATCCCTGCCCGCAAAGAGCTTATAATCCTGTGGGAGAGGCAGGCAATAAAATAAGTTACACGTTGGGAGTGCTCCTGAGTATAAATCTATGTAATAATAATAATAATTACGGTATTTATTAAGTGCTTACTATGTGCCAGGCACTGTATTGAAGCGCTGGTGTGGTTACAAGCAAATCGGGTTGGGCACGTGGGGCTCACAGTCTCCATCTCCATTTAACGGATGAGGTAACTGAGGCCCAGAGAAGTGAAGTGACTTGCCCAAGGCCAAGAGCAGACAAGTGGCAGAGTCAGGATTAGAACTCATGACCTTCTGTTCGTGCTCTACCCACGACGCCAGTCCCTTCCCTTGATCAGCTTATACATGTTTGGCAAGTGAACAAAACTTGCCAAACATAAAATAGGACAACTGGTTAGGGCACAGATTCAAATCACCAGATGACCTGGCTCTTTGAGGCAATGGGAACTAATTGAATCCTGCTAATGAGTTTCAAGAGTGGAGTGTATACGTATATATGCTTGTACATATTTATTACTTTATTTATTTATTTATTTATTTATTTTACTTGTACATATCTATTCTATTGATTTTATTTTGTTAGTATGCTTGGTTTTGTTCTCTGTCTTCCCCTTTTAGACTGTGAGCCCACTGTTGGGTAGGGACTGTCTCTATATGTTGCCAACTTGTACTTCCCAAGCGCTTAGTACAGTGCTCTGCACACAGTAAGTGCTCAATAAATACGATTGATTGATTGATTGATTGAGTGGAAGACTCCAAGCCATGACATCATATACCTATTTCTTCATTACTTCTCCGCTGGTTCCCCCAACAATGAAGAAAAGGTGTGATATTAACCAGCAGATCCCACCTTGTCTACCTTTGCCCCTTCCCTGAAACCCCAGTTTTCTTTACTCTTCCCACACCAGATTCTCTACCCACCATATCCAGGAAGGCAAAAAAACACACCAAGCACTTTTCCCTTCATATATGGGGGAATAATAATAATAATGATGGCATTTATTAAGCGCTTACTATGTGCAAAGCACTGTGAGAAGCAGCGTGGCTCAATGGAAAGAGTCCGGGCTTTGGAATCAGAGGTCATGGGTTCAAATCCCGACTCCGCCAATTCTCAGCTGTGTGACTTTGGGCAAGTCACTTAACTTCTCTGTGCCTCAGTTACCTCATCTGTAAAATGGGAATTAAGACTGTGAGCCCCCCGTGGGACAACCTGATCACCTTGTTACCTCCCCAGTGCTTAGAACAGTGCTTTGCACACAGTAAGCGCTTAACAAATGCCATTATTATTATTATTATTATCATTCTAATTCTAAGTGCTGGGGAGGTCACAAGGTGACCAGTTGTCCCACGGAGGGCTCACAGTCTTAATCCCCATTTTACAGATGAGGTAACTGAGGCCCAGAGAAGTGAAGTGACTTGCCCAAAGTCACACAGCTGACAATTGGCGGAGACAGGACTAGAACCCATGACCTCTGACTCCCAAGTCTGTGCTCTTTCCACTGAGCCATGCTACTTCTCTATGACAGGTAGTTCACTAATCCCATGAGCACAGCACATACAGTACAGATGTACATATCTGTAGATATATGTTATTTATCTATTTGTTTATATTAATGTCTTCCTCCACCTCTAGACTGAGAGCTCATTTGGGCAGGAATGTGTCTGTTGTTATATAATAATGATGGTATTTGTTAAGCGCTTACTATGTGCAAAGCACTGTTCTAAGCGCTGGAGAGGTTACAAGGTGATCAGGTTGTCCCATGGGGGGCTCACAGTCTTAATCCCCATTTCACAGATGAGGTAACTGAGGCCCAGAGAAGTGAAGTGACTTGCCCAAAGTCACACAGCTAACAATTGGAGGAATTGGGATTTGAACCCATGACTTCTGACTCCAAAGCCTGGGCTCTTTCCACTGAGCCATGCTGCTTCTCTATATTGTTATATTCTACTCTCCCAAGCGCTTAGTACAGTGATTTGGTGCTAAAGAGTCAGAAGGTCATAGGTTCTAATCCCAGCTTTGCCACTTATCTGCTGTGTGACCTTGGGCAAATGACTTGACTTCTCTGTGCCTCAGTTACCTCAATGGAAAGAGCACTGGCTTGGGGGTCAGAGGTCATGGGTTGTAATCCTGGCTCTGCCAATTGTCAGCTGTATGACTTCGGGCAAGTCACTTGACTTCTCTGTGCCTCAGTTACCTCATCTGTAAAATGGGGATTAAAACTGTGAGCTCCACGTGGGACAACCTGATAACCTTGTTTCCTCCCCAGCTCTTAGAACAGTGCTTTGCACATACTAACCGCTTAACAAATGTCATCATTATTATTATTATTACAGTGCCTGGGACATAGTAGGAGCTCAACAAATGCTATCATTCATTTATCTTCTAGGCTGTGAAATCCTTGTGGGCAGGGATTGTCTCTCTTTGTTGATGGATTGTACTTTCCAAGTGCTTAGTACAGTGCTCTGCACACAGTAAGTGCTCAATAAATATTATTGAATGAATGAATGACAGTAAGCGCTCAATAAATGCGATGGAATGAAGGAATTGAGCATGCACCAGAAATTTACTATTCCTGTGGGCATGCTGCAAACCTGGGCACTGATTTATTTATATTAATGTCTGTCTCCCCTGCTCTAGACTGTAAGCTTAATGTGGGCAGGGAATGTGTCTGTTTATTGTTGTTTTCTACTCTCCCAAGTGCTTAGTACAGTGCTCTGCACACGGTGAGCGCTCAATAAGTACGATTGACTGAATGATCCAAGGCGATCCCCTAATCAGGCTGAGACAGATTGTCCCCGGCCGGCAATTGGTGACCATATTTTTCACATTTTGTACTTCTAAATTCTCCTAAATTCTCTTCCACATCTACAGTTGTCTTCCAGTTGACCAGCTCCTTCGCTGGAACGAAAGCAGGATGGCCTAGTGGAAAGAGGGGGAGCCTGGAAGGCAGGGGACCTGGGTTCTACTCCCGGCATCACAACTTGTCTGCTCTGAGACTTTGGGCAAGTCCCTTCAACTCTCTGTGCCTCAGTTCCCTCACCTGCAAAAAAACGGGGATTCGATCCCTGTTCTCCCTCCTCCTCATACTGTGAGCCTCAGGCTGTCCATCCCCTCGCCCCCTCCTACCTCACCTCCCTTCTCTCCTCCAGCCCAGCCCGCACCCTCCGCTCTTCTGCCACCGCTAACCTCCTCACCGGGCCTCGTTCTCGCCTGTCCCGCCATCGACTCCCAGTCCACATCCTCCCCCTGGCCTGGAATGCCCTCCCTCCCAACATCCGCCAAGCTCGCTCTCTTCCTCCCTTCAAAGCCCTACTGAGAGCTCACCTCTTCCAGGAGGCCTTCCCACACTCAGCCCCCTCCTTCCTCTCCCCCTCCTCATCCTCCACCTTACCTCCTTCCCTTCCCCTCAGCACCTGTATATATGTACATGTTTGTACGTATTTATTACTCTATTTATTTTACTTGTACATATTTATTCTATTTATTTTATTTTGTTAATATGTTTTGTTTTGTTCTCTGTCTCCCCCTTTTATACTGTGAGCCCGCTGTTGGGTAGGGACCGTCTCTAGATGTTGCCGACTTGTACTTCCCAAGTGCTTAGTACAGTGCTCTGCACACAGTAAGCGCTTAATAAATATGATTGAATGAATGAATGTATAGATGTATATATGATTGTACATATTTATTTATTTATTTATTTTACTTGTACATATTTATTCTATTTATTTTATTTTGTTAATATGTTTTGTTTTATTGTCTGTCTCCCCCTTCTAGACTGTGAGCCTGCTGTTGGGTAGGGACCGTCTCTATATGTTGCCAACTTGTACTTCCCAATCGCTTTGTACAGTGCTCTGCACATAGTAAGTGCTCAATAAAAACGATTGAATGAATTAATGAATGAATAAATATGATTGAATGAACGAATTGATTAATTAATTAATGTGAGACAAATCGTGTACCTACCCCAGCGCTGAGTAAAGTGTTAGACACAGGGTAAGTGCTTAACAAATACCGCAGTTATTATCATTCATTCATTCATTCAATCGTATTTATTGAGCGCTTACTGTGTGCAGAGCACTGTACTAAGCGCTTGGGAAGTACAAGTTGGCAACATATAGAGACGGTCCCTGCCCAACAGTGGACTCACAGTCTAGAAGGGGGAGACAGACAACAAAACAAAACATATCAACAAAATAAAATAAATTGAATAAATCTGTACAAATTAAATAAATAAACAAACAAACAAATGAATAAATAAATAAATAAATAGAGTAATAGTATTATCATTAACTAAACACTACCGCCCCCTCCCAAGGTTGCACCTGGAGAGTTTCCAGTACTCTACCAGTCTCGGCTGGAGGCGAGAGTCAAGCAGAGAGTCCATTCCTCCTGTCTACATGTCTTGCTTTGTTGTCTGTCTCCCCCTTCTAGACTGTGAGCCCGTTGTTGGGTAGGGACCGTCTCTATATGTTGCCGACTTGTACTTCCCAAGCGCTTAGTACAGTGCTCGGCACACAGTAAGCGCTCAATAAATACGACTGAATGAATGAATAGGGACCATCTCTATCTGTCGCCGACTCGTACTTCCCAAGCGCTTGTACAGTGCTCTGCAAACAGTAAGCGCTCAATAAATCCGATTGAATGAATGAATAGGGACCGTCTCTATCTGTCGCCGACTCGTACTTCCCAAGCGCTTGTACAGTGCTCTGCACACAGTAAGCGCTCAATAAATACGACTGAATGAATGAATAGGGACCGTCTCTATCTGTCGCCGACTCGTACTTCCCAAGCGCTTGTACAGTGCTCTGCAAACAGTAAGCGCTCAATAAATCCGATTGAATGAATAGGGACCGTCTCTATCTGTCGCCAACTCGTACTTTCCAAGCGCTTGTACAGTGCTCTGCACACAGTACGCACTCAATAAATACGATTGAATGAATGAATAGGGACCGTCTCTATCTGTTGCCGACTCGTACTTCCCAAGCGCTTGTACAGTGCTCTGCACACAGTAAGCGCTCAATCAATACAACTGAATGGAGTCCTAGCTTGGGTAGTGGCTAGCGAGTGGAATCAATCAATCAATCAATCAATCAATCGTATTTATTGAGCACTTACTATGTGCAGAGCACTGTACTAAGCGCTTGGGAAGTACAAATTACAAATTTGTACTTTGTGGAAGGCAATCTGCTACGAGTCAAAACCCACCTGTGCTGGGCAGCAGCAGCATGGGAGGTTGTCAAGGGTGGAGATTCAAATTTACGGTACGGAAGGAGGCAATGGTCAACCACTTCCTTATTTTGACCAAGAAAAGCTATGGATCCACTACCAGAACGATTGCAGACGGAGGTGGGGCGTTCTGGGAGACATGTTTCCATGGCGTCGCTATGGGCCGGACACGACTCGACAGCCCAAGACGACAAAAAACACTACCACAACGACTGCAGAAGGAGATGGGGCGTTCTGGGAGAAATGTTTCCATGGCGTCGCTATGGGCCGGACATGACTCGACAGCATAAGACGACAAAAAACACTACCACGCTCCTTTCCCTTACGCCGTGAGTCACCCGTGAAACTGGGACTGTGTCTGACCTAATTATCTTTCATTTAATTATCTATCCCAGTGGTTACCGCTGTGTTTAACACATACGTAGTAAGACTTTAAAAATACCACAATAGCTATTATTAAATCTTTATTATGCACATCATCATTGCCTACTTCTGTACAACCCCTAGAGTGCAGAAACACGGTCTAGTGGGAACATAGTTGTATCCAGCCCGGCACTCAGTACAGTGTCTGGCGCATCGTAAGCACTTAAGTACTATACTCATTATTATTATTATTATTATTATAACTCACTGTGGGCAGGGAATGTGTCTGTTTATTGTTCTCTCCCAAGCTGTTAGTACAGTGCTCTGCACACAGTAAGCACTCAGTAAATACATTTGAATGAATTGAATGGATGTACTAGAAAGACACCCAAAGGTTCTCAGACTTACATGGAGAAATACATGTGGACACAAGCGCACATCAAGAAACAGAGGCACAAAAGAAAGCAAACACACATGGACACAGGGATACCACAGCAATATCCCTCTTCTCTGCTGACTCTCTCTGAAGCGGCCGGTCTGGTTGTTGTTTCCGGGAGGAGACCTGTCCCTGACTGACCCAACAGTTAAATTCCAAGTTGTACTTCCCAAGCGCTTAGTCCAGTGCTCTGCACACGGTAAGCGCTCAATAAATACGATTAAATGAATGAAAGAGCCAGGGCCCGGGAAGCAGAGGACCTGGGTTCTAAACCCAACTCTGCCACTTATCTGCTATACGATCTTGGGCAAGCCACTTAACTTGAAAAGTAGCATGGCAGAATCAGTCAATCAATTGTATTTATTGAGCGCTTACTGTGTGCTAAGCACTGGACTAAGCGCTTGGGAAGTACAAGTTGGCAATGTACAGAGACGGTCCCTACCCAACAGTGGGCTCACAGTCTAGAAGAGTGGGCTCATAGTCTAGAATGGATAGAGCACAGGCCTGGGTGTCAGAAGGTCATGGGTTCTAATCCCGGCTCTGCCACTTGTCTACTGGGTGACCTTGGGCAAGTCACTTCACTTCTCTGGGCCTCAGTTCCCTCATCTGTAAAATGGGGATTAAGACTGGGAGCCCCATGTGGGACAGGGACCTAATTTGCTTGCATTTACCCCATCACAGCACAGTGTTCTGCAAACAATAAGCTCTACATTCCACTGATTGCTTAACGAATACCATAAATACCACAGCGTGGCTCAGTGTAAAGAGCCTGGGCTTTGGTGTCAGAGGTCATGGGTTCAAATCCCGGGTCTGCCAATTGTCAGCTGTGTGACTTTGGGCAAGTCACTTAACTTCTCTGTGCCTCCGTTACCTCAACTGCAAAATGGGGATTAATACTGTGAGCCCCCTGTGGGACAACCTGA
Source organism: Tachyglossus aculeatus (assembly GCF_015852505.1). Lineage (NCBI taxonomy): Eukaryota > Metazoa > Chordata > Mammalia > Monotremata > Tachyglossidae > Tachyglossus > Tachyglossus aculeatus. The sequence continues at coordinate 66,656,996 of NC_052066.1, forward strand.
TCACCTTGTAACCTCCCCAGCGCTTAGAACAGTGCTTTGCACATAGTACGCGCTTAATAAATGCCATTATTATTATTAAAAAAGCAGGAATTAGAAACTCACCTTCTGAATGTCTAGGCTGGTGATATCCATGTGCACGATCAGCGCTTCCACATTCTCCATTAATTTCTTATCTTGAAAGTGAACCAGCAAATCTTTCATCACCTGGGCTGTGATCCCCACTAATTTATCATTTAAAACGTATGGCTCGAGGCACTCCAGAAAAACCCCCTTAGCCACTGAATTTTCACTTAATTTGTCATACATCTGGCTAAATAAGAGGTCCCTAGGGGAGAAAAAACAAAGCAAAAGATACTTTAATGACTTAAAAAAGCAGCAGCATCCAACCTCCCAGAGGCCTCCCGTCTCCCTCGGCACTGAGGTCCAGACCCTCACTCTGAGATCTGGAATACGCCAAGATGTAGCCTGTGGGCAGTCTACAGTATTATTATTATTATTATTAATAATAATAGTAATAATAATAGTAACGATGACATTTATTAAGCACTTACTCTTTATCAGGCACCGTACTAAGTGCAGGGGAGAGTACAAGCAAATCAAGTTGGACACAGTCCCTGTCCCATGTGGGGCTCACAGTCCTAATCCCCGTTTTACAGATGAGGTCACCAAGGCACAAAGGAATGAGTAATAATAATAATAATAATAATAATAATAATAATAATAATAACAATGATGGTAATTGTTAAGCACTTACTATGTGCCAAGCACTGTTCTAAGTGCTATTTGTACATATTTCTTTTATTTTGTTAATATGTTTTGTTTTGTTCTCTGTCTCCCCCTCTATTTATTTATTTACTTTACTGTGAGCCCGCTGTTGGGTAGGGACCATCTCTCTATGTTGTCAACTTGCACTTCCCAAGCACTTAGTCCAGTGCTCTGCACACAGTAAGCGCTCAATAAATACGACTGAATGAATGAATATTTATTCTATTTATTTTATTTTAATATGTTTTGTTTTGTCGTCTGTCTCCCCCTTCTAGACTGTGAGCCCACTGTTGGGTAGGGACCGTCTCTATATGTTGCCAACTTGTACTTCCCAAGCACTTAGTCTAGTGCTCTGCACACAGTAAGTGCTCAATAAATATGACTGAACGAATGAATGAATATTTATCCTATTTATTTTATTTTGTTAATATGTTTCATTTCGCCTTCTGCCTCCCCCTTCTAGACTGTGAGCCCGCTGTTGGGTAGGGGCTGTCTCTATATGTTGCCAACTTGTACTTCCCAAGCGCTTAGTACAGTGCTCTGCATACAGTAAGCGCTCAATAAATACGATTGAATGAATGAATGAATGAATAGGGTGGATACAGGGTAATCAGGGTGTCCCACGTGGGGCTCACGCATTAATCCCCGTTTTACAGATGAGGTAACTGAGGCAAAGAGAAGTTAAGTGACTTGCCCACGGTCACCCAGCAGACAAGTGGCAGAGGCAGGATTCGAACCCATGACCTGCTGGCTCCCATTCATTCATTCAATCGTATTTATTGAGCGCTCCCAGGTATTTTCTCTATCCAGGCCGTGATACAGATGTAGACCAGGCCAGGCCAGGCTCAGCACCACCAGGGCCAGATTCAGATCCAGTTTAGATGCTTACTCTTCCTCTTGTGTCCTTGCCCGGTCCTTCCCTTCCCACCCCAGTTTAGGCCCCAAGTTTGTGGCCCAGTGGATAGAGCACAGGCCTGCAAATTGGGAGGACAAGGGTTCTAATCCCAGCTCTGCCACTTGTCGGCTGTATGACCTTGGGCAAATCACTTCTTTCACTCAGTCAGTCATATTTATTGAGCGCTTACAGTATACAGAGCACTACAGAGAAGCAGCGTGGCTCAGTGGAAAGAGCCCGGGCTTTGGAGTCGGAGGTCATGGGTTCAAATCGAGACTCCGCCAATTGGCAGCTGTGTGACCTTGGACAAGTCACTTCACTTCTCTGGGCCTCAGTTACCTCATCTGGAAAATGGGGATGAAGACTGTGAGCCCCCCGTGGGACAACCTGATCACCTTGTAACCTCCCCAGTGCTTAGAACAGTGCTTTGCACATAGTAAGCGCTTAATAATGCCATCATCATTATTATTAGTAGTACTAAACGTTTGAAAAGTGCAATTCAGCAGTAATAATAATAATAATAATAATAATGGCATTTGTTAAGCGCTTACTATGTGCAAAGCACTGTTCTAAGTGCTGAGGGGGATACAAGGTGAACAATCCCTGCCCGCGCCGGCCTTACAGTCTACAGCAGTTTGGGGGCTCCTTTCCTTTTTAAGGAGAATTTTATTTTAACTTCTAAACTAATATTTGTATACATTTGCCTAGGCATTCTCGTGTGCTTTTAAAAATCCAACCTATGACAAACAAAATAGAAGGAAAATAAACACTAGCAAACAAAAGCCTACAATTTCAAGTCATGAGCACTGAATATAAAAACTTTCAGAGAAGCAGAGTGGCCTAGTGGATACAGCACAGTCCTGAGGGACAGAATAATAATAATAATGACGGCATTTATTAAGCGCTTACTATGTGCAAAGCACTGTTCTAAGCACAGAAGAACCTGGGTTCCAATCCAGCTCCGTCACTAGCCCGGCTTGTGACCTCGGGCAAGCCACTCAACTTCTCCATGCCTCCGTTCATTCATTCATTCATTCAATCGTATTTACCGAGTGCTTACTGTGTGCAGAGCACTGTACTAAGCGCTTGGAAGGTACAGTTCGGCAACAGAGACAATCCCTACCCAACAATGGGCTCACAGTCATTCATTCATTCAATCGTATTTATAATAATAATAATAATGGCATTGCCAACTTGTACTTCGCAAGCGCTTAGTAGAGTGCTCTGCACACAGTAAGAGCTCAATAAATATGATTGATTGATTTATTAAGCGCTTACTATGTGCAAAGCACTGTTCAAAGCACTGGGGATCTGGTTGTCCCACGGGGGCTCACAGTCTTCATCCCCATTTTACAGATGAGGGAACTGAGGCCCAGAGAAGTTAAGTGATTTGCCCAAAGTCACACAGCTGACAATTGGCGGAGCTGGGATTTGAACCCATGACCTCTGACTCCAAAGCCTGGGCTCTTTCCACTGAGCCACACTGCTTCTCATGAATTATTGAGTGTTTACTGTGTGCACAGCACTGTACTAAGCGCTTGGGAAGTACAAGTTGGCAACACGTAGAGACGGTTCCTACCCAACAGTGGGCTCACAGTCTAGAAGGGGGACCTCAGTTCCCCGACACTTCACTTCTCTGGGCCTCAGTTCCCTCATCTGGAAAATGGGGATGAAGACTGTGAGCCCCATGTGGGACAGGGACTGTGTCCAACCTGATTATCTTGTGTCTACCCCAGCGCTCAGAACAGTGCCTAGCAGATAGGAAGCGCTTAACAAATCCCACCTGTATATATGTGTATATATGTTTGTACATATTTATTACTCTATTTATTTATTTATTTTACTTGTACATATCTATTCTATTTATTTTATTTTCTTACTATGTGTGGTTTTGTTCTCTGTCTCCCCCTTTTAGACTGTGAGCCCACTGTTGGGTAGGGACTGTCTCTATATGTTGCCAACTCGTACTTCCCAAGCGCTTAGTACAGTGCTCTGCACACAGTAAGCACTCAATAAATACAATTGATGATGATGATGATGAATTATTAACTGGGGCCAGGAGACCTGTGGTGAAGTGTAATGCGTTTTAGTGCTGTTTACATATGTTTCAGAATACAAACTGTTAGGTCTTTGTCTAGTTGAGTGGATCTGCCTAATGTCAGGGACGTGAGAGTGTTTAGTAATTATAATACCGCAGCAGTGATTTAGCACTTTCTACCCCATCATTATTCAAATGCCTATTAAGATTACATTAGAATTCAAATCAGCCCGAGCTCACAGACTCAGTGCCTAAAAGATATCAGAATATGGCCAAGCAAGGAGCTGAACAAAAATGCAAGAGATGATCCTCGGTTCTGATCGACAGAACTCTTTGATGCTACTGAACCCCGATGGGAAGACGGTTCTTCATCACTGCGATGACCTCGATAAGGGGGGAGCGGGAAAACACGCAAGGTAATTAACCGGTTGCTGAGAGCTCAAACATGTTCCTAATTAACATACATGGTTGAAGAACAATTAGTTGATACTCTACAGTTTTGTTAAATTATTAAGGATCAGAACTGACACAAGTTAGAAACCATAACAGTTTCTGTTAACAGTTTCTAACATAACATAGAGAAGCAGCGTGGCCCGGGCTTTGGAGTCAGAGGTCATGGGTTCAAATCCAATTGTCAGCTGTGTGACTTTGGGCAAGTCACTTCACTTCTCTGGGCCTCAGTTAACTCATCTGTAAAATGGGGACTGAGACTGTGAGCCCCAGGAGGGACAACCTGATAATCTTGTAGCCTCCCCAGTGCTTAGAACAGTGCTTTGCACATAGTAAGCGCTTAATAAATGCCATTATTATTATAACAGTTGTGAAATTCCCAGGTGACTCACTGGCCCAAGGCCTAAGGATTTCAAACCACGTCAAGCAATTGATGAGGTTTATTGAGCGGTTAATGTGTGCAGAGCACTGTACTAAGCGCTTAAGGGAATACGACAAAAGGGAACGTGCCTTTTATACTGTACTCTCCAAGCACTTAGTACAGTGCTCTGCCCCCAGTAACTGCTCAATAAATATGACTTACTGAATACAACAGAGTTGGGAGACACATTCTCTATCCACAACAAGCTTACAGTCTAAAGAGGCAGACGTTAATATAAATAAATTGCAGATATGAATGCAGTGCGGGTGGGGTGAATACCAAACGCTCAAAAGGCACAGTGCTCCGCACTTAGAACAGTGCCTGACACACAGTAAGTGCTTAACAGGTTATTATTAAGTTATTATTAAATGCCGCCGAGTCATTTCCAATGCAAAGCGGCTCCATGGACAACATTTTTCCAGAACGTGCTGTCCTCTGCCATAATCCTCAACCTTTCTAATGGTTCACCTGTTATCGTTGTTCTGGTCTCTAACCTCTTCTAGACTGTGAGCCCACTGTTGGCTGGGGACCGTCTCTATATGTTGCCAACTTGTACTTCCCAAGCGCTTAGTACAGTGCTCTGCACACAGTAAGCACTCAATAAATATGATTGAATGAATGAATGAATGAATCTAGATGCCGGTGCCTCTTCCACGTTTTCCCTGGCCTTTTCCTAGCATTAGTGTCTTCTCCAGGGAATCAGCCCTCCTGACTACATGTTCAAAATATGCTAATCTAAGTCGAGTAATTTGGCCTTCCAAAGATCACTTTGGTTTAATTTGCTCTAAAATCCGTTCGTTTGTCTTTCGGGCAGTCCATGGTATTTGCAAAAGTCTTCTCCAACACCATATTTCAAAACAGATACCATTATTATTATTATTATTATTATTATTTTTACTAGTCCAAGAGGGTAGACAATGCAGAAGGGAGAAGGAGTCGGACAAAGCGGGCTTAATTGAGGAAGGCTTCTAGGAGATGTACTGAGTGTTTAGGAAAGTACAACAGAGTTGGTCCATGTGATCCCCTGCCCACAGAGAGATAACGGTTTTCAAAATGACAGAACTTGCCTTAGAAAAGCAGTGAGGCTCAGTGGAAAGAGCATGGGCTTTGGAGTGAGAGGTCATGGGTTCAAATCCCGGCTCTGCCAAATGTCAGCTGTGTGACAGGTGAAAGTCACTTAACTTCTCTGTGCCTCAGTTACCTTATCTGGAAATTGGGGATTAAAACTGTGAGCCCCCCGTGGGACAACTTGATCACCCTGTAACCTCCCCAGTGCTTAGAACAGTGCTTTGCACATAGTAAGAGGTTAATAAATGCCATAATAATAATAATAATAATTATTATTATTATTATTATTATTGTCTTACCCACATGAGGATTATGGGGCAGCACGAATGCTCCCTAAATGGAGAGCCCCATGTGGGACAGGGATTGTGTTTGATCTAATTACACTGTACCTACCCCAGTGCTTAGCACACAGCTCTTTATTACCCCAGTCATCATTATCATCAGTTGCAAATTAGCAATATCCTATTTTAGCTGCAGCTTCCTTATATTGCAGGGGCACTGACTGAAGACTGTCTGAACCCTGGATGTCAATCAATATTCGGGATCGGTCAATCAGTCGGAGAAGTAACACGGCGTATTGGATAGAGCCCGGGCTTGGGAGTCAGAAGGTCATGGGTTCTAATCCCGGGTCTGCCACTTGTCTGCTGTGTGTCCTTGGGAAAGTAGTTTCACTTCTCTGGGCCTCAATAACCTCATCTGTAAAATGGGGATCAAGACTGTGAGCCCGACACGGGACGGGGACCGTGTCCAACCTGATGTAATAATAATGATGGTATTTGTTAAGCACTTACTATGTGCAAAGCACTGCTCTAACCCACCCCAGTGCTTGAGACATAGTAAGCACTTAAATACCACAATTATCACTCAGTGAGCGCTGTGTGCAGGGCACTGTAATAAACACTTGGGAAACCACAGTACAGAGGTGGAGGACACATTCCCTGCCAATAAGGGGCTTAAAGTCAAGAGAACAGAGTATAATAGAGTATCCACGATGCCGGAAGAATAGAATTGGGTGACACTCCTTGCAATTACCTGATCCAGCCCCCTGCTTCTATGAAGATGAATGTCTGCCAGCAGCAAGGGTCATAATGAAAACCCAAGGGCAGCGTGGCTCAGTGGAAAGAGCCCGGGTTTGGGAGTCAGAGGTCGTGGGTTCTAATCCCAGCTCTGCCACTTGTCAGCTGTGTGACTTTGGGTAAGTCACTTAATAATAATAATAATAATAATGGCATTTATTAAGCGCTTACTACGTGCAAAGCACTGTTCTAAGAGCTGGGGAGGTTACAAGGTGATCAGGTTGTCCCTCGTGGGGCTCACAGTCTTAATCCCCATTTTACAGATGAGGGAACTGAGGCACAGAGAAGTGAAGTGACTTGCCCAAGGTCACACAGCTGACAATTGGCAGAGCCAGGATTTGAACCCATGACCTCTGACTCCAAAGCCCGTGCTCTTTCCTACTGAGCCACGCTGCTTCTCATAATTATTATTATTAAGTAACTTGCTCAAACTCACCCAGCAGGCAAGTGGCGGAGCTAGGATTAGAATTCAGCGCTTAGTACAGTGCTTTGCACATAGTAAGCGCTTAATAAATGCCATTATATATATATATATATATTATATATATATATTCAGGCAATGTTAACTTCTCTGTGCCTCAGTTACCTCATCTGTAAAATGGGGATGAAAACTGTGACCCCTATGTGAGACAACCTGATTACCTTGTATCTACCCCAGCGTTTAGAACAGTGCTTTGGCACATAGTAAGTGCTTAGCAAATACCATTATTATTATTATCTATTTTGACACAGTTGTGCTTATCTAAGGATATGGACAAAGGTGTCTCAGGCTACTAATCCTTCCTGTTCATTCCTGAAGAAGTGACATTAAAACTGTGGGGGCAACAATAGCATGGAAGAGGAGGGGAATGGGATGTCCTGGGGCAGGGTGGGGAGAAACTTGTGGCCTCCTGGAGAGAACACAGGCTTGGGAGTAAGAAGACTAAAAATAACAGTAATTGTGAAGTGCTTGTACTAAATGTAGGATTTATACAAGATAATCAGACTGGACATGGTCCCTGTCCCACATGGGGCTCAGAGTCTCAGCAGGAGGGAGAACAGATATTTAAAGTCCATTTCATGGAAAAGTCAGAAAAGCAGCATGGCTCAGTGGAAAGAGCACGGGTCATGGGTTTGAATTCCCGCCCCGCCACATGTCTCCTGTGTGACCTTGGGCAAGTCACTTAACTTCTCTGAGCCCCAGTTCCCTCATCTGTAAAATGGGGATTAAGACTGTGAGCCCCCCGTGGGACAACCTGATCACCTCGTATTCCCCTCAGCGCTTAGAACAGTGCTTTGCACATAGTAAGCGCTTAACAAATACCATCATTATTATTAACTTGCTCAAACTCACCCAGTAGGCAAGTGGTGGAGCTAGGATTAGAATTCAGCGCTTAGTACAGTGCTTTGCACATATTAAGCGCTTAATAAATGCCATTATATAAATATATATATATATTTTTTTTCAGGTCATGTTTTTTCCATTGGGTTCTAACCCATCTCTGCCACCTGCCTGCTGTGTGATCATGGACAAGTCACTTTACTTCTCGGTGCTTCAGTTTCCAATTCTGTAACAATGGGGAGAAGAAACCCGAACTTCCCTTCCCTTAGACTGCGAGCCCCATGTGCGAAAGGGCCTGTGACGGTTCTACTTATCTTGCCTCTACCACAGCACGTAGCACAGTGTCTGGCACATGGTAACAAATACCACGGTTATTATCATGGATGGGGGGTGGAAGCTGGAAGGAAACTGTGAGAGGAAGGGACAGCGGGGCAGCCACTCACTCCTCTAATCCTAACCTTCTCACTGTGCCTTCACCTTGCCTGTCTCACCACCGATCCCTTCATTCATTCAGTCGTATTTATTGAGCGCTTACTGTGCGCACAGCACTGGACTAAGCGCTTGGAAAGTACACTTTGGCAACAGATAGAGACAATCCCTACCCAACAACGGGCTCACAGTCTAGAAGGGGGAGACAGACAACAGATTAAAAGGGGAGAATTATCTCTCCTCAACCCCCTTCAGTCTGGCTTCCGTCCCCTACATTCCACGGAAACTGCCCTCTCAAAGGTCACCAATGACCTCCTGCTTGCCAAATCCAACGGCTCATACTCTATCCTAATCCTCCTCGACCTCTCAGCTGCCTTCGACCCTGTGGACCACCCCCTTCTTCTCAACACGCTATCCGACCTTGGCTTCACAGACTCCGTCCTCTCCTGGTTCTCCTCTTAGCTCTCCGGTCGTTCATTCTCAGTCTCTTTTGCAGGCTCCTCCTCCCCTTCCCATCCCCTTACTGTGGGGGTTCCCCAAGGTTCAGTTCTTGGTCCCTTTCTGTTCTCGATCTACACTCTCTCCCTTGGTGACCTCATTCGCTCCCAGGGCTTCAACTATCATCTCTACGCTGATGACACCCAAATCTCCATCTCTGCCCCTGCTCTCTCCCCCTCTCTACAGGCTCGCATCTCCTCCTGCCTTCAGGACATCTCCATCTGGATGTCTGCCCGCCACCTCAAACTCAACATATCCAAGACTGAACTCCTTGTCTTCCCTCCCAAACCTTGTCCTCTCCCTGACTTTCCCATCGCTGTTGACGGCACTACCATCCTTCCCGTCTCACAAGCCCGCAACCTTAGTGTCATCCTCGACTCCGCTCTCTCGTTCACCCCTCACATCCAAACCGTCACCAAAACCTGCCGGTCTCAGCTCTGCAACACTGCCAAGCTCCGCCCTTTCCTCTCCATTCAAACCACTACCCTGCTCGTTCAAGCTCTCATCCTATCCCGTCTGGACTACTGCATCAGCCTCCTCTTCGATCTCCCATCCTCCTGTCTCTCCCCACTTCAATCCATACTTCACGCCACTGCCTGGATCGTTTGTGTGCAGAAACGCTCTGGGCATGTTACTCCCCTCCTCAAAAATCTCCAGTGGCTACCCATCAATCTGCGCATCAGGCAGAAACTCCTCACCCTCGGCTTCAAGGCTGTCCATCCCCTCGCCCCCTCCTACCTCACCTCCCTTCTGTCCTTCTCCAGCCCAGCCTGCACCCTCTGCTCCTCTGACGCTAATCACCTCACCGTGTCTCGTTCTCGCCTCTCCCGCCGTCGACCCCCAGCCCACGTCCTCCCCCGGGCCTGGAATGCCCTCCCTCTGCCCATCCGCCTAGCTCTCTTTCTCCCTTCAAGGCCCTGAGAGCTCACCTCCTCCAGGAGGCCTTCCCACACTGAGCCCCCTCCTTCCTCTTCCCCTCGCCCCCCTCTCTATCCCCCCATCTTACCTCCTTCCCTTCCCCACAGCACCTGTATATATGTATATATGTTTGTACATATTTATTACTCTATTTATTTATTTATTTTACTTGTACATATCTATTCTATTTATTTTATTTTGTTAATATGTTTGGTTTTGTTCTCTGTCTCCCCCTTCTAGACTGTGAGCCCACTGTTGGGTAGAGACTGTCTCTATATGTTGCCAACTTGTACTTCCCAAGCACTTAGTACAGTGCTCTGCACACAGTAAGCGCTCAACAAATACGATTGATTGGATAATATATGAATAATTTCTAGTAATAGGGGAAAAGAAAAGAGAGGAGAATAAATTAGGAAGAAAAAAAAAGAGTGGACTCCTCACCCACGTCCTGCCTCTGGCCCAGAATGCCCTCCCCTCCTCAAATCTGCCAGACAAGCACACTCTCCTACTTCAAAGCCTAATTGAAGGCACATCTCCTCCAGGAGGCCTTCCCTGATTAAGCCCCCACTTTTCTCTTCTCCCACTCCCTTCTATGTCACCCTGACTCGCTCCCCTTTGTCTTCCCCCTTCACAGCCCCACAAAGTACTTCTGTACACACCTGTCATTTATTTAATAAAAATGATGGCATTTATTAAGCGCTTACTATGTGCAAAGCACTGTTCTAAGCACTGGGGAGGTTTCAAGGTTTCAAGTTTGTCCCACGGGGGGCTCACAGTCTTATTCCCCATTTTACAGATGAGGTAACTGAGGCACGGAGAAGTTAAGTGACTTGCCCAAAGTCACACAGCTGACAATTGGCCAAGCCGAGATTTGAACCCATGACCTCTGACTCCAAAGCCTGGGCTCTTTCCACTGAGCCACGCTGCTTCTCAATGCACTCACTGTAGACTGTGAGCTTACTGCATGCTGCACAGAGATGCAGCATGGCTCAGTGGAAAGAGCCCGGGCTTTGGAGTCCGAGGTCATGGGTTCAAATCCCAGCTCCACCAATTTTCAGCTGTGTGACTTTGGGCAAGTCACTTCACTTCTCTGTGCCTCAGTTACCTCATCTGTAAAATGGGGATTAAGACTGTGAGCCCCACAAGGGGCAACCTGATCACCTTGTAACCTTCTCGGCGCTTAGAACAGTGCTTTGCACATAGTGAGTGCTTAATAAATGCCATTATTATTATTATTACTGTGGGCAGGGAATGTGTCTAATTGTTGTTGTACTGTACTCTCCCAAGCGCTTAGTACAGTGTTCTGCACACAGTAAGCACCCAAGAAATACGGTTGAATGAACGAATTAATGAATTATAATGCTGCCCCAACAAAACCTCTTCTCCTTCCTCACTGCCTTGCCTGATCAGTTCCACCAGGCTCTGACTACTATTGCTTTGAGCTGGGTTGGCCGAAAACAATGGACAAGCTGAATAAGTAAATAAAATTCATGATAATAGCTGCAGTGATACAGAACATTCTTTGTTAGCAGGAAAGCAGTAACCACATGAATAAATGAAAGGATCAATACCCCGAAGCAAAGGGGAAGAAATCCATTTATTTTTCTTTTAATGCCCAAATATATCTTTTAGGCTGCCTTTTTTCCCCTCCTCTTTTCAGGGCTAATAGAGTCCTTTCCATTGCATTTGTAAAAATCGGTATATCCTCAACCCATTTAAAAGGCCAGTGTATCCTAGTTGGATAAGGATCTGGAAGTTTAATGAAGCCTTAATGAAAGAAAAAAAAAGGGGGGGGGGGAGAATCACTAATTGAATCCAGTGAATTATACAGAAAATGTCAGGTCAGCTAGCCCTTGCACTATATAAGAGGCTGTGAAGGCCTTGTGCTAAGGGGGATAATTAAGTACTTTAGTGCACAACAAAAGCCCTGGGGAGGGAAATGAAAAAGAACACTAAAAATTCAATCAACAGAACATAACGGCCAACTAAATAGGGCAACATGATGGTGAACAAAAGCACACACTGCTGAGCAAGATTAACAGCAAAACTGCACATTTCTTTCTTTGGCCGGAAAAAGGCGGCAATGAGGGAGAAGAAAGGAGGCGGAATGAGCAAAGAAGTCAAACATGTGGGTCTACCTTAAAAGACGACCATTTCAGAGACGTTTTTAAAAAAATCACTCTTGAGTGCGTCTGCCAGACCCAATCAGTTTTAGCACTTATGTTTCTATATTTAGGTCCCGTTCCCCAGGCCTCTGACTTTGTTTACTGGAAATACCGACTTGAAAATTGCTGTTTACCATTTTCGTTCTCTTCCTCGGGGGGCCTCCTCTGAATATTTCCTAAGCCCCTCTGCTTGGTGGTGGCTTGTAGAGTCTTTGGATACCCACTCCCCAGCCCCAGATTTTTTCTGGCCAACATTCAATCTCAAGGACCCCTCCCCTTGCCAAGCCGACACTTTGGAAGCCAGGGAGATGAAGAGAAAAAGTCCAGGGTCCCTTGTACGCTCTCCGGGCCCCAGTTATATGCCCTTTTCAAAAATCGCCTTCGCTTTTCTCTGCCTGCCAGAGGCAGGGACAACCACTCCATGGGAGAATGCGGTGATGGGCCTTCTCCTGCCCCAAATTCCGGGGCAAAAATAAAAGTGACGGTTTGCTGTTTTCCGAGGATGTCTTGGGATGCCGGTACAAAATCAAGATGGGGACAGTACCATCAAAAGGAACCTCTGGTCCACTAATCATGTTTTGTTGTCTGTCTCCCCCTTCTAGACTGTGAGCCCGCTGTTGGGTAGGGACCGTCTCTATATGTTGCCGACTTGTACTTCCCAAGCGCTGAGTTCAGTGCTCTGCACGCAGTAAGCGCTCAATAAATACGACTGGATGAATAAATGAATGAATAATCAAGGCTAAATCCTTAGAGTGTTTCTCTCCGCTCTCACTATCTCCACCTTCGAAGCATTATTAAGGTCACATCTCCTCCAAGAGGCCTCATGGCACAGACCATGGGCTTGGGAGTAAGAAGGTCACGCGCTCTGCCACTTGTCTGCTGTGAGACCTGGGCCAAATCACTTCTCTGGGCCTCAGTTACCTCATTTGTAAAATGGGGATTGAGACTGTGAGTCCCAAGTGGGACAAGGGGCTGCGAATCCAACCTGATTTGCTTGTATCCACCTCCGTGCTCAGTACAGTGCCTGGCACATAGTAAAAGCTTAACAAATACCGTAATTATTATTATTATTACTATTCCCCGGTGAAGACTTCTTCCTCCCGCCTGGCTCTTTCTTCGTTCTGCGATGTTTCTGCACTTGGATCTGTGACTTTTGGACATGGGCTATCTGCCCCATCCCCAACCCCACAGCACTTTTGTGCATAACTTTAAATTATACATTTATATTCAAAGTCTAGCTCCCCATCTAGACCACAAACTAGAAAATTCTACTGTATTAAGAGCACGGGCTCGGGAGTCAGTGGTCGTGGGTTCTAATCCCGGCTCCGCCACTTATCTAGCTGTGTGACTTGGGGCAAGTCACTTCACTTCTCTGGGCCTCAGTTACCTCATCTGTAAAATGGGGATGAAAACTGTGAGACCCACGTGGGACAGCCTGATAACCTTGTACCTACCCCAGTGCTTAGAACAGTGCTTTGGCACATAGTAAGCGCTTAATAAATACCATAATTATTACTAGTATCATTATTATAATTGAGAAGTAATAGAACACGGGATTGGGAGTTGGGAGGTCATGGGATCTAATCCCAGTTTTGCCACTCGTCTGCTTTGTGACCTTGGGCAAGTCACTTTATTGGGCCTCAGTTACCTTGTCTGTAAAATGGGGATTGAGACTGTGAGCCCTTCGAGGGACAGGGACAGTGTCCAACACGACTTGCTTGGATCCACCCCAGTGCTTAGTACAGTGCCTGGCACATAGTAAGTGCTTAACAAATACCTCACTTATTATTATTATTCTTTCCCAAGCATTTAGTACAGAGTACAATATAGGGCTCTGCCCATAGTCCCAGGGAAATAATAAAAAACTACTAATTGTGGTATATGTTAAGCGCTTACTATGTGCTCAATACATACCATTGATTAATTGACTTCTCCCTCTTCCCAACTGTAATTCCCTCCTTAATAATAATAATCTTGGTATGTGTTAAGCGCTTACTACGTACAAAGCGCTGTTCTAAGCACTGGGGGGGATTCAAGGTGATCAGGTTGTCCCACGTGGGGCTCACAGTCTTAATCCCCATTTTACAGATGAGGTAACAGGCACAGAGAAGTGAAGTGACATGCCCAAGGTCACAAGGCAGACAAGTGGCAGAACCAGGATTAGAATAATAATAATAATAATTGTGGTATTTGTTAAGCGCTTACTATGTGCAAAGTGCTAAGTGCTGGGGGAGATTACAAGGTAATCAGGTTGTCCCACATGGGGCTCACAATCTTAATCCCCATTTTACAGATGAGGGAACTGAGGCCCAGAGAAGTGAAGTGAGTTGCCCAAAGTCACACAGCTAATAAGTGGCAGAGCCGGGATTAGAACCCATGACCTCTGACTCCCAAGCCATTGAGCCATGCTGCTTCTCAATATAATGATGGTATACGTTGTGAGCCACGCTGCTTATAATAATAATAATAATAATGGCATTTATTAAGTTCTTACTATGTGCAAAGCACTGTTCTAAGCACTGGGGGGGGGTTATAAGGGGATCAAGTTGTCCCTCGAAGGGGCTCACAGTCTTAATCCCCATTTTACAGATGAGGTAACTGAGGCACAAAGAAGTTAAGTGACTTGCCCAAAGTCACACAGCTGACAATTGGCGGAGCTGGGGTTTGAACCCATGACCTCTGACTCCAAAGCGCATGCTCTTTCCACTGAGACATGCTGCTTCTCATGCTGCTTCTGTATGGATAACGCCTAATGAAGCCCTCTGCAACTTCTGGGGCCCAACACTGGAAGACGATGCCTCAGTGTCCAGGGCCACCTCGATCCTACGCTAAGTGGCACGGATTCTAATCCTGCCTTTGCCACTCTGCTGTGCAACCCGAGGCAAGCCATTTAAATAGTCTGTGCCTCCATTTCCTCTGTAAAATGGCATTTCAATACCTGTTCTTCCATATGGGGATTGAGACTGTTCGCCCCATGTGGGACAGGGACCGTGTCCAACTCGATTCGCTTCTATCTACCCCAGCATTTAGTACAGTGCCTGGCATACATTCATTCAGTCGTATCTATTGAGTGCTTACTGTGTGCAGAGCACTGTACTAAGCACTTGAGAAGTACAAGTCGGTAACAGATAGGGATGGTCCCTACCCAACAATGGGCTCACAGTCTAGAAGGGGGAGACAGACAACAAAACAAAACATGTAGACAGGGGTCAAAATCGTCAGAACAAATAGAATTACAGCTAGATGTACATCATTAACAAAATAAATAGTAAATATGTACAAGTAAAATAGAGTAATAAATCTGTACAAATATATATACATATATATATACACCTGTATATATGTATATATGTTTGTACATATTTATGACTCTATTTATTTATTTATTTATTTATTTATTTATTTATTTTACTTGTACATATCTATTCTATTTATTTTATTTTGTTAGTATGTTTGGTTTTGTCTCCCCCTTTTAGACTGCGAGCCCACTGTTGGGTAGGGACTGTCTCTATATGTTGCCAATTTGTACTTCCCAAGCGCTTAGTACAGTGCTCTGCACACAGTAAGCACTCAATAAATATGATTGATGATGATGATGATGATGATATGCAGGTGCTGTGGGGAGGGGAAGAGGAGTAAGCACTTAGCAAATACTACAATTATTATTATTATTTTTACTATTCCCCTTGGACTATAAGCCCCACATGGGAGAGGGACTGTGTCCGAATGGATCACCTTGTCTCTACCCTAAGCTCGAGGGCAGGGAATCTGTTTATTCTATTGTACTCTCCCGAGTGTTTAGTACAGTGCTCGGCACACATTTAGTGTTCAATAATATGACAATGAATGAATGGTTAGAATGACCTCGGTAACCTATGCCTTCTCCCAACTTGATAGAGCTGTGGGAGCCCTATCTTTATTCCTGTTTTCTCCTAGCAGCCGAATGTCTATCCAGGGGAAACTGATTTGCATTCAAGGTACTGAAAGTACAGGAAAATGACTTGAGTTTTGCAGGGAGAGGAGGCAGAGGAGACTTGCCAAACTCAATCTTCGCCCCCTATCACCGAGTATCAGTTTCGTGTGCAATGAATTTGGAGTTGATAAGTCTATACGAAAAGGTAAGGAGCGTGTGTTCAATTATACCTTTAAGCCGGACAAAGCCCTGAAAACCAGGGATTCATTTGAACAGATGAGATAAAACCAAGAGGGATTATCTCTTCCCTACCTCTCAGGGAAAACACACAAACACACACACACACACACACACACACACTTCTCCAACAAAGTTTTCTCTTTCATTTTAAACCCATATATACATTTTCTAGCTGCTTAGCACGATCCTAAGCAGATCTGACTGTTTGGGACGCTCACCTCCTAGACTGTGAGCCCGTCGTTGAGTAGGGACCGTCTCTATATGTAACCGACTTGTACTTCCCAAGCACTTAGTACAGTGCTCTGCACACAATAAGCGCTCAATAAATACGATTGAATGACTGACTGAATGAATGAATTGCTAAAGAGTGTCTGGATCAAATACCTGCATTTTTAAGCTGGGGTTAAGGTGGGTGGGGGGGGACACACAGTGGGTTTTTTGAGTTTTTTTACTGAAGGCTACTTATTCCTATTCTGGACCATTATTTGCATTAGCTGAATAGACCGGAAAATTATTACTGAAATAAAAAAAATTTAATGAATTCAAAGAGGAAAAAAAAGACACTCAATCAAGTCGATTTCACAGCAGTAAATTGCATACCAGCAAGATACGAAGGAACGAAGCTGAAAGGCAATGCATTGAGGAGGGGGTCTCACTTACTTGCGCTGAAGGAGAAGGCAATAATCAACTATGACAGGCACCATATCCTGGGGAGGAATCATAACGAAAAAACGTCAGTGGCATAATCCTGTCAAAAGACATACTAGCAGCACACTATGAGCCCACTGTGGGGTAGGGACTGTCTCTATATGTTGCCAATTTGTACTTCCCAAGCGCTTAGTACAGTGCTCTGCACACAGTAAGCGCTCAATAAATACGATTGATGATGACAGGGGAGGTTTCATTCAGTCCCACGGGGCTGTCAACATTTTCTCTAAACCTAAGCATAGTGGCTACAGCCCGAGCCTGGAAGTCGGAAGGTCATGGGTTCGAATCCCAGTTCTGCCACTTGTCTGCTGGGTGACCTTGGCCAAGTCACTTCACTTCTCTGGGCCTCAGTTACCTTATCTGCAAATGAGACTGTGAGCCCCACATGGGACAGGGACTGGGTCCAACCTGATTTGCTTGTATTTACCCCAGCGCTTAATACAGTGTCTGGCACATAGCGAGCACTTAACCAAAAACATAATTATTATTACTATTATTATTGGGCAGCAGCCATTTCGTAGTTTCAGGTAGATGACTGCGTTTTACTTTTTCTGGGCTGCTTAAACGGGAGACGGGGGGTGGAACACTGAACTTCACCTAATCTAGAAGTTGAAAGAAAACCCCTAGAGATCTTGCCCCCGTGGAGGTCAGTGGGAAATCTTGCAGGGGTCATCATGCCAAAGCACCGAAACACATATGCAATTGCATGACGGGAGAAGAATGAAGGTTTGTGCTGCCCCAAGCGCTAAGTACAGTGCTCTGGAGGAGCATTCATTCATTCAATCATATTTACTCATCACCAATCGTATTTATTGAGCGCTTACTATGTGCAGAGCACTGTACTAAGCGCTTGGGAAGTACAAATTGGCAACAAATAGAGACAGTCCCTACCCAACAGTGGGCTCACAGTCTAAAAGGGGGAGACAGAGAACAAAACCAAACATACTAACAAAATAAAATAAATAGAATAGATATGTACAAATAAAATAAATAAATAAATAGAGTAATAAATATGTACAAACATATATGCATATATACAGGTATATATTTTTTACATATAAATACATATATTTACATATATACATATATTTAATGAGCGCTTACTGTGTGCAGAGCACTGAGAAGCAGCGTGGCTCAGTGGAAAGAGCCCGGGCTTTGGAGTCAGAGGTCATGGGTTCAAATCCCGGCTCCACCAATTGTCAGCTGTGTGACTTTGGGCAAGTCACTTAACTTCTCTGTGCCTCAGTTACCTCATATGTAAAATGGGGAAGAAGACTGTGAGCCCCCGTGGGACAACCTGACCACCCTGTAACCTCCCCTGTGCTTAGAACAGTGCTTTGCACATAGTAAGTGCTTAATAAATGCCATTATTATTATTATTATTATTATTATTATTATTATTATTATTACTAAGCGCTTGGTAAGTACAAATTGGCACCATATAGAGACGGCCCCTACCCAACAATAGGCTCACAGTCTAGAAAGGGGGGACAGACAACAAAACAAAACAAGTAGATAGGTGTCAATACCATCAGAATAGAATTATAGCAGTGCAGCCTACTGGATAGAGCATGGGTCTGGGAATTAGAACTATCTGGGTTTTAGACCCGGCTCTGACACTTGTCTCCTGTGTGACCTTGGGCAAGTCACTTCACTTCTCTGGGCCTCAGTTGCCTCATCTGCAAAATGGAGATTGAGACTGTGAGCCCATGTGGGACAGGGACTGTGTCCAACCTGATTTGCTTGTATCCACGCCAGGGTCTGGCACGTGGTAGGCGCTTGGCAAATGCCACTGAAAAAAAAAAAGGGCTCAACAAATACCACTGATCGATTGATTGATTCTCTTCTGCAGCGTGGCTCAGTGGAAAGAGCCCGGGCTTTGGAGTCAGAGGTCATGGGTTCAAATCCCGGCTCTGCCACTTGTCAGCTGTGTGACTTTGGGCAAGTCACTTAACTTCTCTGGGCCTCAGTTCCCTCATCTGTAAAATGGGGATTAAGACTGTGAGCCCCCCGTGGGACAACCTTACCACCTTGTAACCTCCCCGGTGCTTAGAACAGTGCTTTGCACATAGTAGGCACTTAATAACTGCTATTATTATTATTATTATTATTATTCTGGCCTTGGGACTGGTTGTAGGAAAGGCAGAACAGGACTTAATCCCACAAGACTAATCCAGAATTACAGAAAAAAAGAAGCCTTGGAGGCTTTATCTAGGAATCCAAGATTAGGGCAGTTACAAGCAAAGACAAATTTTTCACTGGAATATAAAAGAAAGATGTTGATGGTACATAAGAGTCAAGAATTTTGTTTCGGACAAAATTTGAGCCAACTGACTGCTGATATTTGTACTTTAGGCTGAAATTCTAAGAAAACCAGAGCAGGAGGGCATTGGGAGAAGACATGCATAAAAGTGTCTTAGGTACATGGAGGGGGTGACGGTGAATTCCATTAAGGCCATTTGGATTGTGAATGTTTATTTAGATCTCATCCCTGCAGAGCCAAGGGAAATGCAACCTGATGGAATCGCAGAGGCTCCTCCCGGTAACATTAATATTTGAAGATGCCCTTCCGACCTAGATATTCATCTAGCTATTTCGTGGCCACCCACAGGTCTTAACTGGAGGCTTAAAAAACAAAACCCCAGATCCCCCCTCCTTGTGTCCACCCAAATATATATTTTCAGCCCCCTTTTCTACGCCTGGTGCTTCTAGACTGTAAGCCCGGTGTGGGTAGGGATTGTGTATTTCTGAATTGTACTTTCCAAGCATTTAGAACAGTGCTCTGCATACAGTTAGCGCTCAATAAATACGACAATGAGTTACAAGGTCTTCCAAATTCCATGTTTATTCCCATTCCCTGGAAGCCTCTGCTGCTAACCTCCTCACTGGGCCTTGTTCTCACTTATCCCGCCATCGACCCCCGGCCCACTTCCTCCCCCTGGCCTGGAATGCCCTCCCTCTGCACATCCGCCCAGCTAGCTCTCTTCCTCCCTTCAAAGCCCTACTGAGAGCTCACCTCCTCCAGGAGGCCTTCCCAGACTGAGCCCCCTTTTTCCTCTCCTCCTCCCCATCCCCCCCAGTCCTACCTCCTTCTGCTCCCCACAGCACTTGTATAGATTTGTACAGATTTATTACTCTATTTATTTCACTTGTACATATTTACTATTCTACTAATTTTGTTAATGCTGTGCATATAGCCATAATTCTATTTGTTCTGATGATTTTGACACCTGTCTACATGTTTTGTTTTGTTGTCTGTCTCCCCCTTCTAGACTGCGAGCCCGTTGTTGGGTAGGGACTGTATACGTTGCCGACTTGTACTTCCCAAGCACTTAGTACAGTGCTCGGCACACAGTAAGAGCGTGGCTCAGTGGAAAGAGCCCGGGCTTTGGAGTCAGAGGTCATGGGTTCGAATCCCAGCTCCACCATATGTCTACTGTGTGAACTTGGGCAAGTCACTTCACTTCTCTGAGCCTCAGTTCCCTCATCTGGAAAATGGGGATTGACTGTGAGTCCCATGTGGGACAACCTGATCACCTTGTATCCCCCCCCAGCGCTTAGAACAGTGCTTTGCACATAGTAAGCGCTTAACAAATGCCATAATTATTATTATTATTATTTATGAATTAATTAATTCATTCATTCAATTTTATTTATTGAGCACTTACTGTGTGCAGAGCACTGTACTAAGCACTTGGGAAGTCCAAGTTGGCAACATATAGAGACGGTCCCTACCCAACAGCGGGCTCACAGTCTAGAAGGGGGAGACAGAGAACAAAACAAAACATATTAACAGAATAAAATAAATAGAATAAATATGTACAAGTAAAATAAATGAATAAATAGAGTAATAAATACGTACAAACACATATACATATATACAGGTGCTGTGGGGAAGGGAAGGAGGTAGACTGTGAGCCCACTGTTTAACTATGAGCCCACTGTTGGGTAGGGACTGTCTCTATATGTTGCCAACTTGTACTTCCCAAGCGCTTAGTACAGTGCTCTGCACACAGTAAGCGCTCAATAAATACAATTGATGGTGATGATGATGATGATGAGGTAAGGTGGGGGGATGGAGAGGGGGAGGAGGGGAAGAGGAAGGGGGGCTCAGTCTGGGAAGGCCTCCAATAAATACGACTGACTGAATGAATGAAATTAGAGCACTGGGCTACAAGACAGAAGGCCTGGGTCTGCCACTTTATCGGCCGCGTGGCCTGGACAAGCCATGTTTTTTGTGCCTCAGTTTCCTCTATCTCAACCTCACAGGGGCGTGTTGACAAATGAGAAAATCCACGCTGAGCCTCTGGAGAAAAGGTGGCACATACTACGTACAGCTGACAATCTCTCTTGGGGTTCAAAAGAGGGAGTCATATCACTGTAAAATTGTGGCCTAGTGGAAAGATTCCAGGATTGGGACTCAAGAGACCTGGCTTTTTGTGCCAGCTCCACCACTAGCCTGATGGGGTGACCTTGGGCATGTAGTCACTTAACCTCTCTGGGCCTCAGTCTCTTCATCTATAAAATGGGCCTATGATAACTCTTCTCCCTACTTCTTAGACTACCAGCCCTACAGTCCAATCTGACTATCTTTACACTCAACACAGTGCTCGGCACAGCGTAGTGGATAGAGCACAGGCTTGGTGGATAAGAGCACAGGCTTGGAAGTCAGAAGGTCATGGGTTCAAATCCCAGCTCTGACACTTGTCTGCTGTGTGACCTTGGGCAGGTCACCTCACTTCTTTGGGTGTTAGTTACCTCATCTGTAAAATGGGGATCAAGACCATGAGCCCCATGTGGGACTGGGACTGTGTCCAATCCAATTGGCTCGTATTCATTCACTCATTCAATCGTATTTATTGAGCGCTTACTGTGTGCAGAGCACTGTACTAAGCGCTTGGGAAGCACAAGTTGGCAACATATATCCACCCCAGTGTTTAGTACAGTGCCTGGCACACAGTAAGTGCTTAGCAAATATCACAATTATTATTAGTAGTAGGGAGCACTTATATAAACCATCATTCTCATCAGATTTTAAAAGTGAAAAATGGATCAGGGTAAGAGTTACTCTACCAGCCAAAATGATCCTTCTACTGATTGAGTTTGATGACCCTACTCACGTCTTCAGACTTCATGGACACCAAAATCAATCAGTGATATTTATTGAGCGCTTACTATGTGCAGAGCACTGTTCGAAGTGTTTGGGAGCGTACAATACAACAGACTTAGCAGAAACGTTCCCTGCCCGTAACCAGCTTAGAGTCGCTGGGCAGACCAAAGATGGGAGGAAACAAAAACCACTAAGGGTCCAAGGGAAATGTAGGAAAAAAGGCTAATAATAATGATGGCATTTATTAAGTGCTTACTATGTGCAAAGCACTGTTCTAAGCGCTGGGGAGGTTACAAGGTGATCAGGTTGTCCCACGTGGGGCTCACAGTCTCAATCCCCATTTTACAGATGAGGTAACTTAGGCCCAGAGAAGTTAAGTGACTTGCCCAAAGTCACACAGCTGACAAGTGGTGGAGCCGGGATTTGAACCCATGACCTCTGACTCCAAAGCCCGTGCTCTTCTCCACTGAGCCACTCTGCTTCTCTAAGGCTAATAACAAGAACAATAATAATAATTATGGTATTTGTTAAGAGCTGACTATGTGCCAGACATAACAATAATAATTATAATTATAATAATATTATATTATATATATAATATATATAATAATAATAATAATAAGTGCTTACTATGTGCCAGGCACAAAGCGCTAGGGTGGATACAAGCGAATCAGGTCGGACACAGCCCCTGTCCCAGGTGGGACTTACAGTTTCAATCCTCATTTTTACAAATGAGGTAACTGAGGCCCGGAGAAGTGAAGCGACTTGCCCAAGGTCACACAGCGGACAAGTGGCAGAGCCAGGATTAGAACCCACTACCTTCTGACTCCCAAGCCCGTGCTCTATCCACTAGACCATGCTGCTTCTCTATATAACGGCACGGGCACAGTGAGCTGCTGATCTTTTTGTTTTGTTGTCTGTCTCCCCCTTCTAGACTGTGACCCGTTGTTGGGTAGGGACCATCTCTATCTGTTGCCGACTTGAACTTCCCGAGCGCTTAGTACAGTGCTCTGTATCCAGTAAGCGCTCAATAAATACGATTGAATGAAGGAAGGAAGGAAGGAAGGAAGGAAAAGGCAGTTTTAGAGGAACATTTCATCGAACCCTTTTTGGATGTTCAGAACGCTCAGAGGCTCCACATGGCTCCAGGGAAAAAGAGGAGTTCCCTGATGGAGCAGGCCCTCGGGACCAGGGAATATTCAGGCACAGAGGCTGGAAAACCAGGAGACGGAATGCCATCTGCTGGACAAACATCTTTATTCCAGCTTTTCCCGACAGTCTCCACCACAGTTCACCCCTGCAAACTGAGGCTGACTGCAATTTTATCGAGGCCATCACTTGAGTGGGGACAGTTCTCCAACTAAATAGCCCGTCAGGCAATGGGGGCCCACAAGTGTCTATCACACGTCTCCCAAGAATTTCATGTTCCTTGAGGGCAGTGGAGGAAAACCCAACCTCCTCCTTCTGTACGTCAAAGGTGGCCTCGCTACCTTATTAGCCAAAAATCAACAGGGTGGTGGGTTTTCCCCCATTCTTTCCACACCTCTTGCGAAAAAGCCATTTCCACTCGAAGCAGTGTGGTCTAATCGATAGAGTATGGCTCTGGGAGCCAGAAGGACCTGGGTTCTAATCCCACTTCTGCCCCTTAATAATAATAATAATAATGGCATTTATTGAGCACTTACTATGTGCAAAGCACTGTTCTAAGCGCTGGGGAGGTTACAGGGTGATCAGGTTGTCCCACGGGGGGCTGACAGTCTTCATCCCCATTTTACAGATGAGGTAACTGAGGCCCAGAGAAGTGAAGTGACTTGCCCAAAGTCACACAGCTGACGATTGGCAGAGCCGGGATTTGAACCCATGACCTCTGACTCTAAAACCCGTGCTCTTTCCACTGAGCCACGCTGCTTCTCCTGTGCCCCTTGGGTGTCGTGTGACCTTGGGCAAGTCACTTCACTTCTCTGGGCCTGAGTTACCTTATCGGCAAAATGGGGACTAAGACTGTGAACACAATGTCGGAAAGAGTATGTGTCCAATCCAATCACCTTGTATCTATCCCAGCACTTAGTACAGTGCCTGGTGCATAGTAAGGGCTTAATAAATACCATCAATTAAAAAATCCTTTCAGGCAATCAGTTGTATTCACTGAGCACCTACTGTGTGCAGAGTACTGTACTAAGCACTTGGGAGAATACAACAATGTAACAGAGGGTTATTTTTCTTTTTGATGGCATTTATTAAAGCGCTTACTATGTGCAAAGCACTGTTCTAAGCGCTGGAGAGGTTACAAGGAGATCAAGTTGCCCCACGGGGGGCTCGCAGTCTTCATCCCCATTTTACAGATGAGGTCACTGAGGCACAGAGAAGTGAAGTGACTTGCCCAAAGTCACACAGCTGACAATTGACAGAGCCGGGATTTGAACCCAGGACCCCTGACTCCAAAGCCTGTGCTCTTTCCACCGAGCCACGCTGCGTTGGTAGACGCATTCCCTGCCCACAACGAGCTTACAGTCTAGAGGACAGAGGCCCATTACCTGGAAACCCCCAACCCTATGTCACCAAGTGCCCTTCCTTTCCCCAGCTGAAATCCTATCCGACTGAACCATCGATCAATCAATCAATCATATTTATTGAGCGCCTACTGTGTGCACAGCACTGTACTAAGCGCTTGGGAAGTACAAGTTGGCAACATATAGAGACAGATCCTACCCAACAGTGGGCTCACAGTCAATCAATCAATCAATTAATCAACTGTATTCATTGATCTACAAAGTTCTACCTGGAAATGTTGCTCCATCACTTGGATTTTGCCCTGGTCCGGGCACTTCTTCAAAGCTTTATCGGCACAATGGAACAGGATTTCTACCATCTGCAAAGATAAAGTACGATACTAAGTCAACCGCAACGAGAAGTTCAAAAACAATATCATCCCTCCAAAGTTTTCTCCAGCTCTTTCCCAGTTGCTCAAATCACTAATTTCCAATTGTCGTTAAGGATGATCCACTTAAAAGGTAGGAATATGGTCAGAATTGGCCCCCGGTTTTCGTTAAGAAACTTTTGTAGATTGTCCGTATCTTTCTAGAGCTTGCATAGTCTGCAAATATCAACTCAACCTATCATAAGATATGGAGGCTTATTTCCTTTAGTAATCCGAAGTGGTTTCCTCTTGTCTGGAGTTAATCTCAAACCAAAAAAATATGTTAGTCAACGGTATTTACTAAATGCTTGCATTACACAGAGCTCTGTACCGAGCCCAATGAAAGAAACACAGTCCCTGCCCTCAAGAAGTTTAAAACTTAATGGAGAGACCTGCTAAGGGAAAGACAGTTTGCCATATTCATACTTATCCTCAGGACTTAAGTGTGTACCTATATGTATGTCTAATCAATTGTATATTCCACTATTTATTTTGATTACTCTGTGGATAGAGCCCGGGCCTGGGAATCAGAAGGTCACGGGTTCTAATCCAAGCTCCGACACTTGTCTGCTATATGACTGTGGGCAAGTCACTTCACTTCTCTGTGCCTCAGTGACCTCATTTGTAAAATGAGGATTGAGACTGTAAGCTCCATGTGGGGCAGGGGACTGTGTCCAACCTGATTTGCTTGGATCCACCCCAGAAATTAGAACAGTGTCTGGCACACAGTAAGTGCTCAACAAATACCACTGTTATTAATAACAATGATAATATTAACAATAATAATAATGATAACTGTTTCCCTCATCAAATTAAAAGCCTCTTATGGGCTCCTTGTTATACTGTACTCTCCCAAGCACTTAGAACAGTAGCATCCGATAAATACCATTGACTGATGTGTTATGTGCTTGTTTTGTGCTTGGAAGACATTTAGTACAGCGCATTAGACTCACTGGGCACTCAAATACAGAGAATCAATCCATTAATCAATCAATCAATTGCATTTATTGAGCACTTACTGTGTGCAGAGCACTGTACTAAGCACTTGGGAAGTACAAGTTGGCAACATATAGAGACAGTCCCTACCCAACAGTGGACTCACAGTCTAAAAGGGGGAGAGAAGCAGGGTGGGTCAATGGAAAGAACCCGGGCTTTGGAGTCAGAGGTCCCAGCTCTGCCAATGGTCAGCTGTGTGACTTTGGGCAAGTCACTTAACTTCTCTGTGCCTCAGTTCCCTCATCTGTAAAATGGGGATTAAGACTGCGAGCCCCCCCGTGGGACAACCTGATCCCTTTGTAACCTCCCCAGCGCTTAGAACAGTGCTTTGCACATAGTAAGCACTTAATAAAATGCCATCATTATTATTATTACTATTACTTCAACCTCTTCCTGCGTCACGGGAGAGGTACTGGGAAGAGGACGATTCAGATCAGCAGCTGGGTTGATGACTGGGCCTAGAAAAGTGGGTCAGGGGTGAAAAAAGGGAGCCAGTCAGGGTGACGCAGAAGGGAGTGGGAGAGAGGGAAAGGCGGGCTTAGTCAGGGAAGGCCTCTTGGAGGAGATGGGCCTGCAAGAAGGTGTTGAAGCAGGGGGGAGAGGGTGCGGAAATAAGGCTTTGAAGGGAAGGAGCCCCCCAAAGCTTCCCCAGAAGCTGCCAGAGAGCTGGCACTGAGCATGGAGTAATGAATAGAGCACCGGCCTTGGAGTCAGAAGGTCAAGGATTCTAATCCCGATTCCACCACTTGCCTGCTGTGTGACCTTAGGCAAGTCCTTTCACTTCTCTAGCTGCCAGAGAACCAGGAGCTGCCAAAGAGCTGGCACTCAACATGGCGTAGCGAATAAGCGCTTAATAAATGCCATCATTATTATTATTATTATTTGGTTGTACTTATTGAGCACTTATTGCATGCAGAGCACTGTAGTAAGCACTTGGGTGAGTATAGTATAACAATCAACAGACATTCCCTGACCACAACGAGCTTACAGACTAGCGAATGACCGTTGGTCGACTGGGACAGTTAACGGGCCAGCGGAAGGAAGCCCGTCGCCCTTTGGGTATTCCGTGATGTCCGGCCGGATGGTGCCCGATGAAACCCGGGAAATGAGAAGAAAATTCCGCATCCGATGGGAAATGACCTGGCTGGGGCTGGGGGGGGGCCTTCCTTACCAAATCTGGGTTTCGAGATGTAACATAGATTAGTTTCCAGGAGAGTTAAACCTCTCAGCTAAATGATCCAGCCTGGATCCTCTCCCCCTCTCCATCTCCTTCCCTTCCCCACAGCACCTCTCTCTCTATATATATGTTTGTACGTATTTATTACTCTATTTATTTATTTTACTTCATCATCAATCGTATTTATTGAGCGCTTACTGTGTGCAGGGCACTGTACTAAGCGCTTGGGAAGTACAAGCTGGCAACATATAGAGACAGTCCCTACCCAATAGTGGACTCACAGTCTAAAAGGGGGAGACAGAGAACAAAACCAAACATACTAACAAAATAAAATAAATAGAATAGATATGTACAAGTAAAATAAATAAATAGAGTAATAAATACGTACAAACATATATACATATATACAGGTGCTTGTACATATTCTATTTATTTTATTTTGTTAATATGTTTGGTTTTGTTCTCTGTCTCCCCCTTCTAGACTGTGAACCCACTGTTGGGTAGGGACTGTCTCTATATGTTGCCAACTTGTACTTCCCAAGCGCTTAGTACAGTGCTCTGCACACAGTAAGCGCTCAATAAATACAATTGAATGAATGAATGAATTGAATGAATAGAGCACAGGCCTCAGAGTCAGAAGGTCAAGGATTCTAATCCCGATTCCACCACTTGCCTGCTGTGTGACCTTTCACACAGTCCTTTCACTTCTCTGGGCCTCAGTTACCTCTTCTGTAAAATGGGGACTGAGACTGTGAGCCCCACGTGGGGACACGGACTGTGCCCAACTCCGACTGCTTGGATTCATTCATTCATTCAGTCGTATTTATTGAGCGCTTACTGTGTGCAAAGCACTGTACTAAGCGCTTGGGAAGGACAAGTTGGCGACGTATAGAGACAGTCCCTACCCAACAACGGGCTCACACTCTGGCTAATGAGTAGCAAAGCACCCTAACATTGGGCACCAACACCCTAAGAGTCACGCTGGGTTGGAAAGTTAAGAATAACAATAATAATAACTGTGGTATTTGTTAAGCGATTACTCTCTTTAGTCTACTACTGTCCACCTCTGCATGAGTGGGGGTATTCTCCTCAGTGAGTGACTCCCTTAATCCAGGCTGACTAAATGGACTTTTTCAAAATACTCACGTGTATTTCCCATATCATGACCTGAATACTTGTTTTAAATTAACTGTGGTGGGTTGCATGAACTGGTTTTCATTTTACATGCTTGGAATTGGGGCCTAAACTCAACTTACAAATGTACAGAAAATGCTTTGCAAATCAGTAGACTCTGAGACCTTGGATCCACCCCAGTGCTTAGTATAGTGTCTGGCACATAGAAAGTGCTTAATGGATACTATTATTATTATTATTATCATTATTTTTGTTGTTACCGAGGGAAGGGCAGATTCGCGGCTGGGGCTCGAGCGAACCCCGAGAGCAAGGTTGCTCTTCTCCTCCACGAGTGTGGGGAGGGAAACCACATTCCAATAATAATAATAATGATGGTATTTGTTAAGCGCTTTCTACGTGCATAGCACTGTTCTAAGCGCTGGGGAGGTTACAAGGTGATCAGGTTGTCCCACGTGGGGCTCACAGTGTTAATCCCCATTTTCCAGATGAGGTAACTGAGGCCCAGAGAAGTGAAGTGACTTGCTCAAATCAATCAATCAATCAATCAATCGTATTTATTGAGCGCTTACTATGTGCAGAGCACTGTACTAAGCGCTTGGGAAGTACAAATTGGCAACACATAGAGACAGTCCCTACCCAACAGTGGGCTCACAGTCTAAAAGGGAGAGACAGAGAACAAAACCAAACATACCAACAAAATAAAATAAATAGGATAGAAATGTACAAGTAAAATAAATAAATAAATAAATAAATAGAGTAATAAATATGTACAACCATATATACATATATACAGGTGCTGCGGGGAACGGAAGGAGGTAAGATGGGGGGATGGAGAGGGGGACGAGGGGGAGAGGAAGGAAGGGGCTCAGTCTGGGAAGGCCTCCTGGAGGAGGTGAGCTCTCAGCAGGGCCTTGAAGGGAGGAAGAGAGCGAGCTTGGTGGAGGGGCAGAGGGAGGTCATTCCAGGCCCAGGGGAGGACGTGGGCCGGGGGTCGATGGCGGGACAGGCGAGAGCGAGGCCCGGTGAGTAGGTTAACGGCGGAGGAGCGGAGGGTGCGGGCTGGGCTGGAGAAGGAGAGAAGGGAGATTGAGGGAGGAGGGGACGAGGGGATGGACAGCCTTGAAGCCCAGGGTGAGGAGTTTCTGCCTGATGCGCAGATTGATTGGTAGCCATTGGAGGTTTTTGAGGAGGGGAGTAATATGCCCAGAGCGTTTCTGGACAGAGCGTTTCTCTGTGCTCAAAGTCACACAGCTGACAAGGGGCGGAGCCAGGATTTGAACCCATGACCTCTGAGTCCAAAGCCCGGGCTCTTTCCACTGAGCCACAGTGCTTCTCCATGCACCACACCCTCTCCCCTCTCCAAAGCCCAAATCAACACCCAGATACTAGAGCCCACAAAGACGGGCTGCATGGCCTAGTGGAAAGAACACGGGCCCAGGAGTGAGGAGGCTCCTTCATTCATTCATTCAATCGTATTTATTGAGCGCTTACTGTGTACAGAGCACTGGACTAAGCGCTTGGGAAGTACAAGTTGGCAACATACAATGTTGGCAACATTTGAGGTCTGGCTCAAATCCCGGCTCCGCCACTTGTCTGCTATGTGGCCTTGGGCAAGTCACAACTTCTCTATGGCTCAGTTGCCTCATCTGTAAAATGGGGATTAAGTACCAGTTCTTCCTCCCACTTGGGCTGTGAGCCCAATGTGGAATAGGCACTGTGCCCGGTCTGACTGTATTGTACCTACCCCAGTGCTTGGCACCAAGAAAGCACTTAGCTAAAAACCCCAATTATCACAATGGCAACTATAGTCCCACGTACTTAAGGACACACAAATGCCCCTTTGCTACCGCCCAGACTTCCTCCATGCAATCACCGCATGACATATCATAACCTCCCTCCAACCACCGCACCCAAAAGTATTCTGGCAAACACATATTCATCACCAGCAGGAAATCATCATCATCAATCGTATTTATTGAGCGCTTACTGTGTGCAGAGCACTGTACTAAGCGCTTGGGAAGTACAAGTTGGCAACATATAGAGACAGTCCCTACCCAACAGTGGGCTCACAGTCTTAAATGGGGAGACAGAGAACAAAACCAAACATACTAACAAAATAAAATCAATAGAATAGATATGTACAATTAAAATACATAAATAAACAGAGTAATAAATCTGTACAAACATATATACAGGTGCTGTGGGGAAGGGAAGGAGGTAAGATGGGGGGATGGAGAGGGGGACGAGGGGGAGATGCAGGAAATGCACTTCTACTTTCGTGTTTGTGAATGAGGAGAATTGAAAGCACCCAGCTTTGGTGGCCCAGGAATCATTTCATTCAAGTAAGACTTAAGTGCTCTACTTATAATGCCAGAATTTTATTTTTTGCATTAAAATGAGTTAATAAGAGGACTGAGGATGCTTCTGTTGTGAGAGTTTTAAAATTACTGAGCTATTAATTTTAAATTAAAAAGAACCTTCTAGTATATGTTGCCGATTTGTGCTTCTCAAGCGCTTAGTACAGTGCTCTGCACATAGTAAGCGCTCAATAAATACGATTGAATGAATGAATTCATCCTTCCCCCTGCAGACACACACACAAACGCACCTAACAACAGGAGACAGGGAAGTCCCATGGACCGAGCACGGAGCTGAGATTCAGAGGACCTAGGTTCTAGTTCCGCCTCTGCCATTAGCCTCCTGGGTGGGTGACGCTGAATACATCACAATCAAACAATGGTATCAATCAATCAATCAATCAATCAATCGTATTTATTGAGCGCTTACTGTGTGCAGAGCACTGTACTAAGCGCTTGGGAAGTACAAGTTGGCAACATATAGAGCCGGTCCCTACCCAACAGTGGGCTCACAGTCTAGAAGGGGGAGGCAGACAACAAAA
This sequence comes from Tachyglossus aculeatus, assembly GCF_015852505.1. NCBI lineage: Eukaryota > Metazoa > Chordata > Mammalia > Monotremata > Tachyglossidae > Tachyglossus > Tachyglossus aculeatus. Next base: position 66,688,134 of record NC_052066.1, read on the forward strand.
CCAAACATATTAACAAAATAAAATAAATAGAATAGATATGTACAAGTAAAAGAAATAGAGTAATAAATATGTACAAACATATATACAGGTGCTGTGGGGAAGGGAAGGAGGTAAGGCGGAGGGGGGGAAGGAGGTCACACAGCAGACAAGCGGGGGAGCCGGGGTTAGACCCCAAAATCCTAAAAACGCGGTCTAGTGGAAAGAGGGTGGGCCTTGGGAGTCAGAAGTTTTGGGTTTTCATCCCACCTCTGTCACAAGTCTGCTGTGTGACCTTAGGCAAGTCACTTAACTTCTCTGTGCCTCGGTTATTCCATCTGTAAAGTGGGGATTAAGACTGTGAGCCCCATGTGGGACAGGGACTGTGTCCAACCTAATATTTATTTTACTTGTACCTATCTATTCTATTTATTTTATTTTGTTATTATGTTTGGTTTTGTTGTCTGTCTCCCCCTTCTAGACTGCGAGCCCACTGTTGGGTAGGGACCGTCTCTATATGTTGCCAGCTTGTACTTCCCAAGTGTACAGTGCTCTGCACACAGTAAGCGCTCAATAAGTACCACTGATTGACTGATTGATTCTTCCGACTCCCAAGCCCGGGCTCTATCTGCTGGGCCAGGCTGTTTTCCAAGTTCGGGGCTCCCCGGGATTCAGAGAAGTAGGAAAAAGGGGGACGCACGCACCACTGGCTACCCTCGTCTGGCGTCCCCCCAAAAATCCGGGAGTCTCGGGGGCAACCTGGAGGCTTGGGAGCTCTCCCCGGGGCATCAGACACGGGGTTAATCGACCATGACAGGGAATGAGTCACGGGCTCCTCGGTCTCCACTACACCATTCTTTTCTTAATTGACAGTTGCAAGATAATTCTTGCCCATACAGTTGCCCAATCACTAGGAGACTCACTCCAGCACAGGATTAGGGGCTGAAATAGGCCAGATCTAAGCCGGGGAAATAACCCCGGCCCCTCCACTCCCAACACACACATACAATTTTTTGTTGTTGGTTTTTCCTCACAAACGCTAATGAATAGAGTCAACTCAATTATCTGGGGATTATCCAGGCCTCTGGCTTGCTTCCTGCTGCTTGCCTGCCTCTGGACCCTTCCCAGCCTATTATTTGTACACATCTATTCTATTTATTTTATTTTGTTAATATGTTTGGTTTTGTTGTCTGGCTCCCCCTTCTAGACTGTGAGCCCGCTGTTGGGTAGGGACCGTCTCTAGATGTTGCCAACTTGGACTTCGCAAGCGCTTAGTACAGTGCTCTGCACACAGTAAGCGCTCAATAAATACGATTGATTGATTGATTGATTAGTACCTTCACTCATGGGTGGTTTGGGGGGCGGAGAGGTGCGGAAGGGACGCCCAAGCTAGCCATTTTGGCCACCTGTTGGCCTCTCCGGCTAAAACTAATCCCCGGCCCACGTCCTCCCCCTGGCCTGGAATGCCCTCCCTCTGCCCATCTGCCAAGCTAGCTCTCTTCCTCCCTTCAAAGCCCTACTAAGAGCTCACCTCCTCCAGCAGGCCTTCCCACACTGAGCCCCCCTTTTCCTCTGCTCATTCATTCATTCATTCAATCATATTTATTGAGCACTTACTGTGTGCAGAACAATGTAATAATAATAACAATAATAATGTTGGCATTTGTTAAGTGCTTAAAATGTGCAAAGCACTGTTCTAAGAGCTGGGGGGGATACAAAGCGATCAGGTTGTCCCATGTGGGGCTCACTCTTAATCCCCATTTTACAGATGAGGTAACTGAGGCTCAGAGAAGTTAAGTAGGGACCATCTCTATATGTTGCCAACTTGTACTTCCCAAGCACTTAGTACAGTGCTCTGCACACAGTAAGCACTCAATAAATATGATTGATTGATTGATTAAGTAACTTGCCCAAGGTCACACAGCAGACATGTGGCGGAGGCAGGATTTGAACCCATGACCTCTGACTCCAAAGCCCGAGCTTTTTCCACCGAGTCACACTGCTCCTCATAATGATGGCATCTATTAAGCGCTTACTATGTGCAAAGCACTGTTCTAAGCACTGGGGAAGTTACAAGGTGATCAGGTTGTCCTACGGGGGGCTTACAGTCTTAATCCCCATTTCACAGATGAGGTAACTGAGGCCCAGAGAAGTGAAGTGACTTGCCCAAAGTCACACAGCTGACAATTGGCGGAGCGGGGATTTGAACCCCTGACCTCTGACTCCAAAGCCCAGGCTCTTTCCACTGAGCCACGCTGCTTCTCTACTAAGAGCTTGGGAAGTACAAGTTGGCAACATATAGAGACGGTCCCTATCAATCAATCAATCAATCGTATTTATTGAGCGCTTACTGTGTGCAGAGCACTGTACTAAGCGCTTGGGAAGTCCAAGTTGGCAACATATAGAGACGGTCCCTACCCAACAGTGGGCTCACAGTCTAATCTAGTGGGCTCCTCCTCCCCTCCCCATCGCCCCCGCTCCCTCCCTCTGCTCTACCCCCTTCCCCGCCCCACAGCACTTGTGTGTACATTCAGCTCTTAGAACAGTACTTGGCACACAGTAAGCGCTTAACAAATGCCATCACTATTATGATTATTATCATATGCACATATTTATTACTCTATTTTATTAATGATAGCGTGGCTCAGTGGAAAGAGCCCGGGCTTGGGGGTCGGAGGTCATGGGTTCTAATCCCGGCTCTGCCATTTATCGGCTGTGTGACTTTGGGCAAGTCACTTCACTTCTCTGGGCCTCAGGTCCCTCATCTGTAAAATGGGGATGAAGACTGTGAGCCCCAAGTGGGACAACCTGATCACCTTGTATCCCTCCAGGGCTTAGAACAGTGCTTGGCACATAGTAAGCGCTTAATAAATACCATCATTATTATTATTATTATCTATAATTCTATTTATTTATTTTGATGCTATTGATGGCTGTTTACTTGTTTTGTTTTCCATCTCCCCCTTCTAGACCGTGAGCCCGTTGTTGGGTAGGGATTGTCTCTATCTGTTGCCGAATTGTACTTTCCAAGCGCTTATTACAGTGCTCTGCACACAGTAAGCGCTCAATAAATACGATTGATTGATTGATTGATTGATAGGGACCGTCTCTATATGTTGCCAACTCGTACTTCCCAAGTGCTTAGTAGAGAAGCAGCGTGGCTCAGTGGAAAGAGCCCGGGCTTTGGAGTCAGAGGTCAGGGGTTCAAATCCCCGCTCCGCCAATTGTCCGCCAATAAATTGGGAGTCAGAGGTCATGGGTTCTAATCCCGGCTCTGCCACTTATCAGCTGTGTGACTTTGCACAAGTCACTTGCCTCAGTCACCTCAACTATAAAATAGGGATTAAGACTGTTAGCCCCAAGTGGGATAACCTGATCACCTTGTATACACCCCCAGTGCTTAGCACAGTGCTTCACACGTAGTAAGCGCTTAACAAATACCATCATGTAAGTGCTTAATATAGTGCTCTGCACATACTAAGTGCTTAACAAATGCCATCATGTAAGCGCTTAGTATAGTGTTCTGCATGCAGCAAGTGCTCAATAAATACGACTGAATGAAGGAATAAATACGACTGAATGAATGAATAAATGAATTCATTTTTAGACTGTGAGCCCACTGTTGGGTAGGGACTGTCTCTATATGTTGCCTATTTGTACTTCCCAAGCGCTTAGTACAGTGCTCTGTACATAGTAAGCGCTCAATAAATACGATTGATGATGACGATGAATGAAAGTGTGTTGGGAGAGAGGTGGGAACTGCCGTGTGTCCTGCTCTAACCCTGGTTCTCCTCGAGGACCCGTGCCCGTGAATAGATTTTTAGACTGTGAGCCCACTGTTGGGTAGGGACCGTCTCTATATGTTGCCAACTTGTACTTCCCAAGTGCTTAGTACAGTGCTCTGCACCCAGTAAGTGCTCAATAAATACGATTGATTGATTGATTGATTGATTGAATAGGCCATAACTGGCAGGAATTACAGTCAAGCTCCCTCAGCAGGGCACTGGACGTGAAAAATTAGAGGGCGAGTGCATCCGGGCCTCCGACTACTCACCCGATCCGCCACTACGGCCTTTCTCTTGCCGGCGTCCCCCGTCAAGCCTGTGGAGAAAGGGGTCAAGAGGCAGTTGAGTCCCATTTCCTCAATCATCCTAGTATCCTATCCTCGTAACCCCCCGCGTTACCTCCTTCCCCTCCCCACAGCACCTGTATATATGTTTGTACGTATTTATTACTCTATTTATTTATTTTACTTGTACATATTTATTTTATTTTGTTAATATGTTTGGTTTTGTTGTCTGTCTCCCCCTCCTAGACTGTGAGCCCATTGTTGGGTAGGGACCGTCTCTCTATGTTGCCAACTTGTACTTCCCAAGCGCTTAGTACAGTGCTCTGCACACAGTAAGTGCTCAGTACAATTGACTGATTGATTGACTTGCCCAAAGTCACACTGCTGACAAGTGGCAGAGCCGGGATTAGAACCCATGACCTCTGACCCCCAAGCCCGGGCTCTTTCCACTGAGCCACGCTGCTTCTCCGGCTCCGGCTCTAATCCCGGCTCTGCCACTTCTCTGCTGAGTGACGTGGGCAAGTCACTTCACTTCTCAGTTGTCTGTAAAATGAGGATTCATTCATTCATTCAATCGTATTTATTGAGCGCTTACTGTGTGCAGAGCACTGGACTAAGCGCTTGGGAAGTACAAGTTGGCAACGTATAGAGACGGTCCCTACCCACCAGTGGGCTCACAGTCTAGAAGGGGGAGACAGAGAACAAAACAAAACATATTAACAAAATAAAATAAATAGAATAAATATGTACAAATAAAATAGAGTAATAAATCCGTACAAACATATATACATATATACAGGTGCTGTGGGGAGGGGAAGGAGGTAGGGTGGGGGGGATGGGGAGGGGGAGGAGGGGGCTGAGTGTGGGAAGGCCTCCTGGAGGAGGTGAGCTCTCAGTAGGGCATTGAAGGGAGGAAGAGAGATTAAGACTGTGAGCCCCAACTGGGACAAGGACTGTGTCCAACCTGATTAGTTAGTATCTACCTCAGCGCTTAGTAATAATAATAATAATGATGGCATTTATTATGCGCTTACTATGTGCAAAGCACTGTTCTAAGCGCTGGGGAGTTTACAAGGTGATCAGGTTGTCCCATGGGGGGCTCACAGCTTAATCCCCATTTTACAGATGAGGTCACTGAGGCCCAGAGAAGTGAAGTGACTTGCCCAAAGTCACACAGCCGACAAGTGGCAGAGCCGGGATTTGAACCCATGATCTCTGACTCCAAAGCCCGGGCTCTTTCCACTGAGCCACGCTGCTTCTCAAGCAGTTAACCAATACCAGAAAATAATATATAAAATAACCAATCTGCGGATCCCTGAGTGAACTCACGATGCTCTCTGGCCACGGACTCAGCCCGTCACCAGACAACAAGGCGACCAAAGGACCTGGAGCCCACAACCTTGCCCTAGGCTGGGCTGCCACAAGAATTTCTGCCTATTATTATCATTAGTAATAATAACAATAATAATAATGATTATAGTATTTGTTAAGTGCTTACTATGTGCCAGACACTGTACTAAGTGCTGGGGTGGCTATAAGCAAATTGAATTGGCCACGGTCCCTGTCCCAGGTGGGGCTCGAAGTCTCAATCTCCATTTTCAGCGTGGCTCAGTAGAAAGAGCACAGGCGTGGGAGCCAGAAGTCATGGGTTCTAATCCTGGCTCCACAACTTGTCAGCTGTGTGATTTGGGGCAAGTCACTTAACTTCCCTGGGCCTCAGTTACCTCATTTGTAAAATGGGGATTAAGACTGTGAGCTCCACGTGGGACAACCTGATCACCTTATATCCTCCCCAGCCCTTAGAACAGTGCTTTGCACATAGTGAGTGCTTAACAAATGCCATTATTATTATGATTATTATTATCCAGATGAGGTAAGTGAAGCCCAGACAAGTGTAGTGACTTTCCTAGGGCCACTCAGCAGATGAGTGGTAGAGCCAGTATAATAATAATAACAATAATAATTATGATATCTGTTAAGCACTTACTGTATGCCAAGCACTGCACTAAGTGTTGGGGTAATTCATAAATTAATGATAGCACTTATTAAGCGCTTACTATGTGCAAAGCACTGTCCTAAGCGCTGGGGAGGTTACAAGGTGATGAGGTTGTCCCCCGGGGGGCTCCCAGTCTTAATCCCCATTTTCCAGATGAGGGAACTGAGGCCCAGAGAAGTGAAGTGACTTGCCCAAAGTCACACAGCTGACAAGTGGTGGAGACGGGATTTGAACCCATGACCTCTGACTCCAAAGTCCGGGCACTTTCCCCTGAACCACGCTGCTTCAGGTCCCTTACTCAAAGAGTAAGCAGGAGTGAGAACAGGTATTGAAACCCCATTTTGCAGAGGAGGGAACTGAGGCACAGAAGACTTAAATGACCCGCCCACGATGGCCCAGCAGTTCAGGGGTGGAGCCAGGATTAGAATCCAAGTCCTAACTCCCAGACACATGCTCTTTCCACTAGGCCAAGCTGCTTGTTACCGACAAGTCCCGACCTTGAGTTCCTGTTTGTCCGGTTCTGCCAGGAGTTCCCCTGAAGGAGCTCGACAGTGGTGGATTTGACTCCCGCAATCGGCGGGCACTGGCCAGTTGACTTACCGACAACCGCTTTGGCTTTCCCTTCGTGAAATGACCAAGCCAGAGCCAGGGCTTCCGTCAGACAATCTTGTTTCAGCATGTGGTCCACTCTCTGAAATGAACGGACGAGGCATGTGGGGACTCTTCTGGACGGTCAAGCGCAATCTGGATATCCTACATTAATGCCTTCGCAGGACGGCGAGCCCACTGTTGGGTAGGGACTGTCTCTATACGTTGCCAACTTGGACTTCCCAAGCGCTTAGTACAGTGCTCTGCACACAGTAAGCGCTCAATAAATATGATTAAATGAATGAATGAATGACTGCTCTGTGACCTTGGGCCCATCACTTCACTTCTAATGAACCTCAGTTACCGTCTCTGTAAGATCATCATCATCAATCGTATTTATTGAGCGCTTACTATGTGCAGAGCACTGTACTAAGCGCTTGGGAAGTACAAATTGGCAACATATAGAGACAGTTCCTACCCAACAGTGGGCTCACAGTCTAAAAGGGGATTAAGACTGAGTGTCCCATATGTCCCTTCTAGACTGTGTCCCTTTTATATAGCGTGTCCCCTCTAGACTGTGAGCCCACTGTTGGGTAGGGACTGTCTCTATATGTTGCCAACTTGGACTTCCCAAGCGCTTAGTACAGTGCTCTGCACACAGTAAGCGCTCAATAAATACGATTGAATGAATGAATGAATAACTTCTCTGTGACCTTGGGCTGATCACTTCACTTCTAATTAACCTCAGTCACCATCTCTGTAAGATGGGGATTAAGACTGAGTGTCCCATATGTCCCTCCTAGACTGTGTCCCTTCTATGTTGAGTGTCCCTTCTAGACTGTGAGCCCACTGTTGGGTAGGGACCGTCTCTATAGTTGCCAACTTGGACTTCCCAAGCGCTTAGCACAGTGCTCTGCCCACAGTAAGCACTCAATAAATATGATTGAATGAATGAATGAATGACTGCTCTGTGACCTTGGGCCCATCACTTCACTTCTAATGAACCTCAGTTACCGTCTCTGTAAGATGGGGATTAAGACTGAGTGTCCCATATGTCCCTTCTAGACTGTCCCTTTTATATAGAGTGTCCCCTCTAGACTGTGAGCTGTTGGGTAGGGACCGTCTCTATAGTTGCCAACTTGTACTTCCCAAGCGCTTAGTACAGTGCTCTGCACACAGTAAGTGCTCAATAAATACGATTGAATGAATGAATGAATGACTGCTCTGTAACCTTGGGCCCATCACTTCACTTCTAATGAACCTCAGTTACCGTCTCTGTAAAATGGGGATTAAGACTGAGTGTCCCATATGTCCCTTCTAGACTGTGTCCCTTTTATACAGAGTGTCTCCTCTAGACTGTGAGCCCGCTGTTGGGTAGGGACCATCTCTATATGTTGCCAAGTTGTACTTCCCAAGCGCTTAGTACGGTGCTCTGCACACAGTAAGCGCTCAATAAATACGATTGAATGAATGAATGAATGACTGCTCTGTGACCTTGGGCCCATCACTTCACTTCTAATGAACCTCAGTTACCATCTCTGTAAAATGGGGATTAAGACTGAGTGTCCCATATGTCCCTTCTAGACTGTGTCCCTTTTATATAGTGTCCCCTCTAGACTGTGAGCCCGCTGCTGGGTAGGGACCATCTCTATATGTTGCCAACTTGGACTTCCCAAGCGCTTAGTACAGTGCTCTGCACACAGTAAGTGCTCAATAAATACGATTGAATGAATGAATGAATGACTGCTCTGTGACCTTGGGCCCATCACTTCTCTTCTAATGAACCTCAGTTACCGTCTCTGTAAAATGGGGATTAAGACTGAGTGTCCCATATGTCCCTTCTAGACTGTGTCCCTTTTATATAGAGTGTCCCCTCTAGACTGTGAGCCCGCTGTTGGGTAGGGACCGTCTCTATAGTTGCCAACTTGTACTTCCCAAGCGCTTAGTACAGTGCTCTGCACACAGTAAGTGCTCAATAAATACGATTGAATGAATGAATGAATGATTGCTCTGTGACCTTGGGCCCATCACTTCACTTCTAATGAACCTCAGTTACCGTCTCTGTAAGATGGGGATTAAAACTGAGTGTCCCATACGTCCCTTCTAGACTGTGTCCCTTTCATATAGAGTGTCCCCTCTAGACTGTGAACGTGCTGTTGGGTAGGGACCGTCTCTATATGTTGCCAACCTGTACTTCCCAAGCACTTAGTACAGTGCTCTGCACACAGTAAGCGCTCAATAAATACGGTTGAACAAATGAATGACAGAAATATGGGACAGGGACTCTGTCCAACCTGATTAGCTGGTATCTACCCCAGGGCTTAGTGCAGTGCCTGGCACACACAAGTGGTTAAAAAATACCATTAAAAAAAAGCTGAATTTCAGCAGATTTACGCATCTTTCTCATTTCTGAGGAGAAAAAGGCTCAACAGCGTAAACTCCTTCAAGGCAGGAAATGGGCCTCATGCTTCTGTTCTACTTTCCCAAGCACTTAGTTCAATCCTTTTTATTTTATGGTTCTCATTAAGCCTGACTTTGTGACAGGCACTGTACTAAGCACTGGACATTGCACCCAATAGGTGTTCAATAAACACGACTACTATTACTACTGAAAAAGGCCGCATTGGCCACATAAGCTTGGCTAAAATGAGAAAACTCCCCCTAAAGAACTCGGAGGTCAGACTTTGCAAATCAGAACCAGAGGTTGCCTTGTAATTTCCCCAGCGCTTTGAACAGTGCTTTGCACATAGTAAGCGCTTAATAAATGCCATTAAAAAAACCCCTCAGGGTTTCACCTATGAAAACTAGTAGGATGAGGGGATTTTCTTCAAAGCAATCATTTTTTAAAGTGCTAGTCACCAGTCTTTAAAATCATCTTGTGTACCTTTATGACTCACCTCTCTCCAGCTCCTCAACATCATCACATGAACGGACTGCAAACAAGAGAAAACAAGAATCCCATCAACCCCGCTTTGGAAATGCAGACTTCTCAAGGGAGAACAATGCCCTCGGATTCCTGTGTCTCGTTTCCGTGGAATTTGAGGCCTCGTCTGGGATACTCTTTGCCACCCTGGGAGCTCTCTGGCTGCCAGGAAATATGCGCCTTGCATTTCTAGCAGTCATCTGCGGCTCATGGACGGGTTGGGTTTATTTGCTCATATTACGGTCTGTCTCCCCCTCTAGACTTTAAGTTCCTTGTGGGCACGGAACGTGTCTACCAACCCCGAGAAGAGTGTGGCCTAGTGGATAGAGCACGGACCTCGGAGTCCGAAGGACCTGGGTTCCAGTCCCGGCGCCACCACTTGATAATAATAATGACGGTATTTGTTAAGCACTTACTATGTGCCAAGCGCTGTTCTAAGCGTTGGGGTAGATACAAGGTAATCAGGTTGTCCCATGTGGGGCTCGCATTCTTAATCCCCATTTTTCAGATGAGGTAACTGAGGCACAGGGAAGTGAAGTGACTTGCCAAAGGTCACACAGCAGATACTACTACTACTACTACTAATAATAATAATAATGATAGTATTTGTTGAGCGCTTACTATGTGCCGAGCACTGTTCTAAGCGCTGGGGGAGATACAAGGTGATCAGGTTGTCCCACGTGGGGCTCACAGTCTTAATCCCCATTTTACAGATGAGGGAATTGAGGCCCAGAGAAGTGAAGTGACTTGCCCGAAGTCACACAGCTGACAAGTGGTGGAGCCGGGATTAGAACCCAGGTCCTCTGACTCCCAAACCCATGCTCTTTCCACTAAGCTACACTGCTTCTCAACTTGTCTGCTGTGTGACCTTGGGCAAGTCACTTCACTTCTCAGTGCCTCAGTTACCTCATCTGTAAAATGGGGATTAGGACTGTGAGCCCCATGTGGGACATGGGCTGTGTCCGACATGACTACGTTGTCTCTACTCCAGTGCTTAGTACAGTGTTCTGCACACAGTAAGTGCTCAATAAATACGATTGAATGAATTTAGAACAGTGCCTGGCGCAGAGAGAGTGCTTAATACCATAGAAAAGGGAAACTCTTACACTGTACTCCCCCAAGTGCTCTGCCCACAGTAAATGCTCAGTAAATACCACTGATTGATTGGGGGGGGGGGACAAGGAGGTGAGCACAGAGTTTAAATTTACGTTTAAACACAACTGGGTTAAGAGGTCAATCTGGGCATGGGTTTAGTTCCATGAATCACCAAGAAGGTGACCGCACCTCACCGTGAAGGAGGAGGAGAGGGGAGAAGTGTGGACGCTGCCAGAAATAGGGTGTCATGTCACCAGCATGCCATCAGTAGTAGCCATTTCTGACCCAGGAACTAGCTACGGCATCCCATCCCATGGTTGCCCATCCATCTCCATATCAAACAAAAATTCCTCTCCATTGGCTTTAAAGCTCTCCATCACCTTGCCCCTTCCTACCGCACTTGGCTTCTCTCCTTCTACAACTCAGCCCGCACAATTTGCTCCTCTAGTGTTAATCTTCTCACCGAGCCATGATCTCGCCTGTCTCGCCGCCGACCCCTGGCCCACGTCCTGCCTCTGGCCTGGAACGCCCTCCCTTCTCCATTCCGACAGACAACCCATCCACCTCCATATCACACAAAAATTCCTCTCCATTGGCTTTAAAGCTCCCCATCACCTTGCCCCTTCCTACCTCATTTCGCTTCTCTCCTTCTACAACTCAACCCGCACAATTTGCTCCTCTAGTGTTAATCTTCTCACCGAGCCATGATCTCGCCTGTCTCGCCGCCGACCCCTGGCCCACATCCTGCCTCTGGCCTGGACCGCCCTTCCTCCTCTATTCCGACAGACAACCACTTTCCCCCACTTCAAAACCTTACCGAAGGCCCATCTCCTCCGAGAGGCCTTCCCAGACTAATCCCTACTTTTCCTCCTCTCCCGCTCCCTTCTGCGTCGTCCAGACTTGTTCCCTTTGTTCTTCCCCCTCCCAGCCCCAAAGCACTTATGTACATAACCGTCATTTTATTTATCCCTCTGCTCTTCCCCGTCCCACCCCCAAAGCACTTATGTACATATCTGGCATTTTATTTATTTGTATTGACGTCTGTCTCCCCTAGTCTAGACTGTGAGCTTGTTGTGGGCAGGGAATGTCACTGTTCATTGCTGTACTGCATTTTCCAAACCGGTGAGTACAGTGCTCTGCACACAGTAAGGGCTCAATAAATATGACTGAATGAATGAATCACATGGTGGCTAGGTGAGTTGGCTAGTGCGGGCGGTGAAGACCCTCGTGGCTACAAAGGCAACCACCTGCTAGTCTACGACACCCCAACACACCTACTCAGTTGTGACCAGCAATGACCCGCAGAGAAGCAAGGATAAGAGTGAGACGTGGCTCAAACCACTAGCTCTCTAATCAATTGCTTCCGGCAGAGTCTCGGTGTTGAGATGGAAGCAGCGTGGCTCAGTGGACAGGGCCCAGGCTTTGGAGTCAGAGGTCATGGGTTCAAATCCTGGCTCCACCACTTGTCAGCTGTGTGACTTTGGGCAAGTCTGGGCCTCAGTGACCTCATCTGTAAAATGGGGATGAAGACTGTGAGCCCCCTGTGGGACAACCTGATCACCTTGTAACCTCCCTAGCGCTTAGAACAGTGCTTTGCACATAGTAAGCGCTTAATGAATGCTATTATTATTATTATTATCTCGGAACCAGGGCTTGCCTGTTGCTTAATAATAATAACAATAATGATGGCACTGGTTAAGCGCTTACTATGTGCCAAGCAGAGGTTCCATCTGTGACTAAAGAAAGCTTAAATATTGCCACACTTTTTATGGTGTGTGGAATTCACCTGCTTGGAAGGAAGGGACTGCCCTAGGGAACCCTCTCTGCACAGGCCTTAGGGTTAGGAGAGCGGTGATATGAGCGCAGTGGGGTGAAAATGCAAAAAAAGACTGCTTAGCGGAGTTAGAAGGGTCACCCTGGAGGCGTCGGGATATGATCAGTTGAGAGTTAAGGTCACAGTCCAGAGGCAAACTCTGGGCATTTGGGAACACGAAGATCTTTGAGATGTAGATGTTTCTGTCAACCAACCAATGGTATTGAGTGCTCCCTATGTGCAGAGCACTATAATAAGCACTTGGGAGAGTACGATACAGGGAAGAGGCAACTCCGGACATTTGGGAACAGGAAGATCTTTGAGAAAGTCTCTGTCAACCAACCAATGGTATTGAGTGCTCCCTATGTGCACAGCACAATAATAAGCACTTGGGAGAGTATGATAGAGCGAAGAGGCAACTCCGGACATTTGGGAACCGGAAGATCTTTGAGATGCAGAAGTCTCTGTCAACCAACCAATGGCATTTTATTGAGTGCTCCCTATGTGCAGAGCACTATAATAAGCACTTGGGAGAGTACGATACAGGGAAGAGGCAACTCCGGACATTTGGGAACAGGAAGATCTTTGAGATGCAGAAGTCTCTGTCACCCAACCAATGGTATTTTACTGAGTGCTCCCTACGTGCAGAGCACTATAATAAGCACTTGGGAGAGTACAATACAGGGAAGAGGCAACTCCGGACATTTGGGAACAGGAAGATCTTTGAGATGCAGAAGTCTCTGTCAACCAACCAATGGTATTTTACTGAGTGCTCCCTATGTGCAGAGCACTATAATAAGCACTTGGGAGAGTACAATACAGGGGAGAGGCAACTCCGGACATTTGGGAACAGGAAGATCTTTGAGATGCAGAAGTCTCTGTCAACCAACCAATGGTATTTTACTGAGCGCTTCCTATGTGCAGAGCACTATACTAAGCACTTGGAAGAGTACAATACAGGGAAGACATGTTCCCTGCCTACAACGAGCTCACAGTCTAAAGGGGAAGAGACCCTGCCTCACTCGCCCACTGGCAAGAGGTCCGGGGAACGAGATCCGCAGAGGACCGGGGAAGCGTGCGAATGAATGGAGCGGAGCTGAGGCTCAGGAGCTGCCGGGAAGGAGGGAGGGAGAAAGGGACAGAGGGAAAAAAAAAAAAGGGAGGGAGGGAAGGAGGACCAGCATAGGGAGAAGCCGGGAGAGCTGAAAACCGTGGCCCAGAAGTCGACTGGTGAGCTGACACCTTTGGGCCTTGCTTAAGGTTTTACCTCTGGGATGAGGAGGGGAGAGAAATGGAATTCATTTCTAGTTTTGATGACATAGCCCTGGAAACAAAACTAATTGACCCCAGCAGCTTTCCTTATTTTCACAAACAGAGAGCAAACGGAAAAACAAAGAGTTCCTCCAGCTAAGTTTCCCTAAGCCCCGTCAGCTATTACCGTTGGCAACCGAGACCGTCATGCTTACCTTGGTGCCCAAATAAAAGATCTGGCCACTGTAGCTGCTGATAGACTGATAGCAGGCCTTCTCCCCAACCAGAGCCTGTAAGAAAGTTTAAAAAAAAAGTCTTCAATATATAGACAGGGATATAAAACCAGGTTAACCCCTCTCCCCCTCCCCATCCCCCCGCCTTACCTTCTTCCCCTCCCCACAGCACCTATATATATGTATATATGTTTGTACATATTTATTACTCGATTTATTTAGTTTATTTGTACATATTCTATTTATTTTATTTTGTTAATATGTTTTGTTTTGTTGCCTGTCTCCCCCTTCTAGACTGTTATCCCACTGTTGGGTAGGGACTCTCTCTATATGTTGCCAACTTGTACCTCCCAAGCGCTTAGTACAGTGCTCTGCACACTAAGCGCTCAATAAATACGATTAAGTGAATGAAGGATACTCTTCCTTCCCTCTTATACTGTGAGCATTTCCTTCAGGGCAGGGATCAGGTCTACCAACTACTGTATTGGTGAAGCAAGTGGATATGTGGTCAACTCTTTCAGATTAATGACAAAGAAGGCGGCACTTCCAAATACTCTGGATTAGAGACTAACTCTTTATTAGGGGTAATTACATAAGTGCTGTGGGGCTCAGGGTAGGGTGAGTATCAAGTGCTTAAAAGGTACAGATTGGAGCGTGTAAGTGATGCAGAAGGGAGAGGGAGTAGGGGAAATGAGGCTTTGTCAGGGAAGGCCTCTTGGAGGAGGCATGATTTTTAATACAACTTTGAAGGTGGGGAGAGTGTTGGTCTGTTGTCCATGAAAGGGGAGGGAGTTCCAGTTCAGAGGGAGGACTTGGGCAAGGAATCAGCAGCAAGATACATAATAATAATGGTATTTATTAAGCGCTTACTATGTGCAAAGCACTGTTCTAAGCACTGGGGAGGTTACAAGGTGATCAGGTTGTCCCACGTGAGGCTCACAGTCTTAATCCCCATTTTACAGATGAGGTAACTTAGGCTCAGAGAAGTTAAGTGACTTGCCCAAGGTCACACAGCTGACATGTGGTGGAGTCGGGATTCGAACCCATGAACTCTGACTCCAAAGCCCGTGCTCTTTCCACTGAGCCATGCTGCTTCTCTACATGAGAAGCATGATACATGAGATCGAGGTCCAGTAAACTGGCATTAAAGGAGCGAATAACTCACACTTAAGAACAGATCGATCTACCAACTCTACTCAGGGAAGCAGAATGGCCTAAAGAAAATAGCACAAGCCTGGGAGACAAAGGACCCAGGTTCGAATCTGGGCCCTGCCACATACTTGCTGTGCAACCTTGGACAAGTCGCTTAACGTCTCTGTGCCTCAGTTCCCTCATCCGTAAAATGGGAATTTAATACCTGTTCTTCCTCCTCCTTAGAAAGAGTCCCACGTGGGATCTGTTTGTCTTTCATAATAATAATAACAATAATAATAATAGCATTTATTAAGCGCTTTCTATGTGCAAAGCACTGTTCTAAGCACAGGGGAGGTTACAAGGTGATCAGGTTGTCCCACTGGGGGCTCACAGTCTTAATCCCCATTTTACAGATGAGGTAGCTGAGGCCCAGAGAAGTGAAGTGAGTTGCCCAAAGTCACACAGCTGACAATTGGCGGAGTCGGGATTTGAACCCATGAACTCTGACTCCAAAGCTCGGGCTCTTTCCACTGAGCCACGCTGCTTCTCTACCCCAGGCTTAGTACAGTGCTTGGCACATAGTGAATACTTAAATACCACAGTTATTATCATTAATGACCTAGCCATCTTTCTTGATATTGCCAGTTGTATCTTTAATTACTGTATCTGTTAAGCACTTACTACGTCAGGCACTGTTCTAAGCACTGAGATCAATACAAGTTAATCAGGTCAGACACAGTCCGTGTCCCACATGGGGCTCACAGTCCAATCAATCAACTGCATTTATTGAAAGTTTACTATATGCAGAGCGCTGTACTAAGCGCTTGGGAGAGCACAATACAGCAGAATTAGCAGACATGCTCCCTGCCCACAATGAGCTTACAGTATAGAGGGGAGTCTAAGCCGTGTTATTTTTTTCCTGCTTTCACCTATCTCCCCTGCTAGACTGTAAGGTGACTTAGGGTACTTAGTTCAGTGCCCTGCATATAGTAAGTGCTTGGTAACTACAAATATGTCCATAAACAAACAGAAAGTTGTCCCTACCAGTGCCTGACTGACATTGCCCCCCGTCGCCAGGGATTTGAAGTGGCTGCTGTTGTAGACCAGCTGAACGTCTGAAATTTCCACCGTCTCCAGTTCCTCCTGAGTCTGCCGATCGATCACGTGCAACTTCTCCACGCTGTCCAGGAGCACGACCGTGCGCGAGTTGATCCACTGCGACCCGCGGTTGGGTGGACACAAAATCCCGTTAACGACACAAGACGCAACCGGTCCCCGCGGGAAGAGGACGGAACAGACTCCATCACGGACCCATCTCGGGATCCTCGTCTTATCGCAGTGCTCCCCTAAAACGTCATCTCATCATCATCATCAATCGTATTTATTGAGCACTTACTGTGTGCAGAGCACTGTACTATGCGCTTGGGAAGTACAAATTGGCAACACACAGAGACAGTCCCTACCCAACAGTGGGCTCACAGTCTAAAAGGGGGAGACAAGTCATCTGCAGTTCTCTCCCCTTCCCGACGCTAGCCACCCTGGACTCGGTCAATGCATCGTATTTAGTGAGCGCTTACTACATGGAGAGCACTGTACTAGGCTCACGGGAGACTATAATACAACGGAATTAGCAGAGACGTTCCCCGCCCGTAGCGAGCTTCCAGTCTAGAGGAAATGCACCGAAACGCGACTTCTCCCGCGTTGCGGTCTGCGAGTCCTCGGTACCAGAGCCAAATTGGCCCTGTGCCCACTGGTTTACAGGAAATGAGCCCCAAATTGCTCGAGCGTATGGAGGTGGGGTCCTCTAGAGCAGGCGGCGGGGGGATCCACCCCAAACCTCCCTGCCCCCGTGAAGGAGGCCGCTTTGGAGGCTGGGTCCCCCCGATCCTGGCCTCCCCCTGAGCAGGAACTTGACCCTCACTCCCTCACAAATTCACCTCCAGGAACGGGTCATCCCCTTTCATCCTCCGTCCCCTCCCGAGTGTATACGCTCTGCTGGGTGTCTCTGGCGCTAACTTTTCTAAACCTTTCTAAAAATGGTTCGCAGCGGGTGGAAGAAAATGTCCCCCAAGCGCGACCCCCCTGCCCGTCAACATGGAGGTGGTCTTTGGGATTCTTCCTCCTGCCAAAGTGGTCCTATGACCAGAGAGTTTGAGGCCCGCTGACTAATTGTCACATCAATAGCAGTGTCCCTGGGGTGACAGGAAGGTTGATTAACAGCTGTAAAATGACCTATTTTGTTCTCCAGTACATCCTGCTTAAGAGCGTCAACGTCCTAGATACTAGAATCCTGTGCTAGCAGAAGCGGGCAAGAAGTTGACATCTTTTAACCTCTACCAATAATGGAAAAAAGTGGGTAGCTTATCCCTTTAGGGTCAAAAATGGCTCCTGACTAGACCGTCGAGGGCCATCCCTAGACTGTAAGCTCATTGTGGGCAGTGAGTGTGTCTGTTTATCGTTGCATTGTACTCTCCAAGCGTTCGGTACAGTGCTCTGAATACAGTAAGCGCTCGATAAATATGAATGACTGACAACGGAAAAACAAGGGGTAATAATTCGGTCAGTAGGCCCGCTGCTCTTTCAACATTCCCAGAAAAGGCTCACAATGGAAAACTGTCCCGCAGACTTCATGTTTTGGACACTCAGGTAACATTGTGTCACATTTTAATGTTCTTAAATCGATTTCTGTTTGGGGTGGGCGGAAAGGAAGGTCAATGGCCAGCTTGACCCCCAAAGTAACTTCCATTCTCATGGACGCTTCCTGTTGCCGCATTATATTCCTGAATGAGTTCATGGTGGAAACCCTGACAGCTCTTTAACCCCATGGGGGCCCTCTCAAGAGGAATATAAAGAAAAAACACTTATCAGAACAGTACTTACAGTAAAGTTGATGAGGTCATAGTGCAGGTGAAGCTGCTTTTGCTTAGTAACATGAATGGCCCCAGATTCATCTCTCTTGACCTGAAAGTGGAATAAAACCAAATAAAAATGTTCCACTCTAAGTACCTGTTTCAGAACGTCATTCCTTGTGGGGAGCCCGATGGTTTTGCCCTGATTTTAGGGTCCAGGAAGCTCTTTCAGCATGACCACTAAAAGAAACTGGCAACTCAGATGCCTGAACTTGTCATGAATGTGATTCAGAAAATCCAGACAAAGCCAAATACAGTGATCTATTTGGTCAGAGCATTAGAAAACCAGACTGGAGAAAAGAAGGGTTTGGGTTAAAAGAGGGAGTGGGAGAAACGGAATGGCCTAGTGGAAAAAGGCACAGGCCTGCATGTCAGAGGATGTGGGGTTTTTTTGTTGTTTTTTTGTTTTTAATGGCATTTGTTAAGTGCTTACTATGTGCCAGGCACCGCTTTAAAAACGGGTAGATACAAGCTAATCAGGTTGGACACGGTCCATGTCCGACATGAGGCTCATAATCTTCATTTTACAGATGAGCTCACAGAGGCACAGAGAAGAGAAGTGACTCACCCAAGATCACACAGCACAAAAGTGGTGAAACCGTGATTAGAACACAGGTCCTTCTGACTCCTGGGCCCTTGTTCTACCCAATAGACCATGCTGCTTCTCCCACTCCTACTTCTGACCCCGTCTCTGCTACGTGTCTGCTGTGTGAACTTGGGCAAGTCGCTTCACTTCTCTGTGCCTCAGTGACCTCATTTGTAAAATGGGGATTGAGACTGGACAGTCCCACATGGGGCAAGGACTGTATCCAACCGGATTACCTTATATCTACCCCACCGCTTAGAAGAGAGCTTGGCACATAGCAAGTACATAATAAACCCACAATTATTACTATTATCATTAATCAAAGCTGTCAAATGAGACATAACCAGTCTCTGGCCTTGCTGATCCTCAGACTCTAGCCAAATGCTGCCAAAAGCCCCCATTTTCCTCTGCTCCCCCTCCCCATCATTCCAACCTGCTCTACCCCACTCCCTCTGCCCATGGCACTTGTGTATATATGTACATATTTATAATACTATTTATTTATATTAATGATGTGTACATATCTATAATTCTATTTATTTATACTGATGCTATTGATGCCTGTTTACTTGTTTTGATGCCTATCTCCCCCCTTCTAGACTGTGAGCCTGTTGTGGGCAAGGATTGTCTCTGTTGCTGAACTGTACTTTCCAAGCGCTTAATACAGTGCTCTGCACACAGTAAGCGTTCAATAAATACAATAAACACAACTGCATGAAAATCAGAGGGAGCCAAAAGGCAACCAGATCCAATATGACAGAGTAACACACTGCATGCCTGACAACCTGGTGAAGAGAGTCGGAGGAAAGTACAGCGGCTGGACATCATCATCAATCGTATTTATTGAGCACTTACTATGTGCAGAGCACTGTACTAAGCGCTTGGGAAGTACAAACTGGCAACATATAGAGACAGTCCCTACCCAACAGTGGGCTCACAGTCTAAAAGGGGGAGACAGAGAACAAAACCAAACATACTAACAAAATAAAATAAATAGAATAGATATGTACAAGTAAAATAAATAAATAAATAGAGTAATAAATATGTACAAACATATATACATATATACAGGTGCTGTGGGGAAGGGAAGGAGGTAAGAAGGGGGGATGGAGAGGGGGACGAGGGGGAGAGGAAGGAAGGGGGGGAGAGGAAGGAAGGGGAAGGGAGAGGCTGGAATGAAGAAGGGGTTGGCTTAGTACTTAAGCAAGCAACGCCACAAATTACAATGCTGTTTGCCTTTAGATGGCAAGCAACAGGCCCCATCACCAGAGAATTACATCTACGTTCCTCTGATACACTCTATTAAATTACTGATGAATTACCAAGCCGTTCCTAAGATAATGAGCATGGGGATCCTAACAAGCCCGGCCCTCCATTCGACTCACCAGAAGAAAATGAACGACGTCTCCCCTGCAGAAGGCCAGCATGGGATTCACGGAATTCTGTAAGGCGACGAAGTGCCACGCTAAGAGAGGAACGCTGGAAGGCTCCATCTAAACCACAGGGAATACAAACAACACGTATACTTTATTGATTCATGCATTCATTCACTGAGTCAATTGTATTGATTGAGTTCTTACTGTGTGCAGAAAACTGTATTAATAATAATAATAATAATAATAATGGCATTTGTTAAGCACTTACTTTGTGCAAAGCACTATTCTAAGTGCTGGGGAGGTTACAAGATGATCAGGTTGTCCCACGGGGGGCTCACAGTTTTAATCCCCATTTTACAGATGAGGGAACTGAGGCTGAGAGAAGTTAGGTGACTTGCCCAAAGTCACACAGCTGACAGTTGGCGGAGCCGGGATTTGAACCCCTGACCTCTGACTGCGAACTCCGGGCTCTTTCCACTGAGCCACGCCGCTTAAGCGCTTGGTTAGTAAGGTAGTTAGTAATGCCTGGTACTAAGCGTTTAGATAGTGTCCCTCTGTAGACTGTAAGCTGCTTATGGGCAGGGGTCATGTCTACCAACCCTTTCTCAAGTGCTTAGCACAATACAATAATGAACAGTGACATTCTCTGCCCACAGTGAGCTCAGTCTAAAGGCAGGGTGACAGACATAATAATAATAACGGCATTTATTAAGCGCTTACTATGTGCAAAGCACTGTTCTAAGCGCTGGGGAGGTTACAAGGTGATCAGGTTGTCCCATAAACAAATTACAGATATGTATATAAATGTTGTGGGGGCTGGGGGCAAGTCAGGGAGATGCTGAAGGGAGAAGAGGAAAGGAGGGGCTTAGTCTGGGAAGGCCTCTTGGAGGAGATGTGCCTTCAGTAAGGCTTTGAAGCAGGGGAGAGTGGTTGTCCGTCAGATTAGAGGAGGGAGGGCGTTCCAGGCAGGACGTGGATGAGGGGTCGATGGCGGGACAGGCGAGATCGAGGGACAGTGAGAAGGTTAGCAACAGAAGAGCGGAGTGTGTGGGCTGGGCTGTAGAAGGAGGGAAGGGAGGTGAGGTAGGAGGGGGCGAGGGGATGGACAGCCTTGAAGCCCAGGGTGAGGAGTTTCAGTTTGCTACAATTCACTTTGACAGACTGCGCATTTGGATGCTTACATTTCAGACCAAATTCTGTACAGGTCGAGATAACTCTGGATTTAGACAGTGTCCCTCCATAGACTGTAAACTGCTTGTGAGCAAGGATTATGTCTATCACCTCTTTCCCAAAGGCTTAGTACAGCTCTCCGCACCCAGTTACCATTTGATAGATACCACCGATGGATTGGTTTAAGGGAACAATTCGAAAGGACTTGCTAAAAGGGCAACCCTGGGATCACAGGATCCAAATCGGGCCTGATGATACCAGAGGCCGAGTCCATTTTCATTTTCACCACTAAGGAGCTCCATCTTACGATAGCTTTTCCAACTACCCCACAGCAGAGTGGGGTGGATGGGCTCCACCATTTTCAGTAAGAGCTCAATAAATACGACTGAATGAATGAATTCTCAGACTATATCGTAGGAGAAACAAACTCAAAAATCTCCAGTGGCTACCAATCAATCTGCGCATCAGGCAGAAACTCCTCACCCTGGGCTTCAAGGCTGTCCATCCCCTCGCCCCCTCCTACCTCACCTCCCTTCTCTCCTTCTCCAGCCCAGCCCGCACCCTCCGCTCCTCTGCCGCCGCTAACCTCCTCACTGTACCTCGTTCTCGCCTGTCCCGCCGTCGACCCCCCGGCCCACGTCCTCCCCCGGGCCTGGAATGCCCTCCCTCCTAACATCCACCAAGCTAGCCCTCTTCCTCCTTTCAAAGCCCTACTGAGAGCTCACCTCCTCCAGGAGGCCTTCCCAGACTGAGCCCCCTCCTTCCTCTCCTCCTCCTCATCCTCCCAGCCCTACCTCCTTCCCCTCCCCACAGCACCTGTGTATATATTTGTACAGATTTATTACTCTATTTACTTTACTTGTACATATTTACTATTCTGTTTATTTTGTTAATGATGAGCATCTAGCTTTATTTCTATTTATTCTGACGACTTGACACCTGTCCACATGTTTTGTTTTGTTGTCTGTATCCCCTTTCTAGACTGCGAGCCCGCTGTTGGGTAGGGACCGTCTCCATATGTTGCCGACCTGTACTTCCCAAGTGCTTAGTCCAGTGCTCTGCACACAGTAAGCGCTCAATAAATATGATTGAATGAATGAATGAACTGCCAGCCTTTCTTTCCATTTGGGATCGGCTTCTTCTCTCCAGGTCCCAAACACTGGGCAAAAAGGGCAAAGCAGATGATGCCAAAATTCTCTCTCCCCTGTGCTGCCTTGACCTCTGCAGCTCTGGATTCCTGGATATTGTTTTGGCCTGCCTGTCTTTTTGAAGGCATTTCCTCCACCGCTGATAATCTTGAAAAGGGTGTAAGCTGAAGACATCTAGTGTTCTCATTCCAGTGGCAGAGCGCTCCAGTTCCCTTAGCTCTGCCTTCAATCAATCAATCATATTTATTGAGCGATTACTGTGGGCAGGGAAAGGTACTTAGCACTTGGGAGACAGAGTTGGAAGACCCGTTCCCTGTCCACAATGAGCGTACAGTCTAGAGATGGAGAGAGACATTAATAAATATTACAAATATGTACATAATTGCTGTAGGCCTCGAGGAGGAGGGGCATGGATGAATAAAGGGAACAAATCGGGGGATGCAGAAGGGAGTTGGAGAAGATGAAATAAGGGTTTAGTCAGGGAAGGCCTCTTTGAGGAGATTCACCTTCGATAAGGTTTGGAAGATGGAGAGAGTAATTGTCTGTCGTATACGAAGTGGGAG
Source organism: Tachyglossus aculeatus (assembly GCF_015852505.1). Lineage (NCBI taxonomy): Eukaryota > Metazoa > Chordata > Mammalia > Monotremata > Tachyglossidae > Tachyglossus > Tachyglossus aculeatus. Next base: position 66,710,964 of record NC_052066.1, read on the forward strand.
GACGCGCCAGGCCAGAGGCAGAACGTGGGCAAGAGACGGGTGGTGAGAAAGATGAGATTGAGGCACAGAGAGTAGGTTGGCATCGGTGGAGCAAACTGTGCCGTCTCAGTTATGGTAGGAGAGCAGTGAGGTGAGGTAGGAGGGGGCAAGGTGATTGAGTGCTTTAAAGCCGACACGATGTAAATAAAGCAGCGTGGCTTAGTGGATAGAGCACGGTCCTGGGAGTCAGAAGGACCTGGGTTCCAATCCTGGCTCTGCCATAGGTCAGCTGTGTGACCTTGGGCAAGTCACTTCACTTTTCCGGGTCTCAGTTTCCTCATCTGTCAAATGGGGATTAAGACTGTGAGCCCCATGTGGGACAGGGACTGTGTCCAACCTGAATAGCTCGTATTTACCTCCGCACTTGGAACAGTGTTCGGTGCATAGTATTCACTCATTTAATTGCATCTGAGCGCTTCTGTGCGTACAGCACTGTACTAAGTGCTTGGAAAATACAACACACCAAGAAAGGGAGACAATCCCTGCCCACAATGGGCTCATAGTCTTAATCAGGGTATTCGTTCAGTGCTTACTGTGAGCCAGACCCTGTACTAAAGTGCTTAACAAATATCATAATTATTATTATTATTATTATGTGGAGGTGGATGGGCAACCACTGGAGGTTCTTGAAGAGTGGGGAAACAGGGACTGAACATTTTTGTAGAAAAATGACCCTTCCCCTGCCTCCTTGGCTACCGGAGGCCCTGGGCCTCAGCTCTGAGCAGCAGTGGCAACGGCAGCCATCCTGGGTTCCCCTCATCCCAACGTTATCCCCATCCCTGAGGCAGTGACGAGTTTGTTTCTTAGGGAATGTAAAACTGGAACTGGGATTCCAGGATCTCTGGTGAGGGAGGGAAACCTAGGAAGCCGCTGAGATGCCTGAGAGAGCTGAGAAGACATTGAATATGGAGCAGGGACTCACTATTGCCCACGACTGGGAATTTTAAATAATATTTGTGGTATCTGTTAAGCACTTACTGTGTGCCCCCTTCTAGACTGTGAGCCCACTGTTGGGTAGGGACCGCCTCTATATGTTGCCAACTTGTACTTCCCAAGCGCTTAGTAAGGTGCTCTGCACACGGTAAGCACTCAATAAATACGATTGATTGATTGACTGATTGATTGCCAGGCACTGTACTAAGCGCTGGGGTGGCTACAAGCTATTCAGGTTGGACAAAGTCCCTGTCCCACATGGGGCTCCCATCCCTATTTTCCAGGTGAGGTACCAGAGGCCCAGAGATGTGAAAGGACTTGCCCCAAGGTCACAGAGCAGACAAGTGGCAGAGATGGGATTGGAACCCATGACCTTCTGACTCACATGCCCGGGCCACTACACCATGCTGCATCCCCAACGTACAGAGGCAAAACTTAGGTATCGGGGGCTGAAACTTGTACTTCCCAAGCGCTTAGTACAGTGCTCTGCACACAGTAAGTGCTCAATAAATACAATTGAATGAATGAATGAATGAATGAAACCAGGTCTTGGGGTTGCCTGAGACAAGTAGATGCTGCCGACTTGTACTTCCCAAGCGCTTAGTACAGTGCTCTGCACACAGTAAGCACTCAATAAATACAATTGAAAGAATGAATAAAAGCAGGGCAAGGGGGAGGAAATCAGGTAAACTGGGACAAGAACTGGGCTAAAGCTATCGATTGGTCCTAGCAACCATTCATTCATTCATTCAATCGTATTTATTGAGCGCTTATTGTGTGCAGAGCACTGTACTAAGTGCTTGGGAAGTCCAAGTTGGCAACATATAGAGACGGTCCCTACCCAACAGCAGGCTCACAGTCTAAAAGGGGGAGACAGAGAACAAAACAAAGCATATTAACAAAATAAAATAAATAGAATAGTAAATATGTACAAGTAAAATAGAGTAATTAATCTGTACAAACATATATAGAAGTGCTGTGGGGAGGGGAAGGAGGTAGGGCAGGGTGGTGGGGAGGAGGAGAGGAAAAAGGGGGCTCAGTCTGGGAAGGCCTCCTGGAGGAGGCGAGCTCTCGGTAGGGCTTTGAAGGGAGGAAGAGAGCTAGCTTGGCGGATGTGCTTCCCAAGCGCTTAGTACAGTGCTCTGCACACAGTAAGCGCTCAATAAATATGATTGATTGATTGATTGATCGATTGATGTGCGGAGGGAGGGCATGCCAGGGCAGGGGTGAGGTAACTGAGGCCCCTGAGGCCCAGAGAAATCAAGTGACTTGACCAAGGTCACGCAGCAAAAGAATGGCGGAGCCGGGATTGCAACCCACAACTTTCTGACCCTCAGGCCCGGGCTCTAGCCACTGTGCCATGCTACCCTAGCTCCTACGCTCCCCGGCCTTCAGTCATTCATTAGTGGATAGAGATTGTACAGATTTATTACTCTATTTACTTTACTTGTACATATTAACTATTCCATTTATTTTGTGAATGACATGCATCTAGCTTTCTTTCTATTTATTTTGATGACTTGACACCTGTCCACATGTTTTGTATTGTTGTCTGTCTCCCCCTTCTAAACTGTGAGCCCATTGTTGGGTAGGGACTGTTTCTATATGTTGCCGACTTGTAATAATAATGGCATTTATTAAGCACTTGCTATGTGCAAAGCACTGTTCTAAGAGCTGGGGAAGTTACAAGGTGATCAGGTTGTCCCATGGGGGGGCTCACAGTCTTAATCCCCATTTTTACAGACGAGGTAACTGAGGCACAGAGAAGTTAAGTGACTTGCCCAAAGTCACACAGCTGACAAGTGACGGAGCTGGGAGTTGAACCCATGACCTCTGACTCCAAAGCCCAGGCTCTTTCCACTGAGCCACGCTGCTTCTCAAGCGCTTAGTACAGTGCTCTGCACACAGTAAGCGCTCAATAAATACAATACAATGAATTCAATTGTATTTATTGAGCGCTTACTGTGTGCAGAGCGCTGTACTAAGCGCTTGTGGCCCCCCAAGAGAAGACTGGTTTGAACATACCACACACCACGCAATTCTCATTTTCACAGCCCCAAGTCATTTTCCTCTATTTTCCCAGAGAGAGAAATGTACACAATCGAGTCTCCCCTTTCCCTTCCTTCTTGCCAAAAGAGGCGAGTCTGTTGCTCACCCGTCCATAGGGAAAAGTCATCCACACTTTCAAAGATGGTTTCAATCCGATCACTAGTATCTGCGGCCAAAAGAAGGAAGGGGGGGGGGGAAGAAAAAAGCGATTATATTTTAAAAATACATTCCTGAGTTGACGTTCGGGGTCCCGTTTTGGGGGGAGGAGGTGCTGAATGTTTACGCTTCGTGTCCTCTTCGGTCCTACCTTAGTCAGAGACGCCATGGCCAGCAGCGAGTACTGGGTGATGGGGTGATCTCTCAGTTCCATCTTGGCGTGCAGGGGCTCAATGCAGCAAACTTCGCCCTTGGAGCCGCTGAACAGACATCGAGACTCACACGTTCTCACACCCATCACCCTCCTGGAAACAACCAACGAGGGACTGTAAGATCAATCGATCAATCAATCGTACTTATTGAGCGCTTACTGTGTGCAGAGCACTGGACTAAGCACTTGGGAAGTATAAGATGGCAACATATAGAGACGGTCCTTACCCAACTAAAAGGGGGCTCACAGTCTAAAAGATCCCCAGTCACCCTCCACAGAACCATCCCCAGACCCTGCCGCTGCTCGGCTCAGTGGAAGGAGCCTGGGCTTTGGAGTCAGAGGTCGTGGGTTCAAATCCCGGCTCCGCCAATTGTCAGCTGGGTGACTTTGGGCAAGTCACTTCACTTCTCTGGGCCTCAGTTCCCTCACCTGGAAAATGGGGATTGACTGTGACCCCCACGTGGGACAACCTGATCACCTTGTATCCACCCAGTGCTTAGAACAGCACTTTGCACATAGTAAGCGCTTAACAAGTACCATTATTATTATTATTATTAACTCAGAGGACCTGGGTTCTAATCCGAGCTCTGCCACTCATCTGCTGTGTGACCTTGTCTTCCCCGTGCCTCGGTTACCTCACCTGTAAACTGGGGATCAAGACTGTAAGCCCCACTGGAGACGATCTCATTACCTTGTATCTACCCCAGCACTTACAACAGTGCTTGGCACATAGTAAGCACTTAACAAACACTTGCCTGCTTGTCTTGCTGTGTGGCCCTGGGCAAGTCACTTTACTTCTCTGTGCCTCAGTTAGCACAGCGTGGCTCAGTGGAAAGAGCCCGGGCTTTGGAGTCAGAGCTCATGGGTTCAAATCCCGGCTCCACCACTTGTCAGCTGTGTGACTTTGGGCAAGTCACTTCACTTCTCTGGGCCTCAGTTACCTCATCTGTTAAATAGGGATGAAAACTGTGAGCCCCTCATGGGACAACCTGATCACCTGGTAACCTTCCCAGCACTTAGAACAGTGCTTTGCACATAGTATGCGCTTAATAAATGCCATTATTATTATTATTATTAACAAATACTATCATTAATTAATTAACTGGTTGGGTTGAAACAGCTGGGCACAAAGGTTATATGTATTTATTTATATTAATGTCTGGCTCCTCTTCTAGACTATGAGCTCGCTATGGGCAGGAATGTGTACTGTACTTTCCACAGTATGTTGTGTGCATATTGTACTTTCCCAAGCATTTAGTAGAGAAGCGGCATGGCTCAGTGGAAAGAGCCCGGGCTTGGGAGTCAGGGGTCATGGGTTCAAATCCCACCTCCGCCAATTGTCAGCTGTGTGACTTTGGGCAAGTCACTTCACTTCTCTGGGCCTCAGTTACCTTATCTGTAAAATGGGGATGAAGACTGTGAGCCCCACGTGGGACAACCTGATCACACTGTAACAGTGCTTTGAAACTAGAAAGTGCTTAATAAATGCCATCATTATTATCAGCGCTTAGAACAGTGCTTTGCACATAGTAAGCACTTAACAAATACCATCATTATTATTATCATCATCACAGTACTTTGCCTACAGTGAGTGCTCAATAAATACAACTGAATGAAGTGAAGGGGCCCCCATGACTCGGCCCTGGGGCGCCGGTTCGCCTGGGCAGAGCCCAGGCCGTGGCTCCAGGAATTCCCGGTCCCCACATGATAATATTATTATTATTACGGCATCTGTTAGGTCCTTACTATGTTTCAAGCACTGTTCTAAGCACCGGGGTGGATGCGAGAACTTGGAGAAGCAGTGTGGTCTCATGGATCAAGCACGGGCCTGGACACTCAGAAAGACCTGGGTTCTAATCCCGGCTCTGCCAACCGTCTGCTGGGTGACCTTGGGCGAGTCACTTCACTTCTCTGGGCCTAAATTCCCTCATCTGCAAAATGGAGATTAAGACTGTGAGCCCCATGTGGGACATGGACTGTGTCCAACCTCATTAGCTTGTACCTACCCCAGTGCTTAGAACAGTGCCTGATACATAATAAGCACTTCATATGATGATGATGATGGCATTTGTTAAGCGCTTACTACGTGCAAAGCACTGTTCTAAGTGCTGGGGGGGATACAAGGTCATCAGGTTGCCCCACGTGGGGCTCACAATCTTAATCCCCCTTTTACAGAGGAGGTAACTGAGGCACAGAGAAGTGAAATGACTTGCCCAAAGTCACACGGCTGACAAGTGGCGGAACCCATGACCTATGACTCCCAAGCCCGGGCTCTTTCCACAGAGCCGCGCTACTGTTAAAATTAAAAAAAGTTAATCAGGTTGGATACAGCCCCACATGGGGCTCACAGTCTGAGGAGGAGGGAGAACAGGTATTGAATCCCCATTTGACAGTTGAGGAAACTGAGGCGCAGAGAAGTTAGCTGACTTGCCCAAGATCACACAGCAAGCAATTGGCAGAACCAGGTCATCTGACCCCCAGGGCTGTGTTCTTTCTCTTAGGCTATGCTGCTTCTCCGATTCTCGAAGTTCTTCCAAGCAGCCGGGCAACCCTAAGAGTTCAGCCTGGTTTTCCCTCCATGATTTGGTCTGCCTCTTCCCCCTCCCCGGCCTCCGATCCCGCCTTGAATGATGGGGAACAGTCCCAGGCGGGGGATGCCTCGCTGTGCATACACGGAGATTCCCCGACAGCCCTTTTTGGACCCCAGGTAGCCCGCAGCCATCTCCCAGCTGACCACAATCCTTTCCCTTCTCTTGGAGGCACTCAAGACAGGAAACAAGTGGCACAATCTCCCCTCGCTGCGTGGCTCTCACCTCGCCCCGTCCTACCTCACCTCCCTTCTCTCCTTCTCCGGCCCAGCCCACACCCTCCGCTCCTCCGCCGCTAATCTCACCGTACCTCATTCTCGCCTGTCCCGCCATCGACACCCGGCCCACATCATCCCCCGGGCCTGGAATGCCCTCCCTCTGCCCATCCGCCAAGCCTTCAAGGCCCTACTGAGAACTCAGCTCCTCCAGGAGGCCTTCCCACACTGAGCCCCTTCCTTCCTCTCCCCCTCGTCCCCCTCTCCATCCCCTCATCTTACCTCCTTTCCTTCCCCATAGCACCTGTATATATGTTTGTACGTATTTATTACTCTATTTATTTTACTTGTACATATCTATTCTATTTTATTTTGTTAGTATGTTTGGTTTTGTTCTCTGTCTCCCCCTTTTAGACTGTGAGCCCACTGCTGGGTAGGGACTGTCTCTATATGTTGCCAACTTGTACTTCCCAAGCGCTTAGTACAGTGCTCTGCACACAGTAAGCACTCAATAAATACGATTGACTGATTGATTGATTGATTGTTCTCTCTCTTTGCCCCCTTTTGCGTCTAATCAATGCCGGTTCTATGCCTGCCAGTTCTCTAACTGTACACCAGCACTCCGAAGCCCCAGATAACCTTTCCCTCTACTCATCCAAGTAAACCAATTCGCAAGACGTTCTTGAAAACCCCGACCTATAAAAATTCTCTGATGAAGAGAAACTGCAGCAGGATCCATTATTGTAACAGTACAAAGGGACTCGAAAGGACGTAATGCCGGCCAAAGCAACTTCCAGTTGCACTCCACTCAAGCTCGAAAACCTCTCCGCCTAAATGATGTGATGGGAGATTGAAGGGGTCCCATGTTCCAGAGCGAACTGGCTCTGAGTCCGAAAAGCCCAACCTGGGCTCTGCACCCATTCATTCATTCAATCTTATTTATTGAGCGCTTACCGTGTGCAGAGCACTGTACTAAGCACTTGGGAAGTACAAGTTGGCAACATATAGAGACGGTCCCTACCCAACAGTGGGCTCACAGTCTAGAAGGGGGAGACAGAGAACAAAACAGAACATATTAACAAGATAAAATAAATAGAATAAATATGTACAAGTAAAATAAATAAATAGAGTAATAAATACGTACAAACATATATACATATATACAGGTGCTGTGGGGAAGGGAAGGAGATGGAGAGGAGGAGGAGGGGGAGAGGACCCAGGCTGGATCATTTAGCTGAGAGGTTTAACTCTCCTGCAAACTAATCTATGTTACATTTCGAAACCCAGATTTGGTAAGGAAGGCCCCCCCCAGCCCTAGCCAGGTCATTTCCCATCGGATGTGGAATTTGCTTCTCATTTCCCGGGTTTCAGAGGGCACCATCCGGCCAGACATCAAGGAATACCCAATGGGCGACGGACATCTCTGGAGCCGGAGCCCACTTCCTTCCACCAGGCCGTTAACTTTCCCAATCGACCAACGGTCATTCGCTAGTCTGTAAGCTCGTTGTGGTCAGGGAATGTCTGTTAATACTCTCCCGAGGGCTTACTACAGTGCTCTGCATGCAATAAGTGCTCAATAAGTACAACCAAATAATAATAATAATAATGACAGCATTTATTAAGCACTTACTATGTGCAAAGCACTGTTCTAAGCGCTGCGGAGGTTACAAGGTGATCAGGTTGTCCCATGGGGGGCTCACAGTCTTAATTAATCCCCATTTTACAGATGAGGTAACTGAGGCCCAGAGAAGTGAAGTGACTTGCCCAAAGTCACACAGCTGACAAGTGGCGGAGCCGGGATTTGAACTCACGACCTCGGACTCCAAAGCCCAGGCTCTTCCCACTGAGCCACGCTGCATGGACAAATGAATTCAAACGGGTGAGAGGTTCTCGACCACGTTTCCAAACCGCATCACCTACTCCTCTCTATCTCCGATTTCTTTTAAACTTTAAAGCGGAGTTGCCCTCCTCGTCACGCAGAACGGAGTTATTCCCTTACTTAAACGTCAGCTCGAACACGGAACCTCCGCTGTCATTGCAAATCGCAAGCGTTGGGTCGTCTGTAAACTAAACAGAGAGAGAGAGTTTATTTTCTTGCCCGTTTTTGAAAAACGGAGTCACTCGTGTTAAGACTGTGATGAAAAACAAAACAAAAAGTCGCCTTCGCAGGCCCGCGATACGTACGCCGAACGGCATTTAAAATGACTAATTATATTTAGCCCATCATTCTCACCACGCATCCTGAAGAACGATCCTAAAGGCCTAAGAACACGTCTGGGGCCGGGCGGGGGACGAGGGCGGGGGGGATACTCATGCTTTCAAAATGTTTATGTCACAACCACCTTTCGCGGGTGAGCCAAACACCGACTCTGACTCATAAAAAAACAAACAACAAAAGTTCTCTCTTTTCTTTTTGTAATCCACGTAACACTAGCAAAGGCTCATAGTGTTAACCAGATGGGGGGAGATTAAGTTGGAACAAATTTCCAGATGTCTCTCTCTTTTTTTTTTAAAGGCCTCTGGAGCCAGGAGTCCCTCCTCCGAGCCGATAGGACTCAACAGGCACGGACTTGTCCTACTGTGCCGAGCACTCTGGATGCTATTAAAAGATTATGAGACTTGTTTGGGACTTGCCTGGAACTGGCTCGGGGCCCGCCCGGCCTCTTTGCCCTCGGACCTCGGCCGGAAAGTCGGTCCCTGGCCCCGGGGCCGGTTGTGGGGATCTGCCCCGTCAAACCAGCTGCAAAAACGGCCCGGGCAGGCCGGCCCTGAAAACGCCAGCCCCTTGACGCACTCCTTGGCCCGCTGGATGTTGCTCTCCAGTGGGTAAGCGACTGTCTGGACGGCTAAATCAGAGGCCGGTGGTTAAAAATAACAACAATAATAATGGTCATAGTTAGTGAACGCTTACTATGTGCTAGGCACTGCACTGAGCACGGTGTACAGTCTTTTAGACTGTGAGCCCACTGTTGGGTAGGGACTGTCTCTATATGTTGCCAACTTGCACTTCCCAAGCGCTTAGTACAGTGCTCTGCACACAGTAAGCGCTCAATAAATACGATTGATGATGATGGTGTAGGTACATGATAATCGGGTTGGACGTAGTTCTTGTCCCACATAATAATAATAAGAATGGCATTTGTTAAGCGCTTACTATGTGCAAAGCACCGTTCTAAGCACTGGGGAGGTTACAAGGTGATCAGCTTGTCCCACGGGGGGCTCACAGTTTTAATCCCCATTTTCCAGATGAGGTAACTGAGGCTCAGAGAAGTGAAGTGACTTGCCCAAAGTCACACAGCTGACAATTGGCAGAGCTGGGATTTGAACCCGTGACCTCTGACTCCAAAGCCCGGGCTCTTTCCACTGAGCCATGCTGCTTCTCTAAAAAGATGTGCATATACTAAATGATGATGATGATGATGATGATGGCATTTGTTAAGTGCTTACTATGTGCAAAGCACTGCTCTAAGCGCTGGGGAGGTTACAAGGTCATCAGGTTGTCCCATGTGGGGCTCACAGTTTTAATCCCCATTTTCCAGATGAGGTAACTGAGGCCCAGAGAAGTGAAGTGACTTGCCCAAAGTCACACAGCTGACACTTGGCGGAGCCGGGATTTGAACCCATGACCTCCGACTCCAAAGCCCGGGCTCTTTCCACTGAGCCGCGCTGCTTCTCAGCCACATGGGTCTCACAGTCTTAATCCCCATTCTACAGATGAGGAAATGAGGCCCAGAGAAGCCAAGTGACTGGCCTAAGGTCATACAGCAGACGAATGGCAGAGCCGGGATTAGAATCCAGGTCCTTTAGACTCCCAGCCTGTATTCTATCCACTAGGCCGAGTGGACAGCCCATTCCGGGCTCAGAGGGTCGTCATCCCTTAAGCGCTTAGTACAGTGCTCTGCACACAGTAAGCACTCAATAAATACGATTGACTGATTGATTGATCCCTCTCTAAGGCACACAGGCTACCATCTGCCTTCTGGACTTGTACCCCCCCCCCCCCCCCCCCAACCAATCAATCGCATTTATTGAGCGCTTACTGTGTGCAGAGCACTGTACTAAGCGCTTGGGAAGTACAAGTTGGCAACATATAGAGACAGTCCCTACCCAACAGTGGGCTCACAGTCTAAAAGAATGAATTCATTTATTCATTCATTCAGTCGTATTTATTCCTTCATTCAATCGTATTTATTGAGCACTTGCTAAATACGATTGATGATGATCGATTACCCAATGGTGCGTGATGGCATAATAAGTCGTCACTTCACTTTTCTGAGCCTCAGTTACCTCATCTGTAAAATTCATTCATTCATTCAATCATATTTAGAGACGCAGCGTGGCTCATTGGAAGGAGCACGGGCTTTGGAGTCAGAGGCCATGGGTTCAAATCCCGGCTCTACCAATTGTCAGCTGTGTGACTTTGGGCAAGTCACTTCAGTTCTCTGGGCCTCAGTTCCCTCATCTGTAAAATGGGGATTAAGACTGTGAGCCCCCCGGGACAACCTGATCACCTTGTAACCTCCCCAGCGCTTAGAACAGTGCCTTGCACATAGTAAGCGCTTAATAAATGCCATCATCATATAGAGACAGTCCCTACCCACCAGTGGGCTCACCTACTTGGGCAAACACCACCAACGGGATCCGGCGCCCGTCTCGGAAACGAGAACCCCAAAATATTACCTTGATGTGTAAAATGGCTGTTCCTGGGGGGTGAGCATCTGTTATTGATCTCAGAAGTTTCCCGCTGGCTAGATCCCACATGGTGATCTGCAAAGACAGTGAAGTGCTTTCAAAAACAAATCTGTTGTGCATTTCAACCTTAAAGCAATTCTCCAGAGCGACCCCAGCCTTCTGGCTGAAGTAACCTCGTCCCAAAACGGAGACCGGGAATCTCAGGGAATTTCATCGCAGGGGCTGAAGTTCCTACATGAAGGGCCAAAGAACTCTAAGGAGGAAGCGGGAAATCTTTAGCTCTCTCTGCTCCTGCGGCTCATGCGCTACAGAGATGGTCACGTCGAGCTTTTGAGGGGTTTTTTTTCCCCTCATTTTTGTGCCCGGTAGTAATATCCACCAGTCTCTCTGAAAGAGAAGCAGCGTGGCTCGGTGGAAAGAGCACGGGCTTTGGTCCCCACCCAGCAGTGGGCTCACAGTCTAAAAGTTTCTAGACTGTGAGCTCTACGTGGGACAACCTCCCCAGCGCTTAGCCCTATTTTATTTTACTTGTGCATATCTATTCTATTTATTCTGGTTTGTTAGTATGTTTGGTTTTGTTCTCCGTCTCCCCCTTTTAGACTGTGAGCCCGCTGTTGGGTAGGGACTGTCTCTATATGTTGCCAACTTGTACTTCCCAAGCGCTTAGTACAGTGCTCTGCACACAGCAAGCGCTCAATAAATACGATTGATGATGATGATGATGGAGCCAAAGGTCATGGGTTCAAATCCCGGCTCTGCCCCATGTCTGCTGTGTGACCTTGGGCAAGTCACTTAACTTCTCGGAGCCTCAGTTCCCTCATCTGTAGAACGGGGATTAAGACTGTGAGCCCCACGTGGGACAACCTGATCACCTTGTATCCTCCCCCAGCGCTTAGAACAGTGCTTTGCACATAGTAAGCGCTTAACAAATGCCATCATTATTATTATTATTTAAGGTGTCACTGAATTCTCTGGAATAACTACAGTATCCACAGAAATGGTTCTACCCCTACTAGCTGGATACTTACTAAAAGTACTTATGAAACGAAACTGGGGGAAAACCATGTAAGATTTGCCCCAAATTGTGAGGCTAAACTTGTTTCTGCAAGGAGTGGGGAGAAAAATTGTGTGGTTCTAGAAACATAGCAATGTTGGAGGCCGGGGGGAAGTAATGACTGTGTGGTGATACTCTGGGCACCCTAGTTGCTTTTTTTTTTAATGGTATTTGTTAAGCACTTACTATGTGTCAGGCACTGTACTAAGCTGAGGTAAATACAAACTAACAATAATAATAATAATAATAATAATGGTACTTCTTAAACGCTTACTATTGTGCCAAGCGCTGGGGTAGATCATCAGGTTGGAACCAGTCCCTGTCCCAAATGGGGCTCATACTCTTAATCCCCATTTTCCAGATGAGGTAACTGAGGCACAGAGAAGTGAAGTGACCTGCCCAAGGTCTCGCAGCAGACATATGGCAGAGTCGGATTAGAACCCAGGTCCTTCTGACTTCCAGTTCCGTGCTCTACCCACTAGGCCAATCGGGTTGGACACAGTCCACATCCCCCATGGGGCTCACGTTCTTAACCCCCTTTTACAGATGAGGTAACTGAGGCGGAGAGAAGTGACTTGACTAAGGTCACACGCCAGACAAGTGCCGGAGTTAGGAACAGAATCAATCAATCCATCAATCAATCGTATTTATTTAGCACTTACTGTGTGCAGAGCACTGTACTAAGCACCTGGGAAGTACAAGTTGGCAACATATACTATACATGGTAGTACAAGTAGTATAGTAGGGCAAGTTGGCCCTACTGAGAGCTCACCTCCTCCAGGAGGCCTTCCCAGACTGAGCCCCTTCTTTCCTCTCCCCCTCGTCCCCCTCTCCATCCCCCCATCTTACCTCCTTCCCTTCCCCACAGCACCTGTATATATGTTTGTACATATGTATTACTCTATTTATTTATTTATTTTACTTGTACATATCTATTCTATTTTATTTTGTTAGTGTGTTTGGTTTTGTTCTCTGTCTCCCCCTTTTAGACTGTGAGCCCACTGTTGGGTAGGGACTGTCTCTATATGTTGCCAACTTGTACTTCCCAAGCACTTAGTACAGTGCTCTGCGCACAGTAAGCGCTCAATAAATACGACTGAAGATGATGATGATGATATATGGACGTTAGATGTTAGATATGTTAACATGTTAGATGTTAGATATGTTATGTTAACATATGTCAACATATATGGATGTTAGAACCTAGATGGATGGCAGGGTCCTGAGGGCACTGGTCTTCTTCAGGCAGATCTGGAGTTGCCGTAAAGTGTCTATTTAGCCTCCACCTTTAGCACTTTATGCATCTTACTCCAGGCCTCAGCCCTTCGGTTCATACGTATCTTTTATTTGCACACTACTGAGCTATATCATTCTGATATTATTTGTTGAGCCCTTATCTTTTCTCCTAGTCTCACTCTTTGTAAACCCTTTTAGATAAGTCTTCCCCTACCACTAGAATGCATGAGCCTGGAAAGCAGGGCTTCTGGTGTACTCTCCGAGGGCATTAAGTCCAGACTGAGCCCCTTCCTTCCTCTCCCCCTCGTCCCCCTCTCCATCCCCCTCATCTTACCTCCTTCCCTTCCCCACAGCACCTGTATATATGTATATATGTTTGTACATATTTATTACTCTATTTATTTATTTATTTATTTATTTTACTTGTGCATTTCTATTCTATTTATTTTACTTTGTTAGTATGTTTGGTTTTGTTCTCTGTCTCCCCCTTTTAGACTGTGAGCCCACTGATGGGTAGGGACTGTCTCTATATGTTGCCAACTTGTACTTCCCAAGCGCTTAGTACAGTGCTCTGCACACAGTAAGCGCTCAATAAATACGATTGATTGATTGATTAAGTGGGCACTCAAATACCACTGACTGACTAATCTGTCAGAGAAGCAGCATGGCTCAGTGGAAACAGCCCGGGCTTTGGAGTCAGAGGTCATGATTTCAAATCCCGGCTCCGCCAATTGTCAGCTGTGTGACTTTGGGCAAGTCACTTAACTTCTCTGGGCCTCAGTTCTCTCATCTGTAAAATGGGGATGAAGACTGTGAGCCCCCAGTGGGACAACTTGATCACCTTGTAACCTCCCCAGCGCTTAGAACAGTGCTTTGCACATAGTAAGCGCTTAATAAATGCCATTTTTATTATTATTATCCACTGATTACCCTGGGTCTCCAAACTCTGTTAACTCAGTGGATTGTCACTGATTTACTGGAAGCAGTGTGGCCTAGTGAAAAGAGCCTGGGCGTCAGAGGATCTGGATTCTAATCCTGGTCCCGCCACTTGTCTGCTGTGTGACCTTGGGCAAGTCACATAACTTCTCTGGGCCTCAGTTCCCTCATCTGGAAAATAGGGATTAAGACTGTGAGCCCCATGGGGGACAGGGACTGTGTCCAACCTGATTAACTTATATTCATTCATTCATTCACTCATTCAATCATATTTCTTGAGAGCTTACTGTGTGCAGAGCACTGCACTAAGCGCTTGGGAAGTACAAGTTGGCAACAAATAGAGACGGTCCCTACCCAACAGCAGGCTCACAGTCTAGAAGGGGGAGACAGACAATGAAACAAAACATACTAACAAAATAAAATCAATAGAATAAATATGTACAAGTAAAATAGAGTAATAAATATGTACAAACATATATACATATATACAGGTTAAATCTACCCAGGGCTTAGAACAATGCTTGGTACGTAGTAATCGCTTAGCGAGTACCATAATTATTATTATTGTTATCAATTTTATTAATTGCAGCTCTGCCTCGGATCTGCTGTGTGACTTTGGGCAAGTCATTTAACTTCTCTGTGCCTCAGTTCCCTCATCTGTAACCCGTTCTCCCCACCTCCTCAGACTGTGAGCCCCACATCGGCCTTGATTATCTTATATCTTCCCCAAGGCTTAGTACAGTGCTCAACAAATAGTATGCACTCAAATCCCACTATTCTTGTTATTATTATTAATAACACAACTGGAGAGTTTCCAGTCCTTTACCAGACTCGGCTAAGGGAGGGAAAGTCGAGGAGAAGCCTATCCATTCCATTCCTAGCTTGGCCAGTGGTTAGTGAGTAGAAGGCCATCTACTACACTGTGAGCCCACTGTTGGGTAGGGACTTTCTCTATATGTTGCCAACTTGTACTTCCCAAGTGCTTAGTACAGTGCTCTACACACAGTAAGCGCTCAATAAATACGATTGATTGATTACTACAAGTCAAAATTCACCTGCGCTGGGCAAGGAGAGAGTCGAGGGTGGAGATTCAAGTTGACTGCACGGAAGGAGGTAATGGTAAACCATTCCTGGATTTTTACCAAGGAATCTTTATGGATCCACTCCCAGAAAGATTGCAGATGGAGGTGGGGCGTTCTGGGAGAGATATGTCTATGGAGTCACGACGGGTCGGAGATGACTCGACAGCATTAGATGAGACAAGATCATTTTGAGATCCGATAGTTGCCCCTCTGTGGGCGGCACTGATCTAGAAGCAGCACGGCCTACTGGATAGACGCCGGGCTTGGGAGTCAGAAGGTCATGGGTTCTAATCCCGGCTCCGCCACTGCTGTATGGCCTGGGGCAAGTCACTTCACTTGTCTGGGCGTCAGTTTCCTCCTCTGCAAAATGGGGATGAAGACTGGGAGCCCTATGTGGAACGGGGACTGTGTCCAACCTGATTATCTTCTAGGGACCGTCCCTATATGTTGCCAACTTGTACTTCCCAAGTGCTTAGTACAGTGCTCTGCACACAGTAAGCGCTCAATAAATACAGGTGAATGAATGAATGAATGATCTTGTATCTACCCGAGCGCTTAGAACAATGACTGGCACACAGTAAGCACTTAACAAATACCAGAATTATTATTATCTGGCATGTTTTTTTCTGCTCAATTAGAAGCCAGATTAGAAAAAAAAATCCTGGATTGTGTAAGAGATGTAGGGTTCCAGAGCCAACCTAAGAATTTAGTAAATATCGGTCCCACAACCAGTCAATCTGGGGCCAAGGTAACTACAAAACTCAAGTTCAAAGCTGTCCCACTTAGCTGCGGAAACACAGCCAAACCCATGCTGACCAAACACAGCCTTATAATAATAATAATAATAATAATAATAATAATAATAATGGCATTTATTAAGCGCTTACTATGTGCAAAGCACTGTTCTAAGCGCTGGGGAGGTTACAAGGTGATCAGATTGTCCCATGGGGGGCTCACAGTCTTTTTTTTTTTTGAAAGCATTTATTAAGCACTTACTATGTTCAAAGCACTGTTCTAAGCGCTGGGGGGTTACAAGGTGATCAGGTTGTCCCACGGGGGCTCACAGTCTTCATCCCCATTTTACAGATGAGGGAACTGAGACCCAGAGAAGTTAAATGACTTGCCCAAAGTCACACAGCTGACAGTTGGCGGAGCTGGGATTTGAACTCATGACCTCTGACTCCAAAGCTCGGGCTCTTTCCACTGAGCCACGCTGCTTCTCTACAAGGTGATCAGGTGTCCCAGAGTCTTAATCCCCATTTTACAGATGAGATAACTGAGGCCCAGAGAATTTGACTTGCCCAAAGTCACACAGCTGACAATTGGTGAAGCCAGGATTTGAACCCATGACCTCTGACTCCAAAGCCCAAGCTCTTTCCACTGAGCCATGCTGCTTCTCTATATAATAATGATAGCATTTACTAAGCGTTTACTATGTGCAAAGCACTGTTCTAAGTGCCAGGGAGGTTAACAAGGTTAACAAGTCTTAATCCCCATTTTCCAGATGAGGGAACTGAGGCCCAGGGAAGCGAAGTGCCCAAAGTCACACAGCTGACAATTGGCAGAGCCGGGATTTGAACCCATGACCTCTGACTCCAAAGCTCGGGTTCTTTCCACTGAGTGCTGACCCACTCTAGAAAAAGGAGGCTCATTTTAACTCTCAATAATAATAATAATAATAATATCGATGGCATTTGTTAAGTGCTTACTATGTGCCAAGCACTTTTCTAAGCGCCGGGGGAGATACCAGGTAATCAGGTTGCCCCACGTGGGGCTCACAGTCCCCATTTTCCAGATCATCATCATCATCATCATCAATCGTATTTATTGAGCGCTTACTATGTGCAGAGCACTGTACTAAGCGCTTGGGAAGTACAAATTGGGAACATATAGAGACAGTCCCTACCCAACAGTGGGCTCACAGTCTAAAAGGGGGAGACAGAGAACAAAACCAAACATACTAACAAAATAAAATAAATAGAATAGATATGTACAAATAAAATAGAGTAAAAAAAAATATGTACAAACATATATACATATATACAGGTGCTGTGGGGAAGGGAAGGAGGTAAGATGGGGGGGGATGGAGAGGGGGACGAGGGGGAGAGGTAGGAAGGGGCTCAGTCTGGGAAGGCCTCCTGGAGGAGGTGAGCTCTCAGCAGGGCCTTGAAGGGAGGTCACTGAGGCACAGAGAAGTGAAGTGACTCGCTCAAAGTCACACAACTGACAAAGGGCGGAGGTGCATCGGGGGGGACGTTAATATCACCTGTCCTTTCGCAAAGCCGCAGAGAAGTCTTGAACAGTCGCTGTTGATACTGAGAGCGGAGATGGCACCGTACTGACACCCGATAGTAGTGCTGCCCAGGCACAGCCGCAGAGCTTGGTTCTGATCTGAAGGAAAACACGGGAGTTTGTCAAAGGAGCGGGGGCGGAGGGGAGACCCTGGAAATTCCAGAAGGGATAGGGGCAAACCATTCGTCCATTCGCTCATTCAATCGGATTTATTGAGCTCTTACCGGGTGCAGAGCATCATACTAAGCACGTGGGAGAGTACAAGAGAACAATAAACAGACACATTCCTACCCATAACGAGCTCACAGTCTAGAGGGGGAGATAAACGTTAATATAAATAGATTAATTACAAATATATACATAGGTGCTGTGGGGCTGGATGGGAGGATGAATGAAGGAGCAAGTAAGAGCGGCGCAGAAGGGAGCGGGAGGAGAGGAGAGGGCTTAGTCAGGGAAGGCTTCTTGGAGGAGATGTGCCTTTGATACCGTTATGAAGTGGGGGAGAGCAATTATCTGTTTGATAAGAGGAGGGAGGGCGTCCCAGGCCGGAGGTAGGATGTCGGCGAGGGGCCGGCGGCGAGACAGGTGAGACTGAGGTACAGTGAGAAGGTTGGCTTTCGAGGAACGAAGCGTGCGGGCTGGGTTGGAGTAAATAAATAAATAAATGCTGGCATTTGCCAAGCGCTTACTATGTGCCAAGCACTGTTCTAAGCGCTGGCTGGGGTAGATAGGAGAGTAGCGAGGTGAGGTAGGAGGGGGCGAGGCGACTGAGTGCTTTAAAGGGGCATACCAAGGGGCCTAGGCCACCAAAAGGCTCTAGAGAGGTTATACTGGGGCTAATCGCCCCAGAATTTAGTCTTCTGATGATTATGTCCCCTTAACTTAAGGGTGCTCCGGGGTCCAGGCCGTGTCGCGTGGAGCTTGACAAGGTAAAGTTGGCAGATGTGAAGCTGAATGAGGGTGGACACAGAACTGACTACAGCCAAGAGAGGGTGAGAGGCTGAGAACGAAGCCAGGATTCTGCGTGGTTAGCTAATGCCGCCACCCTGCTCATTCAAGCTCTCATCCTATCATCATCATCATCATCAATCGTATTTATTGAGTGCTTACTATGTGCAGAGCACTGTACTAAGCGCTTGGGAAGTACAAATTGGCAACATATAGAGACAGTCCCTACCCAACAGTGGGCTCACAGTCTAAAAAGGGAAGACAGAGAACAAAACCAAACATACTAACAAAGTAAAATAAATAGAATAGATATGTACAAGTAAAATAAATAGAGTAATAAATATGTACAAACATATATACATAGATACAGGTGCTGTGGAGAAGGGAAGGAGGTAAGAAGGGGGGGATGGAGAGGGGGACGAGAGGGAGAGGAAGGAAGAGGCTCAGTCTGGGAAGGCCTCCTGGAGGAGGTGAGCTCTCAATAGGGCCTTGAAGGGAGGAAGAGAGCTAGCTTGGCGGATGGGCAGAGGGAGGGCATTCCAGGCCCTATCCCGTCTGGACTACTGCATCAGCCTTCTCTCTGATCTCCCATCCTCGTGTCTCTCTCCACTTCAATCCATACTTCATGCTGCTGCCCGGATTATCTTTGTCCAGAAACGCTCTGGGCATATTACTCCCCTCCTCAAAAATCTCCAGTGGCTACCAATCAATCTGCGCATCAGGCAGAAACTCCTCACCCTGGGCTTCAAGGCTGTCCATCCCCTCGCCCCCTCCTACCTCCCCTCCCTTCTCTCCTTCTCCAGCCCAGCCCGCACCCTCCACTCCTCCACCGCTGATTTCCTCACCGTACCTCGTTCTCGCCTGTCCCGCCATCGACCCCCGGCCCACGTCCTCCCCCGGGCCTGGAGTGGCCTCCCTCTGCCCATCCGCCAAGCTAGCTCTCTTCCTCCCTTCAAGGCCCTATTGAGAGCTCACCTCCTCCAGGAGGCCTTCCCACACTCAGCCCCCTCCTTCCTCTCCCCTCATCCCCCTCTCCATCCCCCCCATCTTACCTCCTTCCCTTCCCCACAGCACCTGTATATATGTATATATGTTTGTACATATTTCTTACTCTATTTATTTTACTTGTACATATCTATTCTATTTATTTTATTTTGTTAGTATGTTTGGTTTTGTTCTCTGTCTCCCCCTTTTAGACTGTGAGCCCACGGTTGGGTAGGGACTGTCTCTATATGTTGCCAATTTGTACTTCCCAAGTGCTTAGTACAGTGCTCTGCACATAGTAAGTGCTCAATAAATACAATTGATGATGATGATTGATGATGTTATCTGTCTTTTTTTTTTAATGGTATTTATTTAGGACTTACTAGGTGTCGGGCACTGTACTGAGCGCTGGGGTAGACAAAAATAATCAGGTTGGACACAGTCCATGTTCCACTGGGGGCTCACGGCCTTAATCTCCAGTTTACACATGAAGTGACAGGCATGGAGAAGTGAAATGACGCACGGTCACACGGCAAGACGAGTGGGAGCGCCGGCATCAGAACACAGATCCTCAGACTCCCGGGCTCGTTCCACTAGGCCGCTCTGTTTCGTGTGAGTCCCATTCAACTTCCTCTGGCAGGGAATTCTGCTTAACGGAGCACGGGAGGAATGGGGGCCGGACCCAGCCACCTCACAGATCCGCCTAAGACTCAGACAACAAAGAAAAACGTCTTCCCGCTAGGCAGCCATGACGCTTCCCTGTGCAAATCTCTCTCAGTCTCGTCTTCTCTGCCTTCAGCCCGGCTCGTCTTTTGAAGTTGGGAAGATCTGGAGGAAGGAACGGCGTCTCCCTCTATGGTTTGAATTACTTATCAAGTGTTCTGTAACATCTTCTGCGTGTTCTTTCCGTTCTTGGCTGCTCCGTTCTGCTCTGCCCCACTGAGCAGGCATCTTGGCCTGATGATCAGAAGCCGCTGCGGCGGAATAACTTTGTCCTTGGCCAAAAAGAATTATGGTCATTTTTTGGTTCTCCTGGCCCTGATGAGCTGGGCTGGGGATTATCCAAGTCTCTCATTTTTCCTTTTCTTTCTCCCTTCCTGCCCTTGGCCGCTTCGCTGTTAACGAGCTCTGCCACCATGGGGGAGCCAAGGAAAGGAGGAGGAGGAGCAGTACAAGAAAGAAAAAAACTCCAACCAATTCTTGTTAGTGGCTCTTTTTTCATTCAATCGTATTTATTGAGCGCTTATCCTGTGCAAAGCACTGTACTAAGAGCTTGGGAGACAAACCTGGCTCCACCATTTGTCTGCTGTGTGACCTTGGGCAAGTCACTTCACTTCTCTGGGCCTCAGTTCCCTCCTCTGTAAAATGGGGGCTGAGACTGTGAGCCACACATGGGACAGGGACCGTATGCCCCAAATGGGACAAAGATTGTGTTCAATTTGATTCACTTCTACCTCCCCAGCGCTTAATACAGTCCCTGGCAATCAATCAATCAATCAATCATATTTATTGAGCGCTTACTGTGTGCAGAGCACTGTACTAAGCGCTTGGGAAGTACAAGTTGGCAACATATAGAGACGGTCCCTACCCAACAGCGGGCTCACAGTACCAGGCACGGTACTAAGCGTTGGGGTAGAAGCTAGCAAATCAGGTTGGACACAGTCCCTGTCCCACACAAGGCTCACAGTCTTAATCCCCAATTCACAGATGAGGCAACCGAGGCCCAGAGAAATGAAGTGACTTGCTCAAGGTCACACAGCAGACAAGCGGCGGAGCCAGGATTAGAACCCAGGTCCTTCTAACTCCCAGGCCTGTGTACTATCTACTAGGCCATCCTGCTTCCTACCAGGTAGCGTGACTGAGTCCTTAGCTATCACGACCTCAACCGCCTCACTGAAATAAAGAACATCTCGAGTCTGGGGACAGCGCAGAGAGAAGAAAGGATGCCACCTCCAACCCGTAACTGACGAATGTCTTCTCTTGGCTTTGATGCCACGGCAAATCCATCCGTTAATAAAAGTAATTCCCTGGACTTTCACGGTACCTGCTTTCCTAACAACTCAAAGCCCTTTCACATCTCATTTCACCTTCACAGCATCCAAGGGACGTTAGGAAGGGACAGGAATCCATTTCGCAGAAGGGGAGAGGATAGCGATGGGACTCGTTCGAGGGTGGACGAGGCCATGAGGGCTGGAATTAGAATCCGCATCTCCCGACTTCTAGCCCGATGCTTTTCCAACGGGCCAGGCGGGATAATGAGGCTGAGTGCTACGACTCCCCCTTCTAGACTGTGACCCCTTTGTTGGGTAGGGACTGTCTCTATATGTTGTCAACTTGTACTTCCCAAGCGCTTAGTACACTGCTCTGCACACAGTAAGCGCTCAACAAATACGATTGATGATGATGATGATGACCGTCTCTACATGTTGCCACCCCTCGCTGACATTCCTGTGAGCCTGTATATATGTTTGTACAGATTCATTACTCGATTTATTTATTTACTTTACTGTGAGCCCGCTGTTGGGTAGGGACTGTCTCTATATGTTGCCAACTTGTACTTCCCAAGCGCTTAGTACAGTGCTCTGCACACAGTAAGCGCTCAATAAATACGACTGATTGACTGATTGATTAGTCCGGTGCTCTGCACACAGTAAGCGCTCAATAAGTACGATTGAATGAATGAATGAATATTTATTTTATTTTGTTAATTATGTTTCGTTTTGTCGTCTGTCTCCCGCTTCTAGACTGTGAGCCTGCTGTTGGGTAGGGACCGTCTCTAGATGTTGCCAACTTGGACTTCCCAAGCGCTTAGTAAAGTGCTCTGCACACAGTAAGCGCTGAATAAATACGACAATGAATGAATGAATGTTGCCGATTTGTACTTCCCAAGTGCTTAGTACAGTGCCCGGCACGCAGTAAGCGCTCAATAAATACGATTGAATGAATGAATGAATGAATGAATGAATGAATGACTCCCTGCCTTACGACACAATGGGTGCAGTGGAAAGATTTCTATCGGCCACATTAGGAAGAAATCCTTCCAGGAGCGCCAATCCTCCCAAGCTTGGAGACAACACATTTCCTCCAATGGGGAGGAAATACCTGTCCTAGCTCCTACTTAGACTGTGAGTCCCATGCGGAATGGTGACTGTGTCCGACCTAATTTGAGTTGTACCTATTCCAGCACTTAGAACAGAGTTCGACACATAGTAAATGCTTCACAAACACCAAGAAAAATATATCTTTGCAGCCTGAGCACCTGTCATCTAACTACATTCCCGCATACTGTTCTGACCTAAGGAACGAGCAGTTTGACCTAGTGAAAAGAGCCTGGGAGCCCGAGGACCTGGGTTCTAATCCGGGCTCCCCCACTAATGGCATTTATTAAGCACTTACTATGGGCAAAGCACTGTTCTAAGCGCTGGGGAGGTTACAAGGTGATCAGGTTGTCCCACGGGGGGCTCACAGTCTTAATCCCCATTTTACAGATGAGGTAACTGAGGCACAGAGAAGTGAAGTGACTTGCCCAAAGTCACACAGCTGAAGATTGGCAGAGCTGGGATTTGAACCCATGACCCATTCATTCATTCAATCATATTTATTGAGCACTTATTGTGTGCAGAGCACTGTAAAGCCCGTGCTCTTTCCACTGAGCCATGCTGCTTCACTAGTCTGCTGAGTGACCTTGGACAAGTCACTTCATTTCTCTGGGCTTCGGTTCCCTCATCTGTAAAATGGGGATTAAGACTGTGAGCCCCATGTGGGACAGGGATTGTGTTCAACCTGATTAGCTTGCACCTATCCCAGCGCTCAGAACAGTGCTTGTCACATTTATTATTATTATTATTATTATTATTATTATTACTATGGTATTTCCTCTCATCCCCCTCTCCATCCCCCCCTTACCTCCTTCCCTTCCCCACAGCACCTGTATATATGTATATATGTTTGTACATATTTATTACTCTATGTATTTATTTATTTATTTTACTTGTACATATCTATTCTATTTATTTTATTTTGTTAGTATGTTTGGTTTTGTTCTCTGTTTTCCCCTTTTAGACTGTGAGCCCACTGTTGGGTAGGGACTGTCTCTATATGTTCCCAATTTCTACTTCCCAAGCGCTTAGTACAGTGCTCTGCACATAGTAAGCGCTCAGTAAATACGATTGATGATGATGATGATTTGTTAAGCACTTACTATGTTGCTAGGCACTATATTAAGCGCTGCGGTGGATACAAGCAAATCGGGTTGGACGCAGTTCCTGTCCCACATGAGGCTCACCGTCTCAATCCCCATTTTACAGATGAAGGAACTGAGGCCTAAAGAAGTGAAGTGACTTGTCCAAGGTCACACAGCAGACGAATGCCAGAGCAAGGACCAGAACCCATGACCTTCTGATTCCCAGGCGCATGCTCTCTCCACTATGCTATGCTACTTCTGTAAGCACTTAAATACCATCATCATCAAGCCAGAAGGACCTGGGTTCTAATAGCAGTTAATAAATACCATCGATAATAATAATAATAATGGAATTTATTAAGCACTTACTATGTGCAAAGCAAGTATGATGGGAGAGATACAGTAATACATAGGTGACGCCCCTAGATTGCGAGCTCATTGTGGGTTGGGAATGTCACTGTTTATCGTGACACTGGACTTTCCCAAGCGCTTAGTTCAGTGCTCTGCACACAGTAAGCACTTAATACTTGAGAAGCAGCGTGGCTCAGTGGAAAGAGCCCGGGCTTGGGAGTCAGAGGTCATGGGTTCTAATCCCGGCTCCGCCACATGTCTGCTGTGTGACCTTGGGCAAGTCACAACTTCTCTGAGCCTCAGTTACCTCATCTGTAAAATGGGGATTAAGTGAGCCCCCCGTGGGACAACCCGATCACCTTGTATTCCCCCCCCCAGCACTTAGAACTGTGCTTTGCACATAGTAAGCGCTTGACAAATGCTGTGATTATTATTATTGTTAATAAATATAACTGAATGAATTAATGAATGAATCAATATGTATCTACATACATAGGAAGCAGCATGGCTCAGTGGAAAGAGCACGGGCTTTGGAGTCAGGGGTCATGGGTTCGAATCTCGGCTCTGCCAGTTGTCAGCTGTGTGACTTTGGGCAAGTCACTTCACTTCTCTGTGCCTCAGTTCCCTCATCCGTAAAATGGGGATTAAGACCGTGAGCCCCCTGTGACACAACCTGATCTCCTTGTAACCTCCCCAGCGCTTAAGAATAGTGCTTTGCACATAGTAAGCGCTTAATAAATGCCATTATTATTATTATTATAGTTGCCTTTGGTATTCAAAGAAGAACCACTGATGGTGAAATTCACCTCCGAGTGTTTGTGTGGGTGAGAGAGAAGGCCAATGTGAGACACACAGCCCAGCCACATTATTCACACAGCCTGTCCCTGACATATTACACTTAACATTAGCAGTGTTTTCTTTTTGACCTCACCTCTCCTGGTCCTTCCGATTCTTTGGCTGGGAAAGAGCCACTCTCTTCTTTATAGCAGTGTGCCAGTCTAACGAGAAGTTCCTCCCCATTGTACAGGTGAGGAAACCGAGGAACAGATACATTAAACGATTCGGCCAAGGCCACAGAGCAGGCCCAATCTCATGCTCTTTCTACTAGGGCATGCTGTCTTTAAATGATTTCAGCCTCTGTCTCCCCTGCTACAGTCTAAGTTCCTTTAAGGGCAGGGGATGTGTCAACTAACACTAGTGTCTTCTCCCAAGCGCTTAGTACAGTTTCCTGTAGAGAAGCAGCGTGGCTTAGTGGAAAGAGCACGGGCTTGGGAGTCGGAGGTCGTGGGTTCAAATCCCAGCTCCACCACTTGTCAGCTGTGTGACTTAAGCCCTACTGAGAGCTCACCTCCTCCAGGAGTCCTTCCCAGACTGAGCCCCCTTTTTCCTCTCCCCCTCCCCATCCCCCCCACCCTACCTCCTTCCCCTCCCCGCAGCACCTGTATATATGTTTGCACAGATTTATTACTCTATTTTACTTGTACATATTTACTATTCTATTTATTTTGTTAATGATGTGCATCTAGCTTTATTTCTATTTATTCCGATGACTTGACACCTGTCCACATGTTTTGTTTTGTTGTCTGTCTCCCCCTTCTAGACTGTGAGCCCGTTGCTGGGTAGGGACCGTCTCTAGATGCTGCCAACTTGTACTTCCCAAGCCCTTAGTACAGTGCTCTGCACACAGTAAGTGCTCAATAAATACGATTGAATGAATGAATGAATTCACTTCTCTGTGCCTCAGTTACCTCATCTGGAAAACGGAGATTACGACTGTGAGCCCCACATGGGACAACCTGATTACCACCCCAGCGCTTAGAACAGTGTTTGGCACATAATAAGCGCTTAACAAATACCATCATTAACCAGCACTTAGTACAGTGCCAGGAACACAGTAAGTGCTTAACATACACCAAAATTATTATTATTAATCATCATCAATCGTATTTATTGAGCGATTACTGTGTGCAGAGCACTGTACTAAGCGCTTGGGAAGTACAGGTTGGCAACATATAGAGACAGTCCCTACCCAACAGTGGGCTCACAGTCTAAAAGGATGTCTACTATTATTAATAATAATAAATACTACCATCTGCTGTGCTGCACTTTCAGGGCACCTTGAAAAGCACTTCTCTCCCAACCTTTCCTATAACCTTTTCTCTTTTGGCCTTTTCCTTCGTTCATCCAGAGATGCAGGCCCTGCTTCCTCATCTCTTGGCAAGTCCCTAGATCTCCAGAGAGCTGGATCAGCTTAGTTTCAAGGACTTCCAGATTCGCTAGACCTAGATAACGGTCAAGGATTATGCTAATTCAGAGGGAATGCACGTGTATGGCTGACCTTGGTCAAGTCACTTAACTTTTCTCCGTTTCTTCACCTGTGGAATGAGGGTGAAATACCTGCTCTCCCTCCCCCTAAGACTGACAACCCCACGGGAGACGGGGACTGTATCTGACTCGATTATCTTCTAGCCAACTAAGATATGTTAATAAATACTATAAAGAGTACCATTTTAAAAAAAAGCACTTATTGTGTGCAGAACACTGAACTAAAACACTTGAAATAATAATAATAATAATGGCATTTATTAAGTGCTTACTATGTGGAAAGCACTGTTCTAAGCGCTGGGGAGGTTACAAGGTGATCAGGTTGTCCCACAGGTGGCTCACAGTCTTCATCCCCATTTTCCAGATGAGGTAACTGAGGCCCAGAGAAGTGAAGTGACTTGCCCAAAGTCACCCAGCTGACAATTGGCAGACCTGGGATTTGAACCCATGACCTCTGACTCCAAAGACCATGTTCTTTCCACTGAGCCACGCTGCTTCTCATACATTAAATGCTTAATACAGCGCTTGGCCCAAAGTAATAATAATGGTGTTATTTATGTGCGTTCTAAGAGGAGGCAAACAATATGATTCAAAGAAAAAAGAAGGCATGGAAGAGCACGGGTAACTTCCGGGAACTCCAAACTCGTCCTTCTTATTTTTTACGGTATTTGTTAAGCACTTACTACGGGTCAAGCACTGCTCTAAGCATCGTTTTCTAATTCCATGGTTCTTGTGGTCCCCAGTTGTCTAAAGCTGATCAGAAGCAGTTTGATAAGTTACTAATTTCAGGCAGTAGCTTGCTGACTTGATTTTTATTTGGTGTTTTTATACTTGTCCTTATCTTTTATGCTGTTTTGGGGTTGCTTCATTGCTCCTGACATGTCTATCGCCAGCCCTCTCTCCCCAACTTTAAGTCATCAACTTTGTACCCCTCAAGGAAGGGGATCTCTGTCTAATGCCCACCTGTGGACTTTTTTCCCCCAGAATTTAGTACAGTGCTCTGCACACGGTATGCATTTAAGGTACGAGAAGCAGCGGGGCTCAGTGGAAAGAGCATGGTCTTTGGAGTCAGAGGTCATGGGTTCAAATCCCAGGTCTGCCAATTATCAGCTGTGTGACTTTGGGCAAGTCACTTCACTTGGCTGGACCTCAGTTACCTCATCTGGAAAACGGGGATGAAGACTGTGAACCACCTGTGGGACAATCTGATCACCTTGTAACCTCCCCAGCGCTTAGAACAGTGCTTTCCACATAGTACGCACTTAATAAATGCCATTATTATTATTATTATTTCAAGTGTTTAGTTCAGTTTTCTGCACACAGTAAGTGCTGGGTTTTTTAATGGTACTCTTTATAGTATTTGTTAATCAATCAATCAATCGTATTTATTGAGCACTTACTGTGTGCTTGGGAAGTCCAAGTTGGCAACATATAGAGACAGTCCCTACCCAACAGTGGGCTCACAGTCTAGAAGCCCACTAGCCCACAGTGCTTACTATGGGCCTAACACTGTTCTAAGCGCTGGGGTAGGTGCAAGTTAATTAGATCAGACACAGTCTTGGAAAGGGGCTCACATTCCTAGTAGGAGGGAGAACGGGTATCCCCATTTTACAGATGAGGGAACTGAGGAACAGAGAAGCTGAGTACTTTTCCCAAGGTCGCACAGCGGGCAAGTGGCAGAGCCAGGAATAATAGAAGCCTCACCATTGGCTTTAGAGCACTTAATCACCTTGCCCCCCTCCTACCTCACTGTGCTACTCTCCTACTTCGACCGGCCTGCCCGCTTTGTTCCTCTAATGCCACCCTTCTCACTCATCCTCCATCTCGTCTGTCTCCCCGCCGACCTCTCGCCCACATCCTATCTCTGGCCTGGAAAGCCCTCCCTCCTCATAACAGACAGACAATTGCTCTCCCCCACTTCAAAACCTTATCGAATGCACATCTCCTCCAAGAGGCCTTCCCTAAGTCCTCCTCTCTTCTTCTCCCACCCCCTTCAGTGCCGCTCTTACTTGCTCCTTCATTCATCAATCAATTGTATTTATTGAGCGCTTACTGTGTGCAGAGCACTGTACTAAGCGCTTGGGAAGTACAAGTTGGCAACACATAGAGACAGTCCCTACCCAACAGTGGGCTCACAGTCTAAAAGGGGGAGACAGAGAATAAAACCAAACATACTAACAAAATAAATAGAATAGATATGTACAAGTAAAATAGAGTAATAAATATGTACAAACATATATACATATATACAGGTGCTGTGGGGAAGGGAAGGAGGTAAGATGAGGGGGATGGAGAGGGGGACCCCACAGCATATAGAGAAGTAGTGTGGCTTAGTGGAAAGAGCACAGGCTTAGGAGGCAGAGGTCATGGGTTCTAATCCCGACTCTGCCACATGTCAGCTCTGTGACTTTGGGCCAGTCACAACTTCTCTGTGGCTCAGTGACCTCATCTGTAAAATGGGGATTAAGACTATGAGCCCCACGTGGGACAACCTGATTACCCTGTATCTACCCCAGCACTTAGAACAGTGCGTGGCACACAGTAAGCACTTAAAAATATCATCATTATTATTATTACCTACCCCTGCACACACATATATATTGGTACGTACATATTGGTATGTATTGGTGTTGGTACGTATTTATTACTCTATTTATTTTATTTGTACATATTTATTCTATTTATTTTATTTTGTTAATATGTTTTGTTTTGTTGTCTGTCTCCCCCTTCTAGACTGTGAGCCCGCTGTTGGGTAGGGACCGTCTCTATATGGTGCCAACTTGGACTTCCCAAGCGCTTAGTACAGTGCAGTAAGCGCTCAATAAATATGACTGAATGAATGACTGAATGAATACAATTGAATGAATGTGTCTGTCTGTTGCTGTACTGGACTCTCCCAAGCGCTCAGTAGAGTGCTTTGCACACAGTGAGCGCTCGATAAATACGACAATGAATGAATGAACCCAGGCCTTTTGACTCCCAGGACTGTGGTCCTTACATGAGGCCACGATGCTTCTCAGTGCAGCAGAATGGGTAAACACGTTCCCTGCCCAAAAGGAGCTCACAGTGTAGAGGGGCAGACGGGACATTAAAATAAATCACTGGTATGTGCATGAGTTCTGTGGGGCTGAAAGTGGGTTGAATAGCAAGTCCTCAAAGGGTATAGTTCCAAGTGCAGAGGTGAGGCAAGGAGATAGAGGGCGAAGGGGAAAATATGGCTTAATCAGTGAAGGCCTCTTGGAGGAGGTATGATTTTAATAGGGCTTTGAAAGTGGGAAGAGTGGCGGTCTGTCACAGATAAATGGGGAGGGAATTCCAGGCCAGATATTCACCCCACATATCCAATCCATCACCAAAACCTGTTGGTCTCACCTTCACAACATCGCCAAGATCCGCCCTTTCCTCTCCATCCAAACCGCTACCTTGCTGGTACAATCACTCATCCTAACCCAACTGGATTAATGCATCAGCCTTCTCTCTGACCTCCCAACCTCCTATTTCCCCCCACTTCGGTTTATACTTCACTCTGCTGCCCGGATTATCTTTGTGCAGAAACGCTCTGGGCATGTCACTCCCCTCCTCAAAAATCTCCAGTGGCTGCCTGTCAAGCTACAAGTCGAGCAAAAACTCCTCACTCTGGGCTTCAAGGCTCTCTATCACCTCGCCCCCTCCTACCTCAGCTCCCTACTCTCCTTCTCCAGGTCAGCCCACACCCTCCGCTTCTCTGTTGCCGCTAACCTCCTCACTGGGCCTCATTCTCGCCTGTCCCGCCATCGACTCCCGTCCCACGTCCTCCCCCTGGCCGGGAATACCCTCCCTCCTCACACTCGCAAAACTAGCACACTTCCCCGTTTCAAAGCCCTACTGAGAGCTCACCTCCTCCAGGAGGCTTTCCCAGACTGAGCCCCTCTTTTCCTCTGCTCCTCCTCACCTCCCCATCACCCCTACTCCCTCCCTCTGCTCTACCCTCCTCCACGCCTCACAGCACTTGTGTACATATGTACATATTTATCATTCTATTTATTTTATTAATGATGCGGATATATCTATTTGTTTACACTGATGCTGCTGATGCCTGTTTACTTGTACTTGTTTTATTTTATTTTATTTCTCCTTCTTCTAGACCGTGAGCCTGTTTTCAGGTAGGGATTGCCTCTATTTGTTGTTGAGTTGTATTTTCCAAGCACTTAGTACAGTGCTCTGCACACAGTAAGTGCTCAATAAGTACAACTGAATAAATAAATGAATGAATGAATGAATGAATGAAAGTGGACAAGGGTCAGTAGTGACGTACACAAGATCGACGTACAGTAATAATAATAATAATAATAATTGCATTTGTTAAGCGCTTACTATGTGCAAGGGGGGGATACAAGGTGATCAGGTTGTCCCACGGGGGGATCACAGTCTTAATCCCCATTTTACAGATGAGGGAACTGAGGCTCAGGGAAGTTGAGTGACTTGCCCAAGGTCACACAGCAGACATGTGGCGGAGCTGGGATTAGAACCCATGACCTCTGGCTCCCAAACCCGGGCTCTTTCCACTGAGCCATGCTGCTTCTCTAACAGTAGTAAGTTGGGGCTAGAGGAATGATTTCCTGGGTTGTAGCAGGAAAGAAGTTTCTGCCTGATGCGGAATTGGAGCTAGAGAAGCAGCGTGGCCTAGTGGATAGCGCACGGACCTGGGAGTTGGAAGGACCCGGGTTCTAATTCCGGCGATGCCACTTGTTTGCCGTGTGACCATGGGGATGAAGACTGTGAACCCTTTGTGGGACAGGGACTGTGTCCAACCTGATTAATTGGTATCTACCCCACTGCTTAGTCCTGTGCCTGACACATGATAATCAAGTGCTTAGTACAGTGCTCTGCACACAGTAAGCACTCAATAAATACGACTGAATAAATTATAAGCACCTAACAAATACTATTTAAAAAAAAGGAGCATGGGGCTTTGGCATACAGGGCAACTCGGCTCTGAGCCCGCTGTTGGGTAGGGACCGTCTCTATATGTTGCCAACTTGTACTTCCCAAGCGCTTGGTACAAGGGTTCTGCACACAGTAAGCGCTCAATAAATACAACTGAATGAATGAATGTGCTGCTTCCCCCCAACTCTAACAAACCAGAAACAGGGAGGACCACGCTCCCCATTCCCACCTGGAATTCAGCCTGGTCTTCTGGCCCCACCGTGCAATCTGAGCCCCCACAAGGCTCTATCTTGGGGGTTCCCAGCAGAGGACCCCCACCCCACCCCCCCACCCAGTTTACTCTAACCGCATATGCATTTGGCAGCGGCCTCTTTCACACCCAAACAGGTCAAAGGAATACGAGCCACTCGTGGAAACCGTAGGCGAGATGTATAATTACTCTACCTTTTCCTTTTCGATCCATGGGGAAAGGATTAAGAAAGAGAGAAAAGCCAGAAATCAGTTCAAAAGGACAGAGTCAAGACAGGCGTAACCGCTAC
Source organism: Tachyglossus aculeatus (assembly GCF_015852505.1). Classification (NCBI taxonomy): domain Eukaryota; kingdom Metazoa; phylum Chordata; class Mammalia; order Monotremata; family Tachyglossidae; genus Tachyglossus; species Tachyglossus aculeatus. The sequence goes on from NC_052066.1 coordinate 66,742,703, forward strand.
AGCATAACTTGTAAGGGATGAGGTTCACCTACCTGCGGCGTGAGGGAATGGAACGACCTGTTCGAATTTGTGTTTCTACCTAGGATTTGGTACGTTTAAATGTTTGGAGGGGAAAGACCGGCCAAACGCATTCTACGTAACAAAAGATAATAATAATGATGGTATTTGTTCAGCGCTTACTATGTGCAAAGCACTGCTCTAAGCGCTGGGGGGATACAAGGTGATCAGGTTGTCCCACGTGGGGCTCACAGTCTTCATCCCCGTTTTACAGATGAGGGAACTGAGGTCCAAAGAAGTGAAGTGACTTGTCCAAAGTCACACAGCTGACACTTGGCGGAGCCGGGATTTGAACCCATGACCTCTGACTCCAAAGCCTGGGCTCTTTCCACTGTGCCACGCTGCTTCTCTGAGCCACACTGCTTCTCTAAGAGACACCAGTGAGGTTCAGAAAATCAAGCAGCGTGGCTTAGTGGAGAGAGCACGGGCCTGGGAGCCGGAGGGTCATGGGGTCTATTCCTGACCCTGCCACTTGTCTGCTGTGTGACCTCGGGCAAGTTACTTCACTTCTCTGGGCCTCAGTTACCTCATCTGTAAAATGGGGATCGAGACTGTGAGCCCCACCTGGGGCAGGGACTGCATCCAACCCGATTCGCTTGTATCCACCCCAGTGTTTAGTACAGCGCCTGGCATAGAAGCAGTGTGGCTCAGTGGAAAGAGCACAGGCTTGGGAGTCAGAAGTCATGGGTTCAAATCCCGGCTCCGCCAATTGTCAGCTGAGTGACTTTGGGCAAGTCACTTCACTTCTCTGGGCCTCAGTTCCCTCATATGTAAAATGGGGATGAAGACTGTGAGCCCCAAGTAGGACAACCTGATTACCTTGTAACCTCCCCCGCGTTTAGAACAGTGCTTTGCACATAGTAAGCGCTTAACAAATGTCATCATTATTATTATTGTATAGTAAGCACTTAGCAGATACCAGAATTATTATTATTAATATATTATTATTAAAATAATATAATAGTCGGAGCGGAACTGAAGAAAATTCACTGGCCAAAAGTATGTCGCATTTCTCAAGAGTGAAACTGAAGCACAAACGGTCTCAGGGGAAAAAACAACCAAAAAATCGGCTCTGACTGGACTAGAACCTCAAATCGCTGAAGGTCCAGCCCAAATCCTGGATACGTCTAAAATCCCGCGGAGAAACCATTTATGTGAAAACTGAACAAACTACCGTCGCTGTTTCATTACTACCGATAGTGAATGGGGCAATTACTCTCTCGATAACGATTACCGTTTTAATGACCCAGCTCTGGATTTCAAAAGGAACCTAATGGCGCTTTCATAATTAAAGCTCTCTAGACCAGGTTCCCTCTTCAGGATTATCAATGAAGATGTTAAATGAAACCAGATCTAAAACAGACCCCGGAGTCTAGACATTTCCCTACAAACAAACACACGGCCATTTGGTCGTATTCAACAGGCAGATTGTCAATGTATTTGACAGGCCTCATTACCCAAACACCTGAATTTTACATAAAGGGCTAGGATACATTCATTTTAAATAATAAAAAAAAACCCTTAAAACCCCAATTACAGCCAGAAAGCTGTTTCTTTGTGTTCCCTCCTAAAACGTTCGGGGTGATATAAGTGGTCCTTATTAAAGTTCTGCAAGAGCAGCTCGCTGCTCATAATTTCATTATCCTTTAGGGTCAACCATGTAAATCAGCACCTGCCCACAAGCCCAAGGCCGAAAGAAATTCAACGAGGGCTTTTTTTTAAAAAATTTTTTTTTAAAAAGTCAGACTGCGGACTGATAGGAACTGAGCTGATGGAGCTTAAGAGAAATTGAATCAACTGTCATGTGTGGGCTGGCTTAGCCCGGGGTGACAATGTGAGCCGGGGGCTTCTCTGTAGCCAAAAGAGGCTCCACTGCTGCGATTTCTCCCTCTCCAGCCAGCCCAGGGCCCGAGGCTGGGGGTGCCCCCTCTCACCCCTAACCTCAAGCTCCGCTTCTCCCCCTTCGCTCTTTTTTTTTCTTTGTAAAGAGCGCAGGGATTTGTGTTTATTTGTGTTTGGCTGGAGGCATATGCTTATGCTTTCCCAGCCTGAGGGAAGGGACAGCGGTAGACAAGAGCTGACATGAAAGAAGGGGGGGAAGGGATCAGACAGCATGTGGTTAACAGACAAAAGTTTCTGTAGGTTCATTAAGCTTTGGGGCAGAGCTAGGGATCTAATTCTGGAGAAGCAGCGTGGCTCAGTGGAAAGAGCCCGGGCTTTGGAGTCATAGGTCATGGGTTCAAATCCCGGCTCCGGGAGCTGTGTGACTTTGGGCAAGTCACTTCACTTCTCTGGGCCTCAGTTCCCTCATCTGTAAAAAATGGGGATGAAGACTGTGAGCCCCCCGTGGGACAACCTGATCACCTTGTAGCCTCCGCAGAGCTTAGAACAGTGCTTGGCACATAGTAAGCATTCAATAAATGCCATCATTATTATTATTATTAATTTAGAAAGCTCCAAACCTTCCCTTCCCCCCTCGCCTCTCCCTGACCCCCCCAAACTGCCTCAGTTTCTCTCTCCCTCCCTCAAGGCCTGCACCCCTGACTTTCTCCCAATCCTTACCTCCTTGGGCCCTGTCCACCATCTCTTTCTCCTTCTCTCCCCACCGTCATTTCACTCCAACGAGCAAAAGAAGTTCCATTTTTAACCTAAGCCTCGGGCCCTAAAGAGAATCCTAAAACACTTGTTTACCCAGCGGCCTTTGGGTAACAAACTCAAAAGCAAAGGAATTAGGGGCCGCTGTGAACCTCAAGAGGAGCACAGAGAAGCAGCGTGGCTCAGTGGAAAGAGCCCGGGCTTTGGAGTCAGAGGTCATGGGTTCAAATTCCGGCTATGCCAACTGTCAGCTGTGTGACCCTGGGCAAGTCACAACTTCTCTGGGCCTCAGTTACCTCATCTGTAAAATGGGGATCAAGATTGTGAGCCCCACATGGGACAACCTGATCGCCTTGTATCCCCCAGCGCTTAGAACAGTGCTTTGCACATAGTAAGCGCTTAACAAATGCCACCATCATCATCATGAGTCGGCACTGCGGCTAACAAGGCAGAACAATCTGGGGAGGCATAAATGCGGGAGAGTAACCGTAAGATCCACGAGGCGATTCTCCCACAAAGAAGGGCATTGATCCAACCCCTACTAAAACCCCGGGCCGGGTTTGGACCCCACTCAGGAGGACGGGGGACGCGGCACATCTCGAAGGTTACAGAGCGTGAAAAGGGATATTAAGAGAGCTGGGAGACACAACGCATGTAACCACGCAGCAGATGTGCACGGGATGTCACTAAAAAACGCTTGACAAAAATTAATCGTGATGAAGGGATAGATTAAAGGAACTGGATTCCCCAGGCTCGCCAAGTGAAGGCAGAGATGGGGCCCTAGAAACATCTTCCAGAGGGTCTTTCACTCCTCTCCTTTTCTGTCAGGACAAGAGGAAAGGGACTGAAATTGAGGTTGGAGGAATTTGGGTTATAAAGGCAGGGGAAGTCTCCTTTCCAGGAGATCTTTAAAAGCAACCATAACCATCTCTGGAACGGTTCACGGGATGACGGCTTGGAGGCAGGGGAATGCGCCCGATGACCTTTCGGGAATGACTGGCTAAGCCCCAACCAGATTTCCAGTCTGCTCTTCTACACTTGGGGACAAACCCACAAAGTGAACATACATCCCAGAACTCCTAGGCCATAAGGGGGAAAATCCACCTACCCTACAAAATCAATCGTATTTATTGAGCGCTTACTGTGTGCAGAGCACTGTACTAAGTGCTTGGGAAGTACAAGTTGGCAACACAAAGAGACGGTCCCTACCCAACAGTGGGCTCACAGTCTAGAAGAGGGATAACAAAACTGAATGAAAGCTAGCTGGCGCTGAGGTGGAGCGTTCTTTTCAGCTTAATCCATTTTCAAGTCTTCCTGGTTTTGTGGACTAATGAAACTGGGGGGTTGAGACGATTGTTCCGAGTACTCTAAAGACTTCTTGCCATCTCAAAGGAGCGTAGAGGGAGAAACTTACCAAAGATGAGCGCCAATCCATGGGAAGTGCCCACTGCAATCAGACTGGACACCGCCTGAAAAGAGCAAAAAGGAAGAGTTCGCACCTTCCATTACTACAGAGAAATCTAAACACGGGACGGGTTAAAGGTTTACGTCCCCTCATTCATTCACTCAGAGAAGCAGCATGGCTTAGTGATAGAGCACAGGTCTGGGGAGTCAGAATGAACAGGGCAAATATGTGATAAACAAGGCAAACTAAATTGCCATGCCATTTTCCTCAGAGAAAAGGAAAAAGGAAACACTGGGTGCAGCTGAAGCCAAAGACGGCTCCCACTCCCCTGTCTCCTGAACTCCTTGGGCTTCACGCGGAGAATCTGAGGAAGGGTGAAGGAGGCGAGAAACAGCATTCCCCTGGGTTACAAAGAAGCATGGCCTAGTGGATAGAGTCCAGGCTAGGAGTAAGAAGGACCTGGGTTCTAATCCCAGCTCCGCCACTTGTCTGCTGTGTGACCTTGGGCGTGTCACTTCACTTCTCTGGGCCTCAGTTCCTTCATCTGGAAAATGGAGATTGAGACTGTGAGCCCCATGTGGGAGAGCAACTGTGTCCAACCGATTTGCTTGTGCTGATCCCAGAGTGTAGTACAGTGCTGGGCACATAGTAAGTGCTTAACAAATATCATTATTATTATTATTATAAAGATGAGCCAGCCTAGCCGTAACTCTCAATCTCCTTCCTATCACCAAACAACTGATTGGGAGGGGAGGGAAGAGGAGCTGGGGGTGGTGGGCAAAAGGGGGGTGAATGGATTGGTAAGCTGTCCACCTACATCACTAGCCTCCCTCATCCCCTCAGATCAAACATCTGGCAGGGAAATCAAAAGGTTTCAGGGATAATTAATGCATGTCCATATCTGTAACTTATTTATATTAATGTCTGTTTCACCCCTTCTAGACTGTCAACTCCTTGTGGGCAGCGAATGTGTCTGTTTATTGTTGTATTGTGCTCTGCACACAGTAAGCACACAATAAATACAACTGAATGAATGAGTGTTCAGCACAGGGCGGGGCAAAGAACAAGTAAAGAGTTGAATCAGACAGGTAATAATAATAATAATAATAATAATAATAATGATAATGGTGTTAAGTGCTTACTATGTGCCAGGCACTGTACTGAAGCACTGGAAGGGAATACAAGCAAATCAGGTTGGCTACTGTCCCTGTCCCACGTGGGGCTCACCGTCTTGGTCCCCATTTTATAGATGAGGTAACTGAGTCCCAGAGAAGTGAAGTGACTTGCCCGAGGCCACAAAGCAGACAAGTGGCGGAGCCGGAACTCACGACCTTCTGATTCCCAAGCCCGTGCTCTAGTCACTACGCCATGCTGCTTCTCTAATCCAGGCTAGGATTATATATTTGGGTAAAAGCCGGGACACACACAGACACATTCCAACCGTGCACGGATCAGTTCCACAGGTATTTGGGACCGATCAATCAATAGTATACACTGAGCGCTTCCTATGTGCAGGGCACTGTACTAAGCACTTGGGAGAGTACAACAGAATTGGTAGACACATTCACATACCGACATGCGTGTAAGTGCTATAGGGCTGAGGGAGCCAATTTGTACTTCCCAAGCGCTTAGTACAGTGCTCTGCACATAGTAAGCGCTCAATAAATACGATTGATGATGATGATGATGACCAACTAGCATTCCGTTCCCTGTCTTTCAAATGAGAGACTGAACAGCAACAACCAACATGGAAAACTGGGAAGGCCACCACCCTAAATGACCAACCTCCGCTTTCAAAGACACTGGCATAAAAATGCACAAAGAACTCTCCCAATAACTGAGGTAAGATAAAAAAACTAGGTGGAGAATAAAAGCTACTTGAAATCAGAAACAGCAAATCGAGTCAAAATAAAGCAAAATGGCACTTACTATTGCAGTAGGTAAGCCGGCATCTACTTTGTCCTAAGGTGAAAGAAAAGAAAGTTACTAATGTAAAAGGAATACAATAATTAACCACTTCTAATGCAGATAGCAGTTTCATTCCCTCTCCTTTAGAAACTTCGACCATGTCAATTCAGCCACTAAGCCGCCACCACCTTTCTTTATTCCCTCTCCAAAAAATCAGAAAAGGCTATTTCCCCCAAATACCTATTTTTAATGGTATTTTTTAAGCATCAGGAGTGTTAAAGAGCATCAAAGGGTGTCAAGGCGAAATGGGCAGTTGCAAAGCCCCAAATACACAAATCCAAGAGCTACTGCAGCTACACTGGCCTTCTTTGATGTGAGTGGCCCATTTACTGTCCTGCTGGGGGGTCTGGAGATTGGAAGGGGCCGGAGAAGATGAGCTAGATTTTCAAAAGACCCTCCAACATTAAGGATGAACCCCTCCAAACCCTGAGACGTGGCCCTGGCTATCTCCCCCCAACACTCAGGGCCCCTTCTAGCAGCGTGGCCTTATGGAAAGTGGCCGGGCCTGAGATTCAGAGGACCTGGGTTCTCATCCTTGCTCTGCTACTTTTATGCTGTGTGAGCTTGAGGAAGTCACTCAACCTCTCTGGGCCTCGTTTCCCTCATCAGCAAAATGGGGATTAAGTCCTGATCTCACATCTATTTAAAACGTGAGTCCCACATAGGACCTGCACGTCTCTGGATTGACCCCAGGGCTTAGTAAAGTGCTTGGCACATAGTAAGCGCTTAACACATACCACAATCATCATCATTGTGGTTATTATTTTAGCTTTACAATCCATGAACATCGCCACTTAGTGACTCAGGAGCTGTCTCTCTCCAACTGAAGGAGGCCTGGTACTTCCCATTCCCATCTTGAGAAGGAGTGTGGTACAGTGGCCAGAGCACGGGCCCGCGAGTCAGAAGGTCATAGGCTCTAATCCCGGCTCCGCCGCCTGTCTGCTGGGTGACCTTGGGCAAGTCACTTCACTTCTCTGGGCCTCAGTTCCCTCATCTGGAAAAGGGGGATGGAGACTGTGAGCCCCACGTGGGACCGTGTCCAACCCGATTTGGTTGTACCCACCCCAGCGCCCAGAACGGTGCCTGGCATGTAGTGAGCTCTTCAGAAATACTATTATTATTAGTTTTATTATTATTATCAGGTTCATGACGGCCCAACCTGAGGCCACTACGGGCAGTTCCTGTTGCTTCGGGGGGGCAGAAAGAAAAGGAAGGGAGATAGGGCCTCTGGAGGTGCAGGATGCCAGGATTCTCCCGTTCCAAGGGTTAGCTTAGCCCCACAGCTGGGAAAGCACGGAATTAAGCACTCCTTGATGCCCCAGTGCAAGCCCGGGGCCTGACTGACCCTCCTACCCTCCCCCTTCCCGTTTACTCCTCCTGTTCCCGCTTCTGATGTTCGGGCAGTGCGGGCCCTGGATTCCCCGCTAGGCCTCTCGCTGCACGGTTGAGGGCCCCAAAGACGCTACTTCCCACGAAAGGTAATTAGAAATTTAATTATCTTTACATATGAATAAACCAACCATCACAGAGGAGCACAAGATTTAAATTGAGCCGGTAATCCAAGATCAGGAGCGTTCGGCGGGACAACTTCATTAGGGAGAAGGCGCTCCCGATTTAAGAGACCACGGCTGGCGGCGAGCAAACTCCCACCTGAAAGTCCGCGGCCCGGGCGCGGCTTACTTGCCCTCCTCTTCCTCGGGGAGGGAACGCTCCGTTCGCGGAACGGATTTAGCTAATCAAAGCTCGGGCTCCGGCTTTTAGGTCCGTCTCAATGACTCCGGATATTTTTTGTGAACCAAACACGTGGGTCAAATTACCATTCTGGTTCATCTTGATTTTCGCAAAGGAAGAATTCCACTGCTTACAGATGGCCGGCCTCAGACAACATCGGGGAAATGTAACCCTCCACAGGTGGCTCCCATTCTCACCACGTCATGAGGTGCCCCACCGACGGAGAGGGGTACAGTCGCGTGGTAACCGGGGCCTAAATTGGGTCCCGGGGCCCACGGAGGGGAGGATGCTCCCTCCCCCAACCACAACAGGGCCTCATGTTTTACCCAGGAGGCACACAAAACTTTTTGTTTCTCTGTCCCTTTAGCTCAGATGAAACTTGGCATCACACCACGGTCGGTTGAGTCAACGTCTCATCTCCCCCTGCCCTTTTTTATGGTGTTTGGAAGGGATTGTCTCTATATGTTGCCAATTTGTACTTCCCAAGCGCTTAGTACAGTGCTCTGCACATAGTAAGCGCTCAATAAATACGATTGATGATGATGATGATTGCAATATTTGCTAAGCGCTTACTACGTGCCAGGCACTGTACTAAGCGCTGGGGTGGTTCCAAGCAAATCAGGTTGCACGCAGTCCCTGTCCCATGTGGGGCTCATAATCTCAATCTCCATTTATTTATTTATTTAATGTCTGTCTCTCCCTCTAGACTGTGAGCTCATTGTGGGCAGGAGTGTGTCTGCTTGTTATATCATACTCTCCCAAGCGCTTAGTACAGTGCTTTGCACACAATAAGCACTCAATAAATATAATAATAATAATAATAATAATAATGGCATTTGTTAAATGCTTACTATGCGCAAAGCACTGTTCTAAGCACTGGGGAGGATACAAGGCGATCAGGTTGTCCCACTTGGGGCTCACAGTCTTCATCCCCATTTTACAGATGAGGTAACTGAGGCCCAGAGAAGTGAAGTGACTTGCCCAAAGTCACACAGCTGGCAATTGGCGGAGCCGGAATTTGAACCCATGACCTCTGACTCCAAAGCATATGCTCCTTCCAATGAGCCACGCTGCTTCTCTAAATATGATTGAATGAATGAATGAATTTTACAGATGAGGTAACTGAGGCTCAGAAAAGTGAAGTGACGACTTATTATGCCATCACGCACCGGTGCGTAAACGCTGGGAAGAGGCATGGCCCGGTGGACAGAGCACAGTTTCGGGAGTCAGGAGGACCTGGGTTCTAATCTGCCTCTTGTCTGTTGTGTGACCTTGGGCAAGTCATTTCACTTCCTCTGTGCCTCAGTTGCCTCATCTGTAAAATGAGGATTAAGACTGTGAGCCCCATGTGGGACAGGGACTGTGTCCAACCTGATTACCTTGTATCTACCCCCTGAGGATTAAGACTGATCCCCACGTGGGACAACCTGATTACCTTGTATCTACCCCAGCGCTTAGAACAGTGCTTGACACATAGTAAGTGCTTATCAAACACCATCATTATTATTAATTTCATCACGTCGAATATGGTCTTGGACCTACATGGGGCTCACAGTCTAAGTAGGAGGGAGGATACCTATTGAACCCCCATTTTGCAGTTGAGGAAACTGAGGGATGCAGAAGTGACCTGCCCGAGATTATATAGCGGGCAAGCAGTGGAGGCAGGATTAGAACTCATGTCCTCCAGCTCCCAGGCCCATGCTTTAGTCACCAGGCTACGCTGCTTGACTCAGCACAACAATCTTCTCCTGCCCAAACACAGAGAGCAAAATGTTGGCTACAGGGCGAAAGGACCACAACAGAAGGGAACACTACACTAGCATTATAGGCATCAATCATACTTACTGAGCGCTCACTGTGTGCAGAGCACTGTACTAAGTGCTTGGGAGACCGCAATATAGCAGAGGGGGCAGACACAATCCCCGCCCACAATGAGCTCACAGTCTAAAAGAGCATCTGCTACAAGAACTGGGACCCAAAAGAGCGACTTAGGGTAGAGGTCAAGGTTCCAAAATGTGAGCCTGCTGTTGGGTAGGGACCGTCTCCATATGTTACCAACTTGTACTTCCCGAGCGCTTAGTACAGTGCTCTGCACACAGTAAGCGCTCAATAAATACAATTGAATGAATGAATGCTCGGTGGGGTGAGGGGGGCAAGGAGCAGAGGAGGTTTGAATAAAAATCTACAAGGAGCCTTCTTCCTTGACCATACAGGTTTATATCCTCAGTGGATGACTTTTATTGCTAGGTAACCCCACGGGCGATTTCAAAAGTCATCAAAGCCTCAAATTCTACCTGCAGAAAATGTCTATTAGCCCTGCCTGGGGTAACAATAATAATCACTGTGGCATTTGATGATGATAATGATGATGGCGGTGGTATTTGTTAAGCGCTTACTATGTGCCAAGCACTGTTCTAAGCATTCACTCATTCATTCAATCATATTTATTGAGCGCTTACTGTGTGCACAGCACTGTACTAAGCACTTGGGAAGTACAAGTTGGCAATGTATAGAGACGGTCCCTACCCAACAGCGGGCTCACACTGTTCTAAGCATTCATTCATTCAATCATATTTATTGAGCGTTTACTGTGTGCAGAGCACTGGACTAAGCGCTTGGAAAGTACAAGTCGGCAACATATAGAGACGGTCCCTACCCAACGGGCTCACTGGGGTAGAAACAAGGTAATCAGGTTGTCCCACTTGGGGCTCACAGTCTTCATCCCCATTTTACAGATGAGGTAACTGAGGCACAGAGAAGTGAAGTGACTTGCCCGAAGTCACACAGCTGACAAGTGGCTGATCCGGGATTAGAACCCACGACCTCTGGCTCCCAAGCCCATGCTCTTTCCACTATTTTTAAGTGCTTACTATGCACCAAATCCTGCACTAAGCGCTGGAGTAGATACGAGGAATTCGGGCTGGACACAGTCCCTGTCCCTCCTGACGCTCACGTATATATTTTTGTACATATTTATTACTCTATTTATTTATTTATTTTACTTGTACATATCTATTCTATTTATTTTATTTTGTTAGTATGTTTGGTTTTGTTCTCTGTCTCCCCCTTTTAGACTGTGAGCCCACGATTGGTTAGGGACTGTCTCTATATGTTGCCAACTTGTACTTCCCAAGCGCTTCGTACAGTGCTCTGCACACAGTAAGCGCTCAATAAATACGATTGATGATGATGATTTCCTTTTGTTAGTATGTTTGGTTTTGTTCTCTGTCTCCCCCTTCTAGACTGTGAGCCCACTGTTGGGTAGGGACTGTATATGTTGCCAACCTGTACTTCCCAAGTGCTTAGTACAGTGCTCTGCACACAGTAAGTGCTCAATAAATACGATTGATTGATTGATTAATCTCTGCTTTATAGATGGGGTAACTGAGGCCCAGAGAAGTGAAGGGACTTGCCCAGGGCCACAGACAAGTGGCAGAGCCAGGATTAGAATCCAAGATCCTCTGATTCCCAGGCCAGTGCTCTAACCACTCTATCCCCCCACCCCCCAGTTAGCCATGTCCTCCTGATCGATAGCCCAAAAGAACACAGGCTTTAGCCTTCAAACAGACTCAGAGTTGGACCACAATCAGGCAAACCGAACAGAAAGGGGTTGGAGAGGAAAAAAAAAATCAGGGCGGCAGAATACATTACATTTCCTTTAAATTCAGTGCCTGATTTATTATAGAACCTCCCTTCCCCCCCCCCCCCGCCCTCCCCCCAGCTTTAAGGCCCCAAGGACATGGGCATTTGCTTATTTTCATGGCTGTTCTATAACCTCTACATAAATTTGTTTAAAGACGTGGAACCATAATGAATGGAAAAAATAAAAATCGACACCACGCAAAATAGCTGAAGTCGGACTTCATGCCTCAGACTGGAGCCAAGTCGACTGCTTTGTTTTTGACTCATTCTTGGTTCACTCTCGGTTGCCGGCCAAAGAGACGGGGAAGAAGACAAAGTACTTACAGCTGCAGAGACTATTTGGGCAGAAATCCCCTTCAAAAGCGAATGACGCATAACCGATCCATGAAGGGAGAAAGAATCGGGGAGTTTCTTCCTCCTTAAAAAAAAAAATAATAAATTAAAAAATACAGATAAATAAATAACAAACCCCCCAGAGCTTTACAAGTTAGATCCTCAAAGCCAACCAGGCCCTAAATTGTGAATGAAACAGAACACGGCATCAAAGTCAGAAACGCAAACACATCTGACTTGTAGAATGTGATTAGGTAGATCTCTCTTACAAATTGCCCAACAAATGTACCAGCAACCCGCCCCGCTCCCCAGAGAGCCATAAATACTAAAACGAATGAAATCAGCATTCTTTTCTACTCTGCCTAGCATAGAAAGTGTTACTTGTCCTGGGTGAGTGGGTAAGGAACCATTTTCAAGGCTCAGTTAGTTAATACAATAGCCCGGGAATCTATTCATAGACTAGCTTCAGATGCCCGGTCTTTGCCCGGGTAGTATGGGAGCTGTATGTTTCCTCCTCTCTCCTTTTCGCTTTCTTCTTCTGAATCGTCTGCTTCCCTAGTTCAACCTCTCTCCATTTCTCTGGCCTTGTACTATACCGATAACGATAATTATGGCATTTGGTAAATCCGTACTACGTGTCCAGCACCGTTCTGAATCCTGTGGTGGATTCGGGTCAATCAGGTCGGACACTGTCCCCATCCCAAGCAGGGCTCACAGGCTAAATAGGAGGGAGAACAGGTATTGAACCCCTATAGAGCCGTTGAAGAAACTGAGGCAAGGAGAAGTGAAAAGACTTGCTTAAGGTCACACACCAGAGAAGTGGCAGAGCTGGGATTAGAACCCCGATCCATTAACTCTCAGGCCCAGATCCTTACCACTAGACCACACTGCTCTATCCTTTTTGGTGTCTCCCTTCATTTCTCTTCTTGCTCTTTTCCTCCCTGAGCTACTGTTCTGTCTCTGCCTTCTATTGCAACCCTCAGTCCCCGTCCTCTAACTTCCAAGTGCTTAGTACAGTGCTCTGCACACAATAAGCACTCAATAAATACGATTGAATGAACGAATGAATAACTACCTTGCAGCCTCGCTTCACTCCACAATCTTTCTGCCTTTCTGTCCACTACTCTCCTTCCCGCTTTCTGGTTTTTCTCCCCACAACTTCCTTCCACTTCTCTCCCCCTTGCCTTTTTTCTTTTCCTCCCTTAGGTATTTGTTAAGCACTTACTATGGGCCAGGCACTGTACTAAGCGCTGGGGTAGATTTATTTTACTTGTACATATCCCTTTTATACTGTGAGCCCACTGTTGGGTAGGGACTGTCTCTATGTGTTGCCAATTTGTATTTCCCAAGCGCTTAGTACAGTGCTCTGCACATAGTAAGCGCTCAATAAATACGATTGATGATGATACAAGGGAATCAGGTTGGACACAGTCCATGTCCTACAGTATACAGATGAGGTAACTGAGGCACCGAGAATCAATCGTATTTATTGAGCGCTTACTGTGTGCAGAGCACTGTACTAAGCGCTTAAGTGAAGAGAAGCGGAGTGACTTGCCCAAGGTCACCACAGACAGGCCCGTGCTCTGTCTACTAGGCTATGCTGCTTCCTGTCTGTCTCCCCCCGAAGATTGCAAGTTCCTTGTGGTCAGGGATCTCGTCTGCCAGCTCTGTTATATTATATTCTTCCAAACACTTAGTACACTTAGTTAGTTACACTTACACTTAGTAACACATAGTTACACTTAGTTTTATTTATTTATTTTACTTGTGCATATCTATTCTATTTATTTTATTTTGTTAGTATGTTTGGTTTTGTCCTCTGTCTCCCCCTTTTTAGACTGTGAGCCCACTGTTGGGTAGGGACTGTCTCTATATCATCATCATCATCATCATCATCAATCGTATTTATTGAGCGCTTACTGTGTGCAGAGCACTGTACTAAGCGCTTGGGAAGTACAAGTTGGCAACATATAGAGACAGTCCCTACCCAACAGTGGGCTCACAGTCTAAAAGGGGGAGACAGAGAACAAAACCAAACATACTAACAAAATAAAATAAATAGAATAGATATGTACAAGTAAAATAAATAAATAGAATAACAAATATGTACAAACATATATACATATATACAGGTGCTGTGGGGAAGGGAAGGAGGTAAGATGGGGGGTGGAGAGGGGGACGAGGAATATGGAATATGGAATAGTTGGAATATGTTGCCAACTTGTACTTCCCAAGCGCTTAGTACAGTGCTCTGCACACAGTAAGCGCTCAATAAATACGATTGATTGATTGATTACAGCATTCCGCACGCAGTAAGCGCTCAATAAACCCCAATGATTGACTGATGCACTCCTATTTATCACTCATTTCTGGGAAACGGGCTCTCAAAACTCCTCTCAAATCCTATGGCATTCCTCTGATTTATGCCTCTGGCTCTAACCACCAACCATTTTGCATGTCTTTCTTCCCTCCTTAATCCCACACCACCAGAATCTCCTGTCCATCTTGTTTTTTAATGGTACGTGTTTGCCAGCTCTGTTGCATGATATTCTCCCAAACACTTAGTACAGCATTCCGCACACAGTAAGCGCTCAAAAAATCCCACTGATCGACTGACTGATGCACTCCTATTTATCACAGTAAGCGCTCAATGAATACGATTGATTGATTGATTGATTCTCTGTCTCCCCCTTCTAGACTGTGAGCCCACTGTTGGGTAGGGACCGTCTCTATATGTTCCCAACTTGTACTTCCCAAGCGCTTAGTACAGTGCTCTGCACACAGTAAGCGCTCAATAAATACGATTGAATGAATGAACGAATGAATCACTGATTTCTGGGAACCGGGTTCTCAAAACTCCTCTCAAATCCTACGGCATTCCTCTGATTTATGCCTCTGGCTCTAACCACCAACCATTTTGCATGTCTTTCTTCCCTCCTTAATCCCACACCACCAGATTCTCCTGTCCATCTTGCTTTTTAATGGTATGTGTTACGCACTTACTATGTACCAGGCACCGTACTTTGTGTACTCAAGTGCTTAGTACAGTGCTCCGCACACAGTAAGCGCTCAATAAATATGACTGAATGAATGAATGAAATGTTGGGGTAGACACAAGCCCCTCGTCCCCCTCTCCATCTTACCTCCTTCCCTTCCCCACAGCACCTGTATATATGTATATATGTTTGTACATATTTATTACTCTATTTATTTATTTATTTATTTTACTTGTACATATCTATTCTATTTATTTTAGTTTGTTAGTGTGTTTGGTTTTGTTCTCTGTCTCCCCCTTTTAGACTGTGAGCCCACTGTTGGGTAGGGACCGTCTCTATATGTTGCCAACTTGTACTTCCCAAGCGCTTAGTACAGTGCTCTGCACACAGTAAGCGCTCAATAAATACGATTGACTGATTGATTTTGTTCTCTGTCTCCCCCTTTTAGACTGTGAGCCCACTGTTGGGTAGGGACTGTCTCTATAGGTTGCCAACTTGTACTTCCCAAGTGCTTAGTACAGTGCTCTGCACACAGTAAGCACTCAATAAATGCGATTGATTGATTGATTGATTGATTAGGTAGAACATAGTTCATGTCCCTCATGGAGCTCACAATCTCAATCCCCAATTTACAGATGAGGTAAATGAGGCACGGAGAAGTTAAATGACTTGCCCACGGTCCCACAGCAGCCAAATGGAGGAGCTGGGTTTAGAACTCAGGGCCTCAGCTCCCAAGCCCGTTGTCTTTCCACTAGGCCACACTGCTTCCAATTCTCCTCCGCCTCGCCTCCGTTGCAGCCACAAAAAAACATTTACTACACCTTTCCTAAGTGAATAATGCTGAATAAATTTAAATTAAGAAAACATGGCCTCTGCGCTTTGGAAGCTTGCAGACACCCAGACACTGGGGGTTTCTAGACGATGAACCCGTTTCTAGACTGTTGGGTAGGGACCGTCTCTGTATAATAATAATAATAATAATGATAATGGTATTTGTTAAGTGCTTACTATGTGCAAAGTACTGTTCTAAGCGCTGGAGAGGTTACAAGGTGATCAGGTTGTCCCACGGAGGGCTCACAGTTTTAATCCCCATTTGACAGATGAGGTAACTGAGGCCCAGAGAAGTGAAGTGACTTGCCCAAAGTAACACAGCTGACGGTTGGCGGAGCCGGAATTTGAACCCATGACCTCTGACTCCAAAGCCCGGGCTCTTTCCACTGAGCCACGCTGTTTCTCCTATATGTTGCCGACTTGTACTTCTCAAGCGCTTAGTACAGTGCTCTGCCCACAGTAAGCGCTCAATAAATACGATTGAATGAATGAATAAATATGATTGAATGAATGAATGAACATTAAAGTAAAGACATTTTAGGTTCCTTTGGATTTCCTCCCTTTCCATGTTCTTCATCTTCCAGTCAAGGATATGACCTGGAGGTAGAGCAAAGCCCTGGGAGTCAGAAGAACCTGGGTTCTAATCCGGCTCCGCCACCTGTCTGCTGTGTGACCTTGGGCAAGTCACTTAACTTCTCTGGGCCTAGTTCCCTCATCTCTCTTACAGCAACCCAGCCCGCACATTTCATTCCTCTAATGCTAACCTTCTCACTGTACCTCATCATCAATCGTATTTATTGAGCGCTTACTATGTGCAGAGCACTGTACTAAGCGCTTGGGAAGTACAAATTGGCAACATATAGAGACAGTCCCTACCCAACAGTGGGCTCACAGTCTAGCTCACAGTCCTCGACCTCATCTACCTGGCCGTCGACCACTTGCCCACATTCATTCATTCAATCGTATTTATTGAGCGCTTACTGTGTGCACAGCACTGTACTACGCGCTTGGGAAGTACAAGTTGGCAACATATAGAGATGGTCCCCACCCAACAGTGGGCTCCCTCCTCATACCCAGCGCTTAGAACAGTGCTTTGCACTGCTTTGTTCAAAGTGCTTTGCACTTTGAGAAGCAGCGTGGCTCCGTGAAAAGAGCCCAGGCTTTGGAGTCAGAGGTCACGGGTTCAAATCCCGGCTCCGTCAATTGTCAGCTGGGTGACTTTGGGCAAGTCACTTCACTTCTCTGGGCCTCAGTTACCTCATTTGTAAAATGGGGATTAAGACTGTGAGCCCCCGTGGGACAACCTGATCACCTTGTAACCTCCCCAGTGCCTAGAACAGTGCTTTGCACAAAGTAAGCGCTTAAAATTAAAAAAACTAAACACTAACACACTACAGTAAGTGCTTAACAAATGCCACCATTATTATCAGACAGACAGTTGCTCTCCCCAACTTCAAAGCCTTATTGAAGGCACATCTCCTCCAAGAAGACTTCCCTGACTAAACCCTCCTCTCCTTTCTGCGCGGCCCTGATTTGATCATTTTATTCATCCTCCCTCCCAGCGCCACATCCCATATGCATATAGCTGTCAATTATTTATGTATTTAGGCATATCATCATCATCATCATCATCAATCGTATTTATTGAGCGCTATGTGCAGAGCACGTAGGTGTATATGCATATGCATATAGATGTCATTTAATTATTTATGTATTTATGTATATTAATGTCCGCCTCCCCCTCTAGACTGTGAGCTTGTTGTGGGCAGGAAATATGTCTGTTGTTTTTATGGTACTCTCCCAAGTGCTTAGTACAGTGCTTTGCACACAGTAAGTGCTCAAAAAATACGCTGAATGAATGAATAAATGAATGAATGAATAAGACTGTGAGCCCATCCAACCTGATTTGCTTGTATCAACCCCCGTGCTCACTACAATGCCTGGCACATAGTAAACACTTAAATAAGAAAAATAAAGAACCATGGGCTGATGTGTGTTCCCCCTTTAATAATAATAATGATGATGATGGTATTTGTTAAATGCTTACTATGTGCCAGGCACTGTACTAAGCGCTGGGGTGGATACAAGCAAATTGTATTGGGCACTGTCCCTGTCCTTTGTGGGGCTCACAGTCTCAATCCCCATTTTGCAGATGAGGTAACTAAGGCCCAGAGAGGTGAAGTGACTTGCCCAAGGTGACACAGCAGATAAGTGGCAGGGCCAGGATTAGAACCCACGACCTTCTGGCTCTCATTAGTAGAAAGAGCCCAGGCTTGGGAGTCAGAGGACATGGGTTCTAATCCCAGCTCCGCCTCTTGTCTGCTGTGTAATCTTGGGCAAGTCACTTCACTTCTTTGGGCCTTAGTTCCCTCATCTGCAAAATGGGGATGAAGACTGTGAGCCCCACGTGGGACAACCTGATTACCTTATATCTATCCCAGTGCTTAGAAAAGTGCTTGCCACATAGTAAGCGCAGAACAAATACCACAATTAGAATTATTATTATTATTTATTATTAGAGAAGCAGCGTGGCTCAGTGGAAAGAGCCCGGGCTTTGGAGTCAGAGGTCATGAGTTCAAATCCCGGCTCCGCCACTTAGCTGTGTGACTTCGGGCAAGTCACTTAACTTCTCTGAGCCTCGGTTCCCTCATCTGGAAAATGGGGATAAAGACTGTGAGCCCCCCGTGGGACAACCTGATCACCTTGTAGCCTCCCCAGTGCTTAGAACAGTGCTTTGCACGTAGTAAGCACTTAATAAATGCCATCATTATTATTATTATTATTTATGCATCCACTACACCATGCAGCTTCTCCCCTGGCATTGCTGGGAAATTCCCAGCCACCACTACCATCCCTTACAGGAGCAGGGCAACAAAGAGGCCAGGGCCCCCTCAGTCTTCCTTCCTTCCAACATCTACTAATAAATCAATCAATCAGTCGTATTTATTGAGCGCTTACTGTGTGCAGAGCACTGTACTAAGCGCTTGGGAAGTCCAAGTTGGCAACATATAGAGACAGTCCCTACCCAACAGTGGGCTCACAGTCTAAAAGGGGGAGACAGAGAACAAGACCAAACATATTAACAAAATAAAATAAATAGAATAGATATGTACAAGTAAAATAAATAAATAGAGTAATAAGTAAATAAGTAATAAGTAAATAGAGTAATAAGTCTACTAGACTTTCTAGACTGTGAGCCCGCTGTTGGGTAGGGACTGTCTCTGTGTTGCCGACTTGTACTTCCCAAGCGCTTAGTACAGTGCTCTGCACACAGTAAGCGCTCAATAAATACGATTGATTGATTGATTGATCTACCCAATCCCCTGAATACCTGCCCAGGCTCCCGAGCTTGGCCCGTCCCTCCCTCCCAACTCGGCATTCCTCCTCCTTTCTGGGGCTGGAGTTTGGACACGGAGCCGGAACGCCGACTCAGCCGATTTCTCGTCGGCTGGCGAGCCGGGCACGAATGAATGCATGAATGTTGGGTAGGGACCGTCTCTGTATGTTGCCAACTTGTACTTCCCAAGCGCTTACTACAGTGCTCCGCACACAGTAAGCACTCAATAAATACGATTGAATGAATGAATGAATATGATTGAATGAATAAATGAATGAGGGGAGGGAGCCCGGGGGTGCTATCTATATATATCTATATCTATATATATAGATATATCATCAATCGTATTTATCTTCTCTATATATCTATATATCTAGATTATATATCTTCTATATATATATATCTTCTATATATCTATATCTATAGATATAGATATTTGTACGTATTTATTACTACTACTAATAATAATAATGGCATTTTATTAAGCACTTACTATGTGCAAAGCACTGTTCTAAGCGCTGGGGAGATTACAAGGGATCAGGTTGTCCCACGGGGGGCTCACAGTCTTAACCCCCATTTTACAGATGAGGGAACTGAGGCACAGAGAAGTGTCTCCATTTATTTTACTTGTACATATTTATTCTATGTATTTTATTTTGTTAATACGTTTTGTTTCGTTGTCTGTCTCCCCCTTCTAGACTGTGAGCCCGCTGTTGGGTAGGGACCGTCTCTATATGTTGCCGACTTGTACTTCCCAAGCGCTTAGTACAGTGCTCCACACACAATAAGCGCTCAATAAATACAATGAATGAATGCATCACCTCTTCAGGTTGGTCCTGTCGCCGCTGTCTGAGCTGGCCACCGACGATGTGTCATACGAGTGGGTGTCAGCGGTGTCGATGTTTAGCAGGGAAGGGTCCTCAAGAACAAAAGACTCGTCTTCATCATCAGTCTGCAAATAAACGAAAGAAGAGGGAGATGGAATTTCATTTCTGTCACCCTCGCCCACATGTCTAATATCAATAGACTTTTAGACTGTGAGTCCCCCTTCTAGACTGTGAGCCCACTGTTGGGTAGGGACTGTATATGTTGCCAATTTCTACTTCCCAAGCGCTTAGTACAGTGCTCTGCACACAGTAAGCGCTCAATAAATACGATTGTTGATGATGAATAGCATTTGTGGGGGGCACGCCGCGCCCCTCCCAAGCCCGGGCTCTTTACACTGAGCCACGCTCCTTCTCTATAGCTGCTTCACTTCTCTGACCCTCATCTGTAGAATGGGGATGAAGACTGTGAGCCCCCCGTGGGACAGCCTGATTGCCTTGTAACCTCCCCAGCGCTTGGAGCAGTGCTTTGCACGTAATAAGCGCTTAATAAATGCCATCATCATCATCATTATTATTATTATTATTATTATTATTATTATTACAGTGCTCTGCTCCCAGTAAGCACTCAGTAAATACCATTAACTGCCTGAGTGGGCCACGTAGTTTAGCCACCTTGCTAAAACTCAGTTTGTTTCTCTTCATGCCGCCACTTGTCAGCTGTGTGGCTTTGGGCAAGTCACTTACCTTCTCCGTGCCTCAGTTCCCTTGTCTGTAAAATGGGGATTAAGACTGTGAGCCCCCAGTGGGACAACCTGACCCCCTTGTAACTTCCCCAGCGCTTAGAACAGTGCTTTGCACATATTAAGTGCTTAATAAATGCCATTATTATTATTATTATTATCCCCTTGGGCAGAGGGGAGATTCTGCTGGTGAGGGGCAACTTCTGTCTCGCAGGCCCAAGCTCTATCTATTCTAGAGAAGCAGCGTGGCTCAGCGGAAAGAGCCCGGGCTTTGGAGTCAGAGGTCATGGGTTCAAATCCCGGCTCCGCCCATTGTCAGCTGTGTGACTTTGGGCAAGTCACGTAACTTCTCTGGGCCTCAGTTCCCTCATCATCTGTAAAATGGGGATTAAGATGGTGAGCCCCACGTGGGACAACCTGATCACCTTGTATCCCCCCAGCGCGAGGATTAAGATTGTGAGCCCCACATGGGACAACCTGATTACCTTGTATCCCCCGAGCGCTTAGACCAGTGCTTTGCACATAGTAAGTGCTTAACAAATACCATTATTATTATTATTATCCACTATGTTATGCTGCTTCTGTGAAGCTTGGAGCTATGCCAAGTAGGGTTACCCAAAATGGAAAGGTCTAAGATGAAACTTCAGGCAACTTTGATTCACCTGTACTGGGCAGCATGGGAAAGGGTCACAGGTGGACCATCAAGTGATCAAAATGTTGATCAAAGACAACGGCGGAGACTCGAGTTTTTACTGAGCACAGGGAAGGCAGTGGCAAACCACTTCCGTATCTTTACCGAGAAAACTCGATGGATACACATACCAGAACGACTTTATGACAGAAGACGGGTTGCCCGTTGTTGGGTAGGGACCGTCTCTATATGTTACCGACTTGTACTTCCTAAGCGCTTAGTACAGTGCTCTGCACACAGTAAGCACTCAATAAATACGACTGAATGAATGAATGAACGTTCTGAAGAGGGCGTCACTATGAGTTGTAGACAATGCGAAGGCATTTGAAGAATAATAATATTAATAGTTCTGGTATTTGTTAAGCACTTACTGTGAGCCAGGCACTGTACTAAGCGCTGGGGTGGATAAGGACAAATCGGATTGGAAAGAAGAAGAAGAAGAAGGTACAGCGCTCTGCACACAGTAAAGGCCCGATAAATATGACTGAATGAATTGGAGAAAAGTATGATGGATCGATGAAGACTGCTTCCTACCGAGCATAGCAAGGAAAGCAGCTCAGAGTTTTCTTATACATAATAATAATAATAATGATGGCATTTATTAAGCACTAACTGTGCAAAGCACTGTTCTAAGCGCTGGGGAGGTTACAAGGTGATCAGGTTGTCCCACGGGGGGCTCACAGTCTTAATCCCCATTTTACAGATGATGTAACTGAGGCACAGAAAAGTTAAGAGATTCTCCATGACTTTCCCTCAATCTCTGCCTCTTTAGGAAAAAAGAGAACCAGATCCACTTTGCAGTCCTCATTATTCCTCTCACGTCTGAGACTTTGATGACAAAAAAACCTCAGCCAAAGTTGAGAACGCCATGATTCCCCCAAATTCCCAAGTCATCGTTATTCCTGATTCCTTTCAGCCTGGTCTCCATTTTTGGCACTCCGTAAGATCCATCCACCCTGCCCCACATTTCTCCTCTCACTATCTCCATCCCTCTAGCCTCCCTGCAGGCAACATCTTTTTTTTTATTAATAATAATAATAGTGGTATTTGTTAAGCGCCTACTATGTGCTAAGATAAGTAGCCAACTGTAGTAAGCTCTGGGGTGGATACAAGCAAATCAGGCAGGACACAGTCCCTGTCCCACATGGGGCTCAAAGTCTTGATCCCCATTTTACAGATGAGGTAACAAAAGCGAAGTGACTTTCCCAAGGTCACACATCGGATAAGTGGCAGAGACTGTGAGCCCACTGTTGGGTAGGGACTGTCTCTATATGTTGCCAACTTGTACTTCCCAAGCACTTAGTACAGTGCTCTGCACACAGTAAGCGCTCAATAAATATGATTGATTGATTGATTGATCTGGGATTAGAACACATGACCCTCCAACTCCAGGCCCATGCTCTAGTCACTACACCATGCTGCTTCTCATTTTCAAACCATCTGTCACCACTCTACATCTTGTTGTCTGTCTCCTCCTTCTAATGATGGCATTTATTAAGCGCTTACTATGTGCAAAGCACTGTTCTGAGCGCTGAACTATTCATTCATTCAATCGTATTTATTGAGTGCTTACTGTGTGCAGAGCACACAATAATAATAATAATAATAATATACAATATTATTATAATAATAATCTTCTAGTCTAGTCTAGACTGTGAGCCTGTTGCTGGGTAGGGACTGTCTCTATATGTTGCTGACTTGTACTTCCCAAGCGCTTAGTACAGTGCTCTGCACACAGTAAGCGCTTAATAAGTATGATTGAATGAATGAATGAATTCTTCCTCACAACTGCAATCTCTTCCTCTTCAGGTTCTGGAGCTCTCTTCCTTCCCTGGGCTCTATTTACACCTCTTGACCATAATCACCTTCTCTCTGGCCCCTTTCAATGACTCAAAATTAAATGCAAACGTCTCAGCTCTTTTCGCAAAAACAGTTACTCAATGGTATTTATTGAGTGCTTACTATTCATTCATTTAATCGTACTTATTGAGCACTTACTGTGTGCAGAGCACTGTACTAAGCACTTGGGAGAGTATGACACGACAGAACTAGCAGACACACGTACTGCCCATAACAAGCTTACCGTCTAAAGGCCAAACTCAGGACCGTTCTGCCCCTCATTCATTCAATCTCATTTATCGAGCACTTACTGTGTGCAGAGCACTGTACTAAGCGCTTGGGAAGTCCAAATTGGCAACATATAGAGATGGTCCCTACCCAACAATGGGCTCACAGTCTAGAAGGGGGAGACAGACAACAAAACAAAACATTTTGACAGGTGTCAAGTCATCAGAACAAATAGAAGTAAAGCTAGATGCACATTCATTCATTCAATCGTATTTACTGAGCGCTTACTGTGTGCAGAGCACTGGACTAAGAGCTTGGGAAGTACAAGTTGGCAACATCTAGAGACGGGCCCTACCCAACAGTGGGCTCACAGTCTAGAAGGGGGAGACAGAGAACAAAACCAAACATGTGGACAGGTGTCAAGTCATCAGAATAAATAGAAGTAAAGCTAGATGCACACCATTGACAAAATAAATAGAATAGTAAATATGTACAAGTAAAACGAATAGAGTAATAAATCTCCTAGACTGTGAGCCCGCTGTTGGGTAGGGACCGTCTCTATATGTTGCCAACTTGGACTTCCCAAGCGTTTAGTCCAGTGCTCTGCACACAGTAAGCGCTCAATAAATACGATTGAATGAATGAAATGTGTACAATCAATTAATCAATCGTATTTATTGAGTGCTTACTGTGTGTACAGACATATATACCCTCCTTACTTCACCCTCCTCAACCTTGCTCCCTTATGTTTTCTGTTTATTCCCTGACTCAACTCTCGACATTCCAGGTGAATTGTCCCTGAGAATAAACACATACTAGAGAATAAGTAGCCACACGATAGCATTCTTTCCTAATACCATCATCATCACTTGAGCGCTTAGTACCATGCTCTGCAGATAGTAAGCATTCAAATACCAATCAATCGCATTTATTGAGCACTTACTGAATGCAGAGCACTGTACTATGTGCTCCGTCTCTATATGTTGCCAACTTGTACTTCCCAAACGCTTAGTACAGTGCTCTGCACACAGCAAGCGCTCAATAAATACGATTGAATGAATGAATGAATAAACAGATACATACCCTGCCCACAAAAAGCTTAGAGTCTACAGGGGGACACAAACATTAATATAAAGTATGTAATTTAAAGATGGGAGCAGGGAACAGGGAGCTGTATTCTCCCAAGCGCTTAGTACAGTGTTCTGACACAGCACTCAAATACTAATGATTGATAATAATCCAATGCCTCAGGGACCTTAGTACATCTTCCTGCAGAGTGTTATGTGCCTGTTGAGCCCCCTTCTAGACTGTGAGCCCACTGTTGGGTAGGGACCGTCTCTCTATGTTGCCAACTTGTACTTCCTAAGCGCTTAGTACAGTGCTCTGCACACAGTAAGCGCTCAATAAATATGATTGAATGAATGAATGAATGTTCAGTAAGATCAGCTTTCTCTCATTTAGTGAAAGACTTGAAATGAGACCGTAATCAAAATCATGCTCAAAGAATCAGCTTGAAGCATAACCCAACGTGGCCTAGTTCATTCATTCATTCAATCGTATTTATTGAGCGCTTACTGTGTGCAGAGCACTGGACTAAGCGCTTGGGAAGTACGAGTTGGCAACATATAGAGACGGCCCCTACCCAACAGTGGGCCCACAGTCTAGAAGGGGGAGACAGACAACAAAACCAAACATGTGGTCAGGTGTCAAGTCGTCAGAATAAATAGAAGTAAAGCTAGATGCACATCAATGACAAAATAAATAGAACAGTAAATATGTGCAAGTAAAATAGAGTAATAAATCTGTACAATAATCTTGTAATGAATCTTGCCGAGTGGAAAGAGCCCGGGCTTGGGAATCAGAGGACGTGGGTTCTAATCCCAGCTCTGTCACTCGTCTGCTGTGTGACCTTGGGAAAGTCACTTCACTTCTCTTGTCCTCAGTTACCTCATCTGGAAAATGGGGATTAAGACTGTGAGCCCCATGTTGGACAAACTATCTTGTATCTACCCCAGCGCTTAGAACAGTGCTTGGAACATAGTAAGCGCTTAACAAATACCATAATTAATATTATCAGCACTTAGTACAGTGCCTGGCACATAGTAAGCACTTACATACCATCATTATTCAGCGCTTAGAACAGCGCTATGCACATAGTAAGCACTTAACAAATGCCATCATTATTATTATTATTATAACCCAAGAACAAATCTCCCCACAACTCCCCACCCCCGCCCCAACCGTGACGATAGCCATGATTTCTTGTACTTTTTCCCCAAGTACAATCAATCAATTGTATTTATTGAGCACTTACTGTGTGCAGAGCACTGTACTAAGCACTTGGGAAGTACAAATTGGCAACATATAGAGATGGTCCCTACCCAACAGTGGGCTCACAGTTTAGAAGGGGGAGACAGAGAACAAAACAAAACATATTAACCAAATAAAATAAATAGAATAGATATGTACAAGTAAAATAAATAAATAGAGTAATAAATCCGGAAAAAAAAAACCACATATACATATATACAGGTGCTGTGGGGAAGGGAAGGAGGTGAGGTGGGGGGGATGGAGAGGAAGAGGAGGGGGAGAGGAAGGAGGGGGCTCAGTCTGGGAAGGCCTCCTGGTCAAAAACCTTGTTCCCAAATCCCATCCAGACTCCTCAGGAAGAAAGACTGTTCTCCCTGCAAACTTGCATTAAAGCAGGCTACAATGACAAACAGGGGAAAATACAAGCAAAGACACGCAAGAGAAAATGAAGGGCAAGCAGCTGATAATAATAATAATAATGATGGCTTTTATTAAGTGCTTACTATGTGCAAAGCACTGTTCTAAGTGTTGGGGAGGTTACAAGGTGACCAGGTTGTCCCACGTGGGGCTCACAGTCTTAATCCCCATTTTACAGATGAGGTAACTGAGGTCCAGAGAAGTTAAGTGACTTGCCCAAAGTCACACAGCTGACATTTGGCGGAGCTGGGATTTGAACCCCTGACCTCTGACTCCAAAGCCCGGGCTCTCTCCACTGAGCCACGCAGCTTCTCTACAACAGCTGCCACTGATAGCATTCATTCATTCAATCATATTTATTTGAGCGCTTACTGTGTGCAGAGCACTGTACTAAGCGCTTGGGAAGTCCAAGTTGGCAACATATAGAGACGGTCCCTACCCAACAGTGGGCTCACAGTCTAGAAGGGGGAGACAGACAACAGAACAACATATATTAACAAAACCAAATAAATAGAATAAATATGTACAAATAAAATAAATAGAGTAATAAATCCGTACAAGCATCTATACATATATACAGGTGCTGTGGGGAGGGGAAGGAGCTAAGGCGGGGGATGGGGAGGGGCATGAAACTTGTGCCGTGAAACTTGGCTTCAGTGTCAGTTATCCCAACACAACTGAGCAAGAGGTGAAACAATGGAAAGAGAAATTGGGGATTTGAACCGGCAAGGAAAGCAGATCCATCATGGAGACTTTCCTGAAACTTTGCTACATAATGGTCTTTGGAGGAGATGACCTGTGAAGCTAAAAAGATTTAAACATTAGTTGGCAGTCATCTGTACAAATCTGAATGCCTGGTTCAAAGGGGGGGGGGGGGGGTGTGGGTGTGGGTGTTATATATATGTAGATTGTGTGCTTGTTGTGGGAGGGAATGTGTCTACTATGTGTGTGTGTGTGTGTGTGTGTGTTATACTGTATATATGTATATATGTTTGTACATATTTATTACTCTATTTATTTTACTTGTACATATCTATTCTATTTATTTTATTTTGTTAGTATGTTTGGTCTTGTTCTCTGTCTCCCCCTTTTAGACTGTGAGCCCACTGTTGGGTAGGGACTGTCTCTATATGTTGCCAACTTGTACTTCCCAAGCGCTTAGTACAGTGCTCTGCACACAGTAAGCGCTCAATAAATACAATTGATTGATTGATTATACTATATATATATGTAGATTGTATGCTTGTTGTGGGAGGGAATGTGTCCACTGTGTGTGTGTGTGTGTGTGTGTGTGTGTGTGTGTGTGTGTGTTATACTATATATATGTAGATTGTGTGCTTGTTGTGGGACGGAATGTGTCCACTGTGTGTGTGTGTGTGTGTGTGTGTGTGTGTATAACACACACACGCACCTATATAAACACATGCATATATATATACACACATACACAGAATGCATTATATATATATGTGTGTGTGTGTGTGTCTGTGTGTGTATTTCCATATATATATATATATATATATATATATTCATTCATTCATTCAATCGTATTTATTGAGCGCTTACTGTGTGCAGAGCACTGGACTAAGCGCTTGGGAAGTAGAAGTTGGCAACACATAGAGACGGTCCCTACCCAACAGCGGGCTCACAGGCTAGAAGGGGGAGACAGAGAACAAAACAAAACATGTCAACAAAATGAAATAAATATGTACAAGTAAAATAGAGTAATGAATATGTACATATATACATTCAATAAATATGTGCAATATATATATACACATATATATTATACATATACATATATGTGTGTATATATACATATATACAAGTACATGTATGTGTGTGTGTGTTTATTTATATATATATATATATATATATATATATATATTCCCTAGAGCATTGGATGCTTCTGTAGTGTATACTGTAATGTACACCCACCTCATTCAGGATGCTTTCCAGAGTTGGAGGGGTATCAACTTGAGGTATATCAAACTCCTTGTCGTCAATCTAAAGAAAAGGAATACACGCTCAGCTCTGGAAACTTTTCTCTTCAAAAATGGATAACTGTGCAGACTAGGTGAAGCCCACAATGAAAGGAAAAAGTATCGCCCGTGTCCTCAAACAGCTCACAATCCAGTAAAGTTTCCAGTCTGATTTAGAACTCTAGGTGCTGAGTGGAAGACGTGCTTCCAGGAGCAGTTTACAATGTAATAATAATAATAATAATAATGTTGGTATTTGTTAAGCGCTTACTATGTGCCACACACTGTTCTAAGCGCTGGGGGAGATACAAGTTAATCAGGTTGTTCCACGTGGGGCTCACAGTCTTCATCTCCATTTTACAGATGAGGTAACTGAGGCCCAGAGAAGTGAAGTGACTTGCCCAAAGTCACACAGCTGAGCCCGCTGTTGGGTCGGGACCGTCTCTATATGTTGCCAACTTGTACTTCCCAAGCGCTTAGTACAGTGCTCTGCACATAGTAAGCGTTCAATAAATCCGAATGAATGAATGAAAGTGGCAGAGTAGGGATTAGAACCCATGACCTCTGACTCCCAAACCCGGGCTCTTTCCACTGAGCCACGCTGCTTCTCTACCATCACTTTACTCACAGATACAGTCATTCAATCCATCACTGGTATTTATTGAGCCTTACTGTGTGCAGAGCACTGCTTAGAGAAGCAGCGTGGCTCAGTGGAAAGAGCCCGGGCTTTGGAGTCAGAGGTTGTGGGTTCAAATCCCAGCTCTGCCAATTGTCAGCTGTGTGACTTTGGGCAAGTCATTTAACTTCTCTGGGCCTCAGTTCCCTCATCTGTAAAAGGGGGATGAAGACTGTGAGCCCCCCGTGGGACAACCTGATCACCTTGTAACCTCCCAGCGCTTAGAACAGTGCTTTGCACATAGTAAGCGCTTAATAAATGCCATCATTATTATTATTATTACTAAGTGGAGAGGACAACAGAGCTGGTGGACACATTCCCTCCCACAACGATAATAATAATAATAATAATAATAATAATAATAATAATGGCATTTGTTAAGCACTCACTATGTGCAGAGCACTGTTCTAAGCGCTGGAGAGGAATACAAGGTGATCAAGTTGTCCCACGTGGGGCTCACGGTCTTAATCCCCATTTTCCAGATGAGGTAACTGGCTCAGAGAAGTGAAGTGACTTTCCCAAGGTCACACAGCAGACACGTGGCGGAGCCGGGATTCAAACCCATGATCTCTGACTCCAAAGCCCGGGCTCTTTCCACTGAACAAGCGCACAGTCTACAAGCAGTTCTAGGCTGGGAGGTCACGAGACTCAGGGATAACGTATGTAATGCGCAGCCCAGTCGAAAGCTTCCATTTTTCTTCTTTTCCTCCCAAGGGAGTCAATCAATCGATCGTATTTATTGAGCGCTTACTGTGTGCAGAGCACTGTACTAAGCGCTTGGGAAGTACAAGTCGGCAACACAAAGAGACAGTCCCTACCCAACAGCGGGAGTCAATCTTCGCATTCCCTCCCACCCCAAACCGTTCACCAGATCGTCCCCCCACAACCAAATGCCCTGATTTGAGTTTCTGTTCTGCCTTTGCCTGGTGTTCACTTTGGCAAGCCACAGAGGGAGATGCATAATTAACTTCAATAATTAATAATTCATAATTTACTTCCCCCTTCTAGACAGTGAGCCCACTGTGGGGTAGGGACTGTCTCTATATGTTGCCAACTTGGACTTCCCAAGCGCTCAGTACAGTGCTCTGCACACAGTAAGCACTCAATAAATACGATTGATTGATTGATAGATTGATAAAGGCCTTGGATCACCTTCACCCGGTTTTAACAGCTCCAGCTGGCTGAAGAGACTTTTCAAAATCTGGGAGGACTCTCAGCCCAGCTCCAGTTTAAGTGGATCTCCTGCAGCTGATCATTCAATCAATCAATCGCATTTATTGAGCGCTTACTGTGTGCACAGCACTGTACTAAGCGCTTGGGAAGTACAAGTCAGCAACACATAGAGACAGTCCCTACCCAACAGCGGGCTCACAGTCTAAAAAGGTCTAAAAGCTGAAGCTGATGTGTAAAGGGAGGAAAATCTGCAAGCACATCATCTTGGACTTACCAGGCGCTTAGTACAGTGCTCTGCACACAGTAAGCACTCAATAAATACAACTGATTGATCGATTCATCCCCCACAGCACCTGTATATATATATATATATATATATATATATATATTTGTACATATTTATTACTCTATTAATTTATTTATTTTACTTGTACATATCTATTCTATTTTATTTTGTTAACGTGTTTGGTTTTGTTCTCTGTCTTCCCCCTTCTGACTGTAAGCCAACTGCTGGGTAGGGACCGTCTCTACATGTTGCCAACTTGTACTTCCCAAGCACTTAGTACAGTGCTCTGCACACAGTAAGCGCTCAATAAATACAACTGACTGATTGATTGATTGATCCGAGGCTGTGAGCCCACTGTTGGGTAGGGACCGTCTCTATATGTTGCCAACTTGTACTTCCCAAGCGCTTAGTACAGTGCTCTGCACACAGTAGGCGCTCAATAAATACGATTGATTGATTGATTGATTGATATCATTTGAGGCAGAAGGCTTGGGGAAAACTGATTTCCTTTTCACCTCATCTGTCTTCTGTCCAGGATTGATTCCACAATGGACACTTTCATGTCCAGGAGTTTTATTTTAAATTGTCCACCTCTGCTCCAGCCATGGAGTGCCATCATTGAGAAGCTGCCCCCTTCTTTGCAGGGGCCTGGGGTTGCGGTCAGAGGTCATGGGTTCAAATCCCAGCTCCGCCACTTGTCAGCTGTGTGACTTTGGGCAAGTCACTTCACTTCTCTGGGCCTCAGTTCCCTCATCTGTAAAATGGGGATGAAGACTGTGAGCCCCAAGTGGGACAACCTCATGACCTTGTATCCCCCCAGCGCACATAGTAAGCACTTAATAAATGCCATTATTATTGTTATTATTATTATTATTATTGGGGGGAGAATCTAAGAGCTCTGGAGAGAGATCCTCTTAGTAACATACTGTAGGCTCAGTACACTTCAACAAAGAACCTTACCGTGTGTCCTTATGATAATAATCATAATAATGATGGCATTTATTAAGCACTTACTATGTGCAAAGCACTGTTCTAAGAGCTGGGGAGGTTACAAAGTGATCAGGTTGTCCCACGGTGGGCTCACAGTCTTAATGCCCATTTTACAGATGAGGTCACTGAGGCCCAGAGAAGTGAAGTGACTTGCCCAAAGTCACCCAGCTGACAATTGGCGGAGCCGGGATTTGAACCCATGACCCCTGACTCCAAAGCCCGGGCTCTTTCCACTGAGCCATGCTGCTTATGATGCCAGCCCCTCAGCACTTGGATACATCCCCTCTATTCTGTTGCTTCCCCTACCTGAAATTTAATTTTAATATACCCTCTGCTAGACTGCAAGCTCCTTGAGGACAGGAATCTTGTCTTCCTCCTCTACGGTAAGCTCCAACCAACTTAATACAGTATTCCAGAGAAGCAACATGGCCTAATGGATAAAGCAGGGGCCTGAGAGTCAGGAAGAACTGAATTCTCCAGCGTGGCTCAGTGGAAAGAGCCCAGGCTTTGGAGTCAGAGGTCATGGGTTCAAATCCCGGCTCCGCCAATTGTCAGCTGTGTGACTTTGGGCCAGTCACTTCACTTCTCTGTGCCTCAGTTACCTCATCTGTAAAATGGGGATTAAGACTGTGAGCCCCCTGTGGGACAACCTCATCACCTTGTAACCTCCCCAGTGCTTAGAACAGGGCTTTGCACATAGTAAGCGCTTAATAAATGCCATAGAGAAGCAGCATGGCTCAGTGGGAAGAGCCCGGGCTTTGGATTCAGAGGTCATGGGTTCAAATCCCGCCTCCGCCACTTTTCAGCTGTGTGACTTTGGGCAAGTCACTTCACTTCTCTGTGCCTCAGTTACCTCATCTGGAAAATGGGGATTAAGACTGTGAGCCCCCCGTGGGACAACCTGATCACCTTGTAACCTCCCCAGCGCTTAGATCAGTGCTTTGCACATAGTAAGTACTTAATAAATGCCATCATTATTATTATTATTATTATTATTCTAATCTCAGCTCTGCCGCGTGTCTGCAGTGTGACCTTGGGCAAGGCACATAACTCCTCTGTGCCTCAGTTACCTCATCTGTAAATTGGGGATGAAGACTGAGCGGTCTGGAAGACAGGGACTGTGTCCATCTGATTACCTGTATCCAACCCAGTGCTTAGAACAGTGCCTGGCACATAGTAGGCACTTAAATACCACAAATATTACTATTACAATAAAAGAGAGTTGGTCGCTACTTTCCTTGCCCAGAGTGAGCTGCCAAACGCCAGGCTGATGAGTCTGCTGCTATTGCTCAAGTTTATCCCACGGGACTGTTCAAAGAGGCAACAGAGAAGCAGCATGGCTCAGAGGAAAGAGCCTGGGGTTTGGAGTCAGAGATTGTGGGTTCAAATCCCGGCTCTGCCAATTGTCAGCTGTGTGACTTTGGGCAAGTCACTTCACTTCTCTGTGCCTCAGTTCCCTCGTCTGTAAAATGGGGATTAAAACTGTGAGCCCCCATGGGACAAGCTGATCACTTTATAACCCCCCCAGCTCTTAGAACAGTGCTTTGCACATAGTAAACGCTTAATAAATGCCATCATTATTATTATTATTAACAGATATCATCATCATCATCATACGTACTTGACAATTACCATAAAAAAATTCTCTCTCCCGTTGGCTTAAAATCCATGCCTGTCAGAGATCCAAAGACACATCTCAAATGTTGACTTTTCCATCCAAACCGCTACCTTGTTGGTTCAATCTCTCATCCTATCCTGACTGGATTACTGCAACGGCCTCCTTTCTGAACTTCCACCCTCCTGTCTCTCTCCGCTTCAGTCTATTCTTCACTCTGCTGCTGGAATTATCTCTGTACAGAAACGCTCTGGGTACGTCACTCCCCTCCTCAAAAATCTCCAGTGGCTACCAATCAACCTACGCATCAGGCAGAAACTCCTCACCCTGGGCTTCAAGGCTGTCCATCCCCTCGCCCCCTCCTCCCTCCCCTCCCTTCTGTCCTTCTCCAGCCCAGCCCGCAGCCTCCGCTCCTCTGCCACTAACCTCCTCACTGGGCCTCGTTCTCGCCCGTCCCGCCGTCGACCCCCGGCCCACGTCCTCCCCCTGGCCTGGGATGCCCTCCCTCCCAATATCCACCAAGCTAGCTCTCCTCCTCCCTTCAAGGCCCTACTGAGAGCTCACGTCCTCCAAAAGGCCTTTCCACACTGAACCCCCTTTTTCCTCTCCTCCTCCCCATCCCCCTCCCCGCCCTACCCCCTTTCCCTCCCCACAGTACGTGTGTATACTTGTACATATTTATTACTCTATTTATTTTATTAATGTGCATAGAGCTATAGTTTTATTTATTCTGATGGTATTGACACCTTTCTGCTTGTTTTGTTTGGTTGTCTGTCTTCCCCTTCTAGACTGTGAGCCCGTTGTTGGGTAAGGATTGTCTCTATACGTTGCCAATTTGTACTTTGCAAGCGCTTAGTACAGTGCTCTATCAATCAATCAATCAATCATATTTATTGAGCGCTTACTGTGTGCAGAGCACTGTACTAAGCACTTGGGAAGTACAAGTTGGCAACATATAGAGACGGTCCCTACCCAACAACGGGCTCACAGTCTAGAAGGGGGAGACAGACAACAAAACCAAACATATTAACCAAATAAAATAGAATAAATATGTAGAAGTAAAATAGAGTAATAAATCTGTACAAACATATATACATATATACAGGTGCTGTGGGGAGGGGAAGGAGGTAAGGTGGGGGGGATCGGGAGGGGGAATGGGGGAGAGGAAGGAGGGGGCTCAGTCTGGGAAGGCCTCCTGGAGGAGGTGAGCTCTCAAGCTTTGAAGGGAGCCCCGTACAGTCTAGTTCCAAGATGAAGGGCTTTACCAGCTCGGGTTTGAGTTCCAGCTCCTTGTCCAGATCTATGTAGGCGAACTTCAGAAGCAAGGCTTCCTGACCGAGCGACCGATTCAGGTCGTCTTCGGGACCCAACGGGCAGGCACTTGATTCCACCCTTTCACGCTCTGGCTCGTTTTCCATCTTCCCTTCTAACAGAATGCGCAAGGGTTTTCTCCTTTCCTCCTCAGAGATCCCAGTGATGAATTCTGTTCCGAGAAAGAGAGGCAAACCAATAAACCAAGAATTGCAGCAAAAATCCCTCCGATTTCATACTCAATCCATCAATCGTATTTATTGAGCGCTTACTGTGTGCAGAGCACTGTACTAAGCGCTTGGGAAGTACAAGTTGGCAACATATAGAGACGGTCCCTACCCAACAGTGGGCTCACAGTCTAAAAAGGGGGAGACAGAGAACAAAACCAAAACATACTAACAAAAACGTCAAGCGAAGCCCACCTTTCAGGCTGCTCCGGCACCCGATCACCTTGTAACCTCCCCAGCTCTTAGAACAGTGCTTTGCACATAGAAAGTGCTTAATAAATGCCATTATTATTATTATTATTATTATTATTATTATTATTATTATTATTATCTGGGTCACCGCACGCACTCTGCCCAAAGTCGGCAGCAAGTCCCGGGCCCCTCTCCTTGTACTTTCTGCTCTTTCAGGCGTCTCCAAGTTCTCCCATCCCTGTGAACGCTCTGGGACCACTCTCTCCTGGTTCTGGCACCTCATCCCCCGCATCACTCCCCTCTCAGAGAAAAAGAGAGAAAGAAAGAGAGAGAAGAGAGAGAAAAAGAGAAAGAGAGAGTGAGAAAGACAAAGAGGGAAAGGGGGGGATGAGAGGAAGAGAGAGAGAGAAGAGTGTATGTGGAGGTACAAGCCTGGGAGCATATTACATGAGAGAAAAACTCTCTCTTTCTCTCTCTTCCCCCCACACCAGTAACACCCACCATTGGGCCAGGCCAAGGGATGTTGCCCCAGAGGAAGAGTAGATGGCATCAGCTTGTACTTCCCAAGCGCTTAGTACAGTGCTCTGCACACAGTAAGCACTCAATAAATACGATTGATTGATTGATTGATCAGCAGGAGTGGTGGTTTTCAGGTGCCGCCCTCCCCTCCCGCCCACACTGCTCCTTCTAACTCAGCCGCCCCCTCGGCTCTCTACTTGCCCAAGGATGGACCCAACCCCCCTCCACCCCGCCTGTTCATTCACTCATTCAATCGCATTTATTGAGCGCTTACTGTGTGCAGAGCACTGTACTAAGCGCTTGGGAAGTACAAGTTGGCAACATATAGGGCCTGTGCGCCTCATCCCCTCAAGTCAGGCTCCCCCCTCGTTGCCATTTCCTGGGGCCCACTTGGAAGAATAATAGTAATAATTGTATTTGTTAAGCATCTACTATGGGCCAGATGACCCAGACTGAGCCCCCGCCTCTTCCTCTCCCCCTCCTCATCCCCCCGCCTTACCTCCTTCCCCTCCCCACAGCACCTGTATATATGTATATATGTTTGTACGGATTTATTACTCTATTTATTTATTTATTTTATTTGTGCATATTTAGTCTATTAATTTTATTTTGTTAATATGTTTGGTTTTATTCTCTGTCTCCCCCTTCTAGACTGTAAGCCCTCTGTTGGGTAGGGACCGTCTCTCTATGTTGCCAACTTGTACTTCCCAAGCGCTTAGTACAGTGCCCTGCACACAGTAAGCGCTCAATAAATACGATTGAATGAATGAATGAATGAATGGGCCAGGCTCTGTACTAAGCGCTGGGGTGGATACAAGCAAATAATAGGGTTGGACACAGTCCCTGTCCCACATGGGGCTCACAGTCAATCCCCTTTTTACAGAGGACATAACTGAGGCCCAGAGAAATGAAGTGACTTGCCCAAGGTCACACAGCAGATGTGTGGCAGAGCTGGGATTAGAACTCAGGTCCTTCTGACAACGAGGCCCAGGCTCTCTCCACTAGGCCCCACTGCTTCTTCGGGACCATGGGATTAAGCGCTTAGTACAGTGCTCTGCACACAGTAAGCACCCAATAAACACGACTGAATGAATGAAGCAGCATTCCTTCATTCCTGCCCACAACAAGCTCACAGTCTAGAGGGATGGCCAAGTGGCTAGAGCCCGGGCCTGGGACCTGAGTTCTAATCCCAGCTCTGCCACACGTCTGCTGTGTGACCTTGGGCAAGTCGCTTCTGTTCTCTGGGCCTCAGTTCCCTCATCTGTAAAATGGGGATGAAGACAGTGAGCACCATGTGGAACAGGGACTATGTCCAACCCAATTATCTTGTATCTACCCCAGAGCTTAGAACGGCGCCTGGCACATACTAAGCACATAACAAATACCATAATTCTTATTATTATCAATCAATCAATCATATTTATTGAGTGCTTACTGTGTGCAGAGCACTGTACCAAGCGCTTGGGAAGTACAAGTTGGCAACATATAGAGACAGTCCCTACCCAACAGTGGGCTCAAAGTCTAAAAGGGGGAGACAGAGAACAAAACCAAACATACTAACAAAATAAAATAAATAGAATAGATATGTACAAGTAAAATAAATGAATAAATAAATAGAGTAATAAATATGTACAAACATATATACATATATACAGGTGCTGTGGGGGAGGGAAGGAGGTAAGATGGGGGGATGGAAAGGGGGATGAGGGGGAGAGGAAGGAAGGGGCTCAGTCTGGGAAGGCCTCCTGGAGGAGGTGAGCTCTCAGTAGGGCCTTGAAGGGAGGAAGAGAGCTAGCTTGGCTGAAGGGCAGAGGGAGGGCATTCCAGGCCAGGGGGAGGACGTAGGCCGGGGGTCGATGGCGGGACAGGCGAGAACGAGGCCTAACGGTGAGGAGATTAGCGGCGAGGAGCGGAGGGTGCGGGCTGGGCTGGAGAAGGAGAGAAAGGAGGTGAGGGAGGAGGGGGCGATTATCATTATATCTCCGACACAGCCCGAGGGACCGGAGAAACCTTGGACCTCCAATAACTACTATGACTTGGGGGTGCTCAGACTGTACCCTCTTCTTGCTTTCTAGACCCACTGCAGTCCCTCTCTCTCGACTGTAAACTCACTGTGGGCATTCATTCATTCATTCATATTTATTGAGCGCTTACTGTGTGCAGAGCACTGTACTAAGCTCTTGGGAAGTACAAGTCGGCAACATATAGAGACGGTCCCTACCCAACAGCAGGCTCACACTCTAGAAGGGGGAGACAGAGAACAAAACCAAACATATTAACAAAATAAAATAGAATAAATATGTACAAATAAAATAGAGTAATAAATACATACAAACATATATACAGGTGCTGTGGGGAGGGGAAGGAGATCAGGCGGGGGGGATGGAGAGGAGGAGGGGGAGAGGAAGGAGGGGGCTCAGTCTGGGAAGGCCTCCTGGAGGAGGTGAGCTCTCAATAGGGCCTTGGAATGCATGGAGTGGGCAGCAAATGCATCTGTTATATTGTCATATCTGTTATATTGTCGTACTGTACTCTCCCAAGCACTTAGTACAGTGCCCTGCACACAGTAAGCGCTCAATAAATACAATTGACTGAGTGACTAAGGGGAACCCTGGGAT
This sequence comes from Tachyglossus aculeatus, assembly GCF_015852505.1. NCBI lineage: Eukaryota > Metazoa > Chordata > Mammalia > Monotremata > Tachyglossidae > Tachyglossus > Tachyglossus aculeatus. The sequence continues at coordinate 66,780,239 of NC_052066.1, forward strand.
TACCATTCATTCATTCAATCGTATTTATTGAGCGCTTACTGTGTGCAGAGCACTGTACATATCTATTCTATTTATTTCATTTTGTTAGTATGTTTGGTTTTGTTCTGTCTCCCCCTTCTAGACTGTGAGCCCACTGTTGGGTAGGGACTGTCTCTATATGGTGCCAGCTTGTACTTCCCAAGCGCTTAGTACAGTGCTCTGCACATAGTAAGTGCTCAACAAATACGATTGATTGACTGATTGGACTAAGTGCTTGGGAAGTACAAGTTGGCAACATAGAAAGACGGTCCCTACCCAACAGCGGGCTGATCACCCCCAAACCCCCCCAGCCAGTTAGGGAGGAGGGGAGGCCCGCAGACAGCTTTGGGGCACCTTGAAATCATCTTTCGTATCTTTGAACAAGAAACGTTGGGAAGCAAGGAAAAAACCTCTCCACCTAACCCACCTGTCTTTTTGATAACTCTGCCCAGAAAATTCCACCTCTTTCCTTGTAGCCTCCCTCCTGGGGTCCTTCGTCAGTTCTTCCTTTTAGCTAAACTAAATCCTCCAGCTGACATTTTGGCTCCTCTCCCCTTCCGACCTCGTGGTCCTTCCCACGCTGAACTCGTCCACGTCTAGAAACGTATTATTCATTCATTCATTCAATCATATTTATTGAGCGCTTACTGTGTGCAGAGCACTGGACTAAGCGCTTGGGAAGGAGAAGCAGCGTGACTCAGTGGAAAGAGCCCAGGCTTTGGAGTCAGAGGTCAGGGGTTCAAATCCCAGCTCTGCCAATTGCCAGCTGTGTGACTTTCGGCAAGTCACTTCACTTCTCTGTGCCTCAGTTCCCTCATCTGTAAAATGGGGATTAAGACTGTGAGCCCCATGTGGGACAACCTGATCACCTTGGAACCTCCCCAGTGCTTAAAACAGTGCTTTGCACATAGTAAACGCTTAATAAATGCTATCATTATTATTATTATTATTATTATTACAAGTTGGCAACATGTCGAGACGGTCCCTACCCAACAGCGGGCTCACAGTCTAGAAGGGGGAGACAGACAACAAAACCAAACATATTTACAAAATAAAATAAATAGAATAAATATGTACAAAGAAAATAGGGTAATAAATACGTACAAACACTCACTCTCCGGCCTTCGGTTCCTCTACCCTTGTCCGAGGGCCTAGATCCCAACCCTCACTTTGGCTACTCTCTTCCAGATTCCCCACGTCGCTCGGATCATGGAGCCCAGGTCCTGGCTTGGGACGGAATGGCGAGGCCTACTGGATGGCTCTAAGAGTCGGGAGGATCCGGCCTTTAATCCCAGTTCCGCCACCTGTCCGTTGGGAGACCTTGGAAAAGTTGCTTCACTTCTCCTGGACTCAGTTACCTCACCTGGAAAACGGGGATTAGGACTGTGAGCCCTGTGTGGGACGGAATGGCGAGGCCTACTGGATGGGTCTAAGTGTCGGAAGGATCTGGCCTTTAATCCCAGTTCTGCCACCTGTTTGTTGGGAGACCTTGGACAAGTTGCTTCACTTCTCCTGGACTCAGTTACCTCACCTGGAAAATGGGGATTAGGACTGTGAGCCCTGTGTGGGACGGAACGGCAAGGCCTACTGGATGGCTCTAAGAGTCGGAAGGATCTTTAATCCCAGTTCCGCCACCTGTCCGTTGGGAGACCTTGGACAAGTTGCTTCACTTCTCTTGGACTCAGTTACCTCACCTGGAAAATGGGGATCAGGACTGTGAGCCCCATGTGGGACAGAAGCAGTGTGGCTCAGTGGAAAGAGCCCGGGCTTGGGAGTCAGAGGTCGTGGGTTCTAATCCCAGCTCTGTTACTTGCCAGTTGTGTGACTTTGGGCAAGTCACTTCACTTCTCTGGGCCTCAGTTCCCTCATCTGGAAAATGAGGATGAAGACTGTGAGTCCCACCTGGGACAACCTGATTACAAGTATCTACCCCAGCGCTTAGAACAGTGTTTGGCACATTATAAGCGCTTAAATACCAAAAACCATCATGACAGGGACTGTGTCCAACTCAATTACCTTGAATCTACCCAAGCGCTTAGTACAGTGCCTGGCACATACTAAGCACTTAAATACCACAATTAATATCATGGCATTTAATATTAATCGATTAATTAATATTATTAATTAATATTAATTAATAATATTAATTAATTGACTGATTAATATTGGTTAGTATTAGTTTATGGCCTTAATTAATATTAATTGATGACATTAATTAATGATATTAATTACTAATGTTGATTAATATTAATTGATGATATTAACTGATATTAATTAATAATATTAATTAGTAGTAATTGATGGTGTTAATATTAATTAATGTTATGGTATTGTTGATAATAGTATGGTATTGATAATATTATACCACAATAATGATGGCATTTATTAAGCGCTTACTATGTGCAAAGCACTGCTCCAAGCACTGGGGAGGCTACAAGGTGATCAGGTTGTCCCACAGGGGGCTCACAGTCTTAATCCCCATTTTCCAGATGAGGGAACTGAGGCCCAGAGAAGTGAAATGACTTGCCCAAAGTCACACAGCTGAGGGCCCAGCCAGAGTGAAGCACCATGGCGGGGTTTCCCAGCAGCCCCCAGATACAAATCCCAGCATTATGCGGGCTCTTTCAGTTGGCCAAACTACTGGTTGATACTGATTTTTTTAATGGCATTTGTTAAGCGTTTACTATGTGCCAGCACCGTACTAAGCGCTGGGGTAGATGCAAGTTAGGTTGGACAAAGTCCACATCCCACATTCATTCATTTATTCAATTGTATTTATTGAGTATGCAGAGCACTGTACTAAGCACTTAATAATAATGGCATTTGTTAAGTGCTTACTATGTGCAAAGCACTGTTCTAAGCGCTGGGGAGGTTACAAGGTGATCAGGTTGTCCCCCGTGGGGCCCACAGTCTTAATCCCCATTTTACAGATGAGGTAACTGAGGCCCAGAGAAGTTAAGTGACTTGCCCAAAGTCACACAGCAGACAAGTGGAGGAGCCAGAATTATAATAATAATAGTAATGATGGCATTTATTAAGCGCTTACTATGTGCAAAGCACTGTTCTAAGCGCTGGGGAGATTACAAGGTGATCAGGTTGTCCCACGGGGGGCTCACAGTCTTAATCCCCATTTTTACAGTTGAGGTAACTGAGGCCCAGGGAAGTGAAGTGACTTGCCCAAAGTCACACAGCAGAGAAGTGGAGGAGCTGGAATTAGAACTCATGACCTCTGGATCCCAAGCTCGAGCTCCTTCCACTGAGCCACGCTGCTTTGGCTCACAGTCTTATTCCCCATTTTACAGATAAAGGAACTGCGGAAGAGAGAAGTCAAGTGACTTGGCCAAGGTCACCCAGCAGAGTAGTGGAGGATCTGGGAATAGAGCCCAGGTCCTTCTGACCCCCAGGCCTGTGCTCCACCCACTAGTCCACCCTGCTCTCATTAGACGCTCCATTTCCCACCTCCTCATTCCTTAAAATCTGTACAGTATGATTTTCTCCCAAAGCAATTAATCAAAGGGATGTTTGATATATCTTTGGGAAATCTTTTGTTTTTCTTGGTGGGGGTGGGTGAGAGGGTTGGATACATCTATAATAATAATAATAAAGTTGGTATTTGTTAAGCGCTTACTATGGGCCAAGCACTGTTCTAAATGCTGGGGGGATACAAGGTAATCACGGTTGTCCCACGTGGGGCTCAGTCTTAATCTCTTCCTCCCTTCAAGGCCCTACTGAGAGCTCACCTCCTCCAGGAGGCCTTCCCAGACTGAGCCCCTTCCTTCCTCTCCCCCTCGTCCCCCCCTCCAGCCCCCCCACCTTACCTCCTTCCCTTCCCCACAGCACCTGTATATATGTTTATATGTTTGTACATATTTATTACTCTATTTTTATTTTACTTGTACATATCTATTCTATTTATTTTATTTTGTTAGTATGTTTGGTTTTGTTCTCCGTCTCCCCCTTTTAGACTGTGATCCCACTGTTGGGTAGGGACTGTCTCTATATGTTGCCAACTTGTACTTCCCAAGCGCTTAGTACAGTGCTCTGCACACAGTAAGCGCTCAATAAATACGATTGATGATGATGATGATGATAAATACGATTGATTGATTAATCCCCATTTTACAGATGAGGGAACTGAGGCCCAGAGAAGTGAAGTGACTTGCCCAGAGTCCCACAGCTGACAAGTGGCAGAGCTGGGATTAGAACCCACAACCTCTGACTCCCACGGCATCTTTCCACTGAGCCACACTGCTTCTCTGTGTGCAATGGGTTCCCTGCTTTTAACCTTCCTGAATCTCATTCAGTATTGATCGAGCGCCGATTGTGAGCAGAGCATCGTACTAAGTGCTCTAATGAATCTCATTCTATTAGAGCATTTAGTACGATGCTCTGCTCACAATCGGCGCTCAATAAATACCACTGATTTTGAATACCACACCCACAACTGGTCAAAACCTTACCCGTATCCTCTAAAGGTAGAAGAGTTAAGCCACCTTTCCCAGCTCGGACTCACCTAAACTCTTACTGGGCAAGTTCTCTGTTCCCACCATTCAGGTCGACGATGCAACGTTAAATAGGCCAGATATTAATGCTAAATGAGCGATTAATTACTTTTATTGGCGCTCATAACCCTTGCAGAATGCTCCTTGTTATCCTGCTCCTCTCCTCTGCCGCACCCTGGTTGAAACCAAACAACAAAATATTGGCTCCTCCTTCCACGAACAACGGACCGGTCTCCGTCTGGAGAGTTCGCCGCCCAGAGCGTCTGCTCAGAGGAATAATAATAATAATAATGATAATGATGGCATTTATTAAGCGCTTATAAATTTATTTTATTTTGTTAGTATGTTTGGTTTTGTTCTCTGTCTCCCCCTTTTAGACTGTGAGCCCACTGTTGGGTAGGGACTGTCTCTATATGTTGCCAATTTGTACTTCCCAAGCGCTTAGTACAGTGCTCTGCACATAGTAAGCGCTCAATAAATACGATTGATGATGATGATGATTGTAGAACTTGCTCAGAGCCCCTCACCCAGACTCTCACGGGATTTTAAGCACTTACTATGTGCCAGGCAAAATTAAGCGCCGGGGTGGACACGAGCCACTCGGGTTGGACACAGTCCCTGTCCCGCGGCGGGCTCGCGGCCTCCATCCCCATTTTACAGATGAGGTAACTGCGGCACAGGGAAGTGATTTGCCCAAGGTCACCGAGCAGGGCCAGGATTAGAACCCAGTGCCTTCTGGCTCCCAGGACCGTGCTCTATCCACTAAGCCATGCTGCTTCCCTGCTGGCCCTGCTTTGGGGGGTTGGTTTTTTCATGGTATTTGTTAGGCACTTACTATGTGCCCGGCACTGATCTAAGCGCTGGGGGAGATACAAGATAATCGCGTTGGACACAGACCATGTCCCACATGGAACTCCCCATCATAATCCCCATTTTCCAGAAAATAATAATAATAATGGCATTTATTAAGCACTTACTATGTGCAAAGCACTGTTCTAAGTGCTGGGGAGGTTACAAAGTGATCAGCTTGTCCCACAGGGGGCTCAACAGTCTTCATCCCTATTTTCCAGATGAGGTCACTGAGGCCCACAGAATAATACTAACAATAATTACGGTATTTGTTAAGCACTTACTATTCATTCATTCATTCAATCGTATTTATTGAGCGCTTACTGTGTGCAAAGCACTGTACTAAGCGCTTGGGAAGTACAATCAATCAATCAATCAATCGTATTTATTGAGTGCTTACTGTGTGCAGAGCACTGTACTAAGCGCTTGGGAAGTTGGCAACATATAGAGACGGTCCCTACCCAACAGCGGGCTCACAGTCTAGAAGGGGGAGACTACTAGGTGCCAAGCACTGTCCTAAGCGTTGAGGTAGAAACAAGGTAATCAGGTTGGCCCACGTGGGGCTCCCCGTCTTGATCCCCATTTTCCAGATGTGGTCACTGAGGCCCAGAGAAGTGAAGTGTCTTGCCCAAGGTCTCACAGCAGACAAGTGGCGGAGCTGGGATTAGAACCCAGATCCTTCTGACTCCCAACCCCGGGCTCTATCCACTAGGCAACGTGTTCTGATGGTTCATGAACACACAGGCCAGCCCAGGGCCCTTCACAGGCCAAATGAGTCCAGCCTGGTGTCAAGAGTGACAGACTGAGCCCCTTCCTTCCTCTCCTCCTCGCCCCCTCTCCATCCCCCCATCTTACCTCCTTCCCTTCCCCACAGCACCTGTATATATGTATAGATGTTTGTACATATTTATTACTCTATTTATTTATTTATTTTACTTGTACATATCTATTCTATTTATTTTATTTTGTTAGTATGTTTGGTTTTGTTCTCTGTCTCCCCCTTTAAGACTGTGAGCCCACTGTTGGGTAGGGACTGTCTCTATATGTTGCCAATTTGTACTTCCCAAGCGCTTAGTCCAGTGCTCTGCACATAGTAAGCGCTCAATAAATACGATTGATGATGATGACGAGTATGCTGTAAAAACATTCATTCATTCAATCGTATTTATTGAGCGCTTACTGTGTGCAGAGCACTGGACTAAACGCTTGGGAAGTACAAGTTGGCAACATAGAGGGACGGTCCCTATTTTACAGATGAGAGAACTGAGGCTCAGAGAAGTGAAGCGACTTGACCAAATTCACACAGCTGACAGTTGGTGGAGCCGGGATTTGAATCCATGACCTCTGACTCCAAAGCCCGGGCTCCTTCCACTGAGCCAATCATATTTATTGAGCACTCACTGTGTAGAACACTGTACTAAGCGCCTGCAAAGTACAAATCGGCAACGTATAGGGACAATCCTTACCCAACCATGGGCTCACAGTCTAGAAGGGGGAGACAGACAACGAAACAGCTGTGTGACTCTGGGCAAGTCACTTCTCTTCTCTGGGCCTCTGGAAAATTGGGATCAAAACTGTGAGCCCCCTGTGGGACAACCTGATCACCTTGTAACCTCCCCAGCACTTAGAACAGTGCTGTGCACATAGTAAGCGTTGGACAAACACCATCACTGTTACTAATCAATCAATCAATTGTATTTATTGAGCACTTACTTTGTGCAGAGCACTGTACTAAGCGCTTGGGAAGTACAAGCTGGCAACATATAGAGACAGTCCCTACCCAACATGGGCTCACAGTCTAAAAGGGGGAGACAGAGAACAAAACCAAACATACCAACAAAATAAAATAAATAGGATAGAAATGTACAAGTAAAACAAATAAATAAATAGAGTAATAAATATGTACAAACATATATACATATAATATATTATTATATTATTATTCACTGGGTCTCAGATTTCCCATCTGTGCAATGGGGATCACCTCCCCAGCGCTCAGAGAGGTGCTTGGCACATAGTAAGCACCTAACAAATGCCATCATTACTTTTCTTAAGTCACTTCACTGGGCCTCAGTTCCTTCATCTGTCTTCTAGACTGTGAGCCTGTTGTTGGGTATGGACCATCTCTAAATGTTGCCAACTTGTACTTCCCAAGCGCTTAGTTCAGTGCTCTGCACACAGCAAGCGCTCAATAAATACGATTAAATGAATGAGGCCTTCCCAGACTGAGCCCCCTCCTTCCTCTCCCCCTCCTCACCCCCCACGCCTTACCTCCTTCCCCTCCCCGCAGCACCTGTATATATGTATAGATGTTTGCATGTATTTATTACTCTATTTTACTTGTACATATTTATTCTATTTACTTTATGTTAGTATGTTTTGTTGTTTTGTCTGTCTCCCCCTTCTAGACTGTGAGCCCACTGTTGGGTAGAGACTGTCTCTATATGTTGCCAACTTGTACTTCCCAAGCGCTTAGTCCAGTGCTCTGCACACAGTCAGCGCTCAATAAATACGACTGAATGAATGAATGAATGAAACAAAACACGTGGACAGGTGTCAAGTCGTCAGAACAAATAGAATTAAAGCTAAAGGCACATCGTTAACAAAATAAATAGAAGAGTAAATATGGATAAGTAAAATAGAGAAATAAATCTGTACAAAACATGACCCACCAGGGCATCCCTTGGTCACCACGGCCCAATTCTGCAGGAATTCTGCAGGATTCCTGCTGAGTCTGCCCACTCTGCAGCATCTTTGTTGTCTGTCTCCCCCTTCTAGACTGTAAGCCCGCTGTTGGGTAGGGACCGTCTCTATATGTTGCCAACTTGTACTTCCCAAGCGCTTAGTACAGTGCTCTGCACACAGTAAGCGCTCAATAAACGCGATTGAATGAATGAATGAATCCCCCGGGTGGTACTTTAGTCAGAAACCTTCCCCACTGAAGCGGCAAGGCCTAGTGGAAAGAGGCTAGGGTGGGGAGTCAGGAGATCTGGGTTCAAATCCCCCTTTCACCACGCTGGCAAGCATTCATTCATTCAATCGTATTTATTGAGTGCCTACTGCGTGCAGAGCACTGTACTAAGCGCTGGGGAAGTACAATTCAGTAATAAAGAGAGACAATCCCCACGCACAATGGGCTCACAGTCTAGAAGTGGGGAGACAGACATCAAAGCAGCATGGACTAGTGGAGAGAGCCCGGGTTTGGGAGTCAGAAGGTTATGGACTCTGATCCCAGCTCCGCCACCTGTCCGCTGTGTGACCTTGGGCAAGTCTTTTCGCTTCTCCAGGCCTCAGTTTCCTCCTCTATAAAATGGGGATGGAGATTGTGAGCCCCACGTGGGACAGGGACTGTGTCCAACCTGATTTTCTTGTATCCATACCAGTATTTAGTACAGTCCTTGGCATACAGTAAGTGCTTAGTACCATAATTATTATTATTACTACTTGCCTCCACAGTGACCTTGGGCAAGTCAATCAATCAATCAATCAATCGTATTTATTGAGCGCTTACTGTGTGCAGAGCACTGTACTAAGAGCTTGGGAAGTCCAAGTTGGCAACATATAGAGACGGTCCCTACCCAACCGTGGGCTCACAGTCTAGAAGGGGGAGACAGAGAACAAAACCATTTAACTTCATTAATTCTATTAATATTAATAATAATAATAACAATAATAATTTTGATATTTGTTACACACTTACTATGAGCCAATCACTGTTCTAAGCACTGGGGTAGATACAAGGTAATCAGGTTATCCCACATGGTGATCACAGTCTTAATCCGCATTTTCCAGATGAGGTAACAGAGGCAAAGAGAATAATAATAATAATGATAATGGCATTTATTAAGCACTTGCTATGTGCAAAGCACTGTTCTAAGCACTGGGGAGGTTACAAGGTGATCAGGTTGTCCCCCGGGGGGCTCACAGTCTTCATCCCCATTTTACGGATGGGGTAACTGAGGCACAGAGAAGTGAAGTGATTTGCCCAAAGTCACACAGCTGACAATTGGCAGGGACGGGATTTGAACCCATGACCTCTGACTCCAAAGCCCGGGCTCCTGTCCACCGAGCCACGCTGCTTCTCAACAATCATATTTATTGAGTGCTTACTGTGTGCAGAGCACTGTACTAAGTGCTTGGGAAGTACAAGTTGGCAACATATAGAGACAGTCCCTACCCAACAGTGGGCTCAGTGAAGTGACCTGCCCAAAGTCACACGGCCGATAAGTGGCGGAGCCGGGATTAGAACCCACGACCCCTGACTCCCAAGGCCGGGCTCTTTCCACTGAGTCACGCGGCTTCTCTAGCCACAAGCCCTTACTGTGTGCGAAGTACTGTACTAAGCCCTTGGGAGAGTACAATATAACAATAAACACACTCCCTGCCCACAACGAGCTTCGAGTCTAGAGGGGGAGACAGACATTAATATAAATAAATTACATATAGGTACATTAACGGAAGCAGCTTGGCTCAGGGGAAAGAGCCCGGGAGGTCATGGGTTCAAATCCCGGCTCCGCCAATTGTCAGCTGTGTGACTTTGGGCAAGTCACTTCACTTCTCTGGGCCTCAGTTCCCTCATCTGGAAAATGGGGATGAAGACTGTGAGCCCCCCGTGGGACAACCTGATCACCTTGTAACCTCCCCAGCGCTTAGAACAGTGCTTTGCACATAGTAAGCGCTTAATAAATGCTATTATTATTATTATTAACAATATTAACTTCCCTGTGCCTCCATTTCCTCACCTGTAAAATGGGGATTAAATACTTGCTCCCCTCCAACTTCGATTGTGAGCCCCAACTTTAACTGTGATCCCCATGTAGCATGGGTAATGCGTCTGATCTAAACTGAACCATATCTAAGTGTTTAGCAAATAGTAAGGGCTAAACAAGCACCACTATTTTTTATAGTGTCTGTTAAGCGCTTACTAGGTGCCAGGAAGAGTACTAAGCACTGGGGCAGATACAAGGTAATCGGGTTGGACACAGTCTATGTCCCACGGGGGGCTCACAGTCTTAACCCCCATTTTCTAGATGAGGGAACTGAGGCCCAGAGCAGTGAAGTGACTTGCCCAAGGTCATCCAGCAGACAAGTGGCTGCTGGACAAGTGACAAGCAGCGTGGCTTAGTGGCAACAGCCCGGGCTTGGGAGTCAGAGGTTGCGGGTTCTAATCCTGACTCCGCCACTTGTCAGCTGTGTGACTTTGGACAAGTCACTTCACTTCTCGGTGCCGAAATGACCTCATCTGTAAAACGGGGATTAAGGCTGTGAGCCCCAAGTGGGACAACCTGATTGCCTTGTATCTACTCCAGTGCTTGGAACAGTGCTGGGCACATACTTCCCAAGCGCTTAGTACAGTGCTCTGCACACAGTAAGCGCTCAATAAATACGATTGATGATGATACTAAACACTTAACAAATACCATCATTAATAGTAATATAACAATAATAATGGCCTTCATTAAGCACTTACCATGTGCAAAGCACTGGGGAGGTTACAAGGTGATCAGGTTGTCCCACGGGGGGCTCAGAGTCTTAATTCCCATTTTACAGATGAGGTGACTGAGGCAGAGAGAAGTGAAGTGACTTGCCCAAAGTCACACAGCTGACAATTGGCAGAGCCGGGATTCAAACCCATGACCTCTGACTCCAAAGCCCGGGCTCTTTCCACTGAGCCACGCTACTTATTTATCCTCAGCCCTCCGCTGTGTGGGTCTGGGTGCTTGTGTACATCTGAGGATGTGTGTGTACACGAGTGTCTGCGAGTGTGTACATATGTGGGGGTGGCTGTGTGGGAAGGGGTGTACATCCGTGCTGGAGTGTGTGTGTATGTGTGTATGGATGTATGTGGGTATGTATGAACGTGTGTCTGTCTTTTGGACTGTGAGCCCACTGTTGGGTAGGGACCGTCTCTATATCTTGCCAACTTGTACTTCCCAAGTGCTTAGTACAGTGCTCTGCACACAGTAAGCGCTCAATAAATACGATTGATTGATTGATTATTATTAAGTGGTGGAGCTGGGGTTAGAAACCAGGTCCTAAGCGTGGGACTCGTGGGGCGGGAACTGGGTCTACCCAAGCACTTAGCACAGTGCTTGGCACGTAGTAAGTAGCTGATCCAATCCAGCATTGTTATCAGTCATTAGGAGCATCTTCTCACTTCACTGACCGAAGTGAAGATAAATGACACTGCTTCCTCTGATTTGCAAAGTCCAAGAATGTCACGGAACAATAATAATAATAATAATAACAATGGTATTTGTTAAGCACTTACTATGTGAGATGCAGCATGGCTCAGTGGCTTTGGAGTCAGAGGTCATGGGTTCAAATCCCGGCTCCGCCAATTGTCAGCTGTGGGACTATGGACAAGTCACTTTACTTCTCTGTGCCTCAGTTACCTCATCTGTAGAATGGGGATGAAGACTGTGAGCCCCCTGTGGGACAACCTGATTACCTTGTAACCTCCCCAGCGCTTACAACAGTGCTTTGCACATAGTAAGCGCTTAATAAATGCCATTATTATTATTATTATTATGTGCCAAGCACTATACTAAGCACATGGGTGGATACAAGCAAATCGGGTTGGACACAGTCCCTGTAGCTCACAGTCTCAATTAAAAAAAAAAAAGTCAGCATAGTTGGACTTAATCTTCACCAAGCCCTACTAGTGATCTCTCTGCATTCTGTTCCCCGTGGTTATTGACAATTATTTTTCTTCCCCATCCTTTTTCCACTTAGGAAAGTAAACCCACAAGGGTGTTAGATCTTCGTTTTTGGCAGTCTCCAGCAGAAATCTCACCAATTCTTCGCGGGTTGTTTTTCCCAACAATAATAATTGTTATTATTAATACAATCCTAGTAATAAGCACTTACTATGTGGCATGTGCTTTTCGAGGCACTAAGGGTAAATACCAATTAGGTCTGACAATAATACCTGTCGCACATGGGGCTTTTATAGACTTAAGTAGGAGGGAAAAACTCTAATAGAGTTAGAACTGTTACTAACACAACGATTGCAGGTGGAAGTGGGGCTTTCTGGGAGAGATGTGTCAGTGGCATCGCTATGGGTTGGAGACGACTTGACGGCATAAGACAAAACAATAATAATAATAATAATAATAATAATGGCATATGTTAAGCGCTTACTATGTGCAAAGCACTGTTCTAAGCACTGAGGAGGATACAAGGTGATCAGGTTGTCCACGTGGGGCTCACAGTCTTCACCCCCATTTTCCAGGTGAGGGAACTGAGGCCCAGAGAAGTGAAGCGACTTGCCCAAAGTCACACAGCTGAGAACTGCGTGGCTCAGTGGAAAGAGCACGGGCTTTGGAGTCGGAGGTCATGGGTTCAAATCCTGACTCCGCCACATGTCTGCTGTGTGACCTCGGGCAAGTCACTTCACTTCTCTGAGCCTCAGTTCCCTCATCTGGAAAATGGGGATTAAGACTGTGAGCCCCATGTGGGACAACCTGATCACTTTGTACCCCCCCCAGCGCTTAAAACAGTGCTTTGCACATAGTAAGCATCTAACAAATGCCAACATTATTATTATTATTATTAATTGGCCGAGCCGGGATTTGAACCCATAACCTCTGACTCCCAAGCCTGGGCTCCTTCCATTGAGCTGCTTCTCTAGGCACTGAATCCCCGTTTTACAGTCGCGGAAGCTGCGGCCCAGAAAAGGGAAGTGAGGTGGGATTAGAACCCAGGTCCTCCGCCCCCTAGGCCCGGGCTCTTTCCCCCAAACGTTTCTTCCCATGATCTTGGCCAGTTCTCTTGGCTCCACAATGCAATTCAATCAATCAATCAATCGTATTTATTGAGTGCTTACTGTGTGCAGAGCACTGGACTAAGCGCTTGGGAAGTCCAAATTGGCAACCTATAGAGATGATCCCTACCCAACAGTGGGCTCACAGTCTAAAAGGGGGAGACAGAGAACAAAACCTAACATACTAACAAAATAAAATAAATAGAATAGATATGTACAAGTAAAATAAATAAATAAATAGAGTAATAAATATGTACAAACATATATACATATATACAGGTGCTGTGGGGAAGGGAAGGAGGTAAGATGAAGGCTTCTTTCCTTCTCCAGCCCAGCCCGCACCCTCCGCTCCTCTGCCGCTAATCTCCTCACCGTACCTCGTTCTCGCCTGTCCCGCCGTCGACCCCCGGCCCACGTCACCCCCCGGGCCCGGAATGGCCTCCCTCTGCCCACCCGCCAAGCTCGCTCTCTTCCTCCCTTCAAGGCCCTGCTGAGAGCTCACCTCCTCCAGGAGGCCTTCCCTGACTGAGCCCCTCCCTTCCCCTCCCCCTCATCCCCCCTCCATCCCCCCATCTTACCTCCTTCCCTTCTCCACAGCACCTGTAATATATGTATATATGTTTGTACGTATTTCTTATTCTATTTATTTATTTATTTTACTTGTACATATCTATTCTATTTATTTTATTTTGTTAGTATGTTTGGTTTAGTTCTCTGTCTCCCCCTTTTAGGCTGTGAGCCCACTGTTGGGTAGGGACTGTCTCTATATGTTGCCAATTTGTACTTCCCAAGCGCTTAGTACAGTGCTCTGCACATAGTAAGCGCTCAATAAATACGATTGATGATGATGATGATGAGGGGGATGGAGAGGGGGATGAGGGGGAGACGAAGGAATGTTTCAATACATCGGGCCGGCTGAAGTCATCGTTCACCAGTTCCTTTCTCATGTCAACGTTGCTTTCGGCCCTCTCACGTCTTATACTGCTTTAAAATGGTTTCTTTATAGGAAGAATGGCTTTAAAAGCCTCCGCGTTCTACACGTCAACTCCTGGTGGGCTCTCCTCCCTCCTATAAAGGAAATTTTCTTCTACATATCATCAAGAGGAAGATAAAACCACCTCGCAAGCCAATAAGGAAGTCGGTTACCGCACTCTTGCCCAACTTTGGACTGAAACAGGAGTTCCAGACAGCCAACGCTGACTCCTTTCATTCATTCATTCAGTCGTAGTTATTGAGCGCTTACTGTGTGCAGAGCACTGTACTAAGCGCTTGGGAAGTCCAAGTTGGCAACATCTAGAGGCGGTCCCTACCCAACAGCGGGCTCAGTCTAGCAGCGGGAGACAGATGACAAAACAAATCATATTAACAAAATAAACTAAATAGAATAAATATGTACAAGTAAAACAGAGTAATAAATATGTTGTTGTTTTGTTGTTGTCTCGTTTTGTCGTCCGTCTCCCCCTTCTAGACTGTGAGCCCGTTGTTGGGCAGAGACCACCTCTATATGTTGCCGACTTGTACTTCCCAAGCGCCTAGTACAGTGCTCTGCACACAGTAAGCGCTCAATAAATACAATTGAGTGAATGAAAGAATTTCAGGCCCCAAAGGGCCTTCCTATTCACCATGGCTTTTTCTAGACCTTGAGGTCCCTTAATGGGATTAGGCGCTGACTGTACCAAGTGCTTGGGAAAGTACAAGTGCTTCTAGAGAAGCAGCGTGGCTCAGTGGAAAGAGCACGGACTTTGGAGTCGGAGGTCATGGGTTCGAATCCTGGCTCTGCCGCTTGTCAGCTGTGTGACTTTGGGCAAGTCACTTCACTTCTCTAGGCCTCAGTTCCCTCATCTGGAAAATGGGGATGAAGACTGTGAGCCCCACGTGGGACCACCTGATCACCTTGTAACCTCCCCAGCACTTAGAACAGTGCTTTGCACACAGTGAGTGCTTAATAAATGCCATCATTATTATTATTATTATTATTATTCTCCATGCTTCAGTTACCTCATCTGTGAAATGGGGATGAAGACTGTGAGCCCCCCCCATGGGGCAACCTGGTCACCTTGTAACCTCCCCAGGCGCTTAGAACAGTGCTTTGCACATAGTAAGCGCTTAATAAATGCCATCATTATTATTACTATTCTCTGTGCTTCAGTTACCTCATCTGTAAAATGGGAATTAAGACTGTGAGCCCCCCGTGGGACAACCTGATCACCCTGTAACCTCCCCAGCGCTTAGAACAGTGCTTTGCACATAGTAAGCCCTTAATAAATGCTATTATTATTATTATTCTCTGTGCTTCAGTTACCTCATCTGTGAAATGGGGATGAAGACTGTGAGCCCCCCCATGGGACAACCTGATCACCTTGTAACCTCCCCAGCGCTTAGAACAGTGCTTTGCACATAGTAAGCGCTTAATAAATGCCATCATTATTATTATTATTCTCTGTGCTTCAGTTCCCTCATCTGTAAAATGGGAATTAAGACTGTGAGCCCCACGTGGGACAACCTGATCACCCTGTAACCTCCCCAGCGCTTAGAACAGTGCTTTGCACATAGTAAGCCCTTAATAAATGCCATTCTCATTATTATTATTATTATTATTATTATTATTATTCTCTGTGCTTCAGTTACCTCATCTGTAAAACGGGAATTAAGACTGTGAGCCCCACGTGGGACAACCTGAGCACCTTGTAACCTCCCAAGCGCTTAGAACAGTGCTTTGCACATAGTAAGTGCTTAATAAATGCCATCATTATTATTATTATTATTATTCTCTGTGCTTCAGTTCCCTCATCTGTAAAATGGGGATTAAGACTGTGAGCCCCCTGTGGGACAACCTGATCACCTTGTAACCTCCCCAGCGCTTAGAACAGTGCTTTGCACATTGTAAGTGCTTAATAAATGCCACCATTATTATTTTTATTAATACAACACAGAACTGTTAAGCAGATTGCTTGCCCACAACAAGCTTTCAGTCTACAGAAGCAGCATGGCCTAGTGGATAGAATACAGGCCTGGGAGCCAAAAGGACCCGAGTTCTAATCCCGACTCCGCCACTTTGCTGCTGGGGGACCTTGGGCAAGTCGCTTCACTTCTCTGTGCCTCAGCTATCTCATCTGCAAAATGGGGACTCAGGTTCTGAGCCCCACATGAGACATGGACTGTGTCCCACCTATTCAGCTTATAGCTACCCCAGTGCTTAGTACAGTGCCTGGCACAGAGTAAGCGCCTAATGAGTAGAATTAAAAACAAAACAAAAATCTAGACTCCAGTTCCACTCTCTGCTGTAACCATGAGGATGGCAATGAGAGCAGTACTGGAAATTGAGCGCTTAGTGCAGTGCTCTGCACACAGGAAGCGCTCAATAAATACAATTGTATGAGAAGTAGCATGGCTCAGAGCCAATAATAATAATAATGATGGCATTTGTTAAGCGCTTACTATGTGCAAAGCACTGTTCTAAGCACCGGGGAGGTAACAAGGTGATCATGTTGTCCCACAAGGGGCTCACAGTCTTAATTCCCATTTTACAGATGAGGTAACTGAGGTTCAGAGAAGTGAAGTGACTTGCCCAAAGTCACACAGCAGACACGTGGCGGAGCCGGGATTTGAACCCATGACCTCTGACTCCAAAGCCCGGGCTCTTTCCACTGTGCCACGCTGCTTCTCAAGAGCACGCACGGGCTCGGGAATCCGAGGTAAGAGTTTCTAATCCCCACCCTGCCACGTGTCTGCTGTGTGACCTTGGGCAAGTCATTTAACTTCTCGGAGCCTCAGTTACCTCATCTGCAAAATGGGGATTAAGACTGTGAGCCCCACGTGGGACAACCTGATCACCTTGTATCCCCCCCAGCGCTTAGAACAGTGCTTCGCACATAGTAAGCGCTTAACAAACGTCATCATCATTATTGTTATTATTATTATTATTTCATTATTACTATTATTATTATCATTATTATTAAAGGCCCCACCTCCTTTTCAGGAACTTAATAGGCCTGGCCCACATCATCATCATCATTAGCTAGCATGCCATAAGAACATCCCAACATGAAGTGACAAGTTCTAGAGGATACAGCATCAGCCTGCGAGTCAAAAAGACCTGGGTTCTAATCCTCACTCGACCAACTGTCTGCTGTGTGACCTTGGGCCGGTCTCCACTTCTCTGAACCTCAGTTACCTCTTCTGTAAAATGGGGATTATGACTGGGAGTCCCATTTGGTACACGGACTGTATCCAATTTGGTTAGCTTGTATCCATTCATTCATTCAATCGTATTTACTGAGCGCTTACTGTGCGCAAAGCACTGTACTAAGCGCTTGGGAAGTACAAGTTGGCAACATATAGAGCTCCTTTTCAGGAATTTAATAGGCCCGGCCCACATCATCATCATCATTAGCTAGCGTGCCATAAGGACATCCCAACATGAAGTGGCATGTATCTACCCCAGCGCTTAGTACAGTGTCTTCCAGACGGGGAGTGCTTAACAAATACCATAAAAAAAAAACCAAATCCCACATTCTCAAGCAGAAAACACAAACCCTCACAACCAGGCACAATGTCTCTGAACAGGCACACGGCATATACACATTTTAACACGGTATTAACATGCATCACATTAATTTACATTATTTCCTCTAGACTGTATACTCGTGTGGGGCAGGGAACATGTCTAACTTGAGAAGTTAAGAAGTTCATTCATTCAATCGTAATTATTGAGCGCTTACTGTGTGCAGAGCACTGTACGAAGCACTTGGGAAGTACAAGTTGGCAACATATAGAGACGGTCCCTACCCAACAGTGGGCTCACAGTCTTAAAGGGGGAGACAGAGAACAAAACCAAACATACTAACAAAATAAAATAAATAGAATAGATATGTACAAGTAAAATAAATAAATAAATATGTCCAAAATATATACATATATACTTCACTTCTCTGTGCCTCAGTTCCCTCATCTGTAAAATGGGGATTAAGATTGTGAGCCCAACAGTGGGCTCACAGTCTAGAAATTGAGAAGCCTAACCTCGAGAAGCAGCGTGGCTCGGTGGAAAGAGCCCGGGCTTTGGAGTCAGAGGTCATGGGTTCAAATCCCGGCTCCGCCAATGTCTGCTGTGTGACCTTAGGCAAGCCATTTAACTTCTCTGAGCCTCAGTTCCCTCATCTGTAAAATGGGGATGAAGACTGTGAGCCCCCCGTGGGACAACCTGATCACCTTGTATCCCCCCAGCGCTTAGAACAGTGCTTGGCACATAGTAAGCGCTTAACAAATGTCATTATTAATATTATTAACTGTACTCTACAATCCCGAATGCCAAGTACAGTGCCCTGCCTGCAGTAAGTGCTCAATTCATTCATTCATTCAATCGTATTTATTGAGCGCTTACAGTGTACAGAGCACTGTACTAAGAGCTTGGGAAGTCCAAATTGGCAACATAGAGAGACGGTCCCTAACCAACAGCGGGCTCTCAGTCTAGAAGGGGGAGACAGACAACAAAACATTTTACAACAAAACAAATTAACAAAATAAAATAAATAGAATAAATATGTACAAGTAAAATAGAGTAATAAATACGTACAAATATATATACATATAACAAACATTAATAGATATCCTTATCACCTGCAGATGTTGGCCTAGCTAATCATTCAAAGCCAGAAAAGGGCGTCTATCAGCTGCTCTCAGCCACCTGGTTTATGTGTTCCCAGTAGTTTGTGTCCCCTCTATAGACGGCCCACTCCTGCTGCTGTATTATTTGCTAACCACAGTGGAAAGAGCCCAGGCTTGGGAGCCAGAGGTCGTGGGTTCAAATCCCGACTCCGCCACTTGTCAGCTGTGTGACTTTGCTCAAGTCCCTTCACTTCTCTGGGCCTCAGTTCCCTCATCTGCAAAACGGGGATGAAGACCGTGAGCCCCACGAGGGACAACCTGCTCACCTTGTAGCCCCCGCCCAGTGCTTAGAACAGTGCTTGGCACATAGTAAGCGCTTAACAAATGCCATTATTATTATTATTATTATTATTATTACAAGCCGACCACTGAATTTGGGACTTTCATCCCCAGGAAACCTCGGTTTGGGAGTCGGAAGGGTCCAGGAAGGCTTCGGGGAGGAAGGGAAAATTTGGAAGATCTTTGAAGGAAGTAAGGCTTCTTGGCTCATGGAGAGAAAGAGGGATCTGCAGAAGCAGCAAGGCGGAGTGGATAGAGCACGGACCGAAGAGTCTTCTAGACTGTGACCCCACTGTTGGGTACGGACCTTCTACTTCCCAAGCGCTTAGTACAGTGCTCTGCACACAGTAAGCGCTCAATAAATACAACTGAATGAATGCGTTGCCAACTTGTATTTCCCAAGCGCTTAGTACAGTGCTCTGCACACAGTAAGCGCTCAATCAATACGATTGAATGAACGAATATGTTGCCAACTTGTACTTCCCAAGCGCTTAGTCCAGTGCTCTGCACACAGTAAGTGCTCAATAAATATGATTGAATGAATGAACAAATGTTGCCAACTTGTACTTCCCAAGTGCTTAGTCCAGTGCTCTGCACACAGTAAGCCCTCAATAAATACGATTGAATGAATGAATACGTTGCCAACTTGTACTTCCCAAGCGCTTGGTACAGTGCTCTGCACACAGTAAGCACTCAATCAATACGATTGAATGAATGAATGAGTCGGAAGGTCACGGGTTCTAATCCAAGCCCCGCCACTTGCCTGCTGGGTGACCTTGAGCAGGTCGCTTCACTAGGCCTCAGTTACCTCACCTGTAAAATGGGGATCGAGACCGGGCGTCCCACACGGGACAGGGGCTGTGTTTCACCTGATTTCCTTGTATCCACCCCAGCGCTTAGTACAGTGCCTGGCACACAGCAAATCATCAATCGTATTTATTGAGCGCTTACTATGTGCAGAGCACTGTACTAAGCGCTTGCACTTAGCAAATACTCCGATTATTATTATCATTCTTATTATTATGCTCTAGACTGTCAACTCGTGGGCAGGGAATGATAGTGGACTCTCCCAAGAGCTTAGTACAGGGCTCTGCACACAATAAACACTCAATATAGAAGCAGCATGGCCTAATGGATAGCGCACGGAGCTTGGAGTCCCACTGTTGGGTAGGGACTGTCTCTATGTGATGCCAATTTGTACTTCCCAAGCGCTTAGTACAGTGCTCTGCACATAGTAAGCGCTCAATAAATACGATTGATTGATTGATTGATTGATTGGAGTCAAATGGATCTGAATTCTACTCCTGACTCTGCCACTTGTTGGCTCGTCCCCCTCTCCATCCCCCCATCTTACCTCCTTCCCTTCCCCACAGCACCTGTATATATGTATATACGTTTGTACACATTTATTACTCTATTTATTTATTTATTTTACTTGTACATATCTATTCTATTTATTTTATTTTGTTGGTATGTTTGGTTTCGTTCTCTGTCTCCCCCTTTTAGTCTGTGAGCCCACTGTTGGGTAGGGACTGTCTCTATAGGTTGCCAACTTGTACTTCCCAAGCGCTTAGTACAGTGCTCTGCACACAGTAAGCGCTCAATAAATACGATCGATGATGATGATGACCTCAGGAAAGTCGCTTAACTTCTCTGTGCCTCAGTTACTTCAGATGTCTTGGTCAACGACAGACATTTCTATGGGTCTTCGGGTTCCCCCTCTTACTTTTTTGTTTAAATTGCCATTTGAGTAAGTTGTCCTCGGCCGAGGAGACTGTTGTCCCCATTTGTCTTGCAAATTGGCACGCGTTGCCAATTTGTACTTCCCAAGCGCTTAGTACAGTGCTCTGCACATAGTAAGCGCTCAATAAATACGATTGATGATTTGTCTTGCCATCTTTATTTGCCTGAACAATTTTTGGTGCAGGATTTGCATTTTGGCGATGTCCCCCCCGCCCCCCGGCCCTTTGGGTGGCCCTACCCTTCTAAAAGAAAACTTAAAATCAGTGAAGATTTGGATTAAATCTTTAAAAATAATTTCTCACTGTAGGATTATCCCACACAGTGATGTTTTCAATTGCTCCCATTATAGTATCAGTATCATTGAGAAGCAGTGTGGCCCAATGGAAAGAGCCCGGGCTTTGGAGTCAGAGGTCATGGGTTCAAATCCCAGCTCCGCCACATGTCTGCTGTGTGACCCTGAGCAAGTCACTTCATCATCATCATCATCAATTGTATTTATTGAGCGCTAACTGTGTGCAGAGCACTGTACTAAGCGCTTGGGAAGTACAAGTTGGCAACATATAGAGACAGTCCCTACCCAACAGTGGGCTCACAGTCTAAAAGGGGGAGACAGAGAACAAAACCAAACATACTAACAAAATAAAATAAATAGAATAGATATGTACAAGTAAAATAGAGTAATAAATATGTACAAACACTTCACTTCTCTGACCCTCAGTTCCCTCATCTGTAAAATGGGGATTAAGACTGTGAGCCCCATGTGGGACAGCCTGATTGCCTTGTATCCCCCCCAGCGCTTAGAACAGTGCTTTGCACATAGTAAGCGCTTAACAAATGCCATTATTATTATTATTATTATTATTATTATTATTATTATTTGACTGTGAGCCCCATGCCGGTCGGGAGCTGTATCCAACCTGAATAGCCTGGATTCATTCATTTAATCATATTTACTGAGCGCTTACTGTGTGCAGAGCACTGCACTAAGCGCTTGGGAAGTATAAAGCAGCAACACCGCTTAGTAGGGTGGCTGGCACATGACTGTGAGCCCGTTGTGGGCAGGGACCGTCTCTATCTGTTGCCGAGTTGTACTTCCCAAGCGCTTAGTCCAGTGCTCTGCACACAGTTAAGCACTCAATAAATACAATCGAATGACGGACGAATGCCATCGTTACTATCAGAGGAGTGCTTCAAGCAGCGTGGCTCAGTGGAAAGAGCCCGGGCTTGGGAGCCAGAGGTCATGGGTTCTAATCCTGACTCTGCCACTTGTCAGCTGTGTGACTTTGGGCAAGTCACTACCTTCCCTGTCCACAGAGAAGCAGCGTGGCTCAGTGGAAAGAGCCCGGGCTTGGGAGTCCGAGGTCATGGGTTCAAATCTCAGCTCCGCCAATTGTCAGCTGTGTGACTTTGGGCAAGTCCCTTTTAACTCCTTTGTGCCTCTGTTACTTCCTCTATAAAATGGGGATGAAGACTGTGAGCTCCACAGGGGACAACCTGATCACATTGTAACCACCCCCACAGTGCTTGACACATAGTAAGTGCTTAACAAATGCCATCATTATTATAATTATTCTCTGTGCCTCCATTCCCTCATCTGTAAAATGGGGATTAAGATTGTAAGCCCCACAGGGGACAACCTGATCACCTTGTATCCCCCCAAACGCTTAGAACAGTACTTTACACATAGTAAGCGCTTAACAAATGTCAAGTGCTTAACAAATGCCATCATTCTTCTTATTATTATTACTATTATTGCTATTATTACTATTATTATTATTATTATTATTCTCTGTGCCTCCATTCCCTCATCTGTAAAATGAGGATTAAGACTGTGAGCCCCACAGGGGACAACTTGATCACCTTGTATCCCCCCCAAGCGCTTAGAACAGTGCTTTGCACATAGTAAGTGCTTCACAAATGCTTAGAGAAGCAGTGTGGCTCAGTGGAAAGAGCCCGGGCTTTGGAGTCAGAGGTCATGGGTTCAAATCCAGGGTCTGCCAATTGTCAGCTGTGCGACTTTGGGCAAGTCACTTCACTTCTCTGGGCCTCAGGTACCTCATCTGTAAAAAAATGAGGGTGAAGACTGTGAGCCCCCCATGGGACCACCTGATCACCGTGTAACCTCCCCAGCGCTTAGAGCAGTGCTTTGAACATAGTAAGCACTTAATAAATGTCATTATTATTAACAAATGCCATCAGCACCACCACTACCAGCATTAACAGATGCCACTGTTATTATTAGGAGTGTCAGGTGTTGTAGAGACCAAGAAAACCTGAGCCCTGCTTCCTCCAGGCCCTGGTGGAAGCCACCCAGGCTCTGTCTGACACACCCTCTGTTGGGTAGGGACTGTCTCTATATGTTGCCAACTTGTACTTCCCAAGCACTTAGTACAGTGCTCTGCACACAGTAAGTGCTCAATAAATATGATTGAATGAATGAACACACACACACAGATAGATAATAATAATAGTGGTATTTGTTAAGCGCTATGTGCAAAGCACTGCTCTAAGCGCTGGTGAGGTTACAAGGTGATCAGGTTGCCCCACGGGGGGCTCACAGTCTTCATCTCCATTTTCCAGATGAGGTCACCGAGGCCCAGAGAAGTGAAGTGACTTGCCCAGAGTCACATGGCTGAAAATAATAATAATAATAATAATAATGATGATGGCATTAATTAAGCACTTACTATGTGCAAAGCACTGTTCTAAGTGCTGGGGAGGTTACAAGGTGATCAGGTTGTCCCACGGGGGGCTCACAGTCTTCATCCCCATTTTCCAGATGTGGTCACTGAGGCCCAGAGAAGTAAAGTGACTTGCCCAGAGTCACACGGCTGATAATAATAATAATGGCATTTATTAAACACTTACTATGTGCAAAGCACTGTTCTAAACACTGGGGAGGTTACAAGGTGATCTGGTTGTCCCACGGGGGGCTCACAGTCTTAATCTTCATTTTCCAGATAATAATGACAGCATTTATTAAGCGCTTACAATGTGCAAAGCACTGTTCTAAGCGCTGGGGAGGTTACAAAGTGATCAGGTTGTCCCGGGGGGCTCACAGTCTTCATCCCCATTTTCCAGATGAGGGAACTGAGGCCCAGAGAAGTGAAGTGACTTACCCAAAGTCACACAGCTGACAAATTGGCAGAGCCGGGGTTTGAACCCAGGTCACTGAGGCTCAGAGAATAATAATAATAATGGCATTTGTTAAGTGCTTACTATGTGCAAAGCACTGTTCTAAGTGCTGGGGAGGTTACAAGGTGATGAGGTTGTCCCATGGGGGGCACATAGTCTTAATCCCCATTTTACAGATGAGGTAACTAAGGCCCAGAGAAGTGAAGTGACTTGCCCAGAGTCACACAGCTGATAATAATAATAATAATAATAATAATGATAATGGCATTTATTAAGCACTTACTACGTGCAAAGCACTGTTCTAAGCGCTGGGGAGGTTACAAGGTGATCCGGTTGCCCCACGGGGGGCTCACAGTCTTCATCCCCATTTTCCAGATGAGGTCACTGAGGCCCAGAGAAGTGAAGTGAGTTGCCCAAAGTCACACAGCTGACAAATTGGCAGAGCCGGGGTTTGAACCCAGGTCACTGAGGCCCAGAGAAGTGAAGTGACTTGCCCAGGGTCACACGGCCGAGAGTTGCTGGGGCCGGGATTAGAACCCATGACCTCTGACTCCAAAGTCTGTGCTCTTTCCACTGGGCCATGCTGCTTCCCTAGATAGATGGACAGACAGATGGACAGACAGACGGACAGATAGATAGAGCCCGCTGTTGGGTAGGGACCGTCTCTATATGTTGCCAACTTGTCCTTCCCAAGCGCTCAGTCCAGTGCTCTGCACACAGTAAGTGCTCAGTAAATACGATTGAATGAATGGATAGATAGACAGACAGATAGATGGATAGACAGACAGACAAACAGACAGATGGATAGAAAGATGAACAGATAGATAGAGCCCACTGTTGGGTAGGGTCCGTCTCTATACGTTGCCAACTTGTACTTCCCAAGCGCTTAGTGCAGTGCTCTGCACACAGTAAGCGCTCAATAAACACGATTGAATGAATGAATGAACAGATAGACAGACAGACAGATGGATGGATAGACAGACGGACACACAGATAGACAGACAGATAGACAGATGGACAGATAGAGCCCGCTGTTGGGTAGGGTCCGTCTCTGTATGTTGCCAACTTGTCCTTCCCAAGCGCTCAGTCCAGTGCTCTGCACACAGTAAGCGCTCAATAAATACGACTGAATGAATGGATAGACAGACAGACAGATGGATAGACAGACCGACAGATAGATAGAGCCCACTGTTGGGTAGGGACCGCCTCTCTATGTTGCCAACTTGTCCTTCCCAAGCGCTCAGTCCAGTGCTCTGCACACAGTAAGCGCTCAATAAACACGATTGAGTGAATGAATGGATAGACAGGCAGGCAGACAGACAGACAGACAGACAGATGGATGGATAGACAGATGAACAGATAGAGCCCACTTTTGGGTAGGGACCGTCTCTCTATGTTGCCAACTTGTCCTTCCCAAGCGCTCAGTCCAGCGCTGTGCACACAGTAAGCGCTCAAAAAATACGATTGAATGAATGAATGGCTAGATGGATGGATGGTTGGATGTCTGTCTGTCCGTCTGTCTGTCGGAGGCGTCCGTCCGTCCCGCGCCGGTGGTCGTCGGCCTTACCGTGTGGGTGGGGGCCCCGGGGAGGCCGGGCCTGGGCCGCTCCTGGGCCGGGCCCTCCTGACACCTCGCGCATGCGCCGTGCGGAGCCTGGGCGCGCACACCCACCATACACACACACACACACGGACGGACGGAGCCAGCCCCACTTCCGGTGTGGGCCGGGCGCCGTCGGCGGCCCAGCGGCTCAGGCCGGGCCTTAAAGGGGCAGAGCCCTCAGCCTCTCCTCACTTGTCCTGCCCCATCCTCCTCCTCCTCCTCTCCCCTTCTTTTCCCTCCCTTTCTTTCCCTCCCCTGCCATTCCCTTCCCTCTCCTCCCCTTCCTTTTCCCTCCTTTCCCCTCCTCTCTCCTCCTTTTCTCTCCCTTTCTTTCCCTCCCCTGCCATTCCCTTCCCTGCATTTCCTTCCCCTCCCTCCCCTTCCTTTTCCCTCCTCTCTCCTCCTTTCCTCTTCTTTTCCCATCCTTCCTTTCCCTCCCCTTCCTTTTCCCTTCTCTCTCCTCCTCTCCCCTTCTTTTCCCCCTCTTCCTTTCCCTCTCCTCTCCTCCCCTCCTTTCCCTTCCTTTTCCCTCCTTTCCCATCCCCTTCCCTCCCCTTCCTTTCCCTTTCTTTTCCCTACGTTCCTTTCTTCTCCCCTCTTTCCCCTCCCCTCCTTCCCCTCCCCTCCTTTCCCTTCCTTTTCCCTCCCTGCTTTTCCTTTCCCTCCCCCCCTTGCTTTTCCCTTTCCTCTCCTTCCTTCCTTTCCCTTTCTTTTCCCTCCCTTCCTTTCTTCTCCCCTCCTTTCCCTCCCCTGCTTTTCCCTCCTCTCCCCTCTTTTCCTTCCCTTTTCCCTCCCCTTCCTTTCCCTTCCTTTTCCCTCCCCTTCCTTTCCCTTCCTTTTCCCTCTCCTTCCTTCCTTGCCTTTTCCCTTCTTTCCCCTCCCCCCTTTCCTCTTCCCTCCCCTCCCCTCCTCTTTCCTCCTTTTCTCTCCCCACCTTTCTCACCTCTCCTTTCTCCTTCCTTTCCCCCTCTTCCTTTCCTCCTTTCCCCCCCCCCCTTCCTTCCCCTCCCTTCCCCTCCTTTCCCTTTCTCACCCCCTTTTCCCTTCCTCTCCCCACTCTCCCTTTTTTAATCTTTTAATGATGTTTGTTAAACACTATGTGCCTGGCACTGTATTAAGCACTATGGTAGACAAATCAATCAGTGGTATTTACTGAGCACTTACAATATGCAGAGCACAGTCTTAAGTGCTTTGGAGGGTGCAATACAACAGAATTAGAAGATACATTCCCTGCCCATACGGTCTACAGGGGGAAATAGACATTAATTTTTTGTGTGTGTATAATGATACTTAATATGGTATTTGTTAAGCATTTACTATGTGCCAAGCACTGTTCTAAATAATCTAGATGCAAAATAATCAGGTTGGACACAGCCCATGTCCCACATGTGGCTCACAGCCTTAGTCCCCATTTTATAGAGGGGGGATAACAAGCACAGAGAAGGTATGTGACTGGCCCAAGGTCACACTGCAAACAAATGGCGGAGATGGGATTAGAGCCCATATTCTTCTGACCCCTAGGCCCAGGCTCTCTCCATTAAACCACACTACTGTCCCCACCCTTCACTCCCCTCACTCCCTCCTTCCTCCTTTCCTCTCCCTTCCCCTCCCTTCCTTTTCCTCTTCCTCTTCCTCCTCTGCAGGCAAAGGTTTAGATCACTGAGACACCAGGAGGAAGAGAGACATTTTACCAAGGAACAGGATATGGTGTGGGGGGAAGGCAGGATAGGATGAGAAAAGTGAAAACTGCAGCTGCTCCCCACAGGCTGGGGGCTGGGCCCCTGCCAGAACCCACTGGCCTCAGGGGAAGTTCCAGGACAGAAGAGGCCTTCTGGCACAATTACGCCCATAAAATGCTGAACTAAAATGCAATCTGACTTCAATCCCATCTGGATTACTGTATCAGCCTCCTCTCCGATCTCCCATCCTCCTGTCTCTCCCCACTTCAATCCATACTTCACGCCGCTGCCTGGATTGTCTTTGTCCAGAAACGCTCATGGGCATGTTACTCCCCTCCTCAAAAATCTCCAGTGGCTATCAATCAACCTACACATCAGGCAGAAACTCCTCACCCTGGGCTTCAAGGCTGTCCATCCCCTCGCCCCCTCCTACCTCACCTCCCTTTTGTCCTTCTCCAGCCCAGCCCGCACCCTCCTCTCGTCGGCAGCTAATCTCCTCACCGTTAGGCCTCGTTCTCGCCCGTCCCGCCATTGACCCCCGGCCCACGTCCTCGCCCTGTCCTGGAATGGCCTCCCTCTGCCCATCCGCCGCGCTAGCTCTCTTCCTCCCTTCAAGGCCCTACTGAGAGCTCACCTCCTCCAGGAGGCCTTCCCACACTGAGCCCCTTTTTCCTCTCCTCCTCCCCATCCCCCCGGCCCTATCTCCTTCCCCTCCCCACAGCACCTGGATAGATGTTTGTACAGATTTATTGCTGTATTTTACTTGTACATATTTACTATTCTACTAATTTTGTTAATGCTGTGCATATAGCCATAATTCTATTTGTTCTGACGCCTTGACACCCGTCCACATGTTTTGTTTTGTCGTCTTGTCTCCCCCTTCTAGACTGGCCACATGTTTTGTTTTGTCGTCTGTCTCCCCCTTCTAGACTGTGAGCCCGCTGTTGGGTAGGGACCCTCTCTGTATGTTGCCGACTTGTACTTTCCAAGCGCTTAGTACAGTGCTCTGCACACAGTAAGAGCTCAATGAATACGATTGAACGAAGAGGGATTTGGATAACTTCAAGGAGGAAAAGTCCACAGTTGTTTATGAGACTGAAAAGTTAGCTAATCATCATCAGTGGTCTTTACCGAGCGCTTACTCTGTGCGGTACTAAGCGTCTGGGAGAGTACGATACAACAGAGCTAATGGACCACCCAGAGGGAGCTGGGGAGCCTTCTAGACTGTGAGCCTGCTGTTGGGTAGGGACTGTCTCTATGTGTTGCCGACTTGTACTTCCCAAGCGCTTAGTACAGTGCTCTGCACACAGTAAGCACTCAATACGATTGATTGATTGATTGACTGGGGAGATTTGAGGGGCCCTCATGCCTCACGCCTTTGATTTTGACAGCCAAGTAGTTGGCAAAGTGGCTCCCGACTGTGAGCCCGTTGTTGGGTAGGGACCGTCTCTATATGTTGCCGACTTGTACTACCCAAGCGCTTAGTACAGTGCTCTGCACACAGTAAGCGCTCAATAAATACGATTGAATGCATGAATGAATCCGAGATGAGAGAAGGGGGAGGTGGAGGTTCTGGGGGTTTCAATCAATCAATGGCGTTTACTGAATGGGCACTCTGTGCAGAGCGCTGTATCACGTACTTGGGAGACTCCAAAACAACAGGCATGGTGGACTCTTTCCCAGTCCACAAGAAGCTTACGGTCTAGCGGGGGAAACTGACATAAAAATAAATTAGGGATCTGGACGTAAGTGCTGTGGGGCTGAGGGGGGGGTAAATATACTAAGCCCCCCTTTTCCTCAGCTCCCCCAACTTGCCCCATCGCCCCGACTTGCTCTCTTTGCTCTACTCCCCTCCCTGCCCCCAGCACTTGTGTAAGCAGCGTGGCTCAGTGGAAAGAGCCCGGGCTTTGGAGTCAGAGGTCATGGGTTCAAATCCCAGCTACTTGTCAGCTGTGCGACTTCGGGCAAGTCACTTCACTTCTCTGTGCCTCAGTTCCCTCATCTGGAAAATGGGGATGAAGACTGTGAGCCCCCCCCCGTGGGACAACCTGATCACCTTGTAACCTCCCCAGCGCTTAGGACAGTGCTTTGCACTTGGTAAGCGCTTAATAAATGCCATTATTATTATAATTGTGTAGGTATGTACATATCTTTAATTCTATTCATTTATATTAATGCCTGTTCATTTGTTTTGGTGTGCACATATCTATAATTCCATTGATATATATTGATGTTACTGATACCTGTTTGCTTGTTTTGATGTCTGTCTCCCCCGCTCCTAGACTGTGAGCCCACTGTGGGCAGGGATTGTCTCTATTTATCTCTCTTTGCACATAGTAAGCGCTTAATAAATGCCATTATTATTATTATTATTATTATTGAATAGATATGTACATATCTTTAATTCTATTCATTTATATTAATGCCTGTTCGCTTGCTTTGATGTGTACATATCTATAATTCCACTTATATATATTGATGCTATTGATGCCTGTTTGCTTGTTTTGATGTTGCCAACTTGTACTATATGTTGCCAACTTGTACTTCCCAAGCGCTTAGTACGGTGCTCTGCACACAGTAAGCGCTCAATAAATACGATTGATTGATTGATTGATTGATTGATGTCTGTCTCCCCCTTCTAGACTGTGAGCCCACTGTCAGGTAGGGACCGTCTTTATATGTTGCCAACTTGTACTTCCCAAGTGCTTAGTACAGTGCTCTGCACACAGTAAGCACTCAATAAATACGATTGATTGATTGATTTGTTGCCGTATTGTATTTTCCAAGCATTTAGTTCAGTGCTCTGAGCACAGTAAGTGCTCAATAAATACAACTGAATGAATGAATGAACACCCCTAAGCGGGGGTTCTGCTACACAGGAAAACGAACGTCTCACAGTTTCTCCAAGAATTCTCTGACAGTAGCCTGTCACGGACAAAATAGTGGGCCAGATGATCCGTAGATCTAACCCTGGAATGGGATTCCTTATGTTCTTATGTCCTCAGAGATCAGGAATGGTGTCTTTATATAATATACGAGCTGCAGTCTTCGATACCCCTGCTTAGTTCAACAACTGTTTCAAGGCAGCAGCCAGGGTGGTTAGTATTGCCGGTGCGTTGAATTTAAATGTCCAGATTGGGAATTGTCCTCTCCGCAGCGACCATGGGAAACAAGCCAACGATTTATTCCACTCACCATGGTGATATACCTGCAAATCCCAGAGTAAGACGGGAAACAGATGTTTGGGAGCAGAAGGACTGAATTTCTAAGCCCCAGAAGTCAGCGCGTACAGTTCTGTCCCTGTTTTCAAAGAGTTCATTCAATTGTATTTATCGAGTACTTACTGTGTGCAGAGCACTGTACTAAGCGCTTGGGAGAGGACAATACAACAACAAGCAGACACATTCCCTGCCCACAATGACCTCACCGCACTGGGCGCTTGGAAGTCAGTGTGGCCTAGTTGAAAGACCGCGAGCCTAGGAGCCAGAAGGATCTGGGTTCTAATCCCAGCCTTCCCACTTGTCTGCTGTGTGACCTTGGGCAACTCACTTCACTTCTCTGTGCCTCAGTTCCCTCATCTATAAAGAGCGGATTAAGACTGAGCCCTGGGTGGGCCAGGGACTGTTCCAACCCATAGTAAGTGCTCCATAAATACAATTGCTTGATTGATTGATTGATTGCCATGTATCTAATAATAATAATGATGGCATTTGTTAAGCGCTTACTATGTGCAGAGCACTGTTCTAAGCGCTGGGGGGGATACAAGGTGGTCAAGTTGTCCCACGTGGGGCTCACAGTCTCAATCCCCATTTTACAGATGAGGTAACTGAGGCTCAGAGAATGATAATAATAATAATGATGGTATTTGTTAAGCGCTTACTGTGTGCAAAGCACTGTTCTAAGCGCTGGGGAGGTTACAAGGTGATCACGTTGTTCCACGTGGGGCTCACAGTCTTAATCCCCATTTTACAGATGAGGTAACTGAGGCTCAGAGAATGATAATAATAATAATGATGGTATTTGTTAAGCGCTTACTATGTGCAAAGCACTGTTCTAAGCGCTGGGGAGGTTACAAGGTGATCAGGTTGTCCCACGGGGGGGGATCACAGTTTGAATCCCCATTTTACAGATGAGGGAACTGAGGCCCAGAGAAGTGAAGTGACTTGCCCAAAGTCACCTAGCTGACAGTTGGCAGAGCCGGGATTTGAACCCATGACCTCTGACTCCAAAGCCCGGGCTCTTTCCACTGAGCCACGCTGCTTCTGACTTGCCCAAGGACACACAGCAGACATGTGGCGGAGTGGGGATTCAAACCCATGACCTCTGACTCCAAAGCCTGGGCTCTTTCCACTGAGCCATGCTGCTTCTGACTTGCCCAAGGACACACAGCAGACATGTGGCGGAGTGGGGATTCGAACCCATGACCTCTGACTCCAAAGCCCGTGCTCTTTCCGCTGAGCCACGCTGCTGCCCCAGGCATTAGTGCAGTGCCCGGCACATAATAAATGATTAACAAATATCATAAAAAGCCATGTTTTCAATTCAATATGGTATTTATTTATATTAATGTCTGTCTCACTCTCTTGACTTGTCAGCTCGTTGTGGGCAGGGAATGTGTATACCATGCTCTCCAAGCACTTAGTACAGTGCTCTGCATGCAGTAAGTGCTCAATAAATACCACTGATGGGTTGATTGGTTGAGGTTAGAGAATTGGCATGATTTCTGCTCTCAAGATACTTACTAACCCACAATCTGCATACATACAAATTGACTGGCTAGGTTCAAGAATGAGTACACGTCTGTTATTTATTTATATTATAGCTATCTCCCCTCTAGACTGTAAGTTCGTTTGGGGAAAGGAATGTGTCTGTTAATTGCTATACTGTACAATCTAATATATTCATTTATTCATTCACTCATTCAATCGTATTTATTGAGCACACGCAGTGCACAGAACATTCATTCATTCATTCAATCGTATTTATTGAGCGCTTACTGTGTGCAGGGCACTGTATTAAGCACTTGGGAAGTACAAGTTGGCAACATATAGAGCACATATAGGGCACTATACTAAGCTCTTGGAAAGTACAATTTGGCAACACATAGGGGCAATCCCTACCCAACAAGGGGCTCATAATCTAGAAGAAGCAGCATGGCTCAGTGGAAAGAGCCCGGGCTTCGGAGTCAGAGTTCATGGGTTCAAATCCCGGCTCCGCCACTTGTCAGCTATGTGACTTTGGGCAAGTCACTTCAATCAATCAATCAATCAATCAATCGTATTTATTGAGCACTCACTGTGTGCAGAGCACTGTACTAAGCGCTTGGGAAGTACAAGTTGGTAACATATAGAGACGGTCCCTACCCAACAGTGGGCTCACAGTCTAGAAGGGGGAGACAGAGAACAAAACCAAACATATTAACAAAATAAAATGAATAGATATGTACAAGTAAAATAAATAAATAGAGTAATAAATATGTACAAACATATATGATAATAATAACGATGGTATTTGTTAAGCACTTACTATGTGCAAAGCACTGTTCTAAGCGCTGGGGAAGATACAAGGTTATCAGGTTGTCCCACATGGGGCTCACAGTCTTAGTCCCCATTTTACAGATGAGGGAACTGAGGCCCAGAGAAGTTAAGTGACTTGCCCAAAGTCATACAGCTGTCAAGTGGCAGAGCTGAGATTCGAACCCATGACCTCTGACTCCAAAGCCCGGGCTCTTTCCACTGAGCCACGATATGTATATATATATATACACACACACTTCACTTCTCTGTGCCTCAGTTCCCTCATCTGTAAAATGGGGATTAAGATTGTGAGCCCCCCGTGGGACAACCTGATCACCTTGTAACTCCCCAGCGCTTAGAACAGTGCTTTCCACATAGTAAGCACTTAATAAATGCCATTATTTTTAGAAGGGGGGAGACAGACAACAAAACAAAGCCAGTAGGCAGGCACCAATAGCCTCATTAAAAATAAATATACACAGAAGCAGCGTGGATCAGTGGAGAGAGCATGGGCTTGGGAGTCACAGGCCATGGGTTCATATCCCGCCTCCCCCACATGTCTGCTGTGTGACCTTGGGCAAGTCGCTTCACTTCTCTGGGCCTCAGTTCCCTCATCTGTAAAATGGGGATTAAGACTGTGAGCCCCACGTGGGGCAACCTCATCTCCTTGTATTCCCCCCCAGCGCTTAGAACAGTGCTCTGCACATAGTAAGCGCTTAACAAATACCAACATTATTATTATTAAATATACGCTATTGTGTAGCTATTTTATAATACGGTATGTTGCTATATTATATCCCAAGTGCTTATATATATACATATATATATACAGAGATATACAGAGATGTACAGAGATATATTATATCACTGTGCAATACAGAGCTCTGCACACAGTAAGCTCTCAATAAATACAATTGAATGAAAGGGCGGAACGGGTCACCAAGAATGCGTGGGTTTTGGAGAATGCTTGGAGTTTATTAGAGTAGGCAGACACCACCTATAATCAATCAATCAATCATATTTATTGAGCACGTACTGTGTGCAGAGCACTGTACTAATCAATCAATCGTATTTATTGAGCACTTACTGTGTGCAGAGCACTGTACTAAGCGCTTGGGAAGTACAAGTTGGCAACATACTTGTTGCCATACTTGAAGCAGCGTGGCTCAGTGGAAAGAACGCGGGCTTGGGAGTCAGAGGTCATGGGTTCGAATCCCGGCTCCGCCACTTGTCATCATCATCATCATCATCATCAATCGTATTTATTGAGCGCTTACTATGTGCAGAGCATTGTACTAAGCGCTTGGGAAGTACAAATTGGCAACATAAAGAGACGGTCCCTACCCAACATTGGGCTCACAGTCGAGAAGCTGTCAGCTTGTCAGCTGCGTGACCTTGGGCAAGCCACTTAACTTCTCCGTGCCTCAGTCACCTCAACCGTAGAATGGGGGTTGAGACCGTGAGCCCCACGTGGGACAACCTGATCACCCTGTATCCTCCCCAGAGCTTAGAACAGTGCTTGGCACATAGTAAGCGCTTAACAAATACCATCATTATAAACACCTATAAATCCAAAAGGTCAGTAATCAAGGCTCTGCGGGGGTAGTTGCTTTAAGACGCCGGCCTCCTACCCACCCTCTCTCCCAGTTCTTCCAAGGGATCAGCTCCTGTGAGGTCTTGGAGTCTATAAACCCTGACACCCTATAAACCAAACACAGCTCTGGCCGAAGCGGGGCCCCGAGGGAGCACACGACAGATGGCCCAACCCGTCCCGAGTTAACTGCGCCGTGGCTCTTGACTCGGTTGAGTCCTTTTTAAAGCATGGCAACCGGCCGGTGGCTCCCAGCTGGCCCTCGGGTTCGCGCGGGGCCTAGCTTTGTCCCCACCCTTTATTCAATTTATAATAATAATGACGGTATTCGCTAACGCTTACTATGTACCAATCACTATTCTAAGCGCTGGGGGGGATACGAGGTGATCGGGTTCTCCCATGTGGGGCTCACAGTCTTAATCCCCATTTTATTAGGTGGAGTGCGCGCAGTAAAAAAAACCGTGTCGCTTGCTTGGCCCTGCTGGCTCTAAAGCCAAACTGGATTTTTATTGGTGAGGGTGGAAAAATGCCTGAAAAATACCACTAGGTCAGCTTCGACTAGCCCTTTTTCCTCTCCTCCTCCCCACCCCCCACCCTACCTCCTTCCCCTCCCCACAGCACCTGTATATATATTTGTACAGATTTATTACTCTATTTATTTTACTTGTACTTATTTTCTATTCTATTTATCTTGTTAATGGTGTGCATCTAGCTTGAATTCTGTTTGTTCTGACGATTTTGACACCTGTCTACGTGTTTTGTTTTGTTTGTCTCCCCCTTCTAGACTGGGAGCCCGTTGTTGGGTAGGGACCGTCTCTATCTGTTGCCGACTTATCCTTCCCAAGCGCTTAGTACAGTGCTCTGCACACAGAAAGCGCTCAATCCCCCTGCCCTACCTCCTTCCCCTCCCCACAGCACCTGTATATATATTTGTACAGATTTATTACCCGATGAAAGGAACCTGGGCACCTTATCTTGGAACCTCTACCATTCAATGTAGATACCTTAACGTTGTGAAGCCAATTCAATTGAGTACTCGATTGTTGATTAGTAATATCAATTTACCAAATGCATATTGCCAACTTGTACTTCCCAAGCGCTTAGTACAGTGCTCTGCACACAGTAAGTGCTCAATAAATACGATTCTATTCGTTCTGATGATTTTTACACCTGTCTACGTGTTTTGTTTTGTTGTCTGTCTGCCCCTTCGAAACTGGGAGCCCATTGTTGGGTAGGGACCGTCTCTATCTATTGCCGACTTGTGCTTCCCAAGCGCTTAGTCCAGTGCTCTGCGCACAGTAAGCGCTCAATAAATGCAATTGAATGAATGAATGGAGGATGGATGGATGAGTGAATGAATGGATGAGTGAATGAATGAATGAGTGAATGAATGAGTGAGTGAATGAATGAATGAGTGAGTGAATTCATTCATTCATTCATTCATTCAATCGTATTTATTGAGCGCTTACTGTGTGCAGAGCACTGTACTAAGCACTTGGGAGGTACAAGTTGGCAACATATAGAGACGGTCCCTACCCAACAATGGGCTCACAGTCTAGAAGGGGGATACAGAGAACAAAACAAAACATATTAACAAAATAAAATAAATAGAATAAATATGTACAAGAAAATACATAAATAAATAGAGTAATAAATCCGTACAAACATCTATACATATATATATATAGGTGCTGTTGGGAAGGGAAGGAGGTAAGGCGGGGGGGATAGAGAGGGTGAGGAGAGGGAGAGGAAGGAGGGGGCTCAGTCTAGGAAGGCCTCCTGGAGGAGATGAGCTCTCAGTAGGGCCTTGAAGGGAATGAATGAATGAATGAATCAATCAATCACTCGTATTTATTAAGCGCTTACTGTGTGCAGAGCACTGTACTAAGCGCTTGGGAAGTACAAGTTGGCAACATATAGAGGCAGTCCCTACCCAACAGTGGGCTCACAGTCTAGAAGGGATGCCAACTTGTACATCCCAAGCGCTTAGTCCAGTGCTCTGCACACAGTAAGCGTTCAATAAATACGATTGAATGAGTGAATTTAGACTGTGAGCCCACTGTTGGGTAGGGACTGTCTCTCTATGGTGCCATCTTGTACTTCCCAAGCGCTTAGTCCAGTGATCTGCACACAGTAAGCGCTCAATAAATACGATTGATTGATTGATTGATTGAATGAATGATTGAATGAATGAATGAATGAATGAGTGACTAATTGATTGTAGTTAGTTGGCGCCAGATGGTAAAGGATAGCCATGTTGTACCGTTTGCGGCCACCAGATGGCGATGGGGTTCAACCAATTGTTTTACTTACAGGGACTTAGTGACTCATTCAGTGGTATTTATTAAGCTCTTACTGTGTGCTGAGCACTGTACTAAGCGCTTAGGAAAGTACACTACAGCAATAAGGAGTCACAATCCCTGCCCATAACGAGCTCACAGTCCGGGAGGGAGGGGCCGGGGTGGGGGGTGGTGGGGGGAGACAGACAGCCATACAAATAAACAGACATGTGGCTCAGTGGAAAGAGCCCGGGCTTTGGAGTCAGAGGTCACGGGTTCAAATCCCGACTCCGCCAATTGTCAGCTTGGTGGCTTTGGGCAAGTCGCTTCACTTCTCTGGGCCTCAGTGACCTCATCTGGAAAATGGGGATGAAGACTGGGAGCCCCCCGTGGGACAACCTCATCACCTTGTAACCTCCCCAGCACTTAGAACAGTGCTTTGCACATAGTAAGCGCTTAATAAATGCCATTATTATGGTTATTATCATTATTATTATCGATATTAATGATAATAATATATAATATAATATATAATAATATAATAATTATAGTAATAATACAATTAAAGATAATAGTAATAATAATAATACAAATAAACAGACACGTGGCTCAGTGGAAAGAGCCCGGGCTTTGGAGTCAGACGTCACGGGTTCAAATCCCAGCTCTGCCAATTGTCAGCTGGGTGACTTTGGGCAAGTCGCTTCACTTCTCTGGACCTCAGTTACCTCATCTGTAAAATGGAGATTAAGACTGTGAGCCCCACGTGGGACAACCTGATCACCTTGTAACCTCCCCAGCACTTAGAACAGTGCTTTGCACATAGTAAGCGCTTAATACATGCCATTATTATTATTATTAATACAAATAATCAGACATGTGGCTCAGTGGAAAGAGCCCGGGCTTTGGAGTCAGAGGTCATGGGTTCAAATCCTGGCTCCGCCAACTGTCAGCTGGGTGACTTTGGGCAAGCCACTTCACTTCTCTGCCTCAGTTCCCTCATCTGTAAAATGGGGATTAAGACCATGAGCCCCCCGTGGTACAACCTGATCACTTTGTAACCTCCGCAGTGCTTAGAAAATTGCTTTGCACATAGTTAGTGCTTAATAAATGCCATTATTATTATTATCAGTACCAATAAATAAAATGACACATATATACATAAGTGCTGTGGGGCGGGGAGAGGGGGGAAGAGCAAAGAAAGCTAGTCAGGGTGACGCAGAAGGGATGGGAGGGGAAGGGATATGTTGTCAACTTGTACTTCCCAAGCGCTTAGTACAGTGCTCTGCACACAGTAGGTGCTCAATAAATACGATTGATTGATTGATTGATTGATTGATGGGAGATGAGGAAAAGTGGGGCTGATCACGAGGGTGAAGCTGGAGGCAGAGAAAAGCAATCAATCGTATTTAGTGAGCGCTTACTGTGTGCAGAACACTGTACTAAGTGCTTGGGAGAGTACAATATAACAATAAACAGACACATTCCTGCCCACAATAAGCGAGGTAACTGAGGCCCAGAGAAGTTAAGTGACTTGCCCAAAGTCACACAGCTGACAATTGACAGATGACGCTTGTTGTGGGCAGTCTGCCAATTGTCAGCTGTGTGACTTTGGGCAAGTCACTTAACTTCTCTGGGCCTCAGTTACCTCATCTGTAAAATGGGGATTAAGACTGTGAGCCCCCCGCCGTGGGACAACCTGATCACCTTGTAACCTCCCCAGCGCTTAGAGCTGTGCCTTGCACATTGTAAACGCTCAATAAAAGCCATCATTATTATTATTATTATCATCCATGTTTTGCGGAGGTATGAAAGCAGGGCATTAGAGTGAGCCCCTTCCTTCCTCTCCCCCTCGTCCCCCCACAGCACCTTTATATATGTATATATGGTTGTGCATATTTATTGCTCTATTTATTTATTTATTTATTTATTTTACTTGTACATATCTATTCTATTTATTTTATTTTGTTAGTATGTTTGGTTTTGTTCTCTGTCTCCCCCTTTTAGACTGTGAGCCCACTGTTGGGTAGGGCTTTCTCTACATGCTGCCAATTTGTACTTCCCAAGCGCTTAGTACAGTGCTCTGCACATAGTAAGCGCTCAATAAATACGATTGATGATGAAGATGATTAGAGGAACATCAACGAAATCCGAAGAACAGAGAGCTAGGAGATCAGAAAGATAGGAG
Source organism: Tachyglossus aculeatus (assembly GCF_015852505.1). Taxonomy (NCBI): domain Eukaryota; kingdom Metazoa; phylum Chordata; class Mammalia; order Monotremata; family Tachyglossidae; genus Tachyglossus; species Tachyglossus aculeatus. The sequence goes on from NC_052066.1 coordinate 66,819,047, forward strand.
ACAAAGGTAAAACACCCCCACCCACACACCACACATACACACAAACACACACTCAGAGAGACTCACAAACCCACTCATGTCCTTGGTGTGGAGTGGAGCCGCAGCGGCGGGAGAAACAGATACGGGAAACCAGAGCCGGGTGGTTATTTATTTGTATTACCGTCCGTCTCCCCCTCTATTCGCTAAATCGTATTTATTAAGCGCTTACTGTGTGCAGAGCACTGTTCTGAATGAACGATGCAAAATATGGCGCATGTGGTCGTTGTGTTTTAGGCCCCCAGGAGCAGGGAAATGTAGGCCCGGGGCTTGCCATTTGATGAGCTGCAGCATAACGGCCTCGTAGAGAAGCAGCGTGGCTCAGTGGAAAGAGCCCGGGCTTTGGAGTCAGAGGTCACGGGTGCTAATCCCGGCTCCGCCGCCTGTCTGCTGTGTGACCTTGGGCAAGTAATAATAATAATAATAATAATGTTGGTATTTGTTAAGCGCTTACTATGTGCAAAGCACTGTTCTAAGCACTGGGGGGAACACAAGGAGATGAGGTTGTCCCATGTGGGGCTCACAGCCTTAATCCCCATTTTACAGACGAGAGAACGGAGGCCCAGAGAAGTGAAGTGACTTGCCCAAGTCACACAGCAGACACGTGGGGGAGGTGGGATTCGAACCCATGACCTCTGCCTCCCAAGCCCGGGCTCTTCACTTCTCTGAGCCTCAGGAACCTCATCGGTAAAATGGGGATTAAGACTGCGAGCCCCACGTGGGACAACCTCATCACCTTGTATCCTCCTCCAGCGCTTAGAACAGTGATTTGCACATAGTAAGCGCTTAACAAATGGCATTATTATTATCACATTGTGACCTGTTGCCAACTTGTACTTCCCAAGCGCTTAGTACAGTGCTCTGCACACAGTAAGTGCTCAATAAATACGATTGAATGAATGAATGACCTGCCTCTCCATCCAGACAATAACGCTTTGCTCCCTTCAAATCCCCCAGACCCAAATTCTCCCCAGCTTCATTCAATCAGCCAGTCAGGAAGTTGATTGTATTTATTAATCACTTACTATGTGCAGAGCACTGTACTGAGCGCTTGAGAGAATACAATACAACAATAAACAAACACATTCCTTGCCCACAAGGAGCTTACAGTCTAGAGGGAAAGAAACCACACACAAGGTCTTCCTGGGTGGGCACCTCTGAAGAATACTCTCTCTTGGTCTCTCCCTCTAATAATAATAACTGTGGTGTTTGTTAATAATAATAATAATAATAATAATGGCATTTGTTAAGTGCTTACTATGTGCAAAGCACTGTTCTAAGCGCTGGGGGGGCCATAAGGTGATCAAGTTGCCTCACGTGGGGCTCACAGTCTTAATCCCCATTTTACAGATGAGGTAACTGAGGCTCCGAGAAGTTAAGTGACTTTCCCAAGGTCACACAGCAGACCTGTGGTGGAGTATGGATTCGAACCCATAACCTCTGACTCCAAAGCCCGTGCTCAAGCACTTACTATGCGTCAGGCACTGTACTAAGTGCTGGGGTGGAAACAAGCAAATTGGGTTGGACTCCGTCCCCGTCCCAAATGGGGCTCACAGTCTCAATCCCCATTTTACAGATGAGGACACTGAGGTCCAGAGAAATGAAGTTCCCCTTCTAGACTGTGAGCCCGTTGTTGGTTAAGGACCGTCTCTATACGTTGCCGAATTACTTGTACACATCTATTCTATTGATTTTATTTTGTTAGTATGTTTGGTTTTGTTCTCTGTCTCCCCCTTTTAGACTGTGAGCCCACTGTTGGGTAGGGACTGTCTCTATATGTTGCCAATTTGTACTTCCCAAGCGCTTAGTACAGTGCTCTGCACATAGTAAGCGCTCAATAAATACAATTGATGATGATGAGTAAGCGCTCAATAAATACGATTGAATGAATGAATGAATGAATGAAGTGACTTGTCCAAGGTCACACAGCAGACAAGTGGCAGGGCTGGGATTAGGACCCATGACCTTCTGACTCCCAGGCGGTGCTCTATCTACTATTTCATAATAATAACAATGATGGTATTTATTACATGCTTACTATGTGCAAAGCACTGTTCTAAGCACTGGGAAGGTTACAAGGTGATCAGGTTGTCCCACAGGGGACTCACAGTCTTAATCCCCATTTTACAGATGAGGGAACTGAGGCATAGAGAAGTTAAGTGACTTGCCCAAAGTCACCCAGCTGACATTTGGCAGAGCCGGGATTTGAACCCATGACCTCTGACTCCAAAGCCCGGGCTCTTTCCACTGAGCCACGCTGCTGTTTCCCTCTCTCCGTCTCTTTCTCCCTCCCTCCCTTCCTCTCTTTCTCCGTGTCTCTGTCTCTCTCCATCCTTGGGGCTTTTGAAGCAGTAGGAAGCTGATGCTCAAGATGAAGCTCACGATGCTTCATGAGAAGCAGCGTGGCTCCTTGGAAAGAGCCCGGGCTTTGGAGTCAGAGGTCATGGGTTCAAATCCCGGCTCTGCCAATTGTCAGCTGGGTGACTTTGGGCAAGTCACTTCACTTCTCTGGGCCTCAGTTACCTCATCTGTAAAATGGGGATTAAGACTGTGAGACCCAAATGGGACAACCTGATCACCTTGTATCCCCCAGCACTTAGAACAGTGCTTTGCACATAGTAAGTGTTTAACAAATACTGCCATTATTATTATTATTCTCTGGGCCACCATTCCCTCATCTGTAAAATGGGGATGAAGACTGTGAGCCCCCCGTGGGACAATCTGCTCACCTTTGAATCGCTCCCACACTTAGAACAGTGCTTTGCACATAGTAAGTGCTTAACAAATACCAACATTATTATTATCTGTAAAATGGGGATGAAGACTGTGAGCCCCCCCGTGGGACAACCTGATCACCTTGTAACCTCCCCAGCACTTAGAACAGTGCTTTGCATATAGTAAGCGCTTAATAAATGCTATCATTATTATTATTATTATTATTATTATTATTATTATTATACAGAGGGGAGGGCAGACGTGTGGGTGTGGGAGCAGGCCGTGGCTTGGGACGTGATGCGGAGACGGGAATGGGGAGTGCTCTGCACATAGTAAATGCTTAATAAATACCAACATTATTATTATCTGTAAAATGGGGGTGAAGACTGTGAGCCCCCCGTGGGACAACCTGATCACCTTGTAACCTCCCTAGTGCTTAGAACAGTGCTTTGTACATAGTAAGTGCTTAATAAATGCCATTATTATTATTATTATTATACACAGGGGAGGGAAGATGTGTGGGCATGGGAGCAGGCTGTGGCCTGGGATGGGATATGGAGACTGGAGTGGGGAGTGCTCCGCACATAGTAAGTGCTTAATAAATACGATTGAATGAACGAAGGAATGAATGAGGCAATGGTGAAGGCATGTGTTTTAGGAGAACCTCCCAAGGCCATTCTGTGACAGAATGGCACATGGCACCACATGGCAGTAGTGCAAGGAAAAGAGCCCGCGCTTTGGACTCTGAGGTCACGGGTTCAAATCCCGGCTCCGCCACTTGTCAGCTGTGTGACTTTGGGCAAGTCACTTCACTTCTCTGGCCCTGAGTTACCTCATCTGTAAAAGGGATTAAGACTGTGAGCCCCCGTGGGACAACCTCATCACCTTGTAACCTCCCCAGCGCTTAGAACAGTGCTTGGCACATAGTAAGCACTTAATAAATGTCATCATTATTATTATTATTATGTCAGGGAGAGGGGCCTCCGAACCCCAGGGGTCCCCTGGAGCCTGAGGCATGGGATTCAAGACCCCTTAGCCCCTGTCGAAACCCAGCTCTGCCCCAAAGCACCACTGCCCTGCTTCAGGGGGCAACAAGCCGGGTGGCCACTGCCGGGCCTTGGCCTAGGGGTCCGCCCGGCCCAGCCTGTGACAGGTGGCCAAAGGGGCTGACAGACCGGAGTCCCGTCCCAATTCATTCATTCAATCGTATTTATTGAGCGCTTACTGTGTGCAGAGCACTGTACTAAGTGCTTGGGAAGTCCAAGTTGGCAACATCTAGAGATGGTCCCTACCCAACAGCGGGCTCACAGTCTAGAAGGGGGAGACAGACAACAAAACCAAACATATTAAACATATGTAACCATTCCCATATTGCACTACTGCCATGTGGAGTCAATCAATCAATCAATCCATCAATCGTATTTATTGAGCGCTTACTGTGTGCAGAGCACTGTACTAAGCGCTTGGGAAGTCCAAGTTGGCAACATCTAGAGACGGTCCCTACCCAACAGCAGACTCACAGTCTAGAAGGGGGAGACAGACAACAAAACAAAACATACTAAGCATATGTAACCATTCCCATATTGCGCTACTGCCATGTGGAGTCAATCAATCAATCAATCAATCGTATTTATTGAGCGCTTACTGTGTGCAGAGCACTGTACTAAGCGCTTGGGAAGTACAAGTTGGCAACATATAGAGACGGTCCCTACCCAACAGTGGGCTCACAGTCTAAAAGGGGGAGACGGAGACAGAACGTCACAGAACGGCCTTGGGAGGTTCTCCTAAGACACATGCCTTCACCATTGCCTCATTCATTCCTTTGTTCATTCGATCGTATTTATTAAGCGTTTACTATATGCAGAGCACTCCCCACTCCCGTCTCCGCATCCCGTCCCAGGCCACGGCCTGTTCCCACGCCCACACGTCTTCCCTCCCCTCTGTATAATAATAATAATAATGATGGCATTTGTTAACATCATTATTATTATTCTTCTAGACTGTGAGCCCGCTGTTGGGTAGGGACCGTCTCTATATGTTGCCAACTTGTGCTTCCCAAGCGCTTAGTACAGTGCTCTGCACACAGTAAGCACTCAATAAATACAATTGAATGAATGAATGAATGAATAAATACGATTGAATGAATGAATGAATGAATATTAACCAGTCCCATCGCTCCCTCTTCCCCTCCCCATCTCTCCTCCTTCCCCCTTATTTCTCCCAATTTCCCTCTTTACTGTCCTCATCTCCTTCCCTCTTTCCTCTCCTACTCTTCCCCTAGACTATAAGCATGTCTCTAGACTGCAAGCTCCTTACGGGCAGGGAATGTATCTGCTAATTCTGTTGTATTATATTCTCCCGAGTGCTTAGTAATAATAATAATAATAATAATAATGATGATGGCATTTATTAAGCGCTTAATATGTGCAAAGCACTGTTCTAAGCACTGGGGAGGTTACAAGGTGATCAGGTTGTCCCCCGGGGGGGCTCACAGTCTTCATCCCCATTTTCCAGCTGAGGGAACTGAGGCCCAGAGACGTGAAGTGACTCAATCAATCAATCAATCAATCAATCGTATTTATTGAGCGCTTACTCGCCCAAAGTCACACAGCTGACAATTGGTGGAGCCGGGATTTGAACCCATGACCTCAGACTCCGAAGCCCACGCTCTTTCCGCTGAGCCACGCTGCTTCTCGGCACACTGTGCAGTGTAATTGGGAGAACTGTGCACACAGTAAGCACTCAATAAATACCTTTGATCGCTTGATTCCTTTCTCTTGGCTTCTTCCTTTCCCACTTTCTCCTTTCAGCCCACCCTTTCTCTCTTTCCCCCTCCTCTCCGACCCCCTGTTTCCTGCCTCCTTTAGAATCCCCCCCCCCCGTCTTTTGGTGGCATCCCACCCCTTTGGACCCCCCACCCCCTTCTGAACCACACAGCTTCCCATCCAAGAGGGGGCCAGCCTCAATTACCCGCAGCAAGGGGGTCTTTTCCGCTGGTAAGCCCCCTCTGAAAATGATTTCACCAGAGAAATGATTTACCCCCCCATGGGCCTGCCATTCCAAATCCCAAAACCAGACCGATAACCGTCTCCTCCCTCTCCTTCAATCTTTCTGACTCTTCTAGACTGTGAGCCCACTGTTGGGTAGGGACTGTCTCTATATGTTGCCAACTTGTACTTCCCAAGCGCTTAGTACGGTGCTCTGCACACAGTAAGCATTCAATAAATACAATTGATTGATTGATTGATTGATTAATGACGGTGTCTGCCCAGGGCCAAACTAATGGCGAGTTGAAAACCCTTCATATCTCCCCTAATATCTTGGCAAACGGCATCTGAACCTGCGGCGGCATAATCTATTAACAGTCAGCGTGGAAGGCCGGAATCAATCAAGCGATCAGTCGATCGACGGTATTAATTGAGCCAGTCAGTCAGTCAGTCGTATCTATTGAGCGCTTACTGTGTGCGGAGCATTGTCCTAAGTGCTTGGGAGAGTGCAACGCAACAGACACATTCCCTGCCCACGAGGAGCTTAGCGTCTAGAGGGGGAGACAGACATTAATCAATCAATCAATCGCATTTATTGAGCGCTTACTGTGTGCAGAGCACTGTACTAAGCGCTTGGGAAGTACAAGTTGGCAACATATAGAGACAGTCCCTACCCAACAGTGGGCTCACAGTCTAAATATCCAAGCCGTCACCAAAAGCTGCCGGTCTCAGCTCCGCAACATTGCCAAGATCCGCCCTTTCCTCTCCATCCATACTGCCACCCTGCTAATTCAAGCTCTCATCCTATCCCGCCTGGACTACTGCACTAGCCTTCTCTCTGATCTCCCATCCTCGTGTCTCTCTCCACTTCAATCCATACTTCATGCTGCTGCCCGGATTATCTTTGTCCAGAAACGCTCTGGACATATTACTCCCCTCCTCAAAAACCTCCAATGGCTACCGATCAATCTGCGCATCAGGCAGAAACTCCTCACCCTGGGCTTCAAGGCTGTCCATCCCCTCAGCCCCCTCCTACCTCACCTCCCTTCTCTCCTTCTACTGCCCAGCCCACACCCTCCGCTCCTCCACCGCTAATCTCCTCACCGTACCTCGTTCTTGCCCGTCCCGCCATCGACCCCCGGCCCACGTCCTCCCCCGGGCCTGGAATGCCCTCCCTCTGCCCATCCGCCCAGCTAGCTCTCTTCCTCCCTTCAAGGCTCTGCTGAGAGCTCACCTCCTCCAGGAGGCCTTCCCACACTGAGCCCCTTCCTTCCTCTCCCCCTAGTCCCCCTCTCCATCCCCACATATTACCTCCTTCCCCTCCCCACAGCACCTGTATATATGTATATATGTTTGTACATATTTATTACTCTATTTATTTATTTTACTTGTACATATCTATTCTATTTATTTTATTTTGTTAGTATGTTTGGTTTTGTTCTCTGTCTCCCCCTTTTAGACTGTGAGCCCACTGTTGGGTAGGGACTGTCTCTATGTGTTGCCAATTTGTACTTCCCAAGCGCTTAGTACAGTGCTCTGCACATAGTAAGCGCTCAATAAATACGATTGATGATGATGATGATGATGATAAATAGAAGCGGCGTGGTGAAGAGGGGGGATCACGAGAGTTAGAAGGTCCTGTGTTCTAATCCCAGCTCTGCCACTGGTCTGCTGTGTGACCTTCGGCAAGTCACTTCACTTCTCTGGGGCTCAGTTACCTCATCTGTAAAATGGGAATTGAGACGGTGAGCCCCGTATGGGACAGGGACTGTATCCAACCCAATTTGCTTGTATCCACCCTAGTGCTTAGTACAGTGCTTGGCACATAGTAAGTGCTGAACAAATACCATGATAATCATCATTATTATTGTCTTATTCCTATAATTTAATAGTTATATAGTTATAATTATTATAAATCCAGGTAGGTATTTCTGCCGTGAGAAATATTTTTATTTTTTTAATCATTCAACTATATTCTTTTTTGAATAGTTACTGTTTGCAGTGCCCTGTACTAAGTGCTTGGAAGAGTTCAATATAACAGAGTTGGTAGACATGTTCCCTGCCCATAAGGAGCTTTTGTTAAGGACTTGCAATCATAATAATAATAATAATAATAATAATAATAATGATGATGATGGCATTTATTACGAACTTACTATGTGCAAAGCACTGTTCTAAGTGTTGGGGAGGTTACAAGGTGATCAGGTTGTCCCATGAGGGGTTCACAGTCTTAATCCTCATTTTACAGATGAGATAACTGAGACGCAAAGAGGTGAAGTGACTTGCCCAGAGCCACACAGCTGACAAGTGGCGGAGCTGGAATTTGAACCCATGACCTCTGACTCCAAAGCCCGCACTCTTTCCACTGAGCCATGCTGCTTCTCTTGTAGATACAGATAATCAAATCCTACATCGGGCTCACAGTGCTAGTAGGAGGGACAGCAAGTATTGAATCCCCATTTTGCAGATGAGGTAACTGAGGCACAGAGAAGGTAAGTGATTTGTCCAAGGTCACACAACAGACAAGTGGCAGAGCTGGGATTAGAAACCAGGTCCTCTTACTCCCGGGCCTGGGCTTCTTCCATTCATTCATTCAATTGTATTTATTGAGCACTTACTGTGTGCAGAGCACTGTACTAAGCGCTTGGGAAGTACAAGTTGGCAACATATAGAGACGGTCCCTACCCAACAGTGGGCTCACAGTCTAGAAGGGGGAGACAGAGAACAAAACAAAACATATTAACAAAAATAAAATAAATAGAATAAATATGTACAAATATGTACAAATATAATGTATTTATACATATAATGTATATACATATAATTATACAATGTATATACATATAATGTATATACATATAATGTATGTAATGTATATACATATAATGTATATAATGTATTTATTATTTGTTAAGCGCTTACTATGTGCCAAGCGCTGTTCTAAGCGCTGGATTAATTGATTGATTGTCACAGGAGGTTGCCCTACTGATAACCACTGGCCAGGGGTCGGAGGCTGATGGCTTCGTCCTCCCCCATTCTGCCCCTAAGCCTGGCCTTCCTCGGGAAATGATTTTAGAAGCCACCCAGGGCAGCGGACAGGAGGGAGGAGGAGAGAATTGAAAAAGCCTGAATGCTTCCTGCCCCACCGAGGGATGCCCTGATATCACAGGGATCAATCATTCAGATGGTCTTTATTGAGCGCTCACTATGTGCGGAGCCCTGCACTAAACGTTTGGGAGAGAAAAATACCATAGAATTAGCAGACACCTTCCCTACCCGTAATGAGCTTACAGTCTAGACGGAGGATCCAAAACACGCTGATCTTGTTGGCACTAAACAATCCCGGGGAACAGTGGGTGGACCACTGTAGATGCTTTATCCTATGCAGATTTGGGACAAATTAGATTTTTTTTTATTGAACCTTATATTCTGCTGTTTCCCTTGTCTGTAATTTATTTTAATGTCTGTCTCCCCATCTTGACCATGGGCGGGGATAGTGCCTGCCAATTCTATTGTACTGTACAGAGAAGCAGCGTGGCTCAGTGGAAAGAGCCCGGGCTTTGGAGTCAGGGGTCATGGGTTTGAATCCCGGCTCTGCCAATTGTCAGCTGTGTGACTTTGGGCAAGTCACTTCACTTCTCTAGGCCTCAGTTCCTTCATCTATAAAATGGGGATTGAGATTGTGAGCCCCCCTTGGGACAACCTGATCTCCTTGTAACCTCCCCAGCACTTAGAACAGTGCTTTGCACATAGTAAGCACTTAATAAATGCCATCATTATTATTATTATTATTACTCCCTCGAGTGCTTAGTGCAGTGCTCTGCACATAGTAAACGCTCAATAAATACCATTGATCGATAGATAGATAGAAAAATAATCTTTGAAAAATTTCCCTTGCCCCATACAGACAAGGTCAACATGCCATTATTATTATTATTACTCCCTCGAGTGCTTAGTACAGTGCTCTGCACATGGTAAACACTCAATAAATACCATTGATCGATAGATAGCTAGAAAAACTGTCTTTGAAAAATTTCCCTTGCCCCATACAGACAAGGTCAACATGCCATCATTATTATTATTATTATTACTCCCTCGAGTGCTTAGTACAGTGCTCTGCACATAGTAAACACTCAATAAATACCATTGATCGTTAGATAGAAAAATTGTCTTTGAAAAATTTCCCTTGCCCCATACAGACAAGGTCAACATGCCATCATTATTATTATTATTATTACTCCCTCCAGTGCTTAGTACAGTGCTCTGCACATAGTAAACACTCAATAAATACCATTGATCGATAGATAGAAAAATTGTCTTTGAAAAATTTCCCTTGCCCCATACAGACAAGGTCAACATGCCATCATTATTATTATTACTCCCTCAAGTGCTTAGTACAGTGCTCTGCACATAGTAAACACTCAATAAATACCATTGATGGATAGATAGATAGAAAAATCATCTTTGAAAAATTTCCCTTGCCCCATACAGACAAGGTCAACATGCCATCATTATAATTATGATTATTATTATTATTACTCCCTCAAGTGCTTAGTACAGTGCTCTGCACATAGTAAACACTCAATAAATACCATAGATAGATAGATAGATAGATAGATAGATAGATAGAAAGATAGATAGATAGAAAAATCATCTTTGAAAAATTTCCCTTGCCCCATACAGACAAGGTCAACATGCCATCATTATTATTATATTACTCCCTCGAGTGCTTAGTACAGCGCTCTGCACATAGTAAACACTCAATAAATACCATTGATCGATAGATAGAAAAATCGTCTTTGGAAAATTTCCCTTGCCCCATACAGACAAGGCCAACATGCCATCATTATTATTATTATTATTATTACTCCCTCGAGTGCTTAGTACAGTGCTCTGCACATAGTAAACACTCCATAAATACCATTGATGGATAGATAGATAGAAAAATCATCTTTGAAAAATTTCCCTTGCCCCATACAGACAAGGTCAACATGATGAAATCATTATCATCGTCATCATCACCATCATAATGGTATTACCAAAAACCACCTCTCCCAGTTTCTTAGAAAGTAAGCCCTGTACAGAGAAGCAGCGTGGCTTAGTGGGAAGAGCCCGGGCTTGGGAGTCAGAGGATGTGGGTTCTAATCACTTGTCTGCTGTGTGACCCTGGTCAAGCCACTTCACTTCTCTGGACCTCAGTTAACTCATCTGTAAAATGGGGATTAAGACTGTGAGCCCCACGTGGGGCAACCTGATGACCTTGTATCTACCCCAGCGCTTCGAACAGTAGAAAAGTAGTCCCACATGGGGCTCACTGTGAGCCCACTGTTGGGTAGGGACTGTCTCTATATGTTGCCAACTTGCACTTCCCAAGCGCTTAGTACAGTGCTGTGCACACAGTAAGCGCTCAATAAATACGATTGATTGATTGATTAATCTTCATTTTAACTCCCTCTGTAACTGAGGCACAGAGAATTTAAGCGACCTGCCCAAGATCACACAGCAGTGGCGGAGCCAGGATTAGAATTCAGCTTCTTCGAACTCCCAAGCCTGTGCTCTATCCACTAGGCTATACTGCTTCTCACTTTATTATAATTATTCAATTGCATCCGTTAAGAATTTACCCTGTGCCCAGCACTGTAACTAAGCACTGGGATAGATACCAGTGAATCAGGCTGGACACAGTCCGTGTCCCACTTGGGGCTCAAAATCTTAATCTCTATTTTACAGATGAGGTAATTGAGGCACAGAGAAATTAAGTGACTTGCCCAAGGTCACACAGCAATCAATCAATCCATCGTATTTATTGAGCGCTTACTGTGTGCAGAGCACTGTACTAAGCGCTTGGGAAGTACAAGTTGGCAACATATAGAGACAGTCCCTACCCAACAGTGGGCTCACAGTCTAAAAGGGCCACAACGGTGGTGGAGGAAGGATTAGAACCCAGTTTCTTCAGATTCCCAGGCCTCTGCTCTATCCACTAGGCCACGTTGCGTCTCTAAGAAGCAGCAACATACAGTGTAGACTGAAGCGAAGAGAGGCTGGAGGCAGGGAGGTAAGGGAAGAGGTTAATAAAAGCAGTCTAAGGATGATAAGAAAGAGCTTGAGCTGTTTGGGTGGGGAAGCAGCGTGGCTCATTGGAAAGAGCCCAGGCTTTGGAGTCAGAGGTCATGAGTTCAAATCCCGGCTCCACCACTTGTCAGCCGTGTGACTTTGGGCAAGTCACTTAACTTCTCTGTGCCTCAGTTCTCTCATCTGGAAAATGGGGATTAAGACTGTGAGCCCCGTCTGGGACAACCTGATTACCCTTGTAACCTCCCCAGCGCTTAGAACGGTGCTTTGCATATAGTAAGCGCTTAATAAATGCCATCATTATTATTATTATTGGGTGGGGAAGCAGCGTGGCTCATTGGGAAGAGCACAGGCTTTGGAGTCAGAGGTCATAGGTTCAAAGCCCAGCTCCACTGCTTGTCAGCTGTGTGACTTTGGGCAAGTCACTTTTTTGATGGCATTTGTTAAGCGCTTACTATGTGCAAAGCACTGTTCTAAGTGCTGGGGGGGATACCAGGCGATCAGGTTGTCCCACGTGGAGCTCACAGTCTTAATCTCCATTTTACAGATGAGGTAACTGAGGCGCCGAGAAGTTAAGTGACTTGCCCAAGGTTGTACAGCAGATGCGGTGGATCTGGGATTCAAAACCATGACCTCTGACTCCAAAGCCCATGCTCTTTCCACTGAGCCACGCTGCTTCTCTAACTTCTCTGTGCCTCAGTTCCCTCATCTGTAAAATGGGGATGAAGACTGTGAGCCCCCCGTGGGACAACCTGATTCCCTTGTATCTACCCCAGCACTTAGAACAGTTCTTGGCACATAGTAAGCGCTTAATAAATATCATCATTATTATTTTCTCTTCTCCCACTCCCTTCATTTGGATTTGCACCCTGTATTCACCCCTCCCTCAGTCCGACAGCCCTAATCATCAATCATCATCAATCGTATTTATTGAGCGCTTACTGTGTGCAGAGCACTGTAGTAAGCGCTTGGGAAGTACAAATTGGCAACATATAGAGACAGTCCCTACCCAACAGTGGGCTCACAGTCTAAAAGGGGGAGACAAAACCAAACATACTTACAAAATAAAATAAATAAAATAGATGTGTACAAAATAAATAAATAAATAAATAGAGTAATGAATATGTACAAACATGTGCATATCTGTAATCTCTTTATTTCTATTCAAGTCTGTCTCCCCCGTCTAGACTGTAAGCTCATTGTAGGCAGGGAACGTCTACCAACTGTGTCGTATTGTACTCTCCCAAATGCTTAATACAGTGCTCTGCCCACAGTAAGTGCTCAATATAAATAGGATTGATTGATTGTGGGGGCAGAATGGTCACGATTTCACAGTTGATGGAATGGACAACTGAAGCAGCGTGACTCCATGGAAAGAGCCCGGGCTTGGGAGTCAGAGGTCGTGGGTTCTAATCCCGGCTCCGCCACTTGTCAGCTGTGTGACTTTGGGCAAGTCACTTCACTTCTCGAGCCTCAGTTACCTCATCTGGAAAATGGGGATTAAGACTGTGAGCCCCACGTGGGACATCCTGATCACCTTGTTTCCCCCCCAGCGCTTAGAACAGTGCTTTGCAGGTAGTAAGAGCTTAACAAATGCCATTATTACTGTTGTTATTATTAAAAACATTGAGTAATTGTTACAGTGTACTCTCCGAAGTGCTTTGCATACAATAAGTACTCAATAAATATGATTTCATCCCTTCAAAGCCCTACTGAGAGCTCACCTCCTCCAGGCAGCCTTCCCAGACCGAGCCCCTTTTTCCTCTCCTCCTCCCCATCCCCACCACCTCCTTCTCCTCCCCACAGCACCTGTATATATGTTTGTACAGATTTATTACTCTATTTTACTTGTCCATATTTACTATTCTATTTATTTTGCTAATGATGTGCCTCTAGCTTTACTTCTATTTATTCTGACGACTTGACACCCGTCCACATATTTTATTTTGTTGTCCGTCTCCCCCTTCTAGACTGTGAGCCCGCTGTTGGGTAGGGACCGTCTCTATATGTTGCTGACTTGTACTTCCTAAGCGCTTAGTCCAGTGCTCTGCGCACAGTAAGCGCTCAATAAATACGATTGAATGAATGAATGATTTAATGAATGAATGAATGAAATCAAGCCTGACCCCAAAGTTGAGGGTTTCTGAGTTAGAGAGGATGGTGAAGTGTGGATCTAGTAGGGAGTAAGAAGTTCTGTTTTAGCCATTTCTCCCTACTTTCATTCTTTCATTCATTCAATCGTATTTAGTGAGCACTTACTGTGTGCAGAGCACTGTACTAAGCTCTTGGGAAGTACAAGTCGGCAACATATAGAGACGGTCCCTACCCAACAACAGGCTCACAGTCTAGAAGGGGGAGAAAGACAACAAAACAAAACACATAGGTGTCAAAGTCATCAGGACAAATAGAATTAAAGCTATATGCACATCATTAACAAAATAAATATTTATTTATTTATTTTACTTGTACATTTCTATCCTATTTATTTTATTTTGTTGGTATGTTTGGTTCTGTTCTCTGTCTCCCCCTTTTAGACTGTGGGCCCACTGTTGGGTAGGGACTGTCTCTCTGTGATGCCAATTTGTACTTCCCAAGCGCTTAGTACAGTGCTCTGCACATAGTAAGCGCCCAATAAATACGACTGATTGATTGATTGATTGAAATAGAATAGTAAATATGTACAAGTGAAATAGAGTAATAAATCTGTACAAATATATATGCACGTGCTGTGGGGAGGGGAATGAGGTAGGGCGGGAGGATGGGGAGGAGGAAAGGAAAAAGGGGGCTCAGTCTGGGAAGGCCTCCTGGAGGAGGTGAGCTCTCAAAAATATGGAACGCTTCACGAACTACTTCCCCTTGGAGAAAATACTCTGCTATTTCCATCACTCTCATCAGTATCATTCCCCATCGTCCATTCGGTTCATTCACTGTCGAAGCTCTTGGTTTTAAATAGTTCGAGCTGAAGGCTCTCCAATAACGTTTTCATCACTCCTCACCGTTCTTTGAAGAAAGCCTTATTGAGGTCACAACTCCTCCAAGAAGCCTTCCCTGACTGAGCCCCTTCCTTCCTCTCCCCCTCGTCCCCCTCTCCATCCCCCCATCTTACCTCCTTCCCTTCCCCACAGCACCTGCATATATGTATATATGTTTGTACATATTTATTACTCTATTTATTTTACTTGTACATATCTATTCTATTTATTTTATTTTGTTAGTATGTTTGGTTTTGTCTCCCCCTTTTAGACTGTGAGCCCACTGTTGGGTAGGGACTGTCTCTATATGTTGCCAATTTGTACTTCCCAAGCGCTTAGTACAGTGCTCTGCACATAGTAAGCGCTCAATAAATACGATTGATGATGATGATGATGATTTCTTCTGCACCCTGTGGGCACTTGCCACCGTCAGCCCTGCAGCACTTAGGTAGATATCTGTGATCTATTCATTTATATTTATGTCTGTCTCCTTCTCTAGACTGTAAACTCACTGTGGGCAGGGGTCATGTCTACCAACTCTGATGCGTTGTACTCTCCCAAGCTCGTAGTACAATGTTCTGCACACAGTAAGCGCTCAATAAATACCATTGATTGACTGATTGATTGATTGACTGCTCCATATGCATTGTAAGCCACCCTTCCGTAGAGAAGCAGCAAGGACTAGTGGAAATAGCCTAAGGGTCAGAGGACCCAGGTTCTAATCCCAGATTGGCCACTCACTGCTGTGTAACTTTGACCAAGCCGCTTAACTTCTCTGTACCTGTTTCCTCCTCTGCAAAACGGAGGTTCAAAACCTGTTCTCAGTCATTAATTCAATTGTATTTATTGAGCGCTTACTGTGTGCAGAGCACTGTACTAAACGCTTGGGAAGTACAAGTTGGCAACAAGTTGGAGGAGGGAGAAGGTTCTCCCTTCTTCTCCCTTCTTCTGCTCAGTCAACTTGACTCTCCACCCTTGACTTTCTCATTCATTCATTCAGTCAATTGTATTTATTGAGTGCTTACTGTGTGCAGAGCACTGTACTAAGTGCTTGGGAAGTACAAGCTCCCAAGCTTGAGAAGTGAGGCTCACTTCTCTGAGCCTCAGTTACCTCATCTGGAAAATGGGGATTAAGACTGTGAGCCCCACGTGGGACAACCTGATCACCTTGTTTCCCCCCCCCCCAGCGCTTAGAACAGTGCTTTGCAGGTAGTAAGCGCTTAACAAATGCCATTATTACTGTTACTATTAACAGTAACAGAAGGTTCTCCCTCCTTCTTAGACTGTGAGTCTCACGGGGAACCTGGTTATCTGATGTCACTGAGAAGCAGCGTGGCTCAGTGGAAAGAGCCCGGGCTTTGGAGTCAGTGGTCATGGGTTCAAATCCCGGCTTCGCCAATTGTCAGTTGTGTGACTTTGGGCAAGTCACTTCACTTCTCTGTGCCTCAGTTACCTCATCTGGAAAATGAGGATTGACTGTGAGTCCCCTGTGGGACAACCTGATCACCTTGTAACCTCCCCAGCGCTTAGAACAGTGCTTTGCACATAGTAAGGGCTTAATAAATATCATTATTATTATTATTATTATTATTATTATTATTATTATTATTATGTCTGCCCCAATGCTTGGGAAATACTATAGAGGAAATATCCCTCTCAGGGTCGCACCTGGAGAGTTTCCAGTCCTCTACCAGTCTCGGCTACGGGAGGGAGAGTCAAGCAGAGGCCTGCCCATTCCCTTCCTAGCTTGGCCAGTGGCTAGCGAGTGGAAGGCAATCTGCTACAAGTCAAAACTGCCCCGTGCACAGCACCTGCATATATGTATATATGTTTGTACGTATTTATTACTCTATTTATTTATTTATTGTATTTGTACACATTTATTCTATTTATTTTATTTTGTTAATATGTTCAGTTTTGTTCTCTGTCTCCCCCTTCTAGACTGTGAACCCACTGTTGGGTAGGGACCGTCTCTATACATTGCCAACTTGGACTTCCCAAGCGCTTAGTCCAGTGCTCTGCACACAGTAAGTGCTCAATAAATATGATTGAATGAATGAGAAGGTCAAGGGTGGAGAATCAAGTTGATGGAGAAGAAGAAGGCAATGGTCAACCGCTTCCGTATTTTGACCAAGAAAAGTCTGTGGATCCACTACCAGAACAATTGCAGGTGGAGGTGGGGCGTTCTGGGAGAGGTGTGTCCACGGCGTCACTATGGGTTGGAGACGACTCAACGGCATAAGACAAGACAAGACCCCAGTGCTTAGTACAGTGCTTGACACAAAATAAGTGCTTAATAAATACCACAATTATCATTATTATTATTATCCCATTTTGTCTCTTCGTTGTGGGCAGGGAATGTTTCTGTTTATTGTTCTACTGTACTTTCCCAAGAGTTTAATTCAGGGCTCTGCACACAGTAAGTGCTCAATAAACACATATTTATTACTCTATTTATTTATTTTACTTGTACATATCTATTCTATTCATTTTATTTTGTTAGTATGTTTGGTTTTGTTCTCTGTCTCCCCCTTTTAGACTGTGAGCCCACTGTTGGGTAGGGACCGTCTCTATATGTTGCCAACTTGTACTTCCCAAGCGCTTAGTACAGTGCTCTGCACACAGTAAGTGCTCAATAAATACGATTGAATGAATGAATGAATGAATGAATCTTGCCTCTCTTCTGGAATCGCTCCCCCATCTCTTGGGTTTAGCTGAAAGGCCCAGTGTCTGACCACCAGTCAATCAATTAGTCAATCAGTGATATTTATTGAGCACTTGCTATGTACAGAGCACTGCACTAAGCTCTTGAGAGAGTAATAATAATAATGGCATTTGTTAAGCATTTACTATGTGTCAAGAACTATTCTAAGTGCTGGGGTAGTTACAAGGTAATCAGGTTGTCCTACGTGGGACTCACAGTCCTAATCCCCATTTTACAGGTGAGGTAACTGAGGTACAGAGAAGTGAAGTGACTTGCCCAAGGTCACACAGCAAACAAGTGGCGGAGCCGGGATTAGAACCCACTGCCTCGGACTCCCAAGTCCGTGCCGTTTCCACTAAGCCACACTGCTTCTCTAACAAATTTGGTATTTGCTAAGTGCTTACTACGTACAATAATAATAATAATATGATATTTATTAAGAGTTTACTATGTGCCAGGCACTGTTCTAAGTGCTGGGGTAGATACAAGGTAATCAGGTTGTCCCATGTGGGGCTCACAGACTTCATCCCCATTTTACAGATGAGGGAACTGAGGCCCAGAGAAGTGAAGTGACTTGCCCAAAGTCACACAGCAGACAAGTGGCGGAGCCGGGATTAGAACCCACGACCTTTGACTCCCAAACCCGGGCTCTTTCCACTGAGTCACGTGGCAGGCACTAAGCACTGTACATATTTTTTATTACTCTGTTTTACTTGTACATATTTACGATTCTATTTACTTTATTTTGTTAATATAGTTGGTTTTGTCATCTGTCTCCCCCTTCTAGACTGTGAACCCGCTGTTGGATAGGGACCATCTCTAGATGTTGCCAACTTGTACTTCCCAAGCGCTTAGTACAGTGCTCTGCACACAGTAAGCGCTCAATAAATACGATTGAATGAATGAATGAATGGGATGGGTACAAGCAAATCGTGTTTGCTCGAGTACAAAACAACAGATTTAGCAGACACGTTCCCTGACTGTAATGAGTTTACAGTCTTAAACAGTCCAGTGCTCTGCACACAGTAAGCGCTCAATAAATACGACTGACTGAATGAATGAATTATTATCATTATTATTATTAGTTGCCAATCTCTGCCACTTGGATTCAGTCTTTGCCTCATAGGAGCCACCCATTTGTATTGTCCTTAGCACAAGCACGTAGATTTCTGTTTCTGAACCGTTCTGTCCAGTTAGTTGCGTCGGAGCTTCCTGGCCTAGTGGATAGACCCCGGGGGCTGGGAGTCAGAAGGACCTGAGTCCTAATCCCAGCTCTGCCACTTGTCTTCTGTGTGACTTTGGGCAAGTCACTTCACTTCTCTGGGCCTCAGTTACCTCATCTGGAAAATGGGGATTGAGACTGGGAGTCCCATGTGGGAAAGGGAATGTGTCCAACCAGATTATCTTGTATCTACCCCAGCGCGTAGTGCAGTACTTGGCACTTAGTAAGTGCTTAACAAATACCATCATTATTATTATTATTATTATTATCATTATTATCCTCTCCCCTTTCTCCTTACCTTCCCCACAGCACCTGTATATATGTATAGATGTTTGCACGTATTTATTACTCTATTTATTTTACCTGTACATATTTATTCTATTTTTTTTATTTTGTTAATATGTTTGGTTCTGTTGTCTGTCTCCCCCTTCTAGACTGTGAGCCCGCTGTTGGATAGGGACCACCTTATATGTTGCCAAGACTGAACTCCAAGACTGAACTCCTTCCCTCCCAAACCCTGCCCTCTCCCTGACTTTCTTATCTCTGTTGACGGCACTACCATCCTTCCCGTCTCACAAGCCCGCAACCTTGGTGTCATCCTCGACTCCGCTCTCTTATTCACCCCTCACATCCAAGCTGTCACCAAAACCTGCCGGTCTCAGCTCCGCAACATTGCCAAGATCCGCCCTTTCCTCTCCATCCATACCGCTACCCTGCTAGTTCAAGCTCTTATCCTATCCCGTCTGGACTACTGCATCAGCCTTCTCTCTGATCTCCCATCCTCGTGTCTCTCCCCACTTCAATCCATACTTCATGCTGCTTCCCGGATTGTCTTTGTCCAGAAACACTCTGGGCGTGTTACTCCCCTCCTCAAAAATCTCCAATGGCTACCAATCAATCTGCGCATCAGGCAGAAACTCCTCACCCTGGGCTTCAAGGCTGTCCATCCCCTCGCCCCCTCCTCCCTCACCTCCCTTCTCTCCTTCTCCAGCCCAGCCCGCACCCTCTGCTCCTCCACCACTAATCTCCTCACCGTACCTCGTTCTGGCCTGTCCCACCATCGACCCCCGGCCCACGTCCTCCCCCGGGCCTGGAATGCCCTCCCTCTGCCCCTCCGCCAAGCTAGCTCTCTTCCTCCCTTCAAGGCCCTGCTGAGAGCTCACCTCCTCCAGGAGGCCTTCCCAGACTGAGCCCCTTCCTTCCTCTCCCCCTCGTCTCCCTCTCCATCCCCCCATCTTACCTCCTTCCTTTCCCCACAGCACCTGTATATATGTATATATGTTTGTACACATTTATTACTCTATTTATTTATTTTACTTGTACATATCTATTCTATTCATTTTATTTTGTTAGTATGTTTGATTTTGTTCTCTGTCTCCCCCTTCTAGACTGTGAGCCCACTGTTGGGTAGGGACTGTCTCTATATGTTGCCAACTTGTACTTCCCAAGCACTTGGTACAGTGCTCTGCACACAGTAAGCACTCAATAAATATGATTGATTGATTGATTGATTGCCAACTTGTACTTCCCAAGCACTTAGTCCAGTGCTCTGCACACAGTAAGCGCTCAATAAATGCAACAATGAATGAATGAATGATTATCATTATTATTATTAGTTGCCAATCTCTGCCACTTGGATTTAGTCTTTGCCTCATAGAAGCCACCCATTTGTATTGTCATGTTGGCTTTCTGTGACTGTTGTTTTATATGCCTGCTACAGTCTCCAAAGCCGTCCTCCCACGCCTCCGTTTCTTCTGTTAGTCGTGTTTTTGGTTGCCTAGTTTCAGCTGGCAGCACAAACTGCTGCCTGGAGATTCTGTTCCCCACTGAGGCACGGCTTGGTGGAGTTGGGTGCAATCAGCCAATTAATAGATGAGCTCTTACTGTGTGCAGAGCACTGTACTAAGCACTTGAAAGAGTATAATACGATAGAGTTTGTTACTTGCGCGACTGAGCCCCCTCCTTCCTCTCCCCCTCGTCCCCCTCTCCATCCCCCTGTCTTACCTCCTTCCCTTCCCCACAGCACCTGTATATATGTATATATCTTTGTGCATATTTATTACTCTATTTATTTATTTATTTATTTTACTTGTACATATCTATTCTATTTTATTTTATTTTGTTAGTATGTTTTGCTTTGCTGTCTGTCTCCCCCTTCTAGACTGTGAGCCCACTGTTGGGTAGGGACTGTCTCTCTATGTTGCCAACTTGTACTTCCCAAGTGCTTAGCACAGTGCTCTGCACACAGTAAGTGCTCAATAAATATGATTGACTGATTGATTGAGCTTCAAGCTGAGCTCTGAGCATTGCTCCTCACTGAGGGCTGCCAAAGAGCTATAGAAAGCTGGAGTTTGATGCCACAATAGGATCAACTCTGTTTAACAGCAGGGATATTCATTCCATCGTATTTATTTAGCGCTTACTGTGTGCAGAGCACTGTACTAAGCTCTTGGGAGAGTATAATACAACAGTAAACAGGCACTTTCCCTGCCCACGATGAGCTTACAGTCTAGAGGATGTGGAAACCACAGGGTATAGTCCAGGAATTTGTAACCTTATAGTGGGCAGAGAATTTGTCCGTTATTTTGTTATATTGTACTCTCTCAAGCGCTTAGTACAGTGTCCTGCACACAGTAAGCATTCAACAAATACAATCGATCGATTGATTAATTGATTCGGTGTTCTAACTCCTTGTGAGCCAGCGACTGGGGAGTTCAATTCAGTGATTCATTCATTCAGTCGTATTTATTGAGCGCTTACTGTGTGCAGAGCACTGTACTAAGCGCTTGGGAAGTCCAAATCGGCAACATATAGAGACGGTCCCTACCCAACAACAGGCTCACAGTCTAGAGGGGGACCTTCAGCTCTAAGAAAAAGTGTTGCCTGTTATGATAATGGTATTTGTTAAGTGCTTACTACGTGCCAAGCACTGTCCTAAGCGCTGAACAGCGCCCAGTGGAAAGAGCATGGGTTTTGGAGTAAAGAGTCCTGTATTCTAATCCATTTTGTCATTTTCCTGCTGTATGACTTTGGGCATTTTTGTGCCTCAATTTCCTAATCTGTAAAAATGGGGATTAAATACTTATTCGCGACCCTGTTAGGCTGAGGCCCTAATGGAAAAAGTATCGTGTCCGACCTGATTGGAAATCAATCAGTGATTCTTACTGAATGCTTACTTTGTGCAGAGTATTGTACTAAGCACTTGGGAGAATAGAATACAATACAGTATTCTAGACGCGGCCAACTCGCCAAGGGTTTACAGTCTAGAAGGGGAGGCAGACATCAATCAGTCACTCAATTGATGGTATTTAGGTATTTAGGTACTATTACTTTCTATTCATTCATTCATTCATTCAATCGTATTTATTGAGCGCTTACTGTGTGCAGGGCACCGTACTAAGCACTTGGGAAGTCCAAGTTGGCAACATATAGAGACGGTCCCTACCCAACAGCGGGCTCACAGTCTAGAAGGGGAAGACAGACAACAAAACAAAACATATTAACAAAGTAAAATAAATAGAATAAATGTGTACAAGTAAAATAAATAGAGTAATAAACATGTACAAACATATATACAGGTGCGGTAGGGAGGGGAAGGAGGTAAGGTGTCTGCTGTGTGACCTTGGGCAAGTCACTTCACTACTCTGGTCCTCAGTTCCTTCATCTGAAAAATGGGGATGAAGACTGTGAGCCCCACGTGGGACAACCTGATTACCCTGCATCTACCTCAGTGCTTAGAAAAGTGCTTGGCACATAATAAGAGCTTAACAAATTACCATCATCATGTAGAGAGAAGGAAGAGTGAGTGCAGAGCACTATACTAAGTGTTTAGGAGAGTACAATACAACAGAATCAAAAGAATCATCTCCCCCTCTAGACTGTGAGCTCGTTGTGGGCTGGGAATCATCATCAATCGTATTTATTGAGCGCTTACTGTGTGCAGAGCACTGTACTAAGCACTTGGGAAGTACAAGTTGGCAACATATAGAGACAGTCCCTACCCAACAGTGGGCTCACAGTCTAAAAGGGGGAGACAGAGAACAAAACCAAACATACTAACAAAATAAAATAAATAGACTAGCTACGTACAAGTAAAATAAATAGAGTAATGTGTTTGATGTTATATTGTACTCTCCCAAGCACTTAGTATAGTGCTTTGCACACAGTAAGTGCTCAATAAATATGATTTTAAAAAAATCAGTAGATGTCCCCTGCTCATATAGAGCTAATGGTCTAGAGGGGGAGATGGACACTACTATGAATAAATAAGTAATTTATAACACACAATTTAAAGATATGCACATAAGTGTTGTGGACTTGGAGGTGAGCAGAATATCAAATTGTCCAAGAGTCACAGATCCAAATGAATAGATGACATGGAAGGGAGAGTGAGTCAGGGAAAAGAGGAAAAGGGAAGACCTCTTGGAGAAGACATGACCTTAATAATGCTTTGAAGGTGGAGAAAGTGGTGGTTTGGGAAATATGGAGGGGGAGGCTAGACCAGGGGGAAGACGTGGGAATGGGGGTGGTGATGAGATAGACGAGATCAGGGCCCAGTAAATAAGCCGGCGCTAGAGAAGTGGGGTGTATGGGCTGAGCTCAGTGAGGTGAGGTAGAATGGGGCAAGCTGATGGAGTGCTTTAAAGCCGATGGAAAGAATTTTCTGTTCGATTGGAAGGTGGATGATCAACCACTGGAGGTTCTTGAAGAGTGGGGAGACATGGATTGGAGATTTTTGTTGATAAATGGGATAAAAGATAAATGGATTGGAGTTGGGAAAGAGAGGAGGCCAGAAGGTCAGTGAGGGAGCAGAGGCAGCAGTCAAGGCAGAATAGAAGTGCATGGATCACCATGGTGACAGTTTAGATGGAGGGGAAATGGTGCATTTTAGCATTTTTGTACAGGTATAATTGACAGGATTTGGTGACATTGAATATGTGGGTGGATGAGAGAGGTAAATAGAGGGTAACACCAATGTTACCCCCTCTCAGTGTCACACCTGGAGAGTTTCCAGTCCTCTACCAGTCTCAGCTACGGGAGGGAGAGTCAAGCAGAAGCCTGGGCAGTGGCAAGCGAGTGGAAGACAATCTGCTACAAGTCAAAATTCACCCGTGCTGGGCAGCAGCAGCATGGGAGAGAGTCGAGGGCCGAGACTCGGTTTTACTGCACAGAAGGTGGCAATGGTAAGCCATTTCCATGTTTTTACCAAGAACACTCTACGGATACGCTACCAGCACGATTGCAGGTGGAGAGCAGGGCATTTGGGGAGAGATGTGATGGAGAGTGGGGCGTTCTGGAAGAGATGTGTCTGTAGCGTCACTATGGGTCGGGAACGACTCGACGGCATAAGACAAGACCAAGGTTACAGACTTGTGGGACAGGGAGGATAGTGATGTTGTCTACAGTGATGGGAAAGACAGCGGGAGGGCAGTGTTTGACTTCAGTTTCGGGCACGTTTAATTTGAGGTGTCAGTGGGACATTCAAGTAGAGATGTCTCGAAGGCGGGAGGAGGTGTGAAATTGGAGAGAGGGAGAGAGATCAGGGCTGGAGATGTAGATTTGGGTATCAACCGCATGGAGCTGGTAGTTGAAGCCATGGAAGTGAATGAGTTCACCAGGGGAGTGGGCATAGATGGAGAATAGAAGGGGACTCAGAACTGAACCTTGAGCGATCCCTTACAGACATTAAAATAAGTTGCAGATAGGGGAAGCAGCAGAGTATAAGAATACGTAATAATAATAATAGCATTTATTAAGCTCTTACTATGTGCAGAGCACTGTTCTAATCACTGGGGAGGTTACAAGGCAATCAGGTTGTCCCTCATGGGGCTCACAGTCTTAATCCCCATTTTACAGATGAGGTAAGGGAGGCCCAGAGAAGTGAAATGACTTGCCCAAAGTCACACAGCTAAGTGGCAGAGCTGGGATTTGAACCCATGACCTCTGACTCCAAAGCCCGGGCTCTTTCCACTGAGCCATGCAGTATTGGGGTGAAGTGAGTTTACAAGTGCTTAGTGGGTAAGCTGATTGCGGACAGGGAATGTGTCTACCAACTCTGTTATATTGCTATTTTGTACTCTCCCAATTGGTTAGTACAGTGCTCAGCACACAGTAAACTCTTAATGAATGTAATAATGATGGCATTTATTAAGTGCTTACTATATGCAAAGCACTGTTCTAAGTGCTGGATAATAATGGCATTTATTAAGCGCTTACTATGTGCAAAGCACTGTTCTAAGCACTGGGGAGGTTACAAGGTAATCAGGGTGTCCCACGGGGGGCTCACAGTCTTTAATCCCCATTTTACAGATGAGGTAACTGAGGCATAGAAAAGTGAAGTGACTTGCCCAAAAGTCACACAGCTGACAATTGGCAGAGTGGGGATTTGAACCCATGACCTCTGACTCCAAAGCCCGGGCTCTTTCCACTGAGCCACGCTGCTTCTCTACGAGTGAATGATCGAGAAGCAGCCTGGCCTGGAAGTCCAAAGGACCTGGATTCTAATCCCAGCTCCACCACCTGTCTGCCGTGTGACCTTGGGCAAATTATTTCACTTCTCTGTGCCTCAGTTCCCTCATCTGTAAAATGGGCATTAAGACTGTGAGCCCAATGTGGGACAGCGACCCCGTCCAATCTGATTTGCTTGTATCTACACCAGTACTTAGTACAGTGCCTGCAACATAGTAAATGCTTAACAGATACCACAATCATTATTATCATTATTATTATTATTACTATTATTAATTGATTGTATATACCCAAGTGCATTGGCAATGCAGAAGGGAGGGAGAATAGGGTGAGGAGATAAGAGGCTAACCAAGGAAGACTTCCTGGAGGAGATGATAATTTAGTCAAGCTTTGAAGAGGGGAAGGGAAAGAACTTAAAAAATACTATGATGATGCTGATGCTGATGATGCTGATGAATATAATAATAATAATTATTATTATTGAGAAGCAGCGTGGTCTACTGGAAAAGCATGGGCCTGGAATTCAGAAGGGCCTGGGTTCTAATTCCAACTCCACCACTTGTCTGCTGCATGACCTTGGGCAAGTCACTTCACTTCTCTGTGCCTCAGTTACCTCATCTGTAAGATGAGAATTAAGACTGCGAGCTCCATGTGCGACATGGACTGTGTCCAACCTGATTACCTCGAATCTACCCCAGCAGTTAGTACAGAGTACTAACAGAGTAACAGAGTACACAGTACTGCCTGAGCACATAGTGCTCAGTGAAAAGCGCATGGGCTTGGGATTCAGAGGTCATGGGTTTTAATCCCGGCTCTGCCATATAATAATAATAATAATAATAGCATTTATTAAGCACTTACTATGTGCAAAGCACTGTTCTAAGTGCTGGGGAAGTTACAAGGTGATCAGGTTGTCCCACGCGGGGCTCACAGTTTTAATCCCCATTTTTACAGATGAGGTAACAGGCCCAGAGAACTGAAGTGACTTGCCCAAAGTCACATAGCTGACAAGTGGTGGAGCCGGGATTTGAACCCATGACCTCTGACTCCAAAGCCCGGGCTCTTTCCACTGAGCCACGCTGTGTGACCTTGGGCAATTCACTTCACTTCTCGGAGCCTCAGTTACCTCATCTGTAAAATGGGGATTAAGACTGTGAGCCCCATGTGGAACAACCTGATCACCTTGTATCCCCCCCAGTGCTAAAAACAGTGCTTTGCACATAGTAAGCACTTAACAAATGCCATCATTATTATTATTATTATCACTATTACATTGCTTGGCACATTATAAGTAAAGCACTTAAAATTATGATTATCAGCATTATTATTATTATTATTATTATCATTATCATTATTATTATCTATTCCCTCTAGACTGTAAGCTTATTGTGGGCAGGGAATGAATCTGTTTATTGTTGCGCTGTACTCTCCAACGTGCTTAGTACAGTACTTGGCACACCATAAGCACTCAATAAATACGATTGAATGAATGAATCTGAATCCCAGTATTTAGTGAGCCCATTGTTGGATAGGGACCATCTCTATATGTTAATAATAATGATGGGATTTATTAAGCGCTTACTATGTGTAAAGCACTGTTCTGAGCGCTGGGGAGGTTACAAGGTAATCAGATTGTCCCACAGGGGGCTCCCAGTCTTAATCCCCGTTTTACAGATGAGGTAACTGAGGCTCAGAGAAGTGAAGTGACTTGCCCAAGGTCACACAGCGTACATGTGGCAGAGTCGGAATTCGAACCCATGTCCTCTGACTCCAAAGCCCGGACTCTTTCCACTGAGCCACGCTGTGTGACCTTGGGTAAGTCACTTCACTTCTCTGAGCCTCAGTTACCTCATCTGTAAAATGGGGATTAAGACTGTGAGCCCCATTTGGCGCTGAGTAGCGAAGCTCAGTGAAAAGCGCATGGGTTTGGGAGTCAGAGGTCATGGGTTCTAATCCTGGCTCTGCCACATAATAATAATAATAATAATAATGATAATGGCATTCATTAAGCACTTACTATGTACAAAGCACTGTTCTAAACGCTGGGGAAGTTACAAGGTGATCAGATTGTCCCACGTGGGGCTCACAGTCTTAATCCCCGTTTTACAAATGAGGTAACAGGCCCAGAGAAGTGAAGCGACTTGCCCAGAGTCACCCAGCTGACAATTGGCGGAGCCGGGATCGGAACCCCTGACCTCTGACTCCAAAGCCCGGGCTCTTTCCATTGAGCCACGCTGCCTCTCACTCAGTACTCTTCCTAAACTAAATCCCCACCTTGGAGAATGTCCGCATCCACTGCCAAGCCCCGCCTAAGAAACATTTTCTGTGTACGTGCCCGTCAATTCTGTCCCCGAGAAGGAGCTTCTTCCAGCTTTTCATGCTA
This sequence comes from Tachyglossus aculeatus, assembly GCF_015852505.1. Taxonomy (NCBI): domain Eukaryota; kingdom Metazoa; phylum Chordata; class Mammalia; order Monotremata; family Tachyglossidae; genus Tachyglossus; species Tachyglossus aculeatus. The sequence goes on from NC_052066.1 coordinate 66,846,606, forward strand.
AATCAGTTCGCCGCCCACCAAGTCTCTTTCCTGGTCTTGCCAACCCCATGTCCCAGTAGCCATTTGTTCCAACGATTTTGACACCCATCGTGTCTCTGTATGTCATAGGGACGGTCATAGGGACCGTCTCTATATGTTGCCGACTTGTACTTCCCAAGCGCTTAGTACAGTGCTCTGCACACAGTAAGCGCTCAATAAATACGATTGAATGAATGAATGAATCCTTCCAGCCTCTGCTCAGCCCTCTCCCCCGCCAGGGATGTGTTTCTGACTGCCTGCAGCCAAGAGACCATCTGGAGGCTGAATTCAATTTATTCCTCCTCAGTCTTTTTACCTCTCGCCGGCACTATGAATGACTAAATGCTAAAATATCTTCATACTGCAGTACATCTTTCTATAACTTTTTTTAGTCTTTGTCTCCCCAGCTAGAATGTCAGCAGCCCGAGGGCAGGGATCAGATCTTCTTATTTTAGGGTAGCCTCCCAAGAGCTCAGCGCAGCGGCAGCGTGGTGAAGTGGATAGACCTGAGGCCTGGGAAAGGCACGGGTTCTAATCCCAGCTCTGCCGCTTGCCTTCTGAGCGACCTTGGGCAAGTCACTTCACTTCTGCGGGCCTCAGTTACCTCATCTGGAAATTGGAGATTGAGACTGTGAGCCCCTTATGGGACAGGGCTAATCAAGTGCTTAATACAGTGCTCTGCACACAGTAAGCGCTCAATAAAGCTTCTCTTCTTACATGAGAAGCAGCGTGGCTCAGTGGAAAGAGCCCGGGCTTTGGAGTCAGAGGTCAGGGGTTCGAATCCCAGCTCCACCAGTTGTCAGCTGTGTGACTTTGGGCAAGTCACTTCACTTCTCTGGGCCTCAGTTACCTCATCTGGAAAATGGGGATTAAGACTGTGAGCCCCCCGTGGGACAACCTGATCACCTTGTAACCTCCCCAGCACTTAGAACAGTGCTTGGCACATAGTAAGCGCTTAATAAATCCCATCATTATTATTATTATTATTATTAAATACGATTGATTGACTGATTGACAGGGATTGTGTCCAACTCGACTGGCTTGTATCCACCCCAGTGCTTAGTACAGTCCCTGGCATTTATCAAGCACTTAACAAACATCATCATTACTACAGTGCTCTGCACACAGTGGGCACTCACTGTGCCTCAGGTGAGATCCATAGGTCGATTTCCAGAGAAGCAGCGTGGCTCAGTGGAAAGAGCCCGGGCTTGGGAGTCGGAGGTTGTGGGTTCTAATCCCGGCTCCACCACATGTCTGCTGCATGACCGTGGGCAAGTCACTTCACTTCTCTGAGCCTCAGTTACCTCATCTGTAAAATGGGGATGAAGACTGTGAGCCCCATGTGGGACAACCTGATCACGTTGTATCTCCCCCAGTGCTTAGAACAGTGCTTTGCACATTGTAAGTGCTTAACAAATGCCATCATTATTATTATTATTATTATTATTATTTCCTCTAACTTGCTGCCAAGTCCTTACCCACATCTTCTCTCTGACCTGAAATTTCCTTCCATTTCAAATCCAAAAGACCACCATTCTCCCCACCTTCATAGACTTATTAAAATCCCATCTCCTCCAAGAAGTTTTTCTCCAACTAAGCCCTCATTTCCCCCACTCCTCCTCCCTCTTGCATCACATTGTACTTGGATCTGTACACTTTAAGCACTTCAATTCATTGATTCATTCAATCATATTTCATTCTTTCAATCATATTTATTGAGCGTTTCCTGTGTGCAGAGCACTGTACTAAGCGCTTGGAAAAGACAATTCGGCAACAAAGAGAGACAATCCCTGCCCACAACGGGCTCACAGTCTACTCATCGCACCTTTAGCCCCACAGCACTTCTGTTCATATCCGTAATTTCATTTTTTTGTCTGTCTCCCCCTCAAGACTGTAAATTCCTTGCGGACAGGGAATGTATCTGCCCATTCTGTTGTATTGTAATCTCCGATTCATGCATTCATTCATTCAGTCGTATTTATTATGCACTTACTGTGTGCAGAGTACTGTACGAAGCGCTTGGGAAGTACAACTTGGTGACATATAGAGACGGTCCCTACCCAACAACGGGTTCACAGTCTAGAAGGGGGAGACAGACAACAAAACAAAACACGTGGACAGGTGTCATCAGAATAAATAGAATTAAAGCTAAATGCACATCATTGACAAATTAAATAGAATAGTAAATATGTACAAGTAAAATTAATAGAGTAATAAATCTGTACAAACATATATACAGGTGCTGTGGGGAGGGGAAAGAGGTAGGGCGGGGGGATGGGGAGGAGGAGAGGAAAAAGGGGGCTCAGTGTGGGAAGGCTTCTCGGAGGAGGTGAGCTCTCAGTAGGGCTTTGAAGGGAGGAAAAGAGCTAGCTCGGCAGATGTGCGGAGGGAGGCTATTCCAGGCCTGGGGAGGATGTGGGCTGGGGGTCGATGGTGGGACAGGTGAGAATGAGGCCCGGTGAGGAGATTAGCGATGGCAGAGGAGCGGAGGGTGCGGGCTGGGCTGGAGAAGGAGAATAGGGAGGTGAGGTAGGAGAGGGTGAGGTGATGGACAGCCTTGAAGCCAAGAGTGAGGAGTTTTTGCTTGATGCCTAAGTTGATACAACTCTGTTGTACCTACCCCGGTGATTAGTACAGTGCTCTATGGACAGACAGCACTTTTTTTATAATGGTATTTGTTAAGCTCTTACTCTGTGCCAGGAACTGTGCTAAGCACTAGGGTAGATACAAGCTAATCAAATTGGACGCAGTCCCTGTCCCACGTGGGGCTCACAGTCTTAGTCCCCATTTTACCGACGAGGTAACTGAGGTCCAGAAATGTTAGGTGACTTGCCCAAGATCTCACAGAGCGGACAAGCGGCGGAGATGGGATCAGAACTCCGATCCTTCGTAATAAATGTTATTGATTGATTGATTGAGTTAGCTATCCCAAAATGACCACATCAGTGATGATGGCTTAAAGTCTAGACAGGGAAACAGACATTGCTCATCATGGGCCGGGAATGTGTCTGTTTATTGTTGTATTGTACTTTCCCAAGCACTTAGTACAGTGCTCTGCACACAGTAAGTGCTCAATAAATACGATTGAATGAATGAATATAAATAAATAAATTACAGTGCTGTGGGGGCCTGGACAGGGGATGAATAAAGGGAGCAAGTCAGGGCGATGCAGAAGGGAGTGGGAGAAGAGGAAAGGGGGGCTTATTCAGGGAAGGCCTCTTAGACGAGATGTGCCTTCAATAAGGCTTTGAAGGTGGGAAGAGTCATTGTCAGATTTGAGGTGGGAGAATGCTATCTTCAGATAATTCCTGCTCCATCTCTTTCTCCTCTCACCTTCTGTGATCCAACTTTCCAACATTAATCAATCAATCAATCGATACGTTGTAATTATTGTCACTTACTGTACACAGAGGACTGTACTAAACACTAGGGAGGGTATGCTCTAACAGATTGGTAGACATGTTTCCTGTCATTGCTCCTGTGGGCTTCACATCTCCCTTCTCTGGTCTCAGTTTCCCTTACTTGCAGGGACTGTGTTTGTTGTTGGATCGTACCCTCCCAAATGCTTAGTACAGTGCTCTGCACACAGTAAGAACTCAACAAATACAATTGAATGAATGAATTAATCTAGACTTAAAGTTTGTTGTGGGTGGGGAACGTTTTCTATGAACTGTGTTATATTGTACTCTCCCAAGGGCTAAGTACAGTGCTCTGCACATAGGAAGCACTCAAAAAACATGATTAATGGATTGATTGAGTGATTAATTTCACTTCTCCCACTTCCTTTCAGATGTCAGTTTTCCTCTCTCTCTGGGCAGCCTAACTGCAATTCCAGCCTTCGCCAAATTGTCTTTGCAGGGGCCTGTCCGGGGCCTGGGGGCTTTCTGCACATATGCTTGGTACACGGAGTCCCAGAAACACTGTTACGGTGAAATCACTGAATCCGACTCGACCTTTACAACTTTGCTAAAATCCGCCCTTTTCTCTCCAGCCAAACTGCCACTGTGTTAATCTAATCACTTCTCCTATCCTGCCTCGATGACTCTATCAGCCTCCTTTCTGACCTCCCAGCCTCCTGTCTCTCCCCACTCCAGTCCATACCTCACTCTGCTGCCGGGATCATTTTTCCACAGAAACCGTTCAGGCCATGTTTCCCCGCTCCTCAAGAACCTCCAGTGGTTGCCCATTCAACTCCACATCAAACAGAAACTCCTCATCATTGGCTTTATAATAATAATAATAATGGTATTTGTTAAGCACTTACTATGTGCCAGGCACTGTACTAAGCGCTGGGGTGGATACAAGCAAATTGGCTTGGACGCAGTCCCAGTCCCACGTGCGGCTCACGGTCTCAATCCCCATTTTGCAGATGACGTAACTGAGGCACAGAAAAGTTAAGTGACTTGCCCAAGGTCACCCAGCAGACAAGTGGCGGAGCCTGGATTAGAACCCATGACCTTTTGACTCCCGGGCCCGAGGTCCATCCACCACGTGATGCTGCTTCATGCCGCTTTAAGGCAGTCCATCACCTTGCCCCCTCCTACCTCACCTCCCTACTCTTCTTCTATAGGAAGAGAAGCAGCATGGCTCAGTGGAAAGAGCCCGGGCTTTGGAGTTAGAGGTCATGGGTTCGAATCCCGGGTCCACCACATGTCTGCTGTGTGACCTTGGGAAAGTCACTTAACTTCTCTGAGCCTGTTACCTCATCTGTAAAATGGGGATTGACTGTGAGCCCCACAAGGGACAACCTGATCACCTTGTATCCCCTGCAGAGCTTAGAACAGTGCTTTGCACTTAGTAAGTGCTTAACAAATGCCATTATTATTATTATTATTTATTATTACAACCCAGTCTGCGCACGTCATTCCTCGAATGCTAACTGCATCTCAATCTCATTCATCTCACCGCAGACCTCTTGCCCACTTCCTGCCTCTGGCCTGGGAATGCCTTCCCTCCTCAAATCCAACAGACTATCACTCTCCCCACCTTTACAACCTTATTAAAGGCTCATCTCCTCCAAACCGCCTTCCCCCACTAATCCCTCTTTTCCCCGTCTTCAATTCCCTTCAGCATCGCCCTGACTTGCTCCCTTCCCCCCCTCCCAGCCCCACAGCACTTATGTACATAGCTGTAATTTACTGATTTATATTAATGTCTGTCTCCCCCTCTAGACTGTAAGCTCTTTGTGGGCAGGGAATATATGTTATACTGTTATATTGTGCTCTCCCATTAATAATAATAATAATGATGATGGCATTTATTAAGCGCTTACTATGTGCAAAGCACTGTTCTAAGCGCTGGGGAGGTTACAAGGTGATCAGGTTGTCCCATGGGGGGCTCACGGTCTTTAATCCCCATTTTACCGATGAGGTAACTGAGGCCCAGAAAAGTGAAGTGACTTGCCCAAAGTTACACAGCTGACAATTGGCGGAGCGGGGATTTGAACCCATGACCTCTGACTCCAAAGCCCGGGCTCTTTCCACGGAGCCACGCTGCTTCCCTAACTGCTTAGTACAGTGTTCTGCACACAATAAGCGCTCAATCAATATGACTGACCAACTGACCAACTGACTCCGGCACTAAAAATCCTTTAGGTCAGAAGGCCGTGCATGGTTCAGAGGAAAGAGCCCGGACTTGAGAGTCAGAGGACATGGGTTCTAATCCTGGCTCCGCAGCTTGTCAGCTGTGTGACTTTGGGCAAGTCACTTCACTTCTCTGGGTCTCAGTTACCTCATCTGGAAAATGGGGATTAAGACTGTGAGCCCCACGTGGGACAACCTGATCACCTTATATCCCCCAGCACTTAGAACAGTGCTTGGCACATATTAAGCACCTAACAAATGCCATCATTACTATTATTATTACCACAGAACCTGCGGTTTTTACCCCAAACCTCCCAGTGGCAAGTTACAGCCGTCCACCATCTAGAAACAAATCACCAAAGAAGCCTGAACCCCCGGTCTACCCATAAAGGAAGGTTTAATGACCTGAAAATAAGCACAATTTGGAGGCTAGCCCTAAGCAAATACGACTTTGGCACCTTTCTCACCAGGAGATAAATCTTTTCTTCCATAAAGCCTGGAAGTGGTAAACTGCTGCACACTTCTGTTGCAATTTCTGATGTTTTCTGTGCTTGGTTATGAAGCACCCTAATAGGCCTACTTATTTTAATATAAGGATATGGGAAATATCTGGAAGGCCGTGATATTAATGCATAATCTCATTTAATTCGGCAGATGGTATGGAGAATTAGACACCTATTTTGTCAACTATTTAAGTCAGGTGTTCAAAAAATGATTAAAGAGAGGAATAGGAGGACCTAGATTTGAAACTCAACTCGAGGCCTATTGCGAGAGATTCAACCTTCTTATTATCTTTCAAGATGTGAATAATTTATCCCACTTTATCCCTCATAAGTACTGTTAAGGATTACTCTCCAGTTTATTTGTGGACCATATTAACCCCTTACCTGATTAGAATCCACAGTGTTTCTGTTCCCTTTTCTGGGTCTAGAGCTCTGACTCACCAAGCACAAAAAGGAACACACTCAGCTTCTTAACAATCAAGCAAGCCATCAGTGGTATTTATTTAGCGCTTACTCTGTGCACAGCAGTGTACTCGGCAAATCCACCTTTGGAGATCTCTATTGGTTCACATTTCCTAATCCTTTAGCCTCCAATCAAAATCCCTAAAGAGAAAGAAATGCTAGAAATTTTTAAATAAAGGGCTACTCGCCCCTCCCACACCTGCCCTGCTGTCTTTTTTTTTTTTTTTGAATGGTATTAAGCACTTACTATGTGTCTGGCACTGTGCTAAGCATGGGGTAGGTACAAAATAATAAGGTTAGGCATGGTCCCTGTCTCATTTGGGGTTCAGAGTTTTAATCTCCATTGTATAGATGAAGTAACTGAGGCACAGAGAAGTTAGGTGACTTGCCCAAGGTCACACAGCAGGTAAGTGGCGGAGCCGGGATTGAAACGCAGGTCCTCCCATTCCCAGGCCTGTTCTCTGCCCATGAAGCCATGTTGGTTCTCCTGAGAGTCCAACTATGGGGCTCGCTTCTTGAGGTTGCCAACGGCTTGTTCGTTGCCCTTTAAAAGGGTCGCTATGAGAAGCAGCGTGGCTTAGTGGAAAGATCCCGGGCTTGGGAGTCAGAAGACGTGGGTTCTAATCCTGCTCCGCCACTTATCTGCTGTGTGACCATGGGCAAGCCACTTAACTTCTCTGTGCCTCAGTTCCCTCATCTGTAAAATGGGGATTAAGACTGTGAGCCCACGTGGGACAACACGATTACCTTGTATCTATGCCACCGCTTAGAACAGTGCTTGGCACATAGCAAGCGCTTAACAAATACCAACATTATGTAGGATAACCTGATTACCTTGTATCTCCCCCAGCTCTTAGAACAGTGCTTGGCACGTAGTAAGCGCTTATGGCTTCCCCTACCTCAAATTCATTTTGATGTTGGTCTCCCCCGCATCACCGGAAGCTTTCCAAAGGCAGGGATCTCGTCTGCTAACTCTGTCGGCCTCACCGAGTGCTTAATACAGTGCCCTGCACACTGTAAGCACTGCAAAAATGCCACCAATCAAATGACAAACTGTCATCCCACCAGACTCCCTAAACTGCAGTGGGGTGGGAGGTCATTATTTTTATTATGAGGGCTGGGATGTACACATTTATTACTCTATTTATTTATTTTACTTGTACATATCTATTCTATTTATTTTATTTTGTTACTATGTTTGGTTTTGTTCTCTGTCTCCCCCTTTTAGACTGTGAGCCCACTGTTCAGTAGTGACTGTCTCTATATGTTGCCAACTTGTACTTCCCAAGCACTTAATACAGTGCTCTGCACACAGTAAGCGCTCAATAAATACGATTGATTGATTGTAAGCACTGCAAAAATGCCACTGATCAAATGACAAACTGTCATCCCACCAGACTCCCTAAACTGCAGTGGGGTGGGAGGTCATTATTTTTATTATGAGGGCTGGGATGCCAATATTTGACTTCTGTTGGGTGAGGGGGTGCTCAGAAAATGTGGGTGAGGATGATGATGGTGGGGGTGATGTTGAAGATGATGTCCTTTGGGGCCTCTCTGGCCTCCCTTGAGTTAGAAAGTGCATTAGACACTTGTGTCAGAGTTGACCTTCTGAGGGGCGGCTCTGGGTGGCAGAAGGGCAGGAGAGGTTAAAAACTTGCAAGTGTGCAGGCTGAGTCCAAAATAATAATAATAATAATAATAATGGCATTTGTTAAGCACTTACTATGTGTAGAGCACTGTTCTAAGCGCTGGGGGGAGATACAAGGTGATCAAGTTGTCCCACGTGGGGCTCACAGTCTTAATCCCCATTTTACAGATGAGGTAACTGAGGCTCAGAGAAGTGAAGGGACTTGCCCAAGGTCACACAGCAGACATGTGGCAGAGCTAGGATTCGAACCCATGACCTCTGGCTCCAAAGCCCGTGCTCTTTCCACTGAGAGCAGACCATAAACTCGTCATGGGCAGCGAGCATGTCACCCAACTCTGTTGAATTGTACTCTCCTAGGCGCTTTATACAGTGCTCCCCACGCATGAAGCACTCAATAAATACCACTGACGATGATGAACAGGGTGATGCTAGAGTCAGAGAGTCACGGGTTCTAATTCCGGCTCCGCCACTTGTCGGCTGTGTGACTTTGGGCAAGTCACTTAACTTCTCTGAGCCTCAGTTCCCTCATCTGTAAAATGGGGATGCAGACTGTGAGCCCCACATGGGACAGCCTGATCACCTTGTATCCCCGCAGCGCTTAGATTAGTGCTTTGCACATAGTAAGCGCTTAACAAATGCCATCATTATTATTAAGTGAACTGACTTGTCCAAGGTCACACAACAGACAAATGTCAAGGCGTGATTAGAACCCATGACCCATCCCCTCTAGAGTGTAAGCTTATTGTGGGTAGGGAGTGTGTCTGTTTATTGTTTATCAGGAGAAGCAGCGTGGCTCAGTGGAAAGAGCCCGGGCTTTGGAGTCAGAGGTCATGGGTTCAAACTCCGGCTACACCAATTGTCAGCTGTGTGACTTTGGGCAAGTCACTTAGCTTCTCTGTGCCTCAGTTACCTCATCTGTAAAATGGGGATTAAAGCTGTGAGCCCTCCGTGGGGCAACCTGATCACCTTGTAACCTCCCTAGCGCTTAGAACAGTGCTCTTCACATAGTAAGCGCTTAACAAATACATCATCATCATTATTATTATTATTGTTGCTGCATTTTGCCCTCCCAAGTGCTTAGTACAGTGCTCTGTGCACTATAAGCACTCTATAAATACGACTGAATGAATCAAATGCATGACCTTCTCACTCCCAGGCTTGGGCTTTAACCTCCACACTACAACCCCCAAATCAAGTCCTACCTCTGCAACTCACAGGCACACACGTGTGTGCAAACACACACCCAAAAAGCACACACTTCCACCAGCCTCAGCCTGGTCTGGCCCTGGCCAAGGTTCCGTGACGATTTGGAGCATTTTGCTCTTATGAAACATTATTCAGGCATATGCAATCAGTGGTATTTGCTGAGCGCTTACTAAATGCAGACCACTCATTCATTCAATCATATTCATTGAGCGTTTACTGTGCGCAGAGCACTGTACTAAGTGCTTATAATGGTATTTGTTAAGCACTTACTATGTGCCAGGCACTGTTCTAAGCGCTGGGGTAGAGACAAGCTAATCAGGTTGGACATAGCTCCTGTCCCACGGGGGGCTCACAGTCTTAATCCCCGTTTTACAGGTGAGGTAACTGAGGCACAGAGAAGCTAAGTGACTTGCCCAAGGTCACACAGCAGACAAGTGGCGGAGTCGGGATTAGAACCCAGGTCCTTCTGACTCCCAAGCCCAGGCTCTATCCACAACTGTACTAAGCACTAGGGAGAGTACAACGCAACAGAACTAGCCGACCCGTCCCCTGCCCGTAACGAGTTTACAGTCATCTTTCAAGATGAAATGATAATCCTGTTCTTTTCGATGGCCAACGACTGGCTAATGGCATCTTACCTCCTTCCCTTCCCCACAGCACCTGTATATATGTATATATGTTTGTACATATTTATTACTCTATTTATTTATTTATTTATTTTACTTGTACATATCTATTCTATTTATTTTATTTTGTTAGTATGTTTGGTTTTGTCCTCTGTTTCCCCCTTTTAGACTGTGAGCCCAATGTTGGGTAGGGACTGTCTCTATATGTTGCCAATTTGTACTTCCCAAGTGCTTAGTACAGTGCTCTGCACATAGTAAGCGCTCAATAAATATGATTGATTGATTGATTGATTAATGAGACAACACGGCTCAGTGGAAAGAGCCCGGGCTTTGGAGTCAGAGTTCATGGGTTCAAATCCTGGCTCCGCCAATTGTCAGCTGGGTGACTTTGGGCAAGTCACATCACTTCTCTGGGTCTCAGTTACCTCATCTGGAAAATGGGGATTAAGACTGTGAGCCCCCTGTGGGACAACCTGATCACCTTTTAACCTCCTCAGCACTTAGAACAGTGCTTTGCACATAGTAAGAGCTTAATAAATGCCATCATTATTATTATTATTATAAGTCCCTTCACTTCTCAGTGCCTCAGTGACTTCAAATGTAAAATGGGGATTGAGACTGTGAGCCCCACTTGGGACAGGAATGGTGTCCAACTTTCATTCATTCATTCATTCATATTAATTGAGCGCTTACTGTGTGCAGAGCACGGTACTAAGCACTTGGGAAATACAAGTTGACAACATATAGAGATGGTCCCTACCAAACAGCGGGCTCACAGTCTAGAAGGGGGAGACAGACAACAAAACAAAACGTGGACAGGTGTCAAGTCGTCAGAACAAATAGAAATAAAGCTAGATGCGCATCATTAACAAAATAAATAGAATCATAAGTATGTACAAGTAAAATAAATAGAGTAATAAATCTGTACAAACATATTTGCTTGTATCCACTCCAGCGCTTAGTACAGTGCCTGGACGTAGTAAGCACTTAACAAATACCCCAAGTATTATTTCTGCTTCCTGGAAGTTGGAATTAAGAGGTTGGCCGATCTGGCGCACCAGAGGGAGGGGGGACTTCTTATCAGGTTTGGGAGGAAGAGGAACCCAGGCTTACCACAGGGTCACGTGAGGTTTAGTACTACTACTACTACTACTACTACTACTACTACTACTACTACTACTACTACTACTAATAATAATAATAATAATAATAATAATAATAATTTTGGTATTTGTTAAGCACTTACTATGTGCCAAGCACTGTTCTAAGCGCTGGGGGAGATACAAGGTAATCAGGTTGTCCCACATGGGGCTCACAGTCTTAATCCCCATTTTACAGATGAGGGAACTGAGGCCCAGAGAAGTTAAGTGACTTGCCCAAAGTCACACAGCGGACAGTTGGTGGAGTAAAGATTTGAACCCATGACCTCTGACTCCAAAGCCCGGGCTCCTTCCACTGAGCCACACTGCTTCTCATCTGTAATGGCTCATGGAGAGGGGGATGGGTGGCCGGGGGTCACACTGAGAAGCAGCGTGGCTCAGGGGAAAGAGCCCGGGCTTTGGAGTCAGAGGTCATGGGTTCAAATCTTGACTCCGCCAACTGTCAGCTGTGTGACTTTGGGCACGTCACTTAACTTCCCTGGGCCTCAGTTCCCTCATCTGTAAAATGGGGATGAAGACTGTGAGCCCCCCGTGGGGAACCTGATCACCTTGAAACCTCCCCAGTGCTTAGAACAGTGCTTTGCACATAGTAGGTGCTTAATAAATGCCGTCATTATTATTATCATTATTACAGGACCACAGGAGCTGAAGCGACTCTGTATTAGCTCATGGGGAGGGTTTGTGTGGCCTGAGATCACACTAGCACAACGTGAGAAGCACCAAGCGCTTAGTACAGTGCTCTGCACACAGTAAGCACTCAATAAATACGATTGAATGAATTAAGGCCTTGTAATTAAAGCACAGTCCCGGCAGTCAGAAGGACAGGGGTTCTAATCCCGGCTCAGCTACTTGTCTGCTGTGTGATCTTGGATGAGTCACTTCATGTCTCTGTGCCTCAGTTATCTCATCTATACAAAGGGGATGAAGACTGTGAGCCCCATGTGGAACTGGGACTGTGTCCAACCCGATTTGCTTGGATCCACCCCAGCGCTGAGTTCAGTTCCTGGCACATAGTAAGTGCTTAACAAATACCACAATTATTATTATTATTATTATTATTATTATTATGATTACCGGACCTCAGGCAGCCAAAATGGCTCTGTACTAACTCTTGGGGAGACTTCGTGTGGCCCAAGGTTTGTCTCTACACCTGTCACACTGGAGCGGGGAAAGCAGGAATCCACCTGTGGGAAGTCTCGTTTGTTTTCTTTTTATTTCAAAAAGCAGCATAGCCTAATGGAGAAAACACGGGCCTGAGAGACAGAGAATCTGGATTCCAAACTTGGCTCTGCCGCTTGTCTTCTGTGTGACCTTGGGCAAGTCACTTAACTTCTCTGTGCCTCAGTTTCCTCAACAATGAGGATTAAGAATATGAGTCCCATGTGGGACAGGGACTGTGTCCAAGCTGATAAGGTTGGATCTGGCACATAGTAAGCTCACTGTGGACAGGAAACATGTCTGCTAATTCTGTTGTATTGTACTCTCTCAATCAATCAATCAATCAATCAATCGTATTTATTGAGTGCTTACTGTGTGCAGAGCACTGTACTAAGCGCTTGGGAAGTACAAGTTGGCAACATATAGAGACAGTCCCTACCCAACAGTGGGCTCACAGTCTAAAAGGGGGAGAAAGAGAACAAAACCAAACATAGTAACAAAATAAAATAAATAGAATAGATAGGTACAAGTAAAATAAATAAATAAATAAATATAGTAATAAATATGTACAAACATATATACAGGTGCTGTGGGGAAGGGAAGGAGGTAAGATGAGGGGGATGGAGGGAGGACGAGGGGGAGAGGACGGAAGGGGCTCAGTCTGGGAAGGCCTCCTGGCAGAGGTGAGCTCTGAGTAGGGCCTTGAAGGGAGGAAGAGAGCTAGCTTAGTGCTCTGCACATAGTAAGTGCTCAATAAATACCACTGATTGCCTGAGAATTAAGTAAATAAATAAATAAATAGATCCCCTGGGGCCAGCAGTAATCTGAGGCAGTGGTGACTCTGAGACCCAAGACCACCGGGGCTGCTTGTAGGGGGCAAATATTAGGCTGGATATAACCAGGCAAGGGAGGCGTAACCATGAGAAAAGCCATGCGTGGCAGGGCGGGCACCAAGTCTGGTCAGATTGCATCATAAAATAGTAATATATTAAATATATTATATTATTATTAGATTAGATTATCATAATATTGTTTTAATTATAATAATATAATATTGATTGTATCATGTTAATAATAACAGTGGTATTTATTAGGCGCTTATATGTGCAAAGCACTGTTCTAAGAGCTGGGGAGGATACAAGGTGATCAGGTTGTCCCACTGGGGGCTCAAAGCCTTCACCCCCATTTTCCAGATGAGGTAACTAAGGCACAGAGAAGTGAAGTGACTTGCCCAAAGTCACACAGCTGACAATTGGCGGAGCAGGGATTTGAACCCATGACCTCTGACTCCCGAGCCCGGGCTCTTTCCACTGAGCCACGCTGCTTCTCTATGATTAGGAGGGGGAGGGAGTGCCATGTTGGACCGTAGTTCAACCCCTTCACCTCGGATTTTTAGAACTTGTAGGAGGCCCAGACAACTTCAACGCCTCTTCTGCAAATCACACTCCTGTCGCCGACTCCTGACGAGCACCGGTTGGGACTCAAAGGCCAGGATACTGTTAAACTCAAAACTCACTTCTAGGCCACTCCACTCTTAATAATAATAATAAATAATAATGGCATTTATTAAGCACTTACTATGTGCAAAGCACTGTTCTAAGTGCTGGGGAACTTACAAGGTGATCAGGTTGTCCCACGTGGGGCTCACAGTCTTAATCCCCATTTTACAGATGAGGTACCTGAGGCACAGAGAAGTTAAGTGACTTGCCCAAAGTCACACAGATGACAATTCATAATAATAATAATAATAGTAATAAATGGCATTTGTTAAGCGCTTACTATGTGCAAGCACTGTTCTAATCACTGGGGGGATACAAGGTGATCAGGTTGTCCCATGGGGGCCTCACCGCCTTAATCCCCATTTTACAGATGAGGTAACTGAGGCCCAGAGAATCAATCAATCAATCAATCGTATTTATTGAGCGCTTACTATGTGCAGAGCACTGTACTAAGTGCTTGGGAAGTCCAAGTTGGCAACATATAGAGACAGTCCTTACCCAACGGTGGGCTCACAGTCTAAAAGGGGGAGACAGAGAACAAAGCCAAACATACTAACAAAATAAAATAAATAGAATAGATATGCACGAGTAAAATAAATAAATAAATAGAGTAATAAATATGTACAAACATCTATACATATATACAGGTGCTGTGGGGAAGGGAAGGAGGTAAGATGGCGGGGATGGAGAGGGGGACGGGGGAAGTTAAGTGACTAGCCCAAGGTCACACAGCAGACATGTGGCGGAGCCGGGATTCGAACCCATGACCCATGACCTCTGACTCCAAAGCCCGTGCTCTTTCCACTGAGCCTCGCTGCTACTTATGTTGTCCTCTCCCAAGCGCTTAGTTCAGTGCTCTGCACACAGTAAGCACTCAATAAATACGATCGACTGACTGACTGACTGACTGCCTGCTACTGAGTTCTGTAGTTCCCAAGACAGGCAGGCCACAGGGCAAGGGGCACCTGCCCAGCACCGCCCGGAGGTGAGGCTCCAGACACTTGTTTTCGGTCCCGTCCACTCCCAGTGTGGCCCGGAGTGGGTTGGGATGGGGGAACTGGGGGTCTATCCAAGCCCCGTCAAGTCCAACTCTGTATCAACCCAACCAGGTCCCCTGGTCTGCTGGCAATCCTCAGTCAATCAATCAATCAATCGCATTTATTGAGCGCTTACTGTGTGCACAGCACTGTATTAAGCGCTTGGGAAGTACAGTCCTGGAGAAGCCCTACTCAGAGCTCACCTCCTCCAAGAGGCCTTCCCAGACTGAGCCCCCTTTTTCCTCTCCTCCTCCCCATCGCCCCTCTGCCCTAGCTCCTTCCCCTCCCCACAACACCTGTATGTATGTTTGTACAGATTTATCACTCTATTTATTTTACTTGTACATATCTACCATTCTTTTTATTTTGTTAATGACGTGCATTTAGCTTTAATTCTATTTCTTCTGACGACTTGACACCTGTCCACATGTTTTGTTTTGTTGTCTGTCTCCCCCTTCTAGCCTGTGAGCCCGTTGTTGGGTAGGGACCGTCTTTATATGTCGCCAACTTGTACTTCCCAAGCGCTTAGTCCAGTACTCTGCGCACAGTAGGCGCTCAATAAATACGATTGAATGAATGAATGAATGAAGCTCTAGCCCCCGACACTGAGCAGCACCTTCGGCAACCTGCCGTAGAACTGGTTTCCTGGGCCCAAACCTCCCTCTCCCCCTCCACCCCCTCTCCATCGCCCCCGCCTTACCTCCTTCCCTTCCCCACAGCACCTGTATATATGTATATATGTTTGTACATATTTATTACTCAATTTATTTAATTTGTACATATTTATTCTATTTATTTTCTTTTGTTAATATGTTTTGTTTTGTTGTCTGTCTCCCCCTTCTAGACCGTGAGCCCGCTGTTGGGTAGGGACCGTCTCTATGTATTGCCAAATTGGACTTCCCAAGCACTTAGTACAGTGCTCGGCACACAGTAAGCGCTCAATAAATACGATTGATTGATTGATTGATTGATTGATATCCTTTCTCCCACTCCGAGGCCTTAGCCCCTTTCCGGAGTTCCAAGCACCCCACAGCTTCGGGCCCTTCCACTAGCCTCTCTTGACATGCTGAACGCCTGTGGTCATTGCCTCCATCTCCTCCTCCAGGATGACTGACCCTCTAGCCTGCAGCTCCTGAGGAGTGAGCTCATCGGGAATAGCTTTAGGCTGACAGCACTGGCTTCTCCTCATTCATTCATTCAATCAATCGTATTTATTGAGTGCTTACTGTGTGCAGAGCACTGTACTAAGCGCTTGGGAAGTACAAGTTGGCAACTGATCCACCTGTGTTTCTTTTAGCAATCCCTCCTCTTCACCCCTCCTACTGACCACGACATCCTCCAGCGCTGAATCCCTACTCTTCTGCCCCAGTGATCTCATTTCTTCCCAAGGCTCATTCCATTCTCTCTTTCTCTTTTTTTTATCTCTCTCTCTCTCTCTCACCCAGGCCATGTCATCCCCCTTGCATGCTAAATAATAATAATAATAATAATAATAATAATGGCATTTATTAAGCGCTTACTATGTGCAAAGCACTGTTCTAAGCGCTGGGGAGGTTACAAGGTGATCAGGTTGTCCCTTGGAGGGCTCACAGTCTTCATCCCCATTTTACAGATGAGGGAACGGAGGCCCAGAGAAGTGAAGTGACTTGCCCAAAGTCACACAGCTGACAAGTGTCGGAGCCGGGATTTGAACCCGTGACCTCTGACTCCAAAGCCTGGGCTCTTTCCACTGAGCCACGCTGCTTCCTAAATTTGGCAAAGAAGAAATCCATTAGTGCTCTTCCCAAGTTCCACTCCCTGCCCAACAACTTTTCCGTCTGTTAAGAATCCTCCCCCACATCATCCTAGTCACTTAGCGTGGCTTAGTGGAAAGAGCCCAGGCTTTGGAGTCAGTGGTCATGGGTTCAAATCCCGGCTCCGCCAATTGTCAGCCATGTGGCTTTGGGCAAGTCACTTCACTTCTCTGGGCCTCAGTTACCTCATCTGTAAAATGGGGATTGACTGTGAGCCCCCCCCACCTTGGACAACCTGATCACCTTGTAACCTCCCCAGGGCTTAGAACAGTGTTTTGCACATAGTAAGTGCTTAATAAATGCCATCATTATTATTATTTGGAGTCAGAGGTCATGGGTTCAAATCCCAGTTCCGCCAATTGTCGGCTGTGTGAACTTGGGCAAGTCACTTAATCAATCAATCAATCAATCAATCGTATTTATTGAGCGCTTACTATGTGCAGAGCACTGTACTAAGCGCTTGGGAAGTACAAATTGGCATCACATAGAGACAGTCCCTACCCGATAGTGGGCTCACAGTCTAAAAGGGGGAGACAGAGAACAGAACCAAACATACCAACAAAATAAAATAAGTAGGATAGAAATGTACAAGTAAAATAAATAAATAAATAAATAAACAGAGTAATAAATATGTACAACCATATATACATATATACATATATATACATATATACAGGTGCTGTGGGGAGGGGAAGGCGGTAAGGCGGGGGGATGGAGAGGGGGACGAGGGGGAGAGGAAAGAAGGGGCTCAATCTGGGAAGGCCTCCTGGAGGAGGTGAGCTCTCAGGAGGGCCTTGAAGGGAGGAAGAGAGCTAGCTTGGCGGATGGGCAGAGGGAGGGCATTCCAGGCCCGGGGGATGACGTGGGCCGGGGGTCGATGGCGGGACAGGCGAGAGCGAGGTACAGTGAGGAGATTAGTGGTGGAGGAGCGGAGGGTGCGGGCTGGGCAGTAGAAGGAGAGAAGGGAGGTGAGGTAGGAGGGGGCGAGGTGATGGAGAGCCTTGAAGCCCAGGGTGAGGAGTTTCTGCCTGATGCGCAGATTGATCGGTAGCCATTGGAGGTTTTTGAGGAGGGGAGTGATATGTCCAGAGCGTTTCTGGACAAAGATAATCCGGGCAGCAGCATGAAGTATGGATTGAAGTGGAGAGAGACACGAGGATGGGAGATCAGAGAGAAGGCTAGTGCAGTAGTCCAGACGGGATAGGATGAGAGCTTGAATTAGCAGGGTAGCGGTTTGGATGGAGAGGAAAGGGCGGATCTTGGCAATGTTGCGGAGCTGAGACCGGCAGGTTTTGGTGACGGTTTGGATGTGAGGGGTGAATGAGAGAGCGGAGTCGAGGATGACACCAAGGTTGCGGGCTTGTGAGACGGGAAGGATGGTAGTGCCGTCAACAGAGATAAGAAAGTCAGGGAGAGGGCAGGGTTTGGGAGGGAAGGAGTTCAGTCTTGGAGTTCAGTCTTGGCAACATATAAGGTGGTCCCTATCCAACAGCGGGCTCACAGTCTAGGTATTTGTTAGGCACTTATTATATGCCAAGCAGTGCACTGTTGCAGATACACCCTCACCTATTCCTCTGCTCCTCCTCCCCTCCCCATCATCCCTACTCCCTCCCTCTGCTCTACCCCCTTTCCCTCCCCACAGCACTTGTGTACATTTGTACATATTTATTACTCTATTCATTTTATTAATGATGTGTATATAGCTATAATTCTATTTATTTCGATGGTATTGACTCCTGTCTACTTGTTTTGTTTGGTTGTCTGTCTCCCCCTTCTAGACGGTGAGCCCGTTGTTGGGTAGGGATTGTCTCTATCTGTTGCCGAATTGTACGTTCCAAGTGCTTAGTCCAGTGCTCAATACATACAACACAGTAAGTGCTCAATAAATACAATTGAATTTGAATGAATTAATTAATAAATACGAATGAATGAATGAATGAATGATCAGTCAATCAATCGTATTTATTGAGCGCTTACTGTGTGCAGAGCACTGGACTAAGCACTTGGGAAGTACAAGTTGGCAACATATAGAGACGGTCTCTACCCAACAGTGGGCTCACATAATCAGGTTCCACAGTCTAAGTAGGAGGGAGGACAGGTATTGAATCCCCATTTTGCAGGTGAGGGAACTGAGGCACATGGAAGTGAATTGCCCAGGGTCACACAGACCCTGGCATTAGAACCCAGGTCCTCTGACTCCTAGATTCATGTTCTTTCCACTAGGACTTGCTGTCTCTCGAAGCCCAACCTAATTTCCCAAGGTTGTAAGCGATTGGGTAGTAGCAAGAATGAAGCACTCATGAATGACTGTCACCGTGGGTTGCTGAAACTCCCAGTCCCAGTAATAATAATAATAATAACTTTGGTATTTGTTAAGTGCTTACTGCGTGGCAGGCACTGTACTAAGTGCTGAGGTGGGTACAAGCAAATCGGGTTGGACACAATCCTTGTCCTTAATGGGGCTCACAGTCTCAATCCCTATTTTGCACATGAGGTAACCGAGGCCCCGAGAATAATAATAGTAATAATAATGGTATTTGTTAAGTGCTTACTATGTGCAAAACACTGTTCTAAGCACTGGGGGGATACAAGGTGATCAGGTTGTCCCATGTGGGGCTCACAATCTTAATCCCCATTTTACAGATGAGGGAACTGAGGCCCAGAGAATGATAATAATAATAATAATAATGGCATTTATTAAGCGCTTACTATGTGCAAAGCACTGTTCTAAGCGCTGGGGAGGTTACAAGGTGATCAGGTTGTCCCACGGGGGGCTCACAGTCTTCATCCCCATTTTACAGATGAGGGAACTGAGGCCCAGAGAAGTGAAGTGACTTGCCCAAAGTCACACAGCTGACAAGTGGCAGAGCCGGGATTTGAACCCATGACCTCTGACTCCAAAGCCCGGGCTCTTTCCACCGGGCCACGTGACATGCCCAAGACCGCACAGCAGACAAGTGGCGGAGCTGTGATTAGAACCCATGACCTTCTGACTCTCTAGCCACTATGCCAAGCTGCTTCTCCAGCATCAATCAATCAATCAGTAAATCAATCAGAAATGCTAGAACTGAATCCACAGGGATACTGGGGAGTTGGACCCAATCCTGCCCACCCAGGGAGAGGCTGGAAAAAGGGCTGGCATCCAAACTACGTCTCAGGCAGGGCTCCACCCGACAGAGAGTAGGTTGTGGCCGGCTCCGGAGCGTCTAGGAATTTTCCATCCCACGGCCTGGACTCCATCTTCTAGCTCCCCTGTCTCCACCCACGTTCACCTTCTACTCATTTGCATTTATGATGATGATGATGATGGTATTTGTTAAGCGCTTACTATGTGCCAGGCACCGTAGTAAGCTCTGGGGTGGATACAAGCAAATCAGGTTGGACCCAGTCCCTGACCCGCTTGGGGCTCACAGTTTCATTCTCCGTTTTCAAGATGAGGTAACTGAGGCCCAGAGAATAATAATAATAATGATGATGGCATTTATTAAGCACTTACTATGTCCCCGTTTTCAGTCTCAATCCCCGTTTTCAAGATGAGGTAACTGAGGCCCAGAGAATAATAATAATAATAATAATGGCATTTATTAAGCACTTACTATGTGCAAAGCACTGTTCTAAGTGCACGGGAGGTTACAAGGTGATCAGGTTGTCCCACAGGGGGCTCATGGTCTTCATCCCCATTTTACAAATGAGGTAACTGAGGCCCAGAGAATAATAATAATAATACTGATGACCTTTATTAAGCACTTACTATGTGCAAAGCACTGTTCTACGCGCTGGGGAGGTTACAAGGTGATCAGGTTGTCCCATGGGGGGCTCATGGATTTCATCCCCATTTTACAGATGAGGTAACTGAGGCCCAGAGAAGTGAAGTGACTTGCCCAATGTCACACAGCTGGCAATTGGCGGAGAAGAGATTTGGGCCCATGACCTCTGACTCCAAAGCCCGGGCTCTTTCCACTGAGCCACGCTGCTTCTCATGAGCCCGCCGTTGGGTAGGGACCGTCTCTATATGTTGCCAACTTGTACTTCCCAAGCGCTTAGTCCAGTGCTCTGCACACAGTAAGCGCTCAATAAATACGACTGAATGAATGAAAGAATGAAATCAGGTTGGACCCAGCCCCTGAGCCAAATGGGGCTCACAGTCTCAATTCCCGTTTTGCAGATGAGGTAACTGAGGCCCAGAGAAATGAAGTGAATTGCCCAGGGTCACACAGCAAAAAAGCGGCGGAGCCGGGATTAGAACCCATGACCTTCGGACTCCCAGGTCCCCGTTCTATGCACCTCACCATGATGCTTTCTGAAGCATCCTACGGCCGACCTTGGCTCCCCCAGCCCTGCCCCCTGCCAGGGTCTGCCCTCTGCCGTGCCATGATCTGCTGTCCTGCTCCTGGCATCATGGAGTGGCACACACACACCAAATAATAATAATACCTGCATATATGTTTGTACATACTTGTTACTCTATTTTACCTGTACATATTTATTCTATTTATTTTATTTTGTTAATATGTTTTGTTTTGTTGCCTGTCTCCCCGTTCTAGACTGTGAACCCGCTGTTGGGTAGGGACCGTCTCTATATGTTGCCGACTTGTACTTCCAAGTGCTTAGTACAGTGCTCTGCACACAGTAAGCGCTCAATAAATATGATTGAATGAATGAATAATAATAATAATAATGATGGCATTTGTTAAGCACTTACTATGTACAAAGCACTGTTCTAAGCTCTGGGGGGATACAAGGTGATCAGATTGTCCCACGTGGGGCTCAAAGTCTTAATCCCTATTTTACAGATGAGGGAACTGAGGCTCAGAGAAGTTAAGTGACTCGCCCAAGGTCACACAGCAGACATGTGGCAGAGTCGGGATTATTTATAATAATGGTATTTGTTAAGCGCTTACTGTGTGTCAAGCACATAAAGGGTAGATACACTGGGTAGATACACAGTGGGGTGGATACAAGATTGTCAAGGAAAGTCCCTGATCCACATTCGTTCGGTCATTCATCCAATCATATTTATTAAGTGCTTACTATGTGCAGAGCACTGCACTAGGCACTTGGGAGAGCACCACACAACAATAAACAGACACATTCCCTGCCCACACTACAGTCTAGAGGGAGAGACAGACATTAATAAATTAAAAAATAAGTGTCAGAGAATGTAAGCCAAGTAGGGCTCACGGTCTCAATCCCCATTTTCCAGAAGAGGTAACTGAGGTCCGGAGAAGCGAAGCGACTTGCCCAAGGTCACCCAGCAGACAAGTGGTGGAGTCAGGATTAGAACCTAGGTCCTTCTGACTCCTACGCTCGGGCTCTTTTCCACGAGGCTATGCTGCTTCCTAAAATGGGAGGGCCTCGCCTGGACCCCTGACGACTTGACACCCGTCCACATGTTTTGTTTTGTTGTCTGTCTCCCCCTTCTAGACTGTGAGCCCGTTGGTGGGTAGGGACCGTCTCTATAAGTTGCCAACTTGTACTTCCCAAGCGCTTAGTACAGTGCTCTGCACACAGTAAGCGCTCAATAAATACGATTGAATGAATGAATGAATTTACAAAATCTCTTTACCAGCCAGCCCCACCTCTCCCACCATTCGGGCCTGGAATTCAGCGCAGTCGGGATTGGGGGTCATAGTTGACAGAGGGGCTACTTGGCTTCAAGAAAGCACATTTGGAGGAATCTAGAAATCTTAATGAATCATCAGTTTGGGGAGCAAGGATTAAAATCTACGCAGGGTAGGGGGAGGAACCGGTGTGTGGCAAGAGGAACTATAATTAAAATAGCAAATTACAATTCCAGGGTTAAAAAAGGAAGAAAAGTGCAAAGAGCAAGAAACATCCAACAAAGCAGACGGCAGAAATGAATCCCAGGGATGTTCCGGAGAGAAAAATCCATCTGGAAACAGAGCGAGGGAAATGAAAGAGGAATTTGCTGCATTATTTAAAACTTTCAGGGAAAATGATCAGGGCGCGAGAAAGTAGAATGGAGTCACTCATCCAAGGGGGATTAAAAGAATCAGAAAGACTTTTAATAATGACTAGAGCAAAAAGAGATGCAAATAAGTGTCGGCCGTGAAATTAATGGTGGCTGAGCTTCTTAACTCACTCTTCGAATCTCCTTAACCAGAAATACGAAGGAAGAGAGCGTTTCTGCTTAGGAAGTCCGTTAGTCAGTCAGTCAGTCGTATTTACTGAGCGCTTACTGTGTGCAGAGCACTGATGGAGTAGTGGATAGAGCATGGGTGTGAGAGTCAGAAGGTCATGGGTTCTAATCCGGGCTCTGCCACTTGTCTGCTGTTTGGCCTTGGGAAGTCACTTCACTTCTCTGGGCCTCAGTTACCTCATCTGTCAAATGGGGATTGAGACTGTGAGCCCCACGTGGGACAGGGACTGTGTCCAACCCGTTTGTTGGATCCACCCCAGCGCTTAGTACGGTGCTTGGCACATAGTGAGCACTTAACACATGCCATAATTATTAACATTATTATTAAGTGCTTGGGAGAGTAACAATACAACAATAAACAGACACATTTCCTCCCAACAAAGAGTTTACAATCTAGAGGACACGGCATCCTTGAAACTCAGGTCCAATATCGACAGAAAGTAAGTCATAGTCAGAGAAGAAGCATCCTGAGCTACTGAAGGGAACAATAATAATAAAAATAATGGTATTTGTTAAGTGCTTAATGTGTGCCAAGCACTGTTCTAAGGGCTGAGAAGGATACAAGGTCATCAGGTTGTCCTATGTGGGGCTCACAGTTTTCATCCCCATTTTACAGATGAGGGAACTGAGGCACAGAGAAGTCAAGTGTACTTCCCAAGCGCTTAGTACAGTGCTCTGCACACAGTAAGTGCTCAATAAATACGATTGATTGATTGATTGACGTGGCTTGACCAAAATCACACTGCAGACAAGTGGTGGAGCCGGGATTAGAACCCACGACTTCTGACTCTCAAGCCTGGGCTTTCCACTGAGCCATGCTGCAACCGTTCTCAACTACGCTGCTTACATAAGAATAGCTGGAAGCCGTGCCCCTCGGCTTTAATACGTCAGAAATCTCTTTTTTTAAAAAAAGACTCCTATTTTGGACGAGTAGGATGCCATTAAATAGTGAAGGGGAAGCAGTAGCAGTGCTGAGGGGAGTCAATCAATCAATCAATCTTATTTATTGAGCACCTACTGTGTGCAGAGCACTGGACTAAGCGCTTGGGAAGTACAAGTTGGCAACATATAGAGACGGTCCCTAACCAACAATCAATCAATCAATCAATCAATCGTATTCACTGAGTGCTTACTGTGTGCAGAGCACTGTACTAAGCACTTGGGAAGTCCAAGTTGGCAACATGTAGAGACGGTCCCTACCCAACAGCGGGCTCACAGTCTAGAAGGGGGAGACAGAGAACAAAACAAAACATATTAACAAAATAAAATAAATAGAATAGATATGTACAAGTAAAATAAATAAATAGAGTAATAAATACGTACAAACATATATACATATATAAGGGAGTCGCAGAAATAGAGTCGGAGTACAGGTGAAGAGAGGCAGAGACAGTCCGGGAGAGGTTGTGGGGAGAAGAGGAAGGAAGGCTTGTGAGAGACCTTACCTCAAGTCTCTTTCCCAAGCTTTGGCCGCTCCCTTAAGGTGACTAATAATAATAATAATAATAATAATAATAATAATAATAATAATAATAATGGCATTTATTAAGTGCTTACTAAGTGCAAAGCACTGTTCTAAGCACTGGGGAGGTTACAAGGTGATCAGGTTGGCCCAAGGGGGACTAGTGATGGGACCAGCAGATACCACTCTCTCATGAGAAGCAGCATGGCCTAGTGGATAGAGCAGTGGGTTCTAATCCCAGCTCCGCCACTTGTCTGCTGTGTGACCTTGGGCCAATCACTTCATGTCTCTGTGGCTCAGTTACTTTAGCCGTACAATGGGGATTGAGACCGTGAGCGCTTTGTGACACAGGGACTATATCCAACACGATTTGCTTGTATCTTCCCCAGAGCTTAGTACAGTGCCTGGCACAGAGTAAGCACTTAAGAAATACCACTGTTATCATTATTATTCAGAGGCTTCTGGGATTTCCTAGGCTACATCAGCCAGGCAGTCACTCGTATTTATTGAGCGTTTATTCTGCTTGGAGCACTGTACCATGTGCTTGGGAGAGTACAATACATCAGACACATTCCCTGCCCACAACAAGCTGATAGTTTAGAAGAACGAGTTACAGTTACACCAGGTTTAATATGGGGACACCCCCCGTCATGCTTTTTTAATGACATTTATTAAGCATTCATTCATTCAATCGTATTTATTGAGCGCTTACTGTGTGCAGAGCACTGTACTAAGTGCTTGGGAAGTACAAATTGGCAACATATAAAGACGGTCCCTACCCAACAGCGGGCTCACAGTCTAGAAGGGGGAGACAGACAACAAAACAGAACATATTAACAAAATAAAATAAATAGAATAAATATGTACAAGTAAAATAAATAGAGTAATAAATATGTGCAAACATATATATATATATATATATATATATATATATATATATATATATATGTACAGGACTTACTATAAGCACTTACTATGTGCCAGGCACTGTGCTAAGCACTGGGGTAGGTACAATCTAACCAGGATGGACACAGTCCATGTCTCACATGGGGCTCACAGTCTTGGTCCCCATTTTTACAGATGAGGTAACTGAGGACCTGAGAAGTGCAGTGACTTGCACAAGGTCACTCAGCAGACAAGTGGTGGAGAGGGATTAGAACCCAGGTCCTGTCGCCTTCCATACCCAGGCTCTGTCCAGGCTCTGTCCTAGATAGAATAATAATAATAATAACGGCATTTGTTAAGCACTTACTATGTGCAAAGCACTGTACTAAGCATTGGGGAGGATATAAGGTGACCAGGTTGTCCCACGGGGGGCTCACAGTCTTAATCCCCATTTTACCGATGAGGTAACTGAGGTACAGGGAAGTGAAGTGACTTGCCCAAAGTCACAAGGCTGACAATTGGTGGAGCTGGGATTTGAACCCATGACCTCTGACTCCTAAGTCCGGGCTCTTTCCATTGAGCCACGCTGCTTCTCTAGAAGTAGAAGTCTTAGCAGAAGTCCACCTAAATCCATTCATTCATTCCATTGTATTTATTGAGCGCTTACAGTGTGCAAAGCACTGCCCTAAGCGCTTGGGAGAGTACAAGGGAAGCAGCATGGCTTAGTGGAAAGAGCATGGGCTTAGGAATCAGAGGAGTCAGAGGTCATGGGTTTGAATCCCAGCTCCGCCGCTTGTCAGCTGTGTGACTTTAGGCAAGTCACTTCACTTCCCTGGGCCTCAGTTCCCTCATCTGTAAAATGGGGATGAAGACTGTGAGCCCCACATGGGACAATCTGATTACCTTGTATCTACCCCAGTGCTTAGAACAGTGCTTGGCACATAACAAGTGCTTAACAAATACCAACAATATTATTATTGAATCCACACAATTTCCCTGGGGTTAAGGGGGAGGGGATTTCCCCAGATCATCCTCCCCCTATCTGCCCCCAACACACACATACACACAAGCACACAAGCACACACACACACACACTCTGCTCCAAAGTTCCTCTGAACCCCAGTGTCACTTTCTAGCGGAGGAATTTGCCAGCAGGAGCTGAGGCAGAGGGAGTTGAGCCTATATGAGGTCACAGATGTTAAGGCATCCTGGCATCAAGCAATTGAAAACTGCCCTACTGTCTCCGCTGCAGGATTCAGTCATTCAATCGGATTTATTAAGCGCTTACTGTGTGCAGAGCACTGTACTAAGTGCTTGGGAAAGTACAGTGCAACAATAAACAGTGACAGTCCCCATCCACAGTGAGATTAGTGCCAGAGGAGCGGAGTGTGTGGGCTGGATTATAGAAGGAGAGAAGCGAGGTGAGGTAGGAGCGGGCAAGGTGATGGAGAGCTTTAAGGCCAGTGGTGAGGAGTTTTTGTTTGATATAGAGGTAGATAGGCAACCACTGGAGATTTTTGAGGAGGGGGCAGTGACACGTCCTGAAAGATTTTCTAGAAAGATGATCCGGCAGCGGAGTGAATCAATCAATCAATCAATCAATCGTATTTATTGAGCGCTTACTATGTGCAGAGCACTGTACTAAGCGCTTGGGAAGTACAAATTGGCATCACATAGAGACAGTCCCTACCCAACAGTGGGCTCACAGTCTAAAAGGGGGAGACAGAGAACAGAACCAAACATACCAACAAAATAAAATAAGTAGGATAGAAATGTACAAGTAAAATAAATGAATAAATAAATAAATAGAGTAATAAATATGTACAACCATATATACATATATACAGGTGCTGTGGGGAAGGGAAGGAGGTAAGACGGGGGGATGGAGAGGGGGACGAGGGGGAGAGGAAAGAAGGGGCTCAGTCTGGGAAGTGAAGTATGGACTGGAGTGGGGAGAGGCAGGAGGTTGGGAGGTCTGCAAGGAGGCTGGTTCATTCATTCATTTCTTCATTCAATCGTATTTATTGAGCGCTTACTGTGTGCAGAGCACTGTACTAAGCGCTTGGGAAGTACATGCATTCATCCAGGTGGGACAGGATGAGCGATTGTGCTACCGTGGTGGTAGTTTGGATCGGGAGGAAAGGGCGGATTTTGGCGGATGTCGTGA
The DNA here is from genome assembly GCF_015852505.1 of Tachyglossus aculeatus. Taxonomy (NCBI): domain Eukaryota; kingdom Metazoa; phylum Chordata; class Mammalia; order Monotremata; family Tachyglossidae; genus Tachyglossus; species Tachyglossus aculeatus. The sequence continues at coordinate 66,873,972 of NC_052066.1, forward strand.
AGGTGAGACCGACAGGATTTGGTGACGGATTGAATATGTTGCATTCATTCATTCATTCATTCAATTGTATTTATTGAGCACTTACTGTGTGCAGAGCACTGGACTAACGTTTGGGAAGTACATGCAGTCATCCAGGCGGGACAGGATGAGCGATTGTGCTGCCGTGATAGTAGTTTGGATGGGGAGGAAAGGGCGGATTTTGGCGGATGTCGTGAAGGTGAGACAGAGGATTTGGTGACGGATTGAATATGTTGGATGAATAAGAGAGAAGAGTCAAGGATAATGCCAGGATTACGGGCCTGTGAGACATATTGAGAATACATAGGCTCACAGCCTAGAATGTATGTATTACTCTATTTACTTATTTATTTTATTTGTACATATTTATTCTATTCATTTTATTTTGTTAATACGTTTTGTTTTGTTCTCTGTCTCCCAGGCTTACAGTCTAGAATATGTGTATGTATTACTCTATTTTATTTGTACATATTTATTCTGTTTATTTTATTTTGTTAATATGTTTTGTTTTGTTCTCTGTCTCCCCCTTCTAGACTGTGAGCCCACTGTTGGGTGGGGACCGTCTCTATTTGTTGCCAGCTTGTGCTTCCCAAGCGCTTGGTACAGTGCTCTGCACACAGTAAGCACTCGATAAATACGACTGAATGAATGAATGAATATGGGTCTGTATGTATACAGTCTGTAGGTATGGGTGTTTGTGTGTGTAGGTATGGGTCTGTATGAGTATGTAGGTGTGTGTGTCTGTAGGTATGGGGGTGTCTGTGTGTCTATGTGGGAATGTAGGTATATATATCGGCCTTCGCACAAGGCAAAGACTCCTCACTCTCGGCTTCAGAGCTCTCCATCACCTCGCCCCCTCCTGCCTCACCTCCTTTCTCTCCTTCAACAGCCCAGCCCGCACCCTCCGCTCCTGCCTCACTTCCCTTCTCTTCTTCTCCAGCCCAGCCCGCACCCTCCACTCCTCTGCTACCGCTAATCTCCTCACTGGGCTTCGTTCTGGCCTGTCCCGCCATCGACCCCCGGCCCACGTCATCCCCCAGGCCTGGAATGGCCTCCCTCTGCACACCCGCCAAGCTAGCTCTCTTCTTCCCTTCAAAACCCTACTGAGAGCTCACCTCCTCCAGGAGGCCTTCCCACACTGAGCCCCCGCTTTTCCTCTGCTCCTCCTCCCCTCCCCATCACCCCCCCGACGCTACCCACTTCCTCTCCACACAGCACTTGTGTATATTTGTACATATTTATTACTCTATTTTATTAATTATGTGTATATAGCTATAATTCTATTTATTCTGATGGTATTGATACCTGTCTACTTGTTTTGTTTTGTTGTCTGTCTCCCCCTTCTAGACTGTGAGCCCGTTGTTGGGTAGGGATCATCTCTGTATGTTGCCGACTTGTACTTCCCAAACACTTAGTACAGTGCTCTGCACACAGTAAGCACTCAATAAATATGACTGAATGAATGAATGAATGAATACATACTGAGAGGGTAGAAACGCCTGACAAATGTGCACAATTTACTGCATCATACAGTAATAACAATAATAATGATGATAGCATTTATTAAGCGCTTACTGTGTGCTAAGCACTGTTCTAAGCGCTGGGGAGGTTACAAGGTGATCAAGTTGTCCCACAGGGGGGCTCACAGTCTTCATCCCCATTTTACAGATGAGGGAACCGAGGCCCAGAGAAGTAAAGTGACTTGCCCAAAGTCACCCAGCTGACAGTTGGTGGAGCCGGGATTTGAACCCATGACCTCTGACTCCAAAGCCCGGGCTCTTTCCACTGAGCCATGCTGCTTCTCTAGTAGAAGCAGTAGTAGAATCTTCTCTAGTAGATCTTACTATAGCGCCATGGCTTCTTACAAAAGCAACACGGTGTAGTGACTAGAGCGCGGGCCTGGGAATCAGAAGGCCATGGGTTCTAATCTCAGCTCCACCACTTATCTGCTGTGGACCTTGGGCAAGTCACTTCACTTCTCTGGGCCTCAGTTACCTCACCTGTAAAATGGGGCTAGAGACTGTGAGCCCCCAGTGGGACAGGGACTGTGTCCAACCCAATTTGTTTGTATCTGCTTCAGTGTTTAGTACAGTGCCTGGCACAGAGGAAGCACTTAGCAAATAATAATAATAATAATGGCATTTATTAAGTGTTTACTATGTGCAAGGCACTGTTCTAAGCGCTGGGGAGGTTACAAGGTGATCAGGTTGTCCCATGGGGGCTCACAGTCTTAATCCCCATTTTTACAAATGAGGTAACTGAGGCCCAGAGAAGTGAAGTGACTTGCCCAAAGTCACACAGCTGACAATTGGCGGAGCCGGGATTTGAACCCACGACTTCTGACTCCAAAGCACGGGCTCTTTCCACTGAGCCACGCTGCTTTTCTAATACCAAATACTTCTAGACTGTGAGCCCACTGTTGGGTAGGGACCGTCTCTATATGTTGCCAACTTGTACTTCCCAAGCGCTTAGAACAGTGCTCTGCACACAGAAAGCGCTCAATAAATACGCTTGAATGAATGAATGAAATACCATAATTATTGTTAATTATTAGCAGGGTGAAAAGTCTGTCTGAGCATGTGCAACAGTTCCATCCTTGCCCTAGTGGTTTCCTGTTCCTCTGAATCCTGCCTGCAGTGAAAAGCAGTGTGGTCTAGTGGAGAGAGCACAGGCCTAGGAGTCAGAAGGACCTGGGTTCTAAACCCAGCTCATCACTTGTCTGTTATGTGACCTTGCTCAGGTCACTTGACTTCTCTGAGCCTCAGTTACCTCCTCCGTAAAATGGGAGTCTATCGGACTTGTGGGTGGCTCGGCCTTTCTGGGTATCGTCAGCGTCGGCTCCGATCGGGAGTCTGGCAAGCTCTCTCGTTCTTCCCGTTTTGGTCTTCCTGGTTCAGATGAGGACTCTCGTGTCTGAGGCCGGGCCTTGTTGATGGGCTCCTCTCTGAGCAAGGGATTCTGGAAGTGCCCGCAGGTGCCCCGGCCTGTCCAAATCTCACCATGGACCGTGGATTAACCAGCTGCTTTAGGCCACCCCTCTAATCCACATCTTTGAGGTGCAATTCCTCAAACTGATTCCGTCACCTCGTCCTTTGTTCATTCATTCAACCGCATTTATTGAGTGCTTACTGTGTGCAAAGCACTGTACTAAGCGCTTGTGAAAGCATCGTTTCTGTTTTTGCTTCTGAGGACCTTTCATTCTCCTGATGATCCCGTTTTCATCATTTTCTTTTTAATGGTATTTCTTAAGCGCTTACTATATTCCAGGCACCGTACTAAGCACTGGGGTAGATACAAGATAATCGGGTTGGACGCAGTCTCTGTCCCGTTTGGGGCCCAGAGTCCTTAATCCCCATTTCATAGAGGAGGAAACTGAGGCCCAGAGAAGTAAAGACATGCCCCAAATCACACAGCAGACAAGCCAGGGAGCTGGGATTAGAACCCGGGTCCTCTTGACTACCAGCCCCATGATCTATCCACTAGGAAGTGTTACTTCTCATTCCTCCGCCACCTGTAAATTAGAGCATATCCTTCTTTCCCATTAGCTGTTGTTTTAGGATCCATCCACTGTCCTGGGGTTTAATAATAATAATGATGATGATGGCATTTATTAAGCACTTACTATGTGCAAAGCACTGTTCTAAGTGCTGAGGAGGTTACAAGGTGATCAGGTTGTCCCACGGGGGGCTCACAGTCTTCATCTCCATTTTACAGATGAAGGAACTGAGGCCCAGAGAAGTGACTTGCCCAAAGTCACACAGCTGACAGTTGGCGGAGTCAGGATTTGAACCCATGACCTCTGACTCCAAAGCCCGGGCTCTTTCCACTGAGCCACGCTGTTTACTCCACCAATCCATCAATCAATCACTCAACCACTTTCTAAGCACATAAATACTCACCCCACCCCACATTTACCTATCCTTATAGGGGGTTGCTTCCTCTACCTGTGATTTATTTCAAGGTCTGACTCCCCCGACTAGATTGTAAGCACCTTGAAGACAAGGATCTATTGTCTATTAGAGAAGCAGCGTGACTCAGTGGAAAGAACCCGGGCTTTGGAGCCAGAGGTCATGGGTTCAAACCCCGGCTCCACCAATTGTCAGCTGTGTGACTTGGGCAAGTCACTTAACGTCTCTGCGCCTCAGTTAACTCAGCTGTAAAATGGGGATTAAGACTGTGAGCCCGCCGTGGGACAACCTGATCACCTTGTAACCTCCCCAGTGCTTAGAACAGTGCTTTGCACATAGTAAGCACTTAATAAATGCCATTATTATTATTATTATTATTGTACTTTCCCAAGCAATCAATGTTGATTGATTGCCTAAATCACTAATGCTTTACTCATCTCCTTAGCAATCAAATGTTCTTTTTTATTCATCAGGTTCTTAATCATCTGTGCCAATTTTTCTACCTATCAGTTCTTTTTACAATTGTCTCTTCTATTAGAGTTCAAGCTCCCTGTGAGCAAGGGGCATGTCACATCTTTGTTCTGTCCTTTCCAAGTGTCTAATATACTATGCTCCACCGAATAAGCATGCAATGAGTGCTCCTAATAATGTTGCCGTTGCTACAGCAATCCTATGCTATAGCTGTACTTTATTTATATTAATGTCTGTCTCCCCCACTAGACTGTAAACTTATTGTACCAATTATGTAATGTTATTCTCCCCCAAGCATTTTGGACAGTACGCAGCACACAGTAAGTGCTCAATAAATATGATTGATCGCCTCTTGTCTGGAATGCCCTCCCTCCTCAAATCCAACAGACAATTACTCTCCCTCCAGCTTCAAATCCTTATTAAAGGCACATCTCCTCCAAGAGGCCTTCCCAGACTAAACCCCCCATTTCCTCTTCTCTCACTCCCTTCTGTTTCACCCTGACTTGTTCTCTTTGTTCTTCCCTGCTCCCAGCCCCACAGCACTTAGGTGCATACCTGTCATTTATTATGTATTTGTGTTGATGTCTGTCTCCCCTACTCTGGACTGTAACCTCGTTGTGGGTAGGGAGAGTGTGTGTTTATTGTTGTATTGTACTCTCCCAAGGGCTTAGCACAGTGTAGATACAGGAAAGTCAGATAGGACACAGTCCCTGTTCTACATTTTCTACATTCATTCATTCATTCAATCGTATTTATTGAGCGCTTACTGTGTGCAGTAAGCACACTGCCAAGATCCGCCCTTTCCTCTCCATCTAAACCGCTACCCTGCTAATTCAAGCTCTCATCCTATCCCGTCTGGACTACTGCACTAGCCTTCTCTCTGATCTCCCATCCTCGTGTCTCTCTCCACTTCAATCCATACTTCATGCTGCTGCCCGGATTATCTTTGTCCAGAAACGCTCTGGACATATTACTCCCCTCCTCAAAAACCTCCAATGGCTACCGATCAATCTGCGCATCAGGCAGAAACTCCTCACCCTGGGCTTCAAGGCTGTCCATCACCTCGCCCCCTCCTACCTCCCCTCCCTTCTCTCCTTCTCCAGCCCACCCCGCACCCTCCGCTCCTCTCCTCACCGTACCTCGTTCTCGCTTTTCCCGCCATCGACCCCCGGCCCACGTCCTCCCCCGGGCCTGGAATGCCCTCCCTCTGCCCATCCGCCAAGCTAGCTCTCTTCCTCCCTTCAAGGCCCTGCTGAGAGCTCACCTCCTCCAGGAGGCCTTCCCAGACTGAGCCCCTTCTTTCCTCTCCCCCTCGTCCCCCTCTCCATCCCCCCATCTTACCTCCTTCCCTTCCCCACAGCACCTGTATATATGTATATATGGTTGTACATATTTATTACTCTATTTATTTATTTATTTTACTTGTACATTTCTATCCTACTTATTTTATTTTGTTGGTATGTTTGGTTCTGTTCTCTGTCTCCCCCTTTTAGACTGTGAGCCCACTGTTGGGTAGGGACTGTCTCTATGTGATGCCAATTTGTACTTCCCAAGTGCTTAGTACAGTGCTCTGCACATAGTAAGCGCTCAATAAATACGATTGATTGATTGATTGATTGATTGCAGAGCACTGGACTAAGTGCTTGGGAAGTACAAGTTGGCAACATTATAGAGACAGTCCCTACCCAACAGTGGGCTCACAGGCTAGAAGGGGGAGACAGAGAACAAAACAAAACATATTAACAAAATAAAACAAATAGAATAAATATGCACAAATAAAATAAATAAATACATTTATAATAATAAATGAATAATAAATAATAAATAATAAAAGAAATACATGGGGTTCACTGTCTAAGTAGGAGGGAGGAGGATATGTATACATAGTATAGTGCTCTGCACACAGTGATGATGACGATGATGGCATTTGTTAAGCGCTTACTGTGTGCCAAGCACTGTTCTAAGCACTGGGGGGGATACAAGGCAATGAGATTGCCCCATTTTAATCCCCATTTTACAGATGAGGTAACTGAGGCCCAGAGGAGTGAAGTGACTTGCCCAAAGTCACACAGTAGACAAGTGGCGGAGCCGGGATTAGAACCCATGACCTCTGACTCCCAAGCACATGCTCTTTCCACTGAGCCACGCTGCTTCTCGAGCACTCAATAAATATGACTGAATGAATATGAGGAAACTGAGGCCCAGAGAAGTTGTGGCTTGTCCAAAGTCACCCAACAGACAAGTGGCAGAGTGTGGATTATCAATTGACCAATAGAACTTCCTGTAGAGAAGCAGCGTGGCTCAGTGGAAAGAGCCCGGGCTTTGGAGTCAGAGGTCACGGGTTCAAATCCTGGCTCCGCCAATTGTCAGCTGTGTGACTTTGGGCAAGTCACTTCACTTCTCTGGGCCTCAGTTACCTCATCTGTAAAATGGGGATTAAGATTGTGAGCCCCCCGTGGGACAACCTGATCACCTTGTAACCTCCCCAGAGTTTAGAACAGTGCTTTGCACATAGTAAGCGCTTAATAAATGCCATTATCATCATCATCATCCTGTGTGCAAAGCACTGGACTAAGTGCTTGGGAGAATACAATACAACAGAGTTGGTTGATGTGTTATCTGCCCATGAGTCTAGAGGGAGAGTTTGGAAGCCAGGTGTTCTGATTCCCAGGTCCACACTCTTTCCACCAGGCCATGCTGCTTCTATGCCATTCTAAGAGAGTCTAAATTATCTCTCTCAAATGAATCACTGACTTGCCGTTCATTTCTAGATGATTCCGTAATTTCCAGATTCAGAGAATCACACTCTGTGCCAACTAGATTAATCTTTGTGTTAGTGAGTAGGTCAGAGCGTGTCTTTGAGCCAGCCCCTTTTCAATCTCCCCGCACGCTGATGTGGCTGAAATTTCAAGTAAATGGAGCAGTTTGAGGTGGTGTTGATGACGTCATGTGTGATCCAAGGCTAGTATTCAGCGCTTAGAACAGTGCTTTGCATATTGTAAGCGCTCAGTAAATGCCATTATTATTAGTAGTAGTAGTATTCATTCAATCGTATTTATTGAGCGCTTCCTGTGTGCAAAGCACTGTACTAAGAGCTTGGGAGAGTCTTTTAGACTGTGAGCTCACTATTGGGTAGGGACTGTCTCTATATGTTGCCAACTTGTACTTCCCAAGCGCTTAGTACAGTGCTCTGCACACAGTAAGCGCTCAATAAATACGATTCATGATGACGATGGGAAGTACAAGTCGGCAACATATAGAGACAGTCCCTACCCAACAATGGGCTCCCAGTCTAGAAGGGGGAGACAGACAACAAGACCAAACATGTGGACAGGTGTCATCAGAATAAATAGAAATAAAGCTAGATGCGCATTATTAACACAATAAATAGAATAGTAAATACGTACAAGTAAAATAAATAGAGTAATAAATCTGTACAAACATATATAGGGGTGCTGTGGGAGGGGAAGGAGGTAGGGCGGGGGGGATGGAGGAGGAGGAGAGGAAAAAGGGGGCTCAGTCTGGGAAGGCCTCCTGGAGGAGGTGAACTCTCAGTAGGGCTTTGAGTAGTACATCCCATCCCGTGCTTGCGTTTTCCACTTCCCCAGTTTGAAATTGCCGTTAGTGTCCAATGCTTCCTCCCCACTGACACAAAAGAAAATTAAGGATTTCAGTCTCTCGGTGAATTCTCTGTCTTCAGAAGCTGCGGGTTGTTAGACGCTGTTCAGACTTACACCCAAATTTTATCCAATTTTCCGCAAAATTGCCTGACAGCCAAAGACTCAATGGAGATCATAAGGCATCTGAAGTTAATTTTTTCTCACAGGTATCCATACTCAGGATGACCTTTTTTCATTCATTCATTCAATTGTATTTATTGAGCGTTTACTTTCTGCAGAGCACTGTACTATTTAAATCAATCACTGGTATTTGATGAGGGTTTACTGTGTGCAGAGCACTGTACTGAGAAGCAGCGTGGCTCAGTGGAAAGAGCAAAGGCTTGGGAGTCACAGGTCATGGGTTCGAATCCCGCCTCCCCCACACGTCTGCTGTGTGACCTTGGGCAAGTCATTTCACTCCTCTGTACCTCAGTTCCCTCATCTGTAAAATGGGGATTAAGACTGTGAGCCCCACATGGGACAACCTCATCTCCTTGTATTCCCCCAGCACTTAGAACAGTGCTTTGCACATAGTAAGTGCTTAACAAATACCAACATTATTATTATTATTGTTAGAATACAATATATCAGAGTTGGTAAGCATGTTCCCCGAGTTGGTAGACATGTTCCCTGCCCAAAAGGAGCTTTCTAGCTGGAATTTTCAGTGATCTTTCTCTTCTACACACCTCAGTGTGCTCCCGATTATCAATCAGTGGTATTTATTGAGTGCTCACTGTGTGTAGAGCACCGTACTATTTAAATCAATCAATCAATGGCATTTAATGAGGGCTTACTGTGGGTAGGGACCATCTCTATATGTTACCGACTTGTACTTCCCAAGCGCTTAGTACAGTGCTCTGCACACAATAAGCGCTCAATAAATACGATCGAATGAGTGAATGAAAGAACTGTACTGAGCGGTTGGGAGATTACAATATAACAGAGTTGGTAAGCGTGATCCCTGCCCAAAAGGAGCTTTCTAGCTGGAATTTTTACAGTGGTCTTTCTCTTCTATACACCTCAATGTGCTCCCGATTATCAAGTAGTGGTATTTAATGAGCACTTACTGTGCTCAGAGCACTGTACAAAGCACTTGGGAAGTACAACACAATAGAGTTGGTAGGCACAGTCCCTGCCCAAAAGGAGCTTACAGTCTCGAGGGGCGATAGGGAAGAAAATGGGCATCACTCCCCCCCGCCATTTCTTTCCCATTCACTTTGTCTGCTATCATGGCATATTTATAGGTACATTAATCACAGATAATTAGTACAGTGCTCTGCACACAGTAAGCGCTCAATAAATACGATTGATTGATTGATAATTATCAAAGAAAGAATCTAACTTTCTTAAAGAGGTCTGCATGCTTCACTTTAAAAAAAATAATCCTGGTTCTAATCCTGGTTCTATCACGTCTGCTGTGGGCAAGTCGCTTCATTTCTCTGGGCCTCAGTTTCCTCATCTGTAAAATGGGGATGAAGACCGCAAGCCTCTTGTGGGACAGGGACTGTGTTCAACCTGATTATCTTGTATTTGTTACGCTTTTACTATGTGCCAGGCACTGTACTAAGCACTGGGGTAGATTAAAGCTAGTCAGGTTGGACACAGTTCATGTCTCACCTGGGACTCACAGTCTTAATCCCCATTTTACAGATGCGGTAACTGAGGCACGGAGAAGTTACGTGATTTGCCGAAGGTCTCACAACAGGCAAGTGGCAGAATTAGAACCCAGGTCCTTTGAGTCCCAGGCCCAACCTCTTCCCAGTAGGCCATGGTGGTAGGGAAAGAGCGTGGCTCAGTGGAAAGAGCCCGGGCTTTGGAGTCAGAGGTCATGGGTTCAAATCCCCGCTCTGCCAGCTGTCAGCTGTGTGACTTTGGGCAAGTCACTTCACTTCTCGGTACCTTAGTGACCTCATCTGTAAAATAGGGATTAAGACTGTGAGCCCTCCTTGGGACAACCTTGTAACCTCCCCAGCGCTCAGAACAGTGCTTTGTACATAGTAAGCGCTTAACAAATACCATTATTATTATTACTATTATTGGGGAGCAGCTTAGTTAGCTAGTTAGGGAGCATCTCCCAATTTCTATCCTGCTAAGATGTTCTGATGTGAGGGGTTTCTCTAAATATTAACATGACTGCAGTTCCCGTCTCAACACCGCCTCCGTCTCACTTCTCTCCACATGCCTGAAATACGTTATTTCCCCGGCAACGATGACTAAGGGAAGATGGGATGAAGGCATAAGTCCTGTTTACACTTGCTTTTACTCCCCCAAACTGGATCTCCCTTCTCCCCATCACCTTCCCTGTTTTCTTCACTCTCCACCCTCCATCAATCAATCACTCACTCAATCAATCAAGAAAAGCGGCGTGGTCTAGTGGATAGAGCACCGGCCTGGGATTCAGAAAGACCTGGGTGCTAATCCTGGGCAAGTCGCTTCATTTCTCTGGGCCTCAGTTTCCTCATCTGTAAAATGGGGATGAAGACCGTGAGCCTCTTGTGGGACAGGGACTGTGTTCAACCTGATTATCTTGTGCCTGCCCCTGCACTTAGCACAGTGCCTGGAACACAGTAAGTGCTTGACAAATACCATTAAACAAATGGTGTTTATTGAGAGATTGCTGTTTGCAGAGCACTCTACTAAACAGTACAATTTAACAATACAACAGAGTGGCGGATACCATTCTCTCCCACAGTGAGTTTACAGTCTAGAGGAATACATTAGGAAAATTCCATCCAAATCTAGAAGCTTCTGGCTCAGAGAGACTGAGATCTAAAAAGGGCTTGCCTGCCCTGGGCCTCAGGAAATGGCGCTTTGCTGCTGAGAAGGAGCCTGGCCTATTCATTCAATCACATTTATTGAGCGCTTACTGGGTGAAGAGCACTGTACTAAGCTCTTGGGAGAATACAATACAGCAATAAACAGACACATTCCCTGCCCATGAGTTTACAGTCTAGATGAGGGGGAGACAGCCCCCTTTGCCTCCTCTTCAATTTTCCCATCCTTCCCAGGAGAATCTCTAGAAGAGATCTCCTGGCTCCTCTCAAAAGCCACCCCCTCCGCTTGAGCATCCAACAACATTCCTTGGCACTTTATCAAAACTCTCACCCCCTCACGTCTTCCCTCCCTACCCACCATCTTCAACCATTCGCTCTCCAACGGCTTCTTCCCCTCTGCTTTCAAACGTGCCCATGTCCTCCCTATCCTAAAATAATAATAATAACGACGGCATTTGTTAAGCACTTACTATGTGAAAATCACTGTTCTAAGCACTGGGAGGATACAAGGTGATCAGATTGTCCCTCGTGGGGCTCACAGTCTTCACCCCCATTTTCCAGATGAGATAACTGAGGCACAGAGAAGTTAAGTGACTTGCCCAAGGTCACACAGGAGACATGGGGGGGAGCCGGAATTAGAACCCATGACCTCTGACTCCCAAGCCCATGCTCTTTCCACTGAGCCATGCTGCTTCTCTAAAAAAAAAAAACCTCCCTTGACCCCACGGAACACAGGCTGATGAGTCCGAGGAGCTGGGTTCTAATCTCGGCTTTACCACTCACCCGTTGTGTTACCTTGGGCAACTCCCTTTATTTCTCTTCGCCTCAGTTCCCTCACCTGTCAAAGGGATATTCAATAACAGAGAAGCAGCGTGGCTCAGTGGAAAGAGTCCGGGCTTTGGTGTCAGAGGTCATGGGTTCAAATCCCAGCTCCGCCAATTGTCCGCTGTGTGACTTTGGGCAAGTCACTTCACTTCTCTGGGCCTCAGTTCCCTCATCCGTAAAATGGGGATGAAGACTGTGAGTCCCCCGCGGGACAACCTGATCACCTTGTAACCTCCCCAGTGCTTAGAACAGTGCTTTGCACATAGTAAGTGCTTAATAAATGCCATTATTATTATTATTATTATTATACCCTTGGACAGTGGGTGGATTCTAACACAACAGCTAATGGGAAGGAAGGATATGCTCTAATTTACAGGTGGAGGAGGAATGAGAAGCAGCACTTCCTAGTGAATAGAGCATGGGGCTGGTAGTCAAGAGGACCCGGGTTCTAATCACACAGCTTGTCTGCTGTGTGATTTGGGGCATGTCTTAACTTCCCTGGTCCTTAATAAATGCCATCATCATTATTATTATTATTATAACTGTTCTCCCTCCTACTTAGACTGTGAGCTCCATGAGAGATAGGGGCTGTGTCCAGGTTATCTCCTATCTACCCCAATGCTTAGTACAGTGCTTGTCATAGAGTAAGTGCCTAACGAATACCACAGTGGCTAGTATGACTATCATCATCATCAATCGTATTTATTGAGCGCTTACTGTGTGCAGAGCACTGTACCAAGCGCTTGGGCTCACAGTCTAGCTGCTCAGGGAGCTGACGAGGCAAAATCAGGAATTCCAATGTTTCAGCTCCTCCATCAGCTTAGGTAATCAACCAATCAGTGGTATTTAGTGAGCGCTCGCTGTGTGCAAAGCACCGTACTAAGCGCTTGGGAGAGTACAACATTACAGAGTTGGTACATACATTCCCTGCCCACAAGGAGCTTTTACAGTCTAGAGTGGGAGGACAGGCGTTAATATAAATAAATAGATTACGGATATGTACGTAAGTGCTATGGGGCTGCGGGAGAGGTGACGGAGCCGGGATTAGTGCCCAGGTCTTTCTGTCTCCCAGGCCTGTGCTCTATCCACTAGGCCATGTTGTGTAGAGCCAATTTGTACTTCCCAAGCGCTTAGTACAGTGCTCTGCACACAGTAAGTGCTCAAAAATGTTTTGTTTTGTTTTGTCATCTGTCTCCCCCTTCTAGACTGTGAGCCCGTTGTTGGGTAGGAACTGTCTCTATATGTTGCCGACTTGTACATCCCAAGCGCTTAGTACAGTGCTCTGCACACAGTAAGCGCTCAATAAATACGATTGAATGAATGAATGAATAAATGTGATTGAATGAACGAATGAATGAATGAATGAATGAATAGCTGTGTAGTCCCTGGAGCTCCAGCTCTGCCTGGACTGAAAACACACACACACACACACACACACACACACACACACACACACACACACACACACACACACACACACACTCTCTCTCTCTCTCTCTCTCTCTCTCTCTCTCACACACACACACACACACACACACACACACACACACTCATTCATTCATCCAGTCGTATTTATTGAGCTCTTAAGTGCTTGGGAAGTACAAGTAGGCAACATATAAAGACAGTCCCTACCCAACAACAGGCTCACAGTCTAGAAAGGGCAAACAGACAACAACGGGCTCACAGTCTAGAAAGGGGAGACAGACAACAAAACAAAACATGTGGACAGGTGTCAAGTCGTCAGAACAAATAGAAGTAAAGCTAAATGCACATCATTAACAAAATAAATAGTAAATATGGACACGTAAAATAAATGGAGTGATAAATCTGTACAAACATATATACAGGTGCTGTGGGGAGGGGACACTCTCTCTCTCTCTCTCTCTCTCTCTCTCTCTCTCTCTCTTTCTCTCTCTCTCTCTGTTATTACCCTGGAGTTTTCATAAAAATCCCCAGAAAACGTGGTTCATTCATGGCTTCTCAAAACCCCCTTTCCATTAGGAAGTATTGTTGGATGCCTCACTTTACTCTCCACTTCTACCACTGAAAATCCTTTCCTCACACATCCATCTGCCACCCTGTCCCCCGTGGAAAGGGAGGGTAACCCATCACTCCTCACTTCTCTTCCCCAACACCCTCTCTGCCCCTCTGGACAGTGGAAACCCTTCCCAAACTGGGTTGCAAGGTGACTTGTAAGCCTCCTTTAATTTCTAGACTGTGAGCCCGTTTCTAGACTGTGAGCCCATTGTTGGGTAGGGACCGTCTCTATAGGTTGCCAACTTGTACTTCCCAAGTGCTTAGTACAGTGCTCTGCACACAGTATGCGCTCAATAAATGGAAGGAAGGAAGGAAGGAAGGAAGGAAGGAAGGAAGGAAGGAAGGAAGGAAGGAAGGAAGGAAGGGAGGAATTTATTAAACACTCACTGGGTGCTTAGCACTGTGCTCAGTGCTGGGGCTGATACAAGATGATTAGGGACAGTCCCTGTCCCATTTGGGGTTCACAGTCTAAAGAGGAGTGGGATTGAATCTCCATTTTAGGGATGAAGAAAATGAGGTCCACGGAAGTTAAGTGACTTTCCCAAGGTCACGCAGCAGGTAAATGGTAGAGCCGGGATCAGAACCCGAGTCCTTGACTCCTAAGTCTGTGCTCTATCCCCTAGGCCAAGCCGCTCCTCTCAGACTTCTTGTCATCTGGTGCAAAAATCCTAATATTCCCACCCTTTCCAACCAGATCTCCAGGCCCATTTCTCTCCAACCTCTTAATCATTTCCATCGCTTTCATCGGAACTCCCTCCAAACTCCAAGTATTACTTCAGTCACCAGCCCAAAAGAGGCCTCTCGGTACTCCACCGCAGGCCCGACCAATGCTGGGCACTGCACTGGGGAAGATTACCTCAGAGGTCATCATCATCATCAATCGTATTTATTGAGCGCTTACTGTGTGCAGAGCACTGTACTAAGCGCTTGGGAAGTACAAATTGGCGACATATAGAGACAGTCCCTACCCAACAGTGGGTTCACAGTCTAAAAGGGGGAGACAGAGAACAAAACCAAACATACTAACAAAATAAAATAAATAGGATAGGTACAAGTAAAATAAATAAATAGAGTAATAAATCTGTACAAACATATATACATATATACAGGTGCTGTGGGGAAGGGAAGGAGGTAAGATGGGGGGGATGGAGAGGGGGACGAGGGGGAGAGGAAGGAAGGGGCTCAGTCTGGGAAGGCCTCCTGGAGGAGGTGAGCTCTCAGCAGGGCCTTGAAGGGAGGAAGAGAACTAGCTTGGCGGATGGGCAGAGGGAGGGCATTCCAGGCCCGGGGGATGACGTGGGCCGGGGGTCGATGGCGGGACAGGCGAGAACGAGGTACGGTGAGGAGGTCAGCCACTCTCCGCTCCACATGCCACATTCCCCAGGTTGTGATGGCTTCCTTAGCAAGGCCAATACACTGCTCTCTCTTATTAGGCATGTGATCCCAGACTAAGCCCCCTTTTCCTCTTCTCCAACTCCCTTTTTCATCACCCTAACTTGCTCCCTCTGTTCTCCCCCTGAACCAGCCCCACTGTACTTTCGTACATATCTGCAAGAGAAGCAGCATGGCTCCGTGGAAAGAGCACAGGCTTGGGAGCCAGAGGTCATGGGTTCTAATCCTGGCTCTGCCACTTGTCAGCTGTGTGACTTTGGGCAAGTCACAACTTCTCTGAACTTCTTCTAGACTGTGAGCCTACTGTTGGATAGGGACCGTCTCTATATGTTGCCAACTTGTACTTCCCAAGAGCTTAGTACAGTGCTCTGCACACAGTAAGCGCTCAATAAATACGATTGATTGCTTGATTCTCTGGGCCTCAGTTACCTCATGTGTAAAATGGGGATTAAGACTATGAGCCCCACGTGGGACAAACTGATCACCTTGTATTCCCCCCCCACCCGGCGCTTAGACCAGTGCTTTGCACATAATAATAATGATGGTACTTGTTAAGCACTTACTATGTGCAAAGCACTGTTCTAAGCGCTGGGGGGATACAAGGTGATCAGGTTGTCCCACATGGGGCTCACAGTCTTAATCCCCATTTTCCAGATGAGAGAACTGAGGCACAGAGAAGTGAAGTGACTTGCCCAAAGTCACACAGCTGACAATTGGCGGAGCCGGGATTAGAACCCATGACCTCTGACTCCAAAGCCTGTACTCTTTCCACTGAGCCACGCTGCTTCTCTGTAAGCACTTAACAAATGCCATCATTATTATTAATATGATTATTATAATAATCTGTTATTTATTTGTATTGATGTCTGTCTCCCCGCCTCTAGACTGTGAGCTCGTTGTGGGCAGGGAATGTGTCTGCTGTTGTATTATATGGTCCCAAGCTCTTAGTACAGTGCTCTGCACACAGTAAGATCAGTAAATACGATTGATTGAATGAATCAATCAATCAATCGCATTTATTGAGAGCTTACCGTGTGCAGAGCACTGTACTAAGCGCTTGGGAAGTACAAGTTGGCAACACATAGAGATGGTCCCTACCCAACAGTGGGCTCACAGTCTAGAATGAATGAATGATCCTCCTGACCCTTGGCCAAATAATAATAACAATAATAATAATGTTGGTATTTGTTAAGCGCTTACTATGTGCAAAGCACTGTTCTAAGCGCTGGGGTAGATACAAGTTGATCAGGTTGTCCCACGTGAGGCTCACAGTCTTAATCCCCATTTTACAGATAGGGTAACTGAGGCACAGAGAAGTTAAGTGACTTGCCCAAAGTCACACAGCTGACAATTGGCAGAGCCGGGGTTTGAACCCATGACCTCTGACTCCAAAGCCCGGGCTCTTTCCACTGAGCCACGCTGCAGCCTATTTGGCGTGTGGCCCTCCCTGATCTCAGATCTCCTTGGCCAAAGCCAGACAACCATGGGGGTTGACTTTTCTTCCCTCTGAGATCTATCCTGCTGCCCTTCCTTTGGGGTGCGGCGGTCCCGTCTACGCTCTGTTCCTTCTCCAATGCACCTGCGTGGCTCAGTGGAAAGAGCCCGGGCTTTGGAGTCAGAGATCACGGGTTCAAATCCCGGCTCTGCCAACTGTCGGCTGTGTGACTTTGGGCAAGTCACTTCACTTCTCTGTGCCTCAGTTCCCTCATCTGTGAAATGGGGATTAAAGCTGTGAGGCCCCTGTGGGACAACTTGATCACCTTGTAACCTCCCGCAGAGCTTAGAACAGTGCTTTGCACATAGTAAGCGCTTAACAAATGCCATCATCATCATCACCTGGGGTTTTTTTGGTTCTCTCCCGGTTCTCCAAGATGCCGGTCATCGGGGGCCAAGCCTGGCGAAGGTAGCTCTCCAACTGCCAGGATGGATCACCGGTCCTGGGACCACTCACAGAAACAAGTTAGTCTGCCAGTCATATTTTTTGAGCACTGTCTAAGCACTTGGGAGAGTGCAACAACACTAGAAGCCGCATGGTATAGTGGAAAGAACATGGCCTAGGAGTTAGAGGGTCATGGGTTCTAATCCCGGTCCACCACGTGTCTGCTGTGTGACCTTACACAAGTCACTTCACTTCTCTGTGCCTTAGTTCCCTTATCTGTAAAACGGGGATTAAGACTGTGAGCCCTGGGTTGGACAGGGGCTGTGTCCCGATTATCTTGTATCTTGTATCTCTGAAGCAGCGTGGCTCGGTGGAAAGAGAGTCAGAGGTCATGGGTTCAAATCCCTGCTCCGCCACATGTCTGCTGTGTGACTGTCTCTGAGCCTCAGTTCCCTCATGTGTCAAATGGGAATGAAGACTGTGAGCCCCCCATGGGACAACCTGATCTCCTTGTATCTTCCCCCGCATTTAGAACAGTGCTTTGCACATAGAAAGCGCTTAACAAATGCCATCATCATTATTATTATTACCCCAGCGCTTAGAACAGCAGCTGGCACATCATACGCATTTAACAAATACCATGATGATGATGTGGGATAGGGACTGTGTCCAACCAGTTAACTTGTATTCATTCATTCATTCATACATTTATTCAATTGTATTTATTAAGTGATTACTGTGTGCAGAGCTCTGTACTAAGCGCTTGGGAGAGTGCAATCATCATCATCATCATCATCATCATCATCAATCGTATTTATTGAGCGCTTACTGTGTGCAGAGCACTGTACTAAGCGCTTGGGAAGTACAAGTTGGCAACATAAAGAGACAGCCCCTACCCAATAGTGGGCTCACAGGCTAAAAGGGGGAGACAGAGAACAAAACCAAACATACTAACAAAATAAAATAAATAGAATAGATATGTACAAGTAAAATAAATAAATAAATAAATAAATAGCAGTGACATTCCCTGCCCACAACGAGCTCACAATCTAGAGGAGGGGAGACAGACATCAATACAGATAAATAAAATGACAGGTATATACGTAAGTGCTGAGGGGCTGGGGGGAGTAAAGGGAGCAAGTCAGGGTGACGCAGAAGGGAGTGGGAGATGAGGAAAAGTGGGGCTTAGTCTGGGAAGGCCTCTTGGAGGAGATGGGCCTTCAATAAGGCTTTGAGGGTGGGGAGAGTCATTGTCTGGCAGATTTGAGGAGAGAGGGTGTTCCAGGACAGAGGCAGGATGTGGGGAAGGGGTCAGCGGTGGGACAGGCGAGAACGAGGCCCAGTGAGGAGGTTAGCGTTGGCAGAGGAGCGGAGGGTGCGGGCTGGGCTGGAGAAGGACAGAAGGGAGGTGAGGTAGGAGGGGGCGAAGGGATGGAGTGCTCTAAAGCCCATGGTGGGGAGTTTTTGTTTGATATGGAGGTACATAGGCCACCAGTGGAAACTTCTGAGGAGGGGGGTGACGTGTCCTGAACGTTTTTTGTAGAAAGACGATCCGGTCGGTGGAGTGAAGCATCGACTGGAGTGGGGAGAGGCAGGAGCCTGAGAGGTCAGCAAGGAGGCTGATGCAGTCATCTAGGTGGGATAGGATGAGTGATTGTATCTACTTTATAGCAAGTGCTTAACAAGTACCATAATAATCATTAACAGTAACTAAAATTATTAACAACAAGCACACTGTTTAACACACATTCCCTGCCCATAGCGAGATTACGGTCTAGAGGGGGAGACAGACAGTAATATAAATAAATAAATTGCAGATATGTACGGAAATGCTGTGGGGCTGAACAGAAATTCGGCCTGTAAATGGTGGCCCTGGGCTAAGCCTTAGGGTAGCTAGTTCATTCATTCATTCATTCAATCGCATTTATTGAGCGCTTACTGTGTGCAGAGCACTGTACTAAGCGCTTGGGAAGTACAAGTTGACAACATATAGAGACGGTCCCTACCCAACAGTGGGCTCACAGTCTAGTTGGGCCATGCTGTGCTGAGGTGGCGGCAGCAGTGGCTCATGAGAGCCATCCTAGAGGCGAACGGTGCCACGGCCTCCTTCCGCTCCCTCCCGACACCTGGATAGGCCCGGCCACGGAGCCGGACCGGAGTCAACAGGATCTCCTGTGCTCCGCTTCCCTTCCCCCCGCCTCCCCCGGCCTCCTCCCGGCTCCCTGGCGACCATCACCCCATAGCTTGGTAGCTCTCCAGAGCCCCTTCCCCAGAAAGGCCAGACTCGCCCAGGGCCTGGGGCCTAAGAATCGCCCTGATTGCCCTCCTCCTACCAGACGCGGTCCTGCAGCCCCCCAACCCTGCAGCTGTCCCCGTAAAATCCACCGTCAAGACCGTTCCCTATCCCCCCCCAACCCCGCTCCCAATCCCCCCACCCCATCCCCCATTCAAGTCTTTAATCAAAATGCCCAAGATCCACCCTGCAAAACTCCCCTGGCTTTATCCCCCTCCTCCTCCTCCCTCTGCACACCCAGACTAACAATGAACCATTGATAATTTCTCTAAGGATGAACTTCTGCTTGATCAAGACTTGTTCTTTCCACATTGGGAGCCGGGCCAATTCCCCCTCCCCCTTCCCCACTCTTCTTCCCCAACTAGGGCCCTGCTCTTTCAGGGATGGGGGGTAGGGAGGGGGCAGCTAGGACAGACGCCTTCTCACAGCCAAGTGAGTGTCCTAGACCCCTCCTGGGCAGGTCTGGGGGGCTGTAAAGCCCCCTCTGGCCTCCCCTCAGGGACCCAGTGGGGGGAAAGGCGGGGAAGCAGAGCAGAGCTGGGGCCTTGGGGGGAGGTGACAGGGGTGGGCAGCTAAGACAGACTCCTTCTCACAGCCGAGGGAGTGTCCTAGACCCCTCCTGGACAGGCCTGGGGGGCTGTAAAGCCCCCTCTGGCCTCCCATCAGGGAGACAGTGGGGGGAAAGGGTGGGGAAGCAGAGCAGAGCTGGGGCTTTGGGGGAAGGCGACCGGGTTGGGCAGCTAGGGCACACTCCTTCCCACAGTCAAGTGAGTGTCCTGGACAGTCCTGGGGGGCTGTAAAGCCCCCTCTGGCCTCCCCTCAGGGACCCAGTTGGGGGAAAGGGGGGGAAGCAGAGGAGAGCTGGGGCCTTGGGGGGAGGCGCCGGGGGTGGGCAGCTAGGACAGACTCCTTCTCACTGCCGAGTGAGTGTCCTAGACCCCTCCTGGATAAGCCTGGGGGGCTGTAAAGCCCCCTCTGGCCTCCCCTCAGGGGCCCAATGTGGGGAAGAGGGGGAAGCAGAGCAGAGCTGGGGCCTTGTGGGGAGGCCACAGGGGTGGGCAGCTAGGACAGACTCCTCCTCACAGCCAAATGAGTGTCCTGGACAGGCCTGGGGGGTTGTAAAGCCCCCTCTGGCCTCCCCTCAGGGACCCAGTGGGGGAGAATGGGGGGAAGCAGAGGAGAGCTGGGGCCTTGAGGGGAGGCGCCGGGGGTGGGCAGCTAGGACAGACTCCTTCTCACAGCCGAGTGAGCGTCCTAGACTCCTCCTGGAGAGTCTTGGAGGGTTTAAAACCCCCTCTGGCCTCCCCTCAGGGGCCCAATGTGGGGAAGAGGGGGAAGCAGAGGAGAGCTGGGGCCTTGGGGGGAGGCGCCGGGGGTGGGCAGCTAAGACAGGCTCCTTCTCACAGCCGAGTGAGTGTCCTAAACCCCTCCTGGAGAGTCTTGGGGGGTGTAAAACCCCCTCTGGCCTCCCCTCAGGGACGCAGTGGGGGGGAAAGCAGAGCAGAGCTGGGGCTTGGGTGGGTGGGTGGGGGGGGGGGGGGGGAGGAGAGGGTCCCAATGTGGCCACCAGGGGGCAGTCTAGCCCTTCCCCAAAACGGTTCCCACCAAGGCCCGGGCCTGCTGGAGGGTGGGGGTGGGCTGGGGGTCTTGGGAGACAGACAGCCTGGACCCCCGAAGAAGGCCCGAAGGCCCAGCCCTGATTCTCCCTCACCATCCGGCCCCCCTCACCCCCAAACCAGACCCCCCTCCATCCCCCACCCCCATTCCCCTACCCCCTTTTGAGGGCCCTGCAACTTTGCTGGAGCTGAGCGCTGCAGCATTCATTCGATTCAACCGCATTCACTGAGCGGTTACTGTGTGCAAAGCAGCACGATCCTAATACTAATGGCATTTGGTAGGCGCTTACTATGCAGCAGGCGCTGGTCCAGCGCTGGGAGGATACTAGGACTCCTCTTCCAGAGGAGCAGCGGGGCCTAGTGGAGAGAGCCCGGGCTCTGGAGTCAGAGGTCATGGGTTTAAATCCCGACTCTGCCAATTGTCGACAGCTGGGCAAGTCACTTAACTTCTCTGGGCCTCAGTTCCCTCATCTGTAAAATGGGGATTAAGAATAATGTTGGTATTTGTTAAGTGCTTACTAGGTGCAAAACACTGTTTTAAGCGCTGGGGGGAATAGAAGGAGATGAGGTTGTCCCACGTGGGGCTCTCAGTCTTAATCCCCATTTTACAGATGAGGGAACTGAGGCACAGAGAAGTTAAGTGCCTTGTCCAAGGTCACACAGCAGACATGTGGGGAAGGCGGAATTCAAGCCCGTGACCTCTGACTCCCAAGCCCGTGCTCTTTCCACTGAGCCATGCTGCTTCTCTAACTGTGAGCCCCCTGCGGGACAGCTTGATCACCTTGTATCCTCCCCAGAGCTTAGAACAGTGTCCTGCACATAGTAAGCGCTTAATAAATGCCATCATCATCATCATCACTAGGTAATTAGGTTGTCCCACATGGGGCTCACAGTCTCAATCCCCATTAGGCAGATGAGGTGACTGAGGCATGGAGAAGTTAAATGACTTGCCCAACATCACACAGCTGACAAATTTATTTTACTTGTACATATTTATTCTATTTATTTTATTTTGTTACTATGTTTTGTTTTGTTGTCTGTCTCCCCCTTCTAGACTGTGAGCCCACTGTTGGGTAGGGACCATCTCTATGTGTTGCCAACTTGTATTTCCCAAGTGCTTAGTACAGTGCTCCACACACAGTAAGCGCTCAATAAATATGATTGAATGAATAATAATAATAATAATAATAATGGCATTTTTTAAGCACTTACTATATGCAGAGCACTGTTCTAAGCACTGGGGGACACACAAGGTGATCAGGTTGTCCCACATGGGGCTCACAGTCTTAATCCCCATTTTACAGATGAGGTAACCGAGGCTCAGAGAAGTTAAGTGACTTGCCCAAGGTCACACAGCTGATAAGTGGCAGAGCCGGGATTTGAACCCCTGACCTCTGCCTCTAAAGCCCAGGCTCTTTCCATTAAGCCACGCTGCTTCCCAAGCCATGCTGCTTCCCTGGCAGAGCCAGGATTAGAACCCACGACCTCCGACTCCCAAGTCCGTCCTCTTTCCACTAAGCCATGCTGCTTCTAATAATAGTAATGGTATCTGTAAGCGCTTATTATGTGCCAGGCGCTGTTCTAAGCTCTGGGGTAGATACAAGGACGCAGTCTCTGTCCCACATGGGGCTTACAGTCCCAATCCCCACGCTACAGATGAGGTAACTGAGGCCCATAGAAGTGAAGTGACTTGCCCAAGGTCACTAACCAGGACAAGTCAGAGTGGACCACTAAAACAATAATAATAATAATAATAATAATGGCATTTATTAAGCGCTTACTATGTGCAAAGCACTGTTCTAAGCACTGGAAAGAAAGAGACAGACGACGAGGATGGGATTCAAACCCACGCGTGCAGAGCACGATGGTTTAGCAGTTCATCGCCTTAACCACGAAGTCCCCTCCTCTAGCACTTCTCCCTTTTAAAAAAAGAAAATGGTATCTGGGAAGCGCTTACTATGTGTCAAGCACTGTTCTAAGATCTGGGGTAGAGAAGCAGCATGGCCTAGTGGCAAGCGCACGGGCTTGGGAGTTGGAGGATGTGGGTTCTAATCTCGTCTCCAACACTCATCTGCCACGTGAGTTTGGGCAAGTCACTTAACCTCTTGGTAACTCATTTACTGCATCTGTAAAATGGGGATTAAGACTGTGACCCCACGTGGGACAGCTTGATTACCTTGTATCCACCCCAATGTTTAGAACGGTTCTTGTCACCTAATAATAATAATAATGATAATAATAATAATGGCATTTGTTAAGCGCTTACTACGTGAGATGCACTGTTCTGTGAGCCCACTGTTGGGTAGGGACTGTCTCTATATGTTGCCAACTTGTACTTCCCAAGCACTTAGTACAGTGCTCTGCACACAGTAAGCGCTCAATAAATACGATTGATGATGATGATGATGTTCTAAGCATGGGGGGATAAAAGGTGATCAATTTGTCCCACATGGGGCTCACAGTCTTAATCCCCATTTTACAGATGAGGGAACTGAGGCACAGAGAAGTGAAGTGACTTGCCCAAAGTCACACAGCTGACAAGTGGCGGAGCTGGGATTTGAACCCATGACCTCCGACTCCCAAGTCCAGGCTCTTTCCAGTGAGCCATGCTGCTTCACCTAGTAAGTGCTTAACAAATACTGGAGTTATTGTTATTATTATTACACGTTAATCAGGTGGAACACAGTCCCCGTCCCATCTGGAGCTCACAGTCTGGGTAAGAGGGAGGACAGGTATCGATTTCCCATTTTGCAGTTGAGGAAACTGAGGCACAGAGAAGTGAAGTGACTTGCCCAAAGTCACACAGCTGACAAGTGGCGGAGCTGGGATTTGAACCCATGACCTCCGACTCCCAAGTCCAGGCTCTTTCCAGTGAGCCACGTTGCTTCACCTAGTAAGTGCTTAACAAATACTGGAGTTATTGTTATTATTATTACACGTTAATCAGGTGGAACACAGGCCCCGTCCCATCTGGAGCTCACAGTCTGGGTAAGAGGGAGGACAGGTATTGATTTCCCATTTTGCAGTTGAGGAAACTGAGGCACAGAGAAGTGAAGTGACTGGCCCAAGGTCGCACAGCAAGTGTTTGGCAGAGCTGGATTACTAAAGCAGGTCTTCCGATTTCCAGGGCCCTTCTCTTTCCACTAGGCCATGCTGCTTCTCATTTTAGATTTTGTGAGTGAGTGTGTGAGTTTGTGAGTGTATGTGGGAGGGTGGGATATTTGGGGGTAAGGGACCCTTTCTTCTGCCCTACCGTTATACTTTTCCCTCTCCATCCCCCTGGAAATTGAATCCTCCTCTCCTCTGAATGTGGTCCCCACCCCTGGCTTCCTGGGTAAGGGCTCTCTGGCTCTCCCTCAAACCAAGCTTTTTTATGTTATTTGTTAGCATTTACTATATGCCCATTTACTATTTACTATGCCTAAATTTACTATTTACTATAGCATATACTATATAATACTATATTTGGTTTTGTTCTCTGCCTCCCCCTTTTAGGCTGTGAGCCCACTGTTGGGTAGGGACTGTCTCTATATGTTGCCAATTTGTACTTCCCAAGCGCTTAGTACAGTGCTCTGCACATAGTAAGCGCTCAATAAATACAATTGATGATGATGATGATGATGATGATATGCCAAGCACTATACTAAAACCAGGGTAGGTAGAAACCAATCAGGTTGGACACTGCCCACCTCCTGCATAAGGCTCACGATCTTAATCCCCATTTTACATACGAGGGCACTGAGGCCCAGAGAAATGAAGTGACTCTCCCAAAGTTACACAGCGGACAAGTGGTGGAGCTGGGATTAGAACCCAGGTCCCTGCTCTATCCATTAGACCACACTGCTCCTCACTCTTTCCCCTCCATTCTCCTCTCCAGCTACTAAGGGGAGTCCGCAGGGAGCTGGGGAAGCCAGGGGAGTAGCTTTTTGCCTGGTTTTGCCTTGTCTTCTCCAGGGTAAAAAACAACTCTCAGCGGGGCCACTACCTGCAGCCAACTTTGTCTGTTTGCTGCTTGTCTCCTGTGTGACCTTGGGTGAGTCACTTCACTTCTCTATGCTTCAGTTCCCTCATCTGTAAAATGGAGATTGAGACCGTGAACCCCACGTGGGACTGTGTCTGACTCACTTTGCTTGTATCCACCCCAGCGCTTAGTACAGTGCCTGGCACACTGTAAGCGCATAACAAATATTATTTTCTTTCTTCCTCTTCTGCTCTCTGCCCCCTCCACCAATCAATCAATCAATCGTATTTATTGAGCGCTTACTGTGTGCAGAGCACTGTACTAAGCGCTTGGGAAGTACAAGTTGGCAACATATAGAGACAGTCCCTACCCAACAGTGGGCTCACAGTCTAAAAGGGGGAGATAGAGAACAAAACCAAACATACTAACAAAATAAAATAAATAGAATAGCATGGGGTGGCCTGAATGATATCAATCACAAAGCCCCATTTGTGTCACCTGTGCTGTGCTAGCATACCTTGCTCCCCAAGAGTTTACACTTGCTTGAGACCCAATCCTTTTTTTATT
This sequence comes from Tachyglossus aculeatus, assembly GCF_015852505.1. Classification (NCBI taxonomy): domain Eukaryota; kingdom Metazoa; phylum Chordata; class Mammalia; order Monotremata; family Tachyglossidae; genus Tachyglossus; species Tachyglossus aculeatus. The sequence goes on from NC_052066.1 coordinate 66,899,372, forward strand.
TTTTTTAACAGTATTTGTTAAGCACTTACTGTGTGCCAGACATTGTTCTAAGTGCAGGGCTGATAATAATAATAATAATGGTATTTGTTAAGTGCTTACTATGTGCCAAGCACTGTTCTAAGAGCCGTAATAGATACAAGGTAATCAGTTTGTCCCACGTGGGGCTCACAGTCTTAAACTCCATTTTACAGAGGAGGTCACTGAGGCCCAGAGAAGGGAAGTGACTTGCCCAAAGTCACACAGCTGACAAGTGGCGGAGCCGGGATTAGAACCCACGATCTCTGACTCCCAAACTTGTGCTAAGGTAACCAGGTTGAACCTAGTCCCTGTTCTATGTGAGGCTCACACTCTTGATCCCCATTTTACAGATGAGGGAACTGAGGCCCAAAGAAGTGAAGTGACTTGCCCTAGGTCACACAGCAGACAAGTTGCAGAGCCGAGATTGGAACCCAGGTTCATCTGACTAGCAAGTCACTTCACTTCTCTGGGCCTCAGTTCCCTCATCTGGAAAATGGGGATTGAGATTGTGAGCCCCATGTGGGACAGGGACAGTAAAGGGCCCAGGGAGCAGACCCAGACACCTAGACACCTCCCTCCCGCCCCCTCCCCCCCACCCCGCCACGACCCCCCCACACCATCTTCTTCCTCCCCAGCCCCTTTTCACCCCTCCATTCCTCTCTCCCCCAGCCCCTTTTCACCCTCATATTCCCCTCTTTCCCCAGCCCTTTTTCACCCCCCCAGTCTCCTCTCCCCCAGCCCCTTTTCACCCTCCAGGCCCCTTTTCATCCCTCCATTCCCCTCTTTCCCCAACCCCTTTTCACACCCCCAGTCCCCTCTTTCCAGGCTCCTTTTCACACCCCATTCCCCTCTTTCCCCAGCCCCTTTTAACACTCCCATTCCCCTCTCCCCCAGCTCCTTTCCACACCCCCATTCCCCTCTCCTCAGCCCCTTTCCACACCCCCATTCCCCTCTCCCCCAGTTCCTTTTCACACCCTCTTCTCCTCAGTTTTTTTTCACCCCATAATTCTCCAACACACCCCTTTCTCCTCTCCCAGACCTTCTTCTCTTCTAGACTGTGAGCCCATTGTTGGGTAGGGACCATCTCTATATGTTGCCGACTTGTACTTCCCAAGCGCTTAGTACAGTGCTCTGTACACAGCAAGTGCTCAATAAATGCGATTGATTGATTGATTGATTGAATACCCCCTTCCTCCAGCCCCTTTTTCACACTCCCATTCTCCTCCCCTCATCCCTCTAGACTGTGAGCCCGTTGTTGGGTAGGGACTGTCTCTGTATGTCACCAACTTGTACTTCCCAAGAGCTTAGTACAGTGCTCTGCACACAGTAAGTGCTCAATAAATATGATTGATTCCCCACTGTTGGGTAGGGACTGTCTCTATATGTTGCCAACTTGTACTTCCCAAGTGCTTAGTACAGTGCTCTGCACACAGTAAGTGCTCTATAAATATGATTGATTGATTGATTGATTACCCCCTTCCTCCCACCCCTTTTTCACACCCCCATTCTCCTCCCCTCATCCCTCTAAACTGTGAGCCCGTTGTTGGGTAGGGACCGTCTCTGTATGTCACCAGCTTGTACTTCCCAAGCGCTTAGTACAGTGCTCTGCACACAGTAAGCACTCAATAAATACGATTGATTGATTGATTGATTGAATACCCCTTTTCTCCCGCCCCTTTTTCACACCCCCATTCTCCTCCCCTCATCCCTCTAGACTGTGAGCCCTTTGTTGGGTAGGGACCGTTTCTGTATGTCGCCAACTTGTACTTCCCAAGCGCTTAGTACAGTGCTCTGCACACAGTAAGTGCTCAATAAATATGATTGATTGATTGATTGATTGATTACCCCCTTCCTCCTGCCCCTTTTTCACACCCCCATTCTCCTCCCCTCATCTCTCTAGACTGTGAGCCCAGTAGTTGGATAGGGACCGTCTCTATATGTCGCCAACTTGTACTTCCCAAGTGCTTAGTACAGTGCTGTGCACACAGTAAGCGCTCAATAAATACGATTGATTGATTGATTGATTGATTGATTACCCCCTTCCTCCCGCCCCTTTTTCACATCCCCATTCTCCTCCCCTCATCCCTCTAGACTGTGAGCCCGTTGTTGGGTAGGGACCGTCTCTGTATGTCGCCAACTTGTACTTCCCAAACGCTTAGTACAGTGCTCTGCACACAGTAAGTGCTCAATAAATACGATTGCATGAATGAATGAATGGACAGGGACTGTGTCCAACCTGATTTGTTTGTATCCACCCAGTGCTTAGTACAATGCCTGGCACAGAGTAAGTGCTTAACAAAAAACATTGTTATGATTATTATTATTATTACTAGTGATAGTTGTAATAGTAAAAGTAGTAGCCTTATTGAAGGCCCATCTCCTCCAAGAGGCCTTCCCAGATTAGGTCCCCCCTTGCCTCTTCTCCCACTCCCTTCTGCATAGCCCTGATTTGCTCCCTTTGTTCTTCTCCCAGCCCCACTGAACTTAGCTATATGTCTGTATTTATTTATTTTAATTGATTTCTGGCTCCCCCCTCTAGACTGTGAGCTCATCATGGGCAGGGAATGTGTCTGTTTATTTGTTGTATTGTACTTTCCCAAGCATTTAGTACAGTGCTCTGCACACAGTGAGCATTCAATAAATACGACTGAAGGAATGAATGAATAGTGGTAGTAGTAGTAATGGTATTTATCAGGTGCCTTACTGGGGAATTAGCGCAAATGGGAGAGCGCTCGCTTAGCATGTGAGAGGTAGCGGGATCTATGCCCGCATTCTCCATCTGTTCCAGCACTTAGAACACTATGTGTTTTGCACATAGTAAGCACTTAACAAATACCAAAATTATTATAATTATCATTACTAAGCACTTAATAAATGCCAACATTATTATTGTTACTATTTATCAGGTGCCTTACTGCAATATACTGCACTAAGCACATGGGAAGGGCAAGAGAAGCACAATACATGTTTCCTGCCCCCCAGGAGCTTACACTCTAATGTGGGAGACTGAGAAATAGTCACAAGCAGAATAAAGAAAATTGAACATTTAATCAAAGATACACATATAACAATCATGATGATTGTGGTATTTGTTCAGTGCTTACTATGTGTCAAGCATTGTCCTAAGAACTGGGGTAGAGACAATATGAGCAGATGGGACACAGTCCCTGTTCTACTTGGGGCTCACAGTCTAGGTCAGAGGGAGAACCTAGAAGCAGCGTGGCTCAGGGGAAAGAGCCCGGGCTTTGGAGTCAGAGGTCATGGGTTCAAATCCCAGCTCCGCCAATTGTCAGCTGTGTGACTTTGGCCAAGTCACTTCACTTCTCTGGGCCTCAGTTCCCTCATCTGTAAAATGGGGATGAAGACTGTGAGCCCCCCGTGGGACAACGTGATCACCTTGTAACCTCCCCAGTGCTTAGAACAGTGCTTTGCACATAGTAAGTGCTTAATAAATGCCATTATGATTATTATTATTAGAATGGGTATTGAATCCCCCTTTTACAGATGAGGTGACTGTGGCACTGGGAAGTAAAGTGATTTGCTCAAAGTCACATAGCAGGCAAGTGGGGGAGCTGGGATTTGAACCCAGGTCCTCTGACTTCCAGGCCCACTTAAAGGGTGAAGGAGAGTCTGGGGAGTCTGGGGAGACCTGGGGAGAGTCTGGGAGTCAGGAGTCATTCCCAGACTGAGCCCCTTCCTTCTTCTCCCCCTCGTCCCCCTCTCCATCCCCCCACCCTACCTCCTTCCCTTCCCCACAGCACCTGTATATATGTATATATCTTTATACATATTTATTACTCTATTTATTTATGCATTTTACCTGTACATATCTATTCAATTTATTTTATTTTGTTAGTACGTTTGGTTTTGTTCTCTGTCTCCCCCTTCTAGACTGCGAGCCCACTGTTGGGTAGGGACTGTCTCTATATGTTGCCAACTTGTACTTCCCAAGTGCTTAGTAAAGTGCCCTGCACACAGTAAGCGCTCAATAAATATGATTGATTGATTGATTGATTGATTGAGACGGGGGAGGAGGAAAGTGAGGGTTGGTCAAGGGAGTGTGTGATGAGGTCTGAGGGGAGTTGGAAGCGGGAGAGGCCCGTGCAGGGGAAAGTCAGCCGTGGGTGCTAGCAAGCACCCAGAGGTCACCCGGAGGCCGGACCGCCTCGGTTTACGTTAGGCCCGGGCCCTGCCCTCACAATGTTTCAGTCTAGCCTACGTCCGGCACTCATCAGCGAGGAAGGGGCTGCCTCTCTGAGAAAAGAATGAGCCCTTGTCTCCAGTTCCCCCCATCTGACAAGCTCCTTTGAGGAAAGGGAGAGGGCTGGTCGTGCCCTCACTGCTTCCTCTGGAGGCTCTGGTAGACGGGCCCGGAGCCGGCTCCGGGCCTCTGATTCCGGTCGGCCTCCCCCTTCTTGCCCACCCCTCCGCTCCCCCAGACAGGTCACCGCCGAAGGCTTACTGATTTACTTCCCCTTCTACACGGTAGAAGAGCCAACGGCAGAGGCTTGGAGTTCCCCCCAGCTCCCCAGGGACGGCCGTGGACCGGAGAGGTCATCTCCTCCATCCCCCTGCCTCCGGGCCGGACTGTCCAGGCGCCCCACACCAGGGAGACTCAAGCCTAGCTCACATCGCTGGTGCGCTGACAGAGGGAGTTGTTTCTTCATCATTTTCCCTTTGGAATAAACACAGACCTATGGAGAACAGAAACATGCAAAATGTGTTTTTTAGCGGAACCCAGATGGAGCCCTGGGAGCTGGGTGGGCGGTCCCGGCAATGGATCCCTTTCTCTGGAATCTCATTCCCTCTCAAACCTGGCCGGGCCATCTCCCGCCCCCCCTCACTGACCGGCCTTCCCTTTTCCCTCCCCCCCATCCAGACCCCTGGGCCTAGATAAACCACGCCCCGGGAACACTGGACCCCACTTCACTCGGGATTTGTGGTTTGGGTACATATGAAACCCCAGTCCGAGCACACGGAGCCCCCCGAAATACAACAAATAACTAGTCATTAAAACATCTGAAAAAAAAATGCCTTGTGGAATTCTTTTACCCAAATATGCCTGTTTCTCATTAAATATTTACATTGTGCCATATTAACGTATGCAAATCCAGCCCCGAGCAGTGAACCCAGTGCCTATCAAGTCCCCAGAGCCTATCTTTGGCCCGAGGATGCTCCTGCTCTAACCGGAGAGTTGCCCTGTCGGGGAGGGGCAAATAGACGTTTCCATAAAGCCCAGGGCAGAAAGGGAAATGGCCCCTGAGTCACATGGCCACAGAGACGTTCAGCTGGGAGAGAAACCACGCGAACGACTCTTAGGGGGAGAAACTTGGGAAATGTTTCTCCACTTGGAGGCTGAGGAGAAACGGGCCCATGCAGGAGTTGGCACTGAAGATGGTGACCGGTTATCTGGGGGTTTGGCCTCAAGCGACACCCAACCGTCAAATCCACCTCCACCGGGGTGTTTTGCCGGCATTCCTTGCTGGCTTTGGCTGGGACACTTTGGTGGGAGCAGAGACTCAAACACCAACCTACTCACTGGACCTCCATCTCGCCTCTCTTGCCATGGACCTCTTGCTTACTTCCTTTCTCCTATCTGTACTCCCTCCCCTTCTGACCGCCACTTTCCCCCCTTTCCGTAGCTCTCCTAAAGTTATATCTCCTCCAGGAGGCTTTCTCTGGCGCTTAGTATAGTGCTCTTGTACTACTACAGTGCTCTGCACACAGTAAGCGCTCAAGAAATACGACTGAATGAATGAATGCTCTGCGCACAGTAAGCACTCAATAAATACGATTGAATAAATGACATCTCCTCACGCTATTCTCTCTCCATTCCATGTCACCTATGCACTTTGACTGGAAGCCCTGTGAAGGAAAGGGACGGTGTATCCAACCTAATTATCTTGTGTCATCCCCAGGGCTTAGTTTAGAGCTTCACACAGCGCACTTTATAAGTACCACAATTATTATTATTCAATCGTATTTATTGAGTGCTTACTATGTGCAGAGCACTGTACTAAGCGATTGGGAAGCCTAAGTTGGCAACATATAGAGACGGTCCCTACCCAACAGTGGGCTCACAGTCTAGAAATTATTGTTATTATTGTTTAAAAATCATAAGCACTTCGGTACTCACCCCACACCCACATTGTTATCTTCTAGACTGTGAGCCCGTTGTTGGGTAGGGACCATCTCTATATATTGCCAACTTGTACTTCCCCAGCGCTTAGTACAGTGCTCTGCACACAGTAAGCGCTCAGTAAATATGATTGAATGAATGTATATTTGCCTTTTGCTCAATTGCTTCCCCTACCAACAATAAATTTTAATGATTGTCTCTACTTCCTAGGATGCAAACTCCTTGAGGGCAGGGATCATGTCCACCTGTACACTCCCAAGCACTTAATCCAGTGGTCTGTACCAAGTAAGTGCTCAATAAATACCATTTTTTAATGATACTACATTCAATTCATTCAATCGTATTTATTGAGTGCTTACTGTGAGCAGGGCACTGTACTAAGTGCTTGGGAGAGTACTCGTTAAGTGCTTACTATGTTCCAGGGACTTTACTAAGCACTGGGATAGATACAAATTTATCAGTTTAGACACAGTCCCTGTCAAACAGGGGACTCCCAATCTTAATCCCCGTTTAACAGATGAGGGAACTGAGCCCCAGAATGGCTAAGTGACTTGCCCTAGTTCATTCATTCATTCAATCGTATTTATTGAGCACTTACTGTTTGCAGAGCACTGTGCTAAGCACTTGGAAAGTACAATTCATGCAGCAAAGGGGCAGAGCTGGGATTAATAATAATAATAATAATAATGGCATTTAGTAAGTGCTTACTATGTGCAAAGCACTGTTCTAAGTGCTGAGGAGTTTACAAGGTGATCAGGTTGTCCCACTTGGGGGGCTCACAGTTTTAATCCCCATTTTCCAGATTAGGTACCTGAGGCACAGAGAAGTGAAGTGACTTGTCCACAAGTCGCACAGCTGACAAGTGCCGGGATTTGAACCGATCAATCAATCAATCAATCAATCGTATTTATTGAGCGCTTACTGTGTGCAGAGCACTATACTAAGCGCTTGGGAAGTCCAAGTTGGCAACATATAGAGACAGTCCCTACCCAACAGTGGGCTCACAGTCTAGAAAGGGGAGACAGAGAACAAAACCAAACATACTAACAAAATAAAATGAATAGAATGGCTATGTACTAGTAAAATAAATATGTACAAACATATATACATATATACAGGATGACCGATGACCTCTGACTCCAAAGCCCGAACTCTTTCCACTGAGCCACGCTGCTTCCCCCGCCAGAACCCAGGTCCCTTCTAACTCCCAGGCCCTTCTGACTCCGAGGCCCGTCCCCTACCCACCGGGCCAGCCTACGTCTCTTGATTGATCGATCGAGTGATTGATTAATTGGAAACCCTCCCGGGAGACTTTTGTCTACAGGGTGCGATGGTGTCTGCTTTGCCAGCCTCCCCTTGGCCAAGCCAAAAGTGCAGGAAGGCATTCAGACGGAGGAAGAGCCAGACTCTTCGGAGAATTCCAAGTTCCACCAACAATTAGATGGGAGGGAATTTGCAGTTCTCATCTGACCATAAAGCCTCTGTTCTGACAGGTCTTGGAAGCCATCAGCGAGATCTCTCCCAAGCAGCCGACGCATCCCGGGAAGGAGCTCCCGGAGAACGGAGTCTGGCTGGGGGAGCTGGGCAGAGAGCAGGCTTTCAGGAATCTGGGACTTCTGCCTCAGCGAAGGGGGAGGGTCCGGGCTAATTCTCCGAAGAGTGGCTTGGTTGCAGCACCCCTTGTCTTCTAACTTAGTAAATAATAATAACAATTATAATGATGGCATTTGTTAAGCACTTACCGTGTGCCGAGCACTGTTCTAAGCGCTGGGGTAGATACAAGGAAATCAGGTTGTCCCAAGTGGGGCTCACAGTCTTTAATAGTACTGTGCAGTCTTTTAGACTGTGAGCCCACTGTTGGGTAGGGACTGTCTCTATATGTTGCCAACTTGTACTTCCCAAGCGCTTAGTACAGTGCTTTGCACACAGTAAGCGCTCAATAAATACAATTGCTTGATTGATTGATTGATTGATTTAATCCCCATTTTACAGAAGAGGGAACTGAGGCACAGATAAGTTAAGTGACTTGCCCAAGGTCACACAGGAGACAAATGGCGGAGCCGGGATTAGAACCCACATCCTCTGACTCCTAAACCTATGCTCTTTCCTCTAAGCCACACTGCTTCTCAGTAATAATAATAATGATGATGGCATTTATTAAGCGCTTACTATGTGCAAAGCACTGTTCTAAGCGCCGGGAGGGATACAAGGTGATCTGGTTGTCCCACATGGGGCTCACAGTCTTCATCCCCATTTTACAAATGAGGGAACTGAGGCCCAGAGAAGTTAAGTGACTTGCCCAAAGTCACACAGTTGACAAGTGGTGGAGCTGGGGTAAATTACAACACCCCTCGTATTGTAAGGTAGTACTAATCCCTCTGGACTGTAAGCTCGTTGTGGGCAGGGAATGTGTCTACCATTGTATTGTACCCTCCCAAGTGCTTAGTACAGTGCTCTGCACACAGTAAGAGCTCAATAAATACTATTGAATGAGTGAATGAATAATAATCATATTTGTGGTATTTATTAAGTGCTTGCTCTGGGACAACTCTGTACTGAATTATTATCATTATTATTATTATTATTATTATTTTGTTTGTTAAGCCCTTCTTTGTGCCACACACTGTTCTAAGCGCTGAGGTGGATACAAGCAAATCAGGTTGAAACGATCCCCGTTCCATGTGGGCCTCACAGTCTCAATTCCCATTTTATAGATGCGGTAACTGAGGTACTGAGAAGTGAAGCCCGCTAGACTGTGAGCCCGCTGTTGGGGAGGGACCGTCTCTACACGTTGCCGACTTGTACTTCCCAAGCGCTTAGTACAGTGCTCTGCACACAGTAAGAACTCAACAAATACTATTACGTGAGTGAATGAATAATAATCATATTTGTGGTATTCATTAAGTGCTTGCTCTGGGACAACTCTGTACTGAATTATTATCATTATTATTATTATTATTATTATTTGTTTGTTAAGCCCTTCTTTGTGCCACACACTGTTCTAAGCACTGAGGTGGATACAAGCAAATCAGGTTGGAACGGTCCCCGTTCCACGTGGGCCTCACAGTCTCAATCCCCATTATATAGATGTGGTAACTGAGGTACTGAGAAGTGAAGCCCGCTAGACTGTGAGCCCGCTGTTGGGGAGGGACCGTCTCTACACGTTGCCGACTTGTACTTCCCTAGCGCTTAGTACAGTGCTCTGCACACAGTAAGAACTCAACAAATACTATTACGTGAGTGAATGAATAATAATCATATTTGTGGTATTCATTAAGTGCTTGCTCTGGGACAACTCTGTACTGAATTATTATCATTATTATTATTATTATTATTTGTTTGTTAAGCCCTTCTTTGTGCCACACACTGTTCTAAGCACTGAGGTGGATACAAGCAAATCAGGTTGGAACGGTCCCCGTTCTACGTGGGCCTCACAGTCTCAATCCCCATTATATAGATGTGGTAACTGAGGTACTGAGAAGTGAAGCCCGCTAGACTGTGAGCCCGCTGTTGGGTAGGGACCGTCTCCACACGTTGCCGACTTGTACTTCCCAAGCACTTAGTACAGTGCTCTGCACACAGTAAGAACTCAATAAATACTATTAAATGAGTGAATGAATAATAATCATATTTGTGGTATTTATTAAGTGCTTGCTCTGGGACAAGTCTGTACTGAATTATTATCATTATTATTATTATTCTTTTGTTTGTTAAGCCCTTCTTTGTGCCACACACTGTTCTAAGCGCTGAGGTGGATACAAGCAAATCAGGTTGGAATGGTCCCTGTTCCACATGGGCCTCACAGTCTCAATCCCTGTTTTATAGATGCGGTAATTGAGGTACTGAGAAGTGAAGCCCGCTAGACTGTGAGCCCGCTGTTGGGTAGGGACCGTCTCTATACGTTGCTGACTTGTACTTCCCAAGCGCTTAGTCCAGTGCTCTGCACACAGTAAGCGCTCAATAAATACAATTGAAGGAAGGAAGGAAGCGACCTAACAAAGGTCACACAGCAGACAGGTGGCGGAACCAGGATCCGAACCCATGACCTTCCAATTCCCAGGTCCGTGCTCTATCCACTAGGCCATGCTGCTTCTCAACTACTCTCCCAGGCACTTAGTACAGTGCTCTGCTTGCAACAAATGCTCAGTAAATATGATTGAATGAATTGAATGAATGAGCGAGGTTCCGAACACTAGGATGGATACAAGATGATCAGGTTGGACACGGGCCCTGTCCCACAAAAGATTGACAGTCTAAATAGGAGGGAGACTGGGTATTGAATCTCCATTTTACAGATGAGGAAACTGAGGCACAGAGAATGATAATAATAATAATAATAATAACAATTTTGGCATTTGCTAAATGCTTATTATGTGCCAGGCACTGTACTAAGCACTGGGGTAGATACAAGAAAATTGGGTTGGACACAGTCCCTGCCCCACATGGGGCTCGCAGTCTTAATGCCCATTTAACAGCTGAGAGAACTGAGGCATAGAGAATTTAGGTGACTTGCCCACTTATCTACTGTGTGATCTTCGGTAGCATCACTTAACTCCTCTGTGCCTCAGTTTCCTCAACTTCAGAATAGGGATTCAATACCTGTTCTCCCACCTACTTAGACTGAGTGTCCCATGCAGGACAAGGACTGTGTCTGGTAATAATAATAATAATAATAATAATAATAATAATAATAATAATAATAATAATGGCTCTTATTAAGCTCTTACTATGTACAAAGCACTGCTCTAAGCGCTGGGGAGGTTACAAGGTGATCAGATTGTCCACCGGAGGGGCTCACAATCTTAATCCCCATTTCACCGATGAGGTAACTGAGGCCCAGAGAAGTGAAGTGACTTGCCCAAAGTCACACAGCTGACAATTGGCAGAGCGGGATTTGAACCCATGACCTCTGACTCCAAAGCCCGGGTTTTTCCACTGAACCATGTTGCTTCCCATTCATTTCATGAATCTGGTCTGATTCATTTGTACCTACTCCAGGGCTTAGAGCACTGGTAGACACATAATAATAATAATAATAATAATAATAATAATAATAATAATAATAATGACATTTATTAAACACTTACTATGTGCACAGCACTGTTCTAAGTGCTGGGGAGGTTACAAGGTGATCAGGTTGTCCCAATGAGGGCTCACAGTCTTAATCCCCATTTTACAGATGAGGTAATGAGGCACAGAGAAGTTAAGTGACTCATCCCGGCTCTGCCAATTGCCAGCTGTGTGACTTTGGGCAAGTCACTTGACTTCTCTGGGCCTCAGTTCCCTCATCTTTAAAATGGGGATGAAGACTGTGAGACCCCCATGGGACAACCTGATCCCCCTGTAACCTCCCCAGTGCTGAGAACAGTGCTTTGCACATAGTAAGTGCTTAATAAATGCCATCCTTATTATTATCACATAAGAAGATGTCTTTTTGGTTGATACTTGTCACTCTGTTGAGACCAGAGGCACCACTGACTTTATAGATATGTTACGGCAATCATTCAGTCCATCGAGCCATACTACTTACAGAGCACTTCCTCCTCATCATCATCATTGTCAATGGTATTTATTGAGTGTTTACTGTTTCCAGGGCACTGCACTAAGCTCATGAGTCTCATCTTTTAGACTGTGAGCCCACTGTTGGGTAGGGACTGTCTCTATATGTTGCCAACTTGTACTTCCCAAGCGCTTAGTACAGTGCTCTGCACAAAGTAAGTGCTCAATAAATACGATTGATTGATTGATTGATTGATCTTGTACACTGTCGCGTTATCTCCAACCCACAGCGATGCCATCTCCGACCCACAGCAATGCCATCTCCAACCCACGGCAATGCCATAGACACATCTCTCCCAGAATGCCCCACTTCCATCTGCAGTCGTTCTGGTAGTGGATCCACAGAGTTATTATTGTTGATAATAATAATATCAACGATAATAATTGTAATATATAATTATGATATTATATATAATAATAATTAATGTCAAGTAAAACAGAGTTGGAAGACATGTTCCCTGCCCACACAGAGCTTTCGGTCTAGAAAGGGAGACAGACACTGATATACATAAAAAATTAATACTATGTAATTTATGGTTATGTACATACTTTTACTAGGTGCAGAACCCTGTACAAAGCAGCCCTCAGGAGGGTATAGTAAAGGTAGTTGACATGGTTACTGCCCTGAAGGAGCTTACACTCTTGTCTTTTTGAGGGCAGAAAACATATCTACCAACTCCGTTGTATTGTACTCTCCCAACTGCTTAGTAGATCGTTCTGCACGCAGTGAGTATTCAATATATGCCATTGATTGACTGATTTTTTAAATGATATTTATGTGCCAGGTACTGTTCTAAGCACTGGGGTAGATAATAATAATGTTGGTATTTGTTAAGCACCTACTATGTACCAAGCACTGTTCTAAGCTCTGTGAGGTTACAAGGTGATCAGGCTGTCCCATGGGGGGGGCTCACAGTCTTCATCTCCGTTTTACAAAATGAGGTAGCTGAGGCCCAGAGAAGTGAAGAGACTTGCCCAAAGTCACACAGCTGATAAGTGGCAGAGCCAGAATTTGAACCCATGACCTCTGACTCCAAAGCCCATGCTCTTTCCACTGAGCCACGCTGCTTCTCTATGATAATCAGTTTGGACACAATCCAGGCTCCACATGGGAATCACAGCTTTAATCCACATTTTACAGATGAGGTAACTTAGGCACAGAGAACTGAAGTGACTTGCCCAAGGTCACACAGCAGACAAGTTGCAGAGCTAGGACTAGAACCCAGGACCTGCTGGCTCCCAAGCCTGTGCTCTATCCACTAAGCCACTGTGCTCCTCCTGATTGATTAATGTACATAAGGGCTACAGGAGAGGACCAGGATGGTGAATTCCCAAATTCTTAGAGAATGAGGAGGCACTGGACTAGAAGTAGGGGAAGAAATAGAGTGGGGAGATAAGAGATTAATCAGGAATAATAACAGTAACAATAATAATAATGGTACTTGTTAAGCATTTACTATGTGCCAACCACTGTTCTAAATTCTGGGGTACCTTCAAGTTAATCATGTTGGACCCAGTCCCTGTCCCACCGGGGGCTCAAAGTCTCAATCCTCATTTCACAGATGAGGTAAATAAGGCACAGAGAAGTGAAGTGATTTGCCCAAAATCACAAAGTAGACATGTGGTGGAGCCGGGATTAGAATCCAGGTCTCTGTGATTGCCAGGCCCGTGCTCTATCCACTAAATCATGCTAAGTCCCCTTGGAGAAGATGTGATTTCAGGAGGGCCTTGAAGATAGGGAAACCAGTGGTCTATTAGATGTTAATGAGAAGGGAGTTTCGGGTCAAAGGGAGGACGTGAGCTGAAGGGTCGGCGGTGAAAGAGACAAGAATCATCTTACTTCCATGATCCCGAGGCCTGTACGTCCCGTCTCACTGATACGCCTTGCTACCACTAGTTCTGCTGCCAAGCCCGCGGGAAGCACACTGTCGAAGGAAGCCCAGAGCAAACTTACCTCCTACAGAAACCTAGGAAAACTTTTATCCCTCACCTCTAGGTTAACAAATTCCAATCCAGGCCGCGCTGGTCCAGGAATCGATAGCTTTAATCATTTCGGAAACTTTGGGTGAGATTGAAGCGAGCGAGGCTCTCGCTGGAGCTTCAAGGCTCCGACCCCATTATCATCTCATGACACTCGCATTTCAGCAAGATGGGAAAAAATGCCAACGCCCCCCAAGGAAAATCTTGGAGGTTGGGGCCCGGGGGGGAGGGGAGGAGAGGCGGTGGTTCGCAACAGCTGTCGAGGAGATGTCAGACGCCCACCTGCCCCAACGTGGACCCCTCGGGAGGAGGACTCTCTCCGGACTCCGCCGGATGTCTCGGCGCGGGATCGGTGCGAACCCACGCCGACACCCGACATCCAATCGGATTTTAAGCTCAGCAGCAGCGTCTAGGAAAAACAGCCCCCCTGTCAGCCGGCTTCTCACAGCTGGAGGGGTCAAATCATCAACACGGCATAAACCAAAGTAAACAGAACCTTGTCCTGCCGTGGGCCCCGTCGCCCTTTGGGGAAGAAAAGGGTTTGAAAATTTCTTAAACTTTTCCAGTTGTTTATTTTTCAACGTTTAATGATATTGTCCATGCAAGGAGCAGGATCCTGGCTCTCTGCTAACAATTAAAGAGGTTTTCTTTCTTTTCTAATTTAAGATAGCAGATCCTTTTTTTTTTCCTCCCTAGAAATAGCACGGGAAATACAGCGGATAATTCACAATGAGGAAATGAAGTGCCATGCTATTTGGCTTGATTGGATAGCGAATACAGAGTGAAAGTGATTGAGGGAGAAGTGAGGCCTAGGTTCACCAACTTTGGAGCGGGTAAGAGCCGTGTCATTGGCTTCCATAACAGCTTAGCTCTGCGGGGGTCTCAGGAATTGGGGCAGCACAGCAAAGTGGATAGAGCACGGGGCTGGGAGTCGGAAGGTCATGAGTTCTAATTCCGGCTCTACCACTTGTCTGCCATGTGGCTTTGGGCAAGCCACTTCATTTCTCTGGGCCTCAGTTACCTCATCTGAAACGTGGGGATTGAGACTGTGAGCCCCAACGTGGGACGGAGCTGTGCCCAACCCGATTTGCTTGTATACATCCCAGCGCTTAGTACGGTGTCTAGCACATAATAAGCACTTAACATAAACCAGGATCATTATTATTATTACTTGGGTCTGTACGCCTTAAGCAGCATGATACTCCGCCCACTCTCAGTCCGACAGCACTTAATCACTCTGCCATTTCCTCTATCTGTACTTTATTTGAATGTCCCTCTCCTTTGCTAGATTGCAAGCTCCTTGAAGGCAGGAATCACGACTTCTAATTCTATTGTGCTTTCTGAAGCGTTTAGTATGGTTCTCTGCACACAGTGAGCGCTCAATAAATACCGTCTGTTGCTCAGTTGATTGATAAACAGCCCCCATTTTAATTCACTGATACCATTTGTTCACCATTCCTTCGTCTCTCCCCCACTCTGCACCCCCACCTCCAGACACAAACACACATACACACACAAACACACACACACACACACAAACACACACACACACACACACACACACACGCATATGCACGCGTGCTCCCTGAAAGACTGACCCAAACCCCAGAACAGGGCCTGGCACATCCTAAGCTCTTAACAAGTACCATAAAAACAAACAGAAACAAACAAGCCAATGATGCTGTAAACGCGCTGAACTCAGAATGAGTCCATTTCAGCCGAGTAGGGTCCTAGAAATTAGAAGGAGGAAGTCATGTGCTAGCTCTTTTTTTCATGGTATTTGCTAATCATTTACTACGTGCCAAACACTGTACTGAGGGTTGGAATAGTTAATCAGGTCAGGCACAGTCCCTGGGGCTCACAGTCAAAATCAGAGGGAGAGAGAGAACGGAGGGAGAACGGTATTTGACCCCCATTTTACAGATGAGGAAACTGAGGTGCAGAGAAGTGAAGTGATTTGCCCCAGGTCACACGGCAGACAAGTGGTAGAGCTGGGATTCGAACCCATGACTGAGCCCCTTCATTCCTCTACCCCTCGTCCCCTTCTCCATCCCCCCATCTTACCTCCTTCTCTTCCCCACAGCACCTGTATATATGTATATATGTTTGTACAGATTTATTACTCTATTTATTTTTTTATTCATTTTACTTGTCCATATCTATTCTATTTATTTTATTTTGTTAGCGTGTTTGGTTTTGTTCTCCATCTCCCCCTTTTAGACTGTGAGCCCACTGTTGGGTAGGGTCTGTCTCTATATGTTGCCAACTTGTACTTCCCAAGTGCTTAGTACAGTGCTCTGCACACAGTAAGTGCTCAATAAATATGATTGATTGATTGATTGATTGATTGACTTCCAGCCTGTGCTCTTTCCACTAGGCCATGCTGCTTGTTTTGACCGGATTCCCATTCCGCGGCCCGATACCCAATGGGTGCCGGATCAGTACTACCGACGGACCGATGGACGGTGCCGAGTCAATGGCCAGAAATGTCGTACAACCCCCAAGGACTTTCCAGGACGCCCAGCCAGACAAAATGACCCAGCACTTGGCTTGAATTTCTGCTACTGACTTGGCCATAGTCTCTGGGTCCTGCAAATCTAAATAACCATTCCCCGGGAAAGGCACGGGTCAGACAGGCCCCCCGAGGTATAATCACACACTCCCCTGTGGTGAACATAAGGTTGAACTTTCCTAGATCACATCATTAAAACACTGAAGCTGCAACAGAGACGCTCAGGGACAGAAAACGGCAACAGCGGCAATGGTTTCTCCCAGCTCGACGGCTTCAGCGTGACCTAGTGGAAAGAGCACAGGCCTGGAAATCAGGAGGTCAGCGGTTCTGCTGTCTGGCCTTGGGCAAGTCACTTCGCTTCTCTGGGCCTCAGTTTCCTCATCTGTAAAATGGGGATTGAGAGTGTGAGCCCAAAGTGGGACAGGGACTGTGTCCAACCTGATTTGTTTTGTTTTTTCTCCCTCTTCTAGACTGTGAGCCCGTTGTTGGGTAGGGACCATCTCTATATGTTGCCAATTTGTACTTCTCAAGTGCTTAGTACAGTGCTCTGCACACAATAAGCGCTCAACAAATACGATCGAATGAATAAATGATTTGCTTGTCTCCACCCCAGTGCTTAGTACAGTGCTGGCACAGAATAAGTGCTTAACAAATAGCATTACCCCCTCCTTCCTCTCCCTCTCCTCCCCCTCCCCATCCCCCCCGCCATACCTCCTTCCCCTCCCCACAGCACCCGTTTATATGTATATATGTTTGTACTTATGTATTACTCTATTTATTTATTTATTTTACTTGTACATATTTATTCTATTTATTTTATTTTGTTAATATGTTTTGTTTTGTTGTCTGTCTCCCCCTTCTAGACTGTGAGCCCGCTGTTGGGTAGGGACCGTCTCTATATGTTGCCGACTTGTACTTCCCAAGCGCTTAGTACAGTGCTCTGCACACAGTAAGCGCTCAATAAATATGATTGAATGAATGAATTATTCCCTTCTTTCCCTCCCTTCCCCACTACAGCCTCACATGCTATCCAGAATTATCGACTCTTCCCACATGAGATTTTCAAGAAAAAAGGGAGATGGCTGCTAATGATCATAATAATAATAACCCATGACCTTCTGGCTCCCAGGCCCAAGCTGTCTCTACTACACTATGCTGCCTCTATTTATTTTATTAATAATATTTATTCCATTTCTAATGATAATAATAATAATATTTGTTAGGCATTTTCTATATGTCAAGCACTGTTCTAAGTAATAATAATAACAATAACTGTGGTATTTGTCAAGTTCTTACTATGTGCCAGGCACTATACTAAGCCCTGGTTACAAGATAATCAGATCATCAATCATCATCATCAATCATATTTATTGAGTGCTTACTGTGTGCAGAGCACTGTACTAAGCGCTTGGGAAGTACAAGTTGGCAACATATAGAGACAGTCCCTACCCAACAGTGGGCTCACAGTCTAAAAGAATAGATAGAATCCAGTCCCTGCTCTCTTGGGGCTCCCAGTTTCAATCCCCATTTTACAGATGAGATAACTGAGGCCCAGGGAAGTGAAGTGACTTGCCCACGGTCACGTAACAGACAAGTGGTGCAGCCAGGATTAGACCCCAAGTCCTTCTGATGCCCAGGCCCGTGCTCTATCCACCAAGATAATCACGTTAGACATGGTCCCTGACCCACACGGGGCTCAACGTCTGAGCAGAAGGGGAACAGGTATTGAGTCTCCTTTTGGGAACTGAAGACAGAGGAACCTCCATGCCTCAGTTAATAGAGCTCTGAGGAGAGTCAGGTGTTGGACTCAATGATAATAATAATAATAATGTTGGCATTTGTTAAGCGCTTACTATGTGCAAAGCACTGTTCTAAGCACTGGGGGGGATACAGAGTGATCAGGTTGTCCCATGTGGGGTTCACAGTCTTAATCCCCATTTTACAGATGAGGTAACTGAGGCTCAGAGAAGTTAAGTGACTTGTCCAAGGTCACACAGCAGACATGTGGCGGAGTCGGGATCCGAACCCATGACCTCTGACTCCAAACCCCGTGCTCTTTCCACTGAGCCACGCTGATCTCTCCAGGTTCCGTCCCACACCAGGGCCCAAAACCCGTGGCAGAGTAAGTGTGATGTGGAAATCGCCTTTCAACCGGGCACCTCCAATCCCCGGCCTAGCCCAAACTGTAGAGCACTATTTTCAATCAATCGATCATATTTATTGAGGCTTACTATGTACAGAGCACTATATTAAGCACTTGGGAGAGAACAATACCATGGACTTAGCAGACATGTTTCCTGCCCATAATGAGCTTACAGTCTAGAGAGGGAGACAGACAGGAACGTGAAGAGTGAAGAGACGCTTCACTCGATACCCACCCTCACTCCAGTCTGCTGCCATTTTACCCCATCCCCCTTCCCAGTCCCCTAAATATGTCCACCAAACCTGCTACCCCACTTTCCCTCATTTAACTCTCTCCTGGACCCCGAAAAACGGGGCTCCTTTCCCAGCTCTGTACCAATAGAGCCCTTGTTAAGACCTCCATGACTAACCAAGACTTCTTCTCCATCCTCTGTGAAGCATGAAGCAGCATGGCGTGGTGGATAGAGCACAGGCCGGGGAGTTAGAAAGTCCTGGGTTCTAATCCCGGCTCCCCCACTTATCTGCTGTGTGACCTTGGACAAGTCACTTCACTTCTCTGGGCCTCAGTTACCTCATCTGTAAAATGGGGATTGAGACTGTGAGGGGCAGGGACTGTGTCCAATCTGATTTACTGGTGTTTGCCCCAGTGCTTAGAACAATGCCTGGAACAAAGTAAGCACTTAACAAATACTATGGTTATTATTATTATTGAAGAGGTAGCATGGCTCAGTGGAAAGAGCACGGGCTTGGGAGCCAGAGGTGATGGGTTCTAATCCCGGCTCTGCCACTTGTCTGCTGTGTGACCTTGGGCAAATCACTTAACTTCTCTGAGCCTCAGTTACCTCATCTGTAAAATGGGGGTTAAGACTGTGAGCCCCACGTGGAACAACCTGATCACCTTGTATCCCCCCAGCACTTAGAACAGTGCTTTGCACATAGTAAGCACTTAACAAATGCCATTATTATTATTATTATCATTATCTTGTCTTCTCTCCCCTTCTCCCACACCCTAGATCCAGTCACTTGGCCCCTGAGTCCTCTCTCTCCAGCTGTTCCACACCTCTTTGTTTGATTCCTTTTTTTAATGGTATTTGTTAAGTACTTACTCTGTGGCAGGCACTGTTCTAAGTGCTGGGGTAGATATGAGTTAATCAGGTTGGACATGGTCCCTGTCCTACATGGGGCTCACAGCTTTAATCCCCATTTTACAGATGAGGGAACTGAGGCCCAGAGAAATGATGAGACTTGCCCAAGGTCACACAGCATACCAGAGGCAGATCCAGGACTAAAACTCAGGTCCTTCTACTCCCAGGCCCTTGCTCTATTCGTTAGGCCACACTGCTTCTCTTTGTTCTGCTTCTCCTTCTGCTTTTCCAGTAGTTGCTTCAATGTTCTACGAAGAACTTCCAGCTTTTCTTTCTCCAGGGTACTCGATATTCCCGGAACTCTGACCCAGTCCCATACCTTACTCTGGAAGAACTCACCTTCCCGGAAAGCTTCTACATCATTCATTCATTCATTCATTCAATCGTATTTATTGAGCGCTTACTGTGTGCAGAGCACTGTACTAAGCGCTTGGGAAGTACAAGTCAGCAACATACAGAGATGGTCCCTACCCAACAACGGGCTCACAGTCTAGAAGGGGGAGACAGGCAACAAAACAAAACAAGGAGACAGGTGTCAAGTTGTCAGAGTTAACGGGCCTGAAAGTCAGAGGCCTTGGGTTCTAATACCAGTTCTGCTCATTTGTCTGCTGTGTGTGTGTCCTTGGGCAAATTGCTCAACTTCTCAGGGCCTCAGTTGCCTCTTCTGTAAAATGGGGATTTTTTAAAACGGTATTTGTTAAGATGTGTCAAGAACTGTACTAAGCTCTGGGGTAAATACAAGTTAATAATGGCATTTATTAAGCGCTTACTATGTGCAAAGCACTGTTCTAAGCGCTGAGGAGGTTACAAGGTGATCAGGTTGTCCCACAGGGGGCTCACAGTCTTAATCCCCATTTTACAGATGAGGTAACTGAGGCACAGAGAAGTTAAGTGACTTGCCCAAAGTCACACAGCTGACAATTGGCGGAGCCGGAATTTGAACCCATGACCTCTGACTCCAAAGCCTGGGCTCTTTCCACTGAGCCACGCTGCTGGATACAGTCCCTGTCCTACACAGGGCTCACAGTCGAAGAATTGTTATTAGTGTTATAATGGTATTTGTTAAGCGCTTCCTATGTGCCAGGCACTGTACTAAGTGCTGGGGTAGATACAAGCAAATTGGGTTGGACTCAGTCCCTGTCCCATTTGGGGTTCACAGTCTCAATCCCCATTTTGCAGATGAGGTTACTGAGGCACATAGAAGTAAAGTGATTTGCCCAAGGTCACATAACACACAAGGGAGAATAAGTATTGAATCCCCAATTTTGCAGTTGAGGGAACTGAGGGACAGAGAAATTAAGCAGCTTGCCCAAGACCACCCAGTAGGCAAATGGCAGACTGGGGATTGGAACTCGGGTCCCCTGTCTCCCAAGCCCTTTTTTTTAATCCACTAGGTCTTACTGAATACCTGTTCTCCCTCCTTCTTAATAATAATAATAATAATTTTGGTATTTGTTAAGCATTTACTATGTGCAAAGCACTGTTCTAAGCATTGGGGAGGATACAAGGTGAACAGGTTGTCCCATGTGGGGCTCACAATCTTAATCCCTATTTTACAGATGAAGGAATTGAGGCACAGAGAAGTTAAGTGACTTACCCAAAGTCACACAGCTGACAAGCGGCAGAGAGGAGATTTGAACCCATGACCTCTGACTCATTCATTCATTCATTCGATCGTATTTATTGAGCACTTACTGTGTGCAGAGCACTGTACTAAGCACTTGGGAAGTACAGGTTGGCAACATACAGAGACAGTCCCTACCCAACAGCAGGCTCACAGTCCAGAAGGCTTCCAAGCCTATGCTCTTTCCACTGAGCCACGCTGCTTCTCTTAGGCCGTGAGCCCACTGTTGGGTAGGGACTGTCTCTATATGTTGCCAACTTGTACTTCCCAAGCACTTAGTACAGTGCTCTGCACATAGTAAGCGCTCAATAAATACGATTGATTGATTGATTGATTAGACTGTGAGCCACATTTGGGACAGAGGCTGTGTCCGATCTGCTTACATCATATCGACCTCAGTCCTTACTGAAGTAATGAGCACCTAATAAAACACTTAACAAATATTACAGTTATTATTAGTAGTGTTAGTATTATTATCAACTAGAAGGAATGAGACCAGACCTGACCCTTACTCTCTCCCTTATCTTTCCCCTAAAACCTCTTGGCTCTGTCAACTTCCCTATCTCTGGTGGCATTTCCAACCACTCTTCGGTGATCACTAAGGTCTCTGACTTTGGGACTTATCTTTGACTCCTCCGCCTCCTCTCTCGACATTCCAGCAGCGGGCCCGACTCTCGGCTTCTCCGTCTGGCGTAGCTAGCCCGTCCCATCGCCTCCCACCCCAGCCCCGCCGTCGCGGCCCCCCAAAACTCAACTGCGACCCACCCTGAAACCACCTCCGGCCTCCTCAGGCCACGCTTGCCGCCGCCGCACCCTTGGGCTCGTCTCCCCTGTAACGGAGCGGGCCGCGGAAGAACGGAGAGCCCCCCGAGAGCCCGCCGCTGGGAGTCTCGGCGGAGGACTCAGCTTTAATTTCCCTTCTTTCAACTAAAAATTCGGAGTTACGGTAGAGAGGAGTGTTTTGAAATCTCAACACAGAACATATGTGGAAATGTTTAATGGTTTCAGTTTTGAGACGTTTCCCTGCGATACAGGAATGACAGATGGTGGCGGCTCTCCACATGAAGCACTGACTTTGCTTAAAACATGATTAATTTGCTCTAAAGTTTTACTCTGAACAATGTCTGTAACGTCTCCGTGGTGGGGAGCGCTGGCGTGCGCTCCTCGGAGGGTGGCTCGGGCAGGGCAAGCCAGGCTGGCCCCTCTGGAAAAAATCAATGCCCTCCCCCCTAAACCATCCCTGCTCACAGGAAGACGTTGGCCCCATCAATCCCGGAATGCCTATTAGCCTGGAAGGCTTGACAGGGAGAGGGCCGCCTGGTTATCGCCATTCCCTTAATGAGACACAGAGTGCGTGCCCCTCTAAGGTGCCGGAGGCCACCCAAGTGCCAACCGTACCCTTGGCTTAGCGGGGCAGGAAGGCCACGGTCCGGGGAGAGACAATAATAATAATGGCATTTATTAAGCACTTACTATGTGCAAAGCACCGTTCTAAGCGCTGGGGAGGTTACAAGGTGATCAGGTTGCCCCACGTGGGGCTCACAGTCTTCATCCCCTTTTTACAGATGAGGTCAGTGAGGCCCAGAGAAGTGAAGTGACTTGCCCAAAGTCCCACAGCTGACAATTGGCGGAGCCGGGGTTTGAACCCATGACCTCCGACTCCAAAGCCAGGGCTCACCTTGTAAGCCACGCTGCTTCAACTCGACAACCTTGTATCATCCCCCAGAGCTAAGAACAATGCTTGGCACATAGTAAGCACTTAACAAATGCCATTACTATTATTATTATTATTATTATTATTATTGTCTGCCGTGTGACGTGGTGCAAATCACTTCACTTCTCTGTACCTCGGTGATCTCATCTGTAAAA
Organism: Tachyglossus aculeatus; assembly: GCF_015852505.1. Classification (NCBI taxonomy): domain Eukaryota; kingdom Metazoa; phylum Chordata; class Mammalia; order Monotremata; family Tachyglossidae; genus Tachyglossus; species Tachyglossus aculeatus. The sequence goes on from NC_052066.1 coordinate 66,922,360, forward strand.
TGGGGATTGAGACTGTGAGCCCCATGTGGGACAGGGACTGTGTCCAACCCAGTTTGCTTGGATCCCCCCAGAGAAGCAGCGTGGCTCAGTGGAAAGAGCACAGGCTTTACAGTCAGAGGTCATGGGTTCAAATCCAGGCTCCACCAATTGTCAGCTGTGTGACTTTGGGCAAGTCGCTGAACTTCTCTTTGCCCCAGTTGCCTCATCTGTAAAATGGGGATTAAGACTGTGAGCCCCCCGTGGGACAACCTGATCACCTCGTAACCTCCCCAGTGCTTAGAACAGTGCTTTACATATAGTAAGTGCTTAATAAATGCCATTAAAAAAAATTCAATGGATCCACTACTAGAATGATTACAGGTGGAGGTGGAGCGTTCTGGGAGAGATGTGTCCATGGAGTCGCTATGGTCGGAAGCGACTTCGACAGCGTAAGACAAAATAACATATTAAGATATGTTAATATCTTAACATATATTAAGATATGTTAATATCTTAATATGTTACTATTAATATTAATATGTTAATATCTTAAGCGCTCAATAAAGCACTCAATAAATACGATTGATGATGATGATGATCTTAATACCATAATAACATATCTTAATAACATATTAAGATAACATATGTAAGACAAGATAACATACATTAATAAATACATATTTATAACTCTATTTATTTATTTATTTTACTTGTACACATCTATTCTATTTATTTTATTTTGTTAGTACGTTTGGTTTTGTTCTCTATCTCCCCCTTTTAGACTGTGAGCCCACTGTTGGGTAGGGACTGTCTCTATATGTTGCCCACTTGTACTTCCCAAGTGCTTAGTACAGTACTCTGCACACAGTAAGTGCTCAATAAATATGATTGATTGATTGATAACACCCCAGCCCTTAGTACAATGCCTGCCACGTAAGCACTTAAATACCATTGTTATTATCGTTATTATTACTAGACAGGGAGATACCCACTCCATCACGGGGGTGAGTAGGTTCTTTGGCAGTAGGGTGGGCAGTAGGGTGGTCACCAGGGGCTCCTGCCTTAATTGTGGTGGACTCTGAAGACATCAGGGAGTCGGCTTCTTCTCAAATTGCCGGAGAGGTCAGGTTGGGCGGGGGGTCAGGGATGGAGGGGTCAAGAGCAAAGCCAACCCCCACATCAACCGGCCTAGTCCCGGGAAGATCCCAGCATTAAAGCTGTCCGGGAGGACACACAAGATCAATTCCTGAATCAGAGCCCCGGTGACAAATGAGCTCATTCCCCAGTGATTGTTTTGTGGAAGTGAAAGAGGAAATGATTCTCCCTGAATCCCCCTGACTCACTCTCTATTACCTTGGGCCGGCTCCTGTCTCGATCCCGGTTTCTCCACTGGCAAAATAGGAAAAATCACCTCTGCCTCGCCCTGCTTCTGAGGGAGGTGGTCAGGAGACTGGGGCCCAGCCCAGGACACCCCTGGAAGTCTCCAGAAGGAAACTGGATTGTTGGCCTTGCTCTAACCCATCTCTTGTCCCTGTTGCACTTGGATTTGGGTTAATGTCGGTCTCCCCCTCTAGACTCTAGTAAGGTCATCATCGTCAATCATCATCAGTCGTATTTATTGAGCGCTTGTTGTGTGCAGAGCACTGTACTAAGCGCTTGGGAAGTACAAATTGGCAACATATAGAGACAGTCCCTACCCAACAGTGGGCTCACAGTCTAAAAGGGGGAGACAAAACCAAACATACTAACAAAATAAAATAAATAGAACAGATATGTACAAGTAAAATAAATAAATAAATAGAGTAATAAATATGTACAAACATATATACATATATACAGGTGCTGTGGGGAAGGGAAGGAGGTAAGATTTGGGGGATGGAGGGGGGAGGAGGGGGAGAGGAAGGAAGGGGCTCAGTCTGGGAAGGCCTCCTGGAGGAGGTGAGCTCTCAGTAGGGCCTTGAAGGGAGGAAGAGAGCGAGCTTGGCGGATGGGCAGAGGGAGGGCATTCCAGGCCCGGGGGAGGACATGGGCCAGGGGTCGATGGCGGGACAGGCGAGATCGAGGTACGGTGAGGAGATTAGCAGCAGGGGAGGGGAGGGTGCGTTTTGGACAGGGACCGTCTACCAACTCTGTTATATTTTACTCTCCCAAACACTTAGTATGGTGCTCTGCCCACAGTAAGCTCTCAATATATACCATTGATTGATTAATTGATCGATTGAGTGGCCCTTTGTATATGTCTTATGCTCTCAGCTTCCCCACGCAAGGTAGGAATAGACTGTGAGCCCACTGTTGGGTAGGTACTGTCTCTATATGTTACCAGCTTGTACTTCCCAAGCGCTTAGTACAGTGCTCTGCACACAGTAAGCGCTCAATAAATACGATTGATGATGATGATGATGTTCCCTGACCCTCTCTCCCTCCTTCTCAGGATGCCGTAACAGATGTCGAGTTCCCTGGAACTTTTGGAGAAACTCTTTGAGTGTTTTGAGAAGCAGCGGGGCCTAGGGAAGAGCATAGAACCTGGAGTCAGGAGATTTAGGTTCGAATCCTGGCTCCCTGCCATTTGCCTACTGAATGACCTTGGGTAAGCCACTTAACTTCTCTGCCTCAATCAGTCAATCAATCATATTTATTGAGCGCTTACTGTGTGCAGAGCACTGTACGAAGTGCTTGGGAAGTACAAGTTGGCAACATTATAGAGATGGTCCCTACCCAACAGTGGGCTCACAGTCTAGAAGGGGGAGACAGAGAACAAAACAAAACATATTAACAAAATAAAATAGATAGAATAGATATGTACAAGTAAAATAAATAAATAAATAAATAAATAGAGTAATAAATACGTACAAACATATATACATATATCCAGGTGCTGTGGGGAAGGTAAGGAGGTAAGGCAGGGGAGATCATCATCATCATCATCAATCGTATTTATTGAGCACTTACTGTGTGCAGAGCACTATTCTAGGCGCTTGGGAAGTACAAATTGGCAACATATAGAGACAGTCCCTACCCAACAGTGGGCTCACAGTCTAAAAGGGGAAGACAAAACCAAACATACTAACAAAATAAAATAGAATAGATATGTACAAGTAAAATAAATAGAGTAATAAATACGTACAAACATATATACATATATCCAGGTGCTGTGGGGAAGGGAAGGAGGTAAGGCAGGGGAGATGGAGAGGGGGAGGAGGGGGAGAGGAAGGAGGGGGCTCAGTCTGGGAAGGCCTCCTGGAGGAGGTGAGCTCTCAGTAGGTCCTTGAAGCCTCAGTTTTCTCACTTGTTAAATGGAGATTAAATACCCATGCTCTCTCCTGTTTAGATTGTAAACCCTGTGTGGGACAAGGACTGGGTTTGATCTGATTGTATTTACCCCACTGTTAAGCATGGTGCTTGGCTTAACAAATATTATTATTGTTAGTATTAATATTGTTATTATTATTATTTCTAGACTGTGAGCCCACTGTTGGGTATGGACCGTCTCTATACGTTGCCAACTTGTACTTCCCAAGCGCTTAGTACAGTGCTCTGCACACAGTAAGTGCTCAATAAATACGATTGAATGAATTATTATTATTGTTGGGAAGCAGCATGGCGTAGTGAATACAGCATGGGCTTGGGAGTCAGGATATGGGTTTTGTCTGCTGTGTGTCCTTGGGCAAGTCACTTCACTTCTCTGTGCCTCCTTTACCTCATCTGTGAAATGGGAATTAAGACTGTGAGCCCTCTGCAGATCAGGGACTGTGTCCAACCCGATTTGCTTGTATCCACTCCAGTGCTTAGTACAGTGCCTTGCACATAGTAAGTGCTTAACAAATACAATAATAATAATAATTATTATTATTGTCATTGTTCTTGCTCTTGTTACTATGGTATTTATAAAGCACTTACTATGTGCCAAGCACTCTTCTAAGCTCGGCACAAATACAAGTTAATGAGATCAGTCCCTGTCCTACACGGTATAGCAGGGGCTATTCATAGGACATCAAAGCAGGGGCATGATAATAATAATAATGATGGTATTTGTTAAGTGCTTACTATGTGCCAAACACTGTTCTAGGTGCTAGGGGAGATACAAGGTAATCAGGTTGTCCCAAGTGGGGCTGACAGTCTTAGTCCCCTTTTTAAAGAGGAGGTAACTGAGGCACAGAGAGGTTAAGTGACTTGCCCAAAGTCACACAGCTGACAAGTGGCAGAACCGGGATTAGAACCCAGGACCGCTGACTCCCAAGCCCCGGCTCTTTCTACTGAGCCACACTGCATGATGTGCATCTTCTAGCTCTACTTCTATTTATTCTGATGACTTGACGCCTGTCCACATGTTTTGTTTTGTTGTCTGTCTCCCCCATCAAGACTGTGAGCCCACTGTTGGGTAGGGACCGTCTCTATGTGTTGCCTACTTGTACTTCCCAAGTGCTTAGTACAGTGCTCTGCACACAGTAAGCGCTCAATAAATACAACTGAATGAATGAATGAGGGTAATGATCAGGGCAAAGGAGAAGGAAGACTGGGCCTCTTCTAGGTAAATAATAATAATAATAATAATAATAATAATAATAATAATAATAATGGCATTTATTAAGCGCTTACTATGTGCAAAGCACCGTTTTAAGTGCTGGGGAGGTTACAAGGTGATCAGGTTGTCCCACGTGGGGCTCACAGTCTTCATCCCCATTTTCCAGATGAGGGAACTGAGGCCCAGAGAAGTGAAGTGACTTGCCCAGAGTCACACAGCTGACAAGTGCCGGAGCTGTGATTTGAACCCATGACCTCTGACTCCAAAGCCCGGGCTCTTTCCACTGAGCCACGCTGCTTCAGAAAAGCAGTGAGGCTCAGTGGGTAGAGCACGGGCCTAGGAGTCAGAAGGACCTTGGCTCTAATCCCCTGTTCTGCTACACGTCTGCTGTGTGACCTTGGGCAAGTCACTTAACTTCTCTGGGACTCAATTCCCTCATCTGTAAAATGGGGATGAAGACTGTGAGCCCAATGTGGGACAGGGACTGTATCTAACCTCATTAACTTGTATCTACCCCAGTGCTTAGAACTGTGCTTGGCACAAGATAAGCTCTTTAAAAGTACCATATTAATAATAATAACCTACTGAGAGCTCACCTCCTCCAGGAGGCCTTCCCAGACTGAGCCCCCTCCTTCCTCTCCCCCCCCGCCCCCCTCCATCCCCCCCACCTTACCTCCTTCCATTCCCCACAGCATCTGTACATATGTATATATGTTTGTACGTATTTATTACTCTATTTATTTTACTTGTACATATTTTATTTATAATGGCATTTATTAAGCGCTTCCTATGTGCAAAGCACTGTTACTTGTACATATTCTATTTATTTTATTTTGTTAATATGTTTTGTTTTGTTGTCTGTCTCCCCCTTCTAGACTGTGAGCCCACTATTGGCTAGAGACCGTCTCTCTATGTTGCCAACTTGTACTGCCCAAGCACTTAGTACAGTGCTCTGCACACAGAAAGTGCTCAATAAATACGATTAAATGAATGAATAATAACAGTTATGATTATTATTATTAAGCCCCTGTAACCAGGAGAGTCAGGAGCACCATTGTTCTGGCTAATGGAGGGAAACAGAGCTACTGCTTCCACTAGTTGCATGAATTCATTCAATCATATTTATTGAGCGCTTACTGTGTGCAGAGCACTGTACTAAGCGCATGAATAAAGCACTCATCCTCTGAGAAGCTGAAATACAGATCTAATAATAATAGCACCACACTCCATTGGCAAATGAGCCCCAAAAGTTTGCTTTGGTTCTGATGCAAATACCGCCCCGTGAAATTCTCTAGAAACAACCTCCCCAGAACAGCCTTTGGATCAGCTCCAGCCCCAGCCCAGAAAAGCACAGGCCAGTAAGTAGCAAGGCTGTGGACTAGAGACCTTCCAGTCAGCCAGTCAGTCAATCAATCAATCAATCAATCATATTTATTGAGCGCTTACTGTGTGCAGAACACTGTACTAAGCGCTTGGGAAAGTATGATAGAACAATAAACGGACACATTCCCTGCCACAATGGCCCTTTCCTGCTAGGGAAGCAGCGTGGCTCAATGGTGAGAGTCCGGGCTTGGGAGCCAGAGGTCATGGGTTCTGATCCCGGCTCCACCACTTGTCAGCTGGGTGACTTTGGGCAAGTCACTTCACTTCTCTGGGCCGCAGTTACCTCATCTGTAAAATGGGGGTTAAGACTGTGAGCCCCCCGTGAGACAATCTGATCAGCTTGTAACCTCCCCAGCACTTAGAACAGTGCTTTGCACATAGTAAGCGCTTAATAAATGCCATCATTATTATTACTATTATTATTACTTCTCTGGGCCTCAGTTATCTTATCTGTAAAATGGTGATTAAGACTATGAGCCCCCCGTGGGACAACCTGATCACCTTGTACCCTCCCCAGTGCTTAGAACAGTGCTTGGCACATAGTAAATGCTTAAAAAATTCCATTATTATTATTATTGTTATTGTACTATTGTATTATTATTATATTGTAATTGGAACTGATTCAGCTGTAGGTAATCCAGGTCCTGACCCACTTGGTCCTGTTCTGGATCAGAACAGCTACTCCTTCTGCAGCCTCCTCGTCCTCTACCTGGGTAATAATAATAATAATAATGTAATGTTTGCTCATCAATCCATGGGATTTATTGAGCACTTATTGTATGCAGAGCACTGTACTAAGTGCTTGGGAGAGTGCAATATAACAAGAGTGGATAGAATCATTCCCTGCCCATAATGAGCTTGCAGTCTAAGCAAAGCATCGTGGCTCAGTGGAAAGAGCCCGGGCTTTGGAGTCAGAGGTCATGGGTTCCAATCCTGGTTCCACCACTTGTCAGCTGTGTGACTTTGGGCAAGTCACTTAGCTTCTCTGTGCCTCAGTTCCCTCATCTGTGAAATGGGGATGAAGACTGTGAGCCCCATGTGGGACAACCTGATCCCCTTGTATCCCTCCCAAGAGCTTAGAACAGTGCTTTACACATAGTAGTATATATGTATATATGTTTGTACATATTTATTACTCTATTTATTTATTTTACCTGTACATATCTATTCTATTTATTTTATTTTGTTAGTATGTTTGGTTTTGTTCTCTGTCTCCCCCTTTTAGACTGTGAGCCCACCGTTGGGTAGGGACTGTCTCTATATGTCGCCAACTTGTACTTCCCAAGCACTTAGCACACAGTAAGCGCTCAATAAATACGATTGATTGATTAATAAATGCCATTATTATTATTGTTGTATTTGTTAAGCACTTACTATGTGCCAGGCACTGTACTAAGCGCTGTAATAAGCACTGGGGGAGACACAAGGAAATGGGGTTGGACACAGCCCCTTTCCCATGTTGGGCTCACAATCTTAATCCCTATTTTACAGATGAGGTAACTGAGGCACAGGGAAGTTGTATCTTCTCCAAGGTCACAAAGTAGACAAGTGGTGGAGCTGGGATTAGAACCCAGGCCTGTGCTCTAGCCACTAGGCCATGCTGCTTCCCAAGCACTGGATTTAGCGCTGAGATAAATACCAAATAATCAGGATGGACACAGTCCCTGTCCCACATGGAGCTTACAGTCAATAGAACAGAGAAGAGGTATTGAATCTTGTTTTGTTTTGTTGTTTTTGTTCTAGACTGTGAGCCTATTGTTGGGTAGGGATTTTCTCTTCTGGTTGCCGAATTGTACTTTCCAAGCACTTAGTACAGTGCTCTGCACACAGTAAGCGCTCAATAAATACGACAGAATGAATGAATCTCCATTTTACAGATGAAGAAATTGAGACAGCAGTTAAGCGACCACCACTTTATTGTGGGCAGGGAACGTGTCTGCTTATTGTCCTACTGTACTCTCCCAAGCGCTTAGTACAGTGCTCTTCACACAGTAAGCACTCAATAAGGCGGATTGATCGACTGGGGTTCTGGGGTGGCGAGGGGGGCGGAGGCAGGGAGCGAGGAGAGGGCAATCATCTGTGGCCCTGGTGTTCTTGCACATTCACCAGACTCTTTGTGGGAACCCAGCCGGAGCCCAGAGAGGATGGATAGTGCTCACGGAAGGGTCCAGGGAAGACTGGGGTTCATTCATTCATTCAATCGCATTTATTGAGCGCTTACTGTGTGCAGAGCACTGGACTAAGCGCTTGGGAAGTACAAGTTGGCAACATGTAGAGACAGTCCCTACCCAACAACGGGCATGGTGGGGACCCCACTGGGCCCTAGTCAGCCCCAAAAGTCAGGGGGAGTCAGCTCTCTCACATCTGACATCTACTAGAGAAGCAGTGTGGCTCAGTAGGAAAGAGCCCGGGCTTTGGAGTCAGAGGTCATGGGTTCAAATCCCGGCTCTGCCAATTGTCAGCTGTGTGACTTTGGGCAAGTCACTTCACTTCTCTGGGCCTCAGTTACCTCATCTGTAAAATGGGGATGAAGATTGTGAGCCCCCCGAGGGACCACCTGATCACCTTGTATCCTTCCCCACGCTTAGAATAGTGCTTTGCACATAGTAAGTGCTTAATAAATGCCATTATTATTATTATTGTTATTATTATTATCAGCATGGCTTAGTGGAAAGAGCCCAGTCTTGCTAGTCAGAGATCATGGGTTCTAATCCCAGCTCTGCCACTTATCAGCTGTTAAGGGACTTTGGGAAGTCACTTAACTGCTCGGAGCCTCAGTTACCTCATCTGTACAATGGGGATTAAGACTGTGAGCCCCCCGTGGGACAGCCTGATCACCTTGTATCCTCCCCAGCGCTTAGAATACTGCTTGGCACATAGTAAGCACTTAACAAATACCATTATTCATTCATTCATTCAATTGTATTTATTGAGCACTTACTGTGTGCGGAGCACTGTACTAAGCGCTTGGGAAGTACAAGTTGGCAACATATAGAGACGGTCCCTACCCAATAGTGGGCTCACAGTCTAGAAGGGGGAGACAGACAACAAAACAAAACGTATGAACAAAATAAAATAAATAGAATAAATATCATAATCATCATCATCAATCGTATTTATTGAGCGCTTACTGTATGCGGAGCATTGTACTAAGCCCTTGGGAAGTACACGTTGGCAACATATAGAGACAGTCAATCAATCAATCAATCAATCGTATTTATTGAGCGCTTACTATGTGCAGAGCACTGTACTAAGCGCTTGGGAAGTACAAATTGGCAACACATAGAGACAGTCCCTACCCAACAGTGGGCTCACAGTCTAAAAGGGGGGAGACAGAGAACAGAACCAAACATACCAACAAAATAAAATAAATAGGATAGAAATGTACAAGTAAAATAAATAAATAAATAAATAAATAGAGTAATAAATAAGTACAACCATATATACATATATACAGGTGCTGTGGGGAAGGGAAGGAGGTAAGATGGGGGAGACGGAGAGGGGGACGAGGGGGAGAGGAAGGAAGGGGCTCAGTCTGGGAAGGCTACCCAACCCAACAGTGGGCTCACAGTCTAAAAGGGGGAGAATATGTACAAATCATCATTATTATTATCTCACATGAGAAGTAGCATTACTTAGTGGATAGAGCACAGGGCTGGGAGTCAGAAGGATCTGGGTTCTAATACCAGCTTCGTCACTTGGCTGCTGGGTGACCTTGGGCAACTCTGGCCCTCAGTTACTTCATCTGGAAAACGGGGATTAAGAGTGTGAGCCCCATGCGGGACAACCTGATTAACTTCTATCTGCACCAGTGCTTAGAACAGTGCCTGGCACATCGTAAGCACTTAACAAGTTCCATAATCATTATTATTATTATCTCTGGCATGGGTCATGGCCAGGGCTGAGGGGCACCATGCCCTCTGCTTGGGCCTGGCCGGAGCTGCCCTTCTCCTCTCGGCATCTGAGTTGGGGCCTTTCTCTAGTCCTCCCTCCCCTTTCCCAGAGATGAACCCAAATAGCTGCCTCCCCGGCACAAGATTCAGGGAGAGGCAGCTCCCAGGCTTCCTGACCCGTCGTTGATGGCCCGGGAGTGGATGGACACCCCGCACTACGGAGGACACCTCCGACTTGGCTCCTTCCCCAGGCAATCCAGCCCCAGCAGCCCAGCAGAAAGGTGACAGCCAGAGGGGAGAAACCCCCGAAAGACCCTCCCTCTGCAGCCCGGGGAAGACTTCTGGGGGCAATGGCAGACAGCGGCAGGTTGTCTAGGCCTCATTTTCTCCTCAACAACCTTCATCATCATCAATCGTATTTATTGAGCGCTTACTATGTGCAGAGCACTGTACTAAGCGCTTGGGAAATACAAATTGGCAACACATAGAGACGGTCCCTACCCAACAGTGGGCTCACAGTATAAAAGGGATATGTACAAGTAAAATAAATAAATAAATAAATAAATAAATAGAGTAACAAATATGTACAAACATATATACATATATACAGGTATACATATATACAGGTAGACATGGATGTGGGGGGGGAGGGCATTCCAGGCCAGGGGGAGGATGTTGGCCGGGGGTCGATGGCTGGACAGGCAAGAATGAGGCACAGTGAGGAGGTTAGCGGCAGAGTAGCAGAGGGTGCGGGCTGGGCTGTAGAAGGAAAGAAGGGAGGTGAGGTAGGAGGGGGCGAGGTGATGGACAGCCTTGAAGCCGAGAGTGAGGGGTTTCTGCCTGGGACCCCAATTCCCAGGCCATCTAAGAGCCGCAGTGTAGCAGCCAGGGCTTCCAGTGCTTAGAACAGTGCTTTGCACTTAGCAAGCGCTTAATAAATGCCATTATTATTATTATTATTATTGTGGTCCTACAGGTTTCTACCCTCATTCATTCAATCGTATCCATTGAGCACTTATTGTGTGCAGAGCACTGTACTAAGCACTTGGGAGAGTAAAATATAACAATAAACAGACACATTCCCTGCCCACAATGAGCTGAGAGACTCGAGCCATGGAGACAGACAGTAATATAAATAAATGAATAACAGATATGTCCATAAGTGCTGTGGGGCTGGGATGGGGGAAGAACTGAGGGAGTAAGTCAGGGCAATGCAAGAGGGAGTGAGAGAAGTGGAAACCTGCTAAGCTAGCTCTCTTCCTCCCTTCAAGGCCCTACTGAGAGCTCACCTCCTCCAGGAGACCTTCCCAGACTAAGCCCCCTCCTTCCTCTCCCCCTCATCCCCCTCTCCATCCCCCTGTCTTACCTCCTTCCCTTCCCCACAGCACCTGTATATATGTATATATGTTTGTACATATTTATTACTCTATTTATTTATTTATTTAACTTGTACATATCAATCAATCAATCAATCGTATTTATTGAGCGCTTACTATGTGCAGAGCACTGTACTAAGCGCTTGGGAAGTACAAATTGGCATCACATAGAGACAGTCCCTACCCAACAGTGGGCTCACAGTCTAAAAGGGGGAGACAGAGAACAGAACCAAACATACCAACAAAATAAAATAAGTAGGATAGAAATGTACAAGTAAAATAAATAAATAAATAAATAAATAAAAAGATAATAAATATGTACAACCATATATACATATATACAGGTGCTGTGGGGAAGGGAAGGAGGTAAGACGGGGGGATGGAGAGGGGGACGAGGGGGAGAGGAAAGAAGGGGCTCAGTCTGGGAAGGCCTCCTGGAGGAGGTGAGCTCTCAGCAGGGCCTTGAAGGGAGGAAGAGAGCTAGCTTGGCGGATGGGCGGAGGGAGGGCATTCCAGGCCCGGGGGATGACGTGGGCCGGGGGTCGATGGCGGGACAGGCGAGAGCGAGGTACAGTGAGGAGATTAGTGGTGGAGGAGCGGAGGGTGCGGGCTGGGCAGTAGAAGGAGAGAAGGGAGGTGAGGTAGGAGGGGGCGAGGGGATGGACAGCCTTGAAGCCCAGGGTGAGGAGTTTCTGCCTGATGCGCAGATTGATCGGTAGCCATTGGAGGTTTTTGAGGAGGGGAGTAATATGTCCAGAGCGTTTCTGGACAAAGATAATCCGGGCAGCAGCATGAAGTATGGATTGAAGTGGAGAGAGACACGAGGATGGGAGATCAGAGAGAAGGTTAGTGCAGTAGTCCAGACGGGATAGGATGAGAGCTTGGATGAGCAGGGTAGCAGTTTGGATGAAGAGGAAAGGGCAGATCTTGGCAATGTTGCGGAGCTGAGACCGGCAGCTTTTGGTGACGGCTTGGATGTGAGGGGTGAATGAGAGAGCAGAGTCGAGGATGACACCAAGGTTGCGGGCTTGTGAGACGGGAAGGATGGTAGTGCCGTCAACAGAGATGGGAAAGTCAGGGAGAGGACAAGGTTTGGGAGGGAAGACAAGGAGCTCAGTCTTCGACATGTTGAGCTTTAGGTGGCGGGCGGACATCCAGGTGGAGATGTCCTGAAGGCAGGAGGAGATGCGAGCCTGGAGGGAGGGGGAGAGAGCGGGGGCAGAGATACATATCTATTCTATTTATTTTTATTTTGTTAATATGCTTTGTTTTTTTCTCTATCTCCCCCTTCCAGACTGTGAGCCCACTGTTGGGTAGGGACTGCTTCTATATGTTGCCAACTTGTACTTCCCAAGTGCTTAGTACAGTGCTCTGCACACAGTAAGCGCTCAATAAATATGATTGATTGATTGATAGAGCGGTGGAGGCAGACAGTAATATAAATAAATGAATAACAGATATGTCCATAAGTGCTTTGGGGTTGGGATGGGGGAAGAACTGAGGGAGTAAGTCAGGGCAATGCGGGAGGGAGTGAGAGAAGAGGAAACGGGGAAGGCCTCTTGGAGGAGATGTGCCTTCAATAAGGCTTTTAAGTTGGGAAAGAGTCATTGTCTGTTGGATTTGAGGAGGGGGGCTTTCCAGGCCAGAGTCAGGACCTCGGCAAGATAAGCACACTGGTTAGCACTAGAGGACCGAACTGTCCTCCCTCTACCCTGGGGGGTAAGGGAGTGATTTGTGAGGGCCCTTCCTAGCACCTCCTCCTAAGGAGTTTCCCATCATTCATTGCAGTCTGAGACAGCCTGATTCATCCCCAACCAGTCCAAGGTCACCCCGAGGGAGGCGGAGGTCACAATAATAATAATAACGGTAATAATTGTGGTATTTGTTAAGTACTAAGAACTGGACTAAGTGCTGGGGTAGACACAAAATAATCAGGTTGGACATTGTCCCTGTCCCACACGGGGATCACAGCATAAGAGGGAAGGAGAAGAAGTATTTAATCCCCATTTTACAGATGAGGAAATTGAAGTGCAGAGGAATTAAGTAACATGTCCGAGGTCACACAGCAGGCAAGTGTCAGGGCAGGGATTAGAACTCAGGGTAGCTTAAGGGTCAAGGAGATAAGTACCAGCAATTGCCTCAGTAACCTGAGCTTTGGGGGGTGGCAGGGGGGTAGAGGAGAGGGAGGGCTACTGGTTAGCTTGTCATCCTACTGTCAGCTCCCTGCTGTCTGAAAATGAAACTTGCCCCGGTTCCCCAGTAGTAGAAGTAATAGTATTTAAGTGCAAAGCACTGTACCAAAGAAGTAGTGTGGCTCAGTGGAAAGAGCCCGGGTTTAGGAGTCAGAGGTCAGGCTCTAATACCGGCTCCACCACATGTCTTCTAGACTGTGAGCCCACTGTTGGGTAGGGACCGTCTCTATACGTTGCCAACTTGTACTTCCCAAGCGCTTAGTACAGTGCTCTGCACACAGTAAGCGCTCAATAAATATGATTGATTGATTGATTGATGTCTGCTGTGTGACCTTGGGCAAGTCACTTCACTTCTCTGAGAGTCAGTTACCTCATCGGGAAAATGGGGATTAAGACTGTGAGTCCCACATGGGACAGCCTGATCACCTTGTATCCCCCCAGCATTTAGAACAGTGCTTTGCACATAGTAAGCGCTTAACAAATGCCATCATTATTATTATTATTATTACCTAGCACTGGAAAAGAAAGCACAGGTGGGAATTAGACACACGTCCCTATCCCTCAGGGGGCTTCACAGCCCACAGCCCACTCAGCTCCCCCATAGACCCCCACAGAGCTTCACGCCCAGAACCCACCTTAACAGCAGAAAAGAAAAAAGAGGGAGTGGGGAAGGAGGGAAGGGAGGTCATGTCTTAACAACCACCTCAGCGCTTTGGTACCCACAGTGCAGTTGTGTACTCACCACCAACAGTAGCACTGCTGAATATATCAACTTACCTACCCTATACTACATCCTGCTGCACATATCATCTTCTGGAAAGGTCACATCTTCCATCTCCCCACTACTCAATCATTCATTCATTCATTCAATCGTATTTATTGAGCGCTGACTGTGTGCAGAGCACTGTACTAAGCGCTTAGGAAGTACAAGTTGGCAAAATATAGAGACGGTCCCTACTCAACAACGGGCTCACAGTCTAGAAGGGGGAGACAAACAACTAAACAAAACAAGTAGACACGTGTCAATACCATCAGAATAAATAGAATTATAGCTATATTCACATCATTAATGAAATAAATAGAATAGTAAATATGTACAAGTAAAATAAATACAGCAGTAAATCTGTACAAACACATATACAGGTGCTGTGGGGAGGGGAAGGAGGTAGGGCGAGGGGGATGGAGAGGAGGAGAGGACAAAGGGGGCTCAGTGTGGGAAGGCCTCCTGGAGGAGGTGAGCTTTCAGTAGGGCTTTGAAGGGAGGAAGAGAGCTAGCTTGGCAGATGTGCAGAGGGAGGGCATTCTGGGCCAGGGGGAGGACGTGGGCTGGGGGTCGACGATGGGACAGGTGAGAATGAGGTACAGTGAGGATGTTAGTGGCAGAGAAGTGGAGGGTGAGGGCTGGGCTGTAGAAGCCTTCCCATTTCCCTCCATACCGAGCAAAAACACCTCCCTTCGGCTACAAGGCTGTCCACCATTACCCCCCATCTTCTGTAATCTCTCCAGCAGGCTATCTTCATTTACCTCAAGCCAACCTTCTAGCTAGACCACCTCTCGACCCTTCCACCTCCATCCCTCCGCTCAATCAATGGGGTGCGTGCAGAGCATTACGCTAAGCACTTGGGAAGGGACAGGACAATAGAGTTGGTAGACTTTATCAAGAAGCAGCGTGGCTCAGTCGAAAGAGCCCAGGCTTTGGAGTCGGGGTCACGGGTTCAAATCCCAGCTCTGCCAATTGTCAACTGTGTGACTTTGGGAAAGTCACTTAACTTCTCTGGGCCTCAGTTCCCTCATCTGTAAAATGGGGATTAAGACTGTGAGCCCCCCGTGGGACAACCTGATCTCCTTGTAACCTCCCCAGTGCTTAGAACAGTGCTTTGCACATAGTCCCCCTCTCCATCCCCCCATCTTACCTCCTTCCCTTCCCCGCAGCACATGTATATATGTTTGTACATATTTATTACTCTATTTATTTATTTTACTTGTACATATCTATTCTATTTCATTTTGTTAGTATGTTTGGTTTTGTTCTCTGTCTCCCCTTTTTAGACTGTGAGCCCACTGTTGGGTAGGGACTGTCTCTATATGTTGCCAACTTGTACTTCCCAAGCACTTAGTACAGTGCTCTGCACACAGTAAGCGCTCAATAAATATGATTGATTGATTGATTGATTAGTAAGTGCTTAATAAATGCCATTATTATTATTATTATTATTAGACAGGATCACACATGAAGTTTACAGTCTAGAGAAGGTGAAAGACAATAAAATAAAGCCTATGTAAGGAAGTGGCAGTGCATTTATATACATAAATGCTGTAGGCCTGAGGTTGGGGTAAATATGCATTCATTCAGTCAGTCAGTCGTATTTATTGAGTGCTTACTGTGTGCACAGCACTGTGCTAAGCACTTGGTAAGGACAAATCGGTAACATATAGAGATGGTCCCTACCCAACCACGGGCTCACAGTCTAGAAACGGGCTCACGGTCTAGGATATCAAGTGCTTAAGGGGTAAAAGTTTAAGTGTATTGGTGACACAGAGGAGAGGGAGTAAGGGAAATGAAAACTTAGTCATGGATGGCCTCTTGGAGGAGGTGTGCTTTTAGGAGGGCTTTGAAGGTAGGAAGAGTGGTGGCCTGTCAAATATGAAGGAGGAGGGTGGTCCAGGCCAGAGGGAGGAAGTAGATAAGAGGTCTGTGGTGAAATAAAAAAAATTAAGGTACAGAGAGGAGGTTGGTATTACAGGATTGAAGTGCCCAGGCTGAGTTGTAGTGGGAAATCAGCGAGGTAAGGCAGGAGGGCAAGAGCCGATTGCGTGCTTTAAAACCAAAGAAAAGGAGCTTCTGTTTGATGCTGAGGTGGGTTGTTATTATTATTATTATTGTACTTGTTACAGTGTGTCAAGCACTGTTCTAAGCACTGCAGTGGTATCAAATTAATCAGACTGGAGACAGTCTCAGTCCCACATGGGGCAGCCATTGGAGGTTTTCGAGGAGTGGGTAGAAATGGACTGAATGTTTTTGTAGAAAAATCATCATCATCAATCGTATTTATTGAGCGCTTACTATGTGCAGAGCACTGTACTAAGCGCTTGGGAAGTACAAATTGGCAGCATATAGAGACAGTCCCTACCCAACAGTGGGCTCACAGTCTAAAAGAAAAATGATCCAGGAGGCAGAGGGAAGCATGGACAAGAGTTGGGAGAGAGACAGGAGGCAGGGAGATGAACAAGGAGGCTGATGCAGTAGTAAGGTAGGGTAGGAGAAGCAGCATGGCTTAATGGAAAGAGCCCAGGCTTGGGAGTCAGAGGTTGTGGGTTCTAATTCCGCCACTTGTCAACTGTGTGACTTTGGGAAAGTCATTTACTTTCTCTGTGCCTCAGTTACCTCATCTGTAAAATGGGGATTAAGACTGTGAGCCCCACATGGGACAACCTGATTGCCTTGTGTTTACCCTAGTGTTTAGAAAAATGCTTGGCACATAGTAAGCACTTAACAAATACCATCATTATTATTATAAGTGCTTGGATCAGCATAATAGCAGTTTGGAAGGAAAGGAAAGGGCAGAAGCCTGGAACTCTGTCTGTCCACTCTACTTCGACAGACCAACGCTCTCCGCACCTCCAAAGCGTTCCTAAAATCCCATCTCGTCCAACAATCTTTCCCCAATTAACTCCCAAACCCAAGCCTCAGCAACCCATCAGCCACTTCTAGGACTTAACATATTTTCTTATTTATACTCTTACTCAGCACATGTGTTCATAAGCAGTGCCTCATGCTTCTGTGGTACCTTCCCAAGTGCTTGTTACAATGCATTGCGCCCAAAGGTATTCAATCCATACCTTTATTACTACTACAGTAGGAGTTTAAGCATTCACTCATATACATATCCACTTCTTCTTCCTCCTACTTTTTATTGGTATTTGTTAAGTGCTTACTATGTGACAGGCACTGTACTAAGCGCTGGGGTCTCCAAGCTAATCATGTTGGACAAAGTCCATGTTCCACATAACAATGATGGTATTCATTAAGCGCTTACTATGTGCGAAGCACTGTTCTAAGTGCTGGGGTAGATACAAGGTAATCAGGTTGGACATAGTCCCTGTTCCACATGGGCCTCACAGCCTTAATATCCATTTTACAGATGAGGAAACTGAGGCACAAAGAAGTTAAATGAGTTGTCTAAGGTCACACAGCAGACAAGTGGCGGAGCCGGGATTAGAACTCACATCCTCTGACTCCCAAGCCCGGGATCTTTCCACTAGGCCATGGGACTCACAGTCTTAATCCCCATTTTACAGATGAGAGAACTGAGGGACAGAGAAGCAAAGTGACCTCCCTAAGGTCACACAGCAGACGAGTAGTGGAGTCAGGATTCGAACCCTGGTCCTTCTGACTCCCAGGCCGTGCTGCTTCTCTGTCTCCTCTCTGCAAATTATTTCAACGTCTGTCCCCCCAACTAGGCTGGAAGCTCAGCGAGGGCAAAGATCCCAACTACTAGCTCTATCATATTCTCTCAAGCACTTAGTACAGTGCTTTGCCCTCAAGAAGTGATTAATTAAATGATAATAATAATGGTGGCATTTATTAAGCACTTACTATGTGCAAAGCACTGTTCTAAGTGCTGGGGAAGTTACAAGGTGATCAGGTTGTCCCACGGGGGGCTCACAGTCTTAATTCCCATTTTACAGATGGAGGGAACCGATGCACAGAGAAGTGAAGTGACTAGCCCAAAGTCACACAGCTGACAGTTGGTGGACCTGGGATTTGAACCCACAACCTCTGACTCCAAAGCCCGGGCTCTTTCCACTGAGCCACGCCACTTCTCGTGGGTTCTCGTGAATTCATTTAATTCAATTAAATTGAATCATTGAAGGACATTGATTGATTGAAGGACAGAAGGTGAAAGGGAAGCAGTTAGCACAGTGTTTGGGACCAAGTGAGGGCTTAACAAATGCCACTAAGAAGACGGATGGATGTGGAACAAGCAGGGGATCAGCAGAGGATTTGAACCCAAGCCAGTGAGCCAGGATTTATTGGCTGTCCACGGGGTGCATCAGAATGGAGGAGCTCATGTTAAAGAATAAATATGGTTCCTGTCCTCAGGGAACTTACAACTGTAATAGAGGAAACTAGACCAACAAACACACGCCAAGCCACATAAAACCATTCACATAAGATAAGCTCATTAGCTGACGTAGTAATTCCATAGATTTCCAACACAGGATGACTGACTAATAACCTGGAAGTGAGGGTAAACTTTTGCCACTGTTGTTGTACACCAAGCCTCAGGAGCGTGCGCTCACGAGGGCATGAGTGAGTTCTGGAGCTTCGTGGGCGTGGGTGGGCTGAACGGGGCATCTTTTTGCCTCAGTCCACCTGTCCCGCTTGTTCAAAACTCTCACTCTCCTCAAACCCCAGTTCCCCAAGGAATTGACCCCAATTAAGTGGGTCAGGGAGAGGACGCCGGCACCTCCCCCAAGCATTACTGTCAAACCACCCCCTCCTCCAGCAGACCACACCGAAAAGCACATGTGCACGCACGCCCACTCACCCAGATACACAATTACACAATCACTCACACAAATCTCCCTGGCTACTCAGACCCATCAATGCACACCCACTCAAATGCCAGCACAAGTACTGAGACACATTCAGTATATGCATGTTTACAGATGCACACTTCTTTCACATGCACACATACACGCACTCCTATATATTCCCACCAGCTCACAAACACGTCCCCCCCGCCCCACCATACAACACACATACCACACAAATACCCATCAGGTTTACCAACTCTATCATATTGTACTCTCCCAAGCTGTACATACTGAAAGCACTCGATTAATACCACTGGTTGATTGATTGATTGAATGATTGCCACAGAAAGAGAGAACAGCTCCTTTCATAGTGTGAGCTCTCATCTGGGCCTGGCCTGCAGCCAGTGTTGAGATGAGAAGTCACCAAAGGGTTAAGAGAGAACATTTCCAGGGAGTTTGCTTCTTAATCAACACAGTTAATTCTTTTCCTTTTACAAACATAAATTCTTGGCAGTCAGAAACCAAAAGAAAAAAAAATCCCTAACTCAACATTAGTCAAATCTCTGCCTCTTCCTATTTTTTTTTCAAGAGAAGGCCCTGGGGAATTCAGTGCAATGAGAGAAATCCCAACCCAGATGGAATGTTTGTGCTAATATACGTCTGCAAGTTATTTAAATGTACGTTTAAGAGAGAGAGAGAGGGAGTGTGTGTGTGTGTGTGTGTGAGAGAGAGAGAGAGAGAGAGGAAGGGAGAGGGGGAGGAGGACGTAGGGTGAGAGGAAGGGAGAGAAGGAAAGGGAATGAGAGAAAGGGAAAGGGGGGAGGTAGAGGGAGGGAGAGGGGAAAGGGATAGAATGGGGGAAGGGAGAGAGGAAGGAGAGAGGGAAAGGAAGAGAAAGAGTGGGAGAGAGGGAAAGGGGGAGAGAAGGGAGGGAAAGAGAGAGAAGGTGGGAGGGAAAGAGAGAGAAGGTGGGAGGGAAAGAGAGAGAAGGTGGGAGGGAAAGAGAGAGAGAAGGTGGGAGGGAAAGAGAGAGAAGGTGGGAGGGAAAGAGAGAGAAGGTGGGAGGGAAAGAGAGAGAGAAGGTGGGAGGGAAAGAGAGAGAAGGTGGGAGGGAAAGGGAGAGAAGGGGGAGTGGAGAGGGAGAGAAGGGGGAGTGGAGAGGGAGGGAGAGACAGGGAGAGAGAAAAAAAGAGAAAGGGAAAGAGAGAGAAAGACAAAGAGACAGAGGAAAGAGATGGGGGAGTGAGGGAGAGAGAGAGAGAGGAAGAGAGAGAGAGAGTGTGTGTGTGTGTTGCACAACTGTGCCCAAAGGCAAGGCAGCCGTCACCCACCCCCGGGCAGAATGGGAGCTAACCGGTCTTCTCCTCTTCCTCCTCTTCCTCCTCCAGCTCCTGGGTCTCCGGGGCAGGTTCGCTCCTCACACAGAGCTGGTTTTCCGTGCCCACCATCTGGCCGAGCACTAGGTGGGAAAGGCCTCCGAGACAGGCCCTGACCCCGGCATGGGATGGCAGGACTGGCAACTACTTGTCTCCTCCGGCCTTCCCGCGTGCTTAATGTGAGCCCGTCTGGGATAGGTCTGGGGGCCGGGGATGGGGGGACCCCAGCGGGGTTGGGACCAGGTTTGGGGAGTCCTGCTCAACCCCAGTCCGGGTGTTGGGGGGAGCATCTGCCCAGCTGCTGAAACTAAAGTTCCTCTCATGCTCATGGGTGATCCTTCGGGGCTCTAGTTTCCTCTGCTCAATTTTGATGATAACGTCTGTCTCTTCACTCAATAAGTCAATCGTATTTATTGAGCTCTTACTATCTGCAAAGCACTGTTCTAAGTGCTGGGGAGGCTACAAGGTGATCAGGTTGTCCCACGGGGGGCTCACAGTCTTAATCCCCATTTTCCAGATGAGGTAACTGAGGCACAGAGACGTGAAGTGACTTGCCCAAAGTCACACAGCTATTTGGCAGAGCTGGGATTTGAACCCATAACCTCTGACTCCAAAGCTCATGCTCCTTCCCCTGAGCCATGCTGCTTCTCTTAGAATAATAATAATAATTGTGTAATTGTTAAGCACTAAATTAAGCACTGGGGCAGATACAAATAATTAGGTCAGGCATAAGCCCTGTTGGCTTGTGGGGCTCACAGTCTAAGAGGGAGGGAGATCAGGTATTTACTCCCTATTTTAGAGATGAGGAAACTGAGGCACAAATAGGTGAAATGATTCATTCAAGGTCATAAAGCAGGTAAGTGGTGGAGCCAAAATTAGAACCTAGGTCCTCTGATTCCCAGGCACCGGGCTCTTACCACTTATCGATTAATAACACAGTGGTATTTATTGAGCACTTATTGTATATAGAGCACTGCAATAGTAACTGTGGTGTTTGTTAACTTCTTACTCCGTGCCAGGAACTGTATTAAGCATTGATATAGGTACAAGATAATCAGTTTGGACGCAGTCCCTGTCCCACATGGGGCTCCGGGTCTTAATCCCCATTTCACAGATGAGGCAACTGAGACCCAGAGAAGTGAAGTGATTCATCCAAGGTCACACAGAAAACAAGTGGCTGAGCCAGAATTAGAGCCCAGGTCCTCTGAATCCCAGGCCCAAACTCTTTCCACAGGCCTAAACTCTTTCCACTTAGACCACGCCGCTTCCCTTAGGCCACGAGGTTATCCTGCTACAGCCCTGATGACTCTCCACCTCTCGCCCCCTGCCCAGCCCCTTGGAGGAACCCATTTTACAGACTCCCCAGCTCCCTTTGCTGCTCTCAAGCTTCATTACAGCTCTGAAACCAGGCAGACAGTCCCCAAGCCCGCCCCCTCCCTCCACCGACGGGTCCCCCCTGAGCCAACTTTAATTCTTTTAATCTTTCCTTCAAAAATCGGCTCCTCCGGCCCCATAATCAGCTGTGCTGGTTCCAACTTCCTGATTTCCAGGGGAGATTAAGCCGCTTTCTCAGTGCACAGGCCCTGGGTTTCTCCCCATGCTGCCTCGTGGGGCCTGGCCGGCGGGCCGGATCCGGACGGATAGGAGGCGAGTTGCGCTCTCCCCCAGTCCCCTCGCCCCAAGCCTGCCCCACACACAGTTTCCCATGCCCCCTCCCCGCCCCCTTCCCCCCCCAAGAGAGAGCTCCCCGGCCCGCCCACCGCCTCCCACCCCCACGGCCCCCCTCACTGGCTCTCTGGCTCTCTGGGCTGCGGGCCCCCTGGATAGAGGGGCAGTGCATAGACCGGCAACCCCTCTAATCCCCAGTCCCCTAACAACCCATCCAGCCTCTCCCCCAACCAGCAGTCCCCCAGGGAGCAGACCCTCCGGGCAGTGAAGACCCCAGCCAGCTATTCCCCCTCAGCTAGTAGAAGCCCCTCCTGCTAGAAGCCCCTCTGGCCAGTGAAACCCCCCTAGACAGAGCCCCCCTACCCAGTGGACCCTCAAACCAGCAGCCTGTCTGGACAGTGAAGCCCCTAGCCAGTGATTTACACCACTCCCTCCCACCAGCCAGGGGTCCCCACAAGCCAGCACCCCCCCCCCCCCACCCTCCCTCTCCCACCCCTAGCTAGAAACCCCTCTGGCCAGTGAAAGCACCTAACCAGTAGCCCCAGCTAGCCAACGGTCCCCCCAGCCAGCCCATTCCCCAACCCCCTCTGGCCAGTGAAAGCCCCTAGCCTAACGGTCCCCCCTGTCCACCAATAGTACTTCCGATGGCAAATTCTCTCCCCAAACAGCAGACTCCCACCCCAGCCAGCGGGGATGGGGCGATTCCCACAGTCCTACAGTCCAATCCGGCTCTCACCCTCCGGCCTCCCAGGCAGAACCCTGGTCGACGCACTTTAAAGATTTGAAAATACACGTTAGCCTCAATTTCCGTATCTGGATAGTTCAGGCAGAGGGATATTTTGGGCCTGAAATACCCAGATATCTAAGCCGAAACGGCATTTTGGGGCCTCAATCAAGCAGATAATGTGTGGGGGCGGGCCCTGGGAGAGACAGCTCCTCAGCCCATTCTCTCCATTCACTCTTCCCTGAATTCATTCACTCCTCACTTGTTGAAGCCTCCAAAAGATCTCCTCTTGCTCTAAGGGAAGGGGAGCTTCAACTCATCAGTATTCAAACTACTGAAGAGCCGGCTGGCTCGGTCAACACTTCCCCAGAGTATGCGTGGTCTGAGACCTCACTGCCAGGGAATGAGGTTCACCTCCCAAGAGGGCTCAGAAACCCTGCACTCCCACACAGTCCCATCTGGCACTGCCTTAATAATGATGGCATTTGTTAAGCTCTAACTATGTGCAAAGCACTGTTCTACCTTCCATAGCCACTGTCATTCCACCTCCAACTCTGGCCTCTCCCCAGCTTCTATGGCGTTCAGTGCTCCGCACATAGTAAGCGCTCAATAATAATAATAATAATTATGATTATGATTAGGTTGTTAAGTACTTACTATGTGTCAGGCACTATAATACAAGCAAATCCAGTTGGACCCAGCCCCTGTCCCACTTCGGCTCACAGCCTCAATCCCCATTTTCCAGATGAGGTAACTGAGGCCCGGAGAAGTGAAGTGATTTGCCCAAGGTCACACAGCAGACAAGTGGCGGAGGTAGGATTAGAACCCATGACCTTCTAATTCCCGGGGTCATGCTCTATCCACTGTAATATGCTGCTTTTTGATTGATTGATTGATTCAGTGGGCACCTTTCTCTTCCTGACCCAGGTAATCATTCATTCATTCATTCAATCGTATTTATTGAGCGCTTACTGTGTGCAGAGCACGGTACTGAGCGCTTGGGAAGTACAAGTTGGCAACATATAGAGACAGTCCCTACCCAACAGTGGGCTCACAGTCTAGAATAGTTATTGGATTTGTTCCTACAGGCCAAACACTGTTCTAAGACAATTACTCTCCCCACTTTCAAAGTCTTAATAAAGGAGGATCTCCAAGAGGCCTTCCCTGACTAAGCCCTCATTTCCTTTTCTCCCACACCCCGTGGGAGAAATTACATCCCCGTGATTTGCTCCCTCAGCCCCATAACACTTATGTACATATTTGTAATTTATTTATTTTTATTAATGTCTGTCTCCCCTCTAGACAGTAAGCTCCTTGTGATCGGGGAATGTGTCAGTTACATTTTTATATTGCACTCTCCCAAGTGCTCAATAAATATGATTGATTGATTGACCGGGATAGATACGAGATAGCCAGGTCAGATAATAATAATTTGTATTTGTTAAGCACTTACCATGTGCCAGGCACTGTACTAAACACTGGGGTGGATACAAGCAAATCAGGTTAGACACAGTCCCTGTCCCAGGTAGGACTCACAGTCTCAATCCCCATTTTACAGATGAGGTAACTGAGGCATAGAGAAGTGAAGTGACTTGCCAAAGGTCACAGAGCAGACAAGCCGCAGAGCCGGGATTAGAACCCATGACCTTCTGACTCCCAAGCCTGTGCTCTAGCCATTACACCATGATGATTCTTACCATCCTTGCTGATTTGCCATCCTTTTAATAATAATAATAATAATGACATTTATTAAGCACTTACTATGTGCAAAGCACTGTTCTAAGTGCTGGGGAGGTTACAAGATGATCAGGTTGTCCCATGGGGGGCTCACAGTCTTCATCCCCGTTTTACAGATGAGGTAACTGAGGCCCGAAGAAGTGAAGTGACTTGCCCAAAGTCACACAGCTGACAAGTGGCGGAGCCGGGATTTGAACCCATGACCTCTGACTTCAAAGCCTGGGCTCTTTCCACTGAGCCATGCTGCTTCTCTATGGGACTCCCAGTTTAAATAGGTGGGAGAACCGTATTTAATCCCCATGTTGCAAATGAAGAAACTGAGGTGCAAAGAAGTGAAGTGACTTGTCCAAGGTCACACAGCAGGCAAGTGAGAAAGCCAGGAGTAAAACCCAGATCTCCTGACTGCCAGGTCTGGGCTCTTTCCAACAGGTCATTTGAAGATCAGCTTGTGGCTCAGTGGTAAGAGCCCAGGCTTGGGAGTCAGAGGTCATGGGTTCAAATCCCGGCTCCTCCACTTGGTTGAGTGACTTTGGGCAAGTTACTTCACTTCTTAGTGCCCCAGTTACCTCATCTGGAAAATGGGGATTTAGACTGTGAGACCCATGTGGGACAACCTGATTACCTTGTATCTACCCCAGCGCTTAGAACAGCGCTTGGCACATAGTAAGTGCTTAACAAATACCATCATTATTATTATTATCAGCTTGTCCACTCCAACATCAGAAAGTGATCCTAGCCCACTCACCCAGAATGAGTAACAGTTTATGCCTGCGGAATGAGATGGTGTATTCGTTCATTCAATCGTATTTATTGAGTGCTTACTGTGTGCAGAGCACCGTACTAAGCGCTTGGGAAGTACAGGCTGGCAACATATAGAGACGGTCCCTACCCAACAAAGAGTTCACAGTCTAGAACTGTGAGCCCCCCATGGGACAACCTGATCACCATGTAACCTCCCCAGCGCTTAGAACAGTGCTTTGCACATAGTAAGTACTTAATAAATGCCATCATTATTATTATTAGAAATGTATAAGCACATAGCACAGTACTCTGCACACAGTAAGTGCTTAGTATAGTGCTTTGCATATAGTAAGCACTCAATAAATATGATTGAATGAATAACTGCTCAATAAAAATAATCAATTGATTGAATGAATCCCATTAGCAGCAGTAAGATCTGCAGATGCAGTCCAGGAGCTGGGGCATGGTGAGGTTAAGGGTGATAGCTAGATGTTTCTCTCTTTTTTCTAATTTCTTTTATG
The DNA here is from genome assembly GCF_015852505.1 of Tachyglossus aculeatus. Classification (NCBI taxonomy): domain Eukaryota; kingdom Metazoa; phylum Chordata; class Mammalia; order Monotremata; family Tachyglossidae; genus Tachyglossus; species Tachyglossus aculeatus. Next base: position 66,948,013 of record NC_052066.1, read on the forward strand.
GTGTTTGTTAAGTGCTCACCATGGGTCATAAACTGGGGTAGATACAAGGTAATAATGTTGGACACAAACCAGGTCCCACATGGAGCCTCACAGTCTTTTAATCCTCCTTTTACAGATGAGGTAACTGAGGCACAGAGAATAATAATAATAATGGCATTTGTTAAGCACTTACTATGTGCAAAGCACTGTTACAATGTGATCAGGTTGTCCCACGTGGGGCTCACAGTCTTAATCCCCGTTTTCCAGATGAGGTAACTGAGGCCCAGAGAAGTCAAGTGACTTGCCCAAAGTCACACAGCTGACAAGTGGCAGAGCTGGGATTTGAACCCCTGACCTCTGACTCCCAAGCCCGGGCTCTTTCCAGTGAGCCACACTGCTTCTCTAAGTGAAATGAAGAGAAGTGAAATGAATTGCCCAAGGTCACACAGCAGACAAGTGGCAGAACTGGGATTAAAACCCAATGTCCCCTGGACATTGCTCTCTCATCTGGGTTGGACCTACAGACACAGCCTGGGGACTGAGAGGTCAGAGGGTAGGGTTAGCACACTCAGCATGTGGAGCTTAGTACAGTGTCTTGCACATAGTAGGTGTTTGACAAATGCTATAATTATTGTCATTATTCTAATGCAGGCATTTGTCTGCTCCATCCAGGCCAGGACTACCTCCACCCTCTCACTCCAGGCCACATTTAGCTGCAGCAAACCTTGAATAGCTATTACTTCTACTACTAATAATAATAATGGCATCTGTTAAGCACTTACTATGTGCAAAGCACTGTTCTAAGCGCTGGGAGGGATACAAGGTGATCAGGTTGTCCCACGTGGGGCTCACAGTCTTCATCCCCATTTTACAGAGGAGGTAACTGAGGCCCAGGGAAGTTAAGTGACTTGCCCAAAGTTACACAGCTGACAAGTGGCGGAGCTGGGATTAGAACCCACGACCTCTGGCTCCTAAACCCATGTTCTTTCCACTGAGCCACACTGCTTCTCTACTACTACTACTACTACTACTACTACTACTACTAATAATAATAATAATAATAATAAATTGCTTGTGCTGGGATAGTTACAAGATAGCGTGGCTTAGTGGAAAGAGCATGGGCTTGGGAGTCAGAGGTCATGGGTTCTAGTCCTGCCTCCACCACTTGTCAGCTGGGTGACTTTGGGCAAGTCACTTAACTTCTCTGGGCCTCAGTTACCTCATCTGTAAAATGGGGATTAAGACTGTGAGCCCCATATGGGGCAACCTGATTAGCTTGCATCTACCCCAGTGCTTGGAACAGTGCCTGGCACATAGTAAGTGCTTAATAAATACCATAATGCTTGCAACAATGCTTGGCACATAGTAAGTGCTTAATAAATACCATAATGCTTGGAACAGTGCTTGGCACACAGTAAGTGCTTAATACCATTATTATTATTTATTAAGCATTTATTGTGTACCAAGCTCTTTTCTAAGTGCTGAGGTAGACACAGGTCGCGCAAAGGGTTCACAGTCTAAGTAGGAGGGAGGACGGGTATTGAATCCCCATTTTGCAGATGAGGGAACTGAGGCACAGAGAAGTTAAGTGACTTGCCCAAAGCCACACGGCAGGTATGTGGCTTTACCTGGGATTAGAGCCTAGGTCCTCAAACTCTCAGATCCACGCCCTTTCCAGTAGGTCACGCTGCTTGTAATCAGGTTGGACAGAGTCCCTGTCCCACATGGGGCTCTCAGTCTCAGTGATGTGGCGCGTCTCTCCCACCCCATTCTCTGAATTCTCCTGCACTGCCCACAGGACCCTGAGACAACATGCGGGCTGTCAACTTCCTCGGGAGTTGATTTCCACCAAGTTCATTTCTCAATGCCCAGGGTAGCCAAAGGCTATGGATGAGCTCCTCTCGACTGACAAGTCTCCAGATGAAATTCGGACTTATTAGCACTTTCACTCTCTTACTTTCCAGCGCGGCTTCTTCTCCTCTAAGAAGGGTTCCTGGATCACTGCGGAGCACGGAGACCAGCTGTTTGTCATCTCTTCTGAGGCCGGTACAAGAGGAAATGGACTGAAATTGCAGCATGGAAGATTTAGGTTAGCTCCGAGGAGGAACTTGTTGACAGTAGGGGCAGTGAGACCCCAGAACAGGCAACCAAGGACGACTGGGAAATTTCTTTCTCTTGGATGTCTTTAAAATACAGCTCTCGCCTGACTAGGCCATTTTAGATGAGATCCAGCTTGAAGGCAAAGCGAATATCTCAAACTAAATGATCCATGGGGCTCCTTCCAGCTCCAGGCCTCTATGATCATAAAAATAATAATAAGTATGGTATCTGTTAAGCGCTGACTACGTGCCAGGCACTGTACTAAGCACTGGGGTGGATACAAACAGATCAGGTTGGACACGGTCCCAGTCCCATGTGGGGCTCACAGTCTCAATCCCCATTTTTCAGGTGAGCGAACTAAGGCACAGAGGAGTGAAGTGACTTACCCAAGGTCAAGCAGCAGACAAGTGGCAGATCCAGGATTAGAACCCATGACCTTCTGACTCTCAGGCACGGGCTTTATGCACTATGCCGTGCTGCTCTGATTTTCGGGGCAGGGTGGGGAGATGCCTAGTTGGTCTCTGCTTTTCTGAGGAAGCAAAGTCATCTGCGTTGGAGAGGAGAGGATCCACCTGGGTCTCCCTGCCTCCCTGCCTCTCCCCGTCCTTTCCCTGCTGGTGACTCTATTTTTCCCCTGATTCCTCAGTCTTCAAGCTGTCATCATCTCTGATTCCTCCATCACTTTCTCCTCCCACAGCCAGGCTATTGCTAAATCCTGTCACTTCTTCCCCCACAATAGCTCTCAAATCTGTTCTCTCCTCCGTCTCCACCCCCAGAGTCAGCATTCTTTCTCCCGGCTTCCCTGCTGTATCACCTGGGCTCTCCTCACCTGATGGGGTACACCGCCCATCACTCGCCTCTGGAAATGGGGAGTCCCTTCCGATCCCCACTGGAAATTCCCATGTTGCATTCCGCTGGAGTCTGGAACCCAGCAGAGAGCAGCTGGGAAGGGGCAGGGCAGGGACGGGTGGGATGGGGGGAGGTGGCCTCGCACCACAGCCCGGGTTTAGCCTTCTGTGGCGTTGTGGCGGATCCGGGGGGGGGGCCCAAAAGAGAACAGCTGGGGGACAGGAGGACCTGGCGAGGCAGTCATTCCCACTCCGAATCGTGCCAGGGCTCTGCTCATTTGCGTGTTATTTTTACATAAATCTGCATGTTGAGCTGGAGGCCCAAGTGGCACATCGGCAAAATGAAATAATACAATCAGTGCCCCCCACTGCATGGGAATTCCAACCCCATATTCAGGGCCTGACACAGAGCAAATATAGAACAGATTTTCAAACCGCCCCGCATGGGGGAGACAGGAACGCGACTGCAGATGTCTGCTCGCCAGCCCTGGTCAGAGAGGGGGAGGGAAGGATGGGGGAAGTGGGGAAGGGAGGAGGGGTCCGGCCCACCCCGATGGTAAAACAGACAGACTGTGGGGTCACTTTCCTGTCCCCCGTAAAAGCCCCAGGAGCAATGCCTCCAAGTGAAGGAACAGGAACCCCAAAGGAAAGAGACAGGTTAAGCCCCCAGACTCCTCCAGGAACAGCCAGACAGAGGCCTCGGCCCAGAGATGCTCTCACTAGCGACAGTCCTGTTGCCGAGCTGGTGTTCGGCTAACTTCTCGCTTCTACCGGGTGAACAGGGCTGCTTAGGGAAGGTTAATAATAAAAATAATAATAATAATGGTACTTGTTAAGTGCTTACTATGTGCCAAGCACTGTTCTGAGCACTGGGATAGATAATGATGATGATGGCATTTATTCAGTGCTTACTATGTGCAAAGCACTGTTATAAGCTCTGGGGAGTATACGAGGTGATCAGGTTGACCCACGGGCCGCTCACAGTCTTCATCCCCATTTTACAGATGAGGGAACTGAGACACAGAAAAGTCACACAGCTGACAACTGGCGGAGCCGGGATTTGAACCCACGACCTCTGACTCCAGAGCCCATTGCTCTTTCCACTGAGCCACGCTGCTTCTCATAATAGACAGATACAAGTTAATCAGGTTGGACGCAGTCCCTGTGTGCCCCATGAAGCTCACAGTCTTAATCCCCATTTTACAGGCGAGGTCACTGAGGCCCAGAGAAGTGAAGTGACTCGTCCAAGGTCACATAAGAGACAAGTGGAGAAGCCGGGATTAGAACTCAGGTCCTTCGGACTCTCAGGCCCATGCTCTATCCACTGAGTCACACTGCTAGCCAGTACAAACTCCCCCTTAGCATCGTCCCCATTTTAACCCCTTCAGTGACCTGATCTTGGGACTAGGTTTAATTGTACTGACTGAAGCTCTCCCACATCAGAAAGGGGCCAGTCCCTATGAGAGAGTCACGCCCCAACTCCTCCGATTTTCCCAGCCTGTCTTCCCAGGGGTTGGCTCGCTGATGCACTTTGGAGAGGAAATTGTTCCTGAATGACATGGTGAGACACATGTAGGAAGGGAAGGCAGTGATGTGCAGGCCCTGACTGCAAACTCTAGAACAATTTTTACTTTATAAATTCAGACATTGTTTCCACTCTGCTTAGGTTGAAGAAAATCACCCATGCAACAAAAACACTATTTGACAGTTATTCACTTTAAACACACTCCACAAATTCTCCAGACACAACATGGATTTTATTTTTAAAAGGATCCATAGCAAATCACATTTCTGCCAAAAATGATTGTTTTAATTCTCTGCTGTTAAGAGAAATCTGCCCATTAGGACTCAGCTCTGAGGCTTTTCAAATTCAGAGCATCATTAGGGGACCTCAGGGAAGTGGAAAATGAAATGGCCAGCTTGTTGTCTGACCCACAGGGTGGGAGTCGTAGCTAGCGACCTCAGGGTGGCAACGTGGGTGTGATGTGATGTGATGTGATGTGATGTGGGTGGGTGTAAAACCGCAGGTCCAGAAGTCAGTGGACCTGGGTTCGAGCCCGAGCTTGCTGTGTGACCTTGAGTGGGACACTTACCCTCTCTCTACCTTATTTCTTCTAGACTGTGAGCCCACTGTTGGGTAGGAACCGTCTCTATATGTTGCCAACTTGTACTTCCCAAGCGCTTAGTACAGCGCTCTGCACACAGTAAGCGCTCAATAAATACGATTGAATGATTGATTGAATGAATTTCTTCATCAGCAAAATGGGGGTAACCATACCCAGCTTTGTACCTATCTCACAAGGTTGTTGTGAGGGCAAAAATAAGATAAGCAACCTGAGTGTACTTTGGGAAATGCCCTACAGTGTGAGCTCATTGTAAGCTGCATCTGTTGTTCTATTGTACTTTCCCAAGCACTTAGTTCAGTGCTTGGCACATAGTAAGAGCTCAATAAATACAACTGAAATAAGTGCTTAGTACAGTGCTCTGCACACAGTAAGCACTCAGTAAATATGATTGAATGAATGAATGAATAAAAGTGCTATAAAAAAAATTAAGCCCGTATTGTATTCTCCTAAGAGCTTAGATCAGTGCTGTGCACACAGTTTTCACTGGGTAAGTACCTTTAATCGATAAAACCCTTGACTGATTGACTGTCAGCTCACTCTGGGCAGGGAATGGGTCTATTATATTCTTCTATTGTACTCTCCCAAGTGCTTAGTACAGTGCTTGGCACACATTAACATTCAATAAATATGATTGATTGATTGATTGATTGATTGATTGAGGAGCAACCTGACTCAGGGAGAGAGACTCAGGAGGCAGATTCCTCTGGCCCTGGTGGCCCGTAGGGTGACCTGGAGTGAGCTCTCCAGCAGTCAGTCAATCCTCAACCGCACTTATTGAGCGCTTTTTGTGTGCAGAGCACTCTATTGCCGAAGAGAGTGCAAGATAACAATAAACAGACACATTTCCTGCCCACAATGAGCTTAAAGTCTGGAGGGGGAGACGGACATTAATATAAATAGATAAAATGTCAGATATGTACATTAGTGTTGTGGGCCTGGGAAGGGGGATGAATAAAGAGAACAAGTCAAGGCCTCAAAAAAGGGAGTGGGTGAAGAGGAAAGGATAGCTTAATCAGGGCAGGCCTCTTCGAGGAGATGTGCCTTCAATAAGCTTTTGAAGGTGGAGAGAGTCATTGTCGGCACATATGAAGGGGGAGTCCGCTTCAGGCCAGATTCATTCATTTATTCATTCAATCATATTTATTGAGTGCTTACGGTGTGCAGAGCCCTGTACTAAGCGCTTGGGAAGCACAAATCGGCAACATATAGAGACGGTCTCTACCCAACAACGGGCTCACAGTCTACAAGGGGGAGACAGACAACAAAACAAAGCACATAGACAGGTGTCAAAATCGTCAGAACAAATAGAATTATGGCTATATGCACATCATTAACAAAATAATTAGAATAGTAAATATGTACAAGTAAAATAGGTAGAGTAATAAATCTGCACAAATATATACAGGTGCTGTGGGGAGGGGAAGGAGGTAGGACTGGGGGGATGGGGAGGAGGAGAAGAAAAAGGGAGCTCAGTCTGGGAAGGACGTGGGCCAGAGGTTGGAGGCAAGTTAGACAAGATCGAGGTATGGTGAGAAGGTTGCCATTAGAAGAGCAAAGTGTGCCAGCTGGGCTGTGGAAGGGGAGTAGCAGAAGTTCTGGTTGACATATGGGACTAGAGAATACCGTGAATTACTGTAGATATCAATGGCATGAAAACCAAAACTTCTGTCCTCATCTCAACAGTCCAATCCTAGGCCCAGACACGGAGAATGAGTGATCATTCATTCCTCGCACTCCCATCCGGGCCAAACCCACACGGTCCCCCATCCAGGAATCCCTGCTGTTTTTGAATATCACCAGAGAAAGAGGTCATATATTTTCTGAGAGTCTCAGAGAGCCCTCTAGGCCTTGAAGCCAGCCGACCCACGGCTGCTGGTTTCAGGCAGATCACCTGGTAAAGACCGTTTGCCTCTCGGCATGGATTTTTGTCGTTTTCCTGCATGTTCATTCATTCATTCATTCAGCTGCATTTATTGACCACTTACTGTTCGCAGAGTACCATACTAGGCACTTGGAACAGTACAGTATAACAATAAATGGACACATTTCTTGCTCACAGTGAGCTTACAGTCTAGAGACAAGCTTAGAGTCTGGAGTTTACATCTCCTGAGAAGAGAGATGCACCTTAGATAACCAAAGCACCTTACATTAGTTATTTTAATTGACTTGTCACAGTACCCCTGTTAGGTAGGGTTCAGGTATTATTATCCCCATTTTACAGCTGATGAAACTGAGGCACGAGGCAGCTAAGAGACTTGCCCAAAGCCACACGCTAGACAGATTGCTGTTCCTACAGTGTCAACTACCATTCAGATCTTCCACTTATCAGGGAAGGCTTCACAGTGGAGGTGATGGAGAGTCTGCCGTAGGGTAACAATAATAATAATAATAATGATGGCATTTATTAAGCGCTTACTATGTGCAAAGAACTGTTCTAAGCACTGGGGAGGTTACAGAGTGATCAGGTTGTCCCACAGAGGGCTCACAGTCTTAATCCCCATTTTACAGATGAGGTAACTGAGGCCCAGAGAAGTTAAGTGACTTGCCCAAAGTCACACAGCTGACAATTGGCGTAGTTGGGGCTTGAACCCAAGACCTCTGACTCCAAAGCCCGAGCTCTTTCCACTGAGCCACGCTGCTTCTTTGCGGTAGAGGGATGTAACAGAGTGGAGGGGAGTTGACAACAGCAGTCTGTCTTCTGGTGTGCCAGGGAGACTGGGAATAAATGGGGAGGAGTGGGACAGGGACTGTACCCATCCTGATTATCTTGTACCTACACCACGCACAGCATAGTGCCTGGCACATAGCAAGTGCTTAACAATTACCACAATTATTAATATTATTTCTAATAATAATAAGATGAGTCAGGCATCTGTGTCAAGGACTCCAGGAGCAGGGCCAGAGTGAAGCTGAGCAGATGTAGCAGAAGGAGATAAGCTACAATAGCAGGCAAGCCCGGTAGCTAAATCCACCAGCTCCCCACTGACCCATTTATTTTTTTATGGTATTTATTAAGTGCTTACTATGTGCCAGGCACTGTACTAAGCCTGAAAGTAGATATAAGCCACTCAGTTTGGACACGATCCATGGCCCATCTGGGGCTCAGTGGAAAGAGCCCGGGCTTTGGAGTCAGAGGTCATGGGTTCAAATCCCCGCTTCGCCAATTGACAGCTGTGTGACTTTGGGCAAGTCACTTAACTTCTCTGGGCCTCAGTTACCTCATCTGTAAAATGGGGATTAAGATTGTGAGCCCCCCATGGGACAAACTGATCACCTTGTAACCTCCCCAGCGCTTAGAGCAGTACTTTGCACATAGTATGCGTTTAATAAATGGCATCACTGTTATTATTATAACTCAGACCAAGCAATTAGTACAGTGCTCTGCACCCAGTAAACTCTCGATAAATACCGTTGATGAAGATAAAGTTGCAGGGGGGGGCGAGGGGGGGGGCGGGTAGAAAAGAGAGAGGCAGATTCATCCGGCGTACTTCTGGACATATCAGCTGGCCCATCCTGCTATTTTAGCTCCTTCTCATCATCAATCGTATTTATTGAGCGCTTACTGTGTGCAGAGCACTGTACTAAGCGCTTGGGAAGTACAAGTTGGCAACATATAGAGACAGTCCCTACCCAATAGTGGGCTCATAGACATTTTTCCTTTCTCTTCTTCTATCTGTATATCATTTTGTGTTCAAATTTATTTAATGTATGCCTCTGGAGGGCCAAGATCACGTCTTCTGACTCCATTTGACTCTCTCAAACTCTTAGTACCGTGCTCTGCACACATAAATACTACTGATTGAATGACTGTCTACTGATCCCCTGCTTGTGACCTCAGCCTTGCAATCTAGCCCTTGACTATGGGATTTAGTACATTAAGTGAGCAGGGCAGAGGAGACACTCTTGATGGTAGACTGGGAGAGGGAGCTCAAAGCAGGGCATGGTATAGTGGAAAGAGCAAGAGCCTGAGAGCCAGAGGACTTGGATCCTCCATTTATGGCTCCACCACTTGTCTCCAATGTGACCTGGGGAAAGTCACTTAACTTCTCTGTGCCTCAGTTACCCCATCTGGAAAATGGGGATGAAGACTATGAGCCCAATGTGGAACATGACTGTGTCCAACCTAATTATCTTGTATCTACCCCAGTGCTTAGTACAGTGCCTGGAACCTAGTAAATGCTTAACAAATGCCACTAAAAAAATAAAAATGCCACAGGGAGTGCCTGTCCCTAGATATCACTAGGAAACTGAAACAAGAAAGTCTCACCTTCCCCTTATCCCCCCTCCAAATCCCGACTCTGCCTAGGTTTGCACTTTGTGAGTAGTCTGGGAGTTTTTTTGTTTTGTATTGTTTGTTTTTAAATAAAGGGTTTGGAGTTGTTTATTCCTTACTTGCAGAGTTTAATGAACTCCGTCGGCCTAGCGAGTCAGGGAGCCTACTAATCATCAATTGTATTTATTGAGCACTTACTGTGTGCAGAGCACTGTACTAACCGCTTGGGAAGTACAAGTTGGCCACATATAGAGACAGTCCCTACCCAACAGTGGGCTCACAGTCTAAAAGTTAATAATGATGGCATTTATTAAGTGCTTACTATGTGTAAAGCACTGTTCTAAGCGCTGGGGAGGTTACAAGGTGATCAGGTTGCCATGGGGGGCTCACAGTCTAAGTTAGTCTTGGCACTTGACATACTGCATTGCAGGTAACTTTGACTACCCAGCAAGTCAATACCATTGCTCTCAATTTACCAGTCAGGGAAGAAAGAAACAGAGGGGTTGAGAAATTCTCTTTGTTTCCCCCATCTGATGTGTAGGGCTGACGGGGGCCCTCAGAGTTAACACCTTCATGCCAGATGGTAATTGAGCCTTAGCTGACAGAGCTCAGCTCAGATCCTAAATGGTTTTGAAAAGACTTGAAGCAAACTCGCTTCTCCTTTAATTAAGTGAGAAATCTAGATATCTATTTCAGCCTTTGAAAAATGAAACCAAGAGAAGGTACATTCCCCAAGCAGAAAGGAGAGGTGGACTGAATTAATATTTCGTCTCAATTTTGCCCGTGTAATTGAATAAGTTGACCGGGCTTAGCAAAGGGATCTGTGCTCCATTTAACCGCTGACCGGGCCTTGCGCTTATGTCCCCCTCTCTCCCTGTTCTCTTTCCCCCTTGACAACGCTTCTGGTCCAGCAGGAGGTCTCTGGGGGAGTGAATTAATGTCAGGCGAGCAGAAGGAAGGGAAAAAATGATTTCCAATCCAACCTCCCTTCCCTGCCATCCTCGGCCATTTTGCAGACATGCGCCATTCTGGTCAGAATCCCCAAATAATTGTTCCTCAGCGACTGAAGAATTCACTGAATGATCCTGTTTAAGGGGTCGTGGTGGGTATGTATCAATCAATCAGTCGTATTTATTGAGCGCTTACTATATGCAGAGCACTGTACTAAGTGCTTGGGAAGTACAAGTTGGCAACCTATAGAGACAGTCCCTACTCAACAGTGGGCTCACAGTCTAAAAGGGGGAGACAGAGAACAAAACCAAACATACTAACAAAATAAAATAGAGTAGATATGTTCAAGTAAAATAAATAAATAAATAAATAGAGTAATAAATATGTACAAACATATATAGATATATACAGGTGCTGTGGGGAAGGGAAGGAGGTAAGATGGGGGGATGGAGAAGGGGATGAGGGGGAGAGGAAGGAAGGGGCTCAGTCTGGGAAGGCCTCCTGGAGGAGGTGAGCTCTCAGTAGGGCCTTGAAGTCTGCAATGTAGTCTGCAATGTTCCTCTTCTCTGCTTCTTCTCTCTGTTCCCTATTAGGTACCGGCTCCTATCTCACCCATTACTTCCCCTCACCTCAGGCAGGAGACTCTGGGCTTGGGGTGGAGGCGGAAAATCTTGATTTTCCCCTCGCTCCACACCTCTAGAAGTTACACAAACAGCTAGAGTCGGAGGGTCCTCTGTCCTTTCTGGCCCTCGGGCAGCCCCGCTCTCTCCTCGGCCTCTGTGTCCCCGGCCCAACCCTCGCTGAAGTCATCCGGCCCTCCCGCACTGGGATCTCCCAGCTCCGAACCGCTTTTTTGTCACCCCCTCACCTCAGCCACGTGTTCCTCTGCCAGGGAGTGGGAATCCCAGATTCACTGAGTGGAAACTCAGATTCACTGAGCCCTGAGACACAGGTACAGGCACCATCTTGAATGTTCCAAGTGGTGGCCATTTTAGGAGCATCTGAATCAATCAATCAATCAATCGTATTTATTGAGCGCTTACTGTGTGCAGAGCACTGTACTGAGCGCTTGGGAAGTACAAGTTGGCAGCATATAGAGATAGTCCCTACCCAACAGTGGGCTCACAGTCTAAAAAGGCACATGACCACTCTGAGGCAGCTGCTTAACTCACTCCTGATTGAATCTGGCCCTGGTGGCATTTCAGCAGAAAATGGGGAGACAGGATCCCATGGTGTTGGGTCAGGCAAATATTTTTTCCGCTTTTCCGTAAAGAAATGCCTTTTCCTACTTGGAGAACATAATCACCCTCTTCTAACCCCATTTCTGATTTAAAATTAACATGCACAATTTACTCTTAATCTGGCAACTGATGACCCTTAGTGAAGGAGTATGGTTGGATGCTAGGAGGAGATTGGTAAAGTTCTTTTCAGAGCACGGTTTATGGACAGTTTTTTCATTTTACTAGAGCAAAACTAGAGCCTCTAAGGTGCTGCAGTCTTCGGGTGGGGTTAGGTGAACAAGACTGACCCACTTTAAATACGACTGGGACCATCATCATCATCATCAATCATATTTATTGAGCGCTTACTATGTGCAGAGCACTGTACTAAGCACTTGGGAAGTACAAATTGGCAACATATAGAGACAGTCCCTACCCAACAGTGGGCTCACAGCCTAAAAGGACCAGTGAGGAAGAGTGGAGCCTCGATGTGGTAATGCCAACATTCAACTTTGCCTCCAAAGGCACTGATGGGAGAACGACAGAGGGGTCACCCCAAGATTCCTGGCCTTTTACCACACCCTGAAATGAAGGTTTCAATTCCAAGTTGATAATCACCTGTATCCTTGAGAAAAACAGGAGAAAATGGGAGGGTAGGATGTAGTTTTCTCGGTGCAGTCAGCTGTGCATGTAAGCAGGAGTCCTGAGCTGGGGGAAAAAAAACACAGATGGCAGACAAATAGTAATTTTAATTGAAATATGCTTTCCTAATTTTCCCCTCTTCACCCCCAGGAATCTTTCTTCAGGCCACCGACATTCTCATCTGTAAAATGGAGATGAAGACTGTGAGCACCACGTGGGACAACCTGATCACCTTATATGTTCCCCAGTGCTAAGAACAGTGCTTTGCACTTAGTAAGCGCTTAACAAATGCCATTATTATTATTATTATTATTATTATTATTATTATCATTATTATTATTCACAGGCAAATACATTGTCCCTGTGAGCTGAGAAAGATAGGAAAGACTGGAGAAAATTTGGTGGGCTCAGAAACATTTCTGCAGATGTAGTTTGGAAAAAAAAATTGATCTGCAAGAACCAGGGTTGCAGCCCCCCTGCTGTCACCCCGCTGTGTCTGTTGTAAACATTTCTTTCTTCTCTCCCCTTGGGCAATTTCTGAGCTGCAGCAATGCACTGTGGTGAAAATCCGCTGCTTCAGATCTGGGACCATTTTCCATCTCATCATTTTGATCTCGCTTTAGTTTTTGCCCCACATCCACCATTTGATGCCTCGAACATCGCTGAAAAGCAGGGAGCCCGGGATGAAACTGAAACCACAAATAAAGCAATACCAATAAATGACTTCCTGACTCATTAGAAGCCATTTATCCTAAACTGACAGTATTGGCAGAGTGTCTAGATGTCAGGCCTCCCCTGTCTAATAAACTCTTCAGGGTGGAGGTTGGAGGGGGCTTGCAAACTTCATCCAGGAATCCACATAAATTTGCCCCTAAAACATTCATTCATTCAATCGTATTTATTGAGCGCTTACTGGGTGCAGAGCCCTGTACTAAGCACTTGCACTGTACTAGCCGCCCTTTAGCCAAAAGATCATGAGGAAGAAAAGGGTCATTGTCATCATCATCATCAGCAGTATGGGGAAGCAGCGTGGCTCAGTGGAACGGGCTTTGGAGTCAGAGGCCAAGGGTTCAAATCCTGGCTCTGCCAATTGTCAGCTGTGTGACTTTGGGCAAGTCACTTAACTTCTCTGGGCCTCAGTTCCCTCATCTGTAAAATGGGGATGAAGACTGTGAGCCCCCCGTGGGACAACCTGATCACCTTCTAACCCCCCCAGCACTTAGAACAGTGCTTTGCACATAGTAAGCGCTTAACAAATACCATTACTATTTATTATTATTATTTATTATTAGTAAGTAGCGTGACCTAGTGGATAGAGCATGGTCCTGGGAATCAGAAGGGCCTGGGTTCTAATCCTGGCTCCGCCACTTGTCTCATGTGACCTTGGGCAAGCCACTTCACTTCTCTGGGCCTCAGTGACCTCATCTGTAAAACGGGGATTAAGAGTGTGAGCCCCATGTGGGACGGAGATTATGTCCGATCCATTTACCTTGTAACTACCCCAGCTCTTAGTAGGGTGCTTGACACATAATAAGCACTTAACAAATACCACAACTATTATTATTATTACTATGCACAGAGCACTGTACTTGAGAGAGTACAATACAACAGAGCTGACAGATAATTAACAATGCTAAAGGACACAAAAGGGCTCAATTTCTTTTCTGAGAAGTTAGTTGGTTGCCCACAAAATATTTCCATGGTTTCCGTATGTTTCCATATTTGGTACCCCAAACTGGGCCCGGCTTTTAAATTTCAGATTTCTTATGGACTTTGTACCAAGGGAGCTGAGGGCAGGAGCAGAGCAGGAGTGCTTTTCCCTTGATTTTAGCTGAGAAGTAACAATAATAATAATAATAATAATAATGGCATTTATTAAGCACTTACGATGTGCAAAGCACTGTTCTAAGCGCTGGGGAGGTTACAAGGTGATCAGGTTGTCCCTCGTGGGGCTCACAGCCTTAATCCCCATTTTTCAGATGAGGGAACTGAGGCCCAGAGAAGTGAAGTCACTTGCCCAAAGTCACACAGCTGACAAGTGGCGGAGCGGGGATTTGAACCCATGACCAGCGTGGCCAAGGAGAAAGAGCTCAGTCCTGGGAGTCACAGGAGCTATGTTCTAATCCCAGCTCTGCCACTTGCCTACTATGTGACTTTGGGCAAGTCACAACTTCCCTGGGCCTCAGTTTCCTCAACTATAAAATGGAGGTGTAATACCTTGTTTGTTCATTGATTCATTCAATCGTATTTATTGAGTGCTTACCTGTTCTCTCTCCTACTTAGACTGTGAGCCCCATGTAGATCGGGGACTGATCTCAACCCCAGAGATCCAAGATAGTAAGCGTTCAACAAATACTATAATTATTATTATTAGTCACCAGTCATTCTCAAATTGAGATATCCACCTGCCACCGCAGCTAAATGATTGTGAAAGTCACCCGGACATTCTAAAATCCATGAAAAATCCAAACTTCTTACCTGCCTTTGCTCAAGCGTCCAAGTGCACGGTCCAGGAGAAAGAATACGGGCCTGGGGATGAGGGGATCTGGGTTCTAATCCTGGTTCTGCCACTTACCTGCTGTGTTACTTGAGGCAAGCCAAACTTAACTACTCTGTGCCTGTTTCCTCATGTGTAAAATAGGGATTAAATCATCATCATCATCAATCGTATTTATTGAGCGCTTACTATGTGCAGAGCACTGTACTAAGCGCTTGTGAAGTACAAATTGGCCTGTACTCCCTCCTATCTCTGAGCCTGCTGCAGGACAGGGACTGGATCTAACCTGATTGATTTGTAACTGCCCCAGCGCTTAGTACAGTGCTTGGCACGTGGCAAGTGCTTAATAAATACCATAAGCATTATTATGTCCAAGCTAACCGTGATGATGGCCATCGTTGACCCCATCATCACCCTTGATCAGTAGTCCAAAGGGTAAGAAGCACTAGATTTATGATGCAGGGGCTCAGAACAGAAAGAAGCTGGGTAACACAGAACACAGAACAGTGCTCTGCACACAGTAAGCACTCATTCATTCATTCATTCATTCAATCAATCGTATTTATTGAGCGCTTACTTTGTGCAGAGCACTGTACTAAGAGCTTGGGAAGTACAAGTTGGCAACATATAGAGACGGTCCCTACCCAACAGTGGGCTCACGGTCTAGAAGTCACAATCTAGAAACAAGAGAAGCAGCACGGCTCAGTGGAAAGAGCCCGGGCTTTGAAGTCAGAGGTCATGGGTTCAAATTCCGGCTCTGCCAAATGTCAGCTGTGTGACTTTGGGCAAGTCACTTCACTTCTCTGGGCCTCAGTTACCTCATCTGGAAAATGGGGATTAGGACTCTGAGTCCCTCGTGGGACAACCTGATCACCTTGTAACCTCCCCAGCACTTAGAACAGTGCTTTGCACATAGTAAGCATTTAATAAATGCCATCATTATTATTATTATTATTATTATCATACTCAATAAGTATGATTGGTTGAATGAATGAATGAGTGTCCTGTGCCCTCTGGGTGAACCCTGTCAGTAGCACCCAAGGATAGGCCAACACTGAAATTACTACTGGGTGAAGAATAATACTCATTAAAGCATCATCAGCATTTATTATTCATTTATTTATTTATTTGAGCAGGGCACGGTACTAAGCGCTTGGGAGGATACATTACAGCAGAGCTGGTAGACACATTCCCTGCCCACAATGAGCTCTCACTCTAGATAATAATAATAATAATAATAATAGTAGTATTTGTTAAGTGCTTATTGTGTGCCAGGCCCTCTTCTAAGTGCTGGGGGAGCTACAAGGTAATCAAGGTTGTCCCACATGGGGCTCACAATCTTAATCCCCATTTTACATATGAGGTAACTGAGGCACGGAGAAGTTAAGTGACTTGCTCAAGGTCACATAGCTGACAAGTGGCGGAGCCAGGATTAGAACCCACAACCTCTGACTCCCAAGCCCGTGCTCTTTCCACGGAGCCACGCTGCTTCTCTAGATAACAGGACACTAAGGAATCTTTATTGGGCAGCTATTTAGGGAAAAGGTTAAGCTTGCCATAAATTCAGGGGACACCCTCTAGGATGTAGGCTCCCTCTGGACTGTAAGCTCATTATAGAGAAGCAGCATGGCCTAGATGCAGTATGCCCCCTCCTTCCTCTCCCCCTCACCCCCCTCTCCATCCCCACCGTCTTACCTCCTTCCCTTCCCCTCAGCACCTGTATATACGTATATATGTTTGTAAGCATTTATTACTCTATTTATTTATTTATTTTACTTGTACATATCTATTCTATTTATTTTATTTTGTTAATATGCTTTGTTTTGTTCTCTGTCTCCCCCTTCTAGACTGTGAGCCCACTGTTGGGTAGGGATCGTCTCTATATGTTGCCAACTTGGACTTCCCAAGCGCTTAGTACAGTGCTCTGCACACAGTAAGTGCTCAATAAATACGATTGATTGATTGATAGTAGGAAGAACACGGGCTTTGGAGTCAGAGGACCTGGGTTCTAATCCCGGCTCCGCCACTAGTCTGCTGTGTGACCTTGGGTTAGTCACTTAACTTCTCTGTGCCTCAGATACCTCATCTGTAAAATAGGGATTAAGACTGAGCCCATGTGGGACAACCTGATTACTTTGTATGTACCCCAGGGCTTAGAACAGGGCTTGGCACATAGTAAGCCCTTAACAAATACCATTATTATTATTATTATTAAGTCCAGCTTTGCCACTTGTCTGCTGTGTGACCTTGGGCAAGTCTCCTAACTTTTCTGTGCCTCAGTTATTCCATCTGTAAAATGGGGATGGAGACTGCAATCGCCACATGGGACAACCTGATTACCTTATATCTAGTCCAGTGCTTAGAATAGTGCTTGGCACATAGTAAGCACTTAACAAATACCATAATTATTACTATTACTATAATTATTAGGCAGGGAACACGTCTACTCCTTCTATTGTATTGTACTCTCCCAAGCGTCTAGTACAGTGTTCTGCACATAGAGAGAACTCTTCTAGACTGTGAGCCCGTTGTTGGGTAGGGACCATCTCTATATGTTGCCAACTTGTACTCCCCAAGTGCTTAGTACAGTGCTCTGCACACAGTAAGCGTTCAATAAATATGGTTGAATGAATGAATGAACTCAATAAATACCACTGATTGATTGATTGATCCAGGTAAATAGAAGACTAGATCAGGGGTCTCCAGAAGCAGCCCCCCTCATTCAGTCCAGCCCTTGCTCATGGACTTTAAATGGTCCCAACTGCTGAGACTACAGGTTGGAGTGAAGCTTTGAGGCTCAGAAAGCTGGGGGGAAGCTAGGGGTCAGAGGAAACCTTCAATTGTGGCATCTGTGGTCGTTGTGGCACTTTTAAGCGTAAGTATGGGTTGTTGATAAGAAAAATATTATTTCTATCATCATCTCCTGTCTTTCTTTTGAGGTGCTCAAAGCATGGCTTCAAATCTCCTTCATCCTCGCAACATCCCCAAGAGGCAGGGCGGGGTCAGTGATGATTAGATGATTAGAGTTTTTAGACTGTGAGCCCACTGTTGGGTAGGGACTGTCTCTATATGTTGCCAATTTGTACTTCCCAAGCGCTTAGTATAGTGCTCTGCACATAGTAAGCGCTCAATAAATACAATTGATGATGATGATGATGATGATGATTAGAGTCACTTTATAGATGGGGAAACTGAGGCACAGAGGGGTGAGACACACCCTGACTCACCTAGTGAGTCCAGAACTCAACACCAAAGAGGCTGATTGAACGAAGACTAGAACACAGAGTGTGTTTGTGTGCATTTGTGTGTGTGTGAAGAGAGAAAGGCCCGAACCATGACTATCTCTGTTCTGGAGAACACCTGGCACCTGGCCCACTGTGGGTGCTGGGCGAATGCTATTATCATCATTGTTGTTGCTCTAAATTATTATTGTTGTTGCTATAATAACAACTACTGGGCAGAGTCGAGTGGGCGTCCGAGACTAGGTAATTAACCAGACCCCCAAATTAAAGCATTCTGTCCTCAGCCCTCCACCTGAGTGCCCAAGGAGGAAAGGGAAGGCTGGATCCCTGGCGGGAAGCCTCCCTCCGAAATGGAGAGGTAGGAGGAAGAGGGCCAAGGGAGGCATAGAGGGGGGCGACGGGGAAGGAAGAAGGACCCTGAGGAGATGCTTGCCCTGGGGCAGGGAGGCCACGTTGGAAAATGAAGATAAAATGTGGAAGGAAGGAAGCCGGGGAAGGAAGAACGGGAAGTCCCACAGAGACTGGCTGGCGCGGAGGCCTCGGGGTTTGGGTGACTCAGATTCACCTGTGGGGCCTGGCTGCTAGTCCAGAGTCTTGACTGGTCCGCGTGTTTCTTCGTCTGAAGACTCTGTCCACGGAGGCCACGTATCAGTCCCTCAGAGCTCCTCTCCCTTTTCCGTAGGCTCCCTCTTCCCTCCCCGCCCCACCGGGCTCCGGGGCACCTAGCTAGCTCTCCCACCTCCTCCTCCAGCAGTGGCCTCTTCAGGGTGACTCCCCTCTCCTCTGTGTCCCACCCTCTGTCACCTATCATCAATCAATCGATAGTACCAACTACCAATCGACCGATTCTGTTATACTGTACTCTCCCAATTGCTCGGTACAGAAGCAGCATGGTGGTGTATTGGACAATAACAATAATAATAATAATAATGACATTTGTTAAGTGCTTACTATGTGCAAGGCACTATTCTAAGCGTTGGCGGGGATACAAGGTGATCAGGTTGTCCTACGAGGGGCTCACAGTCTTAATCCCCGTTTTTACAGATGAGGTAACTGAGGCTCAGAGAAGTTAAGTGACTTGCCCAAGGTCACACAGCAGACATGTGGAGGAGCTGGGATTAGAACCCATGATTTCTGGCTCCCAAGCCCGTGTTCTTTCCACTGAGCCATGCTGCTTCTCTAGATAGATAGATAGATAGAGCACAGGCCTGGGAGTTAAAGGTCATGGATTCTAATTCCAGCTCTGCCACTTGTCCGCTGTGTGACCTTGGACAAGCCACTTCACTTTTCTGGTTCTCAGTTACTTTATCTGCAAAATGGGGATTGAGACGGCGAGCCCTGCCTGGGACAGGGACTGCGTCCAACCTGATGGGCTTGCATCCACTCCAGCGTTTAGTATAGCGCATGGCAAATAGTAAGCACTTAACAAAGACCACAATCATTATTATTCTTATTGCTCTGCACACCGTAAGCACTCAATAAATTCTAGACTGTGAGCCCGCTGTTGGGTAGGGACCACCTCTATATGTTGCCGACTTGTACTTCCTAAGCGTTTAGTACAGTGCTCTGCACACAGTAAGCGCTCAATAAATACGATTGAATGAATGACCATCTCTATATGTTGCCAACTTGTACTTCCCAAGCGTTTAGTCCAGTGCTCTGCACACAGTAAGCACTCAATAAATACAACTGAATGAATGAATGAATCAATGAATGAATACTACTGATTGATTGGTATTTAATGAGCACTTTGCACACTGCAAGCTTTCAATAAATACGACTGATTATTGATTGATTGGTATTTTTTGAGCACTTACTGTGTGTATGGGGCACTGTACTAAGCGCCCACTAGATTCAGAATCCAGGGAGCTTCTTTCTGGGTCCCCACTCACACCACGGCCCGCTGTGACACAGCCAAGACCGAGACCGGCGAGGCGGAGTGATATTCCTCAGGCAGGCACCTTCGCCTTCCCTGGTGGGAAACAGAGGGGCACGGGACATATTGGACAACAGGCCACAGTTCCGAGCGGCCGTGGGCAGATCCCTGCCCCACGCTGAGCCTCGGATTCCCAACTCTGTAAAACCAGCAGGATAAACCTTCCCCCTCCCTGCCTTCCGGGGCTGGCAACAAGACAAAGCAGATAACGTGCAGGGAGCTTCTCAGAAGAAAGGTGAAAGATAAGAGTACCAGCGCCTCGAGTTGACTATTATTATTATTATTATTTCGTCCAGTAAGCAGCGGGCCTGGGTGACTCACTGTCTGTGCTCTGCAAGCCTCAGTTATCACATCGTGGCTTGTTGGGATCTGTCCTTGGGTTGAGGGACTCCACGGCCTCCACGCCTCCTTCCCGGCCTCAGTCTGCAGTTGGGTCCACGGCTGACAGCCTTTCGGATGACGTTTCTGAGAGGAAAAGTTTGTTCTCTCCCCTGGGCTCAGAGTTGAAGGCCCAACACGCCTCTGAACCAAGATGAACACTCAAAGAGAACCAGAAGAGAAGCGGGGTTGCCTAGTGGAAAGAGCACAGGCTTGGGGGCCAGTTGACCTGGGTTTTAATCCCCAGCCAGCCTTTTGACCTCTGTGTGACCTTGGGCAAGTCACTTAGCTTTGTTGTGCCTCAGTTTTCTCATCTGTAAAATGAGGATTAAGTACCTGCTCTCCTTCTCCCTTAGACTGCGAGCTCCACACAGTACAGTGATTGTGTCCAATCTGATTGGATTACATCTATCCCAGCGCTTAATACAGTGCTTTCACATTGTAAGCACTTAAAATTAGTAGTAGCAGTAGTAGTGATAATAATGATAATAATAATAAACTTAGGGCAGTGCAGAGCAACTCAGTAACCCCTCTGAATAATAATAATGGCATTTATTAAGCGCTTACTATGTGCAAAGCACTGTTCTAAGCGCTGGAGAGGTTGCAAGGTGATCAGGTTGTCCCACGGGGGGCTCACAATCTTAATCCCCATTTTACAGATGAGGTAACTGAGACACAGAGAAGTTAAGTGATTTGCCCAAAGTCACACAGCTGACAATTGGTGGAGCTGGGATTCGAACCCCTGACCTCTGACTCCAAAGCCTGGGCTCTTTCCACTGAGTCACGCTGCTTCCCCAGTAAACTCAATATGGGGAGGGATTGTGTCTACCAACTCTATTGTATTTTACTCTCCCAAGTGTTTAGTAAAATGCTCTGCTCACCACAAGAACTCAATAAATACAATTGCTTGCTTGCTTGATTGATTGGTCTTCTAGATGGTAAGCTCACTGTGGTCAGGGAATATAAACTCTGTTATATTGTATTCTCCCAAGCACTTAGTACAGTTCCCTGCACACAGTAAGTGCTCAATAAATACAATTGATTGATAGATTTATTGATTGATCCCAGGGGGCATGAAGGAGAGCCCTTTGCTGGGGGGCACTGTGGGTAAGGAATGTGTCTGTTTATTGTTCATTCATTCAATTGTATTTATTGAGCACTTACTGTGTGCAGAGCACTGAACTAAGCGCTTGGAAAGTACAATTCAGCAACAAATAGAGACAATCCCTACCCAACAATGGGCTCACATCTAGAAGGACGAGGCAGACAGAAAACAAAACAAAACAAGTAGATAGGCACCAATAGCATCAAATATAAATTAATAGAATTATAGAAGTATACAAATTATTAATAAAATAAATTGTTAGATTGTACTCTCCCAGGAGCTTAGTACAGTGCTCCGCACACAGTAAGCACTCAATAAATATGATTGACTGACAGACTGATCGGCTGCCCTGACTGGCCATGAAGTGCTTTGTGAGCAAGTTACCAGTGGTCCAATTCATTCAATCATATTTGTTGAGCGCTTACTGTGTGCAGAGCACTGTACTAGAGAAGCAGTGTGGCTCAGTGGAAACAGCCCGGGCTTTGGAGTCAGAGGTCGGGGGTTCAAATCCCAGCTCCGCTAACTGTCAGCTGTGTGACTTTGGGCAAATCATTTCATTTCTCTGGGCCTCAGTTCCCTCATCTGTAAAATGGGGATTAAAACTGTGAGCCCCCCGTGGGACAACCTGATCACCTTGTAACCTCCCCAGCGCTTAGAACAGTGCTTTGCACATAGTAAGCACTTAATAAATGCCATTATTATTATTATTATTACTAAGCGCTTGGGAAGTACAAGTTGGCAACATATAGAGATGGTCCCTGCCCAACAATGGGCTCACATGCCCCTAAGGCAATTTCCTGGAAGTTGGGAGGGAAGGGAAGAGGTGACCCCATGGGGAGTGTTTGGAAGAGGAGAAGGAGGAAGAAGAGGAGCTCAGACCTCCAATGAGCCCCACAACGCTTATTCCAGTGCCACAGCAGCTGGGGGATAGGGTTGCCCAGGGGAAGCCCTCCAGGATAGCTGGCACCCATTTGCGGATGATGTCACACACATTATGCCCAGTGTGCAGTGTAATAAGATGATCTCATATGTCACCTGAGCCTAATCTGTTTCTCCCAGGGAATGCTTGAATCGCTCTTCTGCTCCAGAGCCTCTGCAATTCCCCTACCACCTCTCAGTCCCCCTGGGGACTCGGTGGCAGGAGCCAAGGCAGAAGGACGCTGGGCAATGAAAATAAAAATACTGGACAGAAAGGCATCCTCTGCCATGCCGGTAACGGACAGGGGCAGACCAGCTGAATACCAGGCTGTCCGGTATAAAAGCCGACTGAATGGCCACGTTTCTGGTCATGGGTTCAAATCCCTGCTCCGCCAATTGTCAGCTGTGTGACTTTGGTCAAGTAACTTAACTTCTCTGTGCCTCAGTTGCCTCATCTGTAAAATGGGGATTAGGACTGTGAGCCCCCCTGTGGGACAACCTGATCATCTTGTAACCTCCCCAGCACTTAGAACAGTGTTTTGCACATAGTGAAAGCTTAATAAATGCCATCATCATCATCATCATCATTCTGGAGGTGTGGGTCTTTGTCACAGCCCCTGCCACTCGGGGCGGGCTGGGGAGGGGCTTTTCAGTAATAATAATAATTATGGTGCTTGTTAAGCACTTACCATATGCTAAGCACTGTTCTAGGTGCTGGGATAGATACAAGTTCATAATAATAATAATAATAATAATAATAATGGCATTTATTAAGCACTTACTATGTGCAAAGCACTGTTCTAAGCGCTGGGGAGGTTACAAGATGATCAGGTTGCCCCACGGTGGGGCTCACCATCTTCATCCCCATTTTACAGAAGAGGGAACTGAGGCCCAGAGAAGTTAAGTGACTTTTATTTAATGGCATTTATTAAGCACTTACTACATGCAAAGCACTGTTCTAAGCGCTGGGGAGGTTACAAGGTGATCAGGTTGTCCCACGGGGGGCTCACAGTCTTAATCCCCATTTTCCAGATGAGGGAACTGAGGCACAGAGAAGTGAAGTGACTTGCCCAAAGTCACACAGCTGACAGTTGGCAGAGCTGGGATTTGAACCCATGACCTCTGACTCCAAAGCCCGCGCTCTTTCCACTGAGCCACGCTGCTTCTCAGCTTGGACACAGTCCCCGTCCCACCTGGTGTTCCCAGCCTTCATTCTCATTTTACAGATGAGGGAACCGAGACTCAGAGAAGTGAAGTGCCTTGCCCGAGGTCACACAGCAGACATGTGGCGGAGCAGGGATTAGAACCCAGGGCTTTCTGATTCCCAGGCCGGTGCTCTAGCCACGAAGCCCTGCTGCTTCTCAGCCCTCTGCCACCCCAGGGCTCGTCCCGGGGACTGTGCAGCTATTCAGCAGGATTCCGAGAGAGACGCTGGCCTCAGCAGGGCAACAACAATACTTGGGTCCCTTAGCCACACTCCCAACCCCTTACTCCAGCCCCCACTGACTGACCTCCCAAATAGCAAAAAAGGAGATACCCGTGGCATCTTAAACATTACACTGTCCACCGACATCACAGAACGATGACACACTCACCCAGTTGTGAAAGAATGCAGACTTTCTTCCATCTTAGAAGGCCCCCTCGGTTGGGGGCAGGAAGACCCCTGAACCGAGTGTGGCCTAGTGAAAATAACGCAGGCTGGAGAGTTGTGGGACTTGAGCTCTGACACTTGCCTGCTATTTGATCTTCGTCAAGTCACTTAATTTCTCTGTGCCTCAGCTTTCTCATCTGCAAAATGAGGATTAAGCATCGGCTCTCCTTCTCCCTCAATGAGCCCCACGTGGGTCAGGGATGGTGTCGGACCTGACTATCTTCTATCAACCACAGTGCTTTTTTATGGAATTTGTTAATCGCTTACTATGTGCCAGCCACTGTACTAAACACTGCATTGTTGTTGTTGTTGTCTTGTGCTGTCGAGTAATAATAATGGCGTTAGTTAAGCGCTTACTATGTGCAAAGCACTGTTCTAAGCACTGGGGGGATACAAGATAATCAGGTTGTCAATCAACCAATCAATCATATTTATTGAGCGCTTACTGTGTGCAGAGCACTGTACTAAGCGCTTGGGAAGTACAGGTTGGCAACATATAGAGATGGTCCCTACCCAACAGTGGGCTCACAGTCTAGAGACAGAGAACAAAACCAAACATATTAACAAAATAAAATAGAATAGATATGTACAAGTAAAATAAATAAATAAATAGAGTAATAAATATGTACAATCATATATACAGGTCCCACGTGGGGCTCACAGTCTTCCTCCCCATTTTACAGATGAGGGAACTGAGGCTCAGAGAAGTTAAGCAGCTTGCCCAAGGTCACCCAGCTGACAAGTGGAGGAGCTGGGATTAGAACCCATGACCTCTGACTCCCAAGCCTGCGCTCTTTCCACTGAGCCACGCTGAGCAGCGTCTGACCCATAGCGATGTCATGGATACAGCTCTCCCAAAATGCCCCACTTCCATCTGCCATCAGTCTGGTAGTGGATCCATAGAGGTTTCTTGGTAAAAATACAGAAGCGGTTGACCATTACCTCCTTCTGCACAGTAAACCTGAGTCTCCACCCTCGGCTCTCTCCCATGTCGCTGCCGCCCAACATGGGTGAGTTTTGACTTATGGCAGATTGCCTTCCACTCATTAGCCACTTTCCAAGCTAGGAATGGAGTGGTTATGCCTCTGCTTGACTCTCCCTCCTGTAGTCGAGACTGGTAGAGGACTGGAAACTCTCCAGGTGTGACCCTGAGAGTTGAAACACTGCATTAGATACAAGGTAATCAGATTGAACACAATCCATGCCTCGCGTGGAGCTCACAGTCTTAATCCCGAGGCACAGAGAAGTGAAGCGACTTGCCCAAGTTCCCCTAGCAGACAAATGGCCGAGCCATGATTAGAACCCATGTTCTCTGACCCCCAGGCCCGTGTTCTTCCCACTAAGCTGTACTTTTTCCCATGTAATGCTTGACATATAGTATTTAACAAATAGCATTAGTAATAGTAGTAGTAGAGGAGTAGTAGTAATATCGTTATTGACTCCCCACATTTGCTCCAGGGCCTGTGCATTCCCCTCCCATATTGGTGTGAAATCTGGCACAGCTTCTGAGCTGCAGAATTTGGGGCCAGAAGCCGTGTTGGAGGAAGGCATGAGAACCAAAAATTAAAAACCAGGCCGAAAGGGAATGGTTCCATATCTTCCACTCCCTTCTGTGTCACCCTGACTTGCTCCCTTTATTCATCCCCCCTCCCAGGCCCACATCACTTATGTACAGAACTGTCATTAATTGATTTATATTAATGTCTCTCTCCCCCTCTAGACTGTAAGCTCCTTGTGGGCAGGGAATGTGTCTGCTTATTGCTATATTGTACTCTCCCAGGTGCTTAATACAGTGTTCTGCACACTGTAAGCTTTCAATAAATACAAGGGAAGGAAGGAAGGAAGGAAGGAAGGAAGGGAGGAAGGGAGGGAGGGAGGAAGGGAGGAAGGAAGAGAGGAAGGAAAGAAGGCAGGAAGGAAGGCAGGAAAGAAGGAAGGAAGGGAGAGAGGGAGGGAGGGAGGGAGGGAGGGAGGAAGGAAGGAAGGAAGGAAGGAAGGAAGGAAGGAAGGAAGGAAGGAAGGAAGGAAGGGAGGAAGGCAGGGAGGAAGGCAGGAAGGAAGGCAGGAAGGAAGGAAGGAAGGAAGGAAGGGAGGAGGGAGGGAGGGAGGGAGCAAAGGAGGGAGGGAGGGAAAGGGGACAGTCTAGTTGAAAGCTGAACTACTTGATGTAAACCCAGACAAAAAGCCACCTGTCTCTGAGGGAGCTTTTCAGGCTGGATCTTAGAAGTCTCCACATCCAATAAAATGAATGGCTAGGGGTCTCCACCCCTCTTGAAGGCACAGGGGTGGGGTAAAGAGGTAATAATAATAATAATAATTATTATTATTATGGTACTTGTTAAAAGCTCACTATGTGCCACGTACTGTTCTAAATGCTGGGGTAGATACAACTGAATCAGGTTGAACACAGTTCTTGTCCCATACGGGGCTTACTCTCTTTATCCCCACTTTACAGATGAGCTAATTGAGGCCTGGAGAATATAGGTGACTTGCCCAAGGTCACGCAGCAGAAATGTGGCAGAGCTGGGATTAAAATCCAGGTCCTTCTGACTCTCAGGCTGGTGCGCTATGCACTAAGCCACACTGCTCCTCCATTGGTAAGGTCCTGTATATAGGGGGCTGCTCACAAATCAGAATTCCATTAGACTGAATGGGGCACTTACGCACACAAGCACACAGCTCACCCCTGTAATTTCCATCTCTAGTCCAATTTAAGTTCTAGGAGAGCGACTGATCATCACGAGCCTCACGACAGGGTGTTTTTCCATTTCGACAGGAGAGGCTGTGCCTCCTGACACAAAGTGGGCAATATCTGGCTCAGATTCCGAAGGGTTTCCGCCTTCCTGGAGTGCCAGCCCCTCCCCCAGGAAGGACACCAGACCAGAAAGGCCAGTGACAGTGACCCCGTCTGGGCCGCCCAGGGCCATTTCCTGGTTTCTGGTAAAGAGGTCAGACTGGAAAGTTTCGCAGAACGGATTATTCAGGGGTTGATTATCTAGTTTGTGGGTCATTCAGGTGTTTGGCTTCTCTTCTTCCTCTCTCCGGATGACAGGTTTTTGGTCATTTCCCTAGTCATCAGCAGCTCTGCCAGGGCATGAGAAGAGAAAATAAAAAGAGGTGAAACTCAAACAGCTCTTTTCGCTCCAGGAAATGGGTTTGAGGGGTGGTGGGGGGGTGGAGAAACTCCCAATTTGTGTAAAGATTTGCATTATCCCCCTTCAGACCCTTAATTGAAGGCACATCTCCTCCAAGAAGCCTTCCATGACTAAACCTTCCTCTCCTCTTCTCCCACCCCCTTCTGTAGCTCTCTGACTTGCTCCCTTCATTCATTTCCCCTCCTAGTCCCATGGCACTTACGTATATACCATTTATTAATTTATTTACATATGCATTTATAATAATAATAATGATGGCATTTAAGTGCTTACTATGTGCAAAGCACTGTTCTAAGCACTGGGGTGGATACAAGGTGATCAGGTTTTCCCACATGGGGCTCACAGTATTAATCCCCATTTTACAGATGAGGTAACTGTAAAAGAGAGAAGTTAAGTGACTTGCCCAAGGTCACACAGCTGACAATTGGCAGAGCCGGGGTTTGAACCCATGACCTCTGACTCCCAAACACGGGCTCTTTCCATTGAGCCACGCTGCTCTTCTCTTCTGCTTCCTCCTTCTAGACTGTGAGCCTGTTGTTGGGTCGGAACCGTCTGTCTCTATATGTTGCTGACTTGTACTTCCCAAGCGCTTAGTCCAGTGCTCTGCACACAATAAGTGCTCAATAAATGAATGAATGAATGAATGAATTTATGTATACTAATGTCTGTCTCCCCTCCTAGACGGTGAACTCATTGTGGGCAGGGACTGTGTCTGCTTATTGTTATATTGTGAGTGCTTTGCGCACAGTAAGCACTCAATAAATAGAACTGAACGAATCATCTGGGCATTCGACTGTCCACGCTTTCCCTCGGGCCTCCCCCCTGCCCTCCCAACCAGATCCCAGAAAACGGAGAACTGGTGGAGCCTTGTATCCACGCCGCTTTGTCAGGTTGAGCTGGGATCAACTAGACGGTCGAATGGAGTGGTCTTCGCTCGTCAAGCCGAGGAGCCACTGGCATGAGTGTCCATGGCAGCCGTCATGGGAGCGGGTTTCTCCTTCGATGGTGCCAGTTGGAGCAGCGGGAGCCGCTCTCTTTCCCAGAATCAGCACTTTCCGGGAAGGACACGGATTCCTGGGTGCCGTCTGTTTGCCATCCACATATTTTCAGCTCGTGTTACAGTTTGCATAAAGTAAACCTAGCAAACAAAGAAAATGGTGTGAGAATATATTTACCCCTCAGTCTCTTTGAAGCATCACGGCACTGACAGGTATTTCCTATTAGACAGCTCAGAGCCGCCAAACATGGCTGGGTTTTGCTTAAGCGGCATAATTCTCCTGCAGCAGACAGCTCATTCGTTAGTCATTCAAAAAGCCAAATAGAAAATATTATTCTCTAAACCAACCACACCAACCTGCCCGTGAGCCAGGGTGGAACAATGAAACTGCAGGGTCGAAAAGGCAACGATTTCGGTATATGCCCCGATGCCACATGGGGCCTCTGTGTGGCTTTAGCAGTGAGTTGGGACCAACGCTTCCCATTTCCTTTTGGAACTGGCAGGAAAAACAGCTTCCTCCTGATCCTGGAATAAGGCGGAGCGAGTTGAGCCGAAACATTCCATTTTTCCCTCTCGAGGCTGGAAATTCACTGGCAGATTTACACAGCCCTGGAAGCTGGAGGTTCCCATTAACACCAGGAAAATGAATATTTATCTTCATGCTCAGGACCTCTCACCTGTAACTAAGTCTTTTCTTAGTTTGCCCTCTGGCTTGCTCTCAGCACGTCAGTTTCTGAGGCCGAGGGATTAGCAGGGGAGGCTGGACCAGACTCTAAGGATGGTTGCACCCCAGGGATCTTGAAACAAAAAGTTGAGGAGGGAGGCTTCTCCCTGCCAGCCTGTCTGCTTGCTAGCCTGACACTGCCCTTGTGAGTCCTCTGCAGCCTCTTTACGGCCCCGGCCCCTCTCCTGGTCCCCTGACCATCTGTAGCGCCCACGTCTCAAGGAGCTATGGACCTGGGGATGTCCCGGGATACCCTGAGGAACCTGAGGCTGAGGAATCTTGGACCCTGAATCCAATCGTGGCCTAGCGGACAGATCATTAGCCTGGGAGTCAGAAGGACCTGAGTTCTAATCCTGGCTCTGCCCCTGGTCAATCAATCAATCAATCAGTATTTATTGTATTTATTGAGTGCTTACTGTGTGCAGAGCACTGTACAAAGCACTTGGGAAGTACAAGTTGGCAACATATAGAGACGGTCCCTACCCAACAGTGGGATCACAGTCTAGAAGACTGCGGTCCACTGTGTGACCTTGGACAAGTCGCTTAATTTCCCTTTGCCTCAGTTACCTCATCTGGAACATGGAAATTAAGACTGTGAGCCCCATGTGAAGGGAAGCAGCGTGCTCAGTGGAAAGAGCCCGGGCTTGGGAGTCAGAGGTCATGGGTTTGAATCCCGACTCCATCACATCTGCTGTGTGACCTTGGGCAAGTCACTTAACTTCTCTGAGCCTCAGTTCCCTCATCTGTAAAATGGGGATTAAGACTGTGAGCCCCACGGGGGACAACTTGATCACCTTGTATCCCCCCCAGCGCTTAGAACAGTGCTCTGTACATAGTAAGCACTTAACAAATGCCATCATTGTTATTATTATTATTACGGGTTCTAATCCCAGCTCCACCACTTGTCAGCTGTGTGACTTTGGGCAAGTCACTTCACTTCTCAGTTACCTCACCTGTAAAATGGGGATTAAGACTGTGAGCCCCATGTGGGACAACCTGATTGCCTTGTAACCCCCCAGAGCTTAGAACAGTGCTATGCACATAGTAAGCGCTTAACAAATGCCATCATCATCATTATTATTATATGTGGGACATGGACCCAGCACTTAGAACAGTGCCTGGCACAGAGTAAGCACTTAACAAATAAGCTCGATTAATCATTCATATTTATTGAGTGCTTACTATGTGCATGGCACTGTCCTATTTGGGAGAGTATCATGCAGCAGAGTAGGTAGATACAATCCCTGCCAAAAAGGAGTTTACAGACTACAGAGGGAGACAGACATCAAAATGGATAAGTCCAAAAGTGCTGGGGGGCTGGGGGTGAATATCAAGTGCTTAAGGGATATAGATCCAAGCACCTAGGAGACACAGGTCATGCAGAAGGGAGGACAATTAGGGGAATAAGGGCTTAGTCAGGGAAGGTCTCTTGGAGATGTAATTTAAGTAGGAAGTAGGGCTTTGAAGGTGGGGAGAGTGTTGTCTGTCAGTTATGAAGGGGGAGGAAGTTCTGGGCCAGAGGGTGGATGTGGGCTAGGGGTCGTGAGATAGACAAGATCGGAGAACAGTGAGAAGGTTGGTGTTAGAGGAGGGAAGTGAGTGAGCTGGGTTGTTGTTGGAAATCAGTGAGGTAATCAGGCCGGAGAGACCTGATCGAAAGCCCTAAAGCCAGTCGTTAAAGAGTTTGATCTGGAGGTGGATCGACAACAATTGGAGCTTTTTGAGGAGTGGGGCGATAGGGACTGGATTTTTAACATTTTTTAGGAAAATAATCCAGGGAGCAGAGTGAAGTATGGATGGACAGGATCAACCTGAGCGCCTAGTACAGTGCTTGGAACATAGTAAACCCTTAACAAATATGATGATTCTTATTATTATACAGCTATTCAACTGCCTGGGCTGTAAATTCCACACTGGCTCCTCTGAACAAAATGTGTGTCAGAAACTGAACTAAACAGGACTCCACATCATTATTATCACTATTACTGTTATATTTGTTAGGTACTTACCATGTGCTAATCACTGTATTAAGCACTGAGGAAGATGTAAGTTAATCAGTTTGGACTCCACATCATTATTATTATCATCATTTCTATTATATTTGTTAAGTACTTACCATGTGCTAATCACTGTATTAAGCACTGGGGAAGATGTAAGTTAATCAGTTTGGAATCCACATCATTATTATTATCGTTATTACTATTATATTTGTTAAGTACTTACGATGTGCTAATCACTGTATTAAGCACTGGGGAAGATGTAAGTTAATAATAATAATGATAATAATGGCATTTGTTAAGCGCTTACTATGTGCAAAGCACTGTTCTAAGCGCTGGGGGGGATACAATGTGATCAAGTTGTCCCATGTAGGGCTCACAGTCTTAATCCCCATTTTTACAGATGAGGGAACTGAGGCTCAGAGAAGTGAAGTGACTTGCCCAAGGTCACACAGCAGACTTGTGGTGGAGCCGGGATTCGAACCCACGACCTCTGACTCCAAAGCCCGTGCTCTTTCCACTGAGCCACGCTGCTTCTCTATAATAATAACAGCATTTATTAAGTGTTTACTATTTGCAAAGCACTGTTCTAAGCACTGGGGGGGGATACAAGGTGATCAAGGTTGTCCCACGGGGGGCTCACAGTCTTAATCCCCATTTTACAGATGAGGGAACTGGGGCCCAGAGAAGTTAAGTGACTTGCCCATAGTCACACAGCTGACAAGTGGCGGAGCCGGGATTCAAACCCATGACCTCTGACTCCCAAGGCGGTGCTCTTTCCACTGAGCCACGCTGCTTCTCCCGCTGCTTCTCAAGCTGCTTAATCAGTTTGGACTCCACATCATTATTATTATCATTATTACTATTATATTTGTTAAGTACTTATGATGTGCTAATCACTGTATTAAGCACTGGGGAAGATGTAAGTTAATCAGTTTGGACTCCACATCATTATTATTATCACTAGTACTATTATATTTGTTAAGTACTTACCATGTGCTAATCACCGTATTAAACACTGAGGAAGATGTAAGTTAATCAGTTTGGACTCCACATCATTATTATTGTCATTATTACTATTATATTTGTTAAGTACTTACCATGTGCTAATCACTGTATTAAGCACTGGGGAAGATGTAAATTAATCAGTTTGGACTCCACATCATTATTATTGTCATTATTACTATTATATTTGTTAAGTACTTACCATGTGCTAATCACTGTATTAAGCACTGGGGAAGATGTAAATTAATCAGTTTGGACTCCACATCATTATTATTATCATTATTACTATTGTATTTGTTAAGTACTTACCATGTGCTAATCGCTGTATTAAGCACTGGGGAAGATGTAAGTTAATCCATTTGGACACAGTCCCTGTTGGACACAGTCCCTGTCCCGCTTTTTCCATCAGCCTAAGCTACTTCTCTAAAGGCTCAGTTTATATTGAGCCAATTCAAAGTGAAGTTACAGTTCAGAAAGTTTCTCTGTCAAAGAATTGGAGGGTGGA
Organism: Tachyglossus aculeatus; assembly: GCF_015852505.1. NCBI lineage: Eukaryota > Metazoa > Chordata > Mammalia > Monotremata > Tachyglossidae > Tachyglossus > Tachyglossus aculeatus. Next base: position 66,980,262 of record NC_052066.1, read on the forward strand.
CACCAAACCAGGCCACGACTGGAGACCAAAATAATGCAGCTTCAGTGTGGCTAAGTGAAAAGAGCACGGGCTTTGGAGTCCGAGGTCAGGGGTTCAAATCCTGGCTCTGCCCAATTGCCAGCTGGGTGACTTTGGGCAAGTCACATCACTTCTCTGGGCCTCAGTTCCCTCATCTGTAAAATGGGGATGAAGACTGTGAGCCCCCCGTGGGACAACCTGATCACCCTGTAACCTCCGCAGCGCTTAGAACAGTGCTTTGCACACAGTAAGCGCTTAATAAATGCTATCATTATTATTATTATTATTAGATGCCTCATTAGCATTCCAGGTGAACAAGAAGATTCACCCTGGGTGACTGGGGCAAGGCACTGAGACCAAACAGGTGAGCAAATATACTTAATTAAATTGAGACTGAGGAACTGTGGAATAGTTCAGTCCTTCTTGGAGGATCCTCAGGGGGAATCTAAGGAGTTCCACCTATGGGAACTCAGAGAAATGTAAGCGGAATGGTTAGGAAAGGAGTTTACAGTCCTTTGATGATGATGATGATTGTATTTGTTAAGTGCTTACTATGTGCCAGGCACTGTTCTAAGCGCTGGGGTAGATACAAGGTAATTAGGTGGTCCCACATGGGGCTCACAGTCTCAATCCCCATTTTACAGATGAGGTAACTGAGGCACAGAGAAGTGAAATGACTTGCCCAAGGTCACACAGCAGACAAGTGGCGGCGCCGGGATTAGAATCCGCATCCTCTGACTCTCAAGCCCAGGCTCTTGCCAGTAAGCCACACTGCTTCTCAGTCTTTTTGAGTGTAAGCCCATTGTGGGTAGGGAATCTATTTTCCAACTCTGTTATATTATACTCCATTCATTCATTCAATCACATTTATTGAGCACTTACCGTGTACAAAGCACTGAACTAAGCACTTGGGAGAGTAATACAACAACAAACAGACACAGTCCCTGCCCACAGCGACTTCACAGTCAGGGGGAGCAGCATGACGTAGCGGATAGACCCCGGGCCTGAGAGTCAAAAGATCATGGGTTCTAATCCCTGCTCTGCCACTTGTCTGCTGTTTGGCCTTGGGCAAGTTACCCCACTTCTCTGTGCCTCAGTTATCTCATCTGTAAAATGGAGAATCAAGACTGCGATCCCACATGGGGCAGGGCCTGTATTCAACCCGATTTGCTTGGTTCCACCCTAGCACTTAGTTCAGTGCCTGACACATAGTAAGCACTTAAAAAACACCGTTATTATTATTATTAGAGGGGGAGCTTAGGTGCTCTGCATCCAGTGCTCAATAAAGACGACTGATTAATTAATTTACAGGATGGAGTGGAGTAAAATGGGGTGCGGAGGGTGTGTTGGGCTCATGCCTACTATCCTCCCAAGCTTTTAGAAAAATGTTTTGCACACGACAGCACTCAATCAATCCTATTGATTGGAAGGTAGCCATTGCCTTCATAGCCAGTTATCTTCTTGAAGCATCATTTAGCTCCCATCTTTCCTCTTCTTGAAAATATCCAATATTTACGCTCTTGCTCTGGATCAAGCAAAAATGCTTCCCAATTAGCTTCAGGGTTCTCCAGAGTCTTGCCCATCTTACCTATCAGCTCTCTTCTGCCACAACTCCCCAGCTCGAACCCCTCACTCATCCCAAACTTCACCTTCCTGCAGTATGGCGTAGTAGTGGATAGAGCACTGGCCTGGGAATCAGAAGGTCATGGGTTCTAATCCCGGCTCCGCCGCTTTTCTGCTATGTGACCGTGGGCAAGTCACTTCACTTCTCTGGGCCTCAGTTACCTCACCTGTAAAATGGGGATTGAGACAGTGAGCCCCACGTGGGACAGGGACTGTCCAACTCAATTTGCTTGAATCCACCCCAGCGCTTATTACAGTGCTTGGCACATAGTAAGCGCTTAACAAATACCACAATTATTATTATTATTACAACACAATAAAGTCAGTAGACCGATCCCCGCCCTCCAGGAACACAAGGTTTAGCAGACTGGAAGTAGGTGGGACATGTGGGCATGTTGGAAGGAAAGGGGAAAGGAGTCACGGAAGAATGAGAGGTTGGGAGGATGGTTAGAGCATATACGGTGCTCACTCAAAGATCTTTTCCGGCTACCGACATCAGGGATGCGGACTCTTGTCCCCAATTTCACTCTTGCCATGTCTTTCTGGATAGGGACAGCACCCCAGTAACCGCTGTGCTGTGGGAAACCCCGCTCCCGGCCCTGAGAAATTCAACGGCCGCCAATATTTGTCTCCTGGACATGGATGCTGGAAAAGAGAAGTTTCAATCAATCAATCAATCAATCAATTGTACTGAGTGCTCACTGTGTTCAGGGCACTGTACTAAGAGTAGAACACAACAATATTCATTCAGTCATATTTATTGAGCGCTTATTGTGTGCAGAGCACTGTACTAAGCACTTGATGTAGCAGACACATTCCCTGCCCATGGTAAACTTAACAGTCTAGAGGGGGAACCAGTCGGAATTCAGTTCTGGGATAAGAAAAAAGTTCAGGAAAAGGTGATTTAGGGCAGGGGGAGGTGGCAGGGGTTTGGGCCAGAGAGGGGCTCTGCCGGTTGGTCCCCCTCCCCCAGCCCCTACTGTCTCTTTGTTTGCACTGGTTTTGTTCTGTTCCTACTCTTAGGTTACTTCTGCTTCTCTCAAAGGGAGCGTGCATGCGCTCACACACACACTCAAGAGACACACACACACTCACACACAATCAGGACTCATATCCAGGACATGAGTCAGATTCTCAGGGATAAATCCCTGGAATTGTTTTCATTTCTGTTCCTCATGTGAGTGATTTTTGAAGAAACGCAACATCTAAAGTGATGAAACAAGAAGACACCCAACATCCTCAGTCGTAACCAACTCCTAATGAGGCAACACTAGAAAGGGGCTTTTCCTTTAATCTGACATTGATACCAAATGCTGCTAATGAGGGATCTCCCCTCTCCCCCTCACGGGCAAGTTGGGTTGCCATGACAACCTATGTTCTTCAGACATGAAAGAAATCCCTCAAAATTTTCCCCTAAAACAAAAGAAAAAATATTTCTGGTAATTTAGGCAGAGACCCAGGAGGAGTGAGACCTGTTACCTAATAACAGGTTTCTGGAGAGTAATGAAATAGGAGACGTCACAGAGCCTCCATTCTCGGAAAGCCCTGAAGGAAATTGAAGATCTCACGGGATGCTGAGCTCTCTGGAATGGGATGGATTGTCTTGGCTAGCCCCTGGCAGGGACCTGATTTGCCCTATAGAGTAATGGCCTGAATCTCTCTCCTTCCCTCTGGCCCGGCTCTTCTGACCGGCCTTGTAGGTTTCCAGGACGAGACGGGACAATGTGCTATTTCTGAGCATCTCATCCTGAAGCTGCAGATCCTGAAAGTGCTGGTCACAGAGAACACCAGGCCAGAATGACAAAGAGTCCTCTCCTGGGACACAAGGGGAGGGATCTCGAGGCAGATGGGAGGGGGGTTCGGAGTGAAATCCTATGAGAGACAGCAAAGGAACACGAATTTATTTATTTTATTTTGTTAGTATGTTTGGTTTTGTTCTCTGTCTCCCCCTTTTAGACTGTGAGCCCACTGTTGGGTAGGGACTGTCTCTATATATTGCCAACTTGTACTTCCCAAGCGCTTAGTACAGTGTTCTGCACACAGTAAGCACTCAATAAATACGATTAACGATGATGAACACGAAGCTGGATTGCGCCACTGGTAAAAGATCAGTCCAGCCCCAGAGACCCCGCAGCTGTCGGCTTGAGGAATCGTCCCTATTTTCTATTTATTTTTCTTTGAGGTTGGCTACAGGAATCTATTTATTTTGATTTGAGGACAGTGTTGTTGATGAGCAGACCACTAAAGAGATGCGGTTATGAAAGTTTTACCAAAATTCAGTCTGCTTTACCCCGGATTCTCATCATCTCCCCCAAATAAAACCTTAACAAATAAGGTATACATGCCCCTCACTGCTCTGCTCCTACAATTCTTGCTTGACATCTTAGATTCCTTTCCTGCTAGATCTCAAGGCTCCAGACAGCAGGGCCTTCTGTTTCCTGCTACAGTCCAACCTGCACTCTTTTCTCCTCTGATGCCAACCCACTCAGTGTACCGTGATCTAGCTTGCCTCCAACCTCTCGCCCACGTCCTGCCTCTGGCCTGGAATGCCCTCCCCCCTCATACCCGAGAGATGATCACTCCCCTCCTCCTTCAAAGCATTAATGAAGTCACATCGCCTAGGAGGCCTCCCCTGATTAGACCCTCATTTCTTCTTCTTCCACTCTCTTCTACATCACTCTTTCAGCTGGATTTGCACCCTTAATTCACCCTTTCCTCAGTCCCACACCACTTACGTTCATATCCGTAATGTAGTTATATATTGTGTTCTCTCCCAAGTGCCCTGCATACTATACGTGTTTAATAAATGATTGATTGATTTATATTAATAACTGTCTCCCCCTCTGGACTGTAATCTTGTTGTGGACAGGGAATGTGTTACCAACTCTGCTATTTGTATTGTCCCAAGCACTTAGTACAGTGTTCTTCCCACAGTAAGTGCTCAATAAATACAGTTGATTGACGGATTCCCAAAGCTCAAGAGGAGAACTTGAAGCCTCTAATTCTTTGTTTCATTCCTGATTCCATCATCCTGGACCATCAACATCTGCCTCTAACTCTAGATTTCCTTCATTGTGTCCTGCCTTTGAAGGCCAGCGAATCCAAGGCCATCTCTCCAACATTGGCATGGCCTGGTGGACGAATCATGAGAACTGGATTCAAATCTTGGCTCTGTCACTTACTTGTTGTGTGACCTTGGACAAGTCACTTAAACCACTCGGTGCTTCAGTTTCCTCATCTGTAAAATAGGGATTCAATACCTGTTTTTCCACTCCTTTGGATGGTGAACCCTGTGTGGGTCAGGGACTGTGTCTGATCTGATTGTACTCTATCTATCCCCGCGCTTAATACAATGCTTGACACTCGCGCTTAATACAGTGCTTGACACGTAGCAAACACCTAACTGATATCGCAATTATTCCCAGTAGCATCTCTCTTCCTGCCTTCACTTCTGAGCAGTTCTGAGTCTTTGCCTTTGAACTCCAAAGCTCAAAACTTAGGACGAAACTGGAATCCATAGGAACATGAAATAGCAGACTGCAGGTTTAAGATCCCAAGGAGTCACTTTAAAAAAAGGATCAGAGAGTCCAAGAACTTGGATGGAGGGACAGGCAGGTCTCCGGATGGGGCGAGCCTCCATTTCAATGTTCTGTAAATGAGATTTGGATGGAAGCCTCCCTCTTCCACCTGCGAGAATCAAGCACGGCCGCGGTACTCCAACCACGCAAAAATATAATGAATCTCACAAGTCCTTAGAGAAGCAGTGTGACCTAGTGAATACAACCCAGGCCTAGGAGTCAAAAGGACCTGGGTTCTAATCCCGGCCACGCCACTTGTCTGCCGTGTGACCTTGGGCAAATCACTTCACTTCTCTGTGACTCGGTTCCCTCATCTGCAAAATGGGGATTAAAGCCGTGAGCCCCATGTGGGACATGGATTGTTTCCAACCTGATCAGCTTGTATCTATCCCAGTGCCTTACGCAGTGCCTGGCACATAATAAGAGCTTAACAAATTCCATTTAAAAAAAGTCCTGGTGTTTTCATACTGGACAGACTGGGGAGGTTGCATGGCCTAAGGGAAAGAACATGGGACTGGGAATTGGGAGACTCGGGACTGAACCCAGCTCCATCCCCGACTCCTTTCATGGAATTCCCTGTGCTCCATGCCACTCTGAGGCCTCTCTCTTGCCCTGTGCCAGCAGGAAGGGCCGGACCAGCAGCACGGAAAACCTTTGGCCTCCCCATCAGAGAGTCAAGCTAAAACTTAATAATAATTATTCATAATTATGGTATTCATTAAGCGCTTACTATGCATCAGGCACTGTACTAAGTGGTGAGGTGGATACAAGCAAATCGGGTTGGAGGCAAGTCCATGTCCCACATGGGGCTCACAGTTTTACTCCTCAATTTACAGATGAGGCAACTGAGGCACGAGGTAATTAAGTGTCTTGCCCGAGGCCACCCAGCAGACAAGTGGCGGAGCAGGGACTAGAACCCATGACCTTCTGACTCTTAGGCTTATGCGTCATCCACTACACCATGCCACTTAAGAGCACAGGCTTGGGAGTCAGAGGTCATGGGTTCTAATCCTGGCTCCTCCCCCCATTCATTCATTCATTCATTCATATTTATTGAGCGCTTACTGTGTGCAGAGCACTGTACTAAGTGCTTGGGAAGTACAAGTAGGCAACATATAGAGACATACAGAGACTTAGGGACATAGGGACATATAGAGACGGTCCCTACCCAACAACAGGCTCACAGTCTGCTATGTGACCTTGGGCAAGTCACTTAACTTCTCTGAGCTTCAGTTACCTCATCTGTAAAATGGGGATTAAGACTGTGAGCCCCACGTGGGACAATCTGATCACCTTGTATCCCCCTCAGTGCTTAGAAGAATGCTTGGCACATAGTAACAGCTTAATAATAATAGTAATGATAGCATTTGTTAAGTATTTACTATGTGCCAAGCACTGTTCTAAGCACTGGGGAGGATACAAGGTGATCAGGTTGTCCCATGTGGGGCTCACAATCTTAACCCCCATTTTACAGATGAGGTAACTGAGGCACAGAGAAGTTAAGTGACTTGCCCAAAGTCACACAGCTGACAATTGGCAGAGCTGGGATTTGAACCCATGACCTCTGTCTCCCAAGCCCGTGCTCTTTCCATTGAGCCATGCTAAATGCCATCATTATTTATTATTATTATTATTATTATTATTATTATTGGAACCTTTGGGAGTCCTCTCCCCCACTGCCCCCTCCATGCCCTCCCAGTAGGTCATGGGTTCTAATTCTGACTCCACCACTTGTCTGCTGGGTGGCCTTGGGGGGAAGTCACTTAACTTCCCTATGCCTCAGTTACCTCATCTGTAAAACGGGGATTAAGACTGAGCCTCACGCGGGACAGGGACTGTGTCCAACTCGATTTGCTGGTATCCACCCCAGCCCTTAGTACAGTATCTGGCACATAGTAAGCATTTAGCAAGTACCATAATTACTATTATTACCTTTCACTGCACCATCACAAGGACCCATCACTGGCTGTTGTGGCTCTGGTGGTTATTGAGAAGCAGCGTGGCTCAGTGGAAAGAGCCAGGACTTTGGAGTCAGAGGTCATGGGTTCAAATCCCAGCTCTGCCACTTGTCAGCTGTGTGACTTTGGGCAAGTCACTTAGCTTCTTTGGGCCTCAGTTACCTCATCTGTAAAATTGGGATTAAGACTGTGAGCCCCCAGGGGGACAACCAGAACACCTTGTTACCTCCCCAGTGCTTAGAACAGTGCTTTGCACATAGTAAGTGCTTAATAAATGCCATGATGATGATGATGATGATAATTTCTGTGGCTGCAGCTGTGACTCAGATTCTGAAACTCCTCTCCTCTACCCACAGTGCCCTATTCATTCATTCAATCATATTTATTGAGTGCTTACTGTGTGCAGAGCACTGAACTAACCCATAACCCTCTTGTTGAGTATATCATTGACAGTGTCATTTATATTTCCTTTGGGTGCTTGATTTTTCCTTATCTATCAGTCACCAATCACTTCTTCTTTGCCCTTATTTTTAGATTGTGAGCCCTGTGGGGCTAGGGACATGTCATCTGGGGATTTTTTTTCCCAGTGCTGGCATTCATTAATTCATTCATTCAGTAGTATTTATTGAGTGCTTACTGTGTGCAGAGCACTGGACTAAGCGCTTGGGAAATACGAATCAGCAACATATAGAGAGGGTCCCTACCCAACAACGGGCTCACAGTCTGGAAGGGGGAGACAAACAACAAAACAAAACAAGTAGACAGGTGTCAATACCATCAGAATAAATAGAATTATAGCTATATACACATCATTAATAAAATAGAGTAATAAATACGTACAAATATATACGTACAAGTTCTGTGTGGAGGGGAAAGGGGTAGGGCAGATGGCGGGAGTCAGGGTGAAGGGCAGGGGAGGAGGAGGAGAGGGAAAGGGGGGGCTCAGTCTGGGAAGGCCTCCTGGAGGAGGTGAGCTTTCAGTAGGGCTTTGAAGGCAGTATTTGGCACACACAAGTGCTTAACAAATACCATTTTAAAAGGCGGGGGAGGGGGAGTGAGCAAAACCAATAATTTGCTAAAAAGCAACAACACAGGCCTGTTTGTCCTCAGTCCAGGAAACTAAAAAGCATCTGGTAGAGTCAGAACTCCTTCCTAGCCTTAGCCAAGGCAGTTTTTGAACTCCATTCCACTCGGAGATCATTAGATCGCACGTAAACTCTTCAAACCTCACACCAGGTTTGAACAGATCACTCCAGACTGGACAAATCCAGTTCCAACCAGATTCCCTAAGGTCCTGCCCATCATCACTCCCCAAGTCACCTTAGCTGGGAGTTAACGGAGCAGTCAGTGTCCTGTCGGAGCAGTTTAAATCTCAATCTCACTCCCCATTCCCATCCAAAACTCCATTCTCCCCAGCTCGAAATCAGCAGTGTCTCAGGAAACAGTTCCTCCATCTGTTGTACCACTAGACTATAAGCTGTCTGAGGGCAGGGGACTGGGTCTATTTAGCTCTACTGTGTTCCTCCAAGAGCTTAGTACAGTGCTCCGCATATGGCAGACACTCAATAAAGCAGTGTGGCCTAGTGGATAGAATATGGGCCTCGGAGTTGGAAGGACCTGGGTTCTATCTTAGCTCTGCCATTTGTCTGCTGAGTGACCTTGGGCAAATAACTTCTCTGTGCCTCAGTTTCCTCATCTGTAAAATGTGGATTAAGACTGAGAACCCCTCATGGGACAGGGACTATGTCCAACCCGTGAGAAGCAGCTTGGCTCAGTGGAAAGAGCACAGGCTTGGGAGTCAGAGGTCGTGGGTTCTAATCCCGGCTGCACCACTCAGCAGCTGTGTTACTTTGGGCAAGTCACTTAACTTCTCTGTGCCTCAGTTACCTCATCCGGAAAATGGGGATTAAGACTGTGAGCCCCATGTGGGACAACCTGATTACCTTGTATCTACCCAGTGCTTAGAACAGTGCTTGCCACACAGTATGTTGTGTTGCTATGTTGCCAACTTGTACTTCCCAAGCTCTTAGTATGGTGCTCTGCACACAGTAAGCGCTCAATAAATACGATTGATTGATAGTAAGCACTTAACAAATACCAAAATTATTATTATTCCCTTCTATATTGTGAGCCTGTTGTTGGGTAGGGACCGTCTCTATATGTTGCCAACTTGTACTTCCCAAGCGCTTAGTACAGTGTTCTGCACACAGTAAGCACTCAATAAATATGATTGAATGAATGAATTAGCTACCCCAACGCTTAGTTCAGTGCCTGACACATAGTAAGAGTTTAACAAATGTCATAATCAATCAATAAATACCATTGATCATTGATTTAGTACAGTGGTCTGCACACAGTAAGTGCTCAATAAATACGATTGAATGAATGATTGATTGATTGAAGCAGGCCGCTTCAGCTTCTAAGGCAAAGGAAAGAGAGGAGGGGGCAGGAAACGTCCATGCCCTAAAGGAGCTAAACCTCCCACCCATCTCCCTTTGGTGAGTGGACTAAAGACTAGCTGCCTCGGACAGAAAATATTTCAAACTTCATTCTCAAAACTGGTTCAGGCCATGATCTATGACTACTGGACTTTAGCTCATTTTAGCAGGGTCAGTTAAAAAGTGTTTTAGGAAATGGCTGATTGAATCATCCAACATTGACTGAGCCACACTGGGTGCCTGGTTCCCCACTGAATACCACGGAGTGAGGATGGGATGCAGATCCTGAGCTTTGAGGAGGCACCTGGTGACCAGGTGTGGCTGGGGAGGCCTATCTCACTTATTTATTTATTTATTTTACTTGTACTTATCTATTCTATTTACTTTATTTTGTTAATATGTTTGGTTTTGTTCTCTGTCTCCCCCTTCTAGACTGTGAGCCCACTGTTGGGTAGAGACTGTCTCTATATGTTGCCAACTTGTACTTCCCAAGCGCTACCCCAACGCTTAGTTCAGTGCCTGACACATAGTACGCATTTAACAAATGTCATAATCAATCAATACCATTGATCATTGATTTAGTACAGTGCTCTGCAAACAGTAAGCGCTCAATAAATATGATTGATTGATTGATTGATCTCACTGCGTCACAGGAAACTGCAGCCCCCAGGACGATCCAGTTCTGCGGGTACCTGTTTGGCTTGAGTTCCATCTTTCCTGGGGCTCCTTTGGGGCTGGAGAGAAGGTGGTGTCCTCAGCGACAGCAGCCCAAGGGGGTGGGGGGTTCAAGAGAGGCTGAGTTATCTCTGTTCAATCGATTGATCAATCAATCAGTGGTATTCCAACATTATTATTATTTTTAATACGAACATTATTATTATTTTTAATACCAACATTATTATTATTAATACCAACATTATTATTAGTTTTAATACCAACATTATTATTATTTTTCAGTGCTTAGAACAGTGCTTTGCACATAGTAAGCGCTTAACAAATACCATTATAATTATTATTATTACTGAGCACTGACTGTGGGCCGAGCACTGTACTAAGCTCTTGGGAGAGTACAGAGCAATAGAGTTGAGAAGGAGCGTGGCCTGAAAGTCGGAAGGACCTGGGTTCTAATCCTTCCTTGTCTACTGTGTGACCGTGGGCAAGTCCCATCTAGGTTGTAAACTCGTGGACAGGGAACATATCTACCAACTCTGTTGTACTGTATTCTCCCAAGCGGTTAGTACAGTGGTCTGCACACAGTAAGCGCTCAATAAATACCCTGATGGATTGAAGAGGTGTAAATGGAGAAGAGAACTCAGCCTTGGGAGGCTCCCATAGTTAGAGGGTGGGAGGCAGAGGAAAGAGCACTGGTTTTGGAGTCAGAGGTCATGGGTTCAAATCCCTGCTCTGCCAATTGTCAGCTGTGTGACTTTGGGCAAGTCACTTCACTTCTCTGGGCCTCACTTACCTCATCTGTAAAATGGGGATTAAGACTGTGAGCCCCTCATGGGACAACCTGATCTCCTTGTATCCCCCTAGCACTTAGAACAGTGCTTTGCGCTTAACAAATACCATCATTATTATATTATTATTATTATTATTATTATTATTATTATTATTATTATTATTATTCTCTGTCCTTCAGTTACCTCATCCTTACAATGGGGATTAAGAACTGGGAGTCCTATGTGGGACAAGGACTGTGTCCAACCCAATTAGACTGTACCTACCCAGGGCTTAGTACAGTGCCTGGGACATAGTAAGCACTTAACAAATACCTCAGTTGTTATTAAAATGGGGATTAAGACTGGGAGCCCTATGTGGGATTGTGCCTAACTCAATTATCTTGTATCTACCCCAGCACTCAATACAGTGCCTGGTACATAGTAAGTGCTTAACAAATACCATAAAAAAAATAGTGTCAGTGGATATGTTCCCTGCCCATAATTCACTTACAGGGATCTGGGCAGCAATTCTAAGGGGGCAGAGGAGCCTCTGAGAGGTCCTGGATTGACTGAGGCCCCAGATGGTAAAGATTGATGGATTAATCAATTCATCAATTAGTCGTATTTATTAAGTGCTTACTGAATATTAAGCACTTGAGAGAGTATAGTATAACAGAGGTGGTAGACACATTCCCCTGCCACAAGAAGCTTACAATCTAGGGGCAGGGTAAGGGGAAGTGAGGGGTGGGGGTGGGAGGGAAACACACATAACATAAATAATTAAATCACAGGTATGTACATCATTGTTGAACGGGCCATAATAATAATAATAATAATAATAATAATTGTGATATTTATTAAGCACTTAAGTGTCAAGCACTGTGCTAAGCGCTGCGAAAGATACAAGATCATCATGTCCCACATGGGGATCCCAGTTGTTGCTAGTGATGCCCGTCTACTTATTTTGTTTTGTCGTCTGTCTCCCCCTTCTAGACTGTGACCCCATTGTTGGGTAGGGATTGTCTCTATCAGTTGCCGAATTGTACTTTCCAAGTGCTTAGTACAGTGCTCAGCACACAGTAAGTGCTCAATAAATACAATTGAATGAATGAATGAACTAGGAGGGAGAATCCCCATTTTCCAGGTGAGGAAACTGAGGCACAGAGAAGCCAACCAGAATGAATGAATGAATGAACTAGGAGGGAGAATCCCCATTTTCCAGGTGAGGAAACTGAGGCACAGAGAAGCCAACCAACTTCCCCAAAGTCAAACGGCGGACAAGTGGAGGACTCAGAATTAGAACCCAGGTCCTCTGATTCCCAGCCCAAACTCTTTCCAACCTTCCTACAGAGGAAGGTTGCCAGGATTGATATATGGAAGTGCCAAGCCCTTGTGGCTCGGGACTACCTCAAACGGCCATGCGATGGGAACAGGTGTAAATCACGCAGGGCCGGAGACAGGCCTCACCTACCCAAGGGCTTGGATGTAGCCTCCCTGGATGTAGAAGGGAGGAAAGGAAGGACAAAGCAGTGTGCATTTATTCATAGTAAACGCTCTGTTTCCTTTCAAGCCCTAGATCATTTGTAGTTTAATGTGGAGGAAGGAAGGGAACATGTAAATGAGCATTGGTATTTATTTTGTTTGTGTGCAGAAAATGGGGAGTGAGGTTGGTCATTATTGGAGGGGAGGGGGCGGGTTCTGCTGTGCCTGCTTGTCAGCAACAAAATTATTCCAGGCCACTTCAGACTGTGTGAGCATGTGTGTGTGTGTGTCTCGCTGTTCAAAAGAATTTTCTCTTTAGTGTCTGGAAACTCCGGCGAGGAAAGTTTGCCGCCCAAAGTTGGCTTTTGACTACAGACTTAATAAGGGGCCTCAGCAGGCTCTGGGAAGAGAGACAATGTCACTGAGAGGAGCAGCTTTAAGCGGCAGTTAGGAGGAGAATTATTTTAATGAATACATTTCCTTTCGATTGTATGGGAATATCAAGATCCCATTAGAATGGGGGAAGCAATTAGAGCTAATAAAGATGAATGCACACAGAGCTCGGGTGCGTGTGGAATAATAAACAGGCAACAAAGAGGCTCAGAAGAACCTGCTCTAATCCAAATAAACTAGCCAGGGACAACTGGTGGGGAAAGCCACGGGGGGCTCAGTCTCTTGGGGACCCCGGAGATGGACAGTTTAGCTGCCACTTGGTGATTTCTATTCGGCTGAGGTCCCGGGTGAATGGGCCGGGCCGGCTTCCCTGGCTAGGGGCCAGCGCTATTGACTGGTCCTTCTTTGTACCCGGGTGGGAAACTCTGCCAAAGGGCCGGGGGGTCGTGGACTGGGGGTGCCGGGTTCATTCATTCATTCAATCGTATTTATTGAGCGCTTACTGTGTGCAGAGCACTGAACTAAGCGCTTGGGAAGTCCAAGTTGGCAAAATATAGAGACGGTCCCTACCCAACAGCGGGCTCACAGTCTAGAAGGGGGAGACAGGCAAGGAAACAAAACATACTAACAAAATAAAATAAATAGAATAGTAAATATGTACAAGTAAAATAGAGTAATAAATATTCATTCAATCATATTTATTGAGCGCTTACTGTGTGCAGAGCACTGGACTGAGCGCTTGGGAAGTCCAAGTTGGCAACATATAGAGACGGTCCCTACCCAACAGCGGGCTCACAGTCTAGAAGGGGGAGACAGGCAACGCAACAAAACATACTAACAAAATAAAATAAATAGAATAGTAAATGTGTACAAGTAAAATAGAGTAATAAATATTCATTCATTCATTCAATCGTATTTATTGAGCGCTTACTGTGTGCAGAGCACTGGACTAAGCGCTTGGGAAGTCCAAGTTGGCAACATAGAGAGACGGTCCTGACCCAACAATGGGCTCACAGGACTCTGGGTGTCGCGGACTCACAGTCTCCGGGCGTCGCGGCCTTCCCGCTGTGGACACCGAGACACGAAGCAGCACCGTCCTTCGCCGTTGACTCCTACCACCGACTTTCAGTGGGGCCCACTCCTTCTGGCTACTGAAAGCCGCCCCGGCCTGGGCCAAGTGAGGAGGCGCCTGGGCCGTGATGCCCCGGTGGCCCCGGGGGGCGAGGGGTAGTCTGGCTCCCAGCGCGGCGCTGACCTAGGCCGGGCTTCCCCACGTTGTAAAGGAACCGAGGGGGCAGGAGGACCAGGGGGCAGCCACCCCCTGGAAAGCAGCGTGGCTCAGTGGAAAAGAGCCTGGGCTTTGGAGTCAGAGGTCACGGGTTCAAATCCCGACTCCACCACTAGTCAGTTGTGTGACTTTGGACAGGTCACTTAACTTCTCTGGGCCTCAGTTCCCTCATCTGTAAAATGGGGATGACGAGTGTGAGCCCCACGTGGGACAACCTGATCACCTTGTAAATTCCCCAGCGCTTAGAACAGTGCTCTGCACACAGTAAGTGCTTAATAAATGCCATTATATAAAAAAAAAAGAAAGGATTCCTAGGGATCGAGGGTCCGGCCTACTGCTTCGGAGGGTCTTTCTGAGACACTTCCCCGCACGGAGCTCCTGGGCACAGGCTCAGGACGGAGCACAGGCTCAGGACGGAGCTTCGCCCTGCAGGAGAAGCAGTGTGGCTCAGTGGATTAGAGTCTGGGGGATCAGGGCTAGGGCAGGGAGGAGATGGGGGGCCAAAGGGATTCCGGGGGGCTGGGAGGGGATGAGAGGAGAGGGAAGGACAGGGAAAAGCTGGGGGCCAAGGGAAGTCGGGGGACAGGGGAAGAGTGGATTACTGAAGGCCCATTTCCTCCAAGAGGCCCTCCCAGACTTGAGCCCCACTTTTCCTCATCTCCCACTCCCTTCTGCAACGTCCTGACTTGCTCCCTTTGTTCTTCCCCCCTCTCCCCGCCCCACAGCACTTATGTATCTATCTGTCATTTTATTGATTGATATTGATGTCTCTTTATTTGTATTGATGTCTGTCTCCCTCCCTTTTAATAATAATAATAATGATGGTATTTGTTAAGTGCATACCAGGTGCCAAGCACTGTTCTAAGCGCTGGTGTAGATACAAAGTAATCAGGTTGTCCCAAATGGGTCTCACAGTTTTAATCCCCGTTTTACAGATGAGGCAACTGAGGCACAGAGAAGTTAAGTGACTTGCCCAAAGTCACACAGCTCATAAGTGGTGGAGCTGGGATTAATAATAATAATAATAATAATAATAATAATAATAGCATTTGTGAAGCGCTTACTATGTGCAAAGCACTGTTCTGAGCGCTGGGGGATACAAGGTGTTCAGGTGGTCCCATGTGGGGCTCACAAACTTAATCCCCATTTTACAGATGAGGGTACTGAGGCACTGAGAAGTAAAGTGACTTGCCCAACGTCACACAGCTGACAAGTGGCGGAGCCAGGATTAGAACCCACGACCTCTGACTCCCAAGCCCGGGCTCGTTCCACTAGGCCACGCTACTTCTCTTGCTTCTCTAATAGGATTAGAACCTATGTCCTCTGACTCCGAAGCCTGTGCTCTTTCCACTAAGCCATGCTTTTAGACTGTGAGCTCACTGTGGGCAGGGATTGTCACTCTTTATTGCTGTATTATATTTTTCCAAGTGCTCAGTACAGTGCTTTGCACATTTTGTTAATATGTTTGGTTTTGTTCTCTGTCTCCCCCTTCTTGACTGTGAGCCCACTGTTGGGTAGGGACTGTCTCTATATGTTGCCAACTTGTACTTCCCAAGCACTTAATACAGTGCTCTGCACACAGTAAGCACTCAATAAATACGATTGATTGATTGATTGATTGATAGTAAGCTCTCAAAGAGAAGCACCGTGTCTCAGTGGAAAGAGCCCGGGCTTGGGAGTCAGAGGTCATGAGTTCTAATTCTGGATCTGCCACTTGTCAGCTGTGTGACTTTGGGCAAGTCACTTAACTTCTCTGTGCCTCAGTTACCTCATCTGTAAAATGGGGATTAAGACTGTGAGTCCCCCGTGGGACAACCTTATCACTTTGTAACCTCCCCAGTGCTTAGAACAGTACTTTGCACATAGTAAACGTTTAATAAATGCCATCATTATTATTATTATTAATAATAATAAATACTATTGAATGAATGAATGAATGGGTGGGGGGCTGGGAGGGGACCAGAAGGCCAGGGAGCCCATGGAGGGGATAAGGCAGGAGAGATGAGATTTGGGGGGCTTAGGGGGGTTGAGAGGAGAGGGGGGGACAGGGAGAAACTGGAGGTCAAGGGGTCTTGGAGGGGCAGAGGAGAGCCTGGGATGGGAGGGTTAGGAGGGGACCAGAAGCCAGGGAGCCAGGGAGGGGATGAGGAAGTGGGAGGTGAGACCTGGGCAGCATGGCTTAGTGGAAAGAGCCCGGGCCTGGAGTCAGAGGGTCATGGGTTTGAATTATGCCACCACCATTTGTCCTCTGTGTGACCTTGGGCAACTCCACTTCTCTAGGCCTCAGTTACCTCATCTGTAAAACAGGGATTGAGACTGTGAGCCCCACATGGGACAGGGACTGTGTCCACCCAGATTTGCTTGTATCCACCCCAGTGCTTAGTACTGGGGAAGCAGTGTGGCTCAGTGGAAAGAGCCCGGGCTTTGGAGTCAGAGGTCATGGGTTCAAATCCTGGCTCCGCCAACTGTCAGCTGTGTGACTTTGGGCAAGTCACTTCACTTCTCTGGGCCTCAGTTACCTCATCTGGAAAATGGGGATTAAAACCGTGAGCCACCCCCGTGGGATGACCTGATAACCTTGTAACCTCCCCAGTGCTTAGAACAGTTCTTAGCACATAGTAAGCGCTTAATTCTCCTCTCCCTCGTCCCTGTCTCCATCCCCCATCTTACCTCCTTCCCTTCCCCACAGCACCTGTATATATGTTTGTACATATTTATTACTCTATTTATTTATTTATTTATTTTACTTGTACATATCTATTCTATATATTTTATTTTGTTAGTATGTTTGGTTTTGTTCTCTGTCTCCCCCTTTTAGACTGTGAGCCCACAGTTGGGTAGGGACTGTCTCTATATGTTGCCAACTTGTACTTCTCAAGCGCTTAGTACAGTGCTCTGCACACAGTAAGCGCTCAATAAATACAATTGATTGATTAACAACTTACATACGTACTAATTATTATTATTGTGTGGGGGGCAGGGGGCTGGGAGAAGTTGAGCAGAGAGGGAAGGACAGGAAGAAACTGGGGGTGAAGTGTAGTCGGGGAAGGGGGGCAGGAGACAGCTGGGGAGAGGGGAGTGGGGTGGACTCAGGGGGTCAAAGGGGGGAGCAGGGGAGAGGGTCAGGGCAGGAAGCCAGGCCTAGGGAGGCCCTGCGTTTGTCCCCCAGGGCCAAGCGGGCGAGGACGGTCACGTGCGGGCTCCCTCTCACCCTGTGCTCCTGTTCAGTTTCAGGCACTGGTGAGTCACAGTCAGTTAAACTCAGAAGTACTGTTGCTTACACAATTACTGTTCAAACAGCAACAAACAATTTTCATTACCCGTATTCATACCGAATCATTCACCCAGCCATCCAGCTTCAGCTCCGGCATCGCAAACAATAGCAATAATTCCCTTCACTCGGCACACGTCTTTTTTCTCCAGACGAGTGGAACAACTCTGGCACATGCCAATGTCCTCTTACGCACACACAGACACACAGACACGCCCCTTGGTGCAACAGATATTGTTAATTGTTTTGGAGTTCTTCCCCTCCTGCAAAACCTTAGTCAGACAATAAGACTTGGGATATATATATATATATTTACATGATATGATGGTATTTGCTAAGTGCTTACTATGTGCCAGGCACTGTCACCTGTCTACATGTTTTGTTTCATGTTTTGTTTTGTTGTCTGTCTCCCCCTTCTAGACTGTGAGCCCGTTGTTGGGTAGGGTCCGTCTCTATATGTTGCCGACTTGTACATCCCAAGCGCTTAGTCCAGTGCTCTGCACACAGTGAGCGCTCAATAAATACAATTGAATGAATGAATGAGTGAATTCTGGGGTAGATACAAGATATTTGGGTTGGACACAGTCCCTGACCCACATAGGGCTCACAGTCTGAATTCCCATTTTACAGATGAGGGAACTGGGGCCCAGAGAAGTTAAGTGACTTGCCCAAGGTCACACAACAGACAAGTGGAGCAGCTGGGATCACAACCTTCGAACTCTCAGGCCCGTGCTCTTATCCACTAGGGCATGTCACGTCCCATATATAGCATTTGTTACGTGCCAGTCATACTAAGCACTGGGGTAGATACAAAATAATTAGGTTGGATACAGTACATGTCTTAATCCCCATTTTACAGATGAGGGAATTGCCGTTAAGTGACTTGCCCAAGGTCTCACCGCAGAAAGTTGTAGTGGAGACAGGATTAGAACCCAGGTCCTTCTGACTCCCAGGTTTGTGCTGTATCCACAACACAACACTGCTTCCCCCTTGCCAGGAGACCATCAGATAATGGCATTTGTTAAGCATTTACTTTGTGGCAAACCCTGTGCAAAGCACTGGGATAGATACAATATAATCAGATTGGGTGTAATCCCTTCCCACAAAGTTCTCATAGTCTAAGGGAGAAGAACACAGGAGTCACAAAGTAGTCAGAAATAATAAATAATAATGATGATAATGATAATAATAGTAATAATAATAATAATAATGAGATCTGTGAAGCATTTACTATGTGCCAGTCATTGTACCAAGTGCTGGGGAGGATACAAGCAAATCAAGTTGGACACAGTCCCTGTCCCATGTGAGGCTCACAGTCTCAATCCCCATTTTACAGGTGAGGTTAACTGAGACACAGAGAAGTGAAGTGACATTCATTCATTCATTCAATCCTATTTATTGAGCGCTTACTGTGTGCAAAGAACTGGACTAAACACTTGGGAAGTACATGTTGGCAACATATAGAGACGGTCCCTACCCAACAGAGGGCTTGCAGTCTAGAAGGGGGAGACAGACAACAAAACAAAACACATTAACAAAATAAAATAAATAGAATAAATATGTACAAGTAAAAGAAATAGAGTAATAAATACATACAAACATCCAGGGCTTAGAACAGTGCTTTGCACATAGTAAGCGCTTAATAAATGCCATCATTATATATATATATATATATATATATATATATATATATATATATATATATATATATGCTAAAGGCCACTCAGCAGTCAAGTGGCAGAGCCAGAATTAGAATAATAATTGTGGTATTTAAGCACTTACTATGTGACAGGTACTGTACTAGCCCATGACCTTCTGAGTCCCAGACCTGAGCTCTGTCCACTAAGCCAGGAGGAGACACCGGGTTCTAATCCTGGCTCTGCCATTTGCCTGCTGAGGGACGGCCTCTCCAATTTATTTAAAATCTGCCTCCCCAAATAAATTGTACAATTCCTGAGGCCAAGAATCCCATCTACCAACTCAGTTGCACTCTCCCGAGCCTGTAGGTCAATGCTCTGCACACATTAAGGGCTCGACACATTGATTCTCTCCGCCTCAGTTGCGTCATCCGTGAAATGGGGATTCCCTTCTCCTTTGACTATGAGCCCTTGCAGGACAGGAAAACTGTGAGTGATCTGAAGGACTCACAGCCTAGACTGTGAGCCCACTTCTAGACTGGGAGCCCACTGTTGGGTAGGAACCGTCTCTATATGTTGCCAACTTGTACTTCCCAAGCGCTTAGTACAGTGCTCTGCACACAGTAAGCGCTCAATAAATACGATTGAATGCATGAATGAATGAATGTAGCATATCTACTCCAGTGCTAAGCATAGTGCTTGGCACCTAGTAAGTACTTAATAATCAATCAATCAATGATACGTATTAAGCACTTTCGTGGGCTGTATTAAGCGCTTGGGAGAGTATAAAAGTGCTTTTTAAAAGTTATTATTATTGGTGTCTGTTGTTGTGGCTGTGGGGAATTTGGCGTAATAATCTCCCTTTCCAAGATGGAGGATCCTAACTAGGCGTGTTCATTCAGGTAGGTCAGACTAATTTATTTATTCATATTACTGTCTGTCTCCTTCTCTAGACTGTAAGTTCTTTTTTGGGCAGGGAATGTGTCTGTCCATTGTTGTATTGTACTCTCCCAAGCTCTTAGTGTAGTGCACTAAGCACTCAAAAGCACAGTAAGCACTCAATAAGTACGATTGAGTGAATGAACTGTAAGCTCGTTGTGGGCAGGGAATCTGTCAGCGCTTAGCACAGTGCTTTGCACATAGTAAGCGCTTAATAAATGCCATCATTATTATTATTATGTCTACTAATTCTGTTATATGGTCCTCTCCCAAGTGCACTGGCTACAGGGCTCTGGGTACAGTGTTCTGCACACAGTAATCACTCAATGAGTCTTTTTGATTGACTGCATCTCCGGAAGGGGATCCGGCCTTTGTCATTCTGAGGTGTCCGGCGGTTGACCCTTGGTTCTTTATGAGTCGAGCTGGCCTGTTAACTGGTCTGCAAGCACCCTCCAACACCTTTTTTCTTTCATCCTTTTCCTGCCTTCACCCAGCAGCGGCCCACAGAGTCATCCAGGGGCCTTCCACCATTGATAGTCAGGCTGGGTGGGGCAAGGCCTGGGGTAGCCCTGGGAACACAGGACCCTCTTCCCATTTCCTCATCGAAACTTCTTTCTCCAAAGGCCACTGGGCTGGGAATGGGCCGTCTCTTCAGATGTTAACAAGGACAGAGTTTAGGGTCATTTTATTCTGAAATGGGCCTCTTTAGGTGAGGCCTTTGATAGCTTGGGCCCTTTTCCTGTAGGCCTAACTGTTGCTCCAACCCTCCTCCCCTCCTCCTTTCAGGTCCTCCCCCAACCCCCCTCACACCCCCACATCCCCATCCACATTCTTTCCGGCCAGTCTCACCATTTACGGTCAGAGGTGGCCTTAAGGACCTCTAACAATAGCCCTGGCTCTTTCCCCAGGTTGCCGATAGGGAATCTGGAGGTTCCAGAGTTTTAAAGTCCCTTACTAGGACATCCACCAATCCCAGGCTCCTCTCTGCTCTATTCATTTTATTAATCAATCAATCAATCAATCGTATTTATTGAGCGCTTACTGTGTGCAGAGCACTGTACTACTACTACTAATAATAATGATGGCATTTGTTAAGCACTTACTACGTGCAAAGCACTGTTCTAAGCGCTGGGAAGGCTACAAGGTGATCAGGTTGTCCCACGGGGGGCTCACAGTCTTAATCCCCATTTTCCAGATGAGGTAACTGAGGCCCAGAGAAGTGAAGTGACTTGCCCAAAGTCACACAGCTGACAATTGGTGGAGCTGGTATTCGAACCCATGACCTCTGACTCCAAAGCCCGGGCTCTTTCCACTGAGCCACGCCGCTTGGGAAGTACAAGTTGGCAACATATAGAGACAGTCCCTACCCAACAGTGGGCTCACAGTCTAGAAGACTGTGCTATATGCTGTGCATATAGCTTTAATTCTATTTGTTCTGACGACTTTGACACCTGTCTACCTGTTTTGTTTTGTTGTCTGTCTCCCCCTTCTAGACTGTGGGCCTGTTGTTGGGTAGGGACCGTCTCTATCTGTTGCTGACTTGTACTTCCCAAGCTCTTAGTCCAGTGCTCTGCACACAGTAAGTGCTCAATAAATACGATTGAATGAATGAATGGCACCCACCCCCACCCACCTGAGAACAGTCGGTTCCTGCAAAGCAGTGCGAGACACACCTAAATAATAATAATAATGCTGATGGCATTTGTTAAGCGCTTACTATATGTCAAACACTGTTTTAAGCACTGGAGGGATACAAGTTAATGAGGTTGTCCCACATGGGGTTCACAGTCTTCATCCCCATTTTACAGATGAGGGAACTGGAGGCCCAGAGAAGTGAAGTGACTTGCCCAAAGTCACACAGCAGACAAGTGGCGGAGTCGGGACTAGAACCCATGACCTCTAACTCCCAAGCCCGGGCTCCTTCCACTGTGCCACGCTGCTTCTTGCTCCACTTGCTCCATAAAGCCTCCCACTAAGGCGTTAAATTCATTCATTCAATCATATTTATCGAGCACTTACTGTGTGCACAGCACTGTACTAAGTGCTTGGGAAGTACATATAGAAGCAGCGTGGCTCAGTGGAAAGAGTACAGGCTTTGGAGTCAGAGGTCATGGGTTCAAATCCCGGCTCCGCCACTTGTCAGCTGTGTGGCTTTGGGCAAGTCACTTCACTTCTCTGGGCCTCAGTTACCTCATCTGTAAAATGGGGATTAAGACTGTGAGCCCCCTGTGGGACAACCTGATCGCCTTGTAACCTCCCCAATCAATCAATTGTATTTATTGAGCGCTTACTGTGTGCACTTAGAACAGTGCTTTGCACATAGTAAGCGCTTAATAAATGTCATTATTTTTATTATTATTATTATTACATATAGAGATGGTCCCTACCCAACAACGGGCTCACAGTCTAGAAGGGGGGAGACAGGCAACAAAACAAAACATGTAGACAGGTGTCAAAATCATCAGAGTAAATAGAACTATAGCTATATGCACATCATTAACAAAATAAATAGAATCCCACCCGACTCCAAGCCATTGCACACCTGCAATGGCATAGCTATAATTTCTTTATCAGGAATTTATTATATCTGTAATTTTGTCGGCTTGTTTATTTATATTAATCTGTCCCCTCGCCCCTCTAGACTGAGCTCTTTGTGGGCAGGGAATGCATCTGTTTGTTGTACTGTACTATCCCAAGTGCTTAGTACAGAGCTTTGCGCACAGTACCTGCTCAATAAATACGACTGAATGAACGAATGCAGCTGGTTATACAGACCACATCATTTATTTACGTGTGTATGTAGTCATTTCTTGGCCTTCCTGTTTTCACTTTAAGATCAAATGCCCGTCCAGGGCAGGATCCTTGTCCTCTGTTTCTTTCGTTCCTCCCACAGTGACTGCTTCGGTGCTCTCCAAGCTGGCTCACTCATTCTTTTCAGCTCAGCACTGAAGTGCTCGTCGTGGGTGAGGCATTCCTCTTCACAAAGCACCTATGCATGCCATTCCCTTCTTCAGCCTCCTTTTGTTAGGATTCCTTTCTTACATGTGGAATGTGTAGGCTCCTTGCTATCTCCTTCCAAAGTGTCTTTGCCCGGGGGCAATCAACTCAAATATTTCTAGTGCTTTTCCAGAAGTACTGGAACACTTCAACATTTCTCCTAACCAACAATTTTCTGGGAAAAGCAGCGTGGCCTGGTGGAAATGAATGAATCTGAGCCCGCTGTTGGGTAGGGACTCTCTATATATGTTGCCAACTTGTACTTCCCAAGCGCTTAGTACAGTGTTCCGCACGCAGTAAGCGCTCAATATATACGATTGAATGAATGAATGAATCAATCAATCGAAGTTATGGAGCGCTTACTGTGTGCAGTAGCACAAATATAAATAAATAATATAAATATATAATAAATAATAAATATAAATATTAGAATAGATAATATTCGGCTTATTTTATTTTACTTATTTTACTGTGTGCAGAGCACTGTACTTAGTGTGTGGCTCAGTGGAAAGAGCACGGGCTTTGGAGTCAGAGGTCATAGGTTCAAATCCCAGCTCTGCCACTTGTCAGCTGGGTGACTTTGGGCAAGTCACTTCACTTCTCTGTGCCTCAGTGACCTCATCTGTAAAAGGGGATTAAGACTGTGAGCCCCCCGTGGGACAACCTGATCATCATTCATGCATTAATTCAATCGCACTTATTGAGCGCTCACTGTGTGCAGAGCAATCAATCAGTCAATCGTATTTATTGAGCGCTTACTGTGTGCAGAGCACTGTACTAAGCGCTTGGGAAGTACAAGTTGGCAACATATAGAGACAGTCCCTACCCAACAGTGGGCTCACAGTCTAGAAGACTGTGATCATCACCTTGTAACCATCCCAGCGCTTAGAACAGTGCTTTGCACATAGTAAGCACTTAATAAATGCCATTATTATTATTATTACAATATAACAGTTGGTAGACACCTTCCCTGCCAATAATGAGCCGTCTAGAGGAGGAGACAGTCACTAATATCAATAAGCAAATTATGAATATAAGTATTCACATGCTGTGGGCTGAGGGAGGGGTGAATACTTCTAGACTGTGAGCCCACTGTTGGGTAGGGACCGTCTCTATATGTTGCCAACTTGTACTTCCCAAGCGCTTTAGTACAGTGCTCTGCACACAGTAAGTGCTCAATAAATACGATTGATTGATTGATGATTGAATAAAGGGTGCCAAACAGGGCGGTTCAGAAGGGAGTGGGAAAAGAGGAAATAAGGGCTCATTCACGGAAGTCCTCTTGGAGGAGATCATCATCAATCGTATTTATTGAGCGCTTACTATGTGCAGAGCACTGTACTAAGCGCTTGGGAAGTACAGATTGGCAACATATAGAGACAGTCCCTACCCAACAGTGGGCTTACAGCCTAAAAGAGGAGGAGATGTGTCTTCAATAAGGCTTTGAAGGTGGGAAGAGTAATTGTCTGTTGGATATGAAGAGAGAGGGCGTTCCAGCACAAGAGGCAGAAGATGGGTGAGAGGTCGGCGGTGAGATAGGTGAAACTGAGGTACAGTGAGTAGGATGGCGTTAGAGCAGCCAAGTTTATGGGCTGGGTTGTAATAGGAGAGCTGCCAGGAGAGGTAGGAAGGGGCAAGGTGGTTGAGGAAACAGCATGAACCTGAGAGCCAGAGAACTTGGGTTCTAATTCCGGTTCTGCCACTTGCCTGCTGTGTGGCCTTGGGCAAACCACTTCACTTCTCTGTGCCTCGATTTCCTCATCTGGAAGATGGGGATTCAATACCAGTTCTTCCTCTTTGACTGTGAGCCCCTTGTGGGAAGTGATAATCTTGGAGCTACCCCGGCTCTTAGTACAGTGCTTGGCATATAGTAACTGCTTAACTGCTTAGAGAAGCAGCGTGGCTCAGTGGAAAGAGCATGGACTTTGGAGTCAGGGGGCGTGGGTTCAAATCCCAGCTCCGCCAATTGTCAGCTGTGTGACTTTGGGCAAGTCACTTTACTTCTCTGTGCCTCAGTTACCTCATCTGTAAAAGGTGGATTAATCAATCCATCAATCAATCGTATTTACTGAGCACTTACTGTGTGCAGAGCACTGTACTAAGCGCTTGGGAAGTACAAGTTGGCAACATATAGAGACAGTCCCTACCCAACAGTGGGCTCACGGTCTAAAAGGGAGAGACAGAGAAGAAAACCAAACATACTAACAAAATAAAATAAATAGAATATATATGTACAAGTAAAATAAATAAATAAATAGAGTAATAAATATGTACAAACATATATACATATATACAGGTGCTGTGGGGAAGGGAAGCAGGTACGATGTGGGGATGGAGAGGGGGACAATTAAGACTGCGAGCCCCCCATGGGACCACCTGATCACCTTGTAGACTCCCCAGCGCTTAGAACAGTGCTTTGCACATAGTAAGCACTTAATAAATGCCACCATTATTATTATTATTATTAACTTTCTCTACTTAAATAAGACTTAATTAATTCTACATAGGACTGTGTCCAACCTGACTAGTTTGTATCTACCCTAGTGCTTAGTACAGTGCCCAGCAGTTAGTGCTTAACAATAGCATTTCCACCAAACTAGTACACTTCCCCCCTTCAAAGCCCTACTGAAAGCTCGCCTCCTCCAGGAGGTCTTCCCACACTGAGCCCCCCTTTTCCTCTGCTCCTCCTCCCCAAGTCCCCGACTCCCTCCCTCTGCTCTACCCTCTTCCCTGCCCCACAGCACTTGTGTACATGTACATATTTATTATTCTACTTTATTAATGATCTGTATCGATCTACAATTCTATTTATTTATATTGATGCTAT
The DNA here is from genome assembly GCF_015852505.1 of Tachyglossus aculeatus. Lineage (NCBI taxonomy): Eukaryota > Metazoa > Chordata > Mammalia > Monotremata > Tachyglossidae > Tachyglossus > Tachyglossus aculeatus. The sequence continues at coordinate 67,006,153 of NC_052066.1, forward strand.
TGATGCCTGTCTAATTGTTTTGTTTTGTTTTGTTGTCTTTCTCCCCCCTTCTAGACTGTGAGCCCATTGTTGGGTAGGGATTGTCTCTATTTGTTGTCAAATTGTACTTTCCAAACATTTAGTACAGTGGTCTGCACACAGTAAGTGCTCAATAAATATGATTGAATAAATGAATGAATGAAGAAATACCATTAAAAAAAAAGAAAAACATAGTGAAGTTCCCCTCTGAAGCACGTACCATCATCATCAACATCATCTGAACCAGAGTGCCTAACTGAAAAAAAGTATTATGAATTAGATAGACAACCCCCTCCACCTTCAAGGCATTTACAAATTTTTTCAATCGTACTCGTTGAATGCTTACTCTGTCCCAAGCACTGGACTAAGCCCTGGAGTAGATAGAAAACAATCAGGTTGGACACAGTGGCTTCAATCTAGCCAATCTAGTGGTTTTACTGACTCCTCCAAATGTCCATTTAAATTCCTAAGTTCAAGTATATTGGGTCCAGGCATATTAAACCATTTCTCTCTCACTATTCAAATCCTCACTCCTCTTTCCCTTTTCAGCAAAGGCAAGCTGAGGCCTCATTCCCCACACACATTCCGCCGCTGACATTTCTGATACGGAAGTAAACCATCCACGCCAGAAGTGGCCGACGTTTGTCACTCCCAAACCAGCTTTGCTTCTTGTCATCTGTCATTTGCCTGAATTCAGTTGTGACCCAAACGGACAGGAAGAATAAGGTCAATAAACACAGCCCGACCCGCTGGTGCCGGAGTCAGAAGGCCAGCGAAGAGTGGAGCCAAAAACAGCTGCACTTGGTTAAGATGGAAAGAAGACCCCACCTGTGGCGGGTTTGGAAAGCATCCTGCTCTCCTGTGTCCTTGTCCAAATTCAGTTTATTGTGTACGAACTATGACTGTGATCCTTGGCATTCTAAATCTCCCATTTGTTCATTCATTTCATTCATTCATTTGTATTTATTGAGCGCTTACTGTGTGCAGAGCACTGGACTAAGCACTTGGGAAGTACAAGTTGGCAACATATAGAGACGGTCCCTACCCAACAGTGGGCTCACAGTCTAGAAGGGGGGAGACAGAACAAAACAAAACATATTAACAAAATAAAATAAATAGAATAAATATGTACGAATAAAACAGAGTAATAAATATGTACAAACATATATACATAGATACAGTGCTGTGGGGAGGGGAAGGAGGTAAGGCGGAGGGGGATGGGGAAGGGGAAGAGGGGGAGAGGAAGGAGAGGGCTCAGTCTGGGAAGGCCTCCTGGAGGAGGTGAGCTCTCAGTAGGGCTTTGAAGGGAATCTGTTTACCAACTCTGTTGTAATGTAATAATAATAATTAGTAATTATTATTATGATATTTGTTAAGCACTTACTATATACCAAGCACTGTTCTTAGCGCTGGTGTACATACAAGGTAGTCAGGTTGTCCCACGTGGGGCTCACAGTCTTAATCTCCCTTTTACAGATGAGGTAACTAAGGCCCAGAGAAGTGAAGTGACTTGCCCAAGATCACACAGCAGACAAGTGGCGGAGTCAGGATTAGAACCCATGACCTTCTGACTCCCAGGCCCATGCTCTATCCACTCCCAAGTGCTTCGTTTAGTGCTCTGCACACAGTAAGTGCTCAATAAAAAGCCTTGAGTGATTGAAAAGGGGCCATCATCATCATCAATCGTATGTATTGAGCGCTTACTGTATGCAGAGCACTGTACTAAGCGCTTGGGAAGTACAAGTTGGCAACATATAGAGACAGTCCCTACCCAACAGTGGGCTCACAGTCTAAAAGGGGGAGACAGAGAACAAAACCAAACATACTAACAAAATAAAATAAACAGAATAGATATGTACAAGTAAAATAAATAGAGTAATAAATCTGTACAAACATATATACATATATACAGGTGCTGTGGGGAAGGGAAGGAGGTAAGATGGGGGGGATGGAGAGGGGGACGAGGGGGTGGGGGGTTGTTAATGGTATTTGTTAAGCCATTACTATGTGCTGGCACTGTTCTGAGCGCTGGGGTAGATATCTTGTCTTTCCTGGAAAGTGGGCGGTGGTTGGGCTGCTGCCATAGCCAAGGGGGAGAGGTGGCCATCGCCTCCCCCATTCATTCATTCATTCAATCGTATGCATTGAGAGCTTTCTGTTTGCAGAGCACTGTACTAAGCACTTGGGAAGTACAAGTTGGCAACACATAGAGATGGTCCCTACCCAACAACGGGCTCACAGTCTGAACAGGGGAGACAGACAACAAAACAAAACATGTGGACAGGTGTCAAGTCGTCAGAGCAAATAGAATTAAAGCTAGATGCACATCATTAACAAAATAAATAGAATAGTAAATATGGACAAGTAAAATAAATAGAGTGATAAATCTGTACAAACATATATACAGGTGCTGTGGGGAGGGGAAGGAGGTAGGGTGCGGGGGATGGGGAGGAGGTGAGGAAAAAAGGGGCTCAGTATGGGAAGGCCTCTTGGAGGAGGTGAGCTCTCCACACTGTGGGGGGCAACTGGGGGGAGACAGAGAAGGAGAAGGAGGGCAACAACGATGGCAAGAAGGTGGCCCAGGACCTGCAGAAGGCTTTCTCAGCACCAGAGTCTCCTGGCAGGAGACTCATGTCCCTCAAATAATAATAATTATTATTATGGTACTTGCTAAGCACCTACTATGTGCCAAGCACTGTTCTAAACCCTGAGGTAGATACCAGTTCATCTGGTTGGACACAGTCCCTGTCCCACAAGGGACTCACACTCCTAGTGGGTAGAGCCCGGGCCTGGGAATCTGAAGGTCATGGGTTCTAATCCCAGCACTGCCACCTGTGTGCTGTGTGACCTTGGACAAGTCACTTCTCTTCTCTGGGCCTCAGTTACCTCATCTGTAAAATGGGGATTAAGACTGTGAGCCCCACATCGGACAACCTGATTACCTTGTATCTACCTCTGTGGTTAGAACAGTGCTTGGAACATAGTAAGCACTTAACAAATACCATAATTAATAGGCCTTCCCAGACTGAGCCCCCTCCTTCCTCTCCCCCTCCTCCCCATCTCCCCACCTTACTTCCTTCCCCTCCCCACAACACCTGTATATATGTATATATGTTTGTACATATTTATTACTCTATTTTATTTATACATATTTATTCTATTTATTTTATTAATATGTTTTGTTTTGTTGTCTGTCTCCCCCTTCTAGACTGTGAGCCCACTGTTGGGTAGGGACCGTCTCCATATGTTGCCAACTTGTACTTCCCAAGTGCTTAGTACAGTGCTCTGCACACAGTAAGTGCTCAATAAGTATGATTGAATGAATTAATTAATTAATTAATGATGGCATTTATTAAGTGCTTACTATGTGCCAAGCACTGTTCTAAGCACTGGGGAGCTTACAAGGTGATCAGGTTGTCCCATGGGGGGCTCACAATCTTAATCCCCATTTTACAGATGAGGTAACTGAGGCCCAGAGAACTGAAGTGACTTGCCCAAAGTCACACAGCTGACAATTGGCAGAGCTGGGATTTGAACCCCTGACCTCTGACTCCAAAGCCCGTGCTCTTTCCACCGAGCCACGCTGCTTCTCTACCATACCATTATTATTATCATTATTATTGTTATTATTATTATTATATAAGGTAATCAAGTTGAAACACAGTCCATGTCCCACACTGAGTTCAGAGTCTATCCTATCCTGCCTTGATTACTGTATCAGCCTCCTGTCTCTCCCCATTCCATTCTTCACTCTGCTGCCTGGATCACTTTTCTACAAAAACATTCAGGACATTCATTCATTCAATCGTATTTATTGAGCACTTGCTGTGTGCAGAGCACTGTACTAAGCACTTGGGAAGTACAAGTTGGCAACATATAGAGACGGTCCCTACCCAACAGTGGGCTCACAGTCTAGAAGGGGGAGACAGAGAACAAAACAAAACATATTAACAAAATAAAATAAATAGAATAAATATGTACAGATAAAATAAAGTAATAAATACATACAAACATATATACATATATACAGTTGCTGTGGGGAGGGGAAGGAGGTAAGGCAGGGGGGGATGGGGAGGGGAAGGAGGGGGCTGAGTGTGGGAAGGCCTCCTGGAGGAGGTGAGCTCTCAGTAGGGCTTTGAAGGAGGAAGAAAACCTAGTATCAAACAAAAACTCCTCACCATTGGCTTTAAAGCATCCATCACCTCGCCCGTCCTACCTTACCTCCCTTCTCTCCTTCTACAGCTCAGCCTGCACCCTCCGCTCCTCTAGTGATCTCCTTTTCACAGGGCCTCCAATCATTCATTAATTCATTCATTCAATTGTATTTATTGAGCACTTACTGTGTGCAGAGCACTGTTCTAAGTGCTTGGAGAGTACAATTCAGCAATAGAGACAATCCCGGCCCACAGCAGGCTTACAGTCCAGAAGCGGGAAGACAGACATCAAAACAAGTAAACAGGTATCAATATGAATAAATAGAATTATAGATATATACACATCAAAATGAATAAACAGGCACTAATATAAATATAATTATAGATATGTACATATACACATAAGTCCTCGGGGGATAAAACAAAGGCAATGGGGAGGGGGGAGCTGAGGAAAATGGGGGCTTAGTCTAGGAAGGCCTCCTGGAGGAGGTGAGCTTTCAGTAGGGCTTTGAAGGGGGGGAAGTATGATTGTTTGGTAGATTTGAGGAGGGTGGGAATTCCCGGCCAGAGGTAGGACGTGGGCCAGGGGTCGACGGCAGGACAGACGAGAACGAGGCACAGCGAGGTTGGCACCAGGGCAGTGTAATGTGCAGGCTGGGATTTAGAAGGAGAAAGGGAGGTGAGGTAGGAGGGGGCAAGGTGATGGACAGCCTTGAAGCCGAGAGTGAGGAGCTTTTGCCTGTTTCGTAGGTTGACAGGCAGCCACTGGAGATCTTTGAGGAGGGGAGTGAGATGCCCAGAACGTTTCTGTAGAAAGTTAATCAGGGCAGCAGAGTGAAGTACGGACTGAAGTGGGGAGAGACAGGAGGTTGGAAGGTCAGAAAGGAGGCTAATGCGGTAATCCAGTCAGGATAGGATGACTGATTGTACTAACGTGGTAGCGGTTTGGATGGAGAGGAAAGGGCAAATTTTGGTGATGTTGTGGAGGTGAGACCAGCAGGCTCTGGTGACAGATTGGATATATGGGGTGAATGAGATCGCGGAGTAAAGGATGACATCAAGGTTGCGGGCTTGTGAGACGGGAAGGATGGTAGTGCCGTCCTCAGTGATGGGAAAGTCCGGGAGAGGGCAAGGTTTAGCAGGGAAGATAAGGAGCTCTGTCTTGAGCATGTTGAGTTTTAGGTGGTGGGCAGACATCCAGATGGAGATGTTCTGAGGGCAGGAGGAGATGTAAGCCTGGAGGGAGGGAGGGAGGGAGAGCAGGGGAGGGGATACAGATTTGGGTGTCAGCCTCCATCTCCGCCTATCTCGACTCTTAGCCCCTGTCCTGCTTAGCCTGGAATGCCCTCCCTTCTCAAGTCCTCAGTTCTCCTCAAACAGAGAATTACACTCCCCCATTTCAAAGCCTTATTGAAGGCACATCTCCTCCAAGAGGCCTTCCCAGACTAAGTCCCACTTTTCCTCATCTCCCATTCCCTTCTGCATTGCCCTGACTTGCTCCTTTGCTCTTCCCCTCTCCCAGCCCCACAGCACTTAAGTACATATCTGTCATTTTGTTTATTTGCATTCATTTCTGTCTCCCCCAGCCTAGACTGTAAGCTCCTTGTGGGTAGGGAATGTATCTGTTGAGTCTTGAGTTCCCCTTGAGTGTTGAGTTCCCCTTCTAGACTGTGAGCCCATTGTTGGGTAGGGACCATCTCTATATGTTGCTGACTTGTACTTCCCAAGCGCTTAGTACAGTGCTCTGCACACAGTATGTGCTCAATAAATACGATTGAATGAATGAATGTTGTACTCTCCCGAGTGCTTAGTACAGTGCTCTGCAAGCAGTAAGCACACAATAAATGATTGATTGAATGAATGAATGAATCTTAATCCCCGTTTTACAGATGAGGTAACTGAGGCCCAGAGAAATGAAGTGACTTGCCTAAGGTCACACAGCAGATACATTTCAGAGGAGTAGCTTGGCATAGTGGATATAGATCACGGACCTGGAGGTCAAAAGATCCCAGGTTCCAATTCCACTTTGGCCACTTGTCTGCTGTGTGACCTTGGGCAAGTCACTTCATTCATTCATTCAATTGTATTTATTGAGTGCTTAATGTGTTCAGAGTACTCTACTAAACACTTGGAAAGTATAATTCAGCAACAGAGACAATCTCTACCCAACAACGGGCTCAAAGTCTAGAAGGGGGGAGACATACAACAAAACAAAACAAATAGACAGGCATCAATAGAATAAAAATAGATAAATACAATTAAAGATTTATACACAAGAGAAGATACATACTTCACTTCTCTGTCTCTCAGTTACCTTATCTGTAAAATGGGGATTGAGATTGTGAACCCCAGTGGGACAGGGACTGTATGCAACTGGATTTGCTTGTAACCACTCCAGCTCTTAGTACAATGGCTTGCACATAGTAAGCGTTTTACAAATACCATAATTATTATTATTAGTTCCTTCCAACTCTCAGGCCCGTACTCTAGCCACTAGACCACACTGCTTCCACTTGCACCCCAAATCTCTCTTCTCTGAGAGTTTCACTTTCCTTGTTGCCTAACGACCTATATTTATTCATTCACACATTTAATTGTATTCATTTATTCATTCATTCAATCGTATTTATTGAGCACTTACTGCTTTCAGAGCACTATACTAAGCGCTTGAATAGTAATTTTGGTATTTGTTAAGCGCTTAGTATGTGCAAAGCACTGTTCTAAGCTCTGTGGAGGATACAAGGTGATCAGGTTGTCGCATGTGGGGCTCACAATCTTAATTCTCATTTTACAGATGAGGTAACTGAGGCGCAGAGAAGTTAAGTGACTTGCCTAAAGTCACACAGCTGACAAGCGGCAGAGCCGGGATTGAACCCATGACCTCTGACTCCTAAGCCCCTGCTCTTTCCACTGAGCCACGCTGTGCGGAGCACTGTATTAAGTGCTTGGGAAATCTATTGAGCACGCCAGTGTCCTGAGCACTGTACTGAGTGCAAGCAAACACACTGCTTTTCCTAGCTTCCAGTAGTTTTCATTACCTGAAAAGAATAGAAAAGAGAAGCAGCGTGGCTCAGTGGAAAGAGCATGGGCTTTGGAATCAGAGGTTATGGGTTCAAATCCTGGATCCACCACTTGTCAGCTGTGTGACTTTCGGCAAGTCACTTAACTTCTCTGTGCCTCAGTTACTTCATCTGTAAAATGGGGATTAAGACTGTGAGCCCCCGGTGGGACAACCTGATCACCTTGTAGCCTCCCCAGTGCTTTGCATAGAGTAAGTGGTTAATAAATGCTATCATTATTATTATTCCTTGGCTCCTTATTTCTTGGCACGGCCAGGTCAAATTGCCCTACACTCCTTCCTCTTCGATTTACCACCACCTGCTTCCCTCTATTTATGGGAAATTTGGAAGGCAGCCTTCACATTCTTATCAGACACACACAATGAACTGTCATCTGCATAAGCGGCTATTGGCTCAGAAACACATACTGCCTGCCCCTGATGTCTAAATATTGAGCCAGCTCCAATTTCCCCACATGCTTCATTACCACCGGTCTAGAACTCACCCGTACAGGAGGCCGTGCGCCTTCTCATTACCTCTTTTCCCTTCCTGATCCAGCTGTTCGGGGTTGCAACCTGGGTTACATTAGTGCAGCCATGCAAATGGTGATAGGACCCTCTTCCCTCCCCTGTCCTCCATCTAGAAGAAATCAAGCTTGGAACCATTTGCATGAAAAATGCAAAATGAATCATTCCTGGAATTACACTTACTTTTTATAGTCCCAAACACTTTCCCATCAGGTTTTTTTATTTGTTCTCACGATTTACCCCAGAGGGAGGGATCAGGACTTGTTATCTCCATTTAACAGGTGAAGAAACTGACGCCCACAGGGGTTAAGTAATCGCTTAAAGTCACACAATAATTCGGAGGCAAAACGAGGCCAGATATCTCCCAGAGCACTGGTTCTGTGCTTCTTCAGACCCGCTGCCGTCAGAAGTCCAGTGCAAAAGATTTAGATGTGTGGGAAGATGATTTGTCATTATTATTTTTTTTTCTTTTTAACTTCTCAGCAAAACTGCACTGGTAAGCCGAGTCTCCTCTTACTGACCAGGCAGCTGTGTACCCCAAGGACTAGAGCCTACGTCGATCTTACTCTAAATGGAAAGTTAGAAACAGCTTCATCCAGTGCTGTACTGCTTTACCGTTGGTTCTGCTGGGCCAAGCCTCCTCCTGCCCCCCTTGATTGGCAGTCCCCCATCTTAGCCTTATGGATGCTTAATAAATACTCAATAACAGACCTAAATTCTTATTGACTTGGCCTTCTGTTTTCTGGGCTGCCTTCTCACGCATTGGGAGTCAGAGGAACTGGGTCCTGATCCTGGGTAATCAATTGTCTGCTGTGTGACCTTGGGCAAGTCGCCAGCCCCACATCAAAAAGAAACTCCTTACCATCGGCTTTAAAGCACTCAATCACCTTAATAATAATAATAATAATAATGACATTTATTAAGCACTTACTATGTGCAAAGCACTGTTCTAAGAGCTGGGGAGATTACAAGGTGATCAGTTTGTCCCATGGGGGGCTCCCAGTCTTAATCCTCATTTTGCAGATGAGGTAACTGAGGCCCAGAGAAATTAAGTGACTTACCCAAAGTCACACAGCTGACAAGTGGCGGAGCCAAGATTTGAACGCATGACCTCTGACTCCAAAGCCCGGGCTCTTTCCACTGAGCCACGCTGCTTTTTCCAACCTCACCTCACTGCTCTCCTCCCATAACCCAGCCCGCACACTCCACTCCTCTAATATGAAACTACTCACTGTACTTCAGTCTTGTCTATCTTGCCTCCGACTTCTTGCCCGCATCCCACCTCTGGCCTGGAAGGCCTTCGCTTTTGATGTCCAACAGAGATCTCCCCCCCTTCAAAGCTTTATTGAAGGTCCATCTCCTCCAAGAAGCCTTCCCCGACTAAGCCCTCCTTTCCTCTTCTCCAACTCCTGCTTCACCCTTGCACTTGGATTTGTTTCTTTTAGTCCCTCAACCCCATGGCACTTACGTACTTATATCTGTAATTTATTTATTTATATTAGTGTCTGCCTCGCCTGCTAGTACAGTGCTCTGCATGCAGTAAACACTCAATAGATATGTTTGATTGATAACAATAATGATGGCATTTATTAAGCGCTTACTATGTGCAAAGCACTGTTCTAAGCCCTGGGGAGGTTACGAAGTGATCAGGTTGTCCCACAGGGGGCTCACAGTCTTCATCCCCATTTTACAGATGAGGAAACTGAGCCACAGAGAAGTAAAGTGACTTGCCCAAAGTCACACAGGTGACAGTTAGCAGAGCCGGGATTTGAACCCATGACCTCTGACTCCAAAGGCCGGGCTCTTTCCATTGAGCCACGCTGCTTTTCTATCGCTGCTTCTCTATCGCTTAATCGCTGATTGATTGATTTATCTGTACCTCAGTTACCTCATCTATAAAATGGGGATTTAGACTGTGAGTCTAATGTGAGACAGGGACTTTGTCCAACTTGTATCAGTACTTAGTACAGTGCCTGGCTCATCGTCAGCACCTAAAAAATACAAAAAGCAAGGGATAGACCTTTCTGACAACTGATCAATCAGTAGAATTTTCTGGTGCCTAATTTGTGCACAGAGCACTGAATTAAGTGCTTGGGAGAGACCAACAGACATGGAAGATGCTATCACTGTCCTCCAGGAGCTTACAATCTAATAGACCTAAACAGCCACTGAGCGGTTAGAGTTCAGGTTCATCTCATCTACCGATTTTATTGTACTCTCCCAAGAGCCCTGCACATAATAAAGGCTCAATAAATGCCACTGACTGACTGACTGATTCAGTCTGAGCATCAGACGTTGCTCTCCTTTCTCAGGATTAGAAGTCCCACTGTCGCGATGAGGTTTTCTGTTCATTCCGACGGAGAAGGCCTTCGTGGAAGACTAGATTTGAAAATCTTGGCTGCAGAGTTGTCCTTCTGCAGCCTCCCCTGACCCAGCCGGTGCTTCTCCTCTTCAAGGACAGGCCCACCACCTGTTCTCAACCCCAGGCTCTCTTGCGAGCCACACTGGGTGGCCACTCGCCTGGCTTTTTTCCGGAGAGTCGGTCTGGCCTGTCTTATGTCCAGTTTTCGGCAGCAGTCCCGGACACTTTCATGACTATCTTCATTCCCGACACCGAGCCACCCATTGCAGTAGCTCCCGCCACCTAATTCCACTACTCAGAGCAGCAGCGTGGCTTAATGGATAAAGCAATGGCCTACGAGTCAGGAGGGCCTGGGTTCTAATCCTGCCTCTGCCATGTGTCATCTGTGTGACCTTGGGCAAGTCACTTTACTTCTCTGGTCCTCATTTACCTCACCTGTAACATGGGGATTAAGACTGTGAGCCCTATGTGGGACAGGGACTGTGTCCAACCTGATTAACTTGTATCTACTCCAGTGCTTAGAACAGTGCTTGGCACATAGTAAGCCCTTAAAAAGTACAATAATAATTTATTATTTTATATTTATATATTAATAATCACATTATTATATTATTATTATATTATTTGGACCCAGTGCCAGACTTTTCACTGACCTGGGAGGGGGAGTAAAAAATCTGGAGCAGGTGGGAAAATAATGATTATTATAATAATAGTAATAATGATGATAATAATATTTGTTAAGTGCTTACTATGATCCAGGCACTGTACTAAGCGCTGGGATAGATACAAGGTAATTACACTAGACATAGTCCCACATGGGGATCGCGGTCTTGATCCCCATTTTACAGATGAGGTAACTGAGGCTTGGAGAAGTGAAGTGACTTGCCCAAAGTCACACAGCAGACAAATGAGAAGCAGCATGGCTCAGTGGAAAGAGCCTGGGCTTTGGAGTCAGAGGTCATGGGTTCAAATCCCAGCTCCGCCACGTGTCTGCTGTGTGACTTTGGGCAAGTCACAACTTCTCTGTGCCTCAGTTACCTCATCTGTAAAATGGGGGTTAAGATTGTGAGCCTGACATGGGACAACCTGATCACCTTGTATCCTCCCCAGTGCCTAGAACAGTGCTCTGCACATAGTAAGCGTTTAACAAATACCAAAATTATTATTATTATTATTACTATTATTAAATGATGGAGCGGGATTAGAACCCAAGTCCTTCTGACTCCCAGGCATGTGCTCTATCCAGTAGGCCAGGCTGTGGAAGGATCGGGCACCCCCTCCCCGCCGGAGACAGGCCCTAGGATTGCGGGAAGTCAGTCTGGTTCGTGGCAGTGACTCTGAGGCCATCCCGTTGCACTGCATGCTGGGGTAACACATGTAGCATCATGTGTGTCGTCTTGTCCAGAATTTAATAAGAAGAGTAACAATTATGGTATTTGTGAAGCATTTGCCATGTGCCAAGCACTGTTCTAAACGCTGGGGTAGATACAATGATGATGATGATGATGGCATTTATTCATTCAATCGTATTTATTGAGCGCTTACAGTGTGCAGAGGACTGTACTAAGCGCTTGGGAAGTACAAGTTGGAAACATATAGAGACGGTCCCTACCCAACAGTGGGCTCACAGTCATTCATTCAATCGTATTTATTATGCGCTTACTATGTGCCAAGCACCATTCTAAGCTCTGGGGAGGTTGCAAGGTGATCAGGTTGTCCCACGTGGGGCTCACAATCTTAATCTCCAGTTTACAGATGAGGAAACCGAGGCACAGAGAAATTAAGTGACTTGCCCAAAGTCACACAGCTCACAATTGGCGGAGCCGGGATTCAAACCCATGAACTCTGACTCCAAAGCCCTTGCTCTTTCCACTGAGCCACGCATTCAGGTTGTCCCATGTGGGGCTCACAGTCTTAATCCCCATTTTCCAGATGAGGTAACTGAGGCACAGAGAAGTTAAGTGACTTGCCCAAGGTCACACAGCAGACCAGTAGTGGACCCGGGATTAGAACCCACTTCCTCTGGGTCCAAAGCCCGTGCTCTTGTCACTAGGCCATCACTGCTTCTAGACTGTGAGCCCGCTGTTGGGTAGGGACCATCTCCATATGTTGCCAACTTGTACTTCCCAAGCGCTTAGTACAGTGCTCTGCACACAGTTAGTGCTCAATAAATACTATTGAATGAATGAATGAATGAATCAGTGTCCAGCTTAGTGTCCAGCTTAGTGCCCAGCCCCGGTTTTGCTTTTCTTCACAAGGTAAATGAAGGATGGAGGAAAGAGTCTTGCAGGTGGCCTCAGGCCTCTTTTCTCCTTAATAACATCAATGATTATAACAATAATGGTGAATAATAACAATGAATAATAACATTTGTTAAGAGCTATGGGTCAAGCACTGTTCTAAGCTCTGTTCCCCATCTACATTCTACATTCTACATCTACCTTCTCCATCCATCTTGAAGAACTCATTAGCTTCCAAGGCTTCAACTACCAGTGTGGCGAAGCAGCGTGTCTCAGTGGAAAGAGCCCAGGCTTGGGAGTCAGAGGTCATGGGTTCTAATGCTGCATCTGCCACTTGTCAGCTGTGTGACTTTGGGCAAGTCACTTAACTTCTATTTTCCTCAGTTACCTCATCCGTAAAATGGGGATGAAGACTGTGAGTCCCACGTGGGACAACCTGATCACTTTGTATCCCCCCAGTGCTTAGAACAGTGCTTTGCACACAGTAAGAGCTTAACAAATGCCATCATTATTATTATTATTATTACCACCTTTATGCAGATGATACCCAAATCTACATTTCCAGCCCTGATCTCTCTCTCTGTCTGCAATCTTGCATTTCCTCTTGCCTTCAAGACATCTCTACTTGGATGTCCTCCAGCCATCTCAAGCTGAACGTGTCCAAAGCTGAACTCCTTATCTTCCCATCCAAGCCCTGTCCACCCCCAGACTTTCCCATCACGGTAGACGCCACCACCATCCTTCCAGTCTCACAAACCCGTAACCTTGGTATTATCCTTGACGCCTATCTCTCTCTCTCTCTCTCTCTCTCTCTCTCTCTCTCTCTCTCTCTCTCTCTCTCTCATTTAACCCACATAGTCAATCCATCACTAAATCCTGTTGGTCCCACCTTCGCAACATTGCTAAAATCCACCCTTTCTTCTCCATTCAAACACTTCCCGCCTATCCCGCCTCAATTACTGTATCAGCCACCTCATTGACCTCCCAGCCTCCTGTCTCCCCACTCCAAGCCATACATCATTCGGCTGCCCTGATCATTTTTCTACAAAATGTTCAGGACATGTCACCCCGTTCCTCAAAAAAAAAAAAAAACTCCAGTGGTTACACAACCACCTCCGCATCAAACAAAAACTCCTCACCATTGACCTTAAAGCAGTCCACCACCTCACTTTCATTCATTCATTCATTCAATAGTATTTATTGAGTGCTTACTGCGTGCAGAGCACTGTACTAAGCCCTTGGGAAGTACAAGTTGGCAACATATAGAGATGGTCCCTACCCAACAGCGGGCTCACAGTCTAGAAGGGGGAGACAGACAACAAAACAAAACATATTAACAAAATAAAATAAATATGTACAAGTAAAATAAATACATAGAGTAATAAATACATGCAAACATATATACATATATACAGGTGCTCTGGGGAGGGGAAGGAGGTAAGGCAGGAGGGATGGGGAGGGGGAGGAAGGGGAGGGGAAGGAGGGGGCGCAGTCTGGGAAGGCCTCCTGGAGGAGGTGAGCTCTCAGTAGGGCCTTGAAGGGAGGAAGAGAGCTAGCTTGGCGGACGGGCAGAGGAAGGGCATTCCAGGCCAAGAGGGATGACGTGGGTCGAGGGTCAACGGTGGGACAGGCGAGAACAAGGCACGGTGAGGAGATTAGTGGCAGAGGAGTGGAGGGTGCGGGCTGGGCTGGAGAAGGAGAGAAGGGAGGTGAGGTAGGAGGGGGCGAGGGGATGGACAGCCTTGAAGACGAGGGTGAGGAGTTATGTCTGATCTTTGCTCTCTTCCCTCGGCCTGCTGCCTGACTTTGGGCCATTTTACCTAATGGTTCACTGTAAATGCTACTCCTTTTCCGGGTCTGGATAAAGGGCTCATCAAAAAAATCCATCAGGAGAAAAGCAGTATGGCCTAGTGTATAGAGGGCGAGCCTAGGAGTCCTGGGTTCTGATCCTGTTCCGCTATTTGTCTGTTGTGTGACCTTGGGTAAGTCACTTGATTTCTCTGTGCCTCAGTGTCCTCCTCTGTGAAATGGAGATTAAGACAGCGAGCCCCATGTGGGGCATGGACTATGTCCAATCTGATTATCTTGTATCAACACCAGCGCTTAGTATAATGCTTGGCACATAGTAACAGATTCTATAAAAATAAATCAATAATCCCAACTGACATACAGCCTGTCTCCCTGCAGGCTTGCACACAATCCATCTCCCCTTTGATGCCCAAGGAAACCCTCTGGGAAGTAGCTCTTAATAGTTTCTGTAAAATGTTTACAATGTGCCAAGCATCTTGTTCCAAGCACTAGAACATATACGAGATAATTAGATCCTACACTGTTCCTGGCCCACATAGCACTCAGAGTCTTAGGGAAAGGGAGAACAGGTATCTCATCCCCATTTGACAGATGAGGAAAGTGAGGCCCAGGGAAGTTAAATGACTATTTTTTTATAGTATTTGTTATGCTCTCACTATTGCGTCAGGTACTGTACTAAGAGCTGGGATAGACATGAGCTAATCAGATTGGACACAGACCATGTTCCACATGGGATTTACAGTCTTAATCCCCATTTTAGTCATTCATTATTTATTTATTGAGCATTTAATGTTGGCAGGACACTATATGAAGCACTTGGGAGATTAAGTGAGCTCGTTGTGGGCAGGGAATATGTTTGATGTTATAGAGTATTCTCCCAAGCGTTTAGTAAGCGGTCAATAAATACGATTAATAATAA
Source organism: Tachyglossus aculeatus (assembly GCF_015852505.1). NCBI lineage: Eukaryota > Metazoa > Chordata > Mammalia > Monotremata > Tachyglossidae > Tachyglossus > Tachyglossus aculeatus. The sequence continues at coordinate 67,021,241 of NC_052066.1, forward strand.
TAGACACATTCCCTGTCCACAGTGACCCTGCAGTCGAAGTAACCAAAGCACAGAGAAGTTAAATGACTTGCCCAAGGTCACTCAGCAGTCAAGTGGTGGATCGAGGATTCGATCCCAGGTCCGTGCACTTTCCACTAGGCCGCATGGCTTCTCAAGTGTTGAGGATAGTCTCGCTTAGACTAGAAGAACTAGACAAATTTCTGGAACTCCCCCAGGTTTTTTCCAATGCAGATAGCACGACGGGAAGCCTGCCCCAGGATGCTTGGTATGATTCACACCACAGGAGTGGAGAGGAAAAATACCCGCATGTCATGAATGTTGGTATCGGTTTCTCATTCATTCATTCATTCAGTCAGTCAGTCAGTCAGTCAGTCGAGAGAATAATAATAATAATAATAATAATGGCATTTATTAAGCGCTTACTATGTGCAAAGCACTGTTCTAAACTCTGGGGAGGTTACAAGGTGATCAGGTTGTCCCACGTGGGGCTCACAGTCTTAATCCCCATTTTACAGATGAGGTAACTGAGGCCCAGAGAAGTTAAGTGACTTGCCCAAAGTCACACAGCTGACAATTGGTGGAGCCGGGATTCGAACCCATGACCTCTGACTCCAATGCCCATGCTCTTTCCACTGAGCCACGCTGCTTCTCTGAGAAGTGGAAAGAGCCCGAGCTTGGAAGTCCGAGGACATGGGTTCTAATCCCGGCTCCGCCACATGTCTGCTGTGTGACCTTAGGCAAGTCACTTAATCAATCAATCGTATTTATTGAGCACTTACTGTGTGCAGAGCACTGTACTAAGCGCTTGGGAAGTACAAGTTGGCAACATATAGAGACAGTCCCTACCCAACAGTGGGCTCACAGCTTCTCTGAGCCTCGGTTACCTCATCTGTAAAATGGGGATTAAGACTGTGAGCCCCATGTGGGACAACCTGATCACCTTGTAATCCCCCCAGCGCTTAGAACAGTGCTTTGCACATAGCACTTAGCCATCATCATCATCATCATTTTATTGAGCACTTACCATGTGCAGAGCAATATCAGCCTCTAGACCCAGGCACAGAGCTGATACTGACCTCAGGTGTGGGCAAAAAGGAATTCATTTTTCAGGCAAAGCGTGGCTATGGAAATGAAGGGCTGGTGGCCCTGTCTCATAAAAATAATAGCAATTATGGTATTTGTTAAGCGCTTACTGTGTGCCAGGCACTGTACTAAAAGCTGGGGTGGTGGGCATAGAGAAGCAGTGTGGCTCAGTGGAAAGAGCCCGGGCTTTGGAGTCAGAGGTCATGGGTTCAAATCCTGGCTCCGCCACTTGTCAGCTGTGTGACTTTGGGCAAGTCACTTCACTTCTCTGGGCCTCAGCTACCTCATCTGTAAAATGGGAATGCAGACTGTGAGCCCCCCGTGGGACAACCTGATCACCTTGTAACCTCCCCAGCGCTTAGAACAGTGCTTAGTAAACGCTTAATAAATGCCACTATTATTATTATTATTACAAGCAAATCAGGTTGGACATAGTCCTTGTCCCATGTGGGGCTCACAATCTTCATCCCCACTGTACAGGTGAGGTAACTGAGGCACAGAGAAGTGAAGTGAGTCTCCCAAGGTCACACAGCAGACAAGTGGCGGAGCCGGGATTAGAATCCCTGTCCTTCTGACTTCCAAGCCTATGCTCCATCCCCTAGGCCATGCTGCTTCTCACACTGTATCAGTGTGACCTCACGGGGAGGCAGTGTGGCATAGAGGGAGAGCTGTGGCCCTGGAAGTTGGTGATCCTGGATTCTAGTCCTGGCTCTGCCACCTGTCCACAGTGTGGCCTTGGGAAACTTCCCCGTGCCTCAGTTTTCCCAGCTGTAAAATGAGGATAATTTTACCAGAACCCTATCTCACAGTGGTTTTGTGAGGAGTAAATAAAAAAGACTGGTGTAAGGTGCTACGGTAATAAAAAAAAAAATAATAATAATGATGGCATTTATTAAGCATTTAATATGTGCAAAGCACTATTCTAAGCGCTGGGGAGGTTACAAGGTGATGAGGTTGTCCCACAGGGGGCTCACGGTCTTAATCCCCATTTTACAGAGGTCACTGAGGCCCAGAGAAGTGAAGTGACTTGCCCAAAGTCTCACAGCTGACAATTGGCAGAGCCGGAATTTGAACCCATGACCTTTGACTCCAAAACCCGTGCTCTTTTCCACTGAGCCATGCTGCAGAAACTTGAGTATTATTATTGAGAAACAGCATGGCCCAGTGGATAGAGCACAGGCCTGGAAGTAAGAAGGGTTCTAATGCCAGCCCCGCCACTTGTCCACTGCATGACCTTGCACAAGTCACATCACTTTTCTGTGCCTCAGTTTCCTCACCTGTAAAATGGGGATTAAAATGTGAGCCCTATGTGAGACAGGGATTTTTATCTACCCCCGTGATTAGAACAGTGCCTGGCACATAGTAAGTGCTTAACAAATGCCATTTTCATTATTGTTATTAGTATTAGTAGTATGTCTCCTGGCATCTCTTTGCTTTAGCATAACTTTGCCCATTCAGCCTGCTGTTCCCAAATACTTGGAGTAAATGGGGAAATAATAATGATAACATTTATTAAGCGCTTACTGTGGGCAAAGCACTGTTCTAAGCACTGGGGAGGTTACAAGGTGATCAGGTTGTCCCACCGGGGGGCTTACAGTCTTAATCCCCATTTTACAGATGAGGCAGCTGAGGCACAGAGAAGTGAAGTGACTTGCCCAAAGTCACACAGCTGACAATTGGCAGAGCTGGGATTTGAACCCATGACCTCTGACTCCAAAGCCCGGGCTCTTTCCACTGAGCCACGCCTTGGACGAGCTTGCACGGACAAACTATTACGCAAATAAAAGCTTCATTTTATAGAACCTATTCCAGTCCTTGTGTTTAAGCAGCTCCATCATCTGGGATTTCTTACTTAGGACCCGCTTTGGGAGGAGCACTGTACCAGGCACTTGGGAGATCGAAGAGAAATAGCTTAGATAGGGTTTCCGTCCTCAAAACACTTCGGATCCAAGGAGGAAAGACAGCCCTAGAAAAATAGAAGCTTAAAATGCCAAGCTCTAACTTCGAGCAAAGAAATAACCAGAAACAAGTGTGTCTCGGCCTCTCACTTGGCAGTCCTGGGAGCCTCCAGTGCTCTGGGTCTCCTGAATGTTTATAAGTGCTGCCCAGCATTCTCTTAAATGTTTTCTTGACATTCCAAAGTTTCCCAAAGGTTCCGCTTCTGGCCGCCCCACGGCGGGGCTCCACTGGAAAATGTGGAAGCCATTCCCCAGATTCTACTTGAACACAACGGCAAAGGCCTCTGTAGCTGCTCTGGAGAAACAAAAGTGATTGCAGAAGGGATTCTTCTTGTGATCTCCAAAGCCCCAGAAGTCCCTAAGCACCTCTGACCTGTGGAGGGACTGTCAATCTGGCAATCCATCAAGCACCTCTGTGATCGGTGGTCAATCTGGCAATCTATCAATCATATTTACTGACGCTTACTGTGTGCAGAGCCCCGTACTAAGTAATAATAATAATAATAATAATAATAATGGCATTTATTATGCACTTACTATGTCCAGAGCACTGTTTTAATAATAATAATAATAGCATTTATTAAGGGCTTACTATGTGCAAAGCACTGTTCTAAGCTCTGGGGAGGTTACAAGGTGATCAGGTTGTCCCTCAGGGCCCTCACAGTCTTAATCCCCATTTTACATTCATTCATTCAATCGTAGTTATTGAGCGCTTACTGTGTGCAGAACACTGTACTAAGCACTTGGAAAGTACAAGTTGGCAACATATAGAGATGGTCCCTACCCAACAGAGGGCTCACAGTCTAGAAGGGGGAGACAGAGAACAAAACAAAACATATTAACAAAATAAAATAGAATAAATATGTACAAATACAATAGAGTAATAAATACGTACAAACATATATACGTACATACAGGTGCTGTGGGGAGGGGAAGGAGGTAAGGTAGGGGGGATGGGGAGGGGGTGGAGGCACTTAAGGGATTGTCTCTATCTCTTGCTGAATTGTACTTTCCAACCCCTTAGTACATTGCTCTACACACAGTCAGAGCTCAATAAATAAGATTAAATGAATAAACAAATACCATAATTATATTATGCCTGCCTCCTTGTTTTGTTGTCTATCTTCCCCCTTCTAGACTGTGAGCCCACAGTTGGTTGGGGATTGACTGTTGCCAAATTGTCCTTTCCCAAGCGCTTAGTCCAGTGCTCTGCACAGTAAGCACTCAATAAATATGACTGAATGAATAAATACCATGATTATTATTATTATGCCTGTCTCCTTGTTTAGTTGTCTGTCTCCCCCCTTCTAGACTGTGAGCCTGTTGTTGAGTAGGGACTGTCTCTGTTGTTGAATTGTTCTTTACCGAGCGCTTAGTAATAATAATAATGATGATGATGATATTTGTTAAGAGCTTACTATGTGCTGAGCAAGTAGTCCATTGCTCTGCACATAATGAGTGCTCAATAAATGATGCCTGTCTCCTTGTTTTATTATGCGCTTACTATGTCCAAAGCACTGTTCTAATAATAATAATAATGGCATTTATTAAGCACTTACTATGTGCAAAGCATTGTTCTAAGCACTGGGGAGGTTACAAGGTGATCAGGTTGTCCCTCAGGGGGCTCACAGTCTTAATCCCCATTTTACATTCATTCATTCAATCGTAGTTATTGAGCGCTTACTGTGTGCAGAGCACTGTACTCAGCGCGTGGGAAGTACAAGTTGGCAACATATAGAGACAGTTCCTACCCAACAGTGGGCTCACAGTCTAGAAGGGGGAGACAGAGAACAAAACAAAACATATTAACAAAATAAAATAAATAGAATAAATCTGTACTAAATAAATAAATAAATAGAGTAATAAATACTTACAAACATATATACATATATACAGGTGCTGTGGGGAGGGGAAGGAGGTAAGGTGGAGGAGATGGGGAGGGGGAGGAGGGGGAGAGATGAGGTAACTGTGCCTCAGTTACAGATGAGGTAACTGAGGCACAGAGAAGTTAAGTGACTTGCCCAAAGTCACACAGCTGACAATTGGTGGAGCGGGATTTGAACCCATGACTTCTGACTCCAAAGCCCATGCTCTTTCCACTGAGCCACGTTGCTTCTCTGTACTTGGGAGAGTACAATGTAACAGAGACCGTAGACACATTCCCTGACCACAAGCTTCCAGTCTAGAGGGGGAGGCAGACATTAATATAAATAAATAAATTACAGATCCGTGCATCAGTGCTGTGGGCCTGAGGGTGGGGTGAAAACACAGTGTAAATCCCAGTGCAAGGGTGATACAGAAGGGAGTGGGAGAAGAGAAAATGAGGGCTTAGGGAAAGCCTCTTGGAGGAGATATGCTTTTAATAAGACTCTGAAGGTGGGGAGCGTGATCGTCTGTCAGATATGAAGAGGGAAGGAGTTCCAGACCCGAGTCAAGACAAGGACCCTAGGTCCATGGTGAGATAGAGGAGATCAAGATACAGTGAGTAGGTTGTTATTAGAGGAGCAAAGTGTGTGGACTGGGTTGTAGTAAGAAATCGGAGAGGTGAGGTAGGAGGAGGTAAGGTGATTGAGTGCTTTAAAGCCTATGGAGTTTCTGATGGATGTGGAGGTGGATGGACAATCTTTGGGGGCTCTTGAAGAGTGGGGAGACAAGGACTGAATGGTTTTGTAGAAAGATGATCCGGGCAGCAGAGTGAGGTAATAATAATAATAATAATAATAATAATAATAATAATAATGGTATTTGTTAAGTGCTTACTATGGCCCAGGCATTGTAGTAAGCACAGGGGTGGATATAAGCAAATTGGGTTGGACACAGTCCCTGTTCCATATGGGGCTCACAATCTCAATCCCCATTTTACAGATGAGGGAACTGAAGCAAAGAGAAGGCCACACAGCAGACAAGTGCTGGAACAGGGTTTAGAATCCATGACCTTCTGATTCCAAAGTCCATGCTCTGTCCACTATAATAATAATAATGGTGGTATTTGTTAAGCACTTACTATGTGCCAAGCACTGTTCTAAGCACTGGGGGGGATACAAGGTGATCAAGGTTGTCCCACGTGTGGCTCACAGTCTTAGTCCCCATTTTACAGATGAGGGAACTGAGGCCCAGAGAAGTTAAGTGACTTGCCCAAGGTCACACAGCTGACAAGTGGCGGAGCTGGGATTAGAACCCATGACCTCTGACTCCCAAGCCCGTGCTCTTTCCACTGAGCCACACTGTACCATGCTGTGGGGAGGGACAGGTGACTGGGAGGTCAGCGAGAAGGCTGATTGTACTTTCCAAGTGCTCAGCACAGTGCTCTGCACACAGTGAATGCTCAATACATACAAATGAATTAATTAATTAATAATCAAGATGGGCTAGGTTAAGTGCTTGGATTAACGTGGTGGCAGTTTGGATGGAGAGGAAAGGGTGGATTTTAGAAATGTTCTGAAGGTTAGAACAACAGGATTTGATGTCAGATTGGATATGTGGGTTGCATGAGAGAGATGAGTCCAGGATAATGACGAGGTTATGGGCTTGTGAGACAGGGAGGGTGGTGGTGTCTACAGTGATGGGAAAGTCAAGGGAAGGATAGGGTTTGGGTGGAAAGATGAGGAGTTTTGTTATGGACATTAGTTTGATGTTTGGGGAAGACATCCAGGTAGAGATGTCTTGAAGGAAGGAGGAAATGAGAGACTTCAGAGAAGGAGACCGATCAGGGCTGGAGATGTAGATTTGGGAATCATCTGAATAAAGATGGTAGTAGAAAACACGGGAACAAACGAGTTCTCCAAAGAAGTGAAACAGTGCTCTGCATATGGTAAGCGCTTAGTAAATACCATTGATTGATTGACTGACTGAGCAGCATCCACCCGAAAACCATAAGGGGAGCCTCATGGACCAGAAGCAGAATGCATTTTAGCAATTCAGGGCAGCTATTTAAATCCTATCCAGTGTATTTGCAGGTGGCTGCAGGCAAGGACAGCAAACGTAAATGGAGTGTAAATGGAGAGAACTGAGCCTTGAGGGACTCCCACAATTATGGGGTGGGAGGCAGAGGAGGAGCCTGAGAAAGAGACTGAGAAGGAGAGGCCAAAGAGATGGTGGGAGAGCCAGGAGAGGATGGTGTAAGTAAAGGCCAAAGTTGGATCTTGTTTCCAGGAGAAAGGGATGGCCCATCGGATTGAAGACAGTGGAGAAGTGCAGGAGGATTCAGATGGAGTAGAGGCCACCAGATTTGGCAAGAACGAGGCCATTGGTGCCGTCTCTGTGGAGTGAAGGGGGTAGAAGCCAGATTGGAGGGGGTCAAGGAGAGGAACTGGAGTAAGAAGGTGAAGACAACTCGCTCAAGGTAGGAGATGGGGTGATAACAGCAGGGAGTTATGGGGTCAAGGGAGGGTGTTTTTTTTTAGGATGGGGAGACATGAGAATGTTTGAGAGCAGTGGGGAAAAAGACATTGGAGAGTGAATGAATGGTTGAAGATGGCAGTCAGGGAGGGAAGAAGTGAGGGGGCAGGTGTTTTGATAAGGTGCAAAGCGATGGGGTCCGGAAGCAAAGGTGGAGGGTTGGATTTTGAGAGGAAGTAGGGGATCTCCTCTTGAGATATCGCTGGGAAAGCTGGGAAAGTCGAAGGAGGACTCAAAGAATTTGACAAGCACTTGAGCAATTGGAAAGGACTGGTTTGAATCTCATTGTCCTGTAGGATGCTAGATCTTGAAGACGTGAAGCAGAAAATCCTAGCACCTATTGCTCACTTGACTTAATGCTTATGTTTCTGGAGTCTTCTAGATTGTGAGCCAGCTGTTGGGTAGGGACCATCTCTATATGTTGCCAACTTGTACTTCCCAAGCGCTTAGTACAGTGCTCTGCACACAGTAAGTGCTCAATAAATACGATTGAATGAATGAATGAATCCCTTCTCTCGTTCCCCTCACTAAGCACTAAGTAATAATAATAATAGTAACTGTGGTATTTGTAAAGCGCTTACTATGTACCAGGTACTGTACTAAGCACTGGGTGGATACAAGCATATCGGGTGGGGGGGGACACAGTCCCTGTCCCACTTGGGGCTCACAGTCTTTATCCCCATTTTACAGGTGAAGGAACTGAGACACAGGGAAGTGAAATGACTTGCCCACAGTCATGCGGCAGACAAGTGGAGGAGCCAGGATTAAAACCCAGGTCCTTCTGAGTCCCATTTCCATTTCAATCCACTAGCACTGTGTACAGTGCTCTGCACATGGTAAGCGCTTAGTAAATACCATTGATTGATTGATTGACTGAGCAACGTCCAGCCAAAAACCATAAGGGGAGCCTCGTGGACCAGAAGCAGAAAGCATTTTAGCAATTCAGGGCAGGTATTTAAATCCTATCCAATGTATTTGCAGGCGGCTGCAGGCAAGGACAGCAAAGTCCCCCCACATCTGCCCTGGGGAGGACAGGGTCCCCAAGGGATGGGGAGAAAACAAAGAGAGCTGTGGAGGAGAGCAACATGAATGATTAAAGGGTTGGGAAATGGGCCCTGTGAGGCACTGTATAGCTTAAAGAAGAGAAGATAAAAGGGTGACTTGTGCTGTAATAACTCTTCATATACCAGTTCAGTATTAAGGAGGATGGTGACCATCTGTTCTCCTTGTCCACTGAGAATAGTACAGGAGGAAATGGGCTTAAATTGCAGCTGGAGGGATTTTGGTTAGACATAAGAAAGGCTTAAACAAAAGCTCAGAGGATCCCAGATCTAGTTCAGGTTTGGGTTTTATATTTTGGTGAACCTGAGCAAAGAAAACTGAGAGAAGAGCTCGGTGATAGCAGAATACGAAGGGGAATTTTTTGAAAAGACAACAACATAAAGCCCTGATCTCCAGTCAAAATGACTCAGGTATCATGAATCCACCAGAGTGAAGTTCACATAAGGAGGCTCACACACTTTGGGGAATGAGGGGAGGAGAGAAGATACAGTGGATACTCCTAAGTGTAGTGTGATGGTCCGGCCTTCGACACAATGGGTCAACGCAGTCCACACGCTGCACTCCTCTAAAACCAACCAACTCACTGTACCTCGATCACGTCTTTCTCGCCATTGACCTCTCGCCCCAACCTGCCTCTGGCCAGGAACGGCCTCCCCCTTCATATCTGACAGACTCTCACCCTCCCCACCTTCAAAGAATGACTGAAGGCACATCTCCTCCAAGAGGCCCTCCCTAACGCCTCATTTCCTTTTCTCCCACTCCCTTCTGTGTCACCCTGATCTGCTCCCTCTTCTAGCCCTACAGCACTTAAGTCCATATCCATAATTTATTCACTTATATTAATGGTACCTCCCCCTCTAGACTGAAAGCTTGTCGAGGGGTGGGAATTTGTCTGTTCTATTGTTCTATTATACCCTCCCAAGAGCTTAGTACAGTGTTCTGCACACAGTAAGCTCTCAATAAATTTGATTTACTGATCGACTGATTCTCTTATCCTTGAAATACTTTCAGCCCTTGGTTTCACTGGCTTCTCCTCCCTCTCTGGCCTCTCCTTCTCAGCTCATTCACAGGTTCCTCTTCCTCCCTTCATTTCCTAGAAGAGGGTGTCACACAAAGCTCTATTTTGGGTTTCTTACTCCCTTAACTCTACACTCACTCTCTAGGGGAAATGAGAAGCAACATGTCATAGTGGCTTGGGAGCCAGAAGATCCTGGGTTCTAATTCTGCCTCTGCCATTTGTCTGCTGTGTGACCCTGGGCAAGTCTGTGCCTCAATTACCTGAGCTGGTAAAATGGGGATTGAGACTGTGAGCCATATGCATCCAACCTGATTGGCTTATGTCTCCCAGTGCTTCGTACATTGTGTGGCATATGAGTAAAGTGCTTAACAAATAGCATAAATAAAGTGACTCTTTACCCATTATTCCTTAACTCAACAGTCTTCATTCTTCCTAAATTCACTTTTTAATAGTAGAAGTAATAGTATGTATTAATCACCCAAAACACTGTATCCAGAAATGAAGAAAAAAATACATGATATTTTTTATAAAGTCCTTTTTTAAAGTATTTTATAAATACTTTATATAAATATGTAAGTACTTTTATAAAGTATTTTATAAAGTCCCAGTCCTCCAGGGGCTCACAATCTAAGAATACCCTGAAGAGAGTAGTGACAGACAGGTAAGGGAAGATGAAACAATACAAATGCATAAACCACATCAATCAATGAAACATATTTATTGAGCACTTATTCTGTGCCGAGCACCACACTAAGCCCTTGGGAGAGCACGATGGAGTCGGTAGATATATTCCCTGCCCACATTGAGTTTACAGTCTAAAGGAATGCAAGGCTTCGAATCCAATGTAGGTCTTCCCCTCTAGATAGTAAGCTCCCTGTGGGCAGGTAATGTAACTGTTATATATAGGAAGAAGGGGAAGCAGCATGGCTCAGTGGAAAGAGCTCGGGCTTTGGAGTCAGAGGTCATGGGTTCAAATCTCAGCTCTGCCACTTGTCAGCTGAGTGACTTTGGGCAAGTCACTTCACTTCTCTGGGCCTCAGTTACCTCATATGTAAAGTGGGGATTAAGACTGTGAACCCCCACATGGGGCAACCTGATTACCTTGTAACCTCCCCAGTGCTTAGAACATTGCTTTGCACTGAGTAAGCACTTAATAAATGCCATTATTATTATTATTATTATTATATTGCTATTTTGTACTCTCCCAAGCGCATAGTGAAGTCCTCTGCACATAGTAAGTGCTCAGTAAATCGCGGTAGGTGAGGGGACCGAGTCTCACGGTACAGGTCAGCCAGAATTCAGTCACAACCAAAGCCTTCGCACACTCCAAGTATTATGGGGGCATTGGTGTCACCACTTGCACTCATGGGACATTCATTTATTCATTCATTCAGTCATATTTATTGAACACTTACTGTATGCAAAGCCCTGTACTAAGCACTTGGGAGAATACAATGTAACAACAAACAGACACATTCCTGCTCACAACCAGCTCACAGTCTAGAGGGGGACATCTGTGGGCAATCAATCAATCGTTCATATTTATTGAGCGATAACTTTGTGCAGAGTCCTGCACACAGCCCTCTTTCACTTTTCCTTTAGCCCTCTTTCTTTTCTTCTATTCCTTTCTGTGTCACCCTGATAGGCTCCCTTTATTCACCCTGCCCCATGGCACTTATGTTCATATCTGTCACTGTATTTATTTACATCAATTCCTGTCTCCCCCTCTAGACTGCTAGCTTGTTGTGGGCAGAGAACTTGTCTGTTATGTTGTACTCCCCTAAGTGACCTAGTACATTGTTCAGCACACAGTAAGTACTCAATAAGTAACCGTCAATGGATTGATTGATTGAAGGTAGAGGGGAACCCTATTGAGGTGGCAGTGAGAATAGCTGGAAAATCATGGCTCACCTCATTAGAGAAGCAGCGTGGCCCAGTGGAAAGAGCGCGGGCTTTGGAGTCAGAGGTCATGGGTTCAAATCCCCGCTCCGGCAGTTGTCAGCTGTGTGACTTTGGGTAAGTCACTTAACTTCTCTGTGCCTCAGTTACCTCACCTGTAAAATGGGGATTAAGACTGTGAGCCCCCCATGGGACAACCTGATCACCTTGTAACTCCCCAGCGCTTAGAACAGTGCTTTGCACAGAGTAAGCGCTTAATAAATTCCATTATTATTATTATTAACCTCCTCCCTCTTATGAAGTCCCTCCCCCATTGCCTGGCTCTTCCTATGGTATGGCGATCGATCAGTCAATTGATCAGTGGTATTTACTGAGCACTTACTGTGTGCTAGATAGTGAACTAGACACTTGGGAGAGAACAATATGGTAGAGTTGGTAGGACTCTTTCACTGTCCACAAGTTCACAATCTACAGGGGGAGACAGACATTAAAATGGGTGAAGAGCCTAACTTGAGGAAGAGCTAAGACACCTTCTTTATAGAGGCAGAAGTTGTGGTGGGGATAAATTGCTCCCACCATTAGCACCTTTATTCCCTAACCCATCCTTGGTGGCTATTAGTAATAATAATGATAATAACGGCATTTATGAAGTGCTTACAATGTGCAAAGCACTGTTCTAAGCTCTGGGGAGGTTACAAGGTGATCAGGTTGTCCCACGTGGGGCTCACAGTATTAATCCCCATTTTACAAATGAGGTAAGTGAGGCACAGAGAAGTGAAGTGACTTGCCCAAAGTCACACAGCTGACAATTGGCGGAGCCGGGATTTGAACCCGTGACTTCTGACTCCAAAGCCCGTGCTATTTCCACTGAGCCACAGACAAGTGAAGTGACTTGTACAAGGTCACGCATGAGACGAGTGGCCAAGTCGGAATTAGAACTCAGGTCCCCCCGACTGCCAAACCCGGGCTCTCGCTACTAGCCCCCGTGCTTCCCTATACAATCAGAGGAGACGGTCACCCGCCTTACTTCTCAGCAGCAATAGCCACCAAGGATGGGGATTCCTGTTTTCCCTCCTTCTTAGACTGTGAGCCCCATGTGGAACAGGAATTGGATTGTCTTGTATCTACTCCAGCTCTTAATACACTGCTTGGAAATAGTAAGCATTTAAATACCACAGTGATTATTATTTTTTAGGGAGGGGAGGGAACAAGAGGATGGCATGCAGGCATAACTGTTCTCATCACCTCCTCCCTTTTACTGTTAGACTGTGAGCCCACTGTTGGGTAGGGACTGTCTCTATATGTTGCCAACTTGCACTTCCCAAGCGCTTAGTACAGTGCTCTGCACACAGTAAGCACTCAATAAATATGATTGATTGATTACTGTTTCCAATCATTCATTCATTCATTCAATCGTATTTATTGAGCACTTACTGTGTGCAGAGTACTGTACTAAGCGCTTCGGAAGTGCAAGTTGGCAACATGTAGAGACGATCCCTACCCAACAGCAGGCTCATGGCTTCCCCCTTCCTACCTCTCCTCGTTGGTCTACTAGAGAAGCAGCGTGGCTCAGTGGAACAAGCACGGGCTTGGAAGTCAGGGGTCATGGATTCAAATCCCAACTCCACCAATTGTCAGCTGCGTGACTTTGGGCAAGTCACTTAACTTCTCTGCACCTCAGTGACCTCATCTGTAAAATGGGGATGAAGACTGTGAGACCCAAGTGGGACAACCTAATCACCTTGTTTCCTCCCCAGCACTTAGACAAGTGCTTTGCACATATTAAGAGCTTAACAAATGCCATTATTATTATTATTATTATTATTATTATTATTATTATTATTACTATAATCTAACCCTCTCCTCTCACATCTCTAGTGCCAACCTACTCAGTGAACCTCGATGTTGTCTATCCCCCTGCTGACCCCTTGTCCACGTCCCCCTCTGGCCTGGTACACCCTCCCCTTATATATGCTGCCCATGGATATTCATTCCTTCAATCGTATTTATTGAGTGCTTACTGTGTGCCAAGCACTGTACTAAGCACTTGGGAGAGTGCAGTACAACAGACACATTCCCTGACCACAACGAGCACACAGTCTGACGAGCTCACAGTCTAGAGGGGAGCAAAAATGGGAATTTTATGTAAAAATCCAATTTTTAAAAGGTTTTTCTCATTCATTCATTCATTTATTCAATCATATTTATTGAGCGCTTACTGTTTGCAGAGCACTGTACTCAGTGCTTGGGAAATTACAATGCAATAATAAAAAGTGACGTTCCCTGCCCACAACGAACTCACAATCCAGAGTGGGGGAGACAGACAACAATACAAATCAATCAATCAATCAATCAGTCATATTTATTGAAAGCTTACTGTTGCAGAGCACTGTACTAAGCGCTTGGGACGTACAAGTTGGCAACATATAGAGACAGTCCCTACCCAACAGTGGGCTCACACAAGTGCTGTGGGGCCCAGAGGTGGGAAGAGCAAAGGGAGCAAGCTAGGGCAAGGCTCACTTTGCTCCTGCGTATTCTCAGACCCCTCCATCACCGCCGAGAAAAGCATCTATGGGAACTGTAATAATAATAATAATAATAATAATAATAATAATAATGGCATTTATTAAGCGCAGCCTCCTCTCCCATCATGGAAGGACATCACTCTCAGCCTGCTCTGTTCCCACTGGGATGGGGATAGTGGCTGCTCCCACACTCTTGGGGACCAGCTGAGGCACCATCTCTACTGAGGCAGGAGTTGGACTGGGGACGTGTTCCCCCCATCACCAATTATAATAACAATAATGGTATTCATTCATTCATTTATTGAGCGCTTACTGTGTGCAGAGCACTTGGGAAGTACAAGTCGACAACATATAGAGACGGTCCCTACCCAACAGCAGGCTCACAATCTAGAAGGCAGATACAGACAACAAAACAAAACATATTAGCAAAATAAAATAAATAGAATAGTAAATATGCACAAGTAAAATATAGAGTAATAAATATGTACAAATGTATTCGTTAACCACTTACTATGTGCCAGGCACTGAACTAAGCACCGGGGTGGATGCAAACAAATTGGACTGGTTACAGTCCCTGTCCCACCTAGGGCTTGCGGTCTCTACCCCCATTTTACAGATGAGGGAACTGAGGCCCAGAGAAGTGACGTGACTTGTACAAGGCCACGCAGCAAAGTGGTGGGGCCGGGATTACGATCCCATGGCCATCAGTCTCCCCCAGGCCCGTGCTCTAACCACTACGGCGTGCTGCTTTGTCCCCTGCCCCATCCTTGGTGGCTATTGCTGCTGAGCGGGAAGGTTGGCGGTGATCCCATCTGATTGTACAGGGAAACACGGGAGTTAGTGGAGAAAGCCCGGATATTTGGGGCATTTGCTTGTGTTGTGTTTTAAAGTTTCATCACTCCCGGTGTCTTCAATCCCTTTCCCCCACTTAAACTCCTAGACTGTGAGCTCTCCAAGGGAGAGGGACTGTGTCTAATTCCCACCTGTATATTCTTTAGGGAAGCAGCGTGGCTCAGTGGAAAGAGCCCGGGCTTGGGAGTCAGAGGTCATGGGTTCTAATCCCAGCTCCGCCACTTGTCAGCTGTGTGACTTTGGGCAAGCCCCTTCAGTTCTCTGTGCCTCGGTTCTCTCATCTGTAAAATGGGGATGAAGACAGTGAGCCCCCCATCGGACAACCTGATCACCTTGTAACCTCTCCAGCGCTTAGAACAGTGCTTGGCACATAGTAAGCGCTTACCAAATGCCATCATTATTATTATTATTTCCCAACACTTAGTGCAGTGCTCTGCACACTGTAAGTGCTTAAAAAAATACTATCTCTCCTCCTACTACTACTACTATTACCGCTTCTCTCTTCACCCTCAAAGCCCTACTAAAATCACATCTCCTCCAAGAAGTCTTCCCTGACTAAGCCCTCATTTCCCTTATCCCTCTGCATAATAATAATTGTGGTATTTGTTGAACACTGTTCTAAGCGCTGGGGTGGATGCAAGGTAATCAGGTTGGATACAGTCCCTGTCCCACGTGGGGCTCACAGTCTTTGTCCCATGTGGGACAGGGACTGTATCCAACCCGATTTGCTTGTATCCATCCCAGGGCTTAGTACGGTGCCTGGCACAAAGTAAGTGCTTAACAAATACCGCAATTATTATTATTATTAATATTATTATCATTATTATTAATCTATGCACTTGGGTCTGTACCCCCTAAGCGCTTTCGTTAATGACGTGCATTTAGCTTTAATTCTATTTGTTCTGACAAATTGACACCTGTCCACATGTTTTGTTTTGTTGTCTGTCTCCCCCTTCTAGACCGTGAGCCCCTTGTCGGGTAGTGACCGTCTCTATATGTTGCCAACTTGTACTTCCCAAGCGCTTGGTACAGTGCTCTGCACACAGTAAGTGCTCAATAAATATGATTGAATGAATGAATGAATGAATGGTTACTCACCCCATCCCCAGCCCCACAGCACTCATGTACATATCTTCATACTCTTTATTCAGAGAAGCAATGTGGCTCAGTGGAAAGAACATGGGCTTTGGAGTTAGAGGTCATGGGTTCAAATCCTGGCTCTGACAATTGTCAGCTGTGTGACTTTGGGCAAGTCATTTAACTTTTCTGTGCCTCAGTTCCCTCATCTGTAAAATGGGGATTAAGACTGTGAGCTCCCCATGGGACAACCTGATCACCTTGTAACCTCCCTAGCACTTAGAACAGTACTTTGCACATAATAAGTGCTTAATAAATGCCATTATTATTTATTTATTTATTCTATCTTATTTGTATCCTGATTTCCTCTCCCCATAACTAATTTTAAAATCAGTTTGCCCCCTAGACTGTAAGCGTCTTATAGGCATAAATCTTGTTTGCCAACTCTAATGTATTGTACTATCCCAAGTGCTTAGTACAGTGCTCTATGACATAGTAAGTGCTCAATAAATACCACTAATTGATGGATTGATGGATTGATGAGGGGGAGTTCCAGGCCAGAAGGAGGAAGTGAGCGAGGGGTTGACAGGGAGAGAGATAACATTGAAATACAGGGAGTTTGGGATGACAGACAAGTCATTTAATGTAGTGGCTGGAGCACAGGCCTGGGAATCAGAAAGTCATGGATTCTAATCCCCACTCTGCCACTTGTTTGCAGTGTGGCAAGTCAATTCTCTGTGCCTCAGTTACCTCATCTGTAAAATGGGGATTGAGACTGTGAGCCCCATGTGGGACAAGGGACTGTGTCCAACCCCATTTGCCTATATCCACCCCAGCACTTAGTACAGTGCTGGCGCTTAACAAATACCACAATTATTATTATTATTATTATTATTATTATTATTATTATTATTATTATTATTACTTTTCTGGCCTTCAGTTTCCTCATCAGTAAAATGGGAATTAAATCCCATCCTCCTTCCCCCCTTAGACTGGGAACCCCAGGTGAACAGGAACTGTAACCAACCTGATCATCTTGTATCTCCCCCAGTGTTTGGCGCAAGGTTAAGCACTTAACAAATAACACTATGATGATTATTATTATGAATAGAAACTGGGCTCCAACTTGGCCCCACCCATTCTGCCGACCTGTAAGAGGAGAAGAGGAGGAGTATAATGTATAGATCAGTATATAGCTGTTATTGATTGATCTATTTATTCATTTATATTAATGTCTGTCTTCCCCTCTAATAATAATAATGATGGCATTTGTTAAGTGCTTACTATGTGCAAAGCACTGTTCTAAGCACTGGGGGGATACAAGGTGATCAGGTTGCCTCACGTGGGGCTCAGAGTCGTAATCCCCATTTTACAGATGAGGTAACTGAGGCTCAGAGAAGTTAAGTGACTTGCCCAAGGTCACACAGCAGACATGTGGTGGAGCTGGGATTAGAACCCATGACCTCTGGCTCCCAAGCCCATGCTTTTTCCACTGAGCCACACTGCAGGCCGTGAGCTCGTTGCGGGCAGGAATCTGTCTGTTTGTTGTTACTTAATAGTTTCCCAAGTGTTTAGTACAGTGCTTTGCACAAAGAAAGCACTCAATAAATGCAATTGAATAAATTGAATGAATGAATGATAATAAAAATAACAATAATGATGGTATTTATTAAGTGCTTACTATGTGCCAAGCACTGTTCTAGGCACTGGGGAAATAAAAGGTAATCAGGTTGTCCCACATGGGGCTCACAGTCTTAATCCCCATTAAACAGATGAGGGAACTGAGGCACAGAGAAGATAAGTGACTTGCCCAAAGTCACACAGGTGACAATTGGCAGAGCCGGGATTTGAACCCATGACCTCTGACATCAATAATAATAATGATGCCCAGTAATAGTAGCTGATGAAACTATAGGTAGTTGGACTGAGCCAGTTAGGTGGTCAGCCGCTCTGACACCAATCACTGGTATTTATTGAGTGCCTATTGTGTGCAAGACTCTATACTAAGCGCTTGGGAGAGTACAGCATAACAGGGGTGGTAGATACATTCCCTGCCCACAAGTAGTCACTTCACTTCTCTGTGCCTCAGTTCCCTCATCTGTAAAATGGGGATTAAGATTGTGAGCCCCATGTGGGACATGTACTGAGTCCAAACTAATTAGCTTGTAAGTATTCAATCGCATTTAATGGAACTTACCCAGCACTTACTACAGTGCCTGGCATGTAGTAAGCACTTAATCAATCAATTAATCATATTTATTGAGTACTTACTGTGTGTAGAGCACTGTACTAAGCATTTGGAAGAGTAGACTATAAGAGTTGGTAGACAACTTCCCTGCCCACAGTGAGCTTACAGTCTAGAAGGGGAGGCCAATATTAATATAAATAAATCACTTATAGTTACATACCACAGTGCTGCCTTCCACTGCCCAGGGGCCCAGGGGGAGGGGCCCCTTTTAGACTGTTAGCCCACTGTTGGGTAGGGACTGTCTCTATATGTTGCCAACTTGTACTTCCCAAGCGCTTAGTACAGTGCTCTGCACACAGTAAGCGCTCAATAAATACAATTGATGATGAGGGGTCTCCTTGGCCAGAGGGAGTGCAACTGGCCTAGTGGCAAGAACATGGGCTTGGGAGTCCGAGGATGTGGGTTCCAATCCTGGCCCCACCACTTGTCTGCTGTTTGACCTTGGACAAGTCATTTAACGCCTCCATGCCTCAGTTACCTCATCTTTAAAATGGGGACTAAGACTGTGAGCTCTGCTTTGTACCTACTCCAGCACTTAGCACAGTGCCTGGCACATACTAAGTGCTTAACATATACCATCATTATTATGATTATTAATTCAATGTTGGAGGAGGGGGGCACCTTCCAAGGACCCCTCCACCATGAAGACCGGAATCACCTTTCATTAATTCATTCATTCAATCGTATTTATTGAGCGCTTACTGTGTGCAGAGCACTGTACTAAGCGCTTGGGAAGTACAAGTTGGCAACATATAGAGACGGTCCCTACCCAACAGTGGGCTCACAGTCTAGAAGGGGGAGACAGAGAACAAAACAAAACATTTTAACAAAATAAAATAAACAGAATGAATATGTGCAAATAAAATAAATAGAGTAATAAATACGTACAAACATATATATCATCTCTGTAGGCAGGGAGTATGTCTACCAACTCTGTTCTATTGTACTTTCCCAATTGCTTAGTACAGTGCTCTGCACGCACTAAGTGCTCAATAAATACCATTGATTGATTGATTGATTGATTGATTGATCACTTCTCTCTACCCCCTTCCCTTGTGCTCCCGGTCCCTCTTGGGGCCTTCGCCATCCCCTGCCATAGTTCCCCTGGAATGCTTCAGCACATCGAAAATGCGTTTGCTCCAAAAAACAATTCTTCTTAGGAATCCTGCCACAGGGGGAAGAAAATAACCGAAATACCATAACATCGAAAAGTGATCCAAATGAAAAGCAGCAACTGCGTATCTGGAAGGAATAAAGCGAGGAGGAAATGCAGCGGGGCTCTGCGGCCAGGCCGCAGTGCAGCCGACCTCGGACGGGGCTGACACTCAGACAGATAAAGTCCCTCGGCGGCTGAGGAGAATCAAGAAATCCAACCTGGCAGCCGGCAACGGGTTTTTGGCCGTCTGGGCGAGGGCAGGGGATGAGAGAAGGGAAGAGAGAGAAGGGAGGGGGTGGCGTCTACTGGCATTGTTTCACGGCCCCTGGCACGACGGTCACTTTCTCCTCCTCCGCAGCGGTCAGATTCCCGAGCCCTGTTTTATAAATCACGCTCTTCAGGGAAGGCAGCCCGTCAGCCAGGCCAAAAGGAGGGATTGTGCGTGACCTCAAGCGGTTTGGGGTGTCTGACCCTGAGATCCCGGAGGTCATAGGGACCCTCCGGCCACCCCCGCCTCCCTGCTAAGCCCTCGCCCCGGGGAGAAGGGCTTGGATTTGCGAAATGAACTGCAGGGTGTCCTGGCTAGGGGCTCAGACCAGATGTGGCCACGTCACCCAGACTGTGAACCCTGGCGCTCCGCTCCGGGGTGAACCAGGCATGAACCCCGGCCGCCGGCTGCCGACCGGCCAGACTCACGGGGAGGGCGGGAGAGCCGCTCGCCGGGGCAGTGCCCCGTGACCAGACAGTGACACATCGACACCAAGCCAAGGATGAGCTGCCTTGTCTGTCCAAGAAGCCAAGGGGACCATGCCAGGATCAGATTAACTCTTATGGCAAGACAGTCTCCACTGCAGGGGGCCTCTTCCGCATCTGTGTGCATTTGTGCAAGGGTGTATTTGAGTATGTGTGTGCAAGTATGTGTACGGTGTAATAAATAAATAATAATGATGGCATTTGTTAAGCACTTAGTATGTGCAAAGCACTGTTCTATGTGCTGGGGGGATACGAGGTGATCAGGTTGTCCCACGTGGGGCTCACAGTCTTAATCCCCATTAAGCAGATGAGGGAACTGAGGCACAGAGAAGATAAGTGACTTGGCCAAAGTCACACAGCTGACAAGTGGCGGAGCCAGGATTTGAACCCATGACCTCTGACTCCAAAGCCCGGGTTCTTTCCACTGAGCCACGCTGCTTCTCAAGCAACATACACATGGTGTACACATGGTTTGCGCATGTGCGTGTGCAAAGCATGAGCCTGCTCTACCACTTGGTCTGCTGGGTGACTTGGGCAAGTCATTTCACTTCTCTGGGCCTCAGTTACCTCATCTGTAAAATGGGAATTAAGACTGCGAGCCCCCTTTGGGACAGGGACCATGTCCACCCTGATTGTCTTGTTTCTATCCCAGTACTTAGTAGTGTGTCTGACACATAGTAAGCACTTAAAAAATGCCATTACAAAAAAAAAAAAGGAGGAGCAGTTTTCTTCAGGTTGGGGACCTCTCTATAGTTCCCACTTCTCAACAAGAGCTGAGGGCCCTATAGACCGATTTCTACTAGGGCTAGTTTCCCTAACTGGCCCCAGATCTGACCCCTGGGGATGGATGATAAGACTAAAAATTAAAATTCCAAATATTTAGGTAGCTCCGTCTGTAATGTTCAAAGTTCTGCGCACCTCTTGGGCCCATCCGAGATCCCATGAGCCATCCTGCTGGTACTAGTGACATCTGCGTGGATTTTTCCACCATGGCTCCAGCCCGACCACCCCAAGTCACCGAGTTGCGGACCCTCAGAGCCGCAGGGCTTCTAGCCCAGCCCCCTGCCTCCAGATAGGACTATCCAACCCAAATATTTCCCTGGGGAATGCTCCGGTGGGAAATGTCACTTCCTGGGCCTCTTCCACTGGCTAATGGGAGGAAAGCTAAATGGTTCCTGGCTGACCAGACAAGTGTGAACCACAAGGTCCTGGAAGGTTAAGCAAGCGCACACGCACACATTCTCACACACAAACACAGACACATAAACACTCTTTCACAGACACACTTTCTCTCTCTCTCTCTCTCCCCTTCTCCCTCTCCACTCCCTCCCTTCCTTCCCAGAAACCCTATTCCTCCTCTCAACTCCCCCCAGATCTTCCCTACTCCCAGAGATGGGCTGCAGGTCCAACTATGCTCATCTCCGAGTGAAACATAAACAGGAAATTCTATGAAAACCCCAAGATCTGCGGGGACTTTTTAAACCGGAGAATCTGCCTGTGATTATTTACTAGGGCAAACTCCCCGGAGGTTTCCTTCTGACAGCTCCCCCCCACACAACACACACACACACACACACTCACAGTTTTATGTCAAATAACCCAAGACTCCTCTCAAATAAATATATTTTGGGAAATATGATTCAAGGAGAGGGAACTCTTTCCATGGAATTCTAACCTTTGATGTGACCCGAAAAAACCTGCAGCTAATACAGAGAGATAAAATCTTATGAAGCATATAAACAGAAGAGCAGAGCTGCACATGGCTTCCACAAAGGATTCTGGTCAGTGAGCTCATGCCATTAGCAGAAGAATGCTCTCCTTCTACCACAGACCTGCTGCCACAACTGCTACCCTAGTAGCTTAGTACGGTGCCTGGCACATAGTAAGCGCTTAACAAATACCATCATTATTAGTAGTTGTAAGCACAGAGCTCAGCCTGGAGCCTGACTCGCCTCAGTTCCTTCTCTCCCCCCTCACCTTCAATCAATCAATCAATCATATCTATTGAGCACATGTTCTGTGCAGAACACTGTACTAAGCGCTTGGAGCACTGACGCCTTCCCAGGCTGAGCCCCCCTTTTCCTCTTTTCTTTTTCCTTTTCTCCTCCTCCCCTCCCCATCGCTCCGACTTCCTCCCTCTGCTCTACCCACTTCCCCACCCCACAGCACTTTTTTTTAATGGCATTTATTAAGCGCTTACTATGTGCAAAGCACTGTACTAAGTGCTGGGGAGATTACAAGGAGATCAGGTTGTCCCACGGG
Source organism: Tachyglossus aculeatus (assembly GCF_015852505.1). Lineage (NCBI taxonomy): Eukaryota > Metazoa > Chordata > Mammalia > Monotremata > Tachyglossidae > Tachyglossus > Tachyglossus aculeatus. The sequence continues at coordinate 67,043,532 of NC_052066.1, forward strand.
GGGCTCACAGTCTTAATCCCCATTTTACAGATGAGGGAACTGAGGCCCAGAGAAGTGAAGTGACTTGCCCAAAGCCACACAGCTGACAGGTGGCAGAGCCGGGATTTGAACCCATGACCCCTGACTCCAAAGCCCGGGCTCTTTCCACTGAGCCACGTTACTTATCTATGTACATATTTATTATTCTATTTATTTTATTAATGATGTGCATAGATCGATAATTCTACTTGTTTATATTGATGCTCTTCTACTTGCTTTGTTTTGTTGTCTGTCTTCTCCCTTCCAGACTGTGAGCCAGTCGTTGGGTAGAGATTGTCTCTGTTGCTGAATTGTTCTTTCCAAGCGCTTAGTACAGTGCTCTGCACACAGTAAGTGCTCAATAAATATGATTGAATGAATGAGCTCTGTACTAAGCACTCTCACAACCACTCTGCCACTGCCCACAGCTGACAGAAGGTCAGGAAGTGCTGTGGGTGAGGTTTGCTACATAGAGGTCTCAGAGCCATCAGAGGAACAGGCAAGGTTTCTTGTGATTCCCAAAGCACACCTCCCTTGACTCTGTGCATCTTCCCTTTTATCAAACACTTCTGATGTCTGGCCAAAGAGTAGGAAGGGAAAAAAAAATCAAAACTTGCTCCTTCCCTCTTCCCTCCATGACCACCATCTTCAACCATTCACTCTCTAATGGCTTCTTCCCCACTGCCTTCAAACATCCCCATGTCTCCCCTATGCTAAAAAAATCCTCACAGTTGTGACCCCACAACTCCCTCCACTTACTGTTTTCACCTCCCTCCCACCATTCATCTCCAAACTCCTTGAGCGAGAAGCAGTGTGGCCTAGTGAGTAGAGTAGAGCTCTGCCACCGGTCTGCTGTGTGACCTTGGACAAGTCACTTCACTTCTCTGGGCCTCGGTTACCTCATCTGTAAAATGGGGATTAAGACTGGGAGCCCCCATGTGGGACAGGGACTGTGTCCAACCTGATTAGCTTGTATCTACTCCAGCACTTAGAACAGTGCTGATACATAGTAAGTGCTTAACAAATACCTTCATCATTATTATTGTTACTATTATAACACCTGCTTCCTCTCCTTGAATTTTCTCTTTGGCCCTTTCCATCTGGCTTCCACCTCGTCGCTCTAAGAAGACTGCCCATTCTAAAATCACCAGTGATCTTCTTGCCAAATTCTGCTAATCCTCCTCGAACTTCCTGCCTTCGACATTGTGGACCACCTCTTTCTTCCGGAACTTTAATCTCATCTTGGCTTCACCAACACTTTTCTGTCCTGGTTTGAGGACAGAGACAGAGACAGTGGGCTTAGACTGTGAGCCCACTGTTGGGTAGGGACTGCCTCTATATGTTGCCAACTTGTACTTCCCAAGCGCTTAGTACAGTGCTCTGCACACAGTAAGCGCTCAATAAATACGATTGATGATGATGATGATGGTTTTCCTCCTATTTCTCTGGCTGCTCCTGCGCAGTCCTTTTCACCAACTCCTTTCCTGGTTTTCCTCCTATTTCTCTGGCTGCTCCTGCGCAGTCCTTTTCACCAACTCCTGTTCTGCCTCCCACCCTCAGAGCTCAGTTCTTGATCCCATTCCATTGTCCATCTGTACCCACCAATTAGGAGAACTCATTTGCTCCCGTGACTTCAAGTACCATCTCTACACAGATTCCCGAATCTACCACTCCAGTCCTCTCCTTCTCTGCAGTCTCCTGCTCACAGGACATCTCTACTTGGATGTCCCACTGATGACCCTTTACCATGTTCAAAATAGAACTACTCATCTTCACACCAATCCCTATCTTCCTCCTAGACTTTCCCATCACTCTAGACAGAACACCATTATCCCTGTCTCACAAGCCCTCAACTGTGGAATTAAGCTCAACTCATCACTTTCATTCAATCCACATATTCAACGACATCAAATCCTGTCCATTCTCCCTTCACAGTCTCTACAATCTGCATGTTCCTCTCCATCCCAGCTGCTACTAAGCTGATCCAAGCACTTATCAGCACGGCTTAGTGGAAAGAACACAGGCTTGGGAGTCAGAGGTTGTGGGTTCAAATCCCGACTCCCCACTTAACAGCTGTGTGACTTTGGGCAAGTTGCAACTTCTCTCTTTATTATTTTTTTATAGTATAGCATTTATTAAATGCTTACTATGTGCAAAGCACTGTTCTAAGCACTGGGGTAGATAGAAGCAGCGTGGCTCCATGGAAAGAGCCTGGGCTTTGGAGTCAGAGGTCATGGGTTCAAATCCCAGCTCTGCCAATTGTCAGCTGTGTGACTTTGGGCAAGTCACTTAACTTCTCTGTGCCTCAGTTACCTCATCTGTAAATGGGGATGAAGACTGTGAGCCCCCCCTGGGACAACCTGATCACCTTGTAACCTCCCCAGGGCTTAGAACAGTGCTTTGCACATAGTAAGTGCTTAATAAATGCCATTATCGTCATCATCATTATCATGCAAGGTAATCAGTTTGCCCCACGTGGGACTCACAGTCTTAATCCCCATTTTACAGATGACATAACTGAGGCACAGAGAAGTTAAGTGGCTTGCCCAAGGTCACACAGCAGAGAAGTGGCGGAGCCGGGATTAGAACGCACATCGTCTGACACCCAAGCCTGTGCTCTTTCCATTAAGCCATGCTGATTCTCAAACAAATACCATAGTTAACAAATACCACAAATATTATTATTATTATTCGGTTCATTCATTCATTCATTCATTCAATCGTATTTATCGAGCGCTTACTGTGTGCAGAGTACTGTACTAAGTGCTTGGAAAGCACAATTCAGCAACAAAGAGAGACAATCCCTGCCCACAACAGGCTCACTGTCTAGACGGTTCATGAGAAGCAGCATGGTCTAGTAGAAAGAGTACAGGCCTGGGAGTACTAGAGCCTGGGTTCTACTCCCAGCTCTGCCACTTGCCTGGTGTACCTCCTTGGGCAAGCCACTTCACTTCATTATGCCTCAGTTTCCTCCTTTGTAAAATAGGGATCCAATACCTGATCTCCTGCCCCTTTACACTGTGAGCCCAAATGAGAAAGGAACTGCGTTCCTTAAGCTGAGGAGGTCAGTCCAGGTAGGGAAGGGCATCATCCTCTCCCCCAACTCACTATATAAGCGGTGTGTCTCAGTAGAAAGAGCACGGGCTTTGGAGTCAGAAGTCATGGGTTCAAATCCTGACTCCGCCACATGTCTGCTGTGTGATCTTGGGCAAGTCACTTAACTTCTCTGGGCCTCAGTTACCTCATCTGTAAAATGGAGATTAAGACTGTGAGCCCCACGTGGGACAACCTGATCACCCTGTATCCTCCCCAGCACTTAGAACAGTGCTTTGCACATAGCAAGTGCTTAATAAATGCCAATTATTATTATTATTACTGTGATATTATTATCACTAAGAGAAGCAGCGTGGCTCAGTGGAAAAGAGCACGGGCTTTGTAGTCAGAGGTCATGGGTTCAAACCCCGGCTCTGCCAACTGTCAGCTGTGTGATTTTGGGCAAGTCACTTCACTTCTCTGGGCCTCAGTTACCTCATCTGTAAAATGGAGATTAAGCTTGTGAGCCCCACATGGGACAACCTGATCACCTTGTAAACCCCAGTGCTTAGAACAGTGCTTTGCACATAGTAAGCGCTTAACAAATACCATTATTATTATTATTATTATATGCCCTCAGTAAAATGCTTGGAACATAGTAAGCACTTATATACCACAGCTATTATTGATGTTAAGCACGTACTACGTTACAACAGAAACCCCTCACCATTGGCTTTAAAGCACTCATTCGGCTCACCCCAACCTACCTCACTTCACTAATCTCCTACTACAGCCCATCTCGCAAACTCCGTTCCTCTAGCATCAGCCTCAATCTCATCCATCTCACTGCCAGCTCCTATTCCCCATCCTCCCCCTAGCCTGGAAGTCCCTCCCTCTTCAGATAGGCCACATCACCACTCTCTCCACCTTCAAAGCATTACTATCAATCAATCAATCAATCAATCGTATTTATTGAGCGCTTACTGTGTGAAGAGCACTGTACTAAGTGCTTGGGAAGTACAAGTTGGCAAGGAGAGGTTACTAAGGTCACCTCTCCTCCAAGAGGCCTTCCACGATTAAGTTCTCTTTCCCCCGGCTCACTCTCCCTTCTGCATCATCTATGCAGCGCAGTCTGTGACCTATGGACACTTAATATTCTCCCCACCCCCAACTCCACAGCACTTCTTATCTTGTCTTGTCGTATGCCATTGAGTAGTTTCCGACCCATAGCGACACCATGGACACATCACTCCCAGAACGCTCCGCTCTCCATCTGCAATTGTTCTGGTAGTGGATCCATAGAGTTTTCTCGGTCAAAATACATAAGTGATTTACCATTAATAATAATAATAATAATGTTGGTATTTGTTAAGTGCTTACTATGTGCAAAGCACGGTTCTAAGCGCTGGGGAGGTTACAAGGTGATCAGGTTGTCCCACTGGGGGCTCACAATTTTAATCCCCATTTTACAGATCAATCAATCAATCAATCGTATTTATTGAGCGCTGACTTTGTGCAGAGCACTGTACTAAGCGCTTGGGAAGTACAAGTTGGCAACATATAGAGACAGTCCCTACCCAACAGTGGGCTCACAGTCTAAAAGGGGGAGACAGAGAACAAAACCAAACATACTAACAAAATAAAATAAATAGAATAGAAATGTACAAGTAAAATAAATAGAGTAATAGTCTGCTGTGTGACCTTGGGCAAGTCACTTAACTTCTCTGAGCCTCAGTTACCTCATCTGTAAAATGGGGATTAAGACCGTGAGCCCCACGTGGGACAACCTGATCACTTTGTATCCCCCCCCCCCAGCGCTTAGAACAGTGCTTTGCACATAGTAAGCACTTAAATGCCAACATTATTATTATTATGAGTCCACTGGGACTCCCTCCTCCAGCGACGCCCCTTGACCAACCTCACTCTCCAAGCTCAGGACTGGCGGTGCTGGGTGACTCTGCCGCCATTGTTGCCCAAGGCAAGCAGCCTCCACGACGGGCTCCTCAAGGGTCCTCAGTTGCCAAGGCGCAGGCTGCCCCTGGGGCCCGGCCCACCCACTCCCAAAAAACGGGGACTCAGATCAGGAGCGGGGGCCCCACCTTTCAGCTGGATTTCAGGTCCCAGGACGGAGGCAGGGGACAGGGATGGGACTCGCGGGCTCTGGGGGCCCCAGCTGGAACTGAGGCACAGAGAAGTTAAGTGACTTGCCCAGAGTCACACAGCTGACAGTTGGCGGAGCTGGGATTTGAACCTATGATCTCTGACTCCAAAGCCCGGGCTCTTTCCACTGAGCCACACTGCTTCTTCCATGCAGTAATAATAATAATGATGGCATTTATTAAGCACTTACTATGTGCAAAGCACTGTTCTAAGCGCTGGGTCTCTCAGTAAACTTGGGTCTCTGACCTTGACTCTCTCCCATGCTGCTGCTGCTCAGCACGGGTGAGTTTTGATTTGTAGCAGATTGCCTTCCACTCATTAGCCACTGGCCAAGCTAGGAAGGGAATGGGTAGGCCACTGCTTGACTCTCCTTCTCATAGCTGAGACTGGTAGAGGACTGGAAACTCTCCAGGTGCGACCCTGAGAGGGAAAGCACTTCTGTACATATCTTTAAATTATATATAAATATATATATATATTTAAATTATATAATGATGATGATGGCATTTATTAACCACTTACTATGTACAAAGCACTGTTCAAAGCGCTGGGGAGGATACAAGGTGATCAGGTTGTCCCATGGGAGGCTCACGGTCTTAGTCCCCATTTTACAGATGAGGTAACTGAGGCCCAGAGAAGTCAAGTGACTTGCCCAAAGTCACACAGCTGACAATTCACGGAGCTGGGATTTGAACCCATGACCACTGACTCCAAAGCCCAGGCTCTTTCCACTGAGCCACGCTGCTTCTCTACATGGTCCCTCCTGTCTTTTTACTTCCTTTTCCCTTCTCCTCTCTTCCTCCCCACCCTTCCCTCAAAATGAAAAGTTGTCACCCCTGCTCAGTAAATACAAATGCTTTATGTGTGGGTATCACCCCCCCGCCCCCAGCAAAATAATAATAATGATGGCATTTGATAAGCACTATGTGCAAAGCACTGCTCTAAGTGCTAATATTCATATTAATGTCTGTCTCCCCCTCTAGACTGTAAACTCATTAGGAGCAGGGAGTGTGTTTCCTAATTTTATTGTTATTGTACCCTCCCAAGTGCTTAGTACAGTGTTCTGCCAATAGTAAGTACTTGACAAATATAATTGATTGATGGATTAATTGATTGCTTAATTGATATGTGCCAGGTACTGTTGTAAGCACTGGGGTAGATACAAGATAATCAGTTTGGACACAGTATATGTCCCAAATAGGGCTCACAGTCTTAATCCCCAATTTTACGGATGAGGTAACTGAGGCACAGAGAAGTTAAGTGATTTGTCCAAGGTCACACAGCAGACAAGTGGCGGAGCCGGGACTAGAACCCAGATCCTTCTGCTTCCCAGGCCTGTGCTCTTTCCACTAGGCCAGGCTGCTTCTCCAACTCTGCACGTCCCACCGAGATACGAACTCAGGTCTTTGGATTCAGAGTCCAGAGTGCTAGCCGTTACATAACCATTAGTATTATTATTATTGATTACTGTTAATATTATTAACTCTAACCCTGAATCTGACTCACAGAATTTGGCATTTTTTAAAATGGGCATGAAAGTGATTGGTTCCGTGTCAGTACTGAAGAGGAGCAGAGCAGCTGAAACCCAGCCATCCATTGTGAAACAGGAAGACTGACCAATCAATCAATCATATTTATTGAGCGCTTACTGTGCGCAGAGCACTGTACTAAGCGCTTGGGAAGTATAAGTTGGCAACATATAGAGACAGTCCCTACCCAACAGTGGGCTCACAGTCTAGAAGGGGGAGACAGAGAACAAAACCAAACACACTAACAAAATAAAATAAATAGAATAGATATGTACAAGTAAAACCACACTAGTCTCTGCTCTAAGGGCTGTGGTCTAAGGAGGCTGGAGCAGCTGAACAATCACATCAGCCTCCCCAAACACCCCTTAGGCGTCCCTCAGCATCAGCAAAGTGTTGATGACAGTGGGGATGAACACCTGTATTTATCTAGGGCCTCTCCCTAAGGAACTCCGCTTGCCGCACAGACAAGACTTCATTCATTCGCACCTCAACTCTGGGAGACCTAGAGGGAGAAGACATTCTCAAGACCCAGGCAGGGAAACTGAGGCCCAAAGCGGTGAAGTGACACCCCCCAGGACCACGTCAAAAAGACAACGATGGATTCTGGGAGAGGAGACCCAGGTCTCAGCCCTGGACTCCAATGGGGCCACAGGATGACCCAAAGCGGGCTGAATCTATTAATCTTTCAACCTATTCTAAAGGCTACCTGTGGACAAGCATACACAGTCCAGATCTGCCCAGGTTCCCCAGGACTTGCGCATCAGATCTCTGGCATGGGATGGAGTCCTAAGGCTTATGAATAACAATAATAATTATTATTGTGGTATTTGTTAAGCACTTAATATATGCCAGGCACTGTAATAAGCATTGGGATGGACGAAAGCAAATTGGGTTGGACACAGTCCCTGTCCCACATGGGGCTCACAGTCTCAATCCCCATTTTACAAATGAGGTAACTGAGACCCAGAGAAGTGAGGTGACTTGCCCAAGGCCACACAACAGACGAGTGACAGAACCGGGATTAGAACCCATGACCTTCTGACACCCAAGCCCGGGCTCTGCCTACCACACCATGCTATCACTCTTCCTATCTGAGGACAAGGAGGGCACAGCCCCACTGCCTTCCTGCCTTGAAGAGAGGATGGATGGAGGCTGCTTCCAGCAAAACAGCACTCCCAGAAAGTCATCCTCCCCTCCCTCCGTCCATCCTTTGCTGGTTATGAAGTCAGGGTGCTTGCCCCAATCTAGGCTGTCCTGTTCTGTCAGCCACAATAAGCTCTATCCCAGGCTAGAGCGAGCAGGCGATAAATAGTAATTATGGTACTTGTTAAGTGCTTCCGATGTGTACTTCCCAAGCGCTTTGTACTTCCCAAGCACTTAGTATAGTGCTCTGCACACAGTAAGCACTCCATAAATACGATTGCCCACTGTTGGGTAGGGACTGTCTCTATGTGTTGCCAACTTGTACTTCCCAAGCGCTTAGTACAGTGCTCTGCACACAGTAAGCGCTCAATAAATGCTATTGATTGATTGAATGAATGAATGAATGCCAACCACTCTTCTAAACAGTGGGGTAGATACAAGTCACTCAGGTTTGACACAGTTCCTGTCCAACATGGGGCTCACAGTCTTAATCCCCATTTTACAGATGAGGCAACTGAGGCTCAGAGATGTTAAATGACTTGCCCAAGGTCACAACAGAACCATGGAGGAGCTGGGATGAGAACCCAGGTCCGGCCAAGGGTTGGAGGGTCAAACACACACCCTCAGTGCGGACACCTCCACCAGAAGGCCGGGCCCATCCGGCTCTCGGGAACCCAGGCGGGAGAGGATCCCCACTTCTCTTCAAGGACAAATGGAGTTCCGTCTGTTCACTCTCCCTCCAGGGCCTGTCCAGGTACGTCTCCAGGGCTCGGTCCCCAGGGATGGAGGGAAGGAGGGAGGGAGGATGAAGGGGGAGCAGGAGGCGGGAAGCTCAATGTGAAGTGGACTTTTGTTCCGGTCCGTGCCCACCGCCGCCGTCGACGAGTCAGCTGAAGCCCAGCACCGGAAAAAATTCCCCAGCAGTGAGATCTGCGGCTCCGGGTCCCCGGGGATGTCCTGGGCCGGGGGCTGTGCACGCCGCAGCTGGATGGCCGGGTTGGGTTTCGGGAATACGGCGGCCGGGGAGCACGGGGCCCTGAGAACCAGCCGCCCGGGCAGCTTAGAGCCGAGGAGGCCTGGCAGGGCCACGTGACCGCTCCCCGCTCTGCGGATTAGGGGATGAAAGGCCCAGGGAGGGGGCGACGGGTGCTATCGGGCCTCGGCCAAAGCAGCTGGCACAGCGTCTCACAGAATCCTCATTTAAAAATTAATTCCCTTCAACCCGGGCACCAGTCATCACACGGTCCGTGGATCCGCCGGGGAGACGAGGCTCAAACTGGGGCACTGATTGTTCGCTTAAAGCCCCCTCGGAGCTCAGCTTCTCATCTGGAAAGCTAAAGAGGAGAAACTAGGCTCTGAGGCTACCTGCCTGACCAGTGGCCAGCCACATCCCCCGGCAAATAGTCAGTCGGACAGTCGATCCTATCAATTCATTCAATCGTATTTCTTGAGTGCTTACATTAATAATAATAATAATGGCATTTATTAAGCGATTACTATGTGCAAAGCACTGTTCTAAGCACTGGGGAGTTCACAAGGTGATCAGGTTGTCCCACGTGGGGCTCACAGTCTTAATTCCCATTTCGCAGATGAGGGAACTGAGGCCCAGAGAAGTTAAGTGACTTGTCCAAAGTCACACAGCTGACAAGTGGTGGAGCCGGGATTTGAAGAGATGACCTCTAACACCAAATCCCATGCTCTTTCTTCTAGACCATGAGCCGCTGTTGGGTAGGGACCGTCTCTATATGTTGCCAACTTGTACTTCCCAAGCTCTGCACACAGTAAGCGCTCAATAAATAAGATTGAATGAATGAATGAATGAATGAGCCATGCTGCTTCCAGAGCATTGAGTGCTTACTGTGTAAAGGGCACGCTATGCTTGGGAGAGTATAACAGACGCATTCCTTGCCCACAACTAGCTTTCAGTCTAGAGGGGGACAGAGCAAGCTCGGACATCTGTCTATATGTTCTGTTTTGTTGTCCTTCTCCCCCTTCTAGACTGTGAGCCCGTTGTTGGGTAGGGACCGTCTCTACATGTTGCCAAATTGTACTTCCCAAGTGCTTAGTACAGTGCCCTACACACAGTAAGCGCTCAATAAATACGATTGAATGAATGAATGAATCCCAAAGCCAAAAGGCAATTAGTCGGGTGAATGGTCTAGCAACTCCAGCCCCATAGCCCTTTGAGGGGCAGTCCAGTCAGCAGTGCAGGCTGATCAGGCCAGGGTGGGGAGGCGGGGCCCGGTCCATGGGGAACCTTGGAAGATCTGTGTGACCTTGGGAAAGTCACTTAACTTCTCCACTTTACAGATGAGGTCTCAACTTCTCAACTTTTCAGATGAGGTAACTGAGGCCCAGAAAAGTTGTGACCTCTCGTTGCCTCAGTTACCTGGTATGTAAGATGGGGATTAATACTGTGAGCCCCATGTAGGACATGGACAATGTCCAACCTGATTAGCTTGTATTATCTTAGTACAGTGCCTGGTACTTAGTAAGCATTAAACAAATACCTTAAAGAAAAGGGCTGCCCAACACAAGTCAGCCCTCATCCAGAGGACTCCCAGGAACCCCCAAGCAGTCCAGGCTTTCCCTGGAGTCAGTCTGAGAAGATCTCCTGGACCTTCCAGGCTGAGCCTGCCTCTTACATGGGAAGGGAAGGGAAGGGAAGGGAAGGGAAGGGAAGGGAAGGGAAGGGAAGGGAAGGGAAGGGATGGGACGGGACGGGAAGGGAAGGGAAGGGAAGGGAAAGGAAGGGAAGGGAAGGGAAACCCAGCCCAGCTTCCCATGGATTTCCTCTGAGGGGCAGAAAATGCACCCCATTCTAGCCAGCGGTCAGGAAGGGTCCATCAGTGGGAGTTCAAGGACCCGAGGCTGGTTCCAAGCAGGAGAAAAGGCTTGTTTTTTAATCAATCATATCTAATAACTGTGGGGCTTTTTAAGTGCTTATTGTGGGTCAAGCACTGTACTAAGCACTCATGTGGATACAAGCAAATCGGGTTGGACACAGTCCCTGTCCCACGTGGGGTTCACAGTCTCAATCCCCATTTTACAGGTAAGGTAACTGAGGCACGGAGAAGTGAAGTGTCTTGCCCCTGGTCACACAGCAGACAAATACCTCCCAAGTGCTTAGTACAGTGCTCTGCACACAGTAAGTGCTCAATAAATACGATTGAATGAATGAATGAAAGTGGCAGAGCTGGGATTAGAACCCACGACCTACTGACTCCGAAGCCCATGCTCTAACCACTATGCCATTATTGAGTACTTACTGTGTGCAGAGCACTGTAAGCATTTGGAAGAGTATAACAACCGAGTCAGTAGCCCCGTTCCCTGCCCACAACAAGCTTGTTCCCACAAAGGGCCTTAAATGAGGATGTGAGCCCCCTCCCCTCCAACTGAAGACACCCCCAGACCAGCAAACCCAGGCGCTAACTCCTTCAGAGGGGAGGGGAGCCTCCTTCTCATCTTCCGATCTACAAATCACCGTGTGATACCTGGTGCCCAGGCTGAGGTGACTTCAGTTTTAAAACAGGATTTTGTGAAGAAGAAGAAAGGATAATGAGAAAAGCAGAACGTCTCCAGGGCAGGTCCGAAGGGCCTGGATCTGCAGGAGATAGAGGAACCAAGGAGAGATGAACGGACAGCAGTTGTTACCTGGGAGGTGAGCGGTTACAACAGTGCTACTCGGCTGCCGCTCCAGTGCTCCCCTCTGCTGCTCTAATAATTATGGAACTATGTGCCAAGCACCAATCACTCAATCAATCAATCTATCTATCAATCAATCAATCGTATTTATTGAGTGCTTACTGTATGCAGAGCACTGTACTAAGTGCTTGGGAAGTACAAGTTGGCAACACATAGAGACATTCTCTATATTCTAAGTACAGGGTAGATACAAGTTGGGAAGCAGCGTGGCTCAGTGGAAAGAGCATGGACTTGGGATCTAATGAACTCATTCCCCGGGCCTGGAATGCCCTCCCTCTGCCCATCCGCCAAGCTAGCTCTCTTCCTCCCTTCAAGGCCCTACTGAGAGCTCACCTCCACCAGAAGGCCTTCCCAGACTGAGCCCCTTCCTTCCTCTCCCCCTCATCCCCCTCTCCATCCCCCCATCTTACCTCCTTCCTTTCCCCACAGCACCTGTATATATGTATATATGTTTGTACATATTTATTACTCTATTTATTTATTTTACTTGTACATATCTATTCTATTTATTTTATTTTGTTAGTGTGTTTGGTTTTGATCTCTGTCTCCCCCTTTTAGACTGTGAGCCCACTGTTGGGTAGGGACTGTCTCTATATGTTGCCAACTTGTACTTCCCAAGCGCTTAGTACAGTGCTCTGCACACAGTAAGCGCTCAGTAAATACAATTGATTGATTGATTGATTCTAATACCGGCTCTGCCACTTGTCAGCTGTGTGACCTTGGGCAAGGCACTTCACTTCTCTGAGCCTCAGTTACCTTATCTGTAAAAGGGGGATTAAGACTGTGAGCCCCATCTGATCACGTTGTGTCCCCCCCAGCGCTTAGAACAGTGCTTTGCACATAGTAAGTGCTTAACAAATACCATCATCATTGTTATTATTATTATTATTATTAAGTTAAGTAGGTTGGACATGGTCCCTGTCCCACGTGGGGCTCAAACTCTTAATCCCCATTTTACAGATGAGGTAACAGGCCCAGAGAAGTGAAGTGAGTTGCCTAAGGTTACGCAGCGGACAAGTGGCGGAGCCGGGATTAGAACCCAGGGCCTTCTGAGTCCCAGGCCCGGGCTGAGCCCACTAGGCCACGCTGCTTCTCATCCGCTCCCCACGAGTGAAGGGGCCAGATAGGACTGGGGGCCCACTGCAGTCTGCAGCATCTTGGACAGGGGAAGGAGTCCACACCAGGCCATGATCCCCAAACCCAGTCTTCTCCAGGAGGCCTGATCTGTGTGTGGGGAGGAGAAGAAGGTTGATAATGATGATAGCACTTATTAAGTGCTTACTATGTGCAAAGCACTGTTCTAAGCGCTGGGCAGGTTACAAGGTGATCAGGTTGTCCCATGGGGGGGCTCTCAGTCTTAATCCCCATTTTACAGATGAGGTAACTGAGGCACAGAGAGTTAAGTGACTTGCCCAATCTAGGGTCAGTCCGGGTCCCCTGGGGCCAGCGGCAATGGGAACGGAAAATCACTTCTCTGCCCCCCAAGACTGTCAGCTTGTCGTGGGCAGGGAATGCATCTGTTTACTGTTTTACTGTCCTCTCCCCAGCACTTAGCACAGTGCTCTGCACATAGTAAGCACTCAATAAATATGATTGATTGAATGAACACAGTGCTCTGCACATAGGAAGCATTCAATAAATACAATTGATTGAATGAATGAACCTCTCCAAGAGTCCTTTCCCGACTAAGCCCTCATTTCCTCTACTCCTTCTGTCTTCTGCATTGCTCTTGAACTTGGATTTGGACCTTGAATTCACCGCATCCTCAGACCCACAGTTGTTGTTTTTGTCTTATGCTGTCAAGTCATGTCCGACCCACAGCGACGCCATAGACACACCTCTACCAGAATGCCCCAGTTCCACCTGCAATCGTTCTGGTAGTGTCTCCAAAAAGTTTTCTAGGTAAAAATACAAGAAGTGGTTTACCATTGCCTCCTTCCGCGCAGTAAACGAGTCTTCGCCCTCGATTCTCTCCCATGCCGCCGCTGCACAGCACATGTGAGTTTTGACTTTTAGCAGGTTGCCTTCCGCTCGCTAGCCACTGCCCAAGCTAGGAATGGAATGGATAGGCCTCTGCTTGACTCTCCCTCCTGTAGTCGTGACTGGTAGAGGACTGGAAATAATAATAATAATGATGACATTTATTAAGCATTTACTATGTGCAAAGCACTGTTCTAAGCTCTAGGGAGGTTACAAGGTGATCAGGTGGTCCCACGGGGGGCTCACAGTCTTCATCCCCATTTTACAGATGAGGTAACTGAGGCCCAGAGAAGTTAAGTGACTTGCCCAAAGTCACAGAGCTGACAGTTGGCAGAGCCGGGATTTGAACCCATGACCTCTGACTCCAAAGCCCATGCCCTTTCCACTGATCCAGGCTGCTTCTCATAGGGGTTCAAATCCCCATTCTGCCACTTGTCAGCTGGGTGACTTTGGGCAAGTCACTTAACTTCTCTGGGCCTCAGTTACCTCATCTGTAAAATGGGGATTAAGATTGTGAGCCCCACATGGGACAACCTGATCACCTTGTATCCTCCCCAGTGCTTAGAACAGTGCTTTGCACATAGGAAGTGCTTAACAAATACCAAAATTATTATTATTGTTATAAGCAAATCGGTCCCAGTCCCAAATGGGGCTCACAATCTCAATCCCCACTTTACAGAGGAGGTAACTGAAGTCCAGAGAAGTGAAGTGAGTTGCCGGAGGTCACGCAGCAGACAAGTGGCTGAGCCGGGATTAGTGCTCATTACTGTCTGATTCCCAGGCCCGGGCTTTATTCTCTGCGCCATGCACTGACTGACTGATGTGGAGAATCCATCCGTCCCGGCTGGTGTCTCATCTGCGGGTGTGAGGTGGAAGGCTCAAAGCCAACAAGGGCATCCTCTCTCACTGCTAATGCTGCTGCCCATAGTTTCCTTCTCTTGACAGAGCAATCCCTATCCAGCCTGCATCTCTATTGTTTACACAGCTCAAGGTCCCATTAAACTGGAAAAACGGGCTTTTCTTTTCACTAAATGTGCTGTGAAAAGCAGTCGGGAACTCTAAGGGGGGGAAGTGGGGGGAACTCTTCCCAGGACCAGTCCTCAGGGCTCTGCCAGCCGATATCCCACGGGTGAGGCCTGACCCATTTTCTGAGGCCTGGGCCCAGAGGCCGGAGGATGCCTTCCAGTCACCTGTTGGTCCAGTTCTCTACAGGCCCAACCTGAGCAGCCGGGAAGCAGGTAGGTCTGAAAATGAGCCGGAATGGCCAGGAATGCAGTCCCCCGTAGTTCTGCCCTCCCTGACACCAACAGGGTGGGTAGCCCCTGGCAGGAAGCGGGACAGAGGGGAGGAAACAGAAATCCCTCAGGGGGTCAGAAGTGTCCTGGTGACCAGGTCCTGCCAGAGAAGCAGCGTGGCTTTGAAGTCAGACGTCATGGGTTGAAATCCCGGTTCCACCAATTGTCAGCTGGGTGACTTTGGGCAAGTCACTTAATTTCTCTGGGCCTCAGTTGCCTCATCTGTAAAATGGGGATGAAGACTGTGAGCCCCCCCGTGGGACAACTTGATCACCTTGTAACCTCCCCAGTGCTTAGAACAGTGCTTTGTACATAGTAAGTGCTCAGTAGAAGCTATTATTATTATTATTAACCTGCTGACCAAATTAAACCCTTTAAGCACAACAAATGAGTCTTGTGGCTCTTTCAATCCTTTTCTCTTTTGGCAACTTGTTCCCCACTCCTTGCTTTCCCTATTCATGGGGTTCCTCCCCTTCATTCATTCATTCATTCATTCATTCAATCAATCGTATTTATTGAGTGCTTACTGTGTGCAGAGCACTGGACTGAGAGCTTAGAAGAATACAAGCAGCGTGGCTTAGTGGAAAGATCCCGGGCTTGGGAGTCAGAGGTTGTGGGTTCTAATCCCTGCTCCACCTCTTGTCAACTATGTGACCTTGGACAAGTCACTTCACTTCTCTGTGACACAGTTCCCTCATCTGTAAAATGGGGATTAAGACTGTGAACCCCATGTGGGACAACCTGATTACCTTGTATCTACTCCAGCACTTGGAAAAGTGCTTGGCACATAGTAAGCACTTAACAAATACCATCATTATTATTATTATTATTGCAAAATAACAATAAACAGACACATTCCCTACCCACAATGAGCTTACTGTATGGAGGGGGAGTCAGACATTAATATAAATAAATAAATTACAGATATGTACATAAGTGCTGTGGGGCTGGGAGGGGGGATGAATAAAGGGAGCAAATCAGGGTGATGAAGAAGGGAGTTGGAGAAGAGGAAAAAAGAGCTTAGTCAGGGGAAACCTCTTGGAGGAGATGGGTCTTCAGGAAGGCTTTGAAGGCGGGGAGAGGAGTAGTCTGTTGGATTTGAGGAGGGAAGGTTTTCCAGGCCAGAGGGAGGTCGCAGGTAAGGGATCGGTGGCAAGATAAATGAGATTGAGGTACAGTGAGAAGGTTAACTTTAGAGGAGCGAAGTTTGTGGGCTGGGTCGTAGTGGGATAGTAGTGAGGTGAGTGGGGTGAAGTCATTGAGGCTTTGAAGCCAATGTTGAAGAGTTTTTGTTTGATGCGGAGGTAGATTCATTCATTCAATTATATTTATTGAGCGCTTACTGTATGCAGAGCACTGTACTAAGCACTTGGGAAGTACAGATCGGCAACATATAGAGACAGACAGCCTCTGGAGTTTTTTGAAGAGTGGGGAAACATGCCCTGAACGTTTTTGTAGAAAAATGATCTGGGCAGCAGAGTGAAGTATGGACTGGAGTGAAGAGAGACAAGAGGCTAGGCGGTCAGCAAGGCGACTGATACAGTAATCAAGGTGGGATAGGATGAGTGATTGTATTAACTTCCTCTAAAAGGGCAAGGGGATGCAGTGTGGCCTAGTGGAAAGAGCCCGGGCTTAGGAGCCAGAGGTCATGGGTTCTAATTCCCGCTCTGCCACTTGTCAGCTGTGTGACCTTGGGTAAGTCACTTCACTTCTCTGTGCTTCAGTTACCTCATCTGTAAAATGGGGATTAAAACTGTTGTCCCTCCTACTTAGAATGTGAGCTCCACGTGGGACAGGGACTTTGTCCAAACTGATCAAGCTGTATCTTTCCCAACACCTAGAATTGTTCTATTAAGTAGTAATAATAATAATAATAATAATAATAATAATAATGGCATTTATTAAGCACTTACTATGTGCAAAGCACTGTTCTAAGCACTGGGGAGGTTACAAGGTGATCAGGTTGTCCCACCGGGGGGCTCACAGTCTTAGTTACCTCATTTTCCAGATGAGGTAACTGAGGCCTAGAGAAGTTAAGTGACTTGCCCAAAGTCACAATGCTGACAATTGGCAGAGCCCGGATTTGAAGCCATGACCTCTGACTCCAAAGCCCAGGCTCTTTTCCACTGAGTCACGCTTCTTCTCTAAGTAAGCATTTAATAACTGTCATTATTATTATTATTATTATTATTATTATTATTATTATTATCATTATTATCATTATTATCATTATTATTCCTGTTCTCCCTCCTACTTAGACTCTCAGCCCCATGTCGTACAGGGACTGTGTCTGATCTAATTCTTTCATTCGATCGTATTTATTGAGTGCTTCCTGTGTGCAGAGCACTGTAATAAGCGCTTGGCCACAGCCTTGTTGGCCATATCTCTCCTCGACGCTGCCAACCTCTTCCTCCACCCCACCTCACCCACTCATCAACTTGGTCATACCCTCGACCTCATCATCTCCTATCGCTGCACTGTGTCCACCCTCACCAACTCTGAAATCCCTCTCTCTGATCATAATCTTCTCACCTGCCTCCTCACTCACACTCCTTTCCCCTGTCAATCCATATTACTCCCTCAAGAGATCTCCACTCTCTTGACCCCAACCATCTTTCGGAGCGCCTCACACCCCACCTCGTCGCCCTCTCCTCTCTACCCAGTCTTGATGATCAGATTACTGCTCTCAACTCTACCCTTTCTACTCAGCTAGACTCACTCGCTCCCCTTTCCCTTCGCTGCTCTCGCACCACTAACCCACAGCCCTGGATCACTGCCACTGTCCGCCTCCTTCGCTCTTATGCTCGAGCTGCCGAACGCTGCTGGCGAAAGTCTAAGCACCATGCCAACCTCGTTCACTTCAAGTTTATCCTTTCCTGCCTTAACTCAGCCCTCTCCTCTGTCAGACAAAACTATTTCTCCTCCCTTATTGACACCCATGCCCATCACCCCCGCCAGCTCTTCCGTACATTCAATTCCCTTCTCGGGCCCCCGGTTCCTCCCCCTCCTCCTTCCCTCACTCCCAACTATCTGGCCTCCTACTTCATTAACAAAATTAAATCCATCAGGTCCGACCTCCCCAAAGTCACTTCCCCCCCTCTCCAACCCCCGACTCTCAACACTCTCTGCTACTCTCCCATCCTTCCCAGCAGTATCCTCAGAGGAGCTCTCCTCCCTGCTCTCAAGTGCTGCTCCGGCCACCTGTGTTTCTGACCCCATTCCCGCTCATCTCATGAAATCTCTCGCTCCATCCCTTCTCCCCTCCTTAACTTCCATCTTCAACCGCTCACTCTCCACTGGTGCCTTCCCCTCTGCCTTCAAACATGCCCATGTCTCTCCCATCCTAAAAAAACCCTCTCTTGACCCCACCTCACCTTCTAGTTATCGCCCCATATCCCTCCTACCGTTCCTTTCCAAACTCCTTGAATGAGTTGTCTACACGCGCTGCCTCGAATTCCTCAACAACAACACTCTCCTCTACCCCCTCCAGTCTGGCTTCCGTCCCCTACATTCCACGGAAACTACCCTCTCAAAGGTCACCGATGACCTCCTCCTTGCAAAATCCAACAGCTCATACTCAGTCCTAATCCTCCTCGACCTCTCAGCTGCCTTCGACACTGTGGACCAACCCCTTCTCCTCAACACGCTATCTGACCTTGGCTTCACAGACTCCGTCCTCTCCGGGTTCTCCTCTTATCTCTCCGGTCGTTCATTCTCAGTCTCTTTTGCAGGCTCCTCCTCCCCCTCCCATCCCCTTACTGTGGGGGTTCCCCAAGGTTCAGTGCTTGGTCCCCTTCTGTTCTCGATCTACACGCACTCCCTCGGTGACCTCATTCGCTCCCACGGCTTCAAGTATCATCTCTACACTGATGACACCCAGATCTACATCTCCGCCCCTGCTCTCTCCCCCTCCCTCCAGGCTTGCATCTCCTCCTGCCTTCAGGACATCTCCATCTGGATGTCTGCCCGCCACCTAAAACTCAACATGTCCAAGACTGAACTCCTAGTCTTCCCTCCCAAAACCTGCCCTCTCCCTGACTTTCCCATCTCTGTTGAAGGCACTACCATCCTTCCCGTCTCACAAGCCCGCAACCTTGGTGTCATCCTCGACTCCGCTCTCTCATTCACCCCTCACATCCAAGCTGTCACCAAAACGTGCCGGTCTCAGCTCCACAACATTGCCAAGATCTGCCCTTTCCTCTCCATCCATACCGCTACCCTGCTCATTCAAGCTCTCATCCTATCCCCGGTGGACTACTGCATCAGCCTTCTCTCTGATCTCCCATCCTCGTGTCTCTCCCCACTTCAATCCATACTTCATGCTGCTGCCCGGATTGTCTTTGTCCAGAAATGCTCTGGGCATGTTACTCCCCTCCTCAAAAATCTCCAGTGGCTAGCAATAAATCTGCGCATCAGGCAGAAACTCCTCACCCTTGGCTTCAAGGCTGTCCATCCCCTCGCCCCCTCCTACCTCACCTCCCTTCTCTCCTTCTCCAGCCCAGCCCGCACCCTCCGCTCCTCCACCGCTAATCTCCTCACCGTACCTCGTTCTCGCCTGTCCCGCCATCGACCCCCGGCCCACGTCATCCCCCGGGCCTGGAATGCCCTCCCCCTGCCCATCTGCCAAGCTAGCTCTCTTCTTCCCTTCAAGGCCCTACTGAGAGCTCACCTCCTCCAGGAGGCCTTCCCAGACTGAGCCCCTTCCTCCTTCTCCCCCTCATCCCCCTCTCCATCCCCTCCATCTTACCTCCTTCCCTTCCCCACAGCACCTGTATATATGTATATATGTTTGTACATATTTATTACTCTATTTATTTATTTATTTATTTTACTTGCACATATCTATTCTATTTATTTTATTTTGTTAGTATGTTTGGTTTTGTTCTCTGTCTCCCCCTTTTAGACTGTGAGCCCACTGTTGGGTAAGGACTGTCTCTATATGTTTCCAACTTGTACTTCCCAAGCGCTTATTACAGTGCTCTGCACACAATAAGCGCTCAATAAATACGATTGATGATAATGATGATGATGATGACTAACTTTGTGGACCCATGTGAATTTTTAGTATTGCTGCTAAGTGCACACCAACTACTGGAATCGTAAACTCATTATTTTAAAAAGTCCATCTGTAGATCACTCGTCCTTCCAGGAGCCATTTGCTTCCAACTTAATCCCCTGATTTACTACTTTGACATTGTGCATGAGTTAATCAACTCTTTTATCACTTAACTTCCCTGTGCCTCAGTTCCCTCATCTGTAAAGTGGGGATGAAGACTGAGAGCCCCACGTGGGACAATCTGATCACCTTGTATACTCCCCAGTGCTTAGAACAGTGCTTTGCACAGAGTAAGCACTTAACAAGCGCCATCATCATCATCTAATTGTTATATTTACCTCAGCACTTAGAACAGTATTTGAGATTTAGAACAGTGCTTAAGAGTCACTGAAAAAAAGTCTGTCAGGAAAGTTGTGGTTCAGCTAGTTTTTACTTTCACATTTTCAGTTAGGTATTCTCTTTTTCAAGGTGGAAAATCACATCATCCAAACTTTCTGAGCAGGGAAAAGAAACATATAGAAGGTTCGTAAGAATTTAAGAAGTTCAGCCAACCATCTTGTTCTCGGGTTCTTAAATGCAAGAATGTAGAAGCAGCATGGCTTAGTGGAAAGAGCACGGGCTTGGGAGTTAGAGGTCATTGGTTCTAATCCTTGCTCCACTACTTTCATTCATTCATTCAATCGTATTTATTGAGCACTTACTTTGTGCAGAGCACTGTACTTAAGCACTTGGGAAGTACAAGTTGGCAACATATAGAGACGGTCCCTACCCAACAACGGGTTTACAGTCTCGAAGGGGGAGACAGATAACAAAACAAAACATGTGGACAGGTGTCAAGTCATCAGAATAAATAGAAGTAAAGCTAGATGCACATCATTAAGAAAATAAATAGAATAGTAAATATGTACAAGTAAAATAAATAGAGTAATGAATCTGTACAAACATATATACAGGTGCTGTGGGGAGGGGAAGGAGGTAGGGAGGTGGGGATGGGGAGGAGGACAGGAAAAAGAGGGCTCGGTGTGGGAAGGCCTCCCGGAGGAGGTGAGCTCTCAGTAGGGCTTTGAAGGGAGGAAGAGAGCTAGCTTGATGAGGATGTGCGGAGGGAGGGCATTCCAGGCCAGGGGGAGGACATGGGCCGGCGGTCGATGGCGGGACAGGCGAGAACGAGGCCCAGTGAGGAGGTTAGCAGAGGTAGAGGAGCGGAGGGTGCAGGCTGGGCTGGAGAAGGACATAAGGGAGGGGAGATAGGAGGGGGCAAGGGGATGGACAGCCTTGAAGCCCAGAGTGAGGAGTTTTTGCTTGATGCATAGGTTGCCTGGTAGCCACTGGAGATTTTTGAGGAGGGGAGTAACATGCCACTTGTCAGCTGCATGACTTTGGGCAAGTCACTTAACTTCTCGGTGCCTCAGTTACCTCATCTCTAAAATGGGGATTAAGACTGTGAGCCCCACGTGGGACAACCTGAATTCCCTGTATCTACCCCAGCACTTAGAACAGTGCTCGGCACACAGTAAGCGCTTAACAAATACCAACATTATTATGATTATTATCATATCGTGCTGAGAAGCAGTGTGGCCTAGCAAATAAAGCATAGGCTTGGGAGTCAGAAGGAACTGGGTTCTAATCCCATTTCTGCCCCTTGTCTACTTTGGAACCTATCTGCAGAATGGCTTAGTGGATAAAGCCTGGCCCTGGGAACCAGAAGGAGCTGTTTTCTAATCCTGGCTCCACCCCTTGTTTTCTCTGTGACCTTGGGCAAATCACTTTACTTCTCTGTGCCTCATTTCCCTCATCTGGAAAATGGGGATTAAGACTGTGAGCCCTATGTGGGACAGGGACTGTGCCCAACCTGATTAGCTTGCATCTACCCCAGCGCTTAGAACAGTGCCTGACACACTCAGTGCTTAACAAATACCACAATTATTATTATCCGTAAAACGGGGATTATGACTGTGAGCCCCATGTAGGACAGGGACTGTGTTCAACCTGATTAGCTTGTATCTACCCCAGCGCTTAGTATCAGAGCCTGGCACACAGTAGGCTCTTAGCAAATGCCATAAATAAAGATGTTGATGAAACAGAGAGTGAAGAATGGCTCTCTATTGATGTACACTGGACTCCTGTCCTACTCCTTGACTCTGCCCTGAGGGCAGAAGGGGAAGAGGAGAAGGATCCATTTTTCCCTCTCCCTCTTTTGGCTGGGTGAAACAGAATGTTTCTAGTTCCCTCTTTGCTAATGTACAAGTCCTAGAGTTTTGCAAAAATACCCAGATGCTTCTCAGCAAAGATTTTCTAACAGAGGCTGTGCTGATGTCTCGGGTTACCGAGACTTTGTTACTTCTGCAAAGTATACTACAAGGCATTTACTAGTGTAATTTAATTATTTATGATAACACTTTATAGTAAAAACTGCACTTGTCAAAATAAAGGCCGCTTTGTGCTGTAGAAACCTAGATTTTATTGTCGAGTTACTCAAAACACAGAATCCAGTAATCTGCCATGGATCGTTCTGTCATTAGTACAAATTAATAGCAAATGAGAAGGAATGATCATTGCTCTTTTTGGAATGATCATGTTTCCCATCTTAAGGAGGAGTGCGACAATAACAATTGCTTTTCCTCCAGCATGTAGGCTCCTGACGTACTGTACTCTCCCGAGCTCTTAGGACAGTGCTCTGCACACGGTAAGCCCTCAATAAATACCACTGATTGTTTGAATTGTTCTTAGCCTTAGCCAAATGGGTTTTATTCATTCAATCGTATTTACTGAGTGCTTACTAAGCACTTGGGAGAGTATATATTCCTGCCCACAACAAAGTTACAGTCTAGAAAACGGTGGAGCTGGAATTAGAACCCAGATCCTTCTGGCTTCTAAGCCCGTGCTTTATCCACTAAGCCATGCTGCTTCATATCACTTGGCTGCTGTGTGATCTTGGACAAGTCACTTCACTTTTCTGTGCTGTAGTTACCTCTCTCGTAAAATGGGGAGTCAATCCTCCTCCCACCCCCTTAGACTGTGAGCCCCATGAAGGATGAGGATCAAGTAAAACCCGATTATCTTGTGTCGACCCCAGTGATAACTCTTGCCCCCTCCCTTCGTCCCTCAGTTGAAGTTGAGCAACTTCAACTGCTCACTTTCCAGTGGCTTCTTCTCCACTGCTTTCAAACATGCCCATGACTCCCCCATCCTAAAATAAAACACTTGACCCCATGGCTCCCTGCAATTATCACCCCATCTCCCTCCTACCATTCCTCTCCAAACTCCTTGAGCAAGTTGTCTTCCCCCACTGTCTCAAATTCCTCTCCTTGACCCCCTCCAATCTGGCTTCCATCCCCTTCACTCAACAGAAACTACCATCTCAGAGATCACCAGTGATCTCCTTCTTGCCAAATCCAATGGCCTCTACACCATCCTAATCCTTCTCAACCTCTCAGCTGCCTTCAATACTGTGGACCACCCCCTTCTCCTGGAAATGATACCCTTGGTGCTATTCTTGACTCCTTTCTCTCATTCAACCCACATAGTCAATCCATCACCAAATCCTGTCAGTCCCACTTTCACAACATCGCTAAAATCCACTCTTTCCTCTCCATCCAAACTGCTACCACGTTAATACAATCACTCATCCTATCCTGCCTGGATTATTGCATCAGCCTCCTTGCTGACCTCCTGGCCTTCTGTCTCTCCCCACTCCAGTCCATTCTTCATTCTGCTGACTGCATCATTTTTCTACAAAAATGTTCAGAACGTATCACCCTCCTCCTCAAAAAATGTCAGCGGCTGCCCATCCACCTCCTTATGCTAATCCTCCTTGACCTCTCAGCTGCCTTCAACACTGTAGACCACCCCTTTCTCCTGGAAACATTATCTGACGTTGGCTTCACTGACTCTGCCCTCTCCTAGTTCTCCTCATCTCTCTGGCTGTTTTCTCAGTCTCCTTCATGGGCTTCTCCTCTGCCTCCCACCACCTAACTGTGGGGGTCCCTCAAGGTTCAGTTCTTGGTCCCCTTCTATTCTCCATCTACACTCATTTCCTTGGAGAATTCATTCTCCCACGGCTTCAACTACCATCTTTATGTGGATAATACCCCAATCTACATCTTCTCCCCTGATCTCTCTCCTTCTCTCCAGGCTCGCATCTCTTCCTGCTTTCAAGACATCTCTACTTGGATGTACTCTCATCACCTCAAACCTAACATGTTCAAAATAGAGCTCCTTATCTTCCCACCCAAACCCTGTCCTCTCCCTGACTTTCCCATCGCTGTGGATGGCACCACCATCCTTCCCGTCTCACAAGCCCATAACCTTGACATTATCCTTGACTCCTTTCTCTCATTCAACCCACACATTAAATCCATCACTAAACCCTGTCGGTCCCACCTTCACAACGTCGCCAAAATCTGCCCTGTCTTCTCCATCCAAACGACGATCACATTAATACAATCACTCATCCTATCTAGCCTAGATTACTGAATCAGCCTCCTTTCTGACCTCCCAACCTCCTGCCTCTCCCAACTCCAGTCTATTCTTCACTTCGCTGCCCGGATCATCTTTCTACAGAAAGGTTCAGAACATGTCACCCACCTTCCCAAAAATCTCCAGTGGTTGCCTATCCACCTCTGTATCAAACAAAAACTCTTCACCATTGACTTTAAAGCACTCTTTCTCCTCACCCCCTCCTACCTCACCTTGCTTCTCTCCTTCTACAGTCCAGCCCGCATACTTTGCTCCTCTGGCACTAACCTGCTCACCGTGCCTCAATCTCACCTGTCTCACTGCCAACCCCTGGCCCAAATCCTGCATCTAGCCTGGAATGCCCTCCCCCCTCAAATCTGACAGACAGTGACTCTCCCTTCCTTCAAAGCCTTATTGAAGGCACATTTCCTCCAAGAGGCCCTCCCAGACTAAGCCCCACTTTTCCTCATCTCCCACTCCCTTCTGCATCTCCCTGACTTGCTCATTTTGCTCTTCCCCATTCCAGCCCCGCAGCACTTTTTTTAAAAAATGGCATTTATTAAGCGCTTACTATGTGCAAAGCACTGTTCTAAGCACTGGGGAGGTTACAAGGTGATCAGGTTGTCCCATGGCGGGCTCACAGTCAATCCCCATTTTACAGATGAGGTAACTGAGGCCCAGAGAAGTTAAGTGACTTGCCCAAAGTCACACAGCTGACAATTGGCGGAGCCAGGATTTGAACTCCAAAGCCCGGGCTCTTTCCACTGAGCCATGCTGCTTCTCTTATGTACATATCTGGAATTTTATGTATTTGTATTCATGTCTATTCCCCCCCTACCCCCCTGCTAGACTGTAAGCTCATTGTGGGCAGGGAATGAGTCTGTTTATTGTTATAAGGTACTTTCTCAAGTGCTTAGTACAGTGATCTGAATACAGTAAGTGTTCAATAAATACAATGCATGAACGAATGAATGATTGATAAGTACAGTTCCTGGCACATCATAAGCACTTAACAAGTACATAAATAAAAGGGAAGGAAATAAAGTGGCATCGGGGGCTGGGGGGGAAAAGAGTGGGATCAATTTGACCCCAGTCCATGACCTCCCACGGAACAGGGGTTCCCCCACCTGCACTTACCCTAAATACACACCCACTCATAAATATGCAAATGTTGAGAGCAGCCTAATTTGTTCTTTTCTAATAATAATAATAATGACAGTATATGTTAAGCACTTACTATGTGTCAAGCACTGGGGTCGATACAAGCCAATCAGACTGGACACAGTCCCATGGGGCTCACGGTCTTAATCCCCATTTTCCAGTTGAAGTAAACGAGGGACCGGAAAAGTGAAGTGACTCACCCAAAGTCACACAACAGACAAGTGGCAGAGCCGGGATTAGAACCCATGACTTTCTGGCCCATGTTCTAACTACTAAGCCACACTGCTTCTCCTAATTACCAGCGGGAGCTACAGGTAACTGAGCTGGACTTAAATGGCTTCAGTCTTGAGGCCTTCAGCAGTCGATGGCCGCTCGTTTGTCTTAAACAAACAGGGTTTGTTGCAGGAAAGGTTTGTCTGCATCGGGCATTAGCGTCATTCATCATGATTCCTGGGCCGGAGTGGGGGGCCAGGCTGCCCTTTCGGGGTGAGATGTCGTCGGGTGCCAGCGAGCGCACAAACAGGGAGGGGACTGGGCCTTGTCCCCCAGGAACACACCCTGAGAAGATGCCATTAAAGCTAACGAGTGGCTGGGCAGCTGTAGCTCATTAGAGATTGCCTGGGGCCCATTGTAACCGAGACCTTAAAATATACATCGCAGTCAAATAAACAACGGGCTCGCAATGGGACGGGAGAGTCCAGATCAATCCCTGCAGCCGGCCGGGGTCCCGAGCGCCAGCCTTAGGGTCTCCAGCAGCCCAGGGACCCCTTCCTCCTCCTCCTCTTTCTCCCCCTCTTCTCCCCCTGTGTCTCCCATCTCTATCGATCATTCGATATTCATTGAAGGCTTACTGGTGTGCAGAGCACTGTGTGTTAAACTCTTCGGAAAATGCACTAGAGTTTCTAGACGTGACCCCCATCCCACGAGGAGCGGCATGGCCCAGTAGATGGTTCACAGGCTTGGGAGTCAGAAGGAGACTGTAAACTCGTTGTGGGCAGGGAATGTGTCTTGTTCATTGTTGTATCGTACTCCCCCAAGCACTTAGTATAGCGCTCTGCACACAGTAAACCCTCAATAATTACAAATGAATGAATAATCTCAGCTCCGTCACTTGTCTGCTGTGAGATCTTGACTTGTATTTCCCAAGCGCTTAGTACAGTGCTCTGCACAGAGTAAACACTCAATAAATACGACTGAATGAATTGAATGAAGGAATGATCTTGGGCAAATCGCTCTTCTGTGCCTCAGTTACCTCGTCTAAAAAATGGGGATTAAGACTGTGAGTCCCACGTGGGACAGGAACCGTGTCCGACCTGATTTGCTTGCATCCATCAGCACTTAGTACAGTGCTTGGCACATAGTAAGCACGTTAGACTGTGAGCCCACTGTTGGGTAGGGACTGTCTCTATATGTTGCCAACTTGTACTTCCCAAGCGCTTAGTCCAGTGCTCTGCACACAGTAAGCGCTCAATAAATACGATTGATGATGATGATTGATGATGAACAAATATCACAATTATTAGAGCTTACAGTCTAGAGGGGGAGACAGACATTAAAATAAATTGCAGATGGGAAAGTGCAGAGTGTAAGGGCTGTGGGGCTGAGGGTGGGTGAATATCAAGTGTTTAGAGGGGTACAGTTTGGAGCGCCAAGTCAGTTCTCCATCTCCCTCCTTCTGTCCCCTCCGCTTGTGTATGCCCATCCCCTTTTCCTCCCTTTTCTCCCCTCCACCCTGCCCCTCTCCCCCCAGCTCAGCCGGTTAGCGGGTCCAGCTCCTCTCCCCGGGAGCTTGGCCTGAAATCAATCAATCTTAACCGGATAAGATGGACGCAGCCCCAGTCCTATGACCCTCCCTCCTCTAAGTTGAAAAAGCTGCAGCTGCATCAGAGATCATGTCTCTCCTTAGTGGGGTGAGAGGTCACCGCTCCCCGCTCCGCCCCCACTCCGGTCTGCTGCGAAACCTCCTGGGCTTGAGGTCAGAGCGAGATCTGGAGAGGAATCCCCATTCTGGGTCTCCAGAATCCTCCCTCCATCCTCCAAGGCAGAGGATACCTCGGGATGCAGACAAGGAGATTCGTTCATTCAGTCGCACTTATTGAGCGCTTACTGTGTGCAAAGCACTGAACTAAGTGCATGGGAGAGCACAATATAACAACACATAGACGCGTTCCTGCCCACAACAAGCTCACAGTCCAGAGGAGAAGACTGGCATTAATATAAATAAATAAAAATAGATAGGTAAAGAAGATGAAATGTAGGAAGGCAGAAGGTAATTTTATTCTGGGCCTTGGGGAACCCCGCACCTCCCTGCCATTTTTCACTATGTGCCAGGCACTGTACTAACTGCGTTATTCATTCATTCGTATTTGTTGAGTACCTACTGTGTGTAAATAATAATAATGATGATGGTAAGCAGCGTGACTCCGTAGGAAAGAGCACGGGCTTTGAAGTCAGAAGTCATAGGTTCAAATCCCGGCTCTGCCAGTTGTCAGCTGTATAACTTTGGGCAAGTCACTTAACTTCTCTGTGCCTCAGTTACTTCATCTGTAAAATGGTGATTAAGACTGTGAGCCCCCCGTGGGACAACCTGATCACCTTGTAACCTCCCCAGCACTTAGAACAGTGCTTTGCACATAGTAAGCGCTTAATAAATGCCATTATTATAAGTGCTTAGTACAGTGCAAATGCCTAGTACAGTGCAAGTGCTTAGTACAGTGTTCTGCACACAGTAAGCACTCAATAAATACAATTGAATGAATGAATGAATGGTATTTGTTAAATGCTTACTATGTGCCAAACACTATTTTAAGCACTGAGGTAGATACAAGGTAATCAGCTTGTCCCATATGGGGCTCACAGTCTTAATCACCATTTTACAGAAGAGGTAACTGAGGCACAGAGAAGTTAAGTGTCTTGCCCACAGTCACACAGGTGTTAAGTGGCGGAGCTGGAATTAGAACCCACGGCCTCTGACTCCAAAGCCCAGGCTCCTTCCACTAAGCCACGCTGTTCCTCAAAGCACTTTTCAAAACACCGTACTAAGCATCTGGGAGAGTACAATATAACAATTCATTCATTCAATCGTATTTATTAAGTGCTTACTGTGTGCAAAGCACTGTACTAAGCACTTGGGAGAGTACAATATAACAGTTAATTCATTCAATCATATTTATTAAGTGCTTACTGTGTGCAAAGCACTGTACTAAGCACTTGGGAGAGTACAACAATAGTCAGACACATTCCCTATCAAGAACAAGCTTACAAGTAGACACAGTCCATTCATTCAATCATATTTATTAAGCACTTACTGTGTGCGAGCACTGTATTAAGTGCTTGGGAAGGTACAATACAACAATAAACAGTGACATTCCCTGCCCAAAACAAGCTCCTGCCCACAGCGAGCTTATAGTCAAGGGGGAGACATAGTGTCCTTGTGCCCTACGTCAGAGAGGGTCCATATGTCAAGGCTTGGGCTGGGCAGCTGCCCCTCATTCTGGAGGAAGCAGGGAGGGAGTGGAGGAGGAAAATGAACAGTCAGTGCCTTTGGTCAGCGGGGGATGACCTTGGCTTCTGGCAGAGATGCCCTTCTAGTCTCACGGGTCAAACGGGCTGGGCCTCCACCTTCCTTGCAATTAAGCCCTGACCTCTGGGCAAGTGGGTCAGCCTTCTGAGCTTCCGCCCGGCCTCCCTGTATCTCACACCTGGGAGACGCCACCAACCCCAAACCTGGGGCACCTAACCCCGCCTGAACTGGCTGGGAAGACGGTGCCACTCAAAGCCTGGATAGTGGGTTTAATAATAATAATAATAATAATAATAATAATAACAACAATAATAATAATAATAATAATAATGATGGCGTTTATTAAGCGCTTCCCCCTTTCAGACTGTGAGCCCATTGTTGGGTAGGGACCGTCTCTATATGTTGCCGACTTGTACTTCCCAGTGCTTTGCACGTAGTAAGCACTTAATAAATGCCATTATTGTAAGCACTTAGTACAGTGCAAATGCTTAGTACAGTGCAAGTGCTTAGTACAGTGCTCTGCACACAGTAAGCACTCAATAAATATGACAATGAGTGAATGAATGAATGAACTAATAATAATAATAATAACAGCATTTATTAAGCATTTACTATGTGCAAAGCACTGTTCTAAGCACTGGGGAGGTTACAAGGGGATCAGGTTGTCCCACGGGGGGGCTCACAGTCTTAATCTCCATTTTACAGATGAGGGAACTGAGGCACAGAGAAGTTAAGTGACTTGCCCAAAGTCACCCAGCTGACAATTGGCAGAGCCGGGATTTGAACCCACAACCTCTGACTCCAAAGCACATGCTCTCTCCACTGAGCCACACTGAACTATGTGCAAAGCAGTGTTCTAAGCACTGGAGAGGTTACAAGGTGATCAGGTTCTCCCACAGGGGACTCACAGTCTTAATCCCCATTTTACAGATGAGGTAACTGAGGCACAGAGAAGTTAAGTGACTTGCCCAAAGTCACACAGCTGACAAGTGGTGGAGCTGGGATTTGAACCCACGACCTCTGACTCCAAAGCCCGGCCTCTTTCCACTGAGCCATGCTGCTTGCTCCTCCCCTCCTCGCTGGAGTCACCCCATCTCACGGGGTTTGGAGACCCGTGGCAGGGGTGTGAATGCAGGCTGAACTGGGCTGGGCTGTAGGCCCCCTGGGAGGAGCGGAGAACTGAGGCAGGCACTTCCTGGGACTGTCTTGGGAATGGCTGAATAGAGCTCCCCT
The DNA here is from genome assembly GCF_015852505.1 of Tachyglossus aculeatus. Classification (NCBI taxonomy): domain Eukaryota; kingdom Metazoa; phylum Chordata; class Mammalia; order Monotremata; family Tachyglossidae; genus Tachyglossus; species Tachyglossus aculeatus. The sequence goes on from NC_052066.1 coordinate 67,073,826, forward strand.
AAGTCACCCTCCCTAAGTCCACTGTTCCCAAGACCATCCTCCCTGAGACCAGGGTGAGCTGGCCAAATCGACCATCTGCAACCTCCACAGCTTCTCCAGGTTCCATCCCCCCTCCTTCCCAAGCCCTCCAGCCTTCATTCTCTCCCCTTTCCCCCAATTAGAGAAGCAGCGTGGCTCAATGGAAAGAGCCCGGGCTTTGGAGTCAGAGGTCATGGGTTCAAATCCCAGCTCTGCCAATTGCCAGCTGTGTGACTTTGGGCAAGTCACTTAACTTCTCTTCTAGACTGTGAGCCCGTTGTTAGGTAGGGACCATCTCTATATGTTGCCAACTTGTACTTCCCAAGCGCTCAGTACAGTGCTCTGCACACAGTAAGCGCTCAATAAATACGATTGAATGAATGAATGAATGAATGAATGAATTGGCCCTCTCCAGCTCCGTCCTGGCTGTGATCTCTTTCTGTCTAGATTCCCAAAACTGGCCTCTCTTCTCTTGGCCCTCCCGCTAAATCCATTCAAATGGCCACAGCCAGAACTCTTCTCTCACTACCGTGACTGAGTCAGTGCTGACCTCAAACTGTCTCTTGGCTTCTTCAGATCCAATCCAAATTCCTGAAACCGGGCCTCTGAGCTTCCCTTATCCCCTTGCTTCCCGGCCAGAACCTCTGCTTCCTCTCCCCTCAGACCTGCGCCCGTTTTTCTCCTGCAGCCCCCACACCAAAAACAGTCTCTCCCCCTGCCCATCCTCCAGATTCTGTCCTCCCCTCTCCCTACCTCATTAAGCATCGCCCTCAGTAAGGCTGCCAGACATGTGCCATTAAGTCTGAGGACACATATTTGCTTGGTGTTTTGCATATATTTACTTATCAATTTACCTCCCCTTGCATGTTGACTTCCAAAAAGCCGGAATCCAAATATGAACACGAGGACTCGGTTCATTAGAGCCACGTCCCGCAACTGTGTTCTGAACAGGTGAAGCTTAAGGTGAGCTGAGAGGGGACGGGGGAGAGGGAAGGGAATGGAAGCAGTTGTTGGGGAGGGGGTGGAGGAAAGGGGGTTCACTTCTTGGGGCTGTTTCCCTAATCTGGGCAGTGCTCAGCGGCACCCAATCAATTAGCACTTCCTACGTGCCCAGCACTGTACTAAGCATTTGGGAGAGTCCAATACAATAGGGTATTGGAAGAGCCCAAGAAGTGCTTGGGAGAGTCCAATGCAATAGGGTATTGGACTTTCCCAAGCACTTCTTGGACTCTCCCAATTGCTCAGTACAGTGGCTCTGAGCATGGTAAGTGCTCCATAAGTACCACTGATTGATTGATGGGTTGACTGGTTGGGAGAGTCAAGCAGAGGCATGCCCATTCCATTCCTAGCTTGGGCAGTGGCTAGCGAGTGGAAGGCAATCTGCTTAAAGTCAAGACTCACCTGTGCTGGGCAGCAGCAGGGTGGGAGGGCAGAGACTCAAGTCACCTTGTACTTCCCAAGCGCTTAGTACAGTGCTCTGCACACAGTAAGCGCTCAATAAATACGATTGAATGAATGAATACTGCACGGAAGGAGGCAATGATAAACCACTTCCATATTTTTACCAAGGAAAGTCTATGGATCCACTACCAGAGCGATTGGAGGTGTGGCGTTCAGGGAGAGGTGTGTCCATGTTGTCGCTATGGGTCGGAGACGACTCAATGGCATAATCAATCAATCAATCAACCATATTTATTGAGCACTTACTGTGTGCAGAGCACTGTACTAAGCGCTTGGGAAGTACAAGTTGGCAGCATAAGACAAGAGACTCACTCTCCGCCCTCAAGAAGGTTACTGAGACCAACAGTGACCGGAGCTGGGAAACGGGGCCAAGTGATAACTCTCCCGCTGATCCTGCTCCCTTCAGGAAGCCTTCCTTGATTAGGAAAACCAGGTGAAATTTCTTTCTTCCTCTGAGGGAACCGAAGTAAGGCTTCTCTCCCTCCCCTCGCCTGCCATCCTCATCCACTGAAGCAGAAACAGAAAGGAACACAGAAGCACAAACAAACAAAGCCTAAAACAAAACAGGAGCAAAATGCTTCCAATAAAAGCGGCAAGAGGAAAATAGACGATCTCCCCATGTCAGCTTCACACCTCTTAGCCAGGCCTGATCTGGAGCCGAGCACAACGTAGGCTCCCCAGGCAGGGTTGAGCAAAGCCAAAAGCATTTCCTAACCGCTCCTTGCGTTATGGGTGCCCCCGTCCCCGGAGTTCATAGGGTTTCAGAGGACGTTGCTGTCATTTAATTCACCACTCTTCCGAGATGCTTTCCTGGATGGAACCATGGCCAGTTTCCTCTCATGAGCCCTGGAGGCCTTCATACCCTTCAATTACCCTCCATGGAGATGTATCTATCTGCACCTAAGTATTACATGAACAAATTCATTTCCTCATATTTAAATGGGTGTAGATCTGTACCTTTTAAGCATTCGATATTGCTCTGCACAGAGGAAGCACTCAATAAATATGATTGACTGACTGGTTGTTTGATATTCACCCCACCCTCAGCCCCACAGCACTTAAGTACTTATCCAAGATGTATTTATATTAACATCAGCCTCCCCTTCTAGGCGCAAGCGGGGAAGACGTCTACCAAGTCTGTTGTACTCTCCCAACCATTCAATACAGTGCTCTGCACACAGTAAGCACTAAATAAATAATAATAATGATGGTATTTGTTAAGCGTTTACTATGCGTGAAGCACTCTTCTAAGCACAGGGAGGGATGCAAGGTGATCAGGTTGTCCCACATTCAGTCTTAATCCCCATTTTGCAGAGGAGGTAACTGAGGCACAGAGAAGTGAAGTGAATGGCCCAAAGTCACACAGCTGACAAGCGGCAGAGTCAGGATTAGAACCCATGACCTCTGACTCCCAAGCCTGTGCTCTTTCCACTGAGCCACGCTGCTTCTCTACAGCACTGGTTGACTGACTGATAGAATGAGTGTATAAATGCATGTGTGCACATGAGCCCATCTGGGTCTTTACCCTGCATGTTTGCCTCCCTTTTCCATCTAAAGGTGGTAAACTCCGTGTGCCCAGGCATCAGGGCTAATATATACTGTGTGTGTGTTTGTTTTTGTGTGTGTGTGTGTGTGTGTGTGTGTGTGTGTGTGTGTGTGTGTTGGATGGGAGAGTAGAAAGTAAGAAGTTTACCCTCCAGAGTTCAAAGATCAATCAATCGTATTTATTGAGCGCTTACTGTGTGCAGAGCACTGTACTAAGCACTTGGGAAGTACAAGTTGGCAACATATAGAGACAGTCCCTACCCAACAGTGGGCTCACAGTCTAAAGATCAATCAATCAATCAATCAATCAATCATATTTATTCAGCACTTACTGTGTGCAGAGCACTGTACTAAGCACTTGGGAAGTACAAATTGGCAACATATAGAGACAGTCCCTACCCAACAGTGGGCTCACAGCCTAAAAGGGAGAGACAATACCAAACATACTAACAAAATAAAATAAATAGAATAGATATGTACAAGTAAAATAAATAAATAAATAAATAAATAGAGTAATAAATATGTACAAACATATATACATATATACAGGTGCTGTGGGGAAGGGAAGGAGGTAAGATGGGGGGATGGAGAGGGGGACGAGGAGAAGAGGAAGGAAGGCGCTCAGTCTGGGAAGGCCTCCTGGAGGAGGTGAGCTCTCAGGAGGGCCTTGAAGGGAGGAAGAGAGCTTGCTTGGCGGATGGGCAGAGGGAGGGCATTCCAGGCCCGGGGGATGACGTGGGCCGGGGGTCGATGGTTGGACAGGCGAGAACGAGGTACGGTGAGGAGACTAGCGGCAGAGGAGCAGAGGGTGCGGGGTGGGCTGGAGAAGGAGAGAAGGGAGGTGAGGTAGGAGGGGGCGAGGTGATGGACAGCCTTGAAGCCCAGGGTGAGGAGTTTCTGCCTGATGATGAAAGATGACCCAAAGGCAGAGAGATCTTTGTCCACGTAGGCAGGGATGGCTGAAAATGTCCACCCAAAGCCCCTTTCCCTAAGATCTGTAAATAAAAATTGTCCCTGGCTGTGCTGTAGCATTCACTCTCAGCCGTGCCCAGCGTTGCCTTCAGGAGGTGATTCCAGTTGCCTTTAGCTTTAAATCAAAACATTTAAAGACTACTGGTTTCTGTCCTTGTGGGGATCTACTCTGGGAGACAAAGACGATTTTAGGGGGAGGCCCTTTCTAGCCCTTTCCTCCATTCCGGGCAAGCACCACGTTTCTATACAAGTTGGGCAGATGCCCGGGGTATTATTCATTCATTCATTCAATCGTATTTATTGAGCACTTAATGTGTGCAGAGCACCGTACTAAGCACTTGGGAAGTACAAGTTGGCAACATCTAGAGATGGTCCCTACCCAACAGTGGGCTCACAGTCTAGAAGGGGGAGACAGAGAACAAAACAAAACATATTAACAAAATTAAATAAATAGAATAAATATGTACAAATAAAATAGAGTAATAAATATGTACAAACATATATACATATATACAGGTGCTGTGGGGAGGGGAAGGAGGTAAGGCGGGGGAGGGGTGGGGAGGGGGAGGAGGGGGAGAAGAAGGAGGGGGCTCAGTCTGGGAAGGCTTCCTAACTCAATTCCTGTTCCCTGAGTTGCTGTTTTATTAGCAACTGGGCAACCAGTGACTTAGGTCACCTACTTGCGTAGGATATGTCATTTAGATTTTTCCCACCACCAGCAGGATGTGTGTTTGAGTTCTGTGCTCACTAGCGGGGCTGGGTTGCACAGTGCCACCCACACGGGGTACAAGATGGCTGGCGGGAGGTCGGGGGATAAGAGAGAAAAGCAGTGTGGCCTGTTTGAAAGAGCCTGAGCCTTGGAGTCGGCAGGATCTGGGTTCTATTTCTGGCTCCACCACTTGTCTGCTGTGTGACCCTGGGCGAGTCACTTCACTTCTCCGGGCCTCAGTTACCTCATCTGTAAAAGGGGGTTGAAGAGTGTGAGCCCCATGAGAAGCAGCGTGGCTTAGTGGAAAGGGCACGGGCTTGGGAATCAGAGGTCGTAGGTTCTAATTCCAGCCCTGTCACTTATCAGCTGTGTGACTTTGGACCAGTCACTTACCTTCTCTGGGCCACAGTTGCCTCATCTGTAAAATGGGGATTAATCAATCAATCAATTAATCGTATTTATTGATCGCTTACTGTGTGCAGAGCACTGTACTAAGTGCTTGGGAAGTACAAGTTGGCAACATATAGAGATGGTCCCTACCCAACAGCGGGCTCACTGTCTAGAAGGATTAAGACTGTGAACTCCATGTGGAACAACCTGATAACCTTGTATCTCCCCCAGTGCTTAGAATAGTCCTTAGAATACAAATACTATTAGTATTATTATTATGTGGGACAATAGTGGTAGTAGTAGTAGTAGTAGTAGAGGTAGTAGTAGTAGTAGTAGTAGTAGTAGTAGTCCAACCCAACTACCTTGTATCTACCCCAGTGCTTAACAGAGTGAGTGCCTGGCACATAGTAAGCGCTTATCATTATTATTAATAATAATAATAATGATGGCATTTATTAAGCGCTTACTATGTTCTAAGCACTGGGGGGGTTACAACATGATCTGGTTGTTCCACAGGGGGCTCACAGTCTGAATCCCCATTTTACAGATGAGGGAACTGAGGCCCAGAGAAGTGAAGTGACTTGCCGAGAGTCACACAGCTGACATTTGGCGGAGCCAGGATCTGAACCCATGACCTCTGACTCCAAAGCCCGCGCTCTTTCCACCGAGCCACACTGCTTCTCAGTCTGTGGCCTGTCCGTGGCCCCAAAATAGAATATCTCCAGGAGTCCTCAGCAGTAGATGCTGCCATGCCTTCTTCCTCTCAGTGTGGACATCACAGTCACTTTTGCCTTTGGAGTCAACAGGGTCTTTGCTTTCCCGGTCTTATCTTGTCTTACGCTGTCGAGTCGTCTCCGACCCATAGCGATGCCATGGATACATCTCTCCCAGAACGCCCCACCTCCATCTGCCATCGCTCTGGTAGTGGATCCACAGAGTTTTCTTGGTCAAAATACGGAAGCGGTTGACCATTGCCTCCTTCTGCGCAGTCAACTCGAGTCCCCGCCCTCTACTCTCTCCTGCGCTAATACTGCTCAACACAGATGAGTTTTGACTTGTCGCAGTTTGCCTTCCACTTGCTAGCCACTGCCCAAGCTAGGAACGAAATGGATATACCTCTACTTGACTCTCCCTCCCATAGCCAAGACTGGTAAAGGACTGGAAACTCTCCAGGTGCGACCCCGAGAGGGTTGCTCTCCTGTTAAAGAGATAATAATAATACTACTAATAATACTAGTGGTAATTCTGTTATATTCTACTCTCCCAAGGGCTCAGTACAGTGCTCTGCACACAGTAATTACTCAATGAATATGACTGATTGATTGACTATTTTCAAGTTTTTGATTGGACCAAACGGTTTTGTAGAAAATGTGATCCGGGCAACAGGGTGAAATATGGACTGGAGTGAGGAGGGACAGGAGGCTGGGAGGTCAGAAAGGAGGCTAGTGCAGTAATCAAGGCTAAAAGAGGGAGAATAGGTAACTACCCAATAATAATAATTGTGGTATTTGTTAAACGCATACTGTGTACCCAGCACTGTATTAAGCACTGAGGCGCATACAAGATAAACAGGTCAGAAATAGTTTCTGTCTTACACCGGGCTCACACACCCAAATTGGTTGTTCCAGGGCACCAGGCTGTGATGTGAATGCACTGAGGAATTTGGAAAATTGAAGACTGGAATTGCCATGTCTTTGGCCATTGACAATCAATTTATTGAGCGCTTACTATAATAATTATACTATTTGTTAAGCACTTATTATGTGCACCGTACTGTAGTAAGTGCATAGGTAGATCCAAGCAAATTGGGTTGGACACAGTCCCTGTTCCATATGGGGCTCACAGTCTCAGTCCCCATTTTACAGATGAGGGATTAGAACCTGTGGAAGAAAAACTTCACAGACTCTGTGCTGTGTTTAGAAGGGTATGTAAGAGACAAGTTTATTACTACTAGAGCTTCTTTTAGCACTAGTAGGGAGAAGCAGTTGAGCTGGCCTTGACTAGCTGGGAAACAGATAGGAAACCCTACTATCAATCAATCATATTTATTGAGCGCTGACTGTGTGCAGAGCACTGTACTAAGCACTTGGGAAGTACAAGTTGGCAACATATAGTCAACCGATGATCTCAACCCCTGATCTTCTTACTTCCGGATCTGTGCTCTATCTACTACATCATGCTGCTGCTGTTGCTAAGAATAATGATGATGGCATTTGTTAAGCACTTACTATGTGCCAGGCACTGTACTAAGCACTGGGGAGGATACAAACGAATCGAGTTGGACATAGTCCCTGTCCCATTTGGGGCTCACAGTCTCAATCCCCATTTTATGGATAAGGTAACTGAGGTCCAGAGGTGAGAAGTGACTTGCTTAAGGTCACCCAGCAGACAGGTGGTGGAGCTGGGATTAGAACCCTTGACCTTCTGATTCTCTGGCCCACGATCTATCCACTGCACCATGTTGCTTGTGCAGAGCACTGTACTAAGTGTTTGGGAGAGTACAATACAACCAAATTTGTGGACATGTTCCCTCCTCATAATGAACTTAACAGTCTAGAGGTCAAGTCACCAAAACTCTGGCATGACCTTGCTTCCTTTCTGGAAAGCCCCAACACTAAACTACGCTGGACTACAGAAAGTGTCATACACCCTGCGAGCAGCAGCGGATTCATTCATTCAATCATATTTATTGAGCACTTACTGTGTGCAGAGCACTGTACGAAGCGGATGGTCTTGGAGCCTGAAGCCTGGGGCGTCTGATAGGGTAGGGTCACCGCAGAGTCAAATCCGGTGGCTCGCACCAGGCTTCGACGGTCCTTGGGCTCCTGACTCCCTCTTTTTGGGCTGCAGGTTGAGATACTGGCAGCGTGGCTCTGTGGAAGGAGCCTGGGCTTTGGAGTCAGAAGTCATGGGTTCAAATTCTGGTCCTGACAATTGTCAGCTGTGTGACTTTGGGCAAATTACTTAACTTCTCTGGGCCTCAGTGACCTCATCTGTAAAATGGGGATGATGACTGTGAGCCCCCTGTGGGACAACCTGATCACCTTGCAACCTCCCCAGTGCTTAGAACAGTGCTTTGTACATAGTAAGCGATTAATAAATGCCATCATTATTCATTCATTCATTCATTCAATTGTATTTATTGAATGCTTACTGTGTGCAGAGCACTGTACTAAGCGCTTGGGAAGTACAAGTTGGCAACATATCGAGATGGCCCCTACCCAACAGCGGGCTCACAGTCTAGAAGGGGGAGACGGACAACAAAACAAAACATATTAACAAAATAAAATAAAGAGAATAAATATGTACAAGTAAAATAAATAAATAGAGTAATAAATACGTACAAACATATATACATATATACAGGTGCTGTGGGGAGGGGAAGGAGGTAAGGTCGGGGGGATGGGGATGGGAAGGAAAGGGAGACGAAGGAGGGGGCTCAGTGTGGGAAGGCCTCCTGGAGGAGGTGAGCTCTCAGTAGGGCTTTGAAGGGAGGAAGAGAGCTAGCTTGGCGGATGTGGGGAGGGAGGGCATTCCAGGCCAGGGGGAGAATGTGGGCCGGGGGTCGACGGCGGGACAGGAGAGAACGAGGCACAGTATTATTATTATTATTATTATTATTACCGTCAAAGGTCCTAGCAGCCCATGGGGCAGCCATGCAAATGAACAATCCCTCGCCTGCCCTCCTGGAAGAAAGTTTGGCCACTTCCGGTTTGGCTGCTGGATTCCAGCCAAAACTCAGGTGAGCCAGACCTGGAACAGGGTAATACCAGGGCACACTGAGCTAGGCTGGCCCAGGTCTTAGATTTCCAGTCCTTCAAACCTCTTGCAGTATGGCCTAGTGGAAAGAGCCTAGGCCTGGTAATCTGGGGACCTGGATTCTAATCCCAGCTCTACCACTTGCCGGCTGTTTTACCTTGGGCAAGTCATTTGAGAGCTCACCTCCTCCAGGAGGTCTTCCCAGACTGAGCCCCCTCTTTCCTCTCCCCCCGCCCTACCCATTTCCCCTCCCCACAATACCTGTATAAATGTTTGTACAAATTTATTACTCTATTTATTTTACTTGTACATATTTACTATTCTATTTATTTTGTTAATGATGTGTATCTAGCTTTACTTCTATTTATTCTGATGACATGACACCTGTCCACATGTTTTGTTTTGTTGTCTGTCTCCCCCTTCTAGACTGTGAGCCCATTGTTGGGTAGGGACTGTCTCTATATGTTGCCAACTTGTACTTCCCAAGCCCTTGGTACAGTGATCTGCACACAGTAAGCACTCAATAAATATGATTGAATGAATGAATGAATTTCACTTCTCTGTGCCTCAGTTTCCTCATCTGTCAAATGGAGATTCAATACCCATTCTCCCTCCTACTTAGAATGTGAGTCCTGTGTGGTTCAGGAACTGTGTTTGACCTAATTAGCGTGCATCTACCCCAGTATTTAGTACAGTACTTGGCACATAGAACTTAACAAAGATCATCATCATCATCATTAGTATTATTATTATTACTATTACAATTTCTTCCACCCTCACGGATGGCACCTGGAGAGTTTCCAGTACTCTACCAGTCTTGGCTATGGGAGGGAGAGTCAAGCAGAGGCATTCCCCTTCTGTTCCTAGTTTGGGCAGTGGCTAGTGAGTGGAAGGCAATCTGCTACAAGTCAAAACTCACCTATGTTGGGCAGCAGCAGCATGGGAGAAAATCGAAGCCAGAGACTCATTTACTGTGCGGAAGGAGGCAATGGTAAACCACTTCTGTATTTTTACCAAGAAAACTCTTTGGATCCACAACCAGAACGATTGCAGATGGAGGTGGGACATTCTGGGAGAAATGTGTCCATGGAGTCGCTATGGGTCGGAGGCGACTCAACACCTTAGGACAAGATATTGTAATTGCTTATCGATGAAGGAGGAGAAGCTTTCAGTGTGGCCCTGACTTTGTCCCTTTATTCACCCTCCCCTCCCAACTCCACAGCACTTTTGTCCATATCTGTCATTTTATTTATGTCCGTCATTCCCTCTAGGCTGTAAGCTTGTTGTGGGCAGGGAATGTGTCTGTTTACTGTTATATTGTACTCTCCCAAGTGTTCCATACAGTGCTCTGAATGAATTCTTAAGGACTAGCTCACAAACATATTCACTTCGCCTTGTTCCTTCTGTCTGTAAATTATTTTATTTTCTTTCTCTCCTGCTTGATTGGAAATTCCTCCAGGGCAAGAATGCTCTGCACACGTTCATTCATTCAATCATATTTATTGAGCGCTTACTGTGTGCAGAGCACTGTACTAAGCGCTTGGGAAGTACAAGTCAGCAACATATAGAGACGGTCCCTACCCAACAATGGGCTCACAGTCTAGAAGACACAGTAAGCTCTCAATAAATATAAATGACTGATTGACTAAATCAATGACTGTGATGACAGTGAGACGGTACGGCCTGACTATCCTGTATCTAGCCCAGCACTTGACGCACTGCTTGGCACGTCTTGTTTTGTTGTCCGTCTCCCCACTTCTTGACTGTGAGCCTGTTGTGGGATAGAGATTGTCTCTATTTGTTGCTGAATTGTACTTTCCAAGCACTTAGTACAGTGCTCTGCACACAGTAAGCCCTCAATAAATATGACTGACTGACTGACTGGGGCCGTTTTCCCAACTGGATGGATGACAGGAACCAGAGTCTCCTGGAATCTAATGCCAGCTCCCTGGCCATTCCCCTCAGCAGTCTAGAGAAAGTCAGTTTATCTCTTTCTGGTATTTATTAAGCATTTACTGAGTTCCAGAGACTGTAAGTTTATTGAGTGCCAACTGTGCGCAAATCACTATATTAAGAGACAAGAATAAAATTAACAGACAAGATCCTTGCCCTAGAGGAATTTCCAAACAAGCAGGAGAGAAAGACAATAAAATAATTTACAGACAGAAGGAACAAGGAAAAGTGAATATGTTTGTGAGCTAGTCCTTAAGAATTAGGGTATATAAGATATTCATTCATTCATTCATTCATTCAATCAATTGTATTTATTGAGCGCTTACTTTGTGTTATGCACTGTACTAAGTGCTTGTACTACTTAGACCGTGAGCCCCAAGTGGGACAGGGACAGTGACCCACCTGATTAACTTGTTTCTTCCCCAGAGCTTAAAACAGTGCTTGCCACATAGTCAGTCAGTAAATGCTCAAGAAATATCAATGATTGATTGATTGGTAATCGATCAATCAGTTGATCAATCATGTTTATTGAGCACTTACTATATGCAGAGCACTGTATTAAGCACTTGGGAGAGCACAATACATGCGAATTAGCAGACACGTTCTCTGGCCACAAGGAGCTCTCAGTTTAGAGGGGGAGACAGATGTTAATATGCATAAATACTTTATAATATATAATTTAAAGATGTGTACACAACTGCTGTGGGGTTGGGGGTAGGGCGATTATCAAATGCCCAAAAGTCACAGCTCGAAGTGCATAGACGACGCAGAGGGGAAAAGACGGCTTAATCGCGGAAGGCCTCTTGGAGGAGGTGTGATCTTAGTAATGCTTTGAAGGTGGAGAAAGTGGTGGTCTGGCGTAGGTGGGCGAGGAGGGAGTTCTGGGCTAGGGGGAAGATGTGGGTAAGGGGTTGGCAGTAAGATAGACAAGGATGGGGCACAGTGAGTAAGCTGGCACTAGAAGAGCGGAGTGTGCAGGTTGGGCTGTAGCAGGAAATCAGTGAGGCGAGGAAGAAGGGGACGAGCTGAACGAGCGCTTTAAAGCCGATGGTAAGGAGTTTTTGTTTGATGCGGAGGTGGATTGGAAGCCATTGGAGGTTCTTGAGAAGTGAGGAGACATGAACTGAATGAACATTGCTGTTGGTAAATGATTCATGCGGCAGATCAACAGGAAACTGGCTGAAAAGGAAGGTGAGAAACATTGAGAACCCTCTGGAATATCTAAAAATGCTTTATGGGACCTGACACACAAACTTTCTTGTTTCCAGTGATTGTGTCGCAGGTGGAATTCTTACCTACGGTAGAATTCCCTCATCTGTCTTACTGGAGTGAGTTCTTCTGGGCCTTGGTTTACCATCTGTGAGCATGCCTGTCTGCAGGCTGATTCTTAGGGAGTGTCTCACCTAGATTTCTTCAAAAACCTCTGTTTTAAACACGAGACCCCCTTCTGAACAGCCTCTCCTAAACATTTGTTGTTCGCTAATGGAAGTTTCTGGCCACTTGGAGGCCAGTTGCGAGAGTTTTTCCTGAACCTAATCCTCTTTCTGACAAACCAGTTCTCTCACTTGTCAAGGTCACCTTAATTTCTAAGGTGTTTGCTAGCCACCCACCTCAACCAGCATCTGGCACACACTTCCTGAACCTGTTCACTCCCCACCTGAGCCTCATCAGATACCACTGGGCCAAGGGCTGATTCCCATTGCCCATCGCTCCATGAGTCCTCTGAGTTGGCCCTAAGCCACTAATCCCTAATCTCTGAAAGCTACCATCCACTCAGTGGTAGACTGACCTTGAGGCTGTTCAGTTCAGACCGAACGTCCCCAGCTTGTGGACCAAAGCCTGATGCGAAATGGAATCCGAGCCTTTATCGATGACATCTTTAGCTTCTCCCTTATCTATAAGGCCTGTCACTCTGTCACAGATGGAAATGAAATTAGACTGACATGATCGGCTCTTCACAAAACTAGGTTGTTCTCTGCCCAGCACCGAACGCTCTCCTAGACAACTGAAATCGACTGTCGGCAGATTGGCTCCAAGATCTTTGCTAGGACCCAGGTTTGACTGGTTAGGTCCATTTTTCCCAAGATGTCTTCTTTCCTCCATTGTGCCCATTTCCAGTTTTCAGGGGTTTTTTATGGTATTTGTAAGCATTTACTACATGCCAGGCACTATGCTAAGCACTGGGGCAGACCCAAGTTAATCAGTTTGGACACATGAGGCTCAAAGTCATAATCCCCACTTTACAGATGAGGTAACTGAGGTGCAGAGAAGGGAAGCAACTTGCCCAAGGTCATCCAGTAGTCAAGTGGCCTAGTGGAGATTAGAACCCGGGTTCTTCTGACTCCTGGGCTATGCTTCTCTTCTAGTCTCCATGAATTCTACAAAGTGACAGCTACTGGTTCTCCAAAAATCACAAGCACTTAAACTGCATCATCATCATCATCTTCATCATCATCACCATCATCAACATCATTTCCAGTATAATATTGAGCACCTACTGGATGTCAACCACTGTCTAGACATGTGAAGAAGTCCCAAAAAAATAGAAGGCACATCCTCTGCCCTCAAGGAGCTTGTATTCTAATGAAGAAGACTGGCCCATACTACTATCATACATACAATGGGAACTGTGAGCTTCAACTGAAACCGGGACTGTGACCCACCTAATTTACCTGTAATAATAATAATAATAATAATGGCACTTATTAAGCGCTTTCTATGTGCAGAGCACTGTTCTAAGTGCTGGGGAGGTTACAAGGTGATCAGGTTGTCCCACGGGGGCTCACAGTCTTCATCCCTATTTTACAGATGAGGTAACTGGGGCACAGAGAAGTTAAGTGACTTGCCCAAAGTCACACAGCTGACAATTGGCGGAGCCAGGATTTGAACCCATGACCTCTGACTCCAAAGCCTGTGCTTTTTCCACTGAGCCACGCTGTTTCTCCACCTACCCCAGCATTTAGAACAGTGATTGGCACACAGTAAACACTTAATAAATATTATTATTATTATTGTTATTAACACAAGGAGGTCATTGTTAAAATTATGCACAGCAGGTATCACCCTATCATCCAGTGGTATTTATTGATACTGTGTGCAGAACCCTGTATTAAGCAGTTGAGAGAGTACAACAGAGTTGGTAATAATAATAATAATAATGTTGACATTTGTTAAGTGCTTACTATGTACAAAGCACTGTTCTAAGCGCTGGGGAGGATACAAGGTAATCAAGATTGTCCCATGTGGGACAGGAGCTGAATATCTAGAAGGGGAGACAGACATTAAAATATAAATAAATTACAGGATAAAGGGTCGAGGGTGGTAAGAAGGGATTGTAAGTTCGTATGCACGTAAGTGTGTTCTCCGCATAGTAAGCATTCAATAAATATCATTGATGGATTATGGGTGGTTAATTGGGTCATCCTGAGCAGGGCGGTGGGGATTTCTTAGGGAATAAGTGCTTCCTGGAGGTGGTTTTTTAAAAGGAGGGTGTTGAGGATGGGCAGGGACATAGTTGGGCAGGCTGCAGCGGGGAGGGAGTTCTATGCTGAAGGAAGGGCGAGCACAATGGCTCAGAGAAATATGAAGGTCGAGAGGGAAGTTCGGCTTGGAAGTTCACTTGGAAGGAGTAAAGAGGGCAATTAAGAAGCAGACAGGATTTGGACAGTCCTCAATCCCACGGTTAGGAGTTTAATAATAAGAGTTGTGATATTTGTTAAGTGCTAATAAGATGCAGAGCACAGGGATAAATGCAAGATAATCAGATCAGATGTGGTTCTGTTTCCCTTGATGCTCCAGGTCTAAGGAGGAGGTAGAACAGGAATTTAATCCTCATTTTCAGACGAGGAAACTGAGGCAAAGAGAAGTTACATGACTTGCCCAAGGTCCCACAGCAGGCAAGTGTAAGAGCCAGGATTAGTGCCCAAGTCTCCTGACTCTCAGCATTTCGCTCTTGCCACTAGGCCATGCTGCATTTATAATTGATGCTAGAAGGAAATGGGTCTTTGAAAGTATTTTACTCTCCCACACTTCCAAAGCCTTATTGAAGGCCCATCTCCTCCAAGAAGCCTTCCCTGACTAAGCCCTCATTTCCTCTTCTCCCACTCCCTTCTGAATCACCCTTGCCCTTGGATTTGTTCTTTTTATACAGCCCTCCTTCAGCCCCACAGAACTTATATACTTATCTGTAAGGTATTTATTTATATTAATGTCTGTCTTCCCTTCTAGACTGTGAGCTCATTGTGGGCAGGGAATGTGTCTGATGTTGTATTGTTCTCTCCCAAGTGCTTAATATAGTGCTTTGCACACAGTAAGTGCTCAATGAATATGATTATTATTATTACTACTACCAATAATGACTCTGTTATACTGTACTTTCCCAAGCACTTACTGAAGCGCTCCTCACACTGTAAGCACTTAATAAATATAATCGATTGCTTGATTTTAAGGCAGGAAAGTGATGCATTCTGAATGGCATTTTAGGAAGGTGATCCTGACAATCGATAGACTGAAGTGGAGAGAAGCTGGAGGAAAGGAAATCCAGTAAGAAGCAACTGGCCTGGAAAGGTCGTGATGGTGGAGTGGAAGGGGGAATTGAGGAAATCTGGTGGAGCAAAAACTGGAAGGATTTAAAGACTGGTTGTGAGAGGAGAAAGGCAGAGAGGACTTAAGGATGACCAGGAGGTTGCATTAATTGATTAAATAATTCATTTATTCATTCATATTTATTGAGCTCTTAATAATAATGATGATGATGGTATTTGTTAAGCGCTTACTATGTGCAAAGCACTGTTCTAAGTGCTGGGGAGGTTACAAGGTGATCAGTTTGTCCCATGTGGGGCTCACAGTCTTAATCCCTATTTTACAGATGAGGTAACTGGGGCACAGAGAAGTTGTGACTTGCCCAAAGTCACACAGCTGACAATTGGCGGAGCCGGGATGTGAACCCATGACCTCTGACTCCAAAGCCCGTCCTCTTTCCACTGAGCCATGCTGCTTCTCTTACTGTTTGCAGAGCACCATACTCGGTGCTCGGGAGAATACAGGAGAAGCAGCGTGGCTCAGTGGAAAGAGCCTGGGCTTTGGAGTCAGAAGTCATGGGTTCAAATCCTGGATCCACCAACTGTCAGCTGTGTGACTTTGGGCAAGTCACTTCACTTCTCTGGGCCTCAGTTCCCTCATCTGTAAAATAGGAATGAAGACTGTGAGCCCCCCCGTGGGACAACCTGATCACCGTGTAACCTCCCCGGTGCTTAGAACAGTACTTTGCACATAGTAAGTGCTTTATAAAGGTCATTATTATTATTATTATTACAATATAACAATAAACCAACACATTGCCTGCCCACAAAGAGTTTACAGTCTAGAGGAGGATTGAGACATTAATATAAATAAATAAATTACATGTATGTACATAAGTACTCTGGGGCTGGGAGGAGGGGATGAATAAAGGGAGCAAGTCAGGGTGATGCAGAAGGGAGTGGGAGAAGAGGAAAGGGGGGATTACGGGGACAGGAAGGATGGTGGTGTTGTCACCTGTGGTGGGAGGAGGACTAAGCTCAGCAGGGAAGATGAGATTGTTTTTTGCCATGACGAGTTTAAGGCGTCGGCCCGTCATCCTTCCGTCGTCACTGTCCCGGAGAGGAGGAAAGGTGAAGTTGTAGAGCAGGTAAGAGAGAGGTCAGGGCAGGTGAGGTCATGCTGGTTTAGAACACATTCAGATTATTCAAGTCACCTTCAATCAAGTTTTACCTCAGTTTAGTTGGGCATCCTCCCTTCTCCTTTCAGGGGTGGATTCAGTCGCTGTCTGATCAGTTGCTCCCTTTCCATAAAGTTTTTTATGGAAGATTTTAAAGAAAAAAAAAATTCTAGCAGCTTCTCTCAATCGATCAGTCAGTTGTACTTAGTGAGTACTTACTGAGGGCAGAGCACCGTTCTAAATGTTGTGGGCAGGGAATTTGTCTGTTTATTGCTTTATAGTACAGTACTCTGCACACAATAAGCGCTCAATAAATATGATTGAATGAATGAATGAATAAGCGCTTGGGAGTGTACAATACAACAGAGTTGGTAGACAAGTTCCCTGCCCTCAGAAAGCTTAGTCTAGAGTCTCTCCTTCTTCCCCACTGTTCCCCACAAAGATGGGAATGTGAGGTCCTCTGTTCCATGACATGACTGAATCTGAGCCTGGAGTTATAGAGGGACTCCTCGTTCATTTATTCATTCAATCGTATTTATTGAGTGCTTACTATGTGCAAAGCACTGTACTAAGTGCTTGGGAGGGTACAATATGCATCAGGGTCCAATTTGGTGGCGGAGCCTAGGGTTGGGGAAGGCCAGTTGGGTAACTCCTCACTGCAGTTCCCTCAGCTGTAAAATGGGGATTGAGAAAGTGAGCCGTTTGTGGGACAGAGACTGTGTCCAACTTGACTGTCTTGTATCTATCCCAGCACCTAGAAAAGTGACTGGCATACAGTAATAATAATAATAATGATATTTGTTAAGCACTTACTATGTGCCAGGCACTGTACTAAGCTCTGGGGTGGATAGAGAAGCAGCATGGCTTAGTGGAAAGAGCACGGGCTTGGGAGTCAGAGGTCATTGGTTCTCAACCCGGCTCCACTACTGGTCAGCTGTGTGACTTTGGACTAGTCACTTAACTTCTCTGGGCCTCAGTTAGCTCATCTCTAGAATAGGGATTAAGACTGTGAGCCCCATGTGGGACAACCTGATTACATTGTATATCCCCAGTGCTTAGAACAGTGCTTAGCACATAGTAAGAACTTAACAAATACCATTATTACTATTATTATTATTACAAGCAAATAAGGTTGGACATAGCTCCTGTCCCACATGGGACTCACAGTCTCAATCCCCTAGAAAAGCAGCGTGGCTCAGTGGAAAGAGCCCGGGCTTTGGAGTCAGAGATCATGGGTTCAAATCCCGGCTCTGCCAATTGTCAGCTGTGTGGCTTTGGGCAAGTCACTTCACTTCTCTGGGCCTCAGTTCCCTCATCTGTAAAATGGGGATTAAGACTGTGAGCCCCCCATGGGACAACCTGATCACCTTGTAACCTCCCCAGCGCTTAGAACAGTGCTTTGCACATAGTAAGCGCTTAATAAATGTCATCATTATTATTATTATTTACAGATTCATTCATTCAATCACATTTATTGAGTGCTTACTGTGTGCAGAGCACTGTACTAAGCGCTTGGGAAGTACAGATGAAGTAACTGAAGCCCAGAGAAGTGAACTAACTTGCCCGGGGTCACACAGCGGACAAGTGGCGGAGCTGGGATTAGAACTCATGACCACAGTAAGTGCTTAACAAATACCATAATTATTTATGACCCATCCCTGCCCTGGGCACTGGCTCCTATGACCCAGCCCTGCCCTGGGCACTGGCTCCTGGGAGTATCTTTCCACACCCCTGTGCTACACTTACTCCCGTCATTCATTCATTCAATTCAATTGTATTTCTTGAGCACTTACTGTGGCAGATCACTGTACTAAGCCCTTGGGAGAATACCATATAACAATATAACAGACACATCCCTGCCCACAACAAGCTTACAGTCTAGCTGAAGCCCCGGGGGGCAGTCAGGAAGGCTCCTTCCCCTCCCCACATCACCTGTATATATGTATATATGTTTGTACATATTTATTACTCTCCCCCTTCTAGACTGTGAGCCCACTGTTGGGTGGGGACCATCTCTATATGTTGCCAACTTGTACTTCCCAAGCGCTTAGTACAGTGCTCTGCACACAGTAAGCGGTCAATAAATACAATTAAATGAGTGAATGAATGAATAAAGGCCAGCCTAGAGACAGTAGTGACTCCCAGCTCTTCTCTGCATCCACCAGCAGCCCTGACCAGTCCCCCCTGAGGAAGCCCCGGGAAGGTCTCCCGGCCCCAGGACCACTGAAATAATAATTATTTATTATAATAATAATAAAGGCAATATTACTTTGTACTTTGTGCCAAGCACTGTATCAACCCCTAGGTTAGATACATGATAATTAGCTCCCACATGGGGCTCACAGTCTAAGTAGGAGGGATAACAGATATTGAATCCCCATTTTGCAGATGAGGGAACTGAGGCACAGAGAATTAAAATGACTTTGAGCCCCATGTGAGACAGGGACTGCGTCTAACCTGATTAGCTTGAATCTACCCCTGTGCTTAGTAAAGTGCCTGGCACATAGTAAACACTTAACAAATACCATAAAAAAAAAAACTTGCCTAAGGTCTCACGGCAGACAAGTGGCAACAACACCACTATCCTCCCTATTTCACAAGCCCGTAACTTGGCATTATCCTGGACTCATCTCTCTCATTCCACCCATAGATTCAATCTGTCATCAATTCCTGCCTTTTCTTCCTTCACAACCTCTCCAGAATCCAGCCCTTCTTTGCCATCCAAAATGCCACCACGCGAATCCAAGCACTGATTGTATCCCTCCTTGACAACTGCATCAGCCTCCTAGCTGACCTCCCCGTTTCCTGTCTCTACATTCTCCAGCCTATACTTCACTCTGCTGCCAGGATCACTTTTCTAAAAAAATTTCAGTTCATATTTCCCCACTCCTCTAAAACCTCCGATTTTTTCCCGTCCACCTCTGCATCAAACAGAAACTCCTTACCATCGGCTTTAAGGTGCACAGTCAGTTCTCCCCTTCTTACCTTTGCTTCACTGATCTCCTACAACAACCTAGCCTACTTCACTCCTCTAATGACAACGTGGCTCAGTGGAAAGAGCACAGGCTTTGGAGTCAGAGGTCATGGGTTCAAATCCCAGCTCCGCCAATTGTCAGCTGTGTGACTTTGGGCAAGCCACTTCACTTTGTACCTCAGTTACCTCATCCGGAAAATGGAGATTAAGACTGTGAGCCCGCCATGGGACAACCTGATCACCTTGTAACCTCCGCAGCGCTTAGAACATATGCTTTGCCCATAATAAGCGCTTAATAAATGCTGTTATTATTATTATTATCTATCCCACTACGGACCCCTGGTTCACATCCTCCCTCTGGCCTGAAACAAACTCCCCCTTCAAAAATGATAGATAATGCCTCTTCGCACTTTCCAAACCTTATTAAAATCACATCTCCTTCATGAAGCCTTCCTCAAGTCCTCGTTTTCCTTTCTCCCTCTCTTTGCTGTGACTCCTATGCACTTGGATCTGTATTCCTTAGCACTTGATATTCACCCCACCCTCAGTCCCACAGCACAACACATATCCTTGACATTTTCCCCCCATCTTTGGCCTGTCTCCCCTCTAGATCCTTGTGGGCAGGGATCGTGACCACCAACTCTGTTGAACTGAACTCTCCCAAGCACTCAGTACATTGCCCTGCCTCAGAGAGCATTCAATAAAAACCACTGATTGATTGATTGAAGGCTTTGGGCTAATTGGATGCTAGATGGCTCTGCCCAGGTCCCAACCAAGAGGTCAGCTCCAACCAGGTTAAGGAACTGGGTTAAACGGAGGAAGGTGGGTGGATTCCCTGAATCCTCCACACTTCAAGCTCACTGTGGGCAGAGAATGCAACTACCACCTCTAATATATGGATATATTATACTCTCCCAAGCCCTCAGAACAGTGCTCCGTGCACAGTAAGCAATCCATAAATACCACTGATTGATTCACTGATTAAAATCACATCTTCTCCAAGAGGTCTTCCCTGACAGCCCTCATTTCCCTCTCATTCATTCATTCATTCATTCAATCGTATTTATTGAGTGCCTACTGTGTGCAGAGCACTGTACTAAGCACTTGGAAAGTACAATTCGACAATAGAGACAATCCCTATCCAACAACGGGCTCAGTCTAGAAGGAGGAGACAGACAACAAAACAAAACAAGGAGACTGGCATCAATAGCATCAGAATAGATTAAAAGAATTATAGATATGTACACATTATTAATAAAATAAATAGAGTAATAAAAATGTACAAATATAAAGTGCTGGGGGGCAGGGAAGGGGGTAGAGCAGAGGGAGGCAGTGGGGGTGATGGGGAGGGGAGGAGGAGCAGAGGAAAAGGGGGGCTCAGTCTGGGAAGGCCTCCTGGAAGAGGTGAGCTCTCAGTAGGGCTTTGAAGAGGGGAATCAATCAATCAATCAATCAATCGTATTTATTGAGTGCTTACTGTGTGCAGAGCACTGTACTAAGTGCTTGGGAAGTACAAGTTGGCAACATACAGAGATGGTGCGTACCCAACAGTGGGCTCACAGTCTAGAAGAGGGAGACGGAGAACAAAACAAAACATATTAACAATAAAAATAAGTAGAATAGATATGTACAAGTAAAATAAATAAATAAATAGAGAGCTAGTTTGGCAGATGTAAGGAGGGAGGGCATTCCAGGCCAGAGGAAGGACGTGGGCCAGGGGTCGACGGTGGGACAGGCGAGAATGAGGCCTAGTGAGGAGGATAGCGGCGGAGGAGCGGAGGGTGTGGGCTGGGATGGAGAAGGAGAAAAGGGAGGTGAGGTAGGAGGGGGCGAGGTGCATCGCCCATGGTTGGTACCGTAACCTTTAAGCACTTGATACTCACCTCACCCTCATCCCTGAAGCACTTCCATACATTTCTGTAATTTATTTTGATGTCTGTCTCCCCCTCTAGACCTTAAACTCTTTGTGGGCAGGAATGTGCCTACCATCTGTACTCTAGAGTGCTCTGCATTCAATAAATAAACAAGTGTTCAATAAATGCGACTGATTGATTGGGGAGGTTCCATCTTCTAGGTGTGGATCAATCTCCTCGCTGGGATTGAGATACCTGGTGAAAGTAAGACCCCCACCTTGCCCAGGTCCCCATTTTCTCTGTCCCATAATGTTCCTCTCCACTCATGTGTCAGAGATCAAATCCCCACCCCAACACTGGCCTGTTCCCCCCAACCCCAAGTTTCCTATCAGAGCTCTCGCACAACACTGGGGGAGACCCTTGTATGTTTTTCAAATTAATGCAATTAAGAGCATTAAAGTTTCTGAACGATGGAGTTTTTTCATTTTCCTTTTATTTGATTAGAGAAATTCCCACCGCAGTTTCAACAAATGAAACCCAGACCCGGCTCCATTGTTCCGCGGCTTTCATGAGAATGTGTTACCTTTCAATCTCACACACTAATGTGTTTAGAGTTACAGTCCTCCCCCCACCCCGCCCCCCCGGGCGGCTGCAGGAAGGATCTTGGAGCCTTGATTAAAGCGGCCTTCCTAGGCCAAGAATGTGGGCTCCTCTGTGTGTGTGTGTGTGTGTGTGTGTGTGTGTGTGTGTGTGTGTGTGTGTGTGTAGTGTGTGTGTATGTATGTGTGTGTGTGTGTTTTTGTGTCCCTCAGGGCCAGGACAGATGCAGGGGGCAACCTTGGACATGGGAATTCGCTTAGGCCATGCTGGGTCTCTGGGTTGTGTCTGGGTGTGATTACACGCCCCTCTCTTCCTCTTCCTTTCCTCCCTTCCTCCTTCCTTCCTCCCTTCCCGCTTCTCTTCCCCTTGCAGCACTCTCCCTTTGTCCTCCCTCTCTCTCTTCCTCTCTCATCCTCCCTCCCTCCTCAAATCCACAAATGCCTCTGCCACACTTCAAAGCCTTCCTGAAGGCCCATCTCCTCCAAGAGGCCTTCCCAGGTTAAGCCCTACTTTTCCTCATCACCCTGACTTGCTCCTTTTGCTTTTCCCCCTCTCCCATTTATTGTCGTATTGTACTTTCCCAAGCACTTAGAACAGTGCTCTGCACACAGTAAGTGCTTAATAAATACGATTGAATGAATGAATGAATCTTCTCCCTTTCTACCCCCTTCCTCCTCTCTCCCCCACTCTCTCTCCTCTCCTTCTCTCTTACTTTCTCTTCCTCTCCCTCTCCCCCCTTCTTCTTCCCCTCTCCCCCACTCTCTCCCTTCCCTCTCTTCCTCTCCCCCTCTTTCCCTTTTTCTCCTCCTTTTCCCTCACCCCCACTCATCGTCCTTCTTTCTCCCACACTCTTCTTCCCCTCTCCTCCACTCCACCCCACTCTCTCCCTTTCCTCTCTCTCTGTCCCTCATTTTCCTTCTTTTCCCCTTCTCATTCTCCTTCTTGATCACTTTCTCCCATCCCCTCACCATATTCTCTCTCCTCTCTTTCCTTCCATTCCTCGTTCTCCCTCTCGTTCCATCACTCTCCCTCATTATCCTTCTCTCTCACTTATTATCCTCTTTTCTTCTCCACTTCTCTTTCACTCTCTCACTGTATCTGTCCATCTCTCTCCCTCTCTCCATTTCTCCTCTCCCTGTTCGAACCCACTCTCTCTCCCTCTCTTCCCCTCTCCCCCCATTCTCCTCTTCCCCCCCTTTCTTCCTTTACTTCTCTCTCTCTCTGTCCCTTTCCCTCTCTCTCTGCCCCTACTCCTTCCCCTCTCTCCCACTCCTCTCTGTCAACATCCCCGCCATCATGCCTTTGGCAGTTTGCCCTTTCTCCACTCTTCTCTCTCCCTCCCTCTCTCTCTCTCCCTCCAGGGTAGCATCAGAAAATCACCCCAGTTCCTCTGATCACAGTCTCCAAGGTGAAGACCTAGGTTGGGGCTGAAAGTTAAAAACTGATTATAGGAACAGGAGAAGGAAGAGAGGCGGGCGGGGGGAGGGATCATAACCCCTGTTAACCGATGTGATTAGAGCCAAATTGAAACAGGATGTTAAAATGGTGGGGCTGCCGCCACTGCTGCTGCTGCTGCTGTCCTCCCCAAGTCACCAAAGCCCAGACCAAAGAGGCCCGATTCCTCAACCCATTCTGGGTTCTGATCATTCATTCATTCATTCAATCATATTTATTGAGTGCTTACTGTGTGCAGAGCACTGGGAAGTACAAGTTGGCAACATCTAGAGGCGGTCCCTACCCAACAACGGGCTCACAGTCTAGAGGGGGGAGACAGACAACAAAACAAAACATGTGGACAGGTATCAAGCCACCAGAATAAACAGAAGTAAAGCTAGATGCATATCATTAACAAAATTAATAGAATAGTAAATATGTACAAGTAAAATAGAATAATAAATCTGTACGAACATATATACAGGTGCTGTGGGGAGGGGAAGGAGGTAGGGCCGGGAGGATGGGGAGGGGGAGAGGAAAGAGGGGGCTCAGTGTGGGAAGGCCTCCTGGAGGAGGTGAGCTCTCAGTAGGGCTTTGAAGGGAGGAAGAGAGCTAGCTTGGCGGATGTGCGGAGGGATCCAAAAACAGAGGCCCGTCCTCTGTCCCCATGGCCCAGAAAACAGAGGCCATTCATTCATTCATGCATTCATTCATTCAATCATATTTATTAAGCGCTTACTGTGTGCAGAGCACTGCACCAAGTGCTTGGGAAGTACAAGTCGGCAACATATAAAGGCCGTCCCTGCCCAACAACAGGCTCACAGTCTAGAAGGGGGAGACAGACAACAAAACAAAACATGTAGACAGGTGTCAAAATCGTCAGAACAAATAGAGTTGACTCAGCCAGATCTTTGCACAGCCCATACCTGCAGCCCAGACTTGAAGGCCTAAGAGAAATCAGACTATGGGCAACCATTCCAAATAAAATCATGATCAACTGGCAACTCCACCACCTCCAATGGCTGTGGAATGTTCTGTCACTAAGGAGCAGCGTGGCTTAGCGGAAAAAGCCCTGGCTTTGGAGTCAGAGGTCAGGGGTTCAAATCCCTGCTCCGCCAAATGTCAGCTGTGTGACTTTGGGCAAGTCACTTCACTTCTCTGGGCCTCAGTTCCCTCATCTGTACAATGGGGATTAAGACTGTGAGCCCCCCATGGGACAACCTGATCACCTTGTAACCTTCACCAGAGCTTAGAACAGTGCCTTGCACATAATAAGCGCTTAATAAATGCCATCATTATCCCCTTCTAGACTGTGAGCCCGTTGTTGGGTAGGGACCGTCTCTATATGCTGCCAACTTGTATTTCCCAAGCACTTAGTACAGTGGTCTGCACACAATAAGTGCTCAATAAATATGATTGAATGATGAATGAATGAATGACTGTCTCTATATGCTGCCAACTTGTACTTCCCAAGCGCTTAGTACAGTGCTCTGCACAGAGTAAGTGCTCAATAAATATGATTGAATGAATGAATGAATGAATGAATGAATGAATGAATGAGAAGGGCTGGGGGAAACTGTCAGGGGCTGATGTGTAGGCGGGATCCCATTTCCCAGTGCAGCCAATAATGCCCTGCTGACTCCATCACCTGGAAGTAACCCCCCAAGCCCCCTCCACCTAAGCCCCTTCATGAATCCAGGCTAAAGGCACCCATTGACTGAATGTTGATTGCTCGAAGGGAGCGGTGGCCTACAGGTTCCTTGCTCTCTGTGTAATTTATTTATTTATATTCATGTCTGTCTCCCTCTCTAGACTGTAAGCTCCTTGTGGACAGGGTGTGTGCCTAGAGAAGCAGCCTGGCATAGTAGTTAGAGCACGGGGCTGGGAATCAGAATGTCATGGGTTCTAATTCTGGCTCTGCCACATGTCTGCTGTGTGACCTTGGGCAAATCACTTTGCTGCTGTGGGTCTCAGTTACTTCATCTGTAAAATGGGGATTGAGACTGTGAGCCCCATGTGGGACAGGGACTGCATCCAAGCCCATTAGTTGGTATCCACTCCAGTGCTTGGAGCGTCCAACCTGATTAACTTGTATAAGTGCTTAACAAATGTCATCATTATTATTGTTATTACTCTCCCAACAACTTAGCACAGTGCTCTGCACACAGTGAGTGCTCAATAAACACAATTGGTTGATCTTCATAATAGTAATAATAATGTTGATATTTGTTAAGCACTTACTATGTGCCAAGCACTGTTCTAAGCCTTGGGGTAGATACAAGGTAATCAGGTTGTCCCACGTGGGGCTCACAGTCTTAATCCCCATTTTACAGATGAGATAACTGAGGCCCAAAGAAGAGAAGTGACTTGCCCAAAGTCACACAGTCGATAATAATAATAATGATGGCATTTGTTAAGCGCTTACTATGTGCGAAGCACTGTTCTAAGCGCTAAGGGGGATATAAGGTGATCAGGTTGTCCCACGTGGGCTCACAGTCGTCATCCCCATTTGACAGATGAGGTAACTGAGGCTCAGAGAAGTGAAGTGACTTGCCCAAGTCACTTAGCAGACATGAGGCAGAGTAAGGATTAGGGGTGGCGGAGCAGGGATTAGAACCCATGACCTCTGAATCCCATGTTTGTGCTCCTGCCACTAAGCCACACCGCTTCATCTGCCCCTCCCTGAGCAGAGAGCACTTCCTTTCCCCCACGAGGGTCCTCTGTCCCTCAGAATAACACTCCAAGCTAGCCCACTGGCCTGGAGAAGGGAAGTAGGGATGGAGTCACTGCTGCCTTGCAAACAGCCACCTCACCTAAGGTAGGTAATCATTTATACGTGGCAAGTCATAAAGAAGGATGATTTTATTCATTCTTGTTCCCCTTGGGGGAGAGTATGTGGGCTGGCCAGCTAGCCGGTCACTTTGGGGCACTTACTCACAGGACCTGAGTTAATGGACCAGATTAAATTTTCCCTTTACCAATCAAGAGAGCCTGCGGTTCTCTGTCCTCCAGCTCCTGGTAGGTCTGACCCTCCTGAACTGGTCCCCGCCTCCCATTCCTCTTCCCAGGAGAAGCTGACCTATGGGGACTAGATAAACAAAGAGAACTGGAAAGTGGAAGGATGAAGGATGAGTAAGAAAGACTGGGGAGCAGCAGAATCTGGAGACCAGCCTCTGCCCTTTCCCTGTTACCCATCCCAATGGCTCCAATTCCTCAACCACCACGGCCCTCGCCCCTCCATGGGTCTGTCTTCTTCTAGACCATGTGGGAGTTTATGGGGGCAAAGGTGGCACAGTCCCTGCACTTGAGGAACTTACGCTCTTAATGACCCATCCTCAAGGAATGTGTTTCTGTACTTCATTTTCACAAACCACTTTATGTTGGAAAACAGCAGGAAGTGAATTCCCTTTCCCTGATGGAGACAAAGGTGAGCTATTTTTCTCTCGCGTTAATAATAATAATGGTATATGTTAAGCGCTCACTATGTGCAAAGCACTGTTCTAGACACTGGGCGGATACAAGGTGAGCAGTTTGTCCCATGTGGGGCTCATAGTTTTAATCCCCATTTTTCAGAAGAGGGAACTGAGGCACAGAGAAGTTAAGTGACTTGCCTAAAGTCACACAGCTGATAAGTGGTGGAGCCAGGATTAGAACCCATGACCTCTGACTCCCAAGTTTGGGGTCTTTCCACTGAGCCATGCTGCTTCTCTCGTTGAGTGAATTCCCAACAGGCTCCCTTTCCCCGATTTGTTATCGGTACTCCTTCCTGCAGCTGGATTAATAGTGCTGGCAATATGTTGCCAACTTGTACTTCCCAAGCGCTTAGTACAGTGCTCTGCACACAGTAAGCGCTCAATAAATACGATTGATTGGTTGATTGATTGATTGATTGCTGGGACCTCCTAATTTAGCCAGCAGGGCTCTCTGCCTCAGCCCAAGTGCCCTTCCTCTCACTCTTCCTCACATCCCATCTCTGTCTTCCCCTTTTAGACTGTGAGCCCACTATTGGGTAGGGACTGTCTCTATACGTTGCCAATTTGTACTTCCCAAGCGCTTAGTACAGTGCTCTGCACATAGTAAGCGCTCAATAAATACGATTGATGATGATGATGATGATCCCTTTTCCCGTCTTCAAAGCCCTTCTGAAACCATATCTCCTCCAGGAGGCCTTCTCCAATTAACCTCTCCTCTCCCCACACTGTATCGCCCAAATTCCACCCCACCACTTCCGTGTCACCTAAAACAAGCAGCTTGGCTTAGAGAAGTAGTGTGGTTTAGTGGCTAGAGCCCAGGCCTGGGAGTTAGAAGGTCATGAGTTATAATCCCAGCTCTGACACTTGTCTGTTATATGGCCTTGGGCAAGTCATTTCACTTCTCTGGGCCTCAGTTACCTCATCTGGAAAACGGGGATTAAGAGGGTGAGCCCATGTGGGACAGGGATTGTGTCCAACCTGATTACCTTGTACCTACCCCAGTGTTTAGAACAGTGCTTGGTGCATAGTAAGCGCTTAACAAGTACCATAATTACTATTAACAGGTGCCATAATTATTATGTAAGCAGTTAAATGTTCATGACCCCTGCCAGAGTACTTACGTACATCTAGCTTCATTTCTATTTGTTCTGACGACTTGACACCTGTCCACATGTTTTGTTTTGTTGCCTGTCTCCCCCTTCTAGACTGTGAACCCATTGTTGGGTAGGGACCGTCTCTATATGTTGCCAACTTGTACTTCCCAAGTGCTTAGTACAGTGCTCTGCACACAGTAAGCGCTCAATAAATACGATTGAATGAATGAATGTCTTTTCTTTATGATATTTGTTAAGTGTTTACTATGTGCCAGGCAGTATATTAAAGTGCTGGGGTAGATACAAGTTAATCAGGTTGAACACAGTCCCTGTCCTACACAGGGCTCACAGTCTTAATGTCCATTTCACAGATGAGGGAACTGAGGCACAGAGAAGTTAAGTGACTTGCCTAAGGTTACCCGGCAGACAAGTGGAGGAGCCAGGATTAGAACTCAGGACCTTGGACTCCCAGGCTGATGCTTCATCCAGTAGGCCACGCTGCTTCTCATCTTAGATTCATTCCTTCATTCATTGGATCATATTTATTGAGCATTTACTGTGTGCAGAGCACTGTACTAAGCGCTTGGAAAGTACAATTCGGCAACAGATAGAGACAGTCCCTACCCAACAATGGGCTAATAGTCTAGAAAGGGGAGACAGACAACAAAACAAAACAAGTAGTTTAATTATGTACTTTCCCAAGTGCTAGTACAGTGCTCTGTAATCAGTGGGCACCCAATAAATAGGACTTAGTGATCAATTGCCTCTCTACACAGCTGGGCAAATACACTGAGAAGCAGCATGGCCTAGTAGAAAGAGCACACGTCTTGGGAGTCAGAAGATCTGGGTTTTAATCCCAGTAGTGGAACTACTACTAGTACTAGTTCCCAGTAGTGGAACTACTTGCCTGCTGTGTGAGGTTGGGCAAGTCACTTTGCTTCTCTGTGCCTCAGTTCCCTCATCCGCAAAATGGAGTTTCAATACCTGTTCAACTTCCTGTTTATTCATTCACTCATTCAATTATATTTATTGAGCGCTTACTGTGTGCAGAGCACTGTACTAAGCGCTTGGGAAGTACAAGTTGGTAACATAATATTTAGACTGCGAGCCCCGTGTGGAAACTGATTATCTTGAAACTAGCTAGCCCAGCGCTTGGTACATAGTAAGCATTTAACAAATACTATTATTATTATATTGTCATTCATTCAATCGTATTTATCAAGCGTTTACTGCGTGTTTAAGGGACTGTACTAAATGCTTACCATATTGGCTCCACATCACCAACTGCCCTGCTTCCAACATGCTCTATACTTGCCTGACCTCGGCGACTTAGGCTGCGGCCAAGTGTCCGGACAATCGGTCACACTGTCTCCTCAGGAACGAGCACCCCCTCTCCTCCTCTGAACCATCGAGAAGACTCCAACCTTCTAGATTATAAACTCGTCCTCTAGATTGTAACTTTGTTGTGGGCAGGGATTGTGTCTGCTCTGTTGTTGTGTTGTATTCTCCCAAGCACTTAGTGCAGTGCTCTGCACACAGTAAGAGCTCAATAAATACGATAAATAGGACTAATTGATCGATCGTCCGTCATGGCGGGGGGAAAGGAAAGCATCCACAAGCGCAAGGCCTCCACAAACCCTGGGGAAACTAGACTGTGAGCCTGTTGTTGGG
The DNA here is from genome assembly GCF_015852505.1 of Tachyglossus aculeatus. NCBI lineage: Eukaryota > Metazoa > Chordata > Mammalia > Monotremata > Tachyglossidae > Tachyglossus > Tachyglossus aculeatus. The sequence continues at coordinate 67,103,430 of NC_052066.1, forward strand.
TAGGGGCCGTCTCTATAGGTTGCCGATTTGTATTTCACAAGTGCTTAGTACAGTGCTCTGCACACAGTAAGTGCTCAATAAATACGGTTGAATGAACGAATGAGTGGTGGCTGCTGTAACGGTCGCTGTGGCCGCGGTTCCACCTTTGACTCTGGGCCATGAGGAGCCTGAAATTCCCCTCCTCCAGCCACTGCAACCTGCTGATTTTTACTCTCATTTTGTCTATTTAGTGTATTTGTCTTCTTTTATGCTCTCCTAGTATTCTATTGTTTCATCACTCCTTATGTATCTGTCACCAGTCCCCTCACTCGCTTTTGAGTTTTAGACAGTCATGTGTAGTCTTTCCCAGCTTTTAGTGCAGTGCTCTGCACCCGGCAGCATGGCTTAGTGGTTAGAGCACAGGCCTGGGAATCAGAAGGACCTGGGTTCTATTCCTGGCTCAGAGAAACAGCGTGACTCAGTGGAAATAGCACGGGCTTTGGAGTCAGAAGTCATGGGTTCAAATCCCAGCTCCGCCAACTGTCAGCTGGGTGACTTTGGGCAAGTCACTTAGCTTCTCTGTGCCTCATTTACTTCATCTGTAAAATGGGGATTAAAACAGTGAAGTCCCCCGTGGGACAACCTGATCATCTTGTAACCTCCCCAGTGCTTAGAACAGTGCTTTGCACATAGTAGCGCTTAACAAATACCATCATCATCCACCATATCTGCTGTGTGACCCTGGGCAAGTCACTTAATTCTCTAGGCCTCAGTTATCTCACTTGTAAAATGGGGATTAAGAGTGTGAGCCCTGTGTGGGACAGGGACTGTGTCCAACCTGATTAACTTGGATCTTCCCTAGTATTTAGAACAAGTGTTTGGCACATAGTAAGCACTTAACAAGTACCATTATTATTATTATTATTATTATTATTATTATTATTATTACTCTTACTACTATTCTTGCCAAATTCGACTTGCCGCCCACTCTGGCTGCCTATTCAGGGGTTCATCAGATGAAAATGGGGTAAAGGGAGCCCTGGTTCCCTGCAGCCCTGTGGAAAGGGTGGAAGGGTGTGGGGCAAGTGAACCCTCATGGATCTCACACTGGGAAACAGGCAGCTCCCGTCCTGTCCTATTGAGGCCCGGTTTGTGGCCCCCTCGGGTGGACAGCCTGAAGAGAGGAAGACCCCTGAAAACTCCCCTGTGAAGCCGAGTCCCATCTGTGGACCCCGATCAATCGATCGATCGGTGTAATAAACACTGTATTAACGTATACAACCGAGTTGGCAGACACATTCCCTGCCCATAGGGAGCTTACAGTTTAGAAGCAGCGTGGCTCAGTGGAAAGAGCCCGGGCTTTGGAGTCAGAGGTCAGGGGTTCAAATCCTGACTCTGCCAATTGTCAGCTGTGTTACTTTGGGCAAGTCACTTCACTTCTCTGGGCCTCAGTGACCTCATCTGTAAAATGGGGATGAAGACTGTGAGCTCCCCGTGGGACAACCTGATCACCTTGTAACCTCCTCAGAGCTTAGAACAGTGCTTTGCACATAGTAAGTGCTTAATAAATGCCATCATTATTATTATTATTATAATTAGAACAGTGCTTTGCACATAGTAAGCACTTAATAAAATGCCATCATTATTATTATTATTATTATTATTTAGAAGGAGAGATGATGATGATGATGGTATTTGTCAGTGCTTACTATGTGCCCAGCACTGTTCTAAGTACTGGGGTAGATACAAGGTAATCAAGTTGTCCCACGTGGGGCTCACAGTCTTAGTCTCCCTTTTAATAATAATAATGTTGGTATTTGTTAAGCGCTTACTATGGGCCAAGCACTGTTCTAAGTTCTGGGGTAGATATAAGGTCATGAGGTTGTCGCATGGGGCTCACAGTCTTCATCCCCATTTTAAAGATGAGGAAACTGAGGCACAGAGAAGTTAAGTGGCTTGCTCAAGTTCACATAGCTGACAAGTGGCGGAGCCGGGATTAGAACCCACGACCTCTGACTCCCAAGCCCGGGCTGTTTCCACTAAGCCACGCTGCTTCTCATAACTAGAGTGTTGATGCCATCCAATACCCTCTCATTATTTATTTATATTAATGTCTGTCTCTACCTCTAAAGTGTAAGCTCACTGTGGGTAGGGAGCATATCTATCAGCTAAGCTATATTGTACTCCTCAAGCCCTTAGCACGGTGCTCTGCTTATAGTATGTCCACAATAAATATGATTGATTGATTTAGTCTGCTTGCCTGACACATTGCTACAAGTATCCTCAAGTTTCCTCTGCTCCCCTCCCTAACTGCCACCTTCAATTACTTGCTCTCCAGTGGCTTCTTCGCTACTGCTTTCAAACATGCCTAAGTCTCCCCTTTCCTAAAAACCCTCTCTTAACCCCACAGCTCCCTCCAGTTATCACCCCATCTCCCTCCTGGCATTCCCCTCCAAACTCCTTGAGTGAGTTGTCTACACCGGCTGTCTCAAATTCCTCTCCTGCAATTCTCTCCTTGATCCCCTCTCATCTGGCTTTCATCCCCTTCACTCCAGAGAAACGGCCCTCTCAGAAGTCACCAATGATCTCCTTCTTGCCCAATCCAGGGGCCTCTACTCCATCCAAATCCTCCTCGACCTCTCAGCTGCCTTTGACACTGTGGACCACCCCATTCTCCTGGAAACATCCAACCTTGGCTTTACTGACATTATCCTCTTCTGGTTCTCCTCCTATCTCTCCGGCCGCTCATTCTCAGTCTCTTTCTCGGGCTTCTCCTCTGCCTCCCACCAACTGTGGGGGTCCCCCAAGGTTCAGTTCTGGGTCCCCTTCTATTCTTCATTTACAGCCACTCCCTTGGAGAACTCATTTGCTCCCATGGTTTCAACTACCACCTCTATGCAGATGATTCCCAAATCTACATCTCCAGCCCTGATCTCTCTCCCTCTCTCCTGTCTCGCATTTCTTCCTGCCTTCAAGACATTTCTTACTTGGATGTCATGCCAACACCTCAAATTTAACATGTCCAAAACAGAACTCCTTATCTTCCCACCAAAACCCTGTCCTCCCTTTGACTTTCCCATCACTGTAGACAGTACCACCATCCTTTCTGTCTCACAAGTTTATGGGCATTATCCTTGACTCATTTCTCTCATTCAAACCACATATTCAATCTGCCACTAAATCCTGTCGGTTCCACCTTCACAACATAGTTAAAATCAGTCCTTTCCTCTCCATCCAAACTGCTACCATGTTAATCCAAGCACCTGTACTATCCCTCCTTGATTACTGTTTTAGCCTCCTTGCTGACCTCCCTGCCTCCTTTCTCTCCCCACTTCAGTCCATACTTCACTCCGCTGCCTAGATCATTTTTCTACAAAAATGGTCAGTCAGTCCCTGTTTCCCCACTCCTCAAGAGCCTCCAGTGGGTGCTCGTCCACCTCTGCATTAAACAGAAACTCCTTACCATTGGCTTTAAAGCAGTCCAAAGCAGTGTGGCTTAGTGGAAAGAGCATGGGCTTGGGAGTCAGAGGTCATGGGTTCGAATCCCAGCTCCACCACTTGTTAGCTGTGTGTCTTTGGGCAACCCAGCCCACACATTTCATTCCTCTAATGCCAACCTACTCACTTTACCTTAATTTTGTCTATCTTGCTGGTGAACTCTCACCCACATCCTGCCTCTGGCCTGGAGCATCTTCCCTCTTCATATCTGACAGTTCCCCTCCTCACCTTCAAGCACGTCTCCTCCAAGAGGCCTTCCCTGACTGAGCCCTCATTTCCTCTTCTCCCACTCCCTTAATCTCATCCCTCCCTCAATCCCGCAGCACTTCTGTACGTATCTGTAATTTACTTATTTATAGTCATGTCTACCTATGCCCCTAAACTGTAAGCTCATTATAATAATTAATTATGGTATTTGTTAAGCACTTATTATGTGCCAAGCACTGTTCTAAGAGCTGGGATAGATACAAGGTCAGCAGGTTGTCCCACATGGGGCTCATCGTCTGAATCCCCATTTTACAAAAGAGGTAACTGAGGCACAGAGAAGCCCAGTGACTTACCCAAAGTCACACAACTGACAAGAGGTGGAGCCACTATGGGCAGGGAACATGTATACCGACTCTGTTATATTGTACTTTTCCAAGCACTGAGCACAGTGCTCTGTACACAGTAAGTGCTCAATAAATACAATTGATCGATGGATTGAAGAGGAGAAAGAGAAAGAGGAGGAAGGGGTTTATTCATTCATTCATTCAGTTGTATTTATTGAGTGCGTACTGTGTGCAGAGCAATGTACGAAGCGCTTGGGAAGTACAAGTTGGCAACATAGAGAGACGGTCCCTACCCAACAACGGGCTCACTAGTCTAGAAGAGGGAGACAGACAACAAAACAAAACATGTGGACAGGGGTCAAGTCGACAGAACAAATAGAATTAAAGCTAGAAGCACATCATTAACAGAATAAATAGAATATTAAATATGTACAAGTAAAAAATATATGCCTCATATACGCCTCAAATCAAGAGGACTTCCCAAGTCAAAGGGGAAGGATAGTCTGGGAATCAGGATGACTTTGTCAGAGCGAAGTCCAACCTCAGAGCGAGGAAGTCTCCACATCCAATGAGAGCTCAGAGAGAAAGGGAATACCACAGAAGGAGCAGATGCCCAAAGCCTGGGAAATTCAACATTTTTCCTTAGCATTTTCGACCTTACCCGGGTGGCCTACGAGGAGGGCAGCCGGGGGACTTGGGGTTGGATGGGAGCCTGAGATCGCTCTTCATCTGGGAGGATGAGGGGGTTGGGAAGTCGCAGAAGTTTAAGTGATTTTTTGGCATTGATCTTCACTATCTAGAGTGAAGGAGACATTTCAGTTCCAAGGGCTCTGTTAATGGGAGCTTGGGGCGGGGCTTAGACCGAGAACGGGGCCTCGGAGGAAGAGCGGATGGAATAACTTGAAAAACCCAGTAAATCTCCAGGAACAGATGTTCCTCATCTGGGGATTGGGAAAGCGAAAGTGTGAAATAGCAAAGATGCTCATACATCAAGGTCAGGCATCTTCAAATGCAATGACTGTTCCCAAGGACTGTGGGGGATCCACGGATGTGGGCTCAGAGTATCCAGGGATGTGGGATCAGGACATCCAGGGATGTAGACTCGGAGCATCCAGGGATGTAAGCTTACAGCTTCCAGGTTTGCAGGCTCAAAGCATCCAGGGATGTGGGATGTTGGATTATCCCTCTGACTTGGACTCTGAGCCCCGTGTGGGACCTGATTACCTTGTATCTACTCCAGTGCTTAGTACGGTGATTGGCACATAGTAAGCGCTTAATAATTACTAATATCAATCAATCATTTATTGAGCACTTACTGGATGCAGAGCACTGTACTAAGAACTTGGAAGGATACAATTTACAAAGTTGGTAAAACACATTCCCTGCCCACAAGGAGCTTACAGTCTAGAGGGAGCGACAGAAACTAATGTAAATAAATAAATTATGGGTAGGTACATAAGAGCTGTGGGGCTGAGGGACGGGTGAATAAAGGGAGCAAATTCAAGTGCAGGGGTGAAGCACAAGGGAGTGGGAGAAGATTAAAGGAGGGCTCAGTCAGAGAAGGCTTCTTGGAGGAGATGAGCCCTCGATAATGCGTTGAAGGAGGGAAGAGTGATCTTCTGTCAAATAATAAGGGGGAGGGAATTCCAGAACAGAGGCAGGACGTGGGCGAGAGGTCAGCAGCAAGACAGATGAGATCGAGGTACAGTGAGTAGGTTGGTATTGGGGAAGTGAAGTATTATTATTATTATTATTATTATTATTATTATTATTATTACTATCGTCATTATCTCATATCTACCCGAGTGTTTTGTAGAGTGCTAGGCACATAGTAAGCACTTAAATACTTCAGTTATTATTGTTGTTATTATTATCACCTTGTATCTACTCTAGCACTTAGTTCATTGCCTGACACATAGTAAGTGCTTAACAAATACCCACAATTTTTTTTAAAAAAACCTCCTTCCTATTCCCAGCCAAAAGCTGATCTCCCTCAAAATCCATTTTACTACAATATAAGAATAAGAATAATAATGTTGGCATTTGTTAAGCGCTTACTATGTGCAAAGCACTGTTCTAAGCGCTGGGGGGGCTACAAAGTGATCAGGTTGTCCCATGTGGGGTTCACAGTCTTAATCCCCATTTTACAGATGAGGTAACTGAGGCTCAGAGAAGTTAAGTGACTTCCCCAAGGTCACACAGCAGACATGTGGTGGAGTCGGAATTCGAACCCATGACCTCTGACTCCAATGCCCGTGCTCTTTCCACTGAGCCACCCTGCTTCTCAATATCCATATTTACTACAATTATTATTATTGTTGTTATTATTATTATCACCTTGTATCTCCTCTAGCACTTGGTTTATTGCCTGACACATAATAAGTGCTTAACAAATACCCACAATTAAAAAAAAAAACCTCCTTCCTATCCCCAGCCAGAAGCCGATCTCCCTCAATATCCATTTTACTACAATATCCATATTTACTACAATTATTATTATTTTTGTTATTATTATTATCATCTTGTATCTACTCTAGCACTTAGTTCATTGCCTGACACATAATAAGTGCGTAACAAATACCCACAATTTAAAAAAACAACCCTCCTTCCTATCCTCAGCCAGAAGCCGATCTCCCTCAATATCCATTTTCCTACAATTTCCATATTTACTACAATTATTAGTATTGTTGTTATTATTATTATCACCTTGTATTTCCTCTAGCACTTAGTTCATTGCCTGACACATAGTAAGTGCTTAACAAATACCCACAATTTTTTTTAAAAAACAGCCTCCTTCCTATCCCCAGCCAGAAGCTGATCTCCTTCAATATCCATCTCACTCCTCAGAGCCAAAATGCATCGTGGTAACAGTGAGGCTCTAGGAAAGAGGATCAAGTCCCTGTGACTGACAGGTGAACCACCTCCTACAGCTTAGGAAACACCCAGAGCATCCCAGCAGGAGCTGTGGCCCTGAGGGGAAAGGGTTGGTGAAGCTGGGAAGAAGAGGAAGAAAGAGGGCAGAGCATGCCCAACTATACTGCTCACAGGAAGGTTCTTTCCCCAGTTCCAAGGGCTTCCAGCTTCCAGGACACTTGCATGATTCGTGAGGAGGGAGGTGAGGCGTGGCTCAGTGGAAGGAGCCTGGGCTTTGGAGTCAGAGGTCATGGGTTCATAATCCCACTCTGCCAACTGTCAACTGTGTGACTTCATCTGTAAAATGGGGATTAAAACTGCGAGCCCCCCCGGGACAATATGATCACCTTGTAACCACCCCAGCGCTTAAAACAGTGCTTTGCACATAGTAAGCACTTAATAACACCATTGTTATTATTATTATCTGCACTCTCTGACTGGTCCCCGCAGTCATAGCCATACATGGAAGGGGATGGGCTGCAGCGTCAAAGCCACCCTGAACTTTGCCTGTGGGCTGCAGCAGTAGAGCTATGGGGAAACAAGGCCCAAGACAGACCCGGGACAGAGAGCTCTGAAGAGACCCAGGAGGAGTAAGCGATCCGTGGCCCAGGCAGGACAAAGTGGGGGAGGGACGGTACTACTAGTGTCTGGAAACTTGGGCCCCAGTCTGAAGAGTCTCTAAATTGGTTCCAACTTCCCCCAGATCCCCAAGGAGCTGCTGTCATCAATCGTCCCACCACACAGTTTTACCACGAGCCCTGAGTACTGAAAATCATTGGCGGGGAGTTGGCCCCTTCCCAGCCCGAGGGGGTCCAGCTGCTGACTCAAAGAGGAGTCAGGCCTCCGGGGGAAGAGCCAAGCCATGCTGGGACACTGTAGGGGCTGAGCGAGCCGGGATCCGCGATATTCTGATGGGCCCTCCATGCCTGCCTTGGGGACCCCCACTCAGCAAACACTCTGAGGTGCAGGCAAGAGAGTATTTTATCCAGGCATTCCCAGCAGATGGGTGGAGGCACCTTCTCTGCACTCAGAATAGACAGAGGATGGGGAGGAGCAGGAGAAGAAGAAGGTGGAGGAGGAGAAGGAGAAGGAGGAGGAGGAAGAGGAAGAGAAGGAAAAGGAAGGGGGAGGAAGAGAGAAGGAGGAGGAAGAGGGAGGAGGAGGAGGAGAAGAAAGAGGAAGAGGGAGGAGGAGAAGGAAGAGGAGGAAGGAGGAGGGGAGGAAGAGGGGAAAAGAGAAGGAAGAGGAGAAGGAAAGAGGAGGAGGAGGAAGTGAAAAAAGAGAAGGGAGAGGAGGAGGAGAAGGAAGAGGAGGAAGGAAGAGGGGGAGGAAGAGGGGAAAAAGAGAAGGAAGAGGAGAAAGAAAGAGGAGGAGAAGGAAGAAGTGAAAAAAGAGAAGGGAGAGGAGGAGAAGAAGGAAGAGGGAGGAGGAGAAGAAGGAAGGGAGGAAGAGGGAGGATGAAGAGAAAGAAGAGGAGGAAGAAGAGGAGGAGGAACTGAAAAAAGAGAAGGGGGAGGAGGAGGAGAAGGAAGAGTGGGAACTGGAGGAAGGTGGGGAGAGAAGAAGCTTGGTTTAGTGGAAAGAACACGGGCTTGGGAGATTGGGGTCATGGGTTCTAATCCCAGTTCTGCCACTTGTCAGCTGTGTGACCTATGTCAAGTCACAACTTTTCTGTGCCTCAGTTACCTCATCTGTAAAATGGGGATTAAGACTGCGAGCTCCACTTGGGACAACCTGATTACCTTGTATCTACCCCAGTGCTTAGAACAGTTGGCACATAGTAAGCACTTAACAAATACCATCATTAATTAATTAGGAGGAGGAGGAAGAGAAAAAAGAGAAGAGGGAGGAGGAGGATAAGTAAGAGCAGCGACTGGGGGAAGAGGAGAAGGAGGAGGAGGAGAAAGAGGAGGAAGGAGAAGACGGAGGTGTCAGAGTGGGGTCTACCCCTCACAATGGGGAAGGAGGGAGTGAGCAGCATCTTTGGGTCAGCCTGCCCTCCAGTGTCCCCTAAAACAGAGATCAAGCTGTCCATCAGCTCTCCTCAGCCCACACATCCACTCTTTTCACCAGCTCCTGCCAGCTCCCACTCTTCACTCCTCCCAAGCCACTGTTAACCATACTTCACTCTCATCTCTCCCACCTCCAACCCCTTTCTCACACTGTTCCACCCAGCCTGGAAACTCCCTCCACACCAAATCCACCAGACCACGGCTCTCCCCATCTTCCAAGCCCTCTTAAACATCCACCTCCTCCAGAAAAACTTTCCTGATTAATTTACAGCATCTAAAGTTGGCTCAACCCAACAGTCCCCCTTAACAAATACCATCATTACTAATGCCAGAAGCAGCAAGGCCAGGTGACTAGATCACAGGCCTGGGGGTCAGAAGGACCTGGGTTCTAATTCTGACTCTGCCACTTGTCTGCTGGGTGACCTTGGGCAAGTCACTTAACTTTTTTGTGCCTCAGTACTCCCTCCTCATGCCCATCTGACCCCATTCCTTCACACCTTATACTCTCACCCCTTCCCTTCTTCCCTTCTTAATTCCTGTCTTAAACTGCTCACTCTCCTATGGCTTCTTCCCCATTGCCTTCAAATATGCCCACATCTCCCCCATCCTAAAAAAACCTTCCCTTGATCCCACAGTCCCCACCAGTTAACACCCCATCTCCCTCCTACCCTGCCTCTACAAACTCCTTGAGCAAGTCATCTACATTCACTGCCTCTAATTCCTCTCCTCCAACTCTCTCCTGGACCCCCTCCAATCTGGCTTCTGCCCCCTTCAATCAATCAATCAATCAATCAATAGTATTTATTGAGCGCTTACTATGTGCAGAGCACTGTACTAAGCGCTTGGGAAGTACAAATTGGCATCACATAGAGACAGTCCCTACCCAACAGTGGGCTCACAGTCTAAAAGGGGGAAACAGAGAACAGAACCAAACATACCAACAAAATAAAATAAGTAGGATAGAAATGTACAAGTAAAATAAATAAATAAATAAATAAATAGAGTAATAAATATGTACAACCATATATACATATATACAGGTGCTGTGGGGAAGGGAAGGAGGTAAGACGGGGGGATGGAGAGGGGGACGAGGGGAGAGGAAAGAAGGGGCTCAGTCTGGGAAGGCCTCCTGGAGGAGGTGAGCTCTCAGCAGGGCCTTGAAGGGAGTAAGAGAGCTAGCTTGGCGGATGGGCAGAGGGAGGGCATTCCAGGCCCGGGGGATGACGTGGGCCGGGGGTCGATGGCGGGACAGGCGAGAGCGAGGTACAGTGAGGAGATTAGTGGTGGAGGAGCGGAGGGTGCGGGCTGGGCAGTAGAAGGAGAGAAGGGAGGTGAGGTAGGAGGGGGCGAGGTGATGGAGAGCCTTGAAGCCCAGGGTGAGGAGTTTCTGCTTGATGCGCAGATTGATCGGTAGCCATTGGAGGTTTTTGAGGAGGGGAGTAATATGTCCAGAGCGTTTCTGGACAAAGATAATCCGGGCAGCAGCATGAAGTATGGATTGAAGTGGAGAGAGACACGAGGATGGGAGATCAGAGAGAAGGCTAGTGCAGTAGTCCAGACGGGATAGGATGAGAGCTTGAATGAGCAGGGTAGCAGTTTGGATGGAGAGGAAAGGGCGGATCTTGGCAATGTTGCGGAGCTGAGACCGGCAGGTTTTGGTGACGGCTTGGATGTGAGGGGTGAATGAGAGAGCGGAGTCGAGGATGACACCAAGGTTGCGGGCTTGTGAGACGGGAAGGATGGTAGTGCCGTCAACAGAGATGGGAAAGTTAGGGAGAGGACAAGGTTTGGGAGGGAAGACAAGGAGCTCAGTCTTCGACATGTTGAGCTTTAGGTGGCGGGCGGACATCCAGATGGAGATGTCCTGAAGGCAGGAGGAGATGCGAGCCTGGAGGGAGGGGGAGAGAGCAGGGGCAGAGATGTAGATCTGGGTGTCATCAGCGTAGAGATGATAGTTGAAGCCGTGGGAGCGAATGAGGTCACCAAGGGAGTGAGTGCAGATTGAGAACAGAAGGGGACCAAGCACTGAACCTTGGGGAACCCCCACAGTAAGAGGATGGGAGGGGGAGGAGGAGCCTGCAAAAGAGACTGAGAAAGAACGACCGGAGAGATAAGAGGAGAACCAGGAGAGGACGGAGTCAGTGAAGCCAAGGTCAGATAACGTGTTGAGGAGAAGGGGGTGGTCCACAGTGTCAAAGGCAGCTGAGAGGTCGAGGAGGATTAGGACAGAGTATGAGCCGTTGGATTTGGCAAGCAGGAGGTCATTGGTGACCTTTGAGAGCGCAGTTTCCGTGGAATGAAGGGGACGGAAGCCAGACTGGAGGGGGTCGAGGAGAGAGTTGTTGTTGAGGAATTCTAGGCAGCGCGTGTAGACAACTCGTTCAAGGAGTTTGGAAAGGAATGGTAGGAGGGATATGGGACGATAACTAGAAGGTGAGGTGGGGTCAAGAGAGGGTTTTTTTAGGATGGGAGAGACATGGGCATGTTTGAAGGCAGAGGGGAAGGAACCAGTGGAGAGTGAGCGGTTGAAGATGGAAGTTAAGGAGGGGAGAAGGGATGGAGCGAGAGATTTCATAAGATGAGAGGGAATGGGGTCAGAAGCACTCCACTGAAGCCGCCCTCTCAAAGGTCACCAATGACCTCCTTCTTGCCAAATCCAACGGCTCCTACTCCATCCTAATCCTCCTCAACATCTCAGCTGCCTTTGACACTGTGGATCATCCCCTTCTCCTCAATATGTTATACAAGCCCATCTTCATTGACTCTGTCGTCTCCTGGTTCTACTCATCTCTCTGGCTGTTCATTCTCAGTCTCCTTTGCGGGCTCCTACTCTCCCTCCCATCCTCTAATTATAAGGGTCCCTCAAGAGTCAGTTCTTAGTCCCCTTCTAGTCTCCATCTACATTCACTGCCTTGAAGAACTCATTGTCTTCCATGTGCTAGCCACCACCCAAGCTAGGGATGGAACGGGTATGCATCCACTTGACTTTCCCTCCCACAGTTGAGACTGGTAGAGTACTGGAAACCTTCCAGGTGTGACCATGAGAGAGTACTTACATACATAACGGTAATTTAATAATAATTGTAGTATCTGTTTAGCACTTACTATATGCCAGGCACTGAACTAAACGCAAGCAGATTGAGTTGGACACAGTCCCTGTCCCACCTGGGGCTCAAAATCTCAATGCTTATTTTACAGATGAGATAACTGAGGCACAGAGATAATGTTGTCTCCCGCTCTGGTCTATAAGCTCCTTGTGGATAGGGAGCATGTCTGCCTATTCTGTTGTAGAGTATTCTCCCAAGCATTTGGAACAGTGCTCTTGCACACAGAAAGCATTCATTAAAAACTATTGATTGACTGATTGTTTGTATCTATGCTCTCTCTCCTTTTACCTGTGGTATACTTGGCAATTTGCTCCTCCTAGTCTGCTCCTAAAAGTTCCCAAGCAGCTAGTACAGAGTTCTTGGCTAGTACCGAGCGCTCAGTGAATATGGAGCTTTGCAGATTTCTCGGCAAGTATGGAGCGCTCAGTGAATACATAACTCTTAGTAAGTATGGAGCTAGTAAGTATGGGGCTTTCAGTGATTAATCAATCAATCAACCAATCTTATTTATTGAGCGCTTACTGTGTGCAGAGCACTGTACTAAGCGCTGTGAACACTCTGTGAATTTGGAGCTCTTAGTGAGTATTGAGCTTTCAGGGAATACAGAACTCTTAGTAAGTATGGAGTGCTCAGTGAGTACAGAACTCTAATACAAATTCCTGCCTACAAGGAGCTTATCAATCAATCAATAGCATTTATTGAGTGCTTACTATGTGCAGAGCACTGTACTAAGGACTTGGGAAAATACAATACAAGAGAGTTGGTAGTCACGTTCCCTGACCACAAGGAACTTACAGACTAGAGGGGGAGACAAGCATTAATATAAATAAATTTTGGATATGTCCATAAGTGCTGTGGGCCTGGTGGGGTAAATAATAAATACTTTAAAGGGTACGATCCAAATGCATAAGCAACGCAGAAGGGAGGCAGAATAGAGAAATGTGGGTTTAGTCAGGGGAGGCCTCGGCGGAAATGTGATTTTAATAAGGCTTGGAAGGTAGGGAGGGTGGTGGTCTGTCATATATGAAGAAGAGGGAGTTTCAGGCCAGAGGGAGGATGTGGGCAAGGGGTCAGCAGTGAGATAAATGAGATTAAGTTGCAGTGAGTATCTATCCATTAGAGGAATGAAGGGAGCTGGTTGCATTATAGAAGGAAATCAACGAAGTGAGGTAGGAGGGAGTCAGGTGATTGAATGCTTTAAAGTTTTTGGTAAAGAGTTTCTTTTTGATATGGGGGTGGATGGGCAACCACTGGAGGCTCTTGAGGAGTGGGAAGATGTGGACTGAACATTTTTTTTTTAAGAAAAACGATCCAGGCAGCAAAGTATGGACTGGAGTGGAGAAAGTCAGGAGGCAGGGATGTCAGCAAAGGAAAGATACAGAAATCAAAGGAAATCAAAGGAAAAGAAAGGAAAGGAAAGATACAGAAATCAAAACTGGATATGATAAAGGCTTGGATGAATGGACTAGCAGTTTGCATAAAGAGGAAAGGGTGGATTTCAACTATGTGGAAATAGATCTGACAGGATTTGGTGACAGATTGAATATGAGGTTGAATGAGAGAGATTAGCAGAGGATAATGCCAAGGTTAGTGAGAAAGGGGGATAATGGTGCTGTCTACAGTGATGGGAAACAGAGGAAGAGGAGAGGACTTGGGAGAGAAGAAGTTTTGTTTTGGACATGTTAAGTCTGAGGTGTTGACAGGACATCCAAGTAGAAATGTTCTGAGGGCAGGAGGAAATGCAAAACTGCAGAGGAGTTATTGTTATTGTACTCTCCCAAGTACATTGCCCTGCACAAAGTAATCACTCAATACTTACCACTGATTGAACAAAGTATCTCCTCTGGTCTCGCTGCCTTCAAGCAGGGCTGTGCCCTAACTCACTCCAGTTGGAGGGCCTTCCCTCCTCTTCTTAAAGATCTCCTGGCTAAGAGTCCCCCCACCCCACCCCCAGGCCCTCCCAGCAAGGCTCCTCAGACACCTGTTCCTGCCTCTCTCAACCAAGACTGAACTGCCCCAGTCTGTGGAGCTCCATATTGTTCCTGCAGAAGTTTCAGAAAACATATTAGACGTGCCCCCTGCCCTCGAGGAGCACCCAATCTAAAGGGGGTAGACAACTCACACTTAATTACCTCTCTAAATGGATAACCTTTAAACAGGAAACTGTGCAGAAGTCTGCTTCTTAAGAGGGCAGAAGGTCAGGGGACTCAGACTACGAATGCCCTAATCCCGGTCAGCTCTGCCTCGGCTCAAGAGAATATTTGACAGCGTCCTTCCTGGCTCCCACAGGCTTTGGTTTGTGGCGGGAGTTTCTCTAAGTCCCCTCCAGGCAATCTGCTCAGCAGCCCCTCCTGCCCACCACCCCCATCCCAGGGCTGCAGAAGGGTGGGCTTCTGCCTCAATGTAACCCCCCTCCCCACCTCCCACCGCCTTGAGAGTTAGCCCCGTCTGGTCTACAAGCCCTTATAAGCATCACGAGCTCACCCCTCGCCCCCCGTTCCCTGGGCGGCTCTGACTGAAAGGGTTCTGGAAGCCCCCGGGGAGCCCGGTCGGGCTTTACAGGGGACGAGGTCAGGCTTCCAGTTCAGTCTTCCTGTCCTGGGTCTCAGCAGAGTTCATAAAAGCGCCTTATAAAGTCCAAGGGCCGGGCGGCCGGGGAGAGGTTTCCCCGTTTTATGATGGGACCGAATTAAGGCGCCAGCTGGAACCAGGAAATCACTAGCTTTTATGAAGAGATTTTCGGAAAGACTTGCCTCTTCCCTTCTGCCCTTTTCAAAGCCACCGGAGATGGGAGGCTGATGGGTTTGACTGGTGGCTGACCGAGGGGCCTCTCTGTCTTCTGGCCAAGGATCTTTCTTTTTTTTTATGGTACTTGTTAAGCACCATGTGCCAATCGTTCATTCGAGCTCTTACTATGAGCAGAGTCCTGTACTAAGTGCTTGGAAGAGTACTGGAGGTCATGGGTTCAAAACCCGGCTCCGCCAGTTGTCAGCTGTGTGACCTTGGGCAAGTTACTTGACTTCTCTGTACCCCAGTTGCTTCATCTGTAAAATGGGGATTAAGACTGTGAGCCCCCCGTGGGACAACCTGATTAATTCATTCATTCAATCAATCGTATTTATTGAGCACTTACTGTGTGCAAAGCACTGTACTAAGCACTTGGGAAGTACAAGTTGGAAACACATAGAGACAGTCCCTATACAACAACGGGCTCACAGTCTAGAAGGGGTCACCTGATCACCTTGTAACCTCCCCAGCGCTTAGAACAGTGCTTTGCACATAGTAAGTGCTTAACAAATGCCATTATTATTATTATTATTGTTACAATATAACAATAAACAGACACATTCCCTGCCCACAACGAGCTCACAGTCTAGAAGCACTGAGGTAGATACAAGATAATCAGGATGGACACAGTCCCTGTCCCACATAGCCCTCACAGTCCAAGTCTGAGGGAGGAGGATTTAAGGATTTAATCCCCATTTAAATCATAATAATAAAAATAGTAGTGGCATTTGGTAAGCGCTTACTGTGTGTCAAGCACTGCTCTAAGCGCTGCGGTAGATTCAAGATCATCAGTTTGGACGCCATCCCTGTTCCACGTGAGGCTTACAGTCTTAATCCCCTCTCTATAATAATAATAATAATAATAATAATGATGGCATTTGTTAAGCACTTACTATGTGCAAAGCACTGTTCTAAGCTGGGTAGGTTACAAGGGGATCAGGTTGTCCCAAGTGGGGCTCACAGTTTTAATCCCCATTTTCCAGATGAGGTAACTGAGGCTCAGAGAAGTTAAGTGACTTGCCCAAGGTCACACAACAGACACGTGGGGGAGCCGGAATTCGAACCCATGACCTCTGACTCCAAAGCCCGTGCTCTTTACATTGAGCCACGCTGCTTCTCTATAGATGAGCTAACTGAGGCACAGAGAACTTTAATGACTTTTCCTCAATGTCACACAGCTGACAAGTGGCAGAGCGGGGATTAGAATCCAAGTCCTCTGATTCCCAGGCCCCCGCTCTATCCACTAGGCTGCACTGCTTCTCCACTGCCAGGGAAACTGCTGGAGGGCGGGGAGACTGGCTAAGTGTGACTGCTTCTGGGGTTTCTGCTGGGCTCTCTGGATAGTGGGCAGAAATTGATGAATGAACAAAAACAGCGGGGTGGATTGCCCCCTGCCCCCGCCCCCAGAACACCTAACCCCCAGCTGGACAGATTCTCAAATTCCTTTAGGGCCCCAGGAAAACTTTATAATGGGAAATGCTTCTTTCCATGGGCTTCCCCTCCCCTGACTCATGAAGACCACCCCCTCCGCCCCCATCCCAGACATCTTCCCTGAACAGGTTCCCACACCTGGCTCCCTTCTGACCCCAGCCCCCTAGGCAGCAGGTGCAGTCGACGGACAACGGACGGTCTCCAAGATTTCCCCCTCCACCCGCTGGTCACTCCTGAGTTCGAAGAGCCACCAGACAACACCTCTGGAATCTGCCCTTTCCTCTCCATCCAAATTATCTCTACGCTGATGCAAGCACTTATCTTGCCCCATCTGGGTACTGCATCTGCTTCCTCACTGACCTCTCTGCTTCCTACCTCTCTCCACATCAGTCCATATTTCACTCCGTTGCCTGGATCATTTTGCTACAAAAAGTTCAATCCACGCCTCACCGATCCTCAAGAACTTCCAGTGGATGCCTGTCCACCTCCGTATCAGAGATTCCTTACCACCGGCTTTAAAGCACTCAATCAGCTCGCCCCCTCCTATCTTTCCTCACTGATTTTCTACTACAACTCAGACCACACACTTCGATACCCTAACGCCAGCTTGCTCCCTGTACCTCAATCTCATCTACCTCACCGCTGAACTCTTGTCCAGATCCTCCCTCTGGCCTGGAATTCCCTTCCCCTTTCACATACAACTAGACCAGCATTCTCCCTACCTTCAAAGCCTTATTAAAATCACATCTCCTCCAAGAGGCCTTCCTCGACTAAGCTCTCATTTCTTCTACTCCCTCTCCCTTCGGCTTCGCCTCTTCATTTGGATCTATACCCTTTAAGCCCTTGGTATTCACCCCACCCTCAGCTTCATGGCACAGTTGTACATATTCATAGTTTATTCTAATATCTGTCTTCTCCTCTAAACTGTAAGATCCTTGTGGGCAGGGAATCTGTTTACCAACTCTGTTATACTGCAATAATAATAATAATAATGACATTTATTAAGCGTTTACTATGTGCAAAACACTGTTCTAAGCTCTGGGGGAATACAAGCTGATCAGGTTGTCCCATGTGGGGCTCACAGTCTTCATCTCCATTTTACAGATGAGGGAACTGAGGCACAGAGAAGTTAAGTGACTTGCCCAAAGTCACACAGCTGACAATTGACGGAGCTGGGATTTGAACCCATTACCTCTGACTCTAAAGCCGGGGCTCTTTCCACTGAGCCACACTGCTTCTAGGATTTCTGCTGGGTTCTCTGGATAGTGGGCAGAAATTGAGGAATGAACAAAAACAGCAGGGTGGATTGCCCCCTGCCCCCGCCCCCAGAACACCTAGAGAAGCAGCGTGGCTCAATGGAAAGAGCCCGGGCTTTGTAGTCATAGGTCATGGGTTCAAATCCCAGCTCCACCAACTGTCAGCTGTGTGACTTTGGGCAAGTCACTTCACTTCTCTGGGCCTCAGTACCCTCATCTGACAAATGAGGATTAAGACTGTGAGCCCCCCGTGGGACAACCTAATCACCTTGTAACCTCCCCAGTGCTTAGAACAGTGCTTTGCACATAGTAAGTGCTTAATAAATGCCATTATTATTATTATTATTCTCCTTCAGCCTGATGGCACAGTTGTACATATAATTTATTTTAACGTCTGTCTTCTCTAAACTATAAGATCTTTGTGGGCAGGGAATCTGTCTAACAACTCTGTTACATTGTACTCTCTCAAGTGCTCGGTACAGAGCTCTGCACAGGATAAGCACTCAATAAATATCATTGATTTGATGGATTGATTGATTGATCCCAGTTCCTCACCAGGACCTTAGGGAAGGGCATATCAGAACCTAGGAAGATGGGCTACTGAGTGGCGGGGAGGAGGGATGGAGGGAAAATGGCCTGGAAGACAGTGTCACCCCTAAAGAGCAATCCCCGCATCACCTTTCTCTTTGCCTCTAGCATTGCCCTGAATTGGACCTCCAATTTGACCAGTGGAGCCAACTGAAGCAGCTTGGCCTAATGGATAGAGCACGGGGCTGGGAGTCCGAAGGACCTGGGTTCTAATCCCAGCTCTGCCACCTGTCTGCTGTGTGACCTTGGGCAAGTCATTTAACTTCTCTGTACCTCAGTTGCCTCATCTGTAAAATGGGGGTTAAGACTCTGAGCCCCATGTGGGACAGGGACTGTCTCCAACCTGATTAACTTGTATCTACCCCAGTGCTTAGATCAGTGCTGGGCATATAGTAATCACTAAACAGTACCATAATGATTGTTATTATTACCATGAGATGGGGGAGGTTGGAAGGGAGGAAGGAGGACAGAAGGGAGGAGAAAGGGAGGAATAATAATAATAATAATGATAGCATTTCATTCATATTTACTGAGCACTTACTGTGTGCAGAACACTGTACTAAGCACTTGGGAAGTACAAGTTGGCAACATATAGAGATGGTCCCTACCCAACAGTGGGCTCACATTTATTAAGTGCTTACTATGTGATGATGATGATGATGGCATTTATTAAGCGCTTACTATGTGCAAAGCAGTGTTCTAAGCACTGGGGAGGTTACAAGGTGATCAGGTTGTCCCACGGGGGGCTCCCAGTCTTAATCCCCATTTTACAGATGAGGTAACTGAGGCCCAGAGAAGTGAAGTGACTCGCCCAAAGTCACACAGCTGGCAAGTGGCGGAGCGGGGATTTGAACCCATGACCTCTGACTCCAAAGCCTAGGCTCTTTCCACTGAGCCACGCTGCTTCTCTTACTGAGCTACGCTGCTTCTCTTAAAGCAAAGCACTGTTCTAAGCGCTGGGGAGGTTACAAGGTGATCAGGTTGTCCCACGGAGGAATCAATCATTCAGTCAATCAGTGGTATTTATTGAGCACTTACTGTGTGCAAACTACTGTACTAAAATCTCAGGAGAGTACACCATAACAGAGTTGATAGACACGTTCCCTGCCCACAACAAGTGTAAGAGAGTGTAGAGAGAGAGAAGGATATTACTATAACTAACTAAATAAATGAGGAAGGAAGAGAGAAGGGAGGAGGAAAAGGTGTTATGAGGTTTGGGCGTAATATCAACAAATAAATAAATGAGGAAGGAAGAAAGAGGGAGGAGGCAAAGATGTTATGAGGTTTGGGTGTGGGCAGAAGGAATCCCAATAACGTCATTCATTCATTGGTTCAATAGTATTTACTGAGTGCTTACTGTGTGCAGAACACTGTATTAAGCGATGGGGAGAGAAGCAGTGTGGCTTAGTGGAAAGGGCACGGGCTTGGGAGTCAGAGGTTGTGGGTTCTAATTCCGGCTCTGCCACTTGCCCGCTGTGTGACTTAGGACAATTAACTTGACTTCTCTGTGCCTCAGTTCCCTCATCTGTAAAATGGGGATGAAGACTGTGAGTCCTACGTGGGACAACCTGATTACCTTATATCTACCCCAGCGCTTAGAACAGTGCTTGACACATAGTAAGCGCTTAACAAATTCCATCATTATTACTATTATTATGGTACAACAATAAGCAAACACATTCCCTGCCCACAGTGAGCTCCTAGTCTAGCGGGGCTCTTCTGCCCTTGGGCACTCTGAGGACTTGGGGTTGGGGTGTCTCCTGATGAATGAGTGGGGGGTTTGAAGGGCCAGCGTGGCTCAGTGGAAAAGAGCCTGGGCTTTGGAGTCAGAGGTCATGGGTTCAAATCCCTACTCCACCAATTCTCAGCTGTGTGACTTTGGGCAAGTCACTTACCTTCTCTGTGCCTCAGTTCCTTCATCTGTAAAATGGAGATGAAGACTGTGAGCCCCCTGTGGGACAACCTGATCCCCTTGTATCCTCCCCAGCACTTAGAACAGTGCTTTGCACATAATAATAATAATAAGAAGAAGAATGATGGCATTTATTAAGTGCTTACTATGTGCAAAACACTGTTCTAAGCGCTGGGAAGGTTACAAGGTGATCAGGTTGTCCCACGGGGGGCTCACAGTCTTCACCCCCATTTTACAGATGAGAGAACCGAGGCCAGGAGAAGTCAAGTGACTTGCCCAAGGTCACACAGCAGGCATGTGGGGGAGCCAGGAGCAGAACCCATGACCCGACTCCAAAGCCCATGCTCTTTCCATTGAGCCACGCTGCCTCTCCGATGACAACAATAACAATAATGGCATTTGTCAAGCGCTCACTGAATGCAAAGCATTGTTCTATATGCTAGGGAGGAAACAAGGTGATCAGGTTGTCCCACGGGGGGGGCTCGCAGTCTTAATTCCCACTTTACAGATGGGGGAACTGAGACCCAGAGAAGTCAAGTGACTTGCCCAAAGCCACACAGCTGACAATCGGCTGACAAGTAAGCGCTCAATAAATACGACTGAATCATCATCATCATCATCATCAATCGTATTTATTGGGCGCTTACTATGTGCAGAGCACTGTACTAAGCGCTTGGGAAGTACAAATTGGCAACATATAGAGACAGTCCCTACCCAACAGTAGGCTCACAGTCTAAAAGGGGGAAACAGAGAACAAAACCAAACATACTAACAAAATAAAATAAATAGGATAGATATGTACAAGTAAAATAAATAAATAAATAAATAGAGTAATAAATATGTACAAACATATATACGTTTGTACATATTTAAATGAATGAATGAATGAATCGGCGGGGCTGGGATTTGAACCCATGACCTCTGACTCCCAAGCCCGGGCTCCTTCCACTGGGACACGCTGCTTCTCCAAGTGCTTACTGTGTGCCAGGCACTGTACCAAGCGCTGGGGTGGATACAATTCAGGGCCCTCCTGAGAGCTCGCCTCCCCCAGGAGGCCTTCCCAGACTGAGCCCCCCTCTTCCTCTCCTCCTCCCCATTCCCCCCGCCCTACCTCCTTCCCCTAGTTAGCGCTTAATAAATGCCATTATTATTATTATTATTATTATTATTATTATTATTATTATTATTATTATTATTATTATCTTTTTGGGGGTCCCCTCTGTGATAGCCCCTTCATGGGCATTAAGGAGCAGGGTTGGCAACCGGCTGGTCAGTGCCCTCTGCTGGTCAGTGCCCAAACGGCCACAGCCTCTCTGGTCTGGGGGGCGGAGGATGAGGAGGCCTAATCAATCAATCAATCAATCAATCAATCGTATTTATTGAGCGCTTACTGTGTGCCGAGCACTGTACAAAGCGCTTGGGAAGTCCAAGTCGGCAACATCCAGAGACGGTCCCTACCCAACAGTGGGCTCGCGGTCTAGAAGGGGGAGACAGACAACAAAACCCAACACATTCACAGAATAAAATAAATGGAATAAATATGGACAAATAACATAAATAGAGTAATAAAGACGGGCAATGTTATGTCCAGTAGGTCCACAGGCCTGAGGAGAACAGGAGAAAAGATCGTGGCATGGGGAAGAGGGGCGAGAAAGGAGGGGGGGAATGCAGAGGAGCAACCTCAAATCAGAAGTTCTGGAGAAATCCTGAGGGAGATAATAATGATAATGATGGTATGTGTTAAGCGCTTACTGTGTGCCAAGCACTGTTCTAAGCGCTGGAGAGGTTGTCTCATGGGGAGCTTACAGTCTGGCAAGTCATTTCATTTCTCTGGGCCTCAGTTACCGCATCTGTAAAATGGGGATTAAGACTGTGAGCCTCCCCCCCCCCCGACCTGCCATGGGACAACCTGATCACCTTGTAACCTCCCCAGCGCTTAGTACAGTGCTTTGCACATAGTAAGCGCTTAATAAATGCCATCGTATTATATATTATTTATCCCCATTTTACAGATGAGGCAACTGAGGCACGGTGAAGTTAAGTGATTTGCCCAAAGTCACACAGCTGACAGTTGGCGGAGCCCGCTGTTGGGTAGGGACTGTCTCTATGTGTTGCCAACTTGTACTTCCCAAGTGCTTAGTACAGTGCTCTGCACACAGTAAGCACTCAATAAATACGATTGATTGATTGATTGATTGACCCATGACCTCTGACTCCAAAGCCTGTGCTCTTTCATTCATTCATTCATTCAGTTGTATTTATTGAGCACTTACTGTGTGCAGAGCACTGTACTAAGCACTTAGGAAGTACAAGTTGGCAACATATAGAGACGGTCCCTACCCAACAGTGGGCCTTTCCACTGAGCCACCCTGCTTCTACGTGAGCCCGTTGTTGGGTAGGGTCCGTCTCTATATGTT
Organism: Tachyglossus aculeatus; assembly: GCF_015852505.1. Lineage (NCBI taxonomy): Eukaryota > Metazoa > Chordata > Mammalia > Monotremata > Tachyglossidae > Tachyglossus > Tachyglossus aculeatus. Next base: position 67,125,881 of record NC_052066.1, read on the forward strand.
GCCGACGTACTTCCCAAGCGCTTAGTCCAGTGCTCTGCACACAGTAAGCGCTCAATAAGTACGACTGAATGAATGAAAAATGAACCGGGGGTGTGGAAGGGTTGGTTCGGCCTGCTTTTCCCTCAGCAGGCCTCAGGATGGGAAAGAAAGAGCAGGAAGCTGCGGGCAGGGGTTCGGTGACCCCTCAGGAGACCATCGTGGGGGCTCCCTGGGGAGGAGAGAAAAGAGTGAGGACTGGAAGATAATAATAATAATAATAATAATGTTGGCATTTGTTAAGCACTTACTATGTGCAAAGCACTGTTCTCAGTGCTGGGGGGCGGATAAGAAGTGATCAGGTTGTCCCAAGTGGGGCTCACAGTCTTAATCCCCATTTTCCAGATGAGGTAACTAAGGCTCAGAGAATCAGTCAATCAATCAATCATATTTATTGAGCGCTTACTGTGTGCAGAGCACTGTACTAAGCGCTTGGGAAGTACAAGTTGGCAACATATAGAGACAGTCCCTACCCAACAGTGGGCTCACAGTCTAAAAGGGAGAGACAGAGAACAAAACCAAACATACTAACAAAATAAAATAAATGGAATAGATATGTACAAGTAAAATAAATAAATAGAGTAAGTGAAGTGACTTGCCCAAGGTCACACAGCAGACATGTGGCAGAGCCAGGAATCGAACCCATGACCTCTGACTCCAAAGCCCACTGAGCCACACAGATGCCGGGGCAGGGGAGGCCAGAAGGGTTGGGCACTTGTACATATCTATCCCATTTATTTTATTTCGTTATTATGTTTTGTTTTGTTCTCTGTCTCCCCCTTTTAGACTGTGAGCCCGCTGTTGTAGGGACCGTCTCTCTATGTTGCCAACTTGGACTTCCCAAGCGCTTAGTACAGTGCTCTGCACACAGTAAGCGCTCAATAAATACGATTGATTGATTGATTGATTGACCTTGAGGCCTCCAGGAGGGCTGGAGCGCTCAGAGGCAGGGGACAGATGGGGTTGGGTGGAGGGGAGGCGGCAGCATGAGTCAGTCAGTTGCCTGCTGAGGAAAGAGGCCCTGCTGATATATGGCTAAGGCTCCTCTCTCCCCTTCTGCCTGCCTCCTCCTCCCCGAGCCACCCCCAGGCTCCCCAAGTCCCACAGGAAGACCCCTTCCCCCTGCCTAGAGGGGCCCACAGGCCCGGTGGAGGAGGGGCGAGAGGTTGGGAGGCAGTGGGGTGAGCCCTGGACACCCCCCCGCCTCCCACCCCATCACCGCCGCAATTAGAGTTATTTCCACCTCACGAGGGGAATCGGGGGGCTGGTTATTTATGAACACGAGTCAATGCCGAGAGATTCCAGCGCCATCTGTTTGGGAGCAAACAGGAAGAGTTTCAATGTACTCCAGACCTGGAGGAGGGAGCGGGGTTGGGGTAACAGGCTCATAAAACCCATTTCTAATAGTCACAGGTGCTCCCTGGGGCCCCTCCCGGGAGCTCAATATCCCAGGACCAAAGTTACTCCATCTGTGCTCGCCAGCAGCCCAGGGGGGTTACACAGGTACACAGGGACCCTCGACCCCCTGGGGGGAGGCACCCAAGCCTCCGAGGACCCATCCAGATCTGGGGTCCACGCTCTGCGCCACCCACAAAATGGGACACCATCGTGCGGCCCTGACGAAGCCCTCCTTTCCTCTTCCCCCGCTCCCTTCCGTGTCACCCCGGAGCAGCATGGCTCAGTGGAAAGAGCCCGGGCTTTGGAGTCAGAGGTCAGGGGTTCAAATCCGGGCTCCACCGCTTATCAGCTGTGTGGCTTTGGGCAAGTCACTTCACTTCTCTGGGCCTCAGTTACCTCATCTGGAAAATGGGGATGAAGACTGTGACCCCGCCCCCGTGGGACAACCTGATCACCTTGTTAACCTCCCCAGTGCTTAGAACAGTGCTTTGCACATAGTAAGTGCTTAATGACTGTGAGCCCACTCTTTTAGACTGTGAGCCCACTGTTGGGTAGGGACTGTCTCTATATGTTGCCAATTTGTACTTCCCAAGCGCTTAGTACAGTGCTCTGCATATAGTAAGAGCTCAATAAATACGATTGATGATGATGATGATGATGATGAATGCTATCACCATCATTATTATTATTATTCCCCCCTCCCAGCCCCACAGCACTCATGTCCATATCTGTCATTTTATTTATTTATATTAATGTCTGTCTCCCCTTCTGGACAGTAAGCTCCTTGTGGGCAGGGAATGTGTCTCATAATAATAATAATGATGGTATCTGTTAAGCGCTTACTATGTGCAAAGCACTGTTCTAAGCGCTGGGGGATACAAGGTGATCAGGTTGTCCCACATGGGGCTCACAGTCTTAATCCCCATTTTACAGATGAGGGAACTGAGGCACAGAGAAGTTAAGTGACTTGCACAAAATCACACAGCTGACAATTGGTGGAGCCGGGATTTGAACCCATGACCTCTGACTCCAAAGCCAGGGCTCTTTCCACTGAGCCATGCTGCTTCTAGTGCTGTAGTGTACTCTCCCAAGCACTTCATTCATTCATTCATTCAATCGCATTTATTGAGCGCTTACTGTGTGCAGAGCACTGTACTAAGCGCTTGGGAAGTACAAGTTGGCAACATATAGAGACGGTCCCTACCCAACAGTGGGCTCACAGTCTAGAAGGGGGAGCACTTAGTACACCGCTCTGCACACAGTAATCAATAAGTACGATCGATTGATTGACTCTGCTTCCTGGACTTCTCCCTCACCTCTGCTGCCTCTTGCTCTCAGTCCTCTTAAGCCCGGGCTTGGGAGTCAGAGGTCATGGGTTCTAATCCTGGCTCCACCACATGTCTGCTGTGTGACCTTGGGCAAGTCACTTAACTTCTCTGAGCCTCAGTTACCTCATCCGGAAAATGGGGATTAAGACTGTGAGCCCCACATGGGACAACCTGATCACTTTGTATCCCCCCCAGCGCTTAGAACAGTGCTTTGCACATAGTAAGCACTTAACAAATGCCAACATTATTATTATTATTATTTTTTTAATCTTCCAGTCCTCACTCTTTTCCTCCTCCCCAGGGAGACCCCATGATGGTCTCCTGAGGGATCACCACCTGTATCCCCCAAGCGCTTAGAACAGTGATTTGCACATAGTAAGTGCTTAACAAATGCTATTATTATTATTATTACTATTATTATTATCATTATTATTATTATTATTATTACCCCTTTGTTGTGCTCTTAGTATGTGCCAGACACCATATTAAGCGCTGGAGTGGATACAAGTAAAGCGGATTGGACAAAGTCCCTGTCCCACAAAGATGAGGTAACTGAGGCCCAGAGAAGTGAAGTGACTTGCCTAAGGTCACTCGGCAGATAAGTGGCAGAGTCAGGATTAGAACCCAGGTCCTCCTGACTCCAGGCCCGTTGTCGATCCACTAGGCAGCAGCTTCCTTACACCGGGGCTGTCTGTCCTCTCCCCATCTTTACCCTGCCAGTTTTAAAAACCAGGTCAGGCCTGCAGGCCCTTTGTCCCATGCCTGGGGATTGTTATTTTAACGCCTTGGAGCCCACCAGGAATCTAAATAAACAGGGTCCTTCCTGGTGGAGACTCTGAGGGCAGCGAGAGGTAGATCTCCCTGCTGCTCCTCTCCAGCAAATTGAATATTGATAGCCCAAGGCCGCGGACCCCTGCTGTGGCCTGACCTCCCTAACCCTAGGAAAGCCTGGATTCCCCTCTCCTCTCCCCGGTATTCATTTATTCAACGTGGCTCAGTGGAAAGAGCATGGGCTTGAGAGTTAGAGGTCATGGGTTCGAATCCCAGCCCCGCCAATCGCCAGCTAGGTGACTTGGGGCAACTGCTCTGTGCCTCAGTTACCTCATCTGTAAAATGGGGATTAATATTGTGAGCCCCACATGGGACAACCTGATCACCTTGTATCCTCCCCAGCGCTTAGAACAGTGCTTCGTACATAGTAAGTGCTTAACAAATGCCATCATGATTATGATTTTTATTTATTAAGCGCCTACTGTGTGCAGAACACTGTAGAGAAGCAGCGTGGCTCAGTGGAAAGAGCCCGGGCTTGGGAGTCAAAGGTCATGGGTTCTAATCCCGGCTCCGCCACATGTCTGCAGTGTGACCTTGGGTAAGTCACTTAACTGCTCTGAGCCTCAGTTAACTCATCTGTAAAATGGGGATTAATATTGTGAGCCCGACATGGGACAATCTGATCACTTTGTATCCTCCCCAGCGCTTAGAACAATGCTTTGCACATAGTATATATGTATATATGTTTGTACATATTTATTACTCTATTTATTTATTTATTTTACTTGTACATATCTATTCTATTTATTTTATTTTGTTAGTATGTTTGGTTTTGTTCTCTGTCTCCCCCTTTTAGACTGTGAGCCCACTATTGGGTAGGGACTGTCTCTATATGTTGCCAACTTGTACTTCCCAAGCGCTTAGTACAGTGCTCTGCACACAGTAAGCGCTCAATAAATACGATTGATGATGATGATGATGATAGTAAGCACTTAACAAATGCCATCATTATTATTATTATTATTACTAAGCGCTTGGGAAAGTACAATACAGCAATAAAGAGTGACAATCCCTGCCCACAGGGCTCACAATCTAGAGGGGGGGGAGAGAGACATCACTACAAATAGACAACAATATAAATAAATAAAATGACAGATATAGCGCTTAGTAAAGTGCTCTGCACACAGTAAGCACTCAATAAATACAATTGAATGAATGAATAAGTGCTGTGGGGTGGGAAGCGGAAGGGAGCAAGTCAGGGTGATGCAGAAGGGAGTGGGAGATGAGGAAAAGTGGAGCGTAGTCTGGGAAGGCCTCTTGGAGGAGATGGGCCTTCGGGAAGACTTTGAAGGCAGGGAGATTAATTGTCTGGCAGATTTGAGGAGGGAGGATGTTCCAGGTCAGAGGCAGGACGTGGGCCAGGGGTCGGAGCCCAGAGAAGTGAAGTGATTTGCCCAAAGTCACCCAGCTGACAATTGGCGGAGCTGGGATTTGAACCCATGACCTCTGACTCCAAAGCCTGGGCTCTTTCCACTGAGCCATGCTGCCACTTCCACCACCACCACAGTCACCCCGCCACCATTGCCAGCACCACTATTACCACTACCGCCACACCACAGTCACCACCACAGATTTACAGATTTGTACAGATTTATTACTTTATTTATTTTACTTGTACATATTTACTTTCATTTATTTTGCTAATGATGTGCATCTAGCTTTAATTCTATTTGTCCTGATGACTTGACCCCTGTCTACATGTTTTGTTTTGTTGTCTGTCTCCCCCTTCTAGACTGTGGGCCTGTTGTTGAGTAGGGACCGTCTCTTTATGCTGCCGACTTGTACTTCCCAAGCACTTAGTCCAGTGCTCTGCACATAGTAAGCGCCCAATAAATACAATTGAATGAATGAATGCCAAACATCACCACCGCTGCTACCACCACCCCCATCACTATGGCTGCTCCCATTACCACCACTATTGAAGTCAGTAATAATAATAATAATGGCATTTATTAAGCGCTTACTATGTGCAAAGCACTGTTCTAAGTGCTAGGGGAGATACAAGGTGATCAGGTTGTCCCACATGGGGCTCACAGTCTTAATCCCCATTTTGCAGATGAGGGAACTGAGGCACAGAGAAGCTAATAACAATAATAATAATAATGTTGGGATTTGTTAAGCACTTACTATGTGCCAAGCACTGTTCTAAGCACTGGGGTAGATACAAGGTGATCAGGTTGTCCCATGTGGGGCTCAAGTCTTCATCTCCGTTTTACAGATGAGCGAACTGAGGCCCAGAGAAGTGAAGTGACTTGCCCAAGGTCACACAGCCGACAAGTGGCGGAGCCGGGATTAGAACCCGCTACCTCTGGCTCCCCAGCCCTTGCTCTTTCCCTTGAGCCACGCTGCTTCTCTAAGTGAAGTGACTTGCTCAAAGTCACACAGCTGACAAGTGGCAGAGCCGGGATTTGAACCCATGACCTCTGACTCCAAAGCCCAGGCTTTGCCGCCTCTGCCACCTCTGCAAACATCACCACCCCCACCAATGCTTGTCTTATCCTGTCAAGTCATCTCTGACCCGCAGTGCAGAGCACTGTACTGAATGCTTGGGAAGTACGGGCTGGCAACATTTGGAGACGGTCCCTACCCAACAGCGGGCTCACAGTCTGGAGGGGGGAGGCAGACAACAAAACAGAACATGAGGACAGGTGTCGTCACATATGTATATACATTTGTACGTATTTATCACTCTATTTTCTTTGTACATATTTATTCTGTTTATTTTATTTTGTTAATATGTCTTGTTTTGTTGTCTGTCTCCCCCTTCTAGACTGTGAGCCCGCTGTTGGGTAGGGACCGTCTCTATATGTTGCCGACTTGGACTTCCCAAACGCTTCGTACAGTGCTCTGCACACTGTAGGTGCTCAATAAATACGATTGAATGAATGAATGACCCCCTCCCTAGTTCCAGCTGTGAAGAGGGCACCCATTGGTCTTTCCAGTTTCTGGGATTAAGTTATTTTCTTTCCTCTGGACCTCTCTGGGCTGGGCTCCTAGACTCATTTACTCTATTTTTTTACTCTATTTATTTATTTATTTAATTTATTTCTACATATCTATTCTATTTTATTTTGTTAGTATGTTTGGTTTTGTTCTCTGTCTCCCCCTTTTAGACTGTGAGCCCACTGTTGGGTAGGGACTGTCTCTACATGTTGCCAATTTGTACTTCCCAAGCACTTAGTACAGTGCTCTGCACATAGTAAGCGCTCAATAAATACGATTGATGATGATGATGATGATGATTTACTCATTTAGAGAAGCAGCATGGCTCAGTAGGAAAGAGCCCGACCTTTGGAGTCAGGGGTCATGGGTTCAAATCCTGGCTCCGCCAATTGTCAGCTGTGTGACTTCGGGCAAGTCACTTCACTTCTCTGTGCCTCAGTTACCTCATCTGGAAAACGGGGATTAAATCTGTGAGCCCCACGAGGGACAACCTGATCACCTTGTAACCTCCCCAGCGCTTAGAACAGTGGTTTGCACATAGTAAGCGCTTAATAAATGCCATTATTATTATCTGCACTAGACTGTGTCTCTAGATGGTGAGCCCACTGTTGGGTAGGGACCGTCTCTATATGTTGCCAACTTGTACTTCCCAAGCGCTTAGTACAGTGCTCTGCACACAGTAAGCACTCAATAAATACGATTGAGTGAATGAATGAATCTGCAAACGTTCTGATGGGTATCTATAGAGTTTTCTTGGTAAAGATATGGAAGTGGTTGGTCACTGTCTTCTTCCACACAGTCAACTTGAGTCTCCACCCTCGAATCTCTCCCGTGCCACTGCTGCCCGGCGCAGGTGAGTTTTGACTTGTAGCAGATTACCTTCTACTCGTTAGCCACTGCCCAAGCTAGGAAGGGAATGGGTAGGCCTCTGCTTGACTTTCCCTCTCGTATCTGAGACTGGTAGAGGACTAGAAACCCTCCAGGTGCCATCCTGAGAGGGTACTACAAATGTTACCATCACCAATACCACAACAACAGCCACCACCACTGATACTAACAATACCACTGCCCCTGTTACCACCAACATCACACCCACTGCCACGCCTCCACCACTGCCATATGACATATTTACTGTTCTATTTATTTCGTTAATACGTTTTGGTTTTTTGTCTGTCTCCCCCTTCTAGACTGTGAGCCCGCTGTTGGGCAGGGACCGTCCTCTATATGTTGCCAACTTGGACTTGTACTTGGAGAAGCAGCGTGGCTCAGTGGAAAGAGCACGGGCTTTGGAGTCAGAATTCACGGGTTCAAATCCCGGCTCTGCCAATTTTCAGCTGTGTGACATTAGGCAAGTCACTTCACTTCTCTGTGCCTCAGTTACCTCATCTGTAAAATGGGGATTAAGACTGTGAGCCTCCCGTGGGACAATGTGATCACCTTGTAACCTCCCTAGTGCTTAGAACAGTGCTTTGCACATAGTAAGCGCTCGATAAATGCTATCATTATTATTATTATTCCCAAGTGCTTAGTACAGTGCTCTGCACACAGTAAGCGCTCAATAAATACGATCGAATGAATGAATGAATACCCCTCTTCCGTTGCCACCCACCACCCTTCCACCCCTCCCGAAACAGCAGCAAGGCGTAGTGGATAGATGACGGGCCTGAGAGTCACCTGGGTTCTAACCCCGGCTCCGCCACTTGTCTTCTGTGTGGCCTTGGACAAGTCACTTCACTTCTCTGGGCCTCAGTTACCTCATCTGCAAAAAGACTGTGAGTCCCATGCAGGACAGGGACTGTGTCTGACCCGATTTGCTTGTACCCACCCCACAACTTAGTCCAGTGCCTGGCACGTGGTAAGCACTTAACTGATATCACAATAATTATTATTATTATTACCACCACCACTACCACCACAGCTGACAGGCAAGCGGGCCAACAGGCAGGTCAAACGCAGGGGAGGATTTTCACCTCAGCCCATTTGTCTTTATTTGCTTTTTTTCTAAGTCCTCATACCAGAGGCAACAAGACTGGGGTGGTTTCTTGCTGTCTTCCTCCACCGCAGGGACAAACAGAAAGCTAAAGGCAGATAAGCCCCAAACAGAACAGGGACTTCATTCCCCCTGAGGACTAATTCGCTCTTCTTGCTGGAATAGGGTCAGGCAGGCCACGGGGGAGCTGAGGGGGTCAACGAAAGGAAACAAGAGTCATGAGACTAGGGAGCGGAAGGAGGTGAGAGAGGTCACCTTTGGGGTAAGGAGCTAAGGCCATAGGCTATCAAAGGAGATAAAGAAGAGGGATGGGGGGAGAGAGGGGCTTTCAGCAGTCTGAGGAGGGAGAAGGAAGTAGCTCTTAGCCTCTCTAAGCCTGCCTAAGCATGCTGAAGCTAAGGCCTCATTATTTCCCGCTGGCTGAGGGGTGAGGGGGAGCTGAGGCCTTGTGCTTAACCCTCCCATTGCTTGCGGGGGATAGCCCATTTTCGGCCAAGGATTTGAACAGAGTTTGGAGCATCAAACAAAGATTTTCCCTGGGGCATCTCCCTGCCGGAAAGTAGTCACCCATAATAGAGAAGCACTTGATAATGATGATGATGGCATTTATTAAGTGCTTACTATGTGCAAAGCACTGTTCTAAGTGCTGGGGTAGTTACAAGGTAATCAAGTTGTCCCATGGGGGGCTCACAGATTTTATCCCCATTTTCCAGATGAGGCAACTGAGCCACAGAGAAGTGAAGTGACTTGCCCAAAGTCACACAGCTGACAAGTGGCGGAGCTGGGATTTGAACCCATGACCTCTGACTCCAAAGCCCGGGCTCTTTCCACTGAGCCACGCTGCTTCTCTACAATATCACAATTATTGTTATTATCATTACCACCATCACTACCGCCACAGCTGACAGGCAAGTGGGCCAACAGGCAGGTCAAACGTAGGGGAGAAGCATAGAGAAGCAGCGTGGCTCAGTGGAAATAGCACGGGCTTCGGAGACAGAGGTCATGGGTTCACATCCCGACTCTACCAATTGTCAGCTGTGTGACCTTGGGCAAGTCACTTAACTTTTCTGTGTCTCAGTTACCTCATCTGGAAGGATTAAGACTTTGAGCCCCACGTGGGACAACCTTATCTCCTTGTATCCCCCCAGCACTTAGAACAGTGCTTTGCACATAGTAAGCGCTTAACAAATATTATTATAATGATGGCATTTGTTGAGAGTTTACTATGTGCCAAGCACTGTACTAAGCCCTGGAGTACATACAAAGATAATCAAGTCCCACATGGGGCTTACAGTTTAAGTAGGAGGGGGAACAAGTGTTGACTCCCCATTTTGCAGATGAGGGAACAGAGGACCAGAGAATTGAAGTGACTTGCCCAAGGTCACACAGCAGGTAAGTGGCAGAGCCAGGATTAGAACCCAGGTCCTTCGACTCCCAGGCCCCGGGGCTCTTTCCACTAGGCCATGCTGTGAGCCCAAGGGCGAGAGGAGGCAGGGATTTTAGACTGTGAGCCCACTGTTGGGTAGGGACTGTCTTTATATGTTGCCAACTTGTACTTCCCAAGCGCTTAGTACAGTGCTCTGCACACAGTAAGTGCTCAATAAATATGATTGATTGATTGATTGATTTTAGAGGAGATGAAGACTGGGAGGGGACAGGCTTCAAATGTCAGAAAGCCGTTTATCAATCAATCAATCAAGGGTATTTACTGAGTGCTCTCTGTGTGCAGAGCACTGTACTAAGTGCTTGGGAGAGTCAATTTGATAATGATAATGATGGTGATGATGATGCTGATGATGATGACGATGGTATTTGTTAAGCACTTACAACGTACCAGACACTGTACTAAGCTCTGGGGTGGATACAAGCAATCAAGATGGACACAGTCCCTGTCCCTGTGGGGCTCACAGTCATAATCCTCATTTTACAGCTGAGGTAACTGAGGTACAGAGAAGTAGAGTGACTTGCCCAAGGTCACACAGCAGACAAGTGGTGGAGTTGGGATAAGAACCCATGACCTTCCGACTCCCAGAGTCATGTTCTATCCTCTATGTCATGCTGCTTCTCTAATTGAGTCAGTAGCTCCTCTCAGTCCTGAAAGGAAACTCCCAGGACTCTTCAGTGCCCAGGGATGAGCCAGCCTGGCAGCCCACTTCCCAAAGCCGTGGGGGTCCATCACTTATTCATTCAATCATACTTACTGAGCTCTTACTGTGTGCAGAACACTGTACCAAGCTCTTGGTAGAGTACAAAGAACAATGCCCACAACAAACTTACAGTCTAGAGAGTGGGAAACAGGCATTACATAAAATAAATAAATTACAGATATTCATTCATTCAATCCTATTTATTGAGTGCTTACCGTATGCAGAGCACTGTACTAAGCACTTGGGAAAGTAAAATACAGCAATAAATAGTGACATTCCCTGCCCACAATGAGCTTACGGTCTAGACACGGGGAGACAGACATCAGTGCAAATAAATAAAGTGAGGACTGGGGAGCTGGGATGGGGGAAGAACAAATGGAGCAAGTTAGAGTGACATAGAAGGGAGTGGGAGAAAAGGAAAGGGGAGGCTTAGTCAGGGAAGGCCTCCTGGAGGAGATGTGCCTTTAATAAGGCTTTGAATAGGGGGAGAGTAATTGTCTCGCAGAATAGAGGAGGGAGGACATTCCAGGCCAGAGGCAGGATGTGGGCTAGGGATCAGTGGCAAGATAGGAGAGATGGAGGCACAGTAGGAACGTTAGCATTCCAGGAGTGAAGCGTGTGGACTGAGTAATAGAAGGAGCCCATTGTTGGATAGGGACCGTCTCTATATGTTGCTGATTTGTACTTCCCAAGAGCTTAGTACAGTGCTCTGCACACAGTAAGCGCTCAATAAATACGACTGAATGAATGAGAGTAGCAAGGTGAGATGGGAGGGGGCAAGATGATGGTGTGTTTTAAAGTCAACGGTGAGGAGTTTTTGTTTGATACAGAGGCGGATGAGCAACCACTGCAGTTTTTTGGGGAGTGGGGTGACAGGTCCTGAACATTTTTGTAGAAAAATGATGTGGGCAGCAGAGTGCAGTATGGACTGGAGTGGGGAAAGGCAGGATGCTGGGAGGTCAGCCAAGAGGCTGATGCAGTAATCCAGGTGGGATAGGATGAGTGATTGTATCAATGTGGTAACAGTTTGGATGGAGAGAAAAGGGCAGATTGTAGCGATGTTGTGAAGGTGGGACCAACAGAATTTAGTGATGGATTGAGTATGTGGGCTGAATGAAAGAGAGGAGTCAAGGATAACGCCGAGGTCACAGGCTTGTGAGACAGGAAGGTGGTGGTGCCATCTACAGTGATGGGGAAGTTAGGATGAGGACAGGGTTTGGGTGGGAAGATAAGGAGCTCTGTTTTGTACATGTTAAGTTTGAGGTGACGGGAGGACATCCAAGTAGAGATGTCTTGAAGGCAAGAGGAAATGCGAGGCTGAAGAGAGGGAGAGAGATCCAGGGCTGGAGATTTGGGTATCATCCACATAAAGGTGATAGTTGAAGCCATGGGAATGAATGAGTTCTCAGCTCATCGCCCCTTTTCAGTGGGCACCTAGGCAGTCCACTTATCCACAGACCCTTGCTTA